>NC_140595.1:673382075-675782075 GCF_964204655.1 Triturus cristatus | reverse complement strand
TGTTCACGATCCACTGGGGAATCGATATGGCTAACACAAATACCAGTAATATTAATTGACTCCTCACAATCATGTACCCCAGGGACCGTACTACACCTCCTCTTTCCCAGGGGAACGTCCTCATTCCCTACATCAGCTAAGTGGGATACCAGTCAGTCATTACAATCAAGCCCACTCAGGGGCTGGAATCTATTAAACGTGGGGATAGCGGGGGCGGCACACAAGTTCTGATATCTGGGCCTACACCGGTGGCGCTCATCATCAGATGGGGTAACAAGGTTTCTATAAAAGTACCCAAGGGGGCGTAGAGAGATACCTTGATCACTTGCAGGGAGGGATGCGGCTTTAATTAGCACAGTAGAGGTAAGTTGAGGGTTTCGAAAATTTATGACTATGCAATCACCCTCACAGGTCTTACGGGATTTGCCAACCCAATTGGTTCTTCTAGTACTTAAGATATCCCTTGATAAGACTACAGGAAAGCCACACTGTCGGTGAAGCCAATCCACAGTTTTATTCTTTAATGACGAATGGGATTCACCATAGCCATGGTTACTACCGGGCCCCCTAACAGGGGGAACATTAGTCAAGACGGCTACGAAAGGTGCGCATGTCGGTGGCAAATTCGGTTGAGGGCTGCTAGAACTGTTAATGTTTGCATCAAGACCTATCAGTTTCCCTGATACTATATTAGAGGGTGGGGGGGAGTGTTGGAGACAGCAGGTGGAATTTCACAAACGTTCCCAGAACTGAAGTTAGAATTTCTACTCCCAGCCGTCAATGAAACTGAGTTAGATGTAATTGAAGGTATCTCAACAGGCCCTTGTTCGTTATCATTGGTTTTGGCTCCTGAACTAGCCTTAATAAATGAGTCCAATAGGCCTCCCAATCTGGCTACTTCATCTGTGATTGTGGCAAGTTTAGTCAAAAGAGGTTTAACTACTAAATCAAACTTGACATCTATAGCATTAATTAGAAAATCAAGTTGCTCATTATCTAGAGTGATCTTAGTACCATCCAATAACACTGATTGAACTCGTTGAGTTTTGAGCGGTAAAGGGTCAATTTTCTTAGTGGGGTGATTCCCCCCTCGTTTGGGCTGGGTGGTTTTACTGTTATTCCTACATGTACGTGATAATCTTTGGCGTCTAGAGGCCGTCAAGCTGGGGGTTAGTGGATCAGGTGTAGCAGCTTGGCCAGGTTCCGGGTCATGAGAGGGCCCGGGAGTACCACTCCCCATGCTTATAATATCTGTTGGAACACCCTGAATCGAACAATCCGTTGGATCTAAGGATGTACCAACATCTTGATTGGTACTAGGCTGGGGGGCCAAACGATTAAACGGAGGGGGACTCGTACTTTGTGACCCCCGACCGTCCTAAAGACTTCCTACGTTCTTGGTTGATTTTATCAACCATCTTGACCAGATAATTATCCATAGTTGTGGACATAGCTGCTGGCTTAGCTTTAGGCATAATGGCTAAGCCAGACCGGTACCAGAACCTCACTACAGATATCTCCACAAAAATCAACAGACTAATGACTTTCTCAGTGTATAACTGCCTATCCCAATAATTAATCACGTAATACCACCATACACCTTATTGACTAATCCTTATAGCGGTGATGACTAGTCAGATCCACCCACGAAAGGAAAACAGAATAATATCAAACAATAGGCCAGTAAGCGACCCCCTCCTACCCCCTCCTGTCCCGGACTGTCTCAGACTGTCCGCCCTTTGTCCGGGCTTCGTCCTGGGCGTCCCGCGGCGCGTCCCGCTCTGCGATGGATGGATGATCTTATATGAGCGGGAGCCAATAGACAAAGGTTGTAAGCAGGGAGGCGGGCTTCCACGCAGGTGTGCTGACGCACGGACTCCTGGGCAATGGAGTCCCGTGCGCAGTTCTTCCTCAGGCACAGGGCAGTGGAGCGGCAGCAATCCCAGGCGTCTACCCCTCCAGGGGTGACAGGCAGCACAAGGCGATACTGGCCACAGAAGCGAAGCGGGACCCGCGCCAGCGGGTTCCGCGAGCAGTTTTAAAGGGCTTGTGGGCAGGGAGGCGGTCTTCCACGCAGGTGTGCTGACGCACGGACTCCTGGGCAATGGAGTCCCGTGCGCAGTTCTTCCTCAGGCACAGGGCAGTGGAGCGGCAGCAATCCCAGGCGTCTACCCCTCCAGGGGTGACAGGCAGCACAAGGCGATACTGGCCACAGAAGCGAAGCGGGACCCGCGCCAGCGGGTTCCGCGAGCAGTTTTAAAGGGCTTGTGGGCAGGGAGGCGGGCTTCCACGCAGGTGTGCTGACGCACGGACTCCTGGGCAATGGAGTCCCGTGCGCAGTTATTCCTCAGGCACAGGGCAGTGGAGCGGCAGCAATCCCAGGCGTCTACCCCTCCAGGGGTGACAGGCAGCACAAGGCGATACTGGCCACAGAAGCGAAGCGGGACCCGCGCCAGCGGGTTCCGCGAGCAGTTTTAAAGGGCTTGTGGGCAGGGAGGCGGGCTTCCACGCAGGTGTGCTGACGCACGGACTCCTGGGCAATGGAGTCCCGTGCGCAGTTCTTCCTCAGGCACAGGGCAGTGGAGCGGCAGCAATCCCAGGCGTCTACCCCTCCAGGGGTGACAGGCAGCACAAGGCGATACTGGCCACAGAAGCGAAGCGGGACCCAGTCATGCACCACATATTACTCCCAAATGCTGACTCAAGGAAAAATTCCCATTTGCGCCCGAATGAAGATTCAGAGTTTTGCACTATCTACAAAGTACCTGTAATCTTATTTTTCGCAATTTTGTGGGGAAAAGTCAGCACAAAATAAAAGGGAAATGTGCTTGAAAAGAGGCTCAACATGATATAATATAGAGCACAAACTCTCACAGCACCTTATTTATACCTCATTACGAGCATGAACGCACAGAATGGTGTCATGTTGGTCTTTCACTCGTGTGCAATTAACAAATGGTCTTTCTCATCCAGGAAGTGCTTTTAGGACATATTAGGTATGTGAGCTGCTAGATTAGGGGAGGGTGAGGCCACGAGGAAACCTTCAGCAAAGCCCGCAAAAACACAAGCTGGCAATTGGCTGTGTGGTTCAGATGGCCCAATCCAGAAAGACTGGATGCGGTGACCGGGAGGTCAAAAGCCAGGGCAGGGAAGTGGACTCTCACCATGAATCTCGTCTTTTGAGCACCCACCCACACCAGATTGCGGGTGTTGCACCTGCAGGTTGGGATCAGTCTAAGGGGGGGCGCAGAGACAGCATGCACCCATAGCCAAGGAAAGCACAGTTACCTAGGAGGTAGAGCTGCTCAATCAGTGTCCTTGGGATGCCTTATGGCAGGGGCACAGGGAGCAGGTGATGGGCAAGCAAGGTTCAGCTCTAGGCGGACACAGCACTTGACGCCCGGCATAAGCTGGACTGTCACCGACATAGCTCTCGGCAGGGCCGGACTACCCACCAGGCGTTTTGGCATACTGCCGAGCTGTGGGCTGATGTCACTGCGGTGGGGGCTAATTTCGTTGATGGAGACCTGCGTGTGCTTCGAAATAAACAAAGCAAAACGAATTTCGTTCATCGCTCGCAGGTCCCTATCAACAAAATCAGCCCCCAGCTCGCCAGCATGCCAAAATGCCCGGTAGGCAGTCCAGCCCTGGCTCTCGGTAGCAAGGGAAGCCTAGAAGCCAGTAATGCTAAACACCTGCAAAGGGGCAGTTGTGCAGGGCTGTGCCAGAAGTGCTGTCAGTAATTACATATGAACCAAGAAGACCAGAACTGCTGTAGTAAACTTGATAAAACATGAGAGATGTGTTGAAGTATTTTAACCCATTGAATGCTAATGCCCATTAAGTTGTGATGTCTCTTGTCCATGTGTTATGCTGAATAAACTGTGACTGTTATGCACCAACTATGGCTCTTCCTGTCTGTTTAGTAAAAGGGGAGGGGTGCAGTAAGATCGCTGGAAGAGAATTGGTGGCCACTCGCACATCGGCAAAGGGTTCAATTCTGTATTCTAATAGCCAGAAAATAGTGACATTTTGCATTCATGAATTTTATGCAGCACTTATCACACAATCATCTGTGCACCAAATCAACACCCAAATGGCTTAAGTGGCACACGGATTGCAGGAAATTGTGAAACATGCAAATCTGTCATGTAAAGCACTTGATTCCTAGTTTATGTGTATCATTTTTGACTTTGGGAACCAGACCCTGAATGCTGTATAAGTACCTACAGTCAAATGGCTAGTCTATGCCCTTAATCGAGGACTAGGGTTTTGGACTTTTTGAAACAGCACCCACATGTCGAATAAGGCTAATTACAAACAGCTCACTCTCAGATGTTGTAGTTGCATATTTGTTACATGCCAACTCCACACAGTTCTGAGGGGGTTATTTATTGAGAATTTGCATTAGAGCAAAGTCACGCAATTTGAGGAAAACCAGCTAAAAGTCTTGCTAAAGTATTTATTAGGAGTAACGTTAAATTGCCCTAAAATGAGCACAAACAGCAGTTTACACTATCTTGTGTCACTTTCCATCAACGGAGCATCCCACTGGTGACGCATCGGTAATCCCAAAGTATCAATCCTGGTTTTTGATGCAAGGATATATCTACTCAAATCAGTAAACGGGGATATGTGCCGAAAATAATTTCTCCTTGGGGCAAGGGTAAACAAGGAGAAATGTTTCAAGTTCTCCAAACTTTCACACATTACATGTGAACTGCACTGTACAGCACACATTCAGTGTGTGAACGTTTTAATATTAGTCTAAGTATAGTATTTGGTCCTGGAGCGGTACTCTTCCAGTGCAAAGCCTGAGCTAGACATCATGAGCAAGCCTTTGCATTATGATGCAATGGTGTGTGTGTGGTGCTCGATAGCTTGTTTGCGACCCAGAACTGGGAAGAGAAGCTGCATCATATATTAGAAGATATGACTCTGCAATGCTCTCTGTCCCAGGTCAATGAAGCATTGCCATTTTTGTTGCTGCTCTGTATTGTGCATTTTTTAGTAAATGTGACACTGACCTTTCCAGCTTGGAGGGCGACATAACATAGCATAATCAGAGTTTGGGCTCTTGATTTGTAAGCCATGTGCAAGGAGGCCATAATGCCCTAAGCCAGCCTTCAAATGTGATCCATCAGCCTACTAGCAATGAAGGGTCCACTTATGGCATTGACCTTAGCTATACTGCCACCAATAACTTTTTGCTTTTCAAAAACAAACCCCACTTTGGGAGTTTTTCTGTGAATATAAAAAAAAATTCTGCCAATTATTGCGGCATTGATCATTTTCATCCAAACGTGCTCCTGCCATGACAGTAACAACACTTTTAGTTAATAAAAGATCCCACTTGTATAGAGGGGATCCAGGGCTTTAAGTGGGCTGGGTCTCACCGGGTCTGAGCACCGGCAGTTTTTCTTAAGAGGACCTTGAAACGGGTCTCTATCGGGCTCTGTTTTGTGCCCTGGCACAGGTGGTCCATTTTTTTTCCGGACTGCAGTGACAGCGGCACATCGATGTGCGCGTGGTGAGCCTTGTAGAGGAAGGGAAATCTTTTGAAGAGAGTCATTTTCTCTCTGGATTTCCCTTCTCTCTTTTTTTTCTAAATAAATGTATTTATTGGTTTCAAGCAGGCAAACTGACATTTGAACAGACCCATCACTGCCCATTCGTATCCCAACAGACCTCATTACTTGATTTAGGCGGCGCATCCCAAGCTTGCATAGCCGAAGCTGATGACTAATGTCCATGCAAAAAAGGGGAATGTCCAACATGAGGCCCGTAACTGATAACATACTTTAAAATGCAGTACCTAGATCCGCTCCCCGTCCAAGCCCACCCGCCATTTCCTCCCTCCCTCCCTCCCTATCCCAACTACCCCCTCCCTCCCCGGTACCGGTGTGCTGCTGCGCCATGTGAGCACGAAGATGAAGTATCCCCTAATCTGTATCCTTAGACTGTGGGGCGTCAGTAAGTCTGAGCAAGCGGAGGTATCTGGGGCATGTGACTTCGTTAAATTAATGTGCCAGCAACGCCAGGATGGGGCGCCAGATAGTATGGAAGGAATCTGAAGAGTGGGTCAGGCTAGCGTGTATTCGTTCCATCCGGATAATGTACCACAATTTGTGTAGCCACCCAGTATGTGTCGGGCGGGTTTGCATGCCCCATAACGATAAGATTGGGTGTACTGCTGCGCCCATCACTAACCCCATTTGTTTACCCCGGATGGATTTTAATGGGAAGGTGAGTGCATTAGGCAACCCTAAAAGAGTATAGGCAGGAAAGCGGGGTATTGCGGTATCAAAGTAAGTGTCTATATCATTAAGGACTGCTGTCCAGTAACCGGTCACTTCCCTACACTCTCAAAGGATGTGCGTCAATGTGCCCTCCTCATCACAACCCCTCCAACAGGTGGGGCTGCGGTCTGGGTTAATTTTATTAAGTCGGGCCGGGGTCAGGTACCAGTAAAGGGCAACTTTAACCACTGCTTCCCTGCTTGCTGTGTTCCTGGCGGTGTGGTTTGCTCTGTAATAGATCTTTTGCCATTCCTTTAGTGGTAGACTCCTGCCTAACTATGTCTCCCCCCGTCGCTGCCCAGCCAAACGCTCCAAGGGGGCTGGGGGACGCAACAGAAGATAAAGTTCAGAAATCAAATGGCGGTCAGAGTGCTTCGATAAAAGCCACGTCTCATAGGTCGTAAGGTGTCTACTAACCAGGGGGCGCGTGTCAGGATGAAGTAGCCAATGGCGAAGTTGGAAATATTGAAATCTTTTGGGGTTTTTAATGCCATGCCAGTTAGTCAACTCGGCATATGGGAGGAACCCGTTAATATCAAATAGGTGTCCAGCAGATTTACAGGGAACACCCGCGCGCCGAGCACTGGAGGGAAGTCCGGGTTGTCGACTAAGGGTGTAAGTGGCGAGGGGTAGGAGGTAAGATGTTGCTGGGTTGCCACCGCGTCCCACACCCGTACTACCGAGCGAGTGATAGGAGATCTATTGAGATACTTTGGTCTATCCGAAGGTTTCAGGAATGGTACCTTCCACAAGGAGAGGCCTGCCATCGCTCTGTCTTGGAACAGCCATCTTTTCTCTGATTCAGGCCTACTCCATTCTACGAGATAGCGAAGTTGCGTCGCTCTGTAGTAGGTCAATAGGTGGGGAATCCCCAAGCCCCCTTCATCCGGGGATCGGTAGGCAATGTCTCTACGTACCCTCGGGTGTTTCCCTGCTCAGATAAAAAGGTGTATCTCGTGTTGCAATGAGTGAATATAACGCATGGGAGGTCCGACCGGGATAGTCTGAAATATGTATAATATTTTAGGCAAAATTGACATTTTAACCGCTGCCACGAAGCCCAACAGCAACAGGGGATTAGTCTGCCATTTGCGAAGATCTTGAGTGATTGTGGTCGCAATTCCCCGAACTCTAGAAAGGTGTTCTCAGAAACATTCTCGTTGAGACCCAGCGGCAGCAGCATTGATTTCCCCACGTTGACTTTAAAACCCGATACTTTGCCAAAGTCAGTCAGCTTCTGTAAAAACGCTGGGACAGAGCGGCTGGGAGTATCAAGAGTCGCCAAGATATCATCGGCATATAAATTAACAATGTGACGTTCCCCCCCAAAGGGAATACCAGAGAATTTGGGGCTTGTCCCTAATCCGTTGCGTTAGGTGTTCGATGTATAGCGCAAAGAACAGAGGTGACAGAGGACACGGATCATCGCTTTGGGTCGATCATAGCTGCTCGCAACCCGGGCCCTAAAACGATTCCCTATGCCAAAGTGCAGTAGCGTCTAATCCAAAAATCCCCAGTCCACCTTGTCAAACGCTTTCTCAGCGTCGACTGAAAGTAATAAGGCGTCCAACCCCATATAATGGGCCTTGTCTATTAAGTGCATTAACCGCTTGGTATTGTCACTGATTTGCCTATTGGGTATAAAACCCGATTGGTCGGGTTCGATAATGCCTGGCAATCGGAGACCCAGTCTGGCAGCCAAGACACCCATAAACAACTTTAGGTCAAGATTAAGTAGGGAAATTGGACGGTATGCTGCGCACTGAGTGGGATCCTTCCCGGGTTTGGGAATAACCACTATATCGGCTTCCAGCATATCCACCGGGATAGAACCTGGTCCCTCGAAGGAGGCGAGTTAAAATCGGGGCTAGGGGCTGGCAGAAGGCTTTGTAAAAACCCGCCGAGAACCCATCCGGCCCCGATGATTTTAAGGGTTTGAGGCGGGAGATCGCGCTTATGACTTCCTCCACTCTAATTGGCGCGTCTAACGCTGTAGCGCCGTACGTATTTAAAGCTGTTACCGCTGCCTGGATGAGATAAGCTTCCCCCAAGCCGTCGACTGTAGGGTCCTTACTATACAAAGTGGCGTAAAAGTCACGGAGGGTGTCCGTGATCTGCTCATCGCCTTCGAACCGCTCACCGGACGAAGTGTGAAGGGCCGCGATTTTGGACTGTTGAGCCCTAGCTCGGAGTTGGTTCGCCAGGAGCTTCCCCGTTTTATCTCCCCCGCTATAGTAGGAGTGTTTAAGTCGTAAGGCAGCGTATTCTGCCCCATCGAGGTCCAGGCTAGCCAGTTGGGCCCTGGCCGATTTCAGCTGCCACCACATTCGAGGGGCCCCGGTACGACAGTGTACTCTCTCGAGTTCCACCACTTTGGCCGCTAACTCCTCCCATTTCTCCTTGGGGACCTTGTTGTCTGCTGCGTAAATGGCTATTAGTTCCCCCCTCACTACTGCTTTAAGGGCTCCCCATAGTTAGGGGTGGGCGGAATTTGCGGAATTAACCTCCGCAAATTATCGCGAGAATGCAGAAAATCTCCGCAAACACGCCGGAAATATCGCGAAGATGTGGAAGTTTTTTGCCGCCTGTTCGCGGTATTTTTTGCGTGTTCGCGGGTCGCCAACTTACCCATGCGGTCGCTCACGGGCGCGGCCATCTTGTTTTCACTTGTCCCGCCCTCTGGCGTTGTTTACTTCCTGTTCCGGGTCGCGCTATGCATGTTCGCGGTCGATATTTCCTGTTCGCGATCGCTTTTACTTGATCGCGTTGCTTTTTGCTTGTTCAGGGAGAAAATATCGCGCGAACTTGCGCACGTGGTCGCAACGGGCGCGGCCATCTTGTTTTCCACTCTATTGCATGGTTCTGGGGCCTGATTTTCAATCCTCCCTAAATCTTTTCAATCCTTTGTTTATAGCCACTTTTTTCGGATCTTTATTACTTATTATTTCTCTAACTATTTTCCTGCCTCTATATTTTTGGTTTTTGTGTACCTTTTTTTTTGTTTTTTAGCTACTTTTTCTCTTTGTATTGCCTGCTATTTATTTCCTTTACTCCTTTATTTATTTTACCTTTTCTTTCCCGCCCCGTCCCCAGAACCATGTCCAAGGGCAGGGCTGTTCGCCGGCGCAGCCAGAGCCGCGACCGCCTTCCTTGCGGAAGGCGGCGCCCACAAGGGGTGCATGCACGGGCCTTATTTGGGGAGGCGGAGTTGGCTGCACTAATTTTCTTTGTGCAGCGCCACCTCCCCTCAACCCTGGCAGCAGGTGGCAGGCCTGGGTCCGTGTACGGCCTCCGGGAGCGTCGGCAGCGGTGGGGGAAGGTGCGCCGGGCAGTGTCTCGCATCTCTGGGGTCCGGCGCACCCAGGCACAGCTGACGCACCGGTGGTCCGACATCCTGGACCGTGAGCAGGACCTGCTGGACCTGCTAGGAGTGGAGGTCCCGGGGCTTGGTGAGTACCTATTTAATTATTACAACTTTGTGTCTGTTCTTCTGCTCTATGTTATATATTGCGAATATCTTTTTTTCCTTCCAACCAGATAGAATGTTGCTGCTTGCAATACATTCCAGGTTAATAATGTTTAAAAGTCTTCTGTGATTATGACACAGGTGCTCTTCTGCGCTACTACTAATCTTACTTGTTTGCAGCTTTGCGTTTGCGCTTGCTTAGCGTGATTCTTTACGAGTTTATTTTAGAGAAATTAAGTTACGTAATGCTACAGTGACTCATGTCCACTCCTTACTTTGTCCTGTCACTAATAGATAGGGGCGGATTGATACATAGGTTTAGGTACTTTGTATGAGCTTCTAATTGGTTAGTGGTATGCGTGATGCCCCCTCACTCAGTTACGTGACGTGCTGCTAGTACGCCAGTCTTTAGAACCTTTCTAGTTTGTTCAATGAGTGGAGGTAGGCTTTGCAGTTACTTAGCAGTAGCAGATGAGCATCAATCAAACCAAAATTGTGTATATACAAAAAATGTAGTCATGTTAATGTGTCCTCCATGATTGGATCATACACATTGTTGAGGAATACAGTCGAAATGCATACTTAATGTACAATTGGCATGCCTGGAATAGGTGGGCTAGGTTGGGTGGTAGGTTGTACTAATACTTAGGCTTACTTGTAACTTAGTTTTCTGGAATCAGAATGGAAGAATAAATTACTGTTGATAAATAGTAACTTAAGTAGTCGAACTGCGAATCCCCCGATATTACATGTTGACCAGATGAGATCGGTCAATGTAGTTATTGCAATTGTTTACATAAGTGTTTTTTGACCGTTGTTGAAAAAAATTGTATTTGCTTAAGTTGACACCATCCATCAATGTTTGTCTTTCTTATATCTTTCCTGTTCATCAGCACCCAGGGGCAGACGGGCAGGGACTGGGCAGTCGGCGGGACAGGAACACCACGAGGAGGACACCGCTGAGGGCTCCTCTGCTGGCCCCAGTAAGTCTTCTTGTTTTTAATAATATTTCTTATTCCATAACTTTTACTGCCCCATTTCTCCCGAACTATAGTGTGTTTCCAAATGCTATTTTTTTACCACCAATTATCCTTCGATCTGTACGGTTTCAAAAAGCTTATCCCTGCCTCCGCTATGATGACTGAGTACTACTACATACTATCAGTCTGTCTGTCTGTACTGTAGTAGCTAGTCTTGCCCAGTGCCACTCTTTGTGAAAGGTTGTAATATAAAACTCATATTCACCAGTAGCTCGTACAATCCGTTGGGTCGTTGTCTTGTACTACTTTTTACTCTTGTTGATGTTTAGGCTTTGAAAATTCACAGCAACAGCCCTACCAGATTTCTTAATATTTTGATATGATACCCTATAGGACATACAACTGTTGTAGGGATCTTGCACATACATTTGCACCAGAAAATAGGATGTTGGTGATGGTAGGTTGGACCTTCCTTGCACACCTCAATCAGAAATTCCGCACCCACCACAATTCCACTGCTTGACTATAGTACTGTCTTGTCATACCTATTAGGTCTCGGAACCCTCCCCCCAAGACAACCAACAAGTAGACAACCCAGAACATTAACACACCCAACCTCTGTCGTGGAAGCAATTCACATGCACACCCTTACTTTAATTTGCTCAATCGTGTAAGTTAGTCCACTCCACACCAAATACCACAAAGTCTATGTAAGTTTAAAATTTTTATTTCAATTTGAGAAGGTCTGTACACTGTTATCTTAGCAGCACCAACCGGCAAATCAATAACATTAAAACAAAATACATTGTTACACTAATACAGTTGGGAATTAAATCATGATAACTGAAGTGGTGGAAGGCAGCACCACCATCCCATAGCAATTTAGTTTATATACATTTATAAATGAAGATGTGAGTGAAGGGACCCCTCACCTCAGAAGAACGTAGTACTGGTAGTTGGTGCATCGTTCAGAAGCTCTGGTTCGTAGAAGCGAATCTTGCGTCTGTAATGCGAAAAAAGGAAATGGTGTGCGTTAGTATATTGCAACTTGCAAGCATTTCTCAGCCGTGCCAAAAAGTGTAGCATCTATGGATAAGCAATATGGACTAACAGTAACAGTAGTACACCAGTTCTTCCTAAAAAAGTGGCTTGTTAATGTTTGTTGACCGCCTGTACGCAGCGCGTAGACTAGACAGTAGCAGTGTGAGGCAGGTCATGTGGGCTCAAAGGTGTCTTAAGAAGCTGCAAGGTAAAGGTAACGTCACATGTGCATGGCTAGGGCTAATCAAGCAAATGCTACAATGATCATATAACTTAGTGTCTACTCTACTACTACCTGATTTGTACTAGTGATTTATGTTAGTATTAACTCATTTTTCAACCTTGCTACTGATCAATAGGGGGGAGGTGTATATGTTGCCTAATAAATGTGTAATGTTTTCTAGGCGCACTACCGACCACCATTGCTGGGGCCAGCGAAGGCGACGCAGAGGGCGAGGATGCGGCAGTTGCAGATAGCAACGGAGGGGGAGTGGCAGCACCAGTGGCAGGCGGTGGTAAGTTAGATTCATAATCTTTAACTATTGTTGAACTTGACAGCACACTCACTGCAAAGGTGTACTGTATGTATATGTATACTGTAAAGTTGTGAATTAGGGCCCCATTAGGATGGTGGGCGTATTGCCCCCGCCGGGCTGGCTGGAATTCACTGCCGTCACAGCAGGGGCAAACCTCCCGCCATCCCTGTAGAAAATATTCAGACATGTCTAGGCGGAAAAGGGTTCAATATGGCGGTGGTGTCTCTCTCACCACACCGGCAGCCATATAATCTGCATTTTGGAATGCCTTTGCGTGGCGGCATTACCGTCCGCCACGGAAAGGCATGCACACATTGCAGAGTATGCTTGGGGGCCCCCATGGAGGGTACCTACCGATGCTATGGTACCCCCCGACTTTCAAAGCAAAACGTGACAGGCTCCGTGCGAGGCCCGTCATGTTGTGCTTGGAAAAGCAGCACAACATTTTAGCATTGCTTTCAGCAAAGCCAACCAGAATTTAAATTTAAAATAACAGGGTGCGCCCGCCACTGTGCCGGGCGCATCATCCTAATTAATTGTCCCCACGGGACCCCCACCCTTTTTAGCAGTCGGATGGCGGGCGGACAAAGTCCGCCCGCTATCCGATGTCGTAAGTAAGTATGAGTTCTTGGGGACGTTTGAAGAGTGAACTAGAAGACTAGAATTCCCTTTAATTGGTATAGGACTAGGAGCCAGAGTATTGAGTAACCAATGGCCTCATCTATCTGATTTCAACTCCGCTTTGAAAGTTTTATGGAGAAGAGCACCTGGTGCACTGTTCAACTAAAAAGTGTAAGACAGGTGGAAGGAAGAAGGACGGGCGACATTTAAAATGTTATGTACTACTGTGCTTTATTTTATAGTGCTACTCTACCATGCCACTATGTGTATAAATAATTACCTTGTCCTACTGTTTTATTAAGACTATATTTTACAATTGTCTTGTTTTTTTCTTTTTGATACACAGCTACTCCGAAAATCAACCGGAAGGAGTTGGCCGCCAAGGCACGGCGCCGGAAGCTGGAGGCAATCCAGCAGGAATACCGGCGGCTGGTGGTCCTAGCCGAGGAGGAGGAGGAGAGTGCAGCAGCAATTGAAGCCTCCTCCAGTGCCCCGGGCCCCAGCCACCGCCCTCCAGCGGTACGGCGCCACCGTCTGGCGGCTGCCCGCCGCCACCGTGCCATCTCCGGTGCCCCCCCCCACTGTGGTTGCAACTGCCGCGGCCTTAGACGCCGCGTCGCCCATTTAGAGGACCAGATTCGTGTCCTCCTCCAGTCCCGCCCCACCAGTTAGTCCCTGTCACTGCCCCTTTTTTAATTCCTGTTTGTTTCCTCACTCGTTTGGGCGTTCTCTATTTCTATGGACAGTCGTTGGGGTTAGGGAGGGGGGTGGGTCAGCTTTTGTGGGTTTAGTTTATTTGTTAGGGTCAATTAAATATATTTTTCTATGTTACATGCAATGTTGTTAATGTTTTGTAGGTGGGGTAACTGTTTTACATCACACTGTTTCTTTGCTGGTGCATGGCCGCCCATAGCGTGTGTTTGATTTCAATAATTTGCTGACTGTATAAGACACAAACAGATAGATGCGACACACCTCACTCATTGACTGGTCCTACTATGCATTCTTTGGAGTGGTGTTTGAAACTGACATCATTGACAACATGTCCATTATTGATTCTGCCTCCCCCAAACTTCTCTCTTACCGGTGCTTGATGTTTATGTCCAACTGTGGCACAGCACTGGCTGCATGGTGAAGATGGTTTCCTTTTTCATACATGCCATGATTGGGGTGGTGGTGGTAGTATAGTAGTAGTATACACTGGCAGGGTAGCAGCATTTCCAAAAAAAGAAAAGGAGATAGTCAATCGCCTTTGAGAGACTGTTAGAGGAGTAGTTGAATGAAGTACATCACAGAATTTACCGAGCAACAATTATATGCTCAAATATTTGACAAAAAAAATGAATGCTGGATATTATGAGGATAGCCTACTAGACAGAGTTACAAACTATAGTTTTGTCGACTTGGCTATGCCTACAGTCTAACAGTTAGTGCTGTATATGAGGAATGACAACAAACAAATCAAATCAATGCCGGCAATTCATGCTGAGGTATATGTTCCTTTGTTAAATAAAATAACCTGTGAAATATCCTACTCATGGGTGGGCAAGCAGAAGAAGATCATCGCTCTGCATTGAAATTGAAGTAGTGTTGCTTTCACCACATCCGCCCCAGCAAGTGTGTGATTAAGTATTGGTGTACATTTAATATAGTTACACCTCGACAATAAGTCACACAGCCCGGGGGAAGAGGGTTAGGGTCCGTTGATTGGATGGGAAGGGGGATTTTGGGAAAGGTTTGACATAGAAAAACAGTATGCATACATAGACAAACAAACGACAATCATTGAAGACTACCATACCATATCCATTCCATATGTTAAGGTATAAAAAAGGAAATGCATGCATGATGAGACCCGGATTACATACACTTCTATTTCTTGTTCTGTTCCGGCCTTAAAACTTTAACAGATAGCAAATAGAAATTTTAAATATTGGTAGTGAAGAATCGTAAACACAGAGCAAACGTAATGATGATTTATAATAACAACTCCAAGAACACACTGTTGTAAAGAATGTATACAAGATATTAATCAAATTATTTAAAAGAAGTGAAAAGTGGATACTGTTACTGTCTTATCCTGGTCAAAAATGTGGACTGGTTTTTTGCATCTCGGCATTCCTCTTGCTCCTCTCGTCCATCAATCTTGGGTGTGTCGCCTCACCACTCGCCACTGCCCGGCTGGAATAAAAAGGTGATTGATTGGTAAGGTAATTAATATGCATTGTAATGTTTTACAAAGTTTTGGACAAGGCCCGGCCTGTAATTTTAGATTGAAAACCAAAGGGGATATTCAGAAAGAAAGTGAAAACAAATGCACAAGTGATGGTGTAGTGCAACAAGAACACTTTCCGAGGTGGCATGTATGCATATGCATCATCTCTACTGTAGTCTGTTTCCAGCATAGACCTTCAACAGTAACAGGAGAGATCAGGCCCACAGTGCTTACCATTAGCACATCCTACGTTAACACTTTAGAGTCCTTTTTTTTTTTCTCTCAAAGAGTTGGACAAACGCAAAGCACATTATCCATTCCAGACATAGCATTTTACAGTTAAAGTTAGTAAAATCAATGCACTGCAGTCATCCCACCGCTACACTCTATTCAACTTCTACACAGACATTTGGGTGTGCTGTGGTTGTGGTTCACGTGTTTACCTTTAGGCTTTTCCGTTTTATGCCACTCATGAAACATCCTCCTGACTTCATCATCAGCTCTGATACTTCTACTGACTGAAGATCGGCCTGCAGTACAAGTGTAATTTTTAGAACACAACAAGAGTAGAAATATAAATATTACTGACTTGAGTCATTCTTTATTGTGTACAGAAAGATAGATTAACACTAGTACACTTTGACATCATTCACTTTGTGCACAACAAACAACGCAAACACAAAGATCAATAGCTCAGAGTCAGGTGTCCAATGCATGCCATTAATTATCATCATTTATTACCTGTTACTTCTCATCTTAAGTTAACGGGCCGTCTCTTTCGCCATCATCATGACGGACGGTGCTGTTTAAGTCACAGTCATTTGCATTGCGCAGCAGATTGAGTGAGTCCCCTTCCTGTATTGAATTAAAAGCAATGTATCACCAAGATGCAGGAGAAGTACACATTTCTTGTTTGCCAGAAGAGGAAAATTAGTAATTACTAGTGTGTTCTGTAGAAAGTTGATTAGTGGCAGTGCACAATTACATCAATTCATGCGAAACACACCACAAAATCTACATCATTCAGTCTGCTATTCTGCGGCCAATGCATGGCATCAATCATTACCTGTTGCATCTCATCTCGTTAACGCTGCAGGCCGTCTCTTTCGCCATCATCATGATGGACGGTGCTGTTAAGTCACAGTCATTTGCATTGCGCAGATTGAGTGAGTGTCCTTCCTGTATTGAATTAAAAGCAATGTATCACCAAGATGCAGGAGAGAAGTACACATTTCTTGTTTGCCAGAAGAGGAAAATTAGTAATTACTAGTGTGTTCTGTAGAAAGTTGATTAGTGGCAGTGCACAATTACATCAATTCATTCATGCGCAACACACACAACAAAATCTACATCACTCAGTCTGCTTTTCTGCGGACAATGCATGGCATCAATCATTACCTGTTGCATCTTATTTTCAGTTAATGGCCAGTCTCTCTCGGCTCTGAAGGAGGATAGCTATAGAAGTCATCAGATTCATGGTCCACTTGTTTTGGAAGGACGAGGAAAGTTTGAATTTGTTGTTACCATCATCCAATCATCATTCATGAGGGAAATGGAATTGACCAGGAGATGCAGTATGATCGAGCGGAGGAGCTGGATTCTGAGGACTGTAGTGTCAAATGGCAGACACCTGAAACTTGTATCTTAAATTAGAAGATTAGAAGACGGTGATAATGCATTGGTTGCGATTCACAAGTTTATAACCGGAACAACAGACACAAACAAAGGGGGAAAAAAGGGAGGAAGACAGTAAGTGCGAGCCTAATTGTCAGGGAAGTATAGCTCGTCCTCAAACTCTGGGGGATCGTCCAGTAGTAGGTAATCATCTGACACAATACTTCCGTCACCTGAGCCGCTGTCCTCATCTTCCTCTGTTGATTCATGCATTGTGTAATTCGGTGGTATGAAGTGCTGATTCATTTTGATCATTGTTAACCTCTCCACGTTTTTGGGAGATAGACTGGTCCTTCTCAAGGTTACAATGGAACCAGCAGCACTGAAAACACGTTCGGAAGAGACACTTGCGACAGGGCAAGCCAGATAGCTTATTGCCAGCCTGCTGAGCTGTGGCCATTCAGACCTTTTCCTATACCAATACTGCACTGGGTTTTGATCAACGTACACCTCTGTTGGGTCGTCCAGATAGGCCTGGACCATCCGCTCAATGTTCAGGGTTGCTGCTGGTAAGCTTTTGTGCTGTTTTTTCTGTGCATCAGCACTGTGCTTACGGCCCATCTTTACATACCAATCTGATAATGATTGTACTCGGCTGAATGATCCAGTTATTGTTTTTGTAGTCGATGGTGATGGTGAGTGTTGCGATTGTGAGCCAACCGCACTGCCCTCAGCCGACGAAGTTGCACTTGATTCTGCATGGCCTGCTTCAGTATCAGTACTTGTTGTGGGTTGATGTGGCGGGCTTTTAATTAGCAGCCCTTCGTTTTCAAACTTGATGGCTGCTTCAGCTATACAACTTTTGTAGCGGGCAACATCAGTGTCGGAAAAAGAAAGGAATAGTCCTAATTTTGCACGTGGATCCAGAATTGTGGCACAAATGTAATGGTCTTGTGACAAAATTTTATTTTGTATCCTTACATTTTCTGATAAGCGCCTGGATAAGCTCTCCACCAAGTCATGGGCTTGCCTTCTGTCCTCTACACCTTTGTAGGATTCAGACACATTATTCAGCTCATGCTCTAGCATTTGCAACAATGGGATCGCTTGGCCCATTGTACAGTCCTCCTTGCTGACTTCACGTGTGAAGACCTCAAAAGGAGACAGCATCTCAGTCAGGCATTGAATTAGGGTCCATTGCTCCCTCTGAAGGGTCATGCCTTTAACACTAGCATCACTGCTTCTGTACCAGACATAATCATTGAGTGACCTGTGCTGTTCGTACAGACGATCAAGCATGTAATACGTTGAGTTCCAACGTGTTGCCACCTCCTGGATGAGTGCCTTGACTGGCACCCTACGCTCACGTTGGAGGATCCTCAGCTGCTTCCGAGCTTTAAAAGAATGGCTGAAATGAGTGCATATTCTTCGGCAGATGGACAGTAAATTGCTTACTATGGGTTCTTTTTTCAGAAAGTCTTGCACTATAATGTTTATGCAGTGTGCCAAACACGGAACCCTGAAATAGGAACCAAGTTCCATGGCCTTAAGTACATTACTGCCATTGTCTGTGGCAACAAAACCAATACCAAGCCCTCTGGGCTGCAGCCATTCCAAAACCTTGGTGCGAAACTCTTCTAAAATGTTTTCAGCCGTATGAGATTTCTCCATGGCGAACATGGCTACAGTTGCATGTTTCCGAGTACCTTCAAAAATCGCAGCTGTGTCAACAACACCTCGTGCAGATAGTTGATCTTTAACCCCCACAAAAGAGATCCAGTGTGCAGTGATACACATGTAATCTGTGGCTTGGCAACTGGTCCACATGTCTGTTGTCAGGTGGATATTGTGCACAGCACTCTTCTGCAAAGCTTGTCCAACCAATTCCAGCACATCATGATGTAGTGCCGGAACAGCAATTCTTGCGAAATAGGACCGGCTTGGAACTTTCCATTTCGGGCAGATGGCAGACACAAATTCAAGGAAACCCACCCCTTCCACAAATGAAAAAGGAAGAAGGTCCAGCGCTAACATTTTAGCCAGCTTCGCATTGTACAATCGTGCCGTTGGGTGGTTGCGTTGGAACTGCCCCTCCAACCTAAACATGCTGTCAATGGTAGGCTGGCTTACTTTCCTTAGTGGTGCCATTAACCCACTAAGGCTCAACGACACAGATTGTCTCATTGCGGTACTCGCCGCCGGTCGCCTTGGTGTCTCACCCACACTCTGAGTATGGCTCTTACTGCGGTGCCACTCTGATGTTACTGAGGAGGATGTGGGCGTTACCACTGCAGTGACTGCACTACTGGAGACAGGGCTAGAAATGCCTCCCTGTTCTTCACCTGCCACCACAATAATATCGCTCCCTGATTCCTGACCAACTTCAAAGGGTTTAGTTTTCCTACTTTCTTTTAACTTAAGTAGGTGATCCTCCCACACAATAGTGTGGTGTATTCTGAGATGACTTGCTTGTCCTCCGGTACCATAGTTTGTACCAAGCTTACCACGCCGAACACCTTGCCGACAAATTGCGCATATAGCAATGTTCTCCTCCTTGGCGCTAACAGAAAAGAAGTCCCAAACTGGGGAGGAGAACTTTCTGGCACTGCTGGATGTGCCACTTTCAACACCAGATGAACTTGAGGGGGTCCTTGAAAATATGTGACCCTGTCCACCTACACTGTGACTTTTACTACCACTTCCTACTGAGATGGTTGAGCTGGATGTAGGTCCCTGCCGGGCCTTGGAAAATATGGCAGCTGGAGGTAGTGGTGGTGTAACCTGTGTTGGTGAGATCCGTGCTGCATCCCACTCAGTAGCAGCCTTTCTGGATAGGGTTAGAATGTCGGTCTCCAATCCCTTTGGGGCGGGAGTAATGTGCGTGATGACTGGCTCGTCTTCATCAACATCATCACCCCCCTCTTCTACATCTACCTCCATAACTCTAAGTTTTTCTGGGACCTTCCTTTTCAGAAGCAATGTCTTGTGGCGTACTTCACTCTCAGACCGAGCTGGTGGGACCCAAGTGTCATCACGATCATCAGAAGCGGGGCTTGAAGAAGAAGATGATGGACTAAGCCTCCTTTTCCTTGCTGGTGGTCTGGAAGACAATAGATGTTCTGAAACAGTGGTTTGACTTCGCTCCGCTTTGTCTGCAGGAAGCTCGATTTCCTGAAATGCCCCTACGTCAGGAGCAACAACTACTATGGTGGGCTGTTGTGGCGGCTGCTGCTGTTCTGGTTGCGGCGGCTGCTGCTGCTGTTCTGGTTGCGGCGGCTGCTGCTGCTGGTCTGGTTGCGGCGGCTGCTGCTGTTCTGGTTGCGGCGGCTGCTGCTGCTGTTCTGGTTGCGCCGGCTGCTGCTGCTGTTCTGGTTGCGCCGGCTGCTGCTGCTGTTCTGGTTGCGCCGGCTGCTGCTGCTGTTCTGGTTGCGCCGGCTGCTGCTGCTGTTCTGGTTGCGGCGGCTGCACACTGATCTGCTGAGTTTGCGCCTGCGTTGAACTTGATTGTGTACTACTTTGCGGTAATGACATTTCTTCAACATCGCTGCCCGTTAGTAGACTGGCTACCTCTGCGACAGTAAAGCCCTTGGGCCTAGGTTGGTGGGGTTGCTGGACCGCTGTGCTGCTCCCAGCTTGGTTCCCGGACAACGCTTTGGTGCCAAAAAAAACCTTGGCCGGCACACCACCAGTCGTGGTTAATGGCACTTCCTTTTTCTGTTCCTTCTTCTCACCAGCAACTTTCTTGGTACTGGACCTGGTACCTTTCTTTGGGGCCATCTTATTCCGACGTCAGGCAGGAGGCAGATGCACAACAAGTTCTGGTCACACGTGGGCGTGATGCGCAGCAGGACTTCTGTCTGGCTGGCAGTACAACGGGTAGCCAGGTGATGCCGATGACACCTCCTACTCTGTCTTTTGTGCACCTAAAAGCAAAGAAGACAGGAGAAGAACATCAGTGAAATGTTGCATTTGTTTTTGTGGTTCAGTTACTTAGTACTGTACTAGTGCAAACAAAAGATAGTCTAGCCATTTATGAATTTTTTTTAACTAGAGCTATGTTATACTACTAGTACTGTGTACAGCCACACTACACTCTCAGGAAGGTGATGTCTAAAAATTCAACAGATCACATAGAAAACACTTGATCAATAAAGCTGTGGCTACCTGCTCTGGTAGCAGTGGATGAAAGCAGGCCTGCTGGCAGACAAGGCCAGGCAAGCTTGCAGGCCTAGGCCTCAAAATGGCCACCAGCCACATGGCGAGCCCCAACAACATCAGCAAGGCCACCCCAAAATACACACTTCCCCAACTCAATCCAATGCCATCCATGCCCAAAATGATGTCTAAAATCAACAGAACACACAGAAAACAGTAGATTACTAAAGCTGTGGCTACCTGCTCTGGTAGCAGTGGATGAAAGCAGGCCTGCTGGCAGACAAGGCCTGGCAAGCTTGCAGGCCTAGGCCTCAAAATGGCCACCAGCCACATGGCGAGCCCCAACAACATCAGCAAGGCCACCCCAAAATACACACTTCCCCAACTCAATCCAATGCCATCCATGCCCAAAATGATGTCTAAAATCAACAGAACACACAGAAAACAGTAGATTACTAAAGCTGTGGCTACCTGCTCTGGTAGCAGTGGATGAAAGCAGGCCTGCTGGCAGACAAGGCCAGGCAAGCTTGCAGGCCTAGGCCTCAAAATGGCCACCAGCCACATGGCGAGCCCCAACAACATCAGCAAGGCCACCCCAAAATACACACTTCCCCAACTCAATCCAATGCCATCCATGCCCAAAATGATGTCTAAAATCAACAGAACACACAGAAAACAGTAGATTACTAAAGCTGTGGCTACCTGCTCTGGTAGCAGTGGATGAAAGCAGGCCTGCTGGCAGACAAGGCCAGGCAAGCTTGCAGGCCTAGGCCTCAAAATGGCCACCAGCCACATGGCGAGCCCCAACAACATCAGCAAGGCCACCCCAAAATACACACTTCCCCAACTCAATCCAATGCCATCCATGCCCAAAATGATGTCTAAAATCAACAGAACACACAGAAAACAGTAGATTACTAAAGCTGTGGCTACCTGCTCTGGTAGCAGTGGATGAAAGCAGGCCTGCTGGCAGACAAGGCCAGGCAAGCTTGCAGGCCTAGGCCTCAAAATGGCCACCAGCCACATGGCGAGCCCCAACAACATCAGCAAGGCCACCCCAAAATACACACTTCCCCAACTCAATCCAATGCCATCCATGCCCAAAATGATGTCTAAAATCAACAGAACACACAGAAAACAGTAGATTACTAAAGCTGTGGCTACCTGCTCTGGTAGCAGTGGATGAAAGCAGGCCTGCTGGCAGACAAGGCCAGGCAAGCTTGCAGGCCTAGGCCTCAAAATGGCCACCAGCCACATGGCGAGCCCCAACAACATCAGCAAGGCCACCCCAAAATACACACTTCCCCAACTCAATCCAATGCCATCCATGCCCAAAATGATGTCTAAAATCAACAGAACACACAGAAAACAGTAGATTACTAAAGCTGTGGCTACCTGCTCTGGTAGCAGTGGATGAAAGCCGGCCTGCTGGCAGACAAGGCCAGGCAAGCTTGCAGGCCTAGGCCTCAAAATGGCCACCAGCCACATGGCGAGCCCCAACAACATCAGCAAGGCCACCCCAAAATACACACTTCCCCAACTCAATCCAATGCCATCCATGCCCAAAATGATGTCTAAAATCAACAGAACACACAGAAAACAGTAGATTACTAAAGCTGTGGCTACCTGCTCTGGTAGCAGTGGATGAAAGCAGGCCTGCTGGCAGACAAGGCCAGGCAAGCTTGCAGGCCTAGGCCTCAAAATGGCCACCAGCCACATGGCGAGCCCCAACAACATCAGCAAGGCCACCCCAAAATACACACTTCCCCAACTCAATCCAATGCCATCCATGCCCAAAATGATGTCTAAAATCAACAGAACACACAGAAAACAGTAGATTACTAAAGCTGTGGCTACCTGCTCTGGTAGCAGTGGATGAAAGCAGGCCTGTTGGCAGACAAGGCCAGGCAAGCTTGCAGGCCTAGGCCTCAAAATGGCCACCAGCCACATGGAGAGCCCCAACAACATCAGCAAGGCCACCCCAAAATACACACTTCCCCAACTCAATCCAATGGCATCCATGCCCAAAATGATGTCTAAATTCAACAGAGCACACAGAAAACAGTAGATTACTAAAGCTGTGGCTACCTGCTCTGGTAGCAGTGGATGAAAGCAGGCCTGCTGGCAGACAAGGCCAGGCAAGCTTGCAGGCCTAGGCCTCAAAATGGCCACCAGCCACATGTCCAGGCCCAACAACATCAGCAAGGCCACCCCAAAAAACACACTTCCCCAACTCAATCCAATGCCATCCATGCCCTAAATGTGATTGAAAATGAAATATATTCAAAAAACAAAAGGAACAGTTGCTTCATCATGCACACACACACCCATGAGGCCATGCCCATGGCTAGCTCGGGCCTACTACTACAACCCACAAAATTAAAATAAATTAAAAAAAAAAAAAAGGAATGATGATAATTAATTATCAAAAATAAATTGTAGTTACACAACAACTGCAATGCCCACAATCAAACACAACAACCACTTACTTGTAAAATATCCTATTCCAAAAATCCTGAAATCCAATTGCAATGATGCAGCAGACAAAAAGAGAGATCTTTCCAGCTCCAAATCCAAAGGCAGAATGAGCAGGAGATGGACAAAGCACTGGGAGGAGCCTGCTGGACAGGAACAGGAAGTTGGAGAATCTGTGTCACTTCCTCCCTCTCTCCACTTTGTAAAAAAAAAATGACTCCTGGAGTCCTTGCACAAAAAAGGAAAGCCAAATGTGAATGTAAGGAGTTCTTTTCATCCAAAATCAGTATTTGCAGATGGTTTCATGCTGCTAGAGCCGATATTCCTCTCCAAATTGTAAATTTTACGTTGTTGAGTTCTCCAGCTTCACATTACTTCCGCCGGCGTGTCGAAAACGATATGATCGCGTTCTCTTCTTTGTCCCTGTCGCGTTGGATATGACGTGTTCGCGGTCTCTTTCTCCTGTTCGCGTTCGATTTCATGTGCCCGCGTCCTCATTCTCTGGCTCGCGATGTAGAATGACATGTTCGAGATCTCAATCTTCTCATACTCGCGCGGTGCATGATCGCGAGAAGAAAGACCTGATCGCGCGACAAATGACGTGATCGCGTGAAAAATGACTTGAATGCGGCCGCGAACTCTCGCGAGACAGCGCAAAATGGCTACCAAAATCCAACATCTCGTGGAGAACGCGACCGGGTCAAGAAAACTTGTCGGAGAACGCAGGGATTCAGGTAAGGCGATCGCGCGCGCGCGAGAATGTATTGTTTTACAGCGCGAGCAAGAAAAAAATTATCGCTAAGCTGCGGAATGCGGAAATTTTGACATTTTCGCGCTTTCCGCGGAACGCGAGAATGCCAAAATATCGCAACTTCCGCGAACGGAACGGAATTTTGGCCCAGGCCTACCCATAGTGCAGTCAAGGGGAGTCATTAAGCGTCAAGTAGTCAGTGATGCATTTATGCACCTGCTGTGAGACGTCGGGACGTTGAACGAGGGATTCCCAGAGACGCCACCTTCCCTTTGGTCGGTGTAGGGGGCGGAGGTCAAGCGTGACAGTCACGGCATCGTGATCGGACAAAGCCACCGGGACAATCTCAACAGTCCGGACCAGTGTGTTCCGGACGACCCTATAATGTGATCCAGTCGAGTATACTTTTGATGTGCATGGGAATAAAATGAGTATTGTGTGCTGTGGGGGTGAGCCGCTCGCCAAAGATCTGTCAGCCCCCTACTCTGTAGCCAATCCCTCCCTGCACTCAAGAGCGCCCCTGTCCCCCAGTGGCGCTGACCCGATCTATCTTTACCAGAGTCCTATCATGATGGTGAAGTATTTCCGACATGGAATCTATGAGAAAGGGCTCTTGCCCAATGTTGGGAGCGTAGAGGGATCCCACAATAACAGGGGTACCACCCACCCAGAACCTGTAAGCTAGTAGCCTCCCCTTTATCTCTGCTATTTTGTCTCCAATGCCGCCATGAAAGTGTCGCGCCAATAGTATAGCCACCCCCCCTTCTTATCTGGCATAGAAGAATAGAATTGGTGAGGAAACGCTTGAGATCTCATTCTGTGCCAATCTTTGGGTAGTAGATGCGTTTCCTGCAACAAGCAGATTGAGGCCCCAGAATTCTCCAAGTAACTCAGAATCGCCCGTCTCTTGATGGGGCTATTCAAACCCTTCACATTGAGAGTGAGGACTTGGGTTGTCATGGGAGACACAGTAGTTTGCTGAGGGTGTGTCAGCTAAGCAACAACTGTTTGTGTGTGTGAGAAGGTGACTCAATGACTCCCCCAGAATCGACCTAACAATCCTGGATGCAACCTGCCCCGTAGTCTCCCTTTGGCCGCACACTGGTAACCCCCCACCCCCCTTCTCTTCAACTCCCACCCCATCCCTTCCCTTCCCTACCCCCCCAAACTCTAACCAAACATTCCCAAATACCAAACATTGTCCAATGTCCTCAGCCCTAGCTGCGGTCCAACGGAAAGATAATAGCAGGGTGAACAGGATGTTCGGGCGACCTGGGCTCCCCGCCCGCAACCCCCCCACTGGTAGCGAAAGTGTGATGCTAAATGTAGTCCCCATAGTGAAATTACGGAGAGTCCGGCCTAGAAGAGTCTCTTGTTACTGCTGCAAGGGCCGAGGCCCTTTCGGTGGTCATTGTGGAGCGATCCGGCTTTACTTTTGTCAAAGGTGAGCGTCGACTTCCCACTGGCTGCCAGCCATACCTTGATGATCGTAGTGATGGTTTTGGAGAAGAGTGGGACTGCGCTGAGTAAGGCCGAGTAAGTCGGATACCTCCTGGAAAGAGCGGAGTTGGTGCAGCCTGCCATTCCACTTGAAGATTAAACAAAAGGGATAGCCCCACGAGTAGGGCACGCCATTGGCATTCAGGAAAGTTGTCGCGTCCTTGAAAGCCTTCCGCTTCTGAAGGGTAATGGAGGCCAGATCTTGGTAAAGAGCTATGGCTTGCCCCTGATACATGAGTGGTTGCTTAAGGCGAGCTTCCTTTAAAATACGCTCCTTCAGGGGGAAGTCCGGTAAGAAGGCCAAGATGTCTGGTGGGGGAGCCGGCGCTTTTCTCCCAAGTCCCACCGATGCGGACCTCAAAGTCCTGGCCAACCCCCAGAATGTCCCTGAATAGGCCCTGGAGATATTCGGTCACATTTGCCCCTTCCGCTTGGAATGGGACACCCCACACGTGGATGTTGTTGCGTCGAGATCTATTTTCGAGGTCCTCTGTGTGCGCCTGAAGGTCGACCTGTTAATCCCGAAGCAGAAGGACTTCATGTTGCAGCTGCTCTAGTTCTTCAGATTTAGAGTGCTCACCGTTCTCTATGGCTGCCACGTGCTCTCCCAACTCGTCCACGTCGCGGCGGATTTCTCGGACCTCTCCTGCCACCTCCTGTTTAAGCGTTTGAAAGTCTGCATGGAGGGTGTTAAAAAGTGACTCAAGGAATGCCCGGGTGATGGGCACCTCACCCTCATCCTGTCGAGGGGGCTGCATCGATGATGGGGGGGTAAGTATCCCCCTATCTCCAGCTGCTGTCCCTTTTGTGAGCATGTCTTTTAAAGAGCGGTCCCCCTTTTTCCGCATGTTGGCCATGCTGGTGCCACTGGTGAAAGGGCCGAAGTGTTGCCTGATGGTCGTATCTGTGTGCCCGCGTGCAGGATCCGCCAGGACGCCGCCTACAGACTCTCGGAAAGGTGATGGGCCCAAGTCAGCCTCCACATGGGCCGCGGGCGATCGGCACAACAATGGTCCCTGGCAGCCTCGGGTTGACCGAGGGGGGGGCTCGAATTGGGCTCCAGCTAGGCCGAGAGCGAAGGCTCGGTCGATGGGAGAGTCGCCCCTCAGCGAGAGCTAGGACATGCAGCACGACAAGGAACCCCTGTCCAGATTGCGTGCAGCGCCAAGCGGTCCGTGACTAGGCGGAAGAGTCCTCTGGTAGACCTCCCCAGATCGAGTGCCACACTCTTGCACTCCGGTGAAGGGGGAGCAAGCCCAGACCCCATAGACCTCGAAAGACGTCAGACTTCAGTGCCCCAGTCCTGGAGAGTAGCACCGGAGGCCGTGATAGCAGTTATGGGGGAGCAAGCACTGAGAGTCTGTCAAGGCCGAAGGCAGCTGGCCAAAGTCCCACACAGGCCGAAACTAGATAGCGCCGCTATCCGTGGCTCAGGGCGCGAAAAGACATAGGCAAGTGGGCAGCGGGTGCATCTCTCTGGAAAGGATGATGCGCCCTGAAGTGCCCTTACGGGGACCCTCCCCAAAGGTGCCGGCCTCCTCTGGTGCCGCCGCCGCCTCTCCCCCACGCGGCGCTCACCCCAACAATCCCAGGCCTGGGGAGCATACCTGGTGCTCAGAGCAGTATCAGGCAGTCCAACCGCCACAGTGCAGAAGTCACCCACCAGTTGCAGCTTGGTTGTGATGGGAAGCGTCCGGTGGGTCCGAAGCTCTGGGCCGCTCCACGAGGTCAGGGAAGGCACACAGTGATCTACAGCGTCAAGGCACCATACTCTGGAGTTTACGCCACGCTGCGGGACTGCCACAGTCAGTTGCAAGCCGGGTGGGGCCACTCCGCACACCCCCGTCACACACCAAGGTCGGCAGTGAAAAACAAGTGCCGCTCCAGTCACCACTCAGCCCGAAGTAGCACTGCTGCAGAGTCGGCTCGCACTGTCTCACCTTCCGGACGCCAGGCCCGTCCTTCTCCAGCTCTCGGGCTGATGGGCGTCCAAACGGTCTCGCACCTGGGCGGCTAGGCCTTGAAGCCGTGCCCTCTATTTTCGTGCAGTCGGGTCGATCTCACCTCCAGCCAGGCGCAGGTCAGGTCGTAGGTCCGCGCACTCCCCCTCAGCGCCGGAGCCGCACACCACCCGCAACGCGCTCCGGCGCATGAACTTCTGGATCACGGGCAAAACACCGGGCCAGAGAGGACGCCGGCCTCTGGCCCCAACAGCTACCACTAGGGCGCCATTTCACTGCAGGAGCGCCGGCTCGACCACCAGGTCAGTGCGAGGGATATCACCTATCGGAGGGCACAGCGGACCCCTCGTCTTGGGACCGCTTTGCCCCTGCTTGCCAGTCCACTACTTAGTGCAGAAGTTGGGGGACTGCCAGCGCTAGGTAACCAGGGGAGAAGGGCCGCAGCGGGGAGCCTCAGTATTTCATGTCCGATCAGGTCGCCATCTTGGCCACGTCTCAGCTCCCTTCTCTTTTTGAAACTCACCAGGGCTTTACGTGGAAGTTTTCTCAATATTATATATAAGCCATAGTTGCAGCTTATTTATCTTATTTATCTTTTGCAACTAACAACCATTGACAAAGCCACTCCTGACTTGTAGGTATGATGTGACTTGTTGTATCATATAGCTGGACGCAAGGACAGGTACAGCAAAATACAAGTCATGCGGCACACTGTGCTAACCACAGATTTTTAGCTTACGTGTTTTTATGCCACGCCCTTAATTACAGTGACCACGCCCCTTTGAAAGAACCCCCAGTGAAAGCCATGTGGGGATCACTTAATATACCAATTGGGATGCCATAAGGTCAGTGGAAGGGCAGTCGCCATAAGCCTAGTGACTTGGATGCCAAACAATTTAAATCCCAAACTTGAATCAGAAATTAAATCCTGTGGATACACTGACCAAATATACATTTATCTGACCAAAAACCCTTCAAGTTTGCGTACATTTTGGACACCATTACTTAAAATTCGCAGACTGGTATTTTTCGTAACCTGTTTTGCTCTTGTTTCTGTGCCAGGTTTCATAAAGTTTGCACTAGTATAACAATTAGTCAGATAGTCTTATGAATTGTGTTGCTGCTTGAGTAATGTGAAAAGGATCTAAAATGAATGTTAATATCCTATCCCTACAACAGATTTTTTTTTTCTACCAGTGATAGGACTGAAGAGCTTTGTTTGACTATCTTTGCAGAGTTGGCATTAGATAAGGCATTTTCACCATTTTAAAACTGTGAACATAGAAACTGAGTGTCTGATGTAGGCTTTGGTGGAGTGTTACTCTATCACAAACGTGACGTTGCAAATACCATAGGATATCATGCACTTGTAATAAGACTGATGGGAAGCACGTCACGTGTGTGACGGAGTACGCTATAAGGCAAGCTCTAGATGAGGATCTGTATTGTTATGAAGGGCAATCAGCTTGCAACCCTTCCTTGTACAAAGCATATTTAGGGACATTGCATTTCTTCATTAAAACTGCATTTCACACGCAGCTATGTGTATTCAAAAGATGTCATAAATTTTTGGTGCAATTGTTTACAAATCAGTTTTCTTCCATTTGTTTGCCCTGAAATTGCAATATTTTGCTTGTTAAATTAGGCGTGTGCGAAACTGACAAGTTTCATTTGAGAAAATGTTATGAAATGTTTCAAAATGACACTAAATTATGCACAATTCCACGTACCAACATTTCAGTTTCGGGAGTGAAAATGGAATATGAGGGTGTACCACTCATTCGAAAGTCACGTGAGATGCCAGCAAGACATTCTCTGCTCAAACCAACATCCGGTGGAAAAAAGCTGGGTGAGATTATGCGAGTTTGTCTTAACAACTCTAGTTTTCATGATGGAATATAAACAAAGAACTTCCACCTCGTTAAACACATGAAAAATAAAACTACGTTTGAAGGACAATCCGTCTGCTCCATTTTTTTAAAGGCTATTGAGTTCCAAGTTTTTCTCTATTGAAAACAATTTAAAATATGTAAAATGATTTATGGTCTTACAATGCGTCATAAACCTTTCACAAGTGTTTCTAAATATGCATTTTTACATTTTGCCCTGATGTAATAGCGTAATGCAATGTGCAGCAGGGCGACACTTGTTTACTTCATTCCCTATTGTGCAAGCACCAAAACAGTGTGAAAGTGAACCTGTCTCAATTGTTTACAGATGCAAAGTTCATGTAGTCTGGCTCCAGTTTTGAAATTACAGAAAGTCCGGAAATTTTTTGCTCTGGTGGCAGCTTCGTGTAAGATACTTTCCCTGGCACTTTTACAAAAATGCGAGAAATCAGAATGCCCCATGGAGCAAACTTTAGCAATCCTCAAAGCTAATGCATCATTTTCACTCTCCACTGGGACATGGATTAGAGAGGCTCAGGAGACCCCCTGGACCAGCCTCTGTAAGGGTGTGCAGTTTTTGAGTAAAACATACTTCCCATCGTGGGTGAATTACTTTGTCGAGCTCTCCCCATACTCACAATCCTCTCCCACCCTCTGCTACTGTGCTCCCCGCTCCCAAGCATCACTGCTACCAACCTGGGTGCTGTTTATTGCACTAAATATACCTAAACGTATCCAAGGCTGCATCCTTTGCACTGCAGAGCATCATCCTCCTGCTTACCTTTTGGTGCTACAAACCCTCCCATAATGAGATAGTGCTGCAAACATGGTTTAAATGTTATCATTTGCAGCAGGTAGTATGACTCTCATGTCTATGGCACTATGAACAGAAAAGAAAGACTGCCATCCCCAATGCAAGGGATAGTAATCCTATTATGTTGAGCCCAATACAAGATGGCTGGTGGCAGTGTTGGGTGGTGGCTTGATCAGAGGATTGTTTGTTGGATGGTAGAGAGGGAGAGTGACCTCTATCAGTAGGCAGCATGGACTCACCCTCCCAAGGGATGAATAACATTTAAATATACAGATTCTTTTTTTTGGGGGGGGGGGGGCAGGGGGCAAACATTCAAGTGTCTAAACCAGGCCATGCAAACGAAAGAACCAGGAATCAGACCTTTTCTATCTAGGGGCTGTGGAGCAACATCCCCATTCCCAACAGAACAGCCCCAAACCTCCTCCAAATGAAAAGGATATGAGGAATGCGGTCTCTCCTATAATCAGGACAGATGTTCCTGTTCTGTCTGCAGTCAATTCGGCTTCTACCTTGGGCGAGCTGCATTCAAATTCCTCCATTATTTGCTCATCATTAGCTCTTAATAAATACACTCTAAGCCCGTGCCAATAGTACAGAAGAAACAGTAAATAACAAATGTTCTCTTCCAATCGCAGCTCGTCTCCTGAGCACGCTGCTGTAGTTTGGAATATTTGTACTTTCTTCTCTCCAGTAACATTCGAGAACAAACCATTCGATTGAAAGTAACACATTTGCGAACACTGTATATATTACCAGAAAATATGCAGATGTTGCAGAACCATTACTGCGCTAATTAATTCCAGGGGAGTTGGGACAGTGCGCAAAATTGAAAATTAAGCAACAAAGCCCCATATTTCAAGGTGCACCGGGTGGGCAACACTCAAAGATGAGGAAAGAGCAGGGCAGCACAAACGGACCTAACTGGCTTCAGTTTATCCCATAAAAAAAAACTCTAATTGTAAATGCATGTATGTGGGGTGAGATGACAATTGATTCATTCTTCTCCTCGTGGGATATAAACGGGAGACCTCACCCTATTGGCCTTGCCACCCTTAGCAGAAGAGATACTGTACGTAGGGGTGGGCGGAATTGGCGGAAGGCACTTCCGCCAATTCTCGCGAGAATGCCCGCGATTTCCGCGATCACGCGATATTTCCGTGATCGCGGGAATTGGTGCTTCCGGCCTGCCGCTGCCGTTACAGTGACCATGTGTGTCTGTAACGTTGCGGCGCCGACGTTCCTGGGGTCCCTCGAGTCAGCTCAGCTGTCCAGGTCCATCAGTGGGGGAAAGGGCGGAAGACGTTGCCCACCGCTGGTGTGTGGGGCGGGGCTTCCATGCAGTTCACATGCCTTCTGTTTATGGGCCAGAGACCGAGCAGAGCAGCAGATGAGGAGACTGAACCTCCTGGAGACTACGCGGGGATTGCGCTCGAGTCGGAATCACGGATCGGGTAAGTGACGACGACCTGGGGGAAAAGCACACCTGCCCAGCCTCGACCTAGCTCCCTAATGTTTTGTGCTGATAAAGCGTTACTGAATTTGAGCTTCCACTCGGGCCCCTGCTTTATTTATATCTGTAAGTGCTTCCTGTTGTGGTTGGCCAGGCAACAATTTCCGTTCCCTCCCGGAAATTGCGACAATTCGGCATTTCCGCGTTTCGGTCGGAACGCGGAAATGTCGAATTGTCGCAATTTCCGGGAGCGGAACGGAAATTGTCGCCCACCCCTAACTGTACCCCACTGCTGATGCACACCGAGTTGCACGTGTACTCTATGTGAAAACCTTCTTCCAAAGCTGTGTTTTGTGTTCTTGTGGATTGTGTCTTCTTGTCGTTAAACAGCTGTAGTTTAAACAAATCTCTCTGCCTATGTCAGGCAGGAAGAAGGGGAGATTCTTTAAGGAGTATTTCTGTTACCTATACTAATAGATATTCGGAATATTTAGTGTCCTGTGCTGCAGTTGTATTTATGTAGTGCTTCATGCCACTGTTTTTAAGGAAAAGAAGACTGGACTCATCCACAAATAAAGAATTGTGAATGTGCTGAAAATCTGACAGATTTATATTTGTGAATTATAACCCATTTGTCCACGAATTAACTTGTTTTGTGAAAAAATTACATTTTTGAATCCAGTCGACTATTTACTTATGTTGGGATTTGCTTTTTTCAAAGAATTATTATTATTATTATTTTAAATAGATGATTTTTGGGGTACCCTTTTTCAAGAGAAGGGTGGAACGCTAGGTGGTAGCTATTTAGTATAGCCCTACAGAATCCAGAATTTTCCCCACAGACGTATGAGGAAAATGCATGATTTTAGCTAAGGTTTGAGGTTTGCAAGGCATTCTGGGCAATAAAACTTTGCAGGATATATACAAGCCACAGGACCCTGGATTTGTCTGGATCCCTAGATTTCAGAAATGCCCAAAAGTTGCTGGGTTACTTGGTTTGCCGGTTGACCCAGAACCTGAATAGTTCAGCCATTCAACATGGCAAGTGAAGGAAACTGGGATTTACCCTCTCTCTGCCAGCCATTATGTCGAACTACACCAAAAAGAATCTAAATTTCCTTGTGCTTGCCAAGGGGACATGGATTCTATAGGCCCCACGGAAACAGAACTACTGTTGGAGCTTTAGAGAAGGGTCTAGGCCAGATGCCTAGGCAGGTGGCCCGCACCTGTATTTTTTCAGGATTTTTTTTTTTTTGTGTCTAGTGCACTTTCTGCTCCCTTGAGGGCAGATTGTAAGCACACTGGAGTGGGGAGGAACCCAACCCCTTCTTTTTTTAAATCTTTTCCTGGTGCATAGTGGGCTTTCTGCCAACTTGGGGGCAGATTGAGGGTAATACCCCAAATCTGCTCTAGTACACAGCAAAGTTTTGGGCGGTTCTGGGGTGGGGGTACCGACTCATGGCTGGTAGGCCAACCCACCTCTTCATTTCTTTAACATTTTAATTTATCCCTAGTGTCTAGTGGGCTTTCTTGCCCCACCGTGTTTATACACGATTGCACAGAAAGACTGCTATGCCTGGGATCAGTGGAGCACAAGCAAATGCCTATGGGGGCTGCCCCATCCCAAACAATAATTTCCTTCTGTTATTGAAGTGGATCCATGCTTGTGAATAATTGTCCCAGTGCGAACCCCAATCAGGGATTCACTTGGAAAATATAGCACTGTAAAGGGGACGTTGTCTCCTTCCCATCACTGCCTGTCCCACCTTGGTCAGCGTATGGGGGCAGACTTATACCCACACACGCCAAACACAGTGAAACCCGTTGGATCTGGTATCACGTTCAATCAATGTAAAATCAGCATGCTGAACATCCAAATGATTGAAAAACTGTATTCCCGGACATTAGGGAAAGCTCTTCCCGCATGTTCTGAACTAATTTTCAAAGAGAAAATAATTATGTTGCTGGCACTAGAATGCTTTTATCCTGGAATGCAGAGGACTAACCCTTGACATTGTTTGCATTTTCGACGTAATGCAGAGCACATGATTGGTTTGTCTTCCACATTCTTGAGGTTAAAAAGATATTAGGAAATAAGACATAAATTCCTTACCCTGCAAATTGGAGTTGCTCCTTTGAAATAATACATTTTGTTCTCTCAGGCCTTTGGTGGTATTAGGTTCACTACCTTATTGATACATTTTCCAATGTACCATTTGAAGTAAGCCCTACTCTATTTTTTTCAATTTTATGTGGTACCAATTCTTGCCAGAGAAGGCTAAACTACTTAGCTTTCAATGAAAACGCAAGCGTCCAAAACAGCAGGTACCTGCTTCGGGCTTATGCGCACCACCCGCAAGATTCTCCCCTTACTCCCGCCCACATCTAGAAAACTCCTAGTCCAAGGTTTAATACTGGCACGGTTGGACTACAGCAACATGGTTTATCTGGGAGCCCCAGAGGCCACTATGGCTAAACTTCAACGCACACAGAATGCAGCAGCCCGACTACTTATGAACCTTCCCTCCAGAGTATCAGCCAGACCAGCAATCAGGGCCCTGCACTGGCTGCCAGTGCGCCAAAGGGTGGAATTTAAGGCCATGTGCACTGCACACAAATTGATGAATGGAGTTGGCCCTATGATCCTCAGCGACCGACCTGGTGACTCCTTATAAGGCCCCCAGATCCCTTCGGTCTGAGTATGAGCGACTGGCCAACATCCCCAAATACAGAAAGACACGGATTGGAGGCCGACGCTTCTCCGTGAAGGTATCTGCCGGATGGAACTCCCTCCCCCGTACCCTTAGACTGGAGCCCAGTTATCTGATCTTCAGAAAAAAACTGAAAACGCTTTTATTCCCAAAATAAAGTCCCTTCTCTTTCTTCCCCTCTCCTCTGGATAATACAATCAATATAGCGCGGGGATGCCTTCGGGTCACCAGGCGCTCTACAAATCGTTAAATAAAATAATAAATAATAAATATCTGAACCCCACCCAAGACTGATTTCCTTCAAGAATGTGTGGTGTGTATACAGGGGAGTTTTCAATCGCATCTTAATTCACTTGACGCACGCGTGCCTCATTATTTCCATATATATATATAATATATATTACCCCAATCCATACACTCTACTCAACATGTTACGGAACATGGCTCACCACCTTACTACTTTTACTCTAATATGACCTTCTCATTGGCATACTAGAAGAGACAATGGTGTTGGAATGATGGCTGTGTACTGTTGATGGAGAAACAATTGCTCATAAAATGCTGACTTGGAGATGGACAGCCATTTTCATGAAAATTAAATGTTACTAGTGCTCCTGCAGTACTGCCTTTGCTCACACTTTAGTAGCCTTTTAAACATTTATCAGGCCCACATTGCAGTCTGTTTGTACAGTTTTAAAGTGCAATTTCGACCTGGCAAAATAACTCATTTGCCAGGCCTAAGCCTTCTATTTTTTAAACACAAGACCCCTTCCTTAAGCCCTATATGACCCCTAGGGCAGGGTGCAGTGTACTTAAAAAGTTGGCTATGTACTTTTAATTGTTTTCCTTGTCCTGGTAGTGAAAAATGTTAATTTTTGTTTTTCACTACTGCAAGACCTTTCGCTCCCATAGGATACCATTAAGGTTACCATATTACATATAATAAGTGATCCCGTTCAATTGGGAGAGGTAGGAATGTCGAGCTTGGTGTCCAATGAATTGTAATTTAAAACCCTCTTTAAAGGTAAAGTTTGATTTTAAGTCACAGTTTAAACAATGCTACTTTCAGAAAGCTGGTAGTTTCTTGCCTAAAGCAATTGGTGCTTGCAGCCTGTATCCTGGCTCACATGACTAACTGTAGCTGGCAAATGGCAGGATTGACCATCTGTGACTTGATAAGGGGAAGGAGCTGCCACCTACCATACTTGCACATCGCAAAGCATACTGTACTGTAAATCCTCAGGCAACATATCCACTAACTTACATATATAGATTTACATAGTTGACAGAGCTTATAAACACACCAAATTAGAAACAATATTCAAGATTGTGCGCACATATAACATATACATAAATATATATATGAAAACATGCAAAAAATACAGCTCTTAAACCTCACCATAACAATTATATACATCTGTCATAACACATACATAAAACATAGATAAATAATGCAATTCCACAGTAGATGGATCATCTTCTGGATAATGACCCTTCAAATTTGTATCAACATAAATTGTTCTTTCTCGATATCTCTTTTGAGAGATGTGCCAAGTGTATCATGTACTCAGAGAGAAGTATTACATTCATTATGTACTCCAGCTGAATTATATTCATCAATTGTTAATGATATCAGGTAATTGGAAGTTTTCTGTCATATATTGAGAAAGAAAAAAATATGTTAATATAGATTTGAAGGGTCATTATCCAGAAGAGGACCCAATTACTGATATATTTAACTAATTATCCATCAACTGTGAATTATGACATGGATGGGATATGACTGATGTGTGTGATTGTTATGGTGTGTTTTTAGAGCTGTATTTTTTGTATGTTTTTACATATACATAAATATATATTTATGTATATGTTACATGTGCATACAATACTTGAATAATGAAAATAAGACAATTTTTTATTGTTTCAAATTTGGTGTGTTCATACGCTCTGTAAATCTATACATGTAAGTTAGTAGATAGGTTGCGTGAGGATTTACACTACAATTATTCTTACCTTTCCTCAGGAACTTTCCATTAGTGCAGGGGGTCCCCTTTAAATATACATTGTCTACTTAGGCACACTCACTCTAGTCTATTGTGCTCCCAGACAAGCTGGGACCAGAGTGACGGATTTTCAATGCAGGACCTCGCATCCCTGCACCACAGCTCCTTGGAACTGCCGCTGTGTGACGCATTCTTGACGCAGAACCTTGCACACACCACTGAGTTACGCGTCCTTGAAGCTGGACCTTGCAAAGCTCAACAGCCAGGATTTAAGGTACTTATTCAGTGGGCCTAACTTGGTCGCTGTATCTGGCCCATGCTCCATCATGGTCAGCTTGAAATTGTGACTTTGTCCTGGTCCGGCGCAACCAGAAAACCACAGTTGGCGTTTTATGCCTTTAAGCACTATTTCTATTTAAATCTTTAAAATGTCAGATCTCTGGTTCTACTGATTGTATTTTAGTCATTTTGATATCCACTAATTTATTGCAGTTTACTGTATTTTGGTAAATGGGGAAAACCTTTCTGTCGTTGCTGCTGCCACCGTAGTTTGGGTCATCCTGTGCATCTTTAAAAGGAGGTGGGCTGAAGGACGCTGTGCTGCCCTGTTAATCTCGCCACAAATCCGACGCCCGAAGCTCCAACACCCGGGGTAAGGACTACAGCCCCCAGGGTGCACCAGGCATTCCACAGCTGCCGCAGGTGAGGGGGAGGCATGGCCATCACGCTTAAAGCGCTGCCTCTCCCCCCATGGCGCGGAAAAACCTTTCTGTCGTTGCTGCTGCCACCGTGGTTTGGGTCATCCAGTGCATCTTTTAAAGGAGGTAGGCTGAAGGACGCTGTGCTGCCCTGTTAATCTCACCACAAACCCGATGCCCGACGCTCCAACACCCGGGGTAAGGACTACAGCTGGGTGCACCAGGCATTCCACAGCTGCCGCGAATGAGGGGGAGGCGTGGCCATCGCGCTTAAAGTGCTGCCTCTGCAACCGCGATGCGGGACGAAGCCCGGACGAAGCCTGGACCAAGGGCGGGCCTGTCTGTGCCCATCAGGGGCTGGAAGAGGCCGGGCTGGGCCATCCCACTTGATTCTGGTTAATTATTTTTTTTTCTTTAATTTTTATTTAGCAGGTGTATTATTAGAAGTGTCCAGGGATAGCTCCTTTATGTGGGAGAAGTAGTATTTACTGGGGATTCTACTAAGGCTCTTCTTTTTTTTCCGTTGTGGCAAATTTGAGCGAGGGTAGTAGTTGCTTTGTTGTCATTTTATTGTAAGCTTTGGGGGTTCACCTCGGTTCGGAGCCATGGGGAGGCGGAAGGCTCAAGTGAGCCAAGAAGGGACAAAAGCTGCATCCAGGGCTACTGTTATAACTATAGATACCTTCTTGTCAAGAGCTGCTTCAGTTATTGATAAGGAGATTGAACTAGTGAACAGGCGTCTCTCTAGATCTCCCTCTAATGGTCTTCTCTCTCTTCCGGGTGGGCCAAATAATCCGCCAAGGGAAACTGTCAGTGAAGCACCGAGTATACTTTCATCCCCTGGGTTGGGTGGTGATTCTCAGGTCACCGAAGCACTGTCCCCTTTACCAGTATCTCCCTGGGAGGTGCCTCCTAGGACCCTGTCTCCCGTTGTGGTTATCGGGACGAGGAAGAGTGGTGCCTCTTCCCTTATGTTAGGGAATGGCGGGACGGGTGGTAATACTAATCACACATCGCTAGAAGTTCTCAGCAATGCTGACGCCTTGCAATCTTCAAGGGTGGCTCAAAGGTCCAGTGGTAGCTTGAAAAGAAAATGTAAGCCAATGGGGAGCCAAGCCAAAAAAACTAAACCTAATGTGTCCTCCAAGCCTGCCCCTAAAAATAAGGTACCCGTGTTGCCAGCATCTAACATAGTCAACATGGCCACGTTGAAAGCCTTTAAATCTACTATGTGCTGCATGCTGGAGGATAAGCTGAGCCCCATTGTGGCTAAGTTAAACCGTATAGAGCAAGTCCTAGCTGAACAACACTAGTCTTTAGAACCCACCCATTTTCTTCAACCTGTGGTCCTGGACCTGCCTAAGGTTAACACTGCTCCAGGTACTTTGCCTTTGTCTGGGGTAGCCGTTGATTCTCAATCTTTTAGCGGATCCCAGTCCTGTGGTGAAAATGTGTCTCTTAGGGCCATATGTAGGTAAATGTATTTTACCGATTCATAAATACCGATTTTTACCGAATCGGTATTTATGAATCGGTAAGTTATATGCAGGTAATCATTCGGTAATAATTACCGAATCGGTAACAATCGGTATTCAAGAATCGGAATTTACCGATTCGGTAAATACCGAAGTGTTATTTACCGAATCGGTAAATACCGAAGTGGTATTTACCGATTCGGTAAATACCGAATCGGTAGTTACCGAATCGGAAATTCAAAAACACATGACTGGATGAATCAGCCAATCCTGTGCAACCAAACCCCACCCAACCAGGAAGTGGCCACACCCAGGCAGGTGCACACAATCATCAGACTCTGGAGAGGCTGGGAGTGCAGAGGAGAGGCAGGGAGCCAGTGCCTGATTGTGCAGCTCAAACTCACAATGTCCAGCCAGGAGACACAGAGAGATGGAGGGGAAAGGAGGAGAAAGCAGAAATTTAGCCCTAAGGAACTGCAGGTACTAGTGGAGGAGGTGGTCAAGCAGCACCAGAAGCTGTTTGGGAAGCAGTCCCTGCAAGTGCCTGAGTCGTAGAAGCGTAACATATGGCTGGGAATCCAGGCGCAGGTCAATGCTATTGGAGTGACCCCCAGGGACATTGAGGTGCTGAAAAAGCGCTGGTACGACCTAAGGATCGTCACGAAGAGGAAGATGGGGGAACTGCAGAAGGAGGCCAGCCGGACAGGAGGTGGAAGTAACAGGGCACCTGCCCTTACCGAACTGGAGGAGCTGGTGGAGTCCACAATAGAGCCCGAGAGTGTCGTGCGGATTGGGGATGCCGACAGCTCTGCCAGAGCCGCCACCCAACAAGGTAAGACGCATGCACAGCAATGTTGCCCCCCCTATCCCTATCCCACATCCCCAATTGTGAAATGAGTATCCCACTCCAGTCCATGTGTTAGTGCATACTGGAAATGCATTATGGGAGATGTAGTCTGGGAAACCCCAACCATCAACTGAATAGCACAGAACAACAAGGCATGGTACACACATTAGCGTAAAGCAGGCAGAGGACAATGTGAGAGTGTTACAGAAATGTATTGTGATGCTTGCAATGCAGGGCTTCAGGTAACCTGAGCTGATGTTGCATTTCTGTCCACAGATGATACATTGCGCAGGACTGCACATGCAACGGGAGAGAGGGAACACCGGCAAGATAGTTCAGGGAAGGCAGCGCAAGTTCTGCCCAGAGATCAGTACCACATGCAGCCTCACCACCACAGCCAGCATCACCACCACAGCCAGAATCACCACCACAGCCAGCACCACCACTCATGCTGGAGTCACCGGCATCATCACCGCCTGCATTGGTGAGGTCAAGGAGGCGTGCTGCTTCCAGGTTGCGAGTGTTAGAGTCCTCATCTGACGACTGCAGGGAGCCGGAGCCAACCACTGTGCCCCAGGATGGGAGCCATGCCACTGTGCCCTCCACCTCAGAGGGAGCACACACAGGTGCCAGACAGCACCGCAGGTCTCCGGTGCAGAGTCCACCAGCACACGATGAGAGCCATGGGGTGTTCTCGGGGCTCGAGGGCACCATGTTAAAGATACAGCGCCTACAAACAAAGGCAATGATGTCAGTTCAGCGCCAAATGTTGGGACTGAAAGCTACATTTGAAAACATGGACAGGGGCATCAGCGCTATGGCGGTGGGGATGAGAGAGATGGCTGCGGGCATGCGGGACATGTCCCAGTCCGTCATGCTGTTGTGCAGCAAGTATGATGCGGACAGAGCTGCACGGCGCCGGGAACGGCAGAGGAGAGATACTCATACGAGGGCACTCAACCGGCTGGCAACTGCCACTTCGCTGCTCTGCAGGCGCTCTGTGGCTATGCAGGAGGGCCTGACACACTGCAGCAATGACGTTTCAAGGGAGTTGGTGCAGGTCACCAGTGCACTGGAAGTGCTACTGACAAGCCAGGCGGCCACAACTGGTGCTGGGGATGCTGTGGAAAGCATAGAAACCAGCAGCAGGAGCAGCATTACCCCCCCTGTCCCAGATACACGGAGGAGCAGCAGGCGGCATGGGGCTGCCACTTTTGAGGATGCACAATCCGTGGCATCCCACACTGTAGTGCGTGGCCGCAAACAGTAATGTTGCACGGTATAGCCTAAGACAATTGGGTGTAGTAACCCTGGACTTGCAAGTAGTCATTACACAATGTTGACAGAACGGCTTTTTCTTGTTGTTGTGGCGTAGTGCCGCATTTTTAAACTACGTCATGACATCCAACAACTGGCTGTGTCCCCTTACTTACTCAGAAATAGTTGCATGTGATCTCTGCCCGTCTCTCTCTCCCATCTGTTGCTGTTGGCACTCCAGCTGCGTTGGCCTCTGGCTGTCCTGACTCATCATCATTGTCCTCAAAATCAGTTAGTTCCACCTCTGTACCTCTATTCGTGGCAAGGTTGTGCAGCATTGCACAAGTGGCAATGATCTTGCAGCAGAAGATGGGTGTGTACTGGCGTGCGCCTCCGCTTTTGTTGAGGCAGCGGAACCTGCTTTTCAATAGTCCAAACGTGCGCTCCACCACGTTGCGTGTAGATTTGTGTGCCACATTATATCGTCTCTCCCTCTGGGTTGATGGGTGTAGGTAGGGAGTGAGGATGAATGACCGCACGGCATATGCACTGTCGCCTAGGTGAGTATGAGAGAACCATCAGTCACATGCCTCAATACACGATGATTTACACTAAGTAGCATGGAGCGTCACTGTTACTTACCTAGCAGGTATCCTTCTCCAAATTCTCCGGCAAGCACTCGTGTGTAGATCCCACTGTTCTGGAAGATGAAGGAGTCGTGAGTGCTCCCAGGATACTTAGCTACGATATCTGTGATGATGTTCCCTGCATCGCAGATTACCTGCACATTTATGGAGTGGGTGGACTTTCTGTTCCTGTGTGCTCAGTGGCAGCTGGTAGGCAGATTGGAATGTGTGTGCCATCAATACAGCCTATGACATGGGGGAACTGTGCCATGTGATAAAAGTCTGTTTTGGTTTTCTGCAGTTCAGCCTGTGTGTTTGGGAAGCTGATGTAGTGGTGCATTCTCTGCATCATGGCATCCAGGAACTTCCTGAAGAAACGGGACAGGCAACTCTGGGATACACCGCCCACCGCAGCTATCACCCCCTGGTAACTGCCAGATGCGAGTAGATGTAAGCTGCAGAGAACCTGCACATGTGGTGGTATGGCATGCGCCCTTCTTGTTGGCTGGTCCAGGAGTGGGTGCAGGCCCCTTATCAGGTCCATGATGGTTTGTGGGTGTAGCCTGTACATTTCATGTATCTCTGCCTCAGTCTGTTGAAAGAGTGTGATGCGCTGTCTGTAAATGCGTTCCTCCCGTCTCCAAATCCTCAGACCTGCTGCCTGTAGACGTAGGCGCCTTGCAATGACATACAGAGCGGCCATGTTGTCCATGCTGTTGCATTTTGGGATTGCTTATATGCACTGTTGATGCTTACCACCTGCTTTCAATCTGTGTTAATTACCGACTCTTAATTACCGAATTTCATGGATTTCTTAAATACCGAATTTACCTACATATCTTTTCTCGTTTTACCACTTCATATTTACCGAATCGGAAAATATGTATTCGGTAAATATGAATCTGTATTTTAGAATTCGGTAATTATGAATCGGTATTTACCAATTCATATTTACCGAAAACTGGTTTTTGGCCTCCTACATCTCATTTGACTAAATACCGGACGGTAACGGGATATTTACCGAATTTCGGCCCTTACCGACCGGTATTTAGCTACCTACATATGGCCCTAAGAGAGCTAGGGGGCTGGCTGATGGTACAAGTGCTAGGCAGGTATCTAATGGGGTTTTACCTACAAATCACCAGGGCCAAGCTATTTGTAGATCATGAAAAACCTCAGCAGAGTCGTAGGGATACTCAACCAATGTCCCTCAGAATTCAGTGGTTAGAAATCTTCCACCCCAATCCGCACCACTGGTAGTAATTTTGGGGAATGTCCCTCCACTTACACAAGGCTCTCAGGAGGACATCACTCAACTTAAGAATAAGGTTACTCATTGGCTATCGAGCAATACCTCTAAGGGCCCAATGGTGGAACGCAATATCATCATGGTTCGCCGTGTGGGCTGGATAGGTAGCGCGAGGAAATCCGGAGGGGGTGATTGCATTATTGTGAATTTTAATAGTTCATTTCTTGTGGAGAAAATCTTTTGGGATGTTTATCTTGATCTGACTCACAGGGATTCTGGTATTCAGATTCTGCCTCTGGGATTTTCTACAAGGCTGATCACATAAGGCGCCACAATTTAAGTATGCCAAGTAACAGGTGGATTCAAAGACCTCTGGAGGCTTCAGGGGGTAGCCATTTTCAATCTTTTGGAGGGATCTCCCGTCCGGCTGGGCATTACCCCACCCCTCGGCTAGAGTTATCGAATAGATTCACAGCTCTTTCAAGGTTGGACAAGTGCGATTGACTTCACAAGAATTTAGAGTTCATAGGAGGCTTACTCCATCAACAGGAGTCCCCCTGTCCTCTCACCTGCAGTGTTGCGCCCGGCAGTACGGAGCTGTCTGGGATGCTTAGCCCTCAGCAGCAGGTGTCGTCACCAGTTGTACCTCAAGGGGCGATTACCAAATTAGACGCCTATAATGTCTTGTCATGGAACATTGCAGGTATGGCAGGAAAATTTCAGGACCCTTTGTGGGTGCAGTTCGTCAGGCAATTCTCTGTGATCTGTTTCCAGGAGACTTGGCTGGTGAACTGTAATCTATTTTTGGAGGGATATAAAGCTTTCTTTGTTCCTGTGTCCCTGGCAGAGCAAGGGGTGGTCCTTCCCGTCTTTTAAAGGAGGAGGTTCTTTTATAGATTATATTTTGATCTCAGCCGGGCTTCAGTCTAACCTCCGGGGGTTTACAATTGTGGATAGTGTATTCAGTGATCACAATCCCATTTGTGTGTACCTGGGAGGTGGTTTGTTGACAAACCATGCCAGCGTGATAGTGCCAGGCACGCTGAGACCTACGGATGGAAGGAGCCACCTAAAATGGTCCCAGGTAGCTCCGGACCTATTTTATGGAAAGGTACAAGTGTTATGTGCAGCTGAAATAGCATTCTGCGTGTCTCCTGGCTTCCTCCCTGGGGGTGTTCTCAAGGCTTTTGAGGGTATTACTTGTAAGATAGGGGAATTGTTAAGCACCCCCTCTCATAGGACGGTGACTTGTGACCCCAGATGGTTTGATCCTTTATGTTCCAAAGCTGCTAGAGATTTAAAGGAAGCCTTAAAAGCTACCCCGAGAGACCGAACTCTGATTCGTGCCCTCCGTCTCAAGTATAAACGGGCACTGGCCACCCGTAAGGGTGAACTAAAGGAAGCAACGTGGAGAGAATTACTGAAGCCAAGTACATTAGGGAGTAGCTCTAGGTTCTGGGGTATTATTAATTGACCCTTATTTGAGAAGACTGGGGACGGAGAAGTAAGCACTATTACAACAGAAGAGGAATGGGTGTCTCATTTTAAATCCATTTTTAAAAGTGCTACAGATCAACAACAAGCCCAAACCAGAGCTCATACTAATGTCTCAGTAAGATTTGTTCAGAAAGAGGTGGAGAAAGGCATTTCAGGGCTGTCATGTAATAAGGCTCCAAGTCCGGATGGCATTCCTCCGGATCTTTCTAAATCAAACCCATCTTTTTGGGCTCCGGTTCTGGTGGCCATGCCTAACGTGGCAGCAAGGGCCGGATATCCGGAATCCTGGGGCAACTCAACGATTGTACCAGTTTTCAAGAAGGGCGATCGTAACAGCATTTTGTGTTATAGACTGATCTCCCTCATTGATTCCGTGGTCAAGGTTGTGGGCGGGGTTTTATTGAACAGATTAGCCTCTTGGGCGGAAGAGAATAAGATCGTCTCTGATATACAATATGGGTTCCGACCAGGGCATTCTACTCTAGCCCAATGCCTTAACCTATGTATGATCCTGGGGAAGTATACGGTTGCCCGCCAAGGTACGATCTACATGGCCTTGATGGATCTTTCCTCCGCCTTTGACTGTGTCAATCGGGGGAAACTGTGGCAATCCATGAGGGCCATGGGGGTGGACGACGGCTTGGTCGACTTCCTGGGGGCCTGCATAGGGACACCAAGGCCAACATCAGATTTGCCCAGGATCTTCGGGTTTCTAGGGACTTTAAAATTGAAAGGGGAGTACGACAGGGATGTATTCTGGCCCCATTTCTATTTAATTTATATATTAACGACCTGGATAAGACCTTGGTAGAAACGGGCTGATTTCCCTTATGTGGGACGACGAGGATTGCCCGTCCTGCTATATGCGGATGACACGGCCCTCATTGCCAGGACGGCAAGGGGCCTCCAGACCCTGCTTGATGCCTTTCAGAGCTTCATGGCTGATCGTGACCTAGCTATTAACAACTCTAAATCTTATATTATGCAGGTCGGGAAACGACCAATGAAGCAGTACCCTTTCAAAGTGGGTGGCGAGAAAGTGCCTTTGACCACGACATTCTCATACGTGGGTGTTCTATTAGACGATCACTTGGACTGGGGGGCCCTTATCCAGAGAAAGAAGGGGGAGGTTATAAGGGCGAACACAGCTATTTTCAACTTTGCTGCCAAGATTGGTAAGCGCCCTATTGCGGCAATGTTGAAAATATACCAGGCCAAAAGTGTCGCTATTGACAGCTATGGGAGTGAACTATGGGGTAATGCAGCAACAGATGTTTTACAGGTGGTGGAGAACACCTTCTTAAAACAGCTTCTTGGAGTGCCTAGAGGAACACCAAACTTGGTGGTACACAAAGAAACAGGGTTGCCATTTATTTGTGATATCTTGGCCATGCGCCCTTTGCCGTTTTGGCTCAAATGCTGGTAAAACAAAGACTTAGTTCTTAACCACCAGATTTTGAAAGAAGTTTTGAGCCTTGACCACATGTTACTCATTCCATGGTTAAAATATATAAATGGTTGTTTTGAGGAGCTGGGGTGACCGGATCTTTTTTTAAAGCCTGATCTTATTACCGAAGTGGATGTGGAATTCCTAAAGAAGACTTTTACTTCCCTGAAAAAGCTTGGCAGAGATGGGGTAGAATTGTGTAAACCCAGCATCCGCAAATTTGTGATGCTTAAAACTACTCCATCTATTGAGCCATATCTTTTGTGGCCCCTGTCAACCCATGAGCGGTTTTTATTGATCAGATTTCGTTTGGATTATTTTCACTTCCAAAAGGGAGCTGTAGAGGCCAGGTGTTAGCATCCTGTGGCTGTGATGGAGTGTCTTCTCAGGACTTGCTGCACTTTGTGTTTTTTTGTAACTTCTATGAAGTACCTCACAGATTATTTTTAATACCCTTTAAAAAAAGTTGAATTTCACTCAGGTCCTCCCAGCTCTTTTTTATCTACAAATGTGGGAACCAGAATGTATTCCATTTGTAGTAGGTTTTCTGAAAATCCTCATTGAGATCAAGAAATTGTATGGAGATCTAACAAACCCCTAATATCAGTTGGCAGCCCACCAATTACCATCTATGAAGTCCTGTGCCCAGTCACTGGTTGTCCTCTTTCCCCCCATCTTTTTCATCATTGATTATGATGCATATATATTTCTCTGTTTTTATTGGATTGGTGAAAACGGCATTTTTGTCATGTAATGTATGATTTTAAATTTTTATATGGAGTGTGCAACTTTTATGGTTTTATTTTAAAACCGAATAAAGTATTTTGAAATGAAATGAAATGGTAAACGGATGTGTGATTTTTCTTGTGTTGTGTTTTCACTTTATCATTGTTTGTATCCTGCATACACACTTTACACATTGCCTCTAAGTAAAGCCTGACAGCTTTTGTTCCAAGCAACAACAGGGGTAAGCACAGGCTAATTAATTAATTACTTACGATGTAGTAGAGGTGGAATCTACAGCGAAGTAAGATATAGTGACTAGAATGTAGGTCCTGAATTGGGAAATATAACATTTAAGGACAATGCCTCAACCTTCTTAAGATTTGCTCAGGCTCATGGAATAGGCTATGGTATTGGGGCCCCAACTCCCTCTATTGTTTATTATGTTGCTTTGCAACACTAGTAGGAGTGTGAGAAATCCATAAACCCAGGGACTGGCATGAAATGTACCCTATGAAATGATATGAAGCAGTTTTTTTTCTGACATATTGAATGAGTGTTCTTTCTTGACTTTTTTGGGGGGGAAAATATCTTTTGTTTCTGATGATGCCTCTACAGTGGACAACATAGAAAACATGGTAGACATGGATTTAAAGAGATTTTATAACATTATAGCCTTACTAGAGACCTGGGCCACAATTCCAACATCCTGCGAGGTCTGTGCATGCTTCTCTAGCCAAGCCATCCCTTCACCCTGAGGGGGAGGTTTTCTGATCTGGATTAGCTTGAATCTTCATGTGGACGTAAAGGTCATTGACTCCGGATCACCGGCTTTTTTTTTACTAATATTTGACAGATTATCCAGATTTTCTTTTTATTTAATTAACTTTTACAATAATGATTTTACTAATGCAATCTGTATCCACATTACTTAGTTCTTTGATTTTCTTTCCAAATTACAATCGGCTAAGGGTAGCCTCAATTCCCAGCCGCATTATTTGTTGTGTAAAGATTTTAATGATACATTGGCAGGCTATACCTGGGAAATAATGGCAACAGAGGAGGAAACTCATGTCAAGGTGAGTGATGACAGGGGGTAAGTGTTGTCCAGAACACCTAGCAGTACATGCCTTAGTCAACCTCGTCCAAATAAATAGAGAGGATGGGCGATTTTTACTATCCTACAGAGGGCTCATCTGTGCATCGACCATTAATTACATATTCGTAACCAAGAACCTTTCACCTTGATTTTGTAATGGGGAGGTAGTGCAGACAAAGTGGCGAGATCATAATACCCTTTTTTCTCTCGGACAACTGCCTTTAAACAGACATAAACACCTTCTTAGCCCTATCCCCATCGCGCAGCTTTCCATAGACTGCCTCATGCTTACCTGACACATGAATGATATTGCTTACACCTTGACCTCACTTTTGAAGCCGCAACAGGGGTTGTTCCTTAATTGCCTGGCAGAAGAGAACAGGGGTATAATGCTGGCACATTTTTATAGTTTAAGTCAGAGCATTAAACAATCCCTTCTTATCCTTCCCTGTCTGACAAGGGGGGACCTTGCTGGTTTGATGAGCATTGCTCAGCAGCCAATTGAAGGCTGAGGAAGGCATTGGTTGCCACCCTGAGAGATCTGTCCTTTAACATAGGAAGGAGCCTCCACATAAGAGAGTTTGGGAACTTCTGGAGCTTTCCGCATCAGGAAATAGCAGCAAACCTTTTTGCGACACAGTAAAAAAAATCAGACTCAAGTATGTCCCCGCAAGCCCTCTTCTCCAGTGCAACATCTTAGGGTCCGATTGGGTCTCACATTTTATCGCAGTATACCACATTGAGGTGAATGCTGATCTGGTTAACTATTTACAGAATAGATTATTGCACTCACCGCTGCGCCTTGTTTTTCTTCCGGAAGTCAGCAATACAGCAGAGTTCCGACGGGAAAACCCAAGACCAGACTGGGTCCCAATTGACCTCACTAAGCGCAATACTGATCTGTGGAGTCCTTGATCACGAACATTTTCAGTCATTCTTTAAATACAAATAACCCCTTCTCTCATGGACTCAGTCCACCATTATATCCATATTTAAAAAGGGAGACTGCATGCCCCCTAGGAGTTACAGGCTAATCTCGCTTATCGATAGTACTGTTAAAATCACAGGAAGAGTGAGTTACAGGCAACTTGCTGTATGTGCTCAAGAACATAATATTCTTTACCCCTTCCAATTTGGGTTATGTCCTGGTCTGGGTACAGTGGTGCAATGCATGAACTCGAGTATGCTAGTTAACAAATACGTCCACATCAGGCGCTGCCCACTGTACACAACCTTCATGGACTCATTGACAACCTTCAATTCCACTACAGGGCCAAGTTGTGGCTGAGGTTGTTAGATCTAGGGGTGGATTCACCCTTAGTAAATTTCTTGCACACTATGGACACTGCCCTACCAGCAAACGTGAGCCTGAGCAGTAATGGGAAAATGTCACCTGAATTCCCTTTTAAGTGTGGGGTATGGCAAGGATGCATCCTGGCCCTTCTGATTTTTACCATCTATTAATGGCTTATTTCCCCATTTGACCTCAACCCTAGTTGACATCCCGAGGATTGCTCATGTCCTGGTACCTGCTCTACTGTATGCGGAAGACTCGGTCCTACTGGCCCGTACCCCTAATGCCTTGAGGTTCCTGGTGGATAGCTTTGTTTCCTTCATTGGCAGCCTTGACCCGGTTACCAATTATGGGAAGTCTCCTAAAATGGCGTGTGGGTCCGGTAAAATAAACATCCCCAGGCTCACTGTTAGCGGCCAGCCACTTAGTAGTGAGAGCTATTTAGAGTAACCTTAAGTGCATCAGGGGCCTGCCAATTGCAGCTAAACAATTCATGCCTTAAAATTAGGAGAGCAGTGGGTGCCATCTCCAAGCTCCCAAGACCCTTAGGGAAAGGGACTGATTCGCCTCCAATTAATGCTTACAATGTCCAGTGTGTCCCGGCAGCTACCTATAGGGCAGGGACTTGGGGCCACCACAATATCGCTACCCTTGAAGCCACATCTGTCTGAGGGTTTTTCATATCCCACCATCTAGCTCCAGTTTTATCACCCACTCAGAGCTAAATTTACACTACATCACGGATAAGGTTTATTTAACCCCCACTACTTTTATGGGTCATAACCTGGAGGCATCACTATGTAGAGACATCATCCTGGATTGTCTTAGTCTGGAAAAGGGGTGCACAGTTCCATGTCTAAATTACATCTCAAAAACCTTGCACACCCTGTGTTTGTTCTCACTGTTAACTACCCCTTGAGCATTAATACTGAGGTCAAACTAAGGGTGTAGCATTTTTTTTTAGAATACATTGCTGAACTAAGGTTGAAAACTGAGTTATTAAAACCCTCAGTGTTGACCTTTTACAGTTCCTTTCCTTCCACCGAACCTGCCTCTTATCTTTCCCTAGATCTTACCAATTGGGAGAGGTCTCTCCTCTTTCGGTTCAGAGAAATGATGATTAGGTGTCTATTGTGCTTTGGATGAGATTCCAGTTCTCTGGGCGCGTTTCGCCTTGCCCTGTGCTTGTGACGACACATGAGAGCAATCGTTGTTGCATTGTATGTTTTTAGCAATTTTTTCTGTCTCCCGAGCAAACATCTTCTATAGCCCCTTCTTATTAACCTTTGGCAATGCAGATGTTGAAAAGCTCTGTTTTGCTTGCATTTGTTGAATACCCCCAATATCTGCTCAAGGGTTAGCTCCTTTCTCAAAGTGGTTGTTAGACTTAGAAAATCAATGGAGGGGTAGCCAATAGGAGTGGTTTATTTGTGTGTGGCTCTTTTTACATGTGTGTAATTTAATTTAAATTACTGTTTTACGTAACGCTTTGATCATATGTATTTTTGGTTTTAGGCGTATCTTTGGTAGACAAATCATTTTAATCTGCAAGCATATTTTTATGCTTTTCTTTACTTTGGGCCCGATTCTGATTTCATTCGGAAAGCATTCCAAACGAATCGGTTCCGGAATGCTTTCCGGATGACTCAGATTGGGGAAGTCCGACTGACCGAGTACGTTGCATCCGGATGCTTCCGGATACGATTCGGTCGGGCTCCCCTTGACTTCAATGGGAACCTGTGTTCCGAACGAGAACACTATCTCCCATTGAAGAAGGGGTGGCTGGGGGAAATCGTAGTCAACAACAAGGACATAGGATTCAAGTTATCTCTTCTGGGACAGAACCACTTTTGGATCATAATTGGTAAACAAGCAAGGCAATCAGTTAAATGTGCCAATTTAGCTATTCATTTTTGACCAAAATGTGCTGTTTCACAGTGGAAGCATAGGTCAATTAGATTCCTTCCACCCAGACAGACATTTAACACTGCCAAGTGCTCCTTTAAGAGATGGGTGTACAGTAGAAGGATAGATGACTCTTTGAAGAGGCCATTTCACTACAGAGCATGTCAATCAGGCTTCTTGACTGTGGAGAGGATTGTTCTGTTCAAATAATGTAACATTAGACTCCCTGTCCTCAGTACCTCTGCACACACATCAGTGGAGGACTAAAGCATGGAGAAAGAAGTAAACAATGCTTAGGTATTGGGCAGTGCCACGTTAGTCTCCATCACTAGAGGTCTTTCAGATATATGACTAAAGTACCATAATTACACAGTAACTAAGGTCTCCCATCAAGAAATCCAGCCTCTAGAGAAAAGTACAACTTCTAATGGAGAAGGTTGAAATCGGTCCAGTCTCTTAACGGGAGTGAGGTTAGGAAGTGTTCACCATCCTCTCTTAGTTTCATCATCCATTGTGGGGTTTTCACTATGTGATCACTCTCAAACAATGTATCTGCTTTGTGAAGTCATGTCTTTCAGGGTGGATGGCCTCCGAAGTATTATTATAATGGTATAGCAGAAAGACTCCTTCACATCTGTGTATTTGAGGAATGCACACATTCATATTCTGATTCTATAATCTCACTTGTGATTCTGGAGATTCTCTGGACAGTTACAGTTTCAAGCAACCCTTAATTCTGGACAGCACCCAAGATGCTTACCAAAATGTTTGCTCCTCTAATGTTTCTCCTCAGATTCAGCAGAGTGATTTATCAATGGGATTTGGGCAAAGGCAGGTTACGGGTCATTTAAGTATGGTGGGATGGAATAATGCATAAATTGGCAGTTGTCACACCAAACTCAACATTCCCCATCTCCACTGAGAGGGACGAACCATTGACCAACTCAGGTGAAGTGGCAAATTAAAGGCAATGAAATGCCTGTCAGAGGGTTACTGCCACATATTCTTTGTGAGGTTTGCCCTGTTTAGGACTCGCCACCTATAGCAGATTTTCTCTTCCAAAATCTTCTGTGCGAAACATGGTAATCCCAGGAAGAGGAAAGGAACAACTGCCCTTACGCAAGGGGAGAAAATACACTGCACTTTCGGTTAACTCTGTTTTATCACAAACAAGCTTCCATGTTGAGGGTTTGTTTGTGAAAAACAAAAAATAAAAGTTTAGCAGGAGTAAAAGACATGGGTCCGCCTGAGCATTCCTGGTTGTCAAACATTCATTATCTACGCTGATGGATACACTTTTTCCTTTTGGCATAGAGATCCCCACCAGGCAGCCAGTCCTCCAGAGGGAGCTCAGGACCAGCATTTGTGCCAAAACAGTGGACAGGCAGTACACTCTCCATACTGTACTGACACCAGGATTATTGATCACAATGGTTTACTCACTGGTTAAGGAATTTACATAGAGCCTGCCTTCTTCGCAATGGATGTCAATCTCATGGTGTTCCAACTCCACTCAAGGCCAGTGGTCCCCAGCTCATCAAACTGGCAAGAAAGTTCTGCTGTTATGAACCCCTCACAGTTCTTTTTTACTGTGGTTCAGGGAATCTGATTGTCTCTTGGTTGCTTTTAGCGCTGGCCCTGTGGGGCCACGTTGTGTTGTTAGGTTCTGTTTACGATCTCATTGGTTTATGAACATTTAGTTGTTGTTTATCTGCCCCATGTTCAGGAGTGAGCCACACAAGACATTTCTGCTGTTTGGGCAGGATTTTAAACCTGCAGGGCACTCACCTGGGTCTCTTCAAACGCTATCAGTTCACACTGCAATGGAGGGTTGGCGTCTACATACTAATGAACGTTAGGGGTTTAAATCGAACTTGTAATGTCTTTATTGTCAAAACATTTAAGTACTGAAATGAGGAAGATGGGTCAAGGTGGTAATGAAATGATCACTTATTTTACTCTTTGTCACATCAAGCCCTTCTCTTGATTGTTTCAGTCCTACATCTTCGTATCTATGAATGCATAAGGAATATAAGGATACAGAAATATAAATATATTACATTTCTAGAAGGTAACAAGGTGCCTGTCTAGAGTTGTGGGTCACCGAACAGGTACTGGGCTGTGACAAGAAAGTGTAGGTTTTGTTGTAATGAATATCACTGAAAATAAAACCATTACCTATTTGCCGCAAGATTAAGTGAATAGAGCATGTCAAGAGAACGGACTGATCTAAAAGCAAAAAATGCTATTTTTCCTATGGTACTTTTTGACTTTGTTTCCCTTTCATATTGGTTTTATTCTTTGCACTCTATGTAGTATTAAGTATTTGCATCTGTTGATACCATTGGGATTAGATTTACTCTATTATATTCTTTGTACCATGTATACTATATATATCTCAATAAAGCTTTCTAAAGTAAGAGAACAGACTGATAAAAAAAGTAACATTGCTAGTTAACATGACCAATTTCTGGTCATCATTGTGTATACTTTACGCCCATCTGCAAATATCACTTGCACAAACCTTTAATTTCATGTGGAATCGTCCTTAGATTGGGAGGGCTGTTTATATCCATTAAGAAAGATTGCATTCTCTTTTACATTCAACAATAAGAAAAAGTCAAATTCTTTCTAGAACGTTTAGTGATGCAATAGATATAAATATTTCGCTTCCTGCCTCCTTCCAATGTTTCCTAGTGTAGTGGAGTGTCTTTGTAAGAAAAATACTGTAACAATGGAAAAGTAAGAGATACAAGTGCTTTTAATTGTTGCATGTGAAAACATTGCTGAGGTTATGAGTTGGGGGTTAAATTCGGAAACCTGTGCAAACAAAAACGTGTTATGTTACAATTGACACACACCGTTGTCCTCTAAAGACACGTTTCAGCTGGTCAACCCTTCCGAAATTCATAGGCGGAAAAGGCTTTGAAGAAAGGTAAAGCAGGCCGCCTTTGCTGGGAAAAATGTATATTTAGCATTTTATACATTTATTTCCAAGTTTAAGGAGGTATTTTACCACCCAGGAAATACTTCACCCAGGTTTGTTTCTGTAAATACCCCACCCACCCTATTCCTCACTCGTTATCAGGGTTTACATTGTGAGAAACTAGATCATTAGCTAGGGGTGAGCGATGGATTAGCTGTCACCAAGTAACCACCTATCCAATCAATAAAGGGCAGATTTAAGTGAAGAAATTTGGGCTTAAAGCTTGTAGCTTTGGCTCAAAACAACAGGTTTCACTGAAAATAAGATTCAGAGTCTTTTTTTGCATATAGATTAAAGACATCACAATTATTTAAAAGAAAAAGGTCAATAAAACCAGCTTAAAAACTTGCCATTTAATAAAACAGAGTTCATTGTATAATTGTGACAAATTATATAAAACAATGTACAATAGTAAGCCCTGACCTTAGTGCCAAAAGTACATAATGTCCAGCTTGGATACATTGTTTACTTGGTTGGGCTAGCTAATAGTTACTGTAAGCAAAAGCTTGTTCTACTGAATGGTAGGACTTCAGGTAGAGTCTTATATGCTGCCCATTGGTTACTGCGCCATGAAATTAATTGCAGGTACTGACTTTTTAACAGCAGTCATACATTTTACAAATCCGCTCAAGAGATCTATATTGAGATACTTGAAACTGAAGGATTGTGCGACAATGTATTTACTATTGCCAGCCTGACCAATGATTGGTTAAGGTACTATTTACCTTCATTAATAAAACACTGAGCAGCAGCTGAGAATATATAATATTGCCTCTTATTTATAGTGGCAAAATCTGCAATTTTCCACGGAAGCTCTGTATTTCAAGGGTTGCTTCTGGTCTCTTAAAGAGAAAAGGACCAAGGGCCAGATGTACTATCAAAGTGGTTCCAAAAAGCGGTCACAAATAGCTTACTGACTTTTTTGCATGCAATGTTTTATTTTGTGGACAGAACCACATATTTCTAGAATAGCAAACCATCACTCCTGTGATTCCTTTCCAAGCTGGAATTTGTTTTAAAGCAGGCGAGGTTCCTTCCAGGGACCACAGCTGTTTTTTCCCTTTTTTTTTCACCAACATTGGGGAACAATTAACCTATTCACCAGGATGGGAAGAAATATTGATACAAAAAAATCAAAGCGGATGCATATGATCATAAATGATCCAATTAATCAGTAGCCAAACAAAGACATCGCTGTACACTGATAAGCTGAAGAAAACAAGTAGAGGAAGCAAGGGGAGGCGACTGTAGTGAAAGAAAAACAAGATCTCAGTTATCAGGTGTCCTGACCAGAAAATGCTGACATTACCCAAGACTGAATTGTGTCCCATATGTGCCTCAATCGTCATCTATAAAGGGAATTATCTTTCAAAGTAATCTTCAGCATACTGACATTCAAGAATTCTCACCACCAGTTCCAAGGGTCTGGAGGCGCGATAGACAGCCAAGCATGTGCCTGACCAAGTCAGGCAATAGAAATCGCAAAAAAAAGACTACCCTCAATGAGCGGGAAGGAATATCTGGTGAGTGCCTCAGAATAATCAACTTCGGGTCAAACAAAACTTGAATCTTCAGAACACTCCCCAATTTAGTAAAGACAAAATCCCAATAAAGCAGCTCCACCAGGCAAGTAGCAAAGATATGAGCTATATTAGTGCCTTTGCTACCACACCGAAAGCAACAGTTATCCAATCAAAGTTTCATAAGAGAAAGACCTTGTGGCGCGCACTAAAACCATTAATAAATCTCAGATGATGCATTTGACTCGTGAAATGTAAAGAACTGACTGTGCCAGGACACTACTATGTCTAAGATCACTGGCCATCGCTACGCTATCAAGAAGTTGTGCCCATTTATTGGCCCTTACCAAAAAAGTATCCACACTGTGATCCCAGGACCACTGATAGATAAGCTTAATGGCTAAACCACTGTTTCTCTAAGCAGGGGCTTTAGCAAAGAAGTCCAATACAGGATTATTTGCAACCCAAATGTCATCCTCTGAGAGACTAACTAATAAATGACAAACTTGGAGGAATCATAAAAAACATTCATAAAGAAGAGAGTACGCCTGCCACAATCTGTCGAAGGGGATAAAGATACCCTCCTCAAACAGTTGACCCAATATAAAGATTCTCGCTCGTTCCCAATAACTGTAAAAGCCCTCATGAATGGAAGAAGATACATTTGATGAACTGGTTGAGTGAAGTGGGGTCAGGAATATTCCTGTTAGAGTGGACCAGAGAAGATGGTACAGTTATAGGGTCTTGAACAGTGTCCTCTTGAAATCCATAGTGTCCAGAATCCTGGTACCCGGGACAACAGAAGTCCCTAATGGTATATACTCTGAGAACATATGCCTGAGTATCCAGGGCCCCAGCCCAAAATCAGCCGAAGTCACATAAAAAAGTAAGCGAAATAATAAAAACGTAATATCGGAAGTGAGACCCTGCCTTCATCATTAGATTGTTGAAGAAACTCGATCTTACAGCGAGGCCTCCTATATCCCCAAAAAAAATCAATGTCACAGAACCTCCACCCTATTAAAAAATGATGTTGAAAGAAAAAGTGGAATACACTGAAAAAAAAAAATACCTCTAGAAAATAATAATTTTAACAAGATTTGAGCATCCAATCAACCTGAGATGGAGACAATGCCACTTGGTAAAATTATTAGATGTGTACTGATGCACAGTCTCATGATTACTCTTGATGATCTCTGTCATCTGGAGTGAAAGTCACCTTTAAATAGACCACTGCCTGCACCCACCTACTATCCTTGAGAGGATGGACTACATTAGACAGAATTTGGGTCTTGTCAGTATTAAGCTTATTTCCAGAGATTCTACTGATCATTTGAGCCACCCTTCCTGCTGCCTCTAAACCGGCAATCGGGTTAGAGAGGTTAGAACAATCAAATAGTCCACCTTTGCCAAGACCTTCACCTCTAACTGATGTATCTTTAGAGGGTGGATGTCTCTGGATTCCCTCAAAAATTTAATAAAAGGTTCGATATATAAGGCAAACAGCTGAGAGGAGAGAAGGCACCCCTGCCTAGGCCGCTGAGAGACAGATGTAGATGTTGTACTCTCATGAAACAGCCTGGGCTGAGTCCCACAGTCTCCATCACCCCTAGAGGAAGGGCCATGAGACCTAATCAAAAGCTTTTTCTGCGTCCAGAAAGATCAATCCAACTGCCCTCCCATGGTGATACTGTCTCCAAAGCTGTTATAACTGTATTAACATGAGAAATAGTATCCCGCCAGAGGATAAAACCATGCTGCTTAGAATCTCCCAGCTGCAAGATTACAGAGGATAGTCAATTAGCGAGTATACTTTTATAGATCTTGGAATCCATCTTAATTAAAGAAATGGGGTGATACCACCCCCTTTCTTAGGGAAAAATAACAATATTTATTTCCCAGGATTCGGGCACAAGACCAATTATATCAAAGGAGTTAAAAAGACCCCTTTGAATGGGAGCCAAGATAACATAGGTTTCTAAGGGAATCTAATCAGGGTTTCAGGCCATTCCTTGAGCCAAAGAACCAATAGCAGTTTCTAACTACGTGAGAGATAGGTGATTTCAGCCCTAAGTTTTCTACCCAGTTCAATTTATACCGAAAATACGGTTCCATGAATTGAAGGATTTGCGTCATTGTTGAAATACAATCCTCCTGGTAGAGTGCTTGGTAGAGCCAGGATAAACCATCTTTTATAGCACCCTGATAGGCAACCAACATGCCATTCTTTTCCCTTGCCTTATGAATAATATTGACATTAAAATTATCTGTTACTTTAAATGAAAGAATCTATCCCATGTCTTTGCTTTTCTCAAAACTAGCCACCAATCAAGCGCATCAGTTCTTAACTGCTCAATCCCAAATTTGCTGCTTGAGAGATGCCCAGAGAGCAACAGCCTGTTCTAGGAAGGTTTGCATCTGAGTTGCATCCCCAAAGAAAACACTACATCCCAATTTTTGATTCTGAATCCCCCAAAGTGTGGTGGGCTTTTGTCTCAATCGAAGTAGCAGATTTGCATTGTCAAGTGGCATTCTGAAGTGTTTGCCCCCTGCAAGATGCTTTACATGCATCCCAGGCTATGGGGGGGGGATGCAGAACCAGTGTTAAAATTCAAGAAACTCACAAAGGTGAGAAGCCATAGCATCCACATAGTCTGCATCTAATAACAGTTTACATTCAAATGTCCAGCACCGAGGCCCCACTACCTGAATGGGCCAAGTCGATTTTATCAATAATGATAATGAATTATGATCTGAAGTAACCCTGGGATTAAAGAAACACCTTAGAAGCTGAGATCAGCGTAGTACTGACCAGGAACATATCTAAACATGAGACAGATTTGTGAAGGGCTGAATAATGCATAAACTCTGGGCCTCTCTAGGGTGCTCTCAGCAGTCAAACAATAAGATGGTGAATCCATATTGGTGGGATAGAGTTATTTTGAAATCCCCACATACAATATAGGGGGTGTCCAAAGGTGAAGCTCTGACAGCAGAATATCGAACTTCTGCGAGTCCTCCGTATTTTGGCCATTGACTACACATATGGTGAGACACTGTCTTTTCCTCAGGATAGTCACCAGGAGCCATTGGCCTCCATCATCCACCTTTGACGTTGTACTACCCACTTCACATCACGAACAAGGAGTGGTACCCCACTCTGTGCAGAAGTGAAAAATGAAGCCAACAATACTTTATAATCTAGATCCTTTAGCAGAGAGCCTTCAATGTGTGCTAAATGCGTCTTCTGTAAGCAAATGATTTGTGGTTTAAGAATATTCAGTTTCTCCCATGCCAGCTTCCTCTTATGTGGTGACTTCACCCCATTGATATTCCACTTCAGAACATGCAGTTGGTGGCCAGGACACCTGCTATCACAAACAACTAACATTTGAGATCTGACACCACGGTCTGCCCTTCAAAATTTAAATTTGCGACCAGTCTAACTAATGGTCAAATTTTGTACTAACAATACAAAACTATCGCATTTTTTCTACACCAAACATAATCAGCTCTTTTCTCTTCACCAAGCGCTTTACCACACAGCCCAAGACAAAACCCTGAATCAGCTCAATTCCCACCAACCCCACACCCCTAAAATCCCTAACTCCCTTAGTGGTGAGCCATCCCACCCTGTCAAGCAATGCCCCAAAAGAAAGAGGATCACCAACCCCCCCACCCCACGATGGGTACTATGCGCTCGGGCATTCAGCCGAGAGTTGCCTCCTAATCTGACTCCGCCAGCAACTAATTAAATACAATTACTGTGCACAGAAATAGCCTCCTGTGAAACAAAAAAACCCAAAGAAAACAGACTAAGGACCCAACAGTCGAACCCAATCGAGGAGCTGCAAGATAAGAAGGGACAAACAGAGACAAACAAGGAAAAAGGGGCATGATAAGAACATTTTGACCCTCATAGCTGTTGAAAGTCTGCCCATCCTTTCAAATTTGCAAGGTTGTAGGTTCCATGAGGTATACAGTTTTCCCCAGTTTCTCAAGTGCTGGGAAGTGTTCCTGGAGTTGCCACCACCACATCATATTTTAGTGACAGAAATAGGTGTGGACAAAAAAGTCTAACCTGCAGGCTTTAGCAGGGCCTTAGGAGTAGCAGTATGGAAAATATCTTGCCGGAGAATAAAGTTCCCAAAGAAGATGAGGATAGCTCAAGGTTATCGGGTGGGCTTATTAGGATGTTTGAATGGGAATTAATATGCTCTCTGAATCAAAGATTCGAAATCCTAATCACCTTAAGCAGGGAATGCCTCTCTAAAATGCGAGCCGCAAACCTCCTTGGGTCATTGCCCTCCATACCTTCTGGAAACCCCATGAACCTCAGGTTATTTCTGCAGGATATATTTTCAATATCTTACAGCCTGGGTGAAAGAGTGGTCAGCTGATTATCATGTTGAGCTGTCACTGAATTATTTTCCTCTACCTCTGTCCAGAGAGCTTCTGTGACTCCTTCATTGCCCCAGATGAGATAGAATAATATCCATGTTTCTTGACATTGTATGCAGAGCAGCTTGGGTTTTCATGTAAGCAGTCTTTAAATCATATTAATCCCTCTGGTAATCCTCCCTCTGCTGCAAAAGAAGTTGGTGTAAAGCATCCAGAGTCGGAATACCCTGGGTGCCCTGAGTTGCCTTCACAAATGGAGCTCCTACGGAAAGGGCATCTGGCCCTAAAGAGTTGATGCTACTGATGGAGCAGGTAGTACAACATTTTGTATACCTCTTCTATTTTGGCATGAAAATACTAATTATATAATCTATTAATTGTAATATTATTAAATGAGTGTTGCATGTATAATAATCAACATTATTAATACTAAAATACACATGGGATTTGCTAATTGCATGGCTAAATAACTTTTATAACTAAAATCTGTACGCATATTAACAATTGTCTATGTAGTAATAGAATACTGCATGATATCTGGTGCTTTGTGATATTGCACCCTTGAGGAGGATCAAAAAAGGCGAATATAATTGCTTTAAATGTCGCTATATGCTAGATAAATACAAGCACATAGAGGGATTAGCAAATGGGTTAACATTAGGATCACCAATTCCATGAATTAATTATTCTTTTGTGTTTGTTTCGCTTAAGTTGGCGTTTGGGCCTAAATCCAATATGGCCGCTGTCGCCACACGCAGAAGTGGCCACTGTCTCATGAGGCGCGAAGTGAGCTGCCATTGTGCGAGAGATCTCCTAAACCTCGTAGCGACCTTTGCACAGACTGTCCCCGGTCATGGAGACTAAACGGGACACTCGCCAAGATACGGGAACATTCAACCTTACAGTAAACCAGAACAAGCCAATACTTCATCAACCAATGACCTCACCCCTCGAACTCTACTGAAAATCTTGGAATATTGGTCGTACGATCTCAACCAGCCAATCACGACTGCTCTAAAGTTTCAATTTGTATCTTCTATGACTTGTTTTATTCTAAAAGTATAGTAGAATAGGGTGGGTACCTTCAGCAGCAGCGGATGATGATCTCTCTTTCTTTTCATTCATCATTTTTCCACGTTCGTTGTGACGCCTTTTCCGAAGATCCAGATGCTGCCCGACCACTTGATGACTGCAAACTTTTTCTAAAAATCCATGGGCTTTGAGATATGCTTGCACGATTTCTGGTCCTTTGATAAATTGGGATTGTAGCGTGCTGAGCAGAGGACTTTGACCTTTGGCCTGCTTTTCGGACAATTTACGAAAAAAAATTGTTATGCAGAGCCAATGAATTAGAGGACTTCAAATAGCCAGATTAGGTAAATATGATGTTCTGCGATTTATTTGAATTGATCTAAAACTCTAAACTTTGACGAGACAAATGCAAATAATAATCATTATGAAAATTTAGATAAACAAATATTGATTAACAAGAAATATGAGTTTGTGGTTTCATTAAGGGAAATAAGGATTCTGAGTCTTAAATTGTGTTTTAGCTGGTTCTAAATCACCATCAGCCAATCCAACTAAAATGGTCCATTGACCAAGTGGGTGGAGTGCCTTGATGTTTGAGACTAGGGATCTATAGGCGAAGGATATTAATGTATATTCTGTAAAATACCTTTTCTCTCCCTATAGGTTATATAAGGTATTTCCCCCACATGTCTAGCACTTGAAGTACTCATCCCTCCTGTGTGTGCAGACTCGTGAGAGAGACGTATGAGTGTTGTTGTTATGGGCCCCAACAATGATTGTGAGTGTGAATGAGCTAGTGTGACGTCGGGTCTGCGACTCAGGGAGGGCATCGGTAAATGTTGTTCCCCATTTCCCAGTCTTGCGCTGGATCAGTTTTTCTGGTAGCAGTATGATGATTTTTATTGTTTTGGTTTGGTGATTATTGCTTGTAAAATGCTTATTGATTATTGATTGTGCATAAGAATTGATTTATGTATTAACACTCTGGGGCCGATTCCGATCCAGGTCGGAAAGCACTCCGACTGAGCTGGATCCGGAGTGTTTTCCGACCGAGCCGGAGTCCTGCAGTCCGACCGAGTACGATGCGGCCGTATGCTGTCGGACTCGGTTCGGTCGGACTCCCATAGAAGTCAATGGGAGCCGGTCGTACGACGCGTACATGGGCTCCCATTGACTGAATGGGTTTGTCACGGACAAGTGCGCCCCTACAGTGAGTACGCGTCAGTGCCATCCGCACCGTACATGCCTGTGTTGGGGAGATCCATGGGTCTCCCCTGTGTCCGAGTCGTAGGGCTGCGGGTGACAGGGGGTCCAACGCGGACCCCAAAAGGCAACCACCCGGACGATTTGCGAGCCGGACCCTCCGGCTAGCACAGGCTGTCTGACGCGGGCATCGTACTGGTTCGGTCGTGAATCTCATCCATTGCACGCCATGGTTAGCTTCCGACCGAGACGTACAGAGCGGTTTGGACTCGGAAACGAGTCTGTCGGTGAATTTCATTTAGCTCACATCGTACTTGCTCGCTCGTACAGCTGTACGAGTCGGGCGGAAAACACGCGTAGGGCAAGTAGTTTTTCCGGACGGATCGCGTTCGGTGCCCTACCGACCCGGATCGGAATCGGCCACTCTATGTTGGGTTGCGTCGAGTTCTGTGTTGTTTGACGACTTCTGGGATGTAGGAAGTCGGAAGTTTGTAACGGTTCCGTAGTAGAGCAGAGGTAAGCGCTGCTCTCGGGAAAGACAGAATTGTTGTTGCCCTGTAGGTACACTGGGAAAACATGTGACGATTGAAGTTGCACGACGCATTGTCTGGGTTCAATTTGGTAACATCATAGTGTGTTGCCGCTAGGGACATTTTCTGTATGAGAGAAATGTATGGTAGCGAAGGTCACCTGTGAAATTTTGGTCTTAGTTACCAGAAGTCCAAAAGGCAGTCTGATTACGCTTATCACTGGAAAGGTAATAGGTGTTCCCTAAGCTTGTTAGAAGGATAAAGTAGAGGGAAGTGCTACTTTGTTAACGAGTGTCATAATTCTGTAGTAGGGCAGAGGTAAGCGCTGCTCTCGGGAAAGACAGAATTCTGTGTGAATGAACTACATTTTCAGTATGAAAGTGCGTGAATGAAATAGCATTTAGGTTAATTGTAAAACTCTGGTTTTATTTCTCAGGAGCAGAGCGTCTCCAACTAGGTGTCTTAATTCTGGAGAAACAGTTTGCTAATGCTTGTTAGAAGGGTAAGGTAGAGGGATGTGCTACTTTATCAACGGAAGTAACGATTCCGTAGTACGGCGCTGCTCTCGGGAAAGACGGAATTCTTGTAAGAGAGGTCATTAACTATTCTTTGGTTAGCGAAACAGATAATGGTGGCGTTTTTATGTCGTTACTAACAGATCTGTAAGTCAGAAGAACGTAAGAAAGTTTGCCGATAAATTTTGTAAAGGAGGGGTCAGCAGAAGCAGGAGTAGCGAGAAAAGCCGACGTCAGAAAGACCGCGCTGGGATTGGCCAGTCAGTAAGAAACGTAGGCGCTCCTGATTGGTGCGTTAGTGTATGCCGTGCTAAGAGTGGAAAATTACAGGATGACGTAGACGCTCCTAATTGGTGCGTTAGTGTAACTCGCGCTGAGATTGGAGAATTACAGAAGTGACATAGACGCTCCGGATTGGTGCGTTAGTGTGAATCGCGCTACGATTGGTTAAAACAACAGAATAGTCTGAGGGAAATCTAGCGATACACGGAAGAAAAAATGATGTATTACGATCCACCAGAAAAAGAGAAAAAGTCCTGGTTAGGAAAAATAAAGAGCTTATTTAACAAGCATTTACAATGCAATAGGTCTCGCATTTATGCGAGTTTGAGCTATTCACATTGCAAATAACAATGTCTTTTATTTGTGTTTTCGTTTGTCAAATATAAATAAAAGGCATCGTCATTTACAATGCCAATAGCTTAAACTCGCGTAAATGCGAGACCTATTGCATTGCAAATGCTTGTTAACACGAGTTGGCCACTATTTCTCAATTTCAGCTTGTGAAAATAAAGCAACGGAGGTTCAAGGAGGCAGTCGAATACCAGGGAATACGAGGGATCACACTAGGGGCAGAACACTGGTATAATTTTTATCGCAGCTGACAACTTGACACGCACAGCGCATCTCTTTCCCTAAATCATTTGCAGAAATTGAAAATGATCTGGCAAAGACAATTTCAGGTTCATTTATTTGAGTGGTCGCAACGTCCGTCGTAAGTTCTCTGTGAGATGCAGGACTTGTGTTGTTGAATGGCGTTGCAATGTGGCTGCTGGGACCGGAAGTCGCACATTGTTGCCGACTCTTGACAAGACAAGACACATTTGATTTCTGCTTGCGGTCTTTACAAAAGCGCCTCAACACATAAGTGCCGGTAATTCTCCATCTGCAGCCAGGCGGTGAGTCCCACTCATTCCTTGACTAAACAGATGTGGGGCAATTAAGGCTGCTAATTAGAACCTATTGAAATGGAGAGAGTGGCCGTAAAGACACCGCCACTCACCGATTTTACCTCAGACCCCATTCCAACGCTGTGACTGTGATTGTCTAGATTTAAATCAGAAAGCAGAAGCTGATAGGCTGCGCTGCGCTGGACGCGTGATCCGTCATGTGACGAATGTGATAAGCCCATGTCAGCAGCTCGTCATCATGGGGGGCGCCCCATCTGCAGCTGCAAACTCATTAAATGCTTCATTGTGCGGGGCAGAGGAGTTAGACAAAGGCACCCCGTCCAAGGCAATAAGGCATCAGTAACGGACGGCATCGGACAGGCTGTTTCCCATCTGAATACATATGGGAACATTCTTCTACGTGCGTCTCCCACAGTGCAGTGGTGCCACAGAGAGGTTTAAAAAAACAAAAAACAATGGTGCCCTATTTACACCCACTGCCGTCTTCAAGAAGGATTGCTATGGAAACAGAAGAAAAGAGACCCCCTGATTAAACGCAGACAAGCTTGACAGAGTCATAGTTTACAGGCTGGCAGCAGCTGGTAGTTAATACACTGACATGTCAGCTTACATGTATGTGACAGGAGTATCAGCGAAGAAAGTGAGACAACATGAATGGTGAACCTTGCAAAAGGGGAAAAGAAATGAGAGATTGAGTCCTAGCAAACATGCTGTACGTGGAAGGAGGGAGGAAAAGCGAGAACACGCTTAATGTAGCTGAATAAGTGCAGAGGGACAAGAAAAAAGAAAAGAAAGCAAAGAAAAGGAAATGGGTGTTGAAAGCGAAATAAGAAAGAAAGGAAAAGCGAACATAAAAGGAAATTATTCTAGTCTGAAAGGGAAATTGGAAACTAGAAGATCAGGTTTAATTTACAAGCCCGGGACTTGTGCACTCGCGCGCGTGCTAAACAGACATTTTAACAAGCCGGGACAGTGATCGCGATCAAACATCAAAGCGGCCGCGCGGCCGCGAAAGTGAAAGTATTCGTGGAAAAGCATGGCGCGCGCGCCCGCGCACATGCACTGTACCTCTAGGCTGGCCTGGTAGCACTTTTTGGAGCCCTCTCAAAAAGTCTCGCCAGACCAGCGCATGCGCTGGGTCAGGCGAGACCTAAAAAGGACAAACCGATTGTGACTAGAGAGGGACAGTTGCTTCCCCCACCAAAATCACTTGCATCCTATTTGGTCGCAAAATACGGATACCATACTTGTATCTGGTTGGATAATTGGGCAAAGTATACAAAAGATGATGGAGTTTTAGCATTTCCAGAACATGGTTCATTTAATTTAGCGGTTTTGAGAAATTTGAGAGAAAAAATGATGAATCTAGAACCGAGACCTACACCAACACAGTTTGAGGCATTGACAGAATGGGAAGATGAGATGCATGACAGAGAACGACAGAGGAGTGGCGGAAGGTACAAATATATGTTTGGTAGATCATATGGACAGGAGAATCATGATGATAGAATGAGGAGATGGTGAAGCGCAAATATGACTGAGGGTTTGTTTCCCGTAAGAAATGCTGAAGAAATTAGCAATAGAAAATGTATGGAAAAGAGAAATAATATTGAGTCAAGAGGGTATGGTGTGCATGAATCAGAGGATGATGTTCTTGACGACATATTTTATAAAAATCCACCCCCTTATCAATCAGATTCCACATTATTGACACCAAGTGCCCCAATGAGAGAGAGTCTAGGAAATATAGAATTTGAATCAGTATCACAAGAAACAGAAAGAAACAATCCCTTTAAAGAAATAGAGCAGACACAACATGGTAAAATAGGAAATGAAAATTCAGCAGAACTAGCGAAGACCACTTTAGAATTAACTGAGAAAATTAGGGAATTAACCAAAAATTTGGAAGCTGTAACCGTTCCAGTAACTATAGGACCTGTAATGCCTATTTTTGATAAACAGAACGATAGTGAGCATTGTCTGACGATTCCTTAAAACAGTAATAAACAAAATGAGGGACTAGAGAAAATTGTCAACAAGAACCCATGGAGACAAACAACAGGTATTCCAGAACAAAGTACGCCTAAAAATTTGACAGTAAATCAAAGTCTAGTGGATAGAATAATAATGACGACAGAATCAGTCCCAGGATCACCAAAGAGATTGGCACAACAAACTATTGAGAAAGATAGTGTAGGGCCTACTTCAGATGAATTAAGTGAATGGCTAAGGAGTTTGCAGCAGAAAGATAAAGAATCCCAATCTATAGATGTGGCCAAGCTGAAGATTGTTTTGGAAGAATTAATAGTAGGGACTATCCCCACTGAAAAGTTAAAAGCCTATCAGGATGAAGAATTACTATTTTTATGTAAAAGTATAACCTGGAGAGCAAGAAATCTACATGAGAGACTAGAAGAAGTGGCAAATGAAATGGGTATAGACTTCGAAAAAGTAAAAGCTTTCCAAAAACCATACAGAGTAGATTTTTCTGAAAAAGATATTGAAAATCTGAATACCACAGGAAGAACAACTCAGATCAAAGACATAATCATACTGCTAAGAAAATGGGGAGATGTAGATAAGTGGAAGAGTAGATGGTTCCGAAAACGAGATGATGTCTTGGACAAAACGTTTGCAGCTTTCCCCGTAAGAGAAAAAGAAAAGGTAGTAACAGAATGCCCCATGAGAGAAATTCCAGGAGGAGGATATATACATGTCCCTTGGACTAGACAAGATATTTTGTCAGTTACCAATGATTTCCCTCGACTACGCAAAAAGCCAGTTGAGTGGTATAGGCAAGTGGATAGGTTTGTAAAGTTATCAAAAGTTTTATGGATTGATTTAAATAGTCTTTTTGACATAATAGTACCAGCAGAGAGGACAGTCTGGGATGTTGAAAGAGAAAAACATTTGAAAGGAGAAGCTAGTCCAACAATGGTTTTAGATTGGCCTCAGAAAGGAAAGTTGTGTATTAGAAGGAATCAAACTGCATATGATAATTATTTTGTAGGTAACAGTGATTGCCATGATACATATCGAATCATGGGTGGATGGGGATTTAAACGAGGAAACAATCCAGTTTTCCCTGGATTGTATTTTATCTGCGGGAACAAAGCATATTATCGATTACCAGATCACTGGTTTGGCACATGTTTTTTGAGCCTGGTTTTCCCAAAGATATTCCATGTGGGAAGGGGAAGAGATGGTGTACATGAGTTAGATAGACAACTAACACGTAGAAAAAGAGAATCTTGGTCAGAAATTGTGGGAGACAGTTTTGGAGCATTGATACCAGCAGTGGGAATATCTCTGAATGTACATAAAATTAGAAAATTATCAACAGTAGTGGATCGCTTGTCAACAATCACCGCTGGAGGATTTTTATTGGTAAACACAGAAATGGTTGCCATGCTAATGCAAAATCGACTTGCCCTTGATATCATTTTGGCAAAAGAGGGTGGAGTCTGTGGAATGTTGAAAGCTCAACATTATTGTACTTATATTCCAGACGAAAGTCAAGATCTAAAGTCATACATTAAAAATATAACTGATTTGCATGAGGAAATTGCACCACTGGAGGTTGAAGGTGTCTGGGAAAAGATTGGAAAGAAATTATCTTCCATTAAAGAGTTTTTATTAAAATTAGGTAGTACATTTATAGGTAAAATCTTATTTCCATTAACCTGTGTAATTTTTCTAGTATTAGTTATAAGACTAGGATGCTTCTGTTGCAAAAGAAAGAAAATACAGAAAAACTTAAAAAGAGAAACTTTAAGAAAGAAAGAGAGTAAAAGACGAGAAAGAGAATTTGAAGAAGTAGAATTAGAAGAAATGAAAGATAGTATGTATAGAAAAGCAAGAGAAGAAGAAATTGGGGAAACAGAAATGTGAACTTAAATTCTATGAATTCATTTTCTTTTCATAATAAATTTACAAAATTTTAGGTACTGTTGTGATAAAATCACCAAAGGGGGGATTGATGGAGCAGGTAGTACAAAATATTGTATACCTCCTCTATTTTTGCATGAAAATACTAATTATATAATCTATTAATTATAATATTATTAAACGAGTGTTGCATGTATAATAATCAACATTATTAATACTAAAATACACATGGGATTTGCTAATTGCATGGCTAAATAACTTTTATAACTAAAATCTGTACGCATATTAATAATAGTATATGTAGTAATAGAATACTGCATGATATATGTTGCTTTGTGATGTTGCACCCTTGAGGAGGATCGAAAAAGGTGAATATAATTGCTTTAAATGTCGCTATATGTTACATAAATACAAGCACATAGAGGGATTAGCAAGGGGTTAACATTAGGATCACCAATTCCATGAATTAATTATTATTTTGTGTTTGTTTCGCTTAAGTGGGCGTTTGGGCCTAAATCCAATATGGCTGCTGTCGCCACACGCAGAAGTGGCCACTGTCTCATGAGGCGCGAAGTGAGCTGCGCATGTGCAAGAGATCTCCTAAACCTCGCAGCCACCTTTGCACAGACTGTCGCCGGTCAAGGAGATGAAACGGGACACTCGCCAAGATACGGGAACCAGCAATCTTACAGTAAACTGGAACAAGCCGATACTTCGTTAACCAATGACCTCACCCCTCGAACCGTACTGAAAATCTTGGGATACTGGTCGTACGATCTCAACCAGCCAATCACGACTGCTCTAAAGTTTACATTTGTATCTTCTATGACTTGTTTTATTATAAAAAGGCTAGTAGAATAGGGAGGGTACCTTCAGCAGCGGATGATGATCTCTCTTTCTTTTCATCCATTTTTCCACGTTCGTTGTGACGCCTTTTCCGAGGATCCAGATGCTGCCCGACCGCTTGATGACTAAAAACGTTTTCTAAAAATCCACGGGCTATGAGATATGCTTGCACGATTTCTGGTCCTTTGATAAATTGGAACTGTAGCGTCCTGAGCAGAGGACTTTGAGCTTTGGCCTGCTTTTCGGACAATTTATGACAAATTTTGGTTATGCAGAGCCAATGAATTAGAGGACTTCAAATAGCCAGATTAGGTAAATATGATTTAGATAAACAAATATTGATTAACAAGAAATATGAGTTTGTTGTTTCATTAAGGGAAATAAGGATTCTGAGTCTTAAATTGTGTTTTAGCTGGTTCCAAATCACCATCAACCAATCCAACTAAAATGGTCCATTGACCAAGTGGGTGGAGTGCCTTGATGTTTGAGACTAGGAATCTATAGGCAAAGGATATTAATGTATATTCTGTAAAATAACTTTTCTCTCCCTATAGGTTATATGAGGTATTTCCCCCCACATGTCCAGCACTTGAATTACTCATCCCTCCTGTGTGTGCAGACTCGTGAGAGAGACGTATGAGTGTTGGTGTTATGGGCCCCACCAATGATTGTGAGTGTGAATGAGCTAGTGTGACGTCAGGTCTACGATGCAGGGAGGGCATCGGTAAATGTTGTTCCCCATTTCCCAGTCTTGCGCTGGATCACTACCATGTGGATATGCATCAGTTTGTAGAATAATGGAGGATGCTGAACATAGTGGAGAGTGATTAGTAGTGGTCAGCTCTGTCCCATCGGGATCCCAAACTAACTCCTCTATTCCCTCGATTCCATTCAATGAGGAGGTATGATTAATTGTTCCTTTAACAAGTTTGAGAGCTGCATTCGTAAAGATGGCAGGGACAAACAGGTTTGATAAATGCATTTGTGAAGATGGTGACTAGCTCCTGAGCGATTTCGGTTGGGGTTTGGTTCTCCTGGCTCCTCTGGCATAATCTTAACTCCTTATTTTGTCAACATGAGTGGTGTTGCCTGGCCTCTCTACTGGCCCTAAAATGACTGCAATAGACTCTGGGATCTGTATTCTGGATGCAGAAGCTTCACAGTGGCATTGGTGGGAGGCAGATCTCTGCGGCTGACAGTGGCACTTGTTTCAGAGTGTTGACACAGGCTGCCGGCTCCTTAGGCTCCCACTCTCTTCGTTCGGGCAGGAGTGCTTCTGACAGAGGGCATGGTCGCAGGAGCAATGACATCTGCAAGGTGGGCGTCAGAGTGTTCTGCTGCAGCGGAAGAGGTCGGCTGATTAAAGCCGGCTCCCGCGGCTCCTGTGGTACATCTTTGCAGCATTCTCTATATGGGTGTCGGAGGACAGATCAGGGTTCCTACCGGCTGTGGACATATAATCAGCATAAAAGGGTCTGAAAAGGAGTGGAGCATGTAAGCTGTCTTGATTGACTGAACGTACTTTTTTGTTGTTTCCGCTTTGTGTTGTGAAAACTTTGACTCCTCATGTAGCCCATGTAGGGATGGGCCTTGGGCTGAGCTCTCTGGTCGTCCTGTTAGATACTTTTTTCCTATCACTATAATAACACTGATTGGAGTCTGCTGCCCAAATGAGGTTGGAAAGGTGCCTACCAGACTGAATGAGGTAGTCCCTGCAATCCCGCAAGCTTTTATATATAGTCACAACGTGAGTTGCAATCTTGCCTCAGACAGCTAAAGGAGGTGTAAGGAAGGGAGGTTGAGGAGATCCAATGGGTGCTCACACTTTGCCAAAAGTAGAGAGAAAGCGGCTTCTCCCTGGGAAGTCTTTTGCGTCCCGTGGTGGACACAGTGGTCATGGAGTGATCAAACCTGCAAAATAATTATTGGCGGATGGCAGGCAATGCCCAGAGGCAATTTGGGGCCTTAGCTGGGGGTAGGCAACAATGGAAGAAGCCAACCAAATCTGAAAGTTTGGTCTCCGCTGTTGGCCCTAATAGGCTAAGAAGGGGGGAGCCTGTAGGTGGGGGCTCAGTGAACTCCTGACTATTTTGTCTCTTCACTCCTTCCTGCTCCCTGCACTAGGGCCCCTGCAGTGGTTTTGAGTGAAGTGTTCTGCCTCAGAAGTAAGGAGTTGATTGAATGCTCTGGACCAGATAATCTGACTGGAGAGGTCTTGGGGGACTTGGCTGGGCTGCTAGGTGACAGTCAATAGGCCTTCTTCTCCCTATCAGATTGATCCAGCAGTTATGAGAAGGAGACTGAGGATGTAATGGATAAATCAGTAGTCGACGCAATGGATAACAGAGATAACAGATCATACAAGGGGTATTGATTGTCCTAACTTGCCTGAATTCGGACAGTGCTGCATCTGCATTACCTTCAGATGAGACCTAGGTGACAGATGATAAATAAAATGATAATAACACATGTTATTACCATTTTATTGTTGCTCTCTGAGCTGCACAAGGAGAATTGGGTGGGGCACAGCCGTGCATGGCAGGGAGAAGGAGTAGTGTGCACTTCTAAGTGCGCATGTCTGTTTTGCCGGCCGTCTCAGGCCGGCCAGACATGCACACTTATGTTTCTCCAAACCAGCTGCGTTACACAGAAGGCTGGAGAAATGCCACAGGCTCCAATGCACTGTGTGACCAGCAAACAAGGCTGCTCAGACCAATCCTGGCACTGCTTTCATAGCATGAAAGCAGAGTCTGGATTTGGTGGGGAGCCTGTGCCTTGCGGGTCCATCCCCTTCTGGCCCGACGAGAGGAGCAGCGAGGCCGCCAGCAGCATCAGCGGAAGCAGAGCGGCATGTAAGTCTTTTTATTTTTATATCATTTCTCCCCCGCTCCCCAATCCCCCCCCCCCCCCCCCCCCCCCCATGGCAGCACTTCCACTTTAGATGGGTGGTGGCTGCCACTGAATCATCCTACTGCCGCTGAAATTAGCAGGATATTCTTTTTTGTCAAAGGATGAAGAACGGATCCTTCTCAGGAGCTTGGGGTTGTGCCATCCTTTAACTAGTTATTGAACAATGAGAAGAGGCAGTTTTATTAAGGCTGCCGGCATACCACCGAGGTCAGGAACACATTCCTACCAATGTCGCTCTTATTATCACAACTACGAGATTCAGGTTTATAAGTTGATTGTCATACTGAACAGGACCCTCAAAAGTATAAAATGTCTATTGATGGCTGCTAACATAGAGGGAAATATGAGTTTCCCTGTCTTAATGTCAGGAAATGGTTAGTAAGAGTGCCTGAAAGACGCCAGGTCAGCAAGAAGAAAGAGAGTTGCAATCGTATATTATTACATAAAAAGAAATCACTAACTAGAAGGTATAGAACTAGACCTTGGCAGATTTGGAAGAGGTGGCTAATGGGCCTGTGGAGTCTGGGGCTGAGATGGAAGACTAGCAGTGTAACCTCAGTCAAACAGCCCTTCAGGAACACCCTTCCACTCACAGGAAAGGGTGGCAGCAGGAAACAGTTGGTGCATTGTAACTTGCTGTATTGTAGGATTCCAGCTTCACTCAGTTTGTTCACTACTCGCATTTCCACATCGTTGTTGATTTTCCTATTCCCTCTTTGTATTTCTATTCCACAGGGTTGTGATCTGACAAATTCCATTAAGGCTGGAGATTCCACCATGCTGTACATGTTGCTGCTGCCTGCACTCCCGGATTCTCTTGGTACTGTCCAGGTTTTGTCAACTTCCCTGATACCTGAAGCCAGGGCCGGACTGGGAACCAAAACCGGCCCTAACAAAGTACTCGGCCGGCCCCCCAGGGGAGTTGGGGGTTTGGCCGAGCTGTTTGCCAGGGCCGTTTTTGGCCGATTAGCTTACAGGGGCCGATATTGCAGCTAAGCTGCAATAACGGCCCTATAACAAAAACAGCCCCCTCGGGGCCCAAAACCAGCCCCCACCCTGGCGGCCCACCGGGGAAATGCCCAGTGCCCACTACGGCTAGTCCGGCCCTGCCTGAATCTTGTCTTAAGCTTGAGACACATGATCTGCCATTGCCTTACTTACCAAATACTTAATTATCCTCTCTTTGTCAAAGATTTGACCTTTCTAATGTGAGCTGTTATGTCCATAAATTGTGATCCATAATGAGTCCAGTAGAAATGGTGCTGCAAAAGTGTTTTTTTCTTATCTTCTAAGCTCTCTTACCCTTTTCCCCATCAGAAAGTTCTGCTGGTGAGCCTCTATCTAAATGTTCACACACCTTCCCTCGCATGGCGGAGGTTGGTGGGATACCTGCAGACTCTGCCTTGAGTTTTGCCCCTTGGCCAAGTCCTAACACTCTGGTGGTTGCTACAGACACAATAATCGAAATTGTGTGATTGTGTAAACTGTTGACAACTTCCCAAAACCTTCCAGCATCTTTGGTTTTAAATGTCATGAACTTAAAGCCACTGAAATTCTATATATATTCTCATTTGGCATGTCAGGTTGAATTCTTGTATACTCTCATCACGGACCTAATGTTGATCATATGAATGGAATGTTACTTATTATTGTGGGCTCGTCTGATGTTCTTATTTATTTGTCTCAAACTGCAAGGGTACCAAGCATTACATTTATGATTGGTGGCTTGTGCTCTAACTATGGGTCTAATTAGGATGGCGTTTGGACTTTTGTCTAACCGCCATCCCTTCGGAAACGGGACCACCTGACAATACGTCGGCGGTCCTGCCATTGGAATCACGATGCAACTGCCATTAAGGTCACAATGTGTATCTTTTGTATTGCGGTGTCTGCTGCAGGCTGCAGCACATGACGCAGTACAAACAATACACATTATGCATATCCCTGAAATATGTGGCAGGCACCATGTGGTGTCTTCTGCATGGTGCAGGGATATGTAGGGCGTACCATAGGTGCCCCCCCATATCACATACCGGAGGCCCAGGGTGGAAGGGGGGCCCACTAGGGGCCCCCAAACTCAATCTCCGCCAGCCTTCTCATTGCGGGTTAACCGCAATGAAAAGGCTGTCGGAAACTCACATTGTAATGCCTACGGCACTGCCTGAGCAGGCACCGCCACCATTGTAGGCATTACAGACCGTCCGTCAGTCCGATTGGCTCCTTGAGCCCATCAGATTAGTTTCTGAGGGTCTTTCCGCCCCCGATCATCTACCCACCATCCTAATGTGGCGGTCGGTCTTACATGGTCCGATGGCGGTAGGTCCACCACTGACTGGCTAACGGTGGTGGTCCATCATAATCAGGCCCTATATTTCTACAAGAGTGCGTGCACAATGATGTCTCTAGGAGTTATTTTTCAACACCTTCCCGGACATTTACTAGTTAAGAGGCAGCAATGGGGGTGCTGTAAGCTTTTAGAGCTGCTTTTGCATCATCTCTTTCTATTTGTCCCCTCCACTGCTAGTAGTTTGGGACCATATAACTAGTTGTAACTGCTGAAAACCATCTGGGTGCCCAATTTATTCACAGGAATATATTTTGATGCCTTGTTTAGAAAGGGATAATACATGTGGGAGTTCATCTATCTCTTTCGATTGTGGAAGGGAACATTTCTGAACAATAGAAAATATAAGGTAATACTGTTTTACAGGTGCCTGAAAGGTGTGTATGTCTGATTCTGCTATCCCCAGCAAATCTCCAATTCAGGCCTAAACTCTGAAAACTATTTAATAATTCCTCTACCTTGCTATCTTTTAGCTAAGTAGGCTTAGAGTTTGGAGACATTTTCGAAATAGCATTTGAAATTTGGTGCCAGGTTACATCCAAATCTGTAGTTAGATTTAAGTTCGATTATGATTGAAATCTCCTGCTAAAATTAGAGCTTTAGTCTCATTAGCCATTGTCAAATGGGTAATCATGCTTAGTAGCTCCCTACATGTTGTGTCTCGTTGTTATAACTAGAGGGTTAATGTAGGCAATAAATAGTACAAAGTAGGGTGTCTAATGGCAGCCTAAATGCCAGCCTGAAAGGGTGAGCAACTTGACGATGTTTTACGATCAGATCGTAGGTTTTTGACAAGAATATAGCCAGTACTCCACAATTTCAGCACCTTTTTTGGTCTTTTTATTTCTTATGAGTAGAAGCCTCAGACCTGGTGATACAGATGCTACCTAGAGTCTGTGTTTCCTGTAAACATTATATAATTTTTAATAAATTACCTTATGTCATTATCATCCATTATTCTGCTTAGCACCCCCACATTTCATGAGCAGAAAGATATATCATTGTCTATTGCATATAGATTCATATGTTCGTGCCCTTTCAAGGGATGTTCATTGTCAGTGGCGAGTCAGCTTGGTGTTGGTCTACCCTGATGCAGAGGGGGTGCAGAGGGCACTGGCAAGCCACTATAGTTTCATGTCTAGTAGCAGCTTCCGTGGTATCACTCCAACATCTCCAACATGCTCTCTTTTGGCTGACTTCAAGTCTAATAGGTAATGTTTTATTTGTAATACTTCAAGTAACTGTGCTTCTTACAACAATTATGATGAAAATGCACTGAGTCCTGTGCAGACGATGGAACTCGGCAGTCTCAGGTTGAAGTAGCACTGTGAGATAGCATTTGAAGAATCGGCTGTGGACTTGGATGTCCCTTTCCTCAAACTAGCTGCTGTGCTTCTTAAATATGTTTTAATCACTGAGATAAGGCAATGTACTATATTGGATGCATTTTTTCATCTGGTATTGAAGATGGAAAGTTAGTGCTTTCAATGAAAATAGAGGGTGTGGGCCCGATTCACAGAACTAACTTAAGACAAAATCCTAAACTTACTCCCATTTTGGTATTCACAGAAGGCACTTACTCATTTTGGTATTCACAGAAGGCACTTACTCATTTCGGAATTCACAGAAGTTAGGACTCCTAACTTTAGGACTCCTAAATGCCTTCTGTGGATACCGAAAGTCTTAAAGTTAGAATTTTTCTCAGTTTAGGAGTTATAAAGTTAGGACTCCTAACTTTAGGACTCCTAAATGCCTTCTGTGAATACAGAATGTCTTAAAGGTAGGATCTTTCTCGGTTTAGGAGTAGTAAAGTTAGGAGTCCTAACTTTACTACACCTAAACTGAGAAAAATCGTAACTTTAAGACTTTTGGTATTCACAGACGGCATCAACAAAATAAACCCGCCATGGAAAGGCTTGCGGGGATTAAATTTAGGGCCCATTGCGTGCCACACTTGTGCAGGGTTTGTTTGTTTTTGGACTTGGGGGCACCTACGATGTCCCCTACATTTCCCTGCGGCATGTGGCAGGCACCACGTAGTGCCTGCCACGTAGTGCAGGGAAAACCAAGACCTTCCTTTTTCCATTGCGGCAAATGCTGCAGCCAGCAGCTCCGCTGCAATGGAAAAAATGCCTTTTGCGGCCGCCGTGGTGGTGGCCGCATTGTAGTTTGATATGTGGGACCGCCGCTTTATAGGCGGGCGTTCCCACTTCACCGGGACGATGGCAGATGGACTTCTGTCCATCCGCCACCGTAGTGACCTCCATAATGTTTAATATATAATGAAATGTATGTTTGTTTGATGTACTCACCTTCAAAATATAAAATTACAATACGACTATTGTAAACATGCGATCAATATAACAATGTTTAATAAAAAAATATATGATACAAAAATATATTTGTAAAAAAAAGTAAATTATTTTATATATCAAATATTTTATTTTTAATAATATTTAATATACTAAATAATAAAAACTAAGGGGCCCATTACGATGGCGGTCAGATTGCCACCGCTGGGCCGGCGGTGGCCTCTGCACCGCGATCGTAACCTTGAAAACCGCCAGTCAGATTATGATTGTGGTGGTGACCGCGGCGGTGTGAAAATCCGGCTGCCACTTTTCCGCTGATACCAATCCACCCGCTGGCCTGGGGGGCGAAGCTGGACTGCCAAAATGGTGCCGGTGCCTAGCTTTCTCCGCCATCCGGATTAGGATGCATGCGGATGCCAGCTTTCCGTGGCGGTCTCTCTGCTATGGAAAGGCTGGTGGGGATTGTGTTTGGGGGCCCATTGTGGGTCCCCCTCCTGTTGAGGGGGTGTGGGTGCACTGGGGGGGCACTCACGGTACCTCCCTACATTTCACTGCACCAAGTGGCAGGCACAGTGCCGTGCCTGCCACATAGTGCAGTGAAATGCACAACATTCTAGTTTTCATGACGCAGCGGTGCTTCTGCAAGCACCGCCCGCCACAATGTAAAAAGCTGCGGAATACGACCGATGCGGTGGTGGGCCCATCATAATACAATGGGCGGGACTGCTTGAAGCATGGCAGATGGACCCAATCACCGCCATGCATGCGGCGGACGCATCATAATACCATGGACGGGAATGCCGCACGCATGGCGGTCGGACCCAATCTCCGCTACGGTGGCGGGCGGAAAAATTCCGACCGCCATCCTAATAGGCCCCTAAGTGTACAAAATAAAACTTAGTAAAATACATATTATATAATTTTACAACAAAAATAAAATTATATAAAATGTATTTTAAAAACATGTAAAAAGAAATGTACTAAAATGTTTTCTTTTTTTCATAAAAAATGATAAATAATAAAAATCAAAACATTTATAATAACAAAACTGAAAATATATGTACTTTAAAAATACATGACTATACTTCAAAAAGAGGTACCATTTTTAAAAACTGCAAAGATAATATGTATGTAAAAATATATTTTTAATTTTGAAAATGTACATGAAAATGAAATGTAAAAAATATATTATACTTTATAATAAATTCTGAATAACCTCAAAATTTCTGAATCGTGTTTTTCAATATTTTCACAAATAATATAACAAAACCAAATAAAAATTATTTAATTATGAACAACAACAAAAATACATGTTTTCAAATGAAAACATTAACAATAAAATCTATCATACGTCTCCTTTTTTATTTGTATGTAAATATAAACTCAAAAAAATGACATAATAAACCATTACAAATATTCTGTTGCAACTCCAAACCAACTAATCTCAGGGAAAGTGCTGGACAATATACCAACAAAAATTACTATTCCAACTCCAAAACTAACTAAACTCAGGGAAAGTGCTGGAATTATTTAAAACTTTTAACCAATATTTTTAAATTACTCCCCACCCTTATCCCCTATAAACCCAACATCCCGCTCCTAAGAACAAATGAAAATGCAATAAAAACAAAGGGCCTCATTTATGAAAAGTGACGCATCACTGCGTGAAAACAGTGATGCGTCACTTTTCACTGGCCCTCCCTGCGACTCCAATGATGCGTCGTATTTACAGTATGACGCATCATGTCGCAAGGAGTCACAGATACGTCAGTATTTCTGACGTATCTGTAGGCGCAAAAGTGACGCATTGCTGGAGTGTGTCACAAAAGTGACGCAACTCCAGCAATGTATCCTTTCACATGGGGCTTACCATGTGAAAGGATACACAAGGCGTAAGACTGTGTCAGTCTTACGCCTGCTGTGAGGCAGTGCCCAGACATAGGAGGGGTGGGTGCAGAGTCCTCCCAGCAGTGCCCAGACACAGGAGGGGTGGGTGCAGAGTCCTCCCAGTAGTGCCCAGACATAGGAGGGGTGGGTGCAGAGTCCTCCCAGCAGTGCCCAGACATAGGAGGGGTGGGTGCCTATCACTCCTAGCAGTGCCAAAACATAGGAGGGGTGGGTGCCTATCACTCCCAGCAGTGCCCAGACACAGGAGGGGTGGGAGCAGAGTCCTCCCAGCAGTGCCTAGACATAGAAGGGGTGGGTACCTATCACTCCCACAAGTGCTCAGACACAGGAGGGGTGGGTGCAGAGTCCTCCCAGCAGTGCCCAGACACAGGAGGGGTGGGTGCAGAGTCCTCCCAGCAGTGCCCAGACATAGGAGGGGTGGGTGCCTATCACTCCCAGCAGTGCCCAGACACAGGAGGGGTGGGTGCAGAGTCCTCCCAGCAGTGCCCAGACACAGGAGGGGTGGGTGCAGAGTCCTCCCAGCAGTGCTCAGACACAGGAGGGGTGGGTGCAGAGTCCTCCCAGCAGTGCCCAGACATAGGAGGGGTGGGTGCAGAGTCCTCCCAGCAGTGCCCAGACACAGGAGGGGTGGGCGCAGAGTCCTCCCAGCAGTGCCCAGACATAGGAGGGGTGGGTGCAGAGTCCTCCCAGCAGTGCCCAGACACAGGAGGGGTGGGTGCAGAGTCCTCCCAGCAGTGCCCAGACACAGGAGGGGTGGGTGCCGAGTCCTCCCAGCAGTGCCCAGACATAGGAGGGGTGGGTGCCTATCACTCCCAGCAGTGCCCAGACACAGGAGGGGTGGGTGCAGAGTCCTCCCAGCAGTGCCCAGACATAGGAGGGGTGGGTGCCTATCACTCCCAGCAGTGCCCAGACACAGGAGGGGTGGGTGCAGAGTCCTCCCAGCAGTGCCCAGACACAGGAGGGGTGGGTGCAGAGTCCTCCCAGCAGTGCCCAGACATAGGAGGGGTGGGTGCCTATCACTTCCAGCAGTGCCCAGACACAGGAGGGGTGGGTGCAGAGTCCTCCCAGCAGTGCCCAGACACAGGAGGGGTGGGTGCAGAGTCCTCCCAGCAGTGCCCAGACACAGGAGGGGTGGGTGCAGAGTCCTCCCAGCAGTGTCCAGAGGAGGGGTGGGTGCAGAGTCCTCCCAGCAGTGCCCAGATACAGGAGGGGTGGGTGCAGAGTCCTCCCAGCAGTGCCCAGACACAGGAGGGGTGGGTGCAGAGTCCTCCCAGCAGTGCCCAGACACAGGAGGGGTGGGTGCAGAGTCCTCCCAGCAGTGCCCAGACACAGGAGGGGTGGGTGCAGAGTCCTCCCAGCAGTGCCCAGATATAGGAGGGGTGGGTGCCTATCACTCCCAGCAGTGCCCAGACACAGGAGGGGTGGGTGCAGAGTCCTCCCAGCAGTGTCCAGACATAGGAGGGGTGGGTGCCTATCACTCCCAGCAGTGCCCAGACACAGGAGGGGTGGGTGCAGAGTCCTCCCAGCAGTGCCCAGACATAGGAGGGGTGGGTTCAGAGTCCTCCCAGCAGTGCCCAGAAACAGGAGGGGTGGGAGCAGAGTCCTCCCAGCAGTGCCCAGACATAGGAGGGGTGGGTGCAGAGTCATCCCAGCAGTGCCCAGACACAGGAGGGGTGGGTGCAGAGTCCTCCCAGCAGTGCTCAGACACAGGAGGGGTGGGTGCAGAGTCCTCCCAGCAGTGCCCAGACATAGGAGGGGTGGGTGCAGAGTCCTCCCAGCAGTGCCCAGACACAGGAGGGGTGGGCGCAGAGTCCTCCCAGCAGTGCCCAGACATAGGAGGGGTGGGTGCAGAGTCCTCCCAGCAGTGCCCAGACACAGGAGGGGTGGGTGCAGAGTCCTCCCAGCAGTGCCCAGACACAGGAGGGGTGGGTGCCGAGTCCTCCCAGCAGTGCCCAGACATAGGAGGGGTGGGTGCCTATCACTCCCAGCAGTGCCCAGACACAGGAGGGGTGGGTGCAGAGTCCTCCCAGCAGTGCCCAGACATAGGAGGGGTGGGTGCCTATCACTCCCAGCAGTGCCCAGACACAGGAGGGGTGGGTGCAGAGTCCTCCCAGCAGTGCCCAGACACAGGAGGGGTGGGTGCAGAGTCCTCCCAGCAGTGCCCAGACATAGGAGGGGTGGGTGCCTATCACTTCCAGCAGTGCCCAGACACAGGAGGGGTGGGTGCAGAGTCCTCCCAGCAGTGCCCAGACACAGGAGGGGTGGGTGCAGAGTCCTCCCAGCAGTGCCCAGACACAGGAGGGGTGGGTGCAGAGTCCTCCTAGCAGTGTCCAGAGGAGGGGTGGGTGCAGAGTCCTCCCAGCAGTGCCCAGATACAGGAGGGGTGGGTGCAGAGTCCTCCCAGCAGTGCCCAGACACAGGAGGGGTGGGTGCAGAGTCCTCCCAGCAGTGCCCAGACACAGGAGGGGTGGGTGCAGAGTCCTCCCAGCAGTGCCCAGACACAGGAGGGGTGGGTGCAGAGTCCTCCCAGCAGTGCCCAGATATAGGAGGGGTGGGTGCCTATCACTCCCAGCAGTGCCCAGACACAGGAGGGGTGGGTGCAGAGTCCTCCCAGCAGTGTCCAGACATAGGAGGGGTGGGTGCCTATCACTCCCAGCAGTGCCCAGACACAGGAGGGGTGGGTGCAGAGTCCTCCCAGCAGTGCCCAGACATAGGAGGGGTGGGTGCAGAGTCCTCCCAGCAGTGCCCAGAAACAGGAGGGGTGGGAGCAGAGTCCTCCCAGCAGTGCCCAGACATAGGAGGGGTGGGTGCAGAGTCCTCCCAGCAGTGCCCAGACATAGGAGGGGTGGATGCCTATCACTCCTAGCAATGCCCAGACATAGGAGGGGTGGGTGCCTATCACTCCCAGCAGTGCCCAGACACAGTAGGGGTGGGTGCAGAGTCCTCCCAGCAGTGCCCAGACATAGGAGGGGTGGGTGCAGAGTCCTCCCAGCAGTGCCCAGACACAGGAGGGGTGGGTGCAGAGTCCTCCCAGCAGTGCCCAGACACAGGAGGGGTGGGTGCAGAGTCCTCCCAGCAGTGCCCAGGCATAGGAGGGGTGGGTGCCTATCACTCCCAGCAGTGCCCAGACACAGGAGGGGTGGGTGCAGAGTCCTCCCAGCAGTGCCCAGACACAGGAGGGGTGGGTGCAGAGTCCTCCCAGCAGTGCCTAGACTCAGGAGGGGTGGGTGCAGAGTCCTCTCAGCAGTGCCCAGACATAGGAGGGGTGGGTGCAGAGTCCTCCCAGCAGTGCCTAGACATAGAAGGGGTGGTGCCTATCACTCCCACAAGTGCTCAGACACAGGAGGGGTGGGTGCAGAGTCCTCCCAGCAGTGCCCAGACACGGGAGGGGTGGGTGCAGAGTCCTCCCAGCAGTGCCCAGACATAGGAGGGGTGGGTGCCTATCACTCCCAGCAGTGCCCAGACACAGGAGGGGTGGGTGCAGAGTCCTCCCAGCAGTGCCCAGACACAGGAGGGGTGGGTGCAGAGTCCTCCCAGCAGTGCTCAGACACAGGAGGGGTGGGTGCAGAGTCCTCCCAGCAGTGCCCAGACATAGGAGGGGTGGGTGCAGAGTCCTCCCAGCAGTGCCCAGACACAGGAGGGGTGGGCGCAGAGTCCTCCCAGCAGTGCCCAGACATAGGAGGGGTGGGTGCAGAGTCCTCCCAGCAGTGCCCAGACACAGGAGGGGTGAGTGCAGAGTCCTCCCAGCAGTGCCCAGACACAGGAGGGGTGGGTGCCGAGTCCTCCCAGCAGTGCCCAGACATAGGAGGGGTGGGTGCCTATCATTTCCAGCAGTGCCCAGACATAGGAGGGGTGGGTGCAGAGTCCTCCCAGCAGTGCCCAGACATAGGAGGGGTGGGTGCCTATCACTCCCAGCAGTGCCCAGACACAGGAGGGGTGGGTGCAGAGTCCTCCCAGCAGTGCCCAGACACAGGAGGGGTGGGTGCAGAGTCCTCCCAGCAGTGCCCAGACATAGGAGGGGTGGGTGCCTATCACTTCCAGCAGTGCCCAGACACAGGAGGGGTGGGTGCAGAGTCCTCCCAGCAGTGCCCAGACACAGGAGGGGTGGGTGCAGAGTCCTCCCAGCAGTGCCCAGACACAGGAGGGGTGGGTGCAGAGTCCTCCCAGCAGTGTCCAGAGGAGGGGTGGGTGCAGAGTCCTCCCAGCAGTGCCCAGATACAGGAGGGGTGGGTGCAGAGTCCTCCCAGCAGTGCCCAGACACAGGAGGGGTGGGTGCAGAGTCCTCCCAGCAGTGCCCAGACACAGGAGGGGTGGGTGCAGAGTCCTCCCAGCAGTGCCCAGACACAGGAGGGGTGGGTGCAGAGTCCTCCCAGCAGTGCCCAGATATAGGAGGGGTGGGTGCCTATCACTCCCAGCAGTGCCCAGACACAGGAGGGGTGGGTGCAGAGTCCTCCCAGCAGTGCCCAGACATAGGAGGGGTGGGTGCCTATCACTCCCAGCAGTGCCCAGACACAGGAGGGGTGGGTGCAGAGTCCTCCCAGCAGTGCCCAGACATAGGAGGGGTGGGTGCAGAGTCCTCCCAGCAGTGCCCAGAAACAAGAGGGGTGGGAGCAGAGTCCTCCCAGCAGTGCCCAGACATAGGAGGGGTGGGAGCAGAGTCCTCCCAGCAGTGCCCAGACATAGGAGGGGTGGATGCCTATCACTCCTAGCAATGCCCAGACATAGGAGGGGTGGGTGCCTATCACTCCCAGCAGTGCCCAGACACAGGAGGGGTGGGTGCAGAGTCCTCCCAGCAGTGCCCAGACATAGGAGGGGTGGGTGCAGAGTCCTCCCAGCAGTGCCCAGACACAGGAGGGGTGGGTGCAGAGTCCTCCCAGCAGTGCCCAGACACAGGAGGGGTGGGTGCAGAGTCCTCCCAGCAGTGCCCAGGCATAGGAGGGGTGGGTGCCTATCACTCCCAGCAGTGCCCAGACACAGGAGGGGTGGGTGCAGAGTCCTCAGAGCAGTGCCCAGACACAGGAGGGGTGGGTGCAGAGTCCTCCCAGCAGTGCCTAGACTCAGGAGGGGTGGGTGCAGAGTCCTCTCAGCAGTGCCCAGACATAGGAGGGGTGGGTGCAGAGTCCTCCCAGCAGTGCCCAGACACAGGAGGGGTGGGTGCAGAGTCCTCCCAGCAGTGCCCAGACACAGGAGGGGTGGGTGCAGAGTCCTCCCAGCAGTGCTCAGACACAGGAGGGGTGGGTGCGGAGTCCTCCTAGCAGTGCCCAGACATAGGAGGGGTGGGTGCAGAGTCCTCCCAGCAGTGCCCAGACATAGGAGGGGTGGGTGCCTATCACTCCCAGCAGTGCCAAGACATAGGAGGGGTGGGTGCCTATCACTCCCAGCAGTTCCCAGACACAGGAGGGGTGGGTGCAGAGTCCTCCCAGCAGTGCCCAGACATAGGAGGGGTGGGTGCCTATCACTCCCAGCAGTGCCCAGACACAGGAGGGGTGGGTGCAGAGTCCTCCCAGCAGTGCCCAGACATAGGAGGGGTGGGTGCCTATTACTCCCAGCAGTGCCCAGACACAGGAGGGGTGGGTGCAGAGTCCTCCCAGCAGTGCCCAGACACAGGAGGGGTGGGTGCAGAGTCCTCCCAGTAGTGCCCAGACACAGGAGGGGTGGGTGCAGAGTCCTCCCAGCAGTGCCCAGACATAGGAGGGGTGGGTGCATAGTCCTCCCAGCAGTGCCCAGACACAGGAGGGGTGGGTGCAGAGTCCTCCCAGCAGTGCCCAGACATAGGAGGGGTGGGTGCCTATCACTCCCAGCAGTGCCCAGACATAGGAGGGGTGGGTGCCTATCACTCCCAGCAGTGCCCAGACACAGGAGGGGTGGGTGCAGAGTCCTCCCAGCAGTGCCCAGACATAGGAGGGGTGGGTGCCTATCACTCCCAGCAGTGCCCAGACACAGGAGGGGTGGGTGCAGAGTCCTCCCAGCAGTGCCCATGGAAAGAAAAGGGTGGAGTACCCACAGATACAATGGCCACAAATGTCAGTCAGGTGCCCAAAGACCCTACAGAACACGTAACACATGTGTGCGAGGCTGGGAGTACACACATGCATAGTGTGTAAAAGGGAAGATGTCCACATGAAGTAATGTCAATAAACTCCATACACAAGTACAGTGACCACCAAAGATGCCACTAATGATGCAGGTGGAGACATTGCCCAGCATGCATGGCCAAAGATGAATGGATCCGTCACACACCAAGGAAATGTAGACACAGGTCAGCACAACATATTGGAAACACCCTGCAGGGAAGATGTCAGGGTCCACAGAGGAAGGAACACACCTTGGGACAATTTCACCATACAGTAAGAACACACATGACCAAAGATTATTTGCAGAGCCCTTGTGATGGCACACAGATACCAGGGTCCACCCCATGAGCAGCACACCACAACATTTCCCAGATACCTAACACATTATCACCACCCCAAATCATGGAGCAGCACCACCAACAGCAATACCAGAAAAGCAGTAGTGTACAAAGGAAAAATAAAACATTGCTTTATTCAGCATGAAAAGAAAAAATTGTTAAAAAAAGTTCAATATGTACAAGGCCCATAGGGCAGTCCATAGTCCAATTCCTGGTGGGGGACACATAGGGACGTGTGTCCCCTAGCTTGCCTGCACTGTTCATACCTCCTTTGCTTCCACAGGGGGGGGGGGCATCATGTGGGGGTGAAGGACCAGGCACCGCAGGGACAGGAGGGGCAAGGGTAGGTGTTGTGGGTGCAGGGACGGAGGACTCCACCACAGGGGGTGGGGCAGCGCCAAAGGTGGTGGTGAGAATGGCGCTGCACACGGTTGCAAGGTCCCCCAGCGTCTCCCCTGCACCTGAAGGAACCACAGGCCCCAAGGAGGGAGGGGGCGCAGGGATGGGTCGCAGCGCTAATGGGGGAAGGTGTGGACAGGGGGGGGGACTCAACTACCCTGACCGGGGACTCCTTTGACCGCTTGCGGGGTGGTGTCACTTTGGGGCTCAGGGACAGAGCGGCCATGAAGGAATCTTTGTTGGAATCTTGGCCAGGAGAGCTGAGGGGAGTGGATTCAGGGGGAGGGGGGTGTGAGGAATGTGGACTTCCTCTGTGGCTGCGTGTCTTCCGTTTGCCCCCCGACCCAGTGGGTGTGCCTACTTCACCCTGTGTGTGTGTGAGAGGAGGTGTGCGCTTGGCCTTCCCAGGTGGTGTGGTGCCTGTGTCTGGTGGGGTGCGTGCATAGGGACGTCTGGGTGTGCGTGGGACAGGCATGGGAGTGGGAAGTGTGGATGGTGCAGGGGTAGGGGGGGAACCAGCGCTGCAGGAGATCCACTGCTGCAGTCAGTGTCGAGTCTATGGACCTCAGCAACTGGCGTTGGTCAGACTGCGCAGCTGAGATGCCCTCCATGTATGCCTCCATCTGGGTGAGCACTTGGGTGTGGCCATGGAGGACATTAAGCATCGCAGTCTGACCAACCTGCAACTGGCGCAGGATGTCCACAGACTCGGCATTCACGGCAGCAGTGGAGACAGGGGCAGGGGGTGCGGTGCCTGGCAAGAAGGAGACACGTGGTGACATAGCACGGTGGGAAGGGACCCGAGCAAGTGGGAGGCCGGTGATGGTAATGGAGGGGGCGGGTAGAGATTGAGTGCTGCTTTCAGCTGTGGGAGCTGCCTCTGCCCCCTCTGGGAGCTCAGCCTCGGACCCGTCAGCGTCATAGTCGGTGGTGGGACTGGACAGGTCCTCCGCCTCACTCCCCTCGGCCTCCATGCCACTCGATGCGCCAGACAAGACAGCACTGGTGCTCGATCCCTCCAGTGTCTCCCTCGGCGTCCCCCGACGATGCTGTGGGCAAGGTGAAGAGACAGGAAATAATCAGACACCTGTATACATATGTCACATGAGTCAAATCTACATAGGTCATAGTGCATAGCCTGAAAAGCAACATGAGTAACATCTACAATACAAGGTACATATGTAGGCCCTGCAACACACAGTTGGTTGACCCACCATGCCACTGAGAAACAATGGAGAGCATGACACAACAGCAAATTACTTGATATCAAATTGGACAGAGGAGCCAGGCTCTGGGGACAATTGTGCACAGCATCTGCACCACACAGCGTTGCCAAAAAAGGGATGAGCAGGAACCATGTCTATTAACTTTTTGCACATGCTGCAAAGCTAATACATTAAACCATGCCCAACATAAATGGGTCACTGCACCTTGAGTGTATGTCCAGACAAATATCACACACAGGCCAGACCTAGCAAGGAAACTTCAGATATTTACATGTATGCCTTGCCCGCACAAACCGCCCCCTACCTGAGACAATGTGATTGAGACAGAGGAAGTACTTTCACCTCTTACTCTGGGATAAAAACACATGGCCTGCACTAAATCCTGATTGTACACAAACTACCCCTGGTGCGCCTGTCCACATATATCATTGACAATCAACCATCATCAGATTGTCGTACCAAGACACACAGGCACTGCCCACTGTGAGTATGCACAAGCAAAATTGGGCCACACTGTACAGTGGACACATGTAGCACAGTTTACGTAAATACAGATGAGGCCAGGGTACAATGCCACAGAGCCCAACCTATGCCGAAGACACAGAGAATGTCCACATTGTTGGATGACACACATGATACCTAGGAAAAGGTGCCCCAGGGCACGGTAGTGGCCACACTCCTCCATGGTCCTGGATGGATATGACTGCAACTGAAGCAACCGTCCCTGCACTATGCATTACTCCCACTCATGCACATCATGTCAGAGGGCACAACATTGGACATGCATGCTGTAAGGCAGTACACTTTTAAGACACACTCCTATGTTGGGACTCACCATCAGTGCCAACTGACATGGACCCCACAATGACTGAACTGGCCAGGGCACAGGCAAGGTCCCAAAACCTGTTACACACTACCCCCACACATGATGCTGCAAGCATTGGGCACTTGGATTAACTGCCAGCATAGATAACCTTGTGCAAGAGTGACTACACACAGACCAGGGAACACATGGCAAGGAGGGGAGGGGAGGAAGAACAGCACCGGTTTACTTTGGGGAACAGGTCCTGCACTGCACATTTAAACCCTGGCAGTGTATCCATGCAACTGCGCACTTCCAAAAGCTGGTGACACACAACAAACACACATGTACCTACCCCCTTCCTGCTGCTGCTTCTCCCGTAAGCGCCTATCCAAGTCGGGGAAGACCACTGCCAGCACACGCTTATGGATGTGGGTCAGACGACGGCGCCCACGGTTCTTGTGGCTCTCAGGTGAGTCCCCCAGCAGGACCCGTGCGATCCTCCTCGTCCAGCACTGGATATCCTGCCAGCATTTCCTCACCTGGGCTAGGCGCCGCTTCCGACCCTCCGTCTTCCTCACGGCACTGACGGCTTGCTTCCATATCTCCCCCTTGGCATGGACGCCTACCTGTGAGGATGCAAAAGTGAGAATACTTTAATACACCTGAGCAATGACACAGAGACACACATATTAATAATTTGTCTTGTTTGAACAGGCCATGGTATGCAGGCAACTCATTGCACCTTTGTCATAGGGACATTATCCTCTGGGGAAGGCCAAATGCACTACGTGGCATTGAAAGTACACAGGTGGCATGAGGGGTGCCACACAATCAATGATCCTGGATCACACTGTGCATCACAAGCTACACCAGGATTATGTACAGCACCTCAAAGGAGTCACATTCCCCAGCCCACTGACGCAACCTCAGCAGAGTACACAGATACACACAGGCACAGGACAATCACCTGCCATTGCTAACTGCTGGTACAAACCTCACTCTGCCCATGTGCCACTAGACTGGGGGGTGTCACAGGTGTGGGGCTGGCTCAGCACGGCAGTCACACAGCACTGCTCCCTGCTCAGATCAGATGGGCAGGGTATATCCATCCCTCATGCAGCTGGTGTGCAACACTCCCCATATGCACTCACCCACATGACAGGGGACTTACACACACACACCAATGTCCAGGGGACGAACACATCATTTGGACACTCACAGCACAGGTACACTTAACAAACACACATCTATGGGTACTGTCACCTGTCACACTGGGGGGACCACAGAATCAAATCAGGACTGTAGAAAAAACATTCCCAGGAGGAGTAGCCAGGCAGAATGTGGCATGCACCATGCATTGATTGTCACAGTAAGCACTATGCAAGTGAGGAGTGCACACAGGAACTACAGCATGCTCTGCATGGGAGACATGAGGCCTTCCCCACCCTGGGACCCACTGTAAACAACATTGCATGTCTGTCACACATGGACACAATGCCAGAAGTCACAGTCACCAAAAAGGGGCACAGTCTAAGCTAGTGGAGTCTGCACTCACCTGCTCCCCTGGTCGACCATACAGCATGGTGTACTGTGTGAGGATCACATCCACCAACGCCATATTCTCCTCCATGGTGAATGGCTGGGCCCTCTCCACAGACCTGGACATGGTGCCAGAGGAATCACGAGCAGCAGCAGTGTTGTGGAATGAAAGGATGTGCAGGCAAGTGCTCTCTCATGGGACCTGGCTGCCTTATATCTGCCTTGCTGGCCTGTTTCATTTACAGGAGTACAGAGTGATTGGTCAGTCACATTAGCATCCTACGTTTCCTCCAATCCCTTTAAACCTACCCCAGTGAGTGGCTTTGCATGGTTTAAAAATTGAGCATGATGTCAAGTCAACAACCACTTTGCAACAAAGTATATTGTTTCCAACTGACTTCTGCTGGCCACCTGATGCAAAAATGCAAACTTTAAACTCGGTCTCCATGACAACCAGCATGCATTTAGGCTAGGGGTGGGCGGAATTTGCGTAATCGCGTCACGCAAATCTCCGCGAAACGGTAAAAAATCTCCGCGAACACGCAGAAATTCCGCGAACACGCGGAATTGCTTGTTCGCGATGCTTTTTCCTGTTCACAATCGCTGTTTGCGTGCTCGGGGAGAAATATCTCGCGAACACGCATTTTGTGAACGCGAACAAGCAAAAAAATTCGCGAAATCGCGGAAAGCAGAATTTTGGGCAATTTCGCGTTCTCCGCGGAACGCGAAATTACCCAAATTCCGCAAATTCCGTGAGCGGAATGGAATTTACCGCCCAGGCCTAATTTAGGCCCTTATACTTGTCCCTCATGTGTCCCCTATGTTATTTCAATATTTACACACAGGTACGGTGCGTTCCACGGCCCTAGGGCACCCCAAATGCAGTGAAACGGACCGTACAGGCGTGTGGAGGGTCCCTATCACTATGGGAGTGCTGGCGTATGCGTACGCCATAGTAATACGGACTGTACACGCGTGTGTAGGCTCCCTATCACTATGGGAGTGCTGGCGTATGCGTACGCCATAGTAATACGGACCGTACACGCGTGTGTAGGGTCCCTATCACTATGGGAGTGCTGGCGTATGCGTACGCCATAGTAATACGGACCGTACACGCGAGTGTAGGGTCCCTATCACTGTGGAAGTGCTCGCGTATGCGTACGCCATAGTAATATGGACCGTACACACGCGTGTACGGTCTGTATTACTATGGCGTACGCATACGCCAGCACTCCCATAGTGATAGGGACCCTACACACGCGTGTACGGTCCGTATTACTATGGCGTACGCATACGCTAGCACTCCCATTGTGATAGGGACCGTACACACACCCTCAGTGCGTATGTACGGTGCGTTTCACACCTGACAGTGGTGACAGGCGGCACACAGACAGGAATAGAGCTGTCATACTTGGCCAAGGCTGGACATCATGGCATTGTCTGGGCAGTACTACATGTGTCGGGCACAGGTGTGTCAGGCTGTGATGTGGCACATTACTCCAGAGGTGTGAAGCAAATAAATGTATGATGAGCTGTGTACACATGTCATGTGTGATGGTGCACTATGTGCCACACATCCCCTTCACTCCTTTGACATGTGTGCATGTAGTACAGACTTGTTGAGCCATGCGTCACTGGCATGGCACAGTCACCGACACCCGCAACTGTCCCCTGATGCCAGGTACACGGAATGTTACACCTGAGATGTGAATGCCCGCGTTGCACGCTGTAACTATGTCATGTGTGTGTCATGTGTTCCCATAGGTTTGCTGTAGGTGTTTGGTCAAATGCATCGGCAGCTGCTGCAACCAACATGTGTCTGTGTGTAGATGGGCATGGCACACTGTTACGCACACCAGCCCACATGTGTAATCCGACGTAAGGTGTGTATGTATGCATCGACACGGAGTTTCAAAACAAGGACACATCTGCATACTCTCAATGTATGTGTGATCAGTCTTGACATGTACTCCTTCATGGCAAGGTGTGTGGTCTGTCCTTTTTAAATGACATGTGACCTGTGCCCCTAGTGTACCGCAACCTGTCTGTATGATTAACATACTTATTCTGCACATATGCGGATGTCTGGCACTCCTGTGATGCGTCTGCCTGTTCACTCACACTGGCCCACCGCTAGTTTCATGCCATGTCATGTTGAGCTTGAGAATCCACGTTTGTGGCTGGCTCTTGGTAGGAGTGTCACCTGCCTGGCATACGTGTCCAGGATATGTTGCACAGACCTGACTCTGTATGTAGCATATGTGTATTGCCTGTTGAACATGTGCTCAGTACATTGAAATTGGTGGTGTACTGTACTCACTCTTCGTTGTCCCTTCAAATTTACTGCAGGGCTCCGCCTCTCCCCCGACCAAGGCCAGACTTGGCTGCCCTGAGGGAATTTGACTGTATACGCCACTACCGCTTCAGCCAACCGTTGATTGAGGACTTGACCGCCCGGCTGGAAGCACACCTCCAACCGCTACATAGGTATCCTACTGCACTGACACCCAAGATGAAGGAGATGGCAGCCCTACATTTCTTTGCCACGGGTACCTTTCAATATACCATTGCTCATGTCGGTGGCATGTCCCAAACCATGTTCAGCCGTGTTCTGCATGATTTTTTAGAGGCCATGTTGGATCACTTGGATGAGTTCATCAAATTCCCAAATCCTGAGCAGTTGACAGGTGTCAAGCGTGAGTTCTATGCCCTGGGAGGGATGCCCCATGTCATTGGGTCCATAGATGGAACACATGTGGCTTTGGTACCACCACAGGCACAGGAGGTAGCGTATAGGAACCGCAAGCATTACCACTCCATTAATGCCCTTGTGGTGTGTCTTGCCAACATGGTGATATCACATGTCTGTGCTCGTTTTCCAGGATCAGCACACGATGCCTACATCATGAGGCTTAGCAGGGTGCCTGAAATGATGCTGCAGCTGCGCAACGAACAAGCATGTATTGTTGGTGGGTATACTCTGGCAGTCCTGTATTTAGCGTCATCTTCCTGTCTTACTGCTTCTCCTGACCCACTTTTGTCCATGATGTTTCCATGTAGGGGACGCTGGCTATCCCAACATGCCATGGCTGATCACGCCTCTCCACAACCCCAGCACGGCTGCCGAGCACCGCTACAACAAAGCCCATGGGCGGACCAGGCGAGTGATAGAGAGGACGTTTGGCCTCATGAAGAGCCAATTCTGTTGCCTCCACAAAACCGGCGGCGCACTCCCATATTCACCGGTGAAGGTTTGCTAGATCTTCCTCGTGTGCTGCATGCTGCACAACATGGCAGTGGAGAAAGGTGTGCCACTCATCCTGGATCCGGATGAGCAGGACCATCCACCCATGGAGGATGAAGGGCTTGGTGACGAAGCAAGTGATGTGGAGGAGGAGGAGGCAGTGGAGGACATCCGTAGTCGGCTCATACTTGACTTCTTTGCTTAGTGGTGAGTTCCTGTGTCTGAGTGTGCACGCATTGGGCCATGTGTGGCATGTGTTGCAATGTGTGTGTCCATCTGCATGTCTGCCAAGTGAGTCAGAGGTGTGTTTGGATGTGTCACTCGAGTGATGGTGCAATAGAAGAATGTTTTTCCAGAGTCATCATTGTCACCTAGCATGTTGACAACCTTATACGTGTCGAGTACATGCACATGCATGCGGATGTGCTTCTTTTGGCTGACTCCTTGTGTGTCTCTCATCCACAGGTACTTGCACATGCTGTCTGCTGGTGGCATTGTTGTGGTCCTGCTATTCCTCATGAACACAGCAACATGTGCTGAATCAGCGTTACATGCACGGACAAGGTTGAAAATCTCCTTAGGGTAAGCGATGCAGCACGGCTTTTTGGGTGTGGTATTTGTTTGGAATGTGTGTGCACTGCTCCTGTTCATGTTTGGTTACTTTGCATACATGTAGAATCACCATGGGGCACATGACATGGAGCTGAATTCACCTGAATTGATGTTCAGACTTGGTGACAGTCATCTGTAATGGGATTGTGGATTGTGATGAAGCCATCAATGTGTTTAACACTGCCCTCGGAAACATACGGGTTGCACCGGGTTGACATGGTGTGTGAATTCCCCATTAGAGGCTCAATGGTGTATAGCAGCCTCTCCGTGAGCAGCAGGGGGTGTTTAGCTGTAACCCGTCACTTGTGTGCCAGTTCTATGGATTTCCAGCATCTGTGGTGCAAAGGGGGGTGCCAGTGTCGGTGCCACATGTTCATCCACATGACCTGTGTATGTGTTGACAGAGTTGCATTAGCATTCCGACACACATGACTAATAAAGGTGTCCCTCTGCCTCCAAGGTGCCTCATCTCTGTCAATGGTGGTCTGTTGCCACTGTGCATGCGGCATGTCTGGCATAGTTATCAGAGATAGTGCATATGAGTCTATGTGTAGAGTAGCAAGATGCAAGCTGTTTGTCAGGGATTAGAATCTGTATTGTGCATGATGTCCATGGCTGTGTAGGTATTGTGGCATGTCAATCTCCACGACGGCCAATGTGCTGCATGTGCATCCATTGTGTGTGTGTGTGCCATGTTGAACCAGACATTCCTTCCTTGACATACACCTTTTGCATAGTTCCTTCCTGAGATCCTTGTCTTTGTGTGCAACTTGTGGCATTGTTTTCTTGACATGGCGCATGCTGCTGCAGGCCCTGCAGCAAGGGCACCCAGTGTCCACGCAAACGAGCTGGTGTTCATCATGGATTGCTTGCTGACATGTGCCATGCTGCTCAGCAGCATCTGTGCCTCATGCTGCAGCACACTCTGCATTATGCACAAGATCCCCAGTTCCATCCACCTCAAGGCAAGAGAGACCATCCCCCAGGTCAACTACAACATCCGTGTCTAATCCTACCATGCACTCTACGGACATGTGCGTTACAACTCCCATGATACTTGTCCACATCCTGGGTGCATCTGCACAGCTCTGCTTCTACATCCGGCGACCAAGCCACATCAACGTCCAACAGAGATGGGGGAATGGATCACTGCCAGCTGCAGGATGACCTTCTCAATCCACGCCCACACTCAGGATGCAGCCCACAACCCCAACACAACCTTGTGGCACTGTGATCCAAGACCCCATTGTGCCATCTCCATGCATCCAACCTTGGCCGGCCCACCATTCTCCACATCCACCTGACTCAAGCATGCAGGAATGGTTCTGCGACCTGTCTACACATGCCTGGGAGTAGCACCCCAGGACACTCCACATGATCCCTGACCTCTGCGCATGACTGTTGCTCTTCTAAATAGGTCTGTAGGCACAGTTGTGCGGGCACCCCCTCAGCTGGTTGGGCCCATCACGGGTGAGTATGGTGCTCCATGTCTGTATTGGATGATACATTGTGACCCATGTGTGTCCTGTGCCAGACTCAGACCCCAGGGTATGGATGGTTGTAGTTATTTAAAATACTCTGGCATCGTTTGACTTTACAACACACACATGTAATGGAATAATGCAAAATGACGGCATCATCTCTTGATAGTGGTGAATTTTATTTGTGGTGGGGTACGTGTTTTGGGGGGGGATGACAAGAGGTGCTTGCCGGGTGTGTAGAATCCAAAGTTCACAGGGGGAGTTGGTATCCTTGCCATTGGAAGTCATCAGAGTCTATGCCACAGTCTTTGTCAACATTGGTCAGACAGTGACCAGCAAGGCCATGTGGCAGAGAATGTCATTTGCTGATGTGCTGTTGTTGGGCCAGAAGGCCAGGTGCCAGGCCAGGTGACCTGGGAGATGGTGATGTTCCGCTGACTCTCACGGTCTTTTGCGTGGACGACCCACCTTCCTGCGGGGACCCTCAGAAGCAGGCCGTGACGATGCTTGTGATGCTCCGTCGGATGAATCCTCCTCCTCCTGAGCCCTCCCTGTGGCTGGTGGTGTTCTTCGCCTGGTGGCACAGGGAGGGTTGCCCATGTTTTCGGCAATCCGACGGAGTACACGGGTCATGTCCGTTTGCACTGCCACGAGCTCAGCCAGTCTTGCCTCCATCCGTCCTTGGTGTTGCTGTTGACTGGCATATTACTCGGCCTGCACGTTCTTTATCTGGTTGAGGGCCTCCACGGCCTGGCTGATGCCCCTGGTGTCACGCCGGTATGTGTCCAGGATGTTGCGGACGTGTGACATTACCGGTTCCTGAGCCAACTGGTCAGGTTCGCGCCTCCGCCGTCCACCACTCCCACCACCCCTGCCCACTTGCGCATGGCCTGCCGTTGTGGGCACATCGGGTCTCCGGGACCCCTGAGGGATGGCATTTCCGTTGTCGCCTGCCTCCTCCTGGGTGCCCGGAGCACCTTGTCCCTCCTGGGCAGCCTGGCTGTGTTGTTGTGTGCGGGCAGGGCTCCTGGGTGTCTCCTGGGATGTGGCAGGAATGGGGGTGGTGGTTCTTCACAGTTGTACCTGACGCAGGCGCTGCAGGTGTTTGGACACCAGAGGGGCCAGGTTGGTCTGGGTCATCCACGGAGTGGTGAGAGTCGTCGCTGCCGGTGGGGTCCTCTTCACGCAGAGCCTGGTCCTGTGAGTCTTTCCCCCCAGTGTTGGGGGGAGATCGACGACGTTGACCTGTGTGTGAGAGAGACAATGTTAATTGTGTTACATGCAACATCCATATTTCATTCATTTTGTGAGTTGGCACAGTTCCTCTGGGTAGTTGGATATGTCTTGCATTCCTCTCACAGTGCACTTGTGCATGGGTATGTCCCTTGGCCACAGCTTTCGACACTTTACCTATGTGTGACACAATCTTAGTTGATGCATCTTTTTGGAACGCAGGCAGCAGTGTAGTGAGCGGGCGTAGCGAGCCATGCAGAGCCGCCTTACGTGTTGCACTGTACGTGGCCAAGTGGTGTTTTTTCCATGCTATTTGAGAATGCAGGTAGGTAACTTAAGCATTTGTGACAGGGTTCTGACAAACACAGTGGGTGGGTATACTGGGTGTAAGGTTAGGTTTGTGCCTGCAGCACAGATGTACTCGTGCACGGATTGACACATGGCCCAGTGTTTCTCAAAGGAAAAAGGGGGGGTTACGGCACTGCCAAACCTTGTCTACATGCACACAGTCCACCTGCTGATGAGCGGACATGGCCACACCACCCAAGGGTGATTTGGTCTCCCTCTGTCTCCCTCTCTCCCTCCCTCTGTCACCCTCCTCCCTCTGTCCGTCTCCCTCTGTCTCCCTTTCTGCCTCCCTCTGTCAGCCTCCTCCCTCTGTCCGTCTCACTCTGTCTCCCTTTCTCCCTCCCTCTGTCAGCCTCCTCCCTCTGTCCATCTCCCTCTGTCTCCCTTTCTCCCTCCCTCTGTCACCCTCCTCCCTCTGTCCGTCTCCCTCTGTCTCCCTTTCTCCCTCCCTCTGTCACCCTCCTCCCTCCCTCTGTCTGTCTCCCTGTGTCCCCCTCTGTCTCCCTCCCTCTCTCTCCCCCTCTCCCTCCCTCTGTGTGTCACCCTCTGTCACCTCAGCCCAGCTTCCTGGGCACACACAATTTGCAGGTCTTTCAAAGGCCATTGGCTTGTTCATGTGGGTTTGTTTCTAATCACTGGGCACCCATTGGGCGGAGTGTCTGAGTCTGCGCTGCTGCTGTGGCGGTGTGTGCTGACACTCTTTCAGAGTGTTGCATCTTCATTAGCTGCTGTTATGTGCAAATTGTGCCTTCATACCCATGTCATCCTGCAACGCGGCCACCATTTGCAGGCAACACAGTACTGTGTGGGGACACACTGTTTGTATGGCTGTGCCCTGGGCCATATGGGCTGAGGGCATTGTTGTGTGCTTCTCAGTTGCTCAATGTTAGTTTTGAGGCCCACTCTCCTGGCATTGGGGACATCCTGTCTTGTGTTGGTGTTTTGTGTGGTCTGTGACTTGGCATGGCCTTGCTAGGTGCATGGGGCATGGAGGCGCTAGTCGCATGTGTGTGTTTTTGGAGTGTGGTTGTGTCCGGTGCCGGCTTTGGGGGGGTTGCGTGCATGATTGGGATTTTGGTTGTGTATGGCGTTCCCCCCATGTGAGGTGAGTTGTTTGTGTACTCACCAGGGTCTCGGACTCCTTCTAGTCCATGTACTCCCACCGCCGGCAGCGTGGCCATCACCTTCTCCTCCCAGGGATGGTATTGTACCCGTCTGCGGGGCGGCCCTCCTCCCGTGATGTTCCCCTGGTTGTGATCGTCCGTCATTTTGCGGCGGGCCGTCCTCCGCAGATCGTACCACCTGGCTTGGCACTCATGCATGGTCCTTCTGGTGGCCCCAACAGCATTCACAGAATTTACAATCCTCTGCCACATGGCTGATTTTTTGGCTATGCTGGTCTGTCTGACCAATGTTCCAAAGAGCTGTGGCTCGACTCTGATGATTTCGTCGACAAGGATCTCCAGGTCCTCCTTTGTGAACTTTGGATTCCTGTTAGTGGGCATGGTGTGGGGTGTGGGTGTGGATGGTTGTGAAGGTGTGGGTGTGGATGGTTGTGGGTGTGTGAGTGTGGTTGTGAAGGTGTGTGTGTGTGAATGTGATGAGGGGGTGTTTGTGATGGTGGTTGTGTGAAGGATTGCAAGTGTAAGGTGTATTGATGTATGTAGTATGGTGCAGTGCGTTGTCTCTGTGGCCTGGCAGTAGTGGATCTGTTGCAAAGGATCATGGTTTGTGTGTGTTGGGCCTTTTTATTGGTCCATTTGTGGGTGTGGCTGTGTTTGAACTTTGGGTGGGTGTGTTAGAAGGAGTGGTTGTGTTTTGGGCCTCTGTTTGGCTGTTTGGCAGTTGCAGGTCAGTGTATAGGATGTATTTGGGCTTGTTGGACATGTTTTGTGGTGTTGTGCGAATCAAATTGACTCTCCATGTGTTGTTTTGCTGTGTCCTGGTTCAGTACGAGTGTTTTTGGCGTCTGTACGGTGCGTACATGGGCCATGTTGTTGTACAGTGCTGACCTTTGCTATGGCTTAGTACGACTCGTACATGGGCGAGGTTGGGTGAGGGTGCTGGTGTAGGGGCCTGGGGTAGGGTGCGTTCAGACACGGGCAGGGTGTTGGTCCGTACCGTCCATTGGTGGTGGTGTTTCGCACCATACATACAGGGGGGCTGGGTGTACGCTCCGTACATACACGGGTGGGGGTACGCTCAGAACATACACTGGTGGGGTGTTGGTACGCTCCATACATACACTGGTGGGGGTTCGGCGCGTACATACACAGGTGTGGGTATGCTCCATACATGCACGGGTGGGGGTACGCTCCGAACATACACGGGTGGGGTATGCTCCGAACATACATGGGTGGGGGTATGCTCCGAACATACACGGGTAGGGGTATGCTCCGAACATACACGGGTGGGGGTATGCTCCGAACATACACTGGTGGGGTGGGGGTACGCTCCATACATACACTGGTGGGGGTTCGGTCCGAACATACACGGGTGGGGGTACGCTCCGTACATACATGGGTGGGGGTACGCTCCGAACATACACGGGTGTGGGTACGCTCCGAACATACACGGGTGGGGGTACGCTCCGAACATACACTGGTGGGGTGGGGGTACGCTCCATACATACACTGGTGGGGGTTCGGTCCGAACATACACGGTTGGGGGTACGCTCCGTACATACATGGGTGGGGGTACGCTCCGAACATACACGGGTGTGGGTACGCTCTGAACATACACGGGTGGGGGTACGCTCCGAACATACACTGGTGGGGTGGGGGTACGCTCCATACATACACTGGTGGGGGTATGCTCCGAACATACACGGGTGGGGGTACGCTCCGTACATACACGGGTGGGGGTACGCTCTGAACATACACGGGTGTGGGTACGCTCCGAACATACACGGGTGGGGGGGTGTTCCGAACATACACGGGTGTTGGTATGCTCCATACATACACTGGTGGGGGTTCGGCGTGTACATACACGGGTGTGGGTACGCTCCATACATGCACGGGTGGGGGTACGCTCCAAACATACACTGGTGGGGGTTCGGTGCGTACATCCGCAGACGGGGGGCGTTTGGCGCGTACATACGGGGGCTGGGGGGGTGTTCGGCGCGTACACACGAGGGCTGGGGGGTGTTCTACGCGTACATACGGGGTCTGGGGTAGGGTGTTCGGCGCGTATGCGGGCACATGTCTCCATGGTTGCTATAGGAGTTCGCTCCGTACGGTGTTTTTTCCATACGGTTGTGCATTCGGACGGACGGGAAGGATCGTACTTGCGCGCTCGGACTTCAGTTTTCAGATTCGTACGTAAAAATGTCCGGGGACGTGTCGGACACCTTTTCCGACCCGAGGACGTGTCGGGGAATTTACCCAATGCGATTCGTATGGACTTTTTAACATACGAATCGTACTTGCCAGTTTGTACGGGACTTGTACGATTTGGACGGTAAAAAATCCAGATACGAGTCGTACGGGGAATATTTTTACCGGATCGGAATCGACACCCAAATATGCCAAACAGGTGTAGATCAGTCATAATCACTTTAGCCCTGAAAAGCAGTGCCACTTTGCCCAGAGTCTTAAAGCAAACAAAAAGATGTCGGAAAAAATACAGGAGAAAGGCAAAACGTTTGGGGATAACCCTGGAAAAGGGCCAGGTCCAACAGCAATAGTTATTTATAAGAATAAAAGTCCTGAATATAATGCATGATCTATCTGATCCTATGAAGACAGGCAAATACCAGAACCAGAATTAACTTTCTTTATGTGACACCTACCGAATGTTTACCTGTAGAGACCATTGACTAGTCATCAAATAAGTCCATATTTGGAAAAGAGTTCAAGAAGATCTCTCTCTCAGTATACCATAATTTATGGAAATTTACCTGAGTTCTCTTGAGATGCCGAGATGACTTCTAGAAGTAGGTAGACATGAAGGAAAAAGGAAATAAACTGAATAAAATGATGATAAGTTAACTGGAAAAGACCTTTGTCAGACTTAAAATATATAGGAAGGACAATCTAAGGTTAAGAATATTTTAACAAAAGTAACAATATGACTCTTGTGCAGACTTTCAGTTGACAAATATTCAGTTGTATCTCCAATTTATCAGGATGGAGTAAACAATAGCAGTAGCATCCAATGTGGTGCACAATTTGTTTAGCAGTTCTCCTTTTAGTCGGTCGGTATGTCCACGCTCTGCATTGTGTTGGTAAAAATTTGTGCTGCTGAATTTCCTCTGGCTAGTTTAGTGTCAATTCAGGTTTATTCAATGTTACCTTAATTGTTGGCTCTCAAGTCATTATCTTTTTCATGAATCATAGTGATTGTAACTATTTTAATCTTGGGGTGTATCTCCTCCATCAGATCAGTAGAGCTTTTTGCATTGGCATTTAAAATGTTCCATGAAAGTCAGTGTCGTTGAATGCAGATGTGTTCATTCACTGGAAAAAATGTAATGTTCCACAGATCATTGTGTTTACATCAGTGCTAACTGAGGGAAAGTGACAGTCGGCCTGTGTCCCATTAGCTGACGTTCTGACTTCTTATAAGTCCACCTAGGCATTGGTCTCCAGGAGTTCAATGTGCAAGCTAACTATAGCGAAACAGTGATTATATGGCATGAGGTTCTATAGCAGGCCGGTACCAAAATATTGGTTGCACCAGAAAGACCTGGTAAATCATTGCCAGCATTTCACCGCTCTTTTGGTAATTCCAGCCCCTCCAAACAATTACCATACATATGGTATGGCTGTGTTGGCAGCTTTTAACAGCAGGAGTCAGTGGTAATGGTAGTAAGACCAACAGACAGGAAGAATTTGATGACCCCAGATTCCCTAAAGTCAATAGTTTGTGGAACCTATGATCCTCCTTGGCCCAATTTCAACGCTTCTTCAGCAGGTGGACAAGAGAAGAATGAGCTACTAAATAGTTAGTAGTCAGTTAGATGCCAGTTATTTTAGATGCCAGAGCTCATTCGATATTCATCTTGGTACATAACCAATTAGAGGCCAAGTGAAAGCCAACACAATACAGTTTGTGAACAAGCAACATAGGTGTAGGCTTCCAAACTTAAAAGTTTAAAAAACGTAGGGCTTGATTTGGATCTTGGCGGATGGGTTACTCAGTCACAACGGTGACGGATATTCCATCCGCTGAAACATAAATCCCGTAGGATATAATGAGATTGATATTTCAGCGGATGGGATATCCGTCACCGTTGTGAAGGAGTAATCCGTCTGCCAAGATCTAAATCAGGCCCTTAGACTGTGTGAGTTAAATAAGCAAACAATTGCTTTTCAGGCCCCTCAATGCTCCAGATTGCCAACATTCATCTCATTCAATCTCACTCATTCTTTCTCAACACATTGTTGGTGCTCGTCAAGTTCTCTTGAGCATTGGCTCCCAGCTTCTGTCTGCAGCTTGTTTGGATTGTATAACTGTAGCCCTCTGTCTCCTTTCGTAGTCTGGCTCCATAGGCTTTGCTAGAGAGCACAAGCAGAATCAAAAGCTGTTAGCATAACTGCCTTCTCTCCTTTATAACAAACCACCAGTCCATCAGTGCTGCAGTTCACCACTCGGTTACACTATGTCTTGGCTCCCCAGGCCGGTGTGAAAGCATGGTGATACTGAATCGAGAGATGGACTACACTGCTGTGCCCACTTGTAGGATCCTCCTCATCCTGGGTACCCACTAATGACTACCCCACACATGGAGCTTGGTATTAAAAACACCTTTATTCGGCTGCATGTAACTGCAAACTCAACATTCTAAACCTGCATTTACTTCACTACTCTCTAACACAACACTACATGTCCCTTTCTGTTAAATAAAAAAATAAAACATTTCTTATAAATATATATAATCATAGCTCTTCGATAAGTCTTTGTGGCACACTAATCAAACTCCCTGATCATGCTGTGGGTAACTGGGGACAGGCAGAAGAAGTGTCCATGATCTGCGTTGGTGATGTAGGAACAGCAGCAGTCAGGGGGGTTTTCAATGGTCTCTACATTGACATCAGTGCGAGACGAGTGATGTGCCACACATCGGAAAAGCGAGAAATCTTGCGTAATGGTCTTCCCAGGACATTGGGCAGTCACCAGGTGTCCTTTGCTAGTCACACCATGAAATGGCTCAGCATAAAACAGGGCATCTGATTCACGTTTTCTAGGCTGATGGACAAGCACTTGATCTCCTCTAGTGAAAGTAACATCTTTAGCATGTCGGCAATTGTTTGCAAAGGCCTTCATTTTCCTTTTACAATCCAAATCTTTTATACTGGCTTCTTCCTCAGTACTTGATCTTCTGTTGGGTAACTTGGTCATCGTGGCTCTCCCGAACATTAAGATTGCAGGGCTTTCACCTGTGGGCGAGTGAGACGTCGAACGTTAAACTTGAAGAGTAGAATTCAAAACAATTTTAAGGTGGAGCTTTTACAATATAGCATGCTGAACAACTTTCTTAAGAGTAGCCATGAAACGTTTGGCAAGTCCATTGGGCCTGTTGCCAAAGAGGTGTGCTCTTTAGATGCTTCACACTAAGATGACTGAGAATAATTTTTTGTTCATTGTGTATGTGAATGTTTTAGAGTTCACACTCCTATCGGTATCAGCCGATTGCCCTCAAATTAGGAATAGATTTCTCCTGGTTCTGCTATATGCAGACAATGCAGTCCTGATGGCTCGTACCGCACAGGGGCTGGACTTGTTGGCCAAGTATGTGTTTTTTTGTGAGATTTCTGGATGTCTTGGTCAATTTTTTGAAGTCCTATGTAATGGGAGTGGGCCCCAAATCTACCCACAGGAAGTCCTTAAAGGTATCTAATTTTACCCTGTCCAAAGTCAATGCCTTCCCTTATCTGGGAGTTTTATTTGATGTCAAAAAATGTTGGAAACCTCTGGTGGAGGCCAAAAGATCAGAGGCTGTAAAAACTATGGGGCGGTTTTTAGTTTATCATATAGACTTGGTTCTAGGGTACCAAGGGACCTTCTAAAAATCTATCAAGCCAATTGCATTGCACAGCTGCGATATAGCAGCGAGGTTTGGGGGTACACTAAGGTAGATTGGATTCAGTCTTTGGAAAATAACTTGCTGCTCAAGCTGGCCCAGTTCTCCCAGTCCAGCCCGGCATTGTCTGTGCATGCTCAATTAGGGCTCAACTATGTCTCTGACCTAGTATCCCTAAGTCCGTTATTGTGCTGGATAAAGATTTGGAGTAGGGAGGAGCTGAAACTAAGTTGTTTGATTATTGAGGACTGTCTGTCTCTGGACCGGGTACTGAGTTTGCTCATGTCAAGGCATAATTTCTTTCCTTAGGCAGGCCTGACATTTTTATGAATCCAACTGATCTCTCCGCCCATGAGCTGGGGTGTGTTAAAAGATTGTTTCTGGAACGTTACTGAATGGAGAGAGAACACTTAGAACTTCAGAAGAGCCATATGCTTTTAAAGACTGTACAGGGGTTGGAGCCATACCTGGGCTTGGTTCGCTCACAGCATGACAGGTTCCTACTGGGAAGGTTTAGATTTAATCAATTGCATCATTTTTTGGCTTCCTGCGTAGGTGGGTTTGGAGGAAAGGGCACCCTGTGGCTGTGACAATGTGTCTCCACAGGATTTGCTTCATTTTACAACGCTTTACTCTTATTTTAGCTGGCCGAGGAAGCATTTTTTGATCCCTTTACTGAAACCATTGCATCTTAAACAAGTTAGGCCCACTTTGATGTACTTACAGTTGTTACCAAAGGTCCAGGAGATTTTTACTGTTTTGTCTTTTTTACAGGCTGTCTGGATGTCAAGGGAATCGATATCTGATTAACTTTTTTTATGTGTTCCCTGTGTTATAATTAATTGTATTGCTTGTTTTTATTGTTAGCTCATGAATTTGATTGTATCTCTATGGATTTGTATTCTTTTATGGTGATTTTACTTACTGAATAAAGACTTATTGAATTGAATTGATTTGACTTAGAAATTCTTTGAATTGTCAAATCTTAAGATTGCAGGAACACCCCATGTTGCAATGATGCCATCTAATCTCTTGATGACTCTTTCTTGAGTGATAGAGGAGAGATAATCTATCAATGGAGAAAAGGAGTATTCATCAACAGTCACCATCAGGTGATGTCTATTGTCAAGAGGACCAAAGAAGTCAATGGCAATTCTTTCCCATAGATGCTTTGACAAATCTGACAAGTTTAAGGTGTATTGAGTGGTTTTCAAGAAAAGGCTGTTGTATAGATGGCAGACGTTCAATTCTCTTTCAACTCTCCCATCGAGATGAGGAAACCAGACTTAGGGGTCCATTAGTATGTCGGGCGGATCGCCACCGCCCACATGGCGGTGGCGATCCGCCCGACATATTCCCCCACCCGTATGCAAATTTCCCCCTGCCACATTACCATGGCGGGGGGGCCCCGGCAGATGGAAACACCGTCCGCCGGTTTTCGGAGTCGACCGGGCAGAAAAGCTGTTAATATGGTTAGTCTGGTAGACACTGCCAGCCATATTAGAAAGAATACATGCAGGGACATGTCTTTCCGTGGCGGTGTTGCTGCCATGGGAAGGCAGGCGGTTCTCAACATTGGGGGCCCGTAGCGGGCCCCCAGGGATTCTGGGGGGTAGGGGGTGCACATGGGGGTACCTATGGTACCCCCCTGCATTTGACAGTACAACATGGCAGGCACCGTGCGGTGCCTGTCACGCTGTACTGTCAAATGCACAACTTGCATTTCTGGCAATTCGGCGGCCGGTGCTTTGAGCACCACCCACTGCAATGTTAGAAATGCGGGATGCACTCGCCAGTGTGGTGGGCGCATCCTAATGGGATGTCCGGGACCACCGAATGAATTACGGGAGGTCCCATTTCCCGGGGGCATGTCCGCCCGCCATGCTAATGACCCTCTTAGTCTCAGCAAGCTTGTTTTGTGGCAATGATTACACTAAGTCCTTCATGGACCACTTCAATTATCTGTTGTCGCAGACTCTTCAGAACAACAATTCTGAAACCTCTCAGGGCAAAGCCTTCTTGAGTAATGGACAGTTCATCTTTGACATTTTAAAATTTTAGGTATTCACTGTCACTCATAAGAGGTCGAGTATGCTGGTTCCAAGACTCATGTGTAATAATGTCTTTTAGTTTTAATATTTCACTATCTTGGCTCGTGTCAGTGACAATTTGTTCCAACAAAATGGCTGCTGGTGTGCTTGATTTCACAATGATATTTATTTAGGCTTTCAGCACTATAGTGGCACTCTTGAGAAGTAGTCGCCAGTGTTTTGATCTTTAGCTGGATAGTTCACAATTGTGTAGTTGTATTCTTGAATTGTAGCTCCAACATTTAATGTAAGGAAACATCTTTGCCTTTGGATTGCCAAAGGTGGTCAACAATGCTTGATGATCTGTCACAAATGTAAAAGCAGTGCTTAATTTGAGTCGGTGGTTTCTGGTGCTCAGCACTGGCACTTAATTATCAACACCAGCGCTTCTCATGAGCACCATTTAAGTTATGCATGGTTATGGTAGGCATGGGGATATTAAGTGATTTGCCCAGAATCACAGGATGCTGAGCTAACGCCGAGACTCAAACCTGGTTCCCCAGCTCCAAATTCAGCAGCTCTGGCCAATACACCACATCCTCTCCTCACTTTTATGGTTAGTAGTTGGCTCTGTTTTAAGCGGTGCTAACAGGAGAAATTGACCGGTGCAAGCTGCTTCCTGAAGAGAGCGCTGGCACTTTTTATCTTACAAATTGATCACTGCGCAAAAGGCTTTCCATAGAAGAATACATGGAAATGTTCACAAGCCAACACCACTGCTAAACTTTCTTTCTCAGGTTGTGAATAAGCACTTTCAGTATGGTATAAACTTCTGCCTGCAACAGTACCAGTAACAGTGTTCAAATATTCCAAAATTAAAATACACATATTAAACACACCCACATCGATAGCAAAAACAGTTGGACAGGAGTGAGGTGAGCACCACTGCGACTAAAGGGTCAATTTACGTATATGCCCAGAAAAGGAGGTTTTAATTGTACTTTTTCTCATTTGCATGAAATGACAGTAGACTCAAGATGCTTTCCAATTAGTTTGGAATACCGGGGCGTAGGAGGATTCCACTCACCTGAAAGAGGAAGTAAATGCGCATGCTCCAAGACACGTTGTATTCAGGAATAGAGAGGAGATAATCTCCCTCATTTTGAAAGGTTGGTTGTTGAGCACCCGAGTCTTATGGAAAGGCAATAAGTATGAATGGTTTGACAACAGAGGTGATATATTGAAAAATGAGGGCAAATGTTTTTCTTTACATTCAGACTGGTATAGAGACACTCCAGAAGAGTAAGTGGTTTGGGAGAATTTACCCGATAAGTGGGCACACGTCCCTTAAAAAGCAGCTACCCAAAACAAGAAGATGCGCATAATATAATCGGTACACTATGGACTAATTATATAGAAATACATATCGATACATCAATTTAGTCCTTGTATTGTTTAGAATTAGATCCCATTTAAAACACAAAATGGGATTTACCTGAATGGAGTATAAGAGCATGGATATACAACTAATAGGGAGAGATGGTGGCTATCATAGAGATGCGACATACATGAGAAACAACAATGCATAAAGGAACAAATTAATGGTGGTGGCCAATATTCATATGAGTGCTGCATTTTGAACAAATAGACACAAGGCGACCTTAGACATACAAACACGAGTCACAAACTAATGTGCTAGTCACTGGACACAGAGGCTGTACATAAAGGATGCACATTCCTTTTTTTAAATATAAATGGGAATATTGGGCACTGTAAATAATGTAGAAAAACATGAGTAGCTACTTCAATGTTCTGAAAAATAATACCCATAATAAAAGTGGATATTTCATTACCCATTTGAGGTGTCACTCATCTTGACCAGAAACATTATAGGCCGAAACGCATCAACTTTTTCTACACAAGGAGCCTATACTAGATGGGAAAACAAGTTTAAAAAATCACCAATCAATGGAGATCACTTTTTAGGATTTGGCCATATAATTGGGTGATACCAGTATACACTAGTGGCAAACCTTGAAAGACGAATCAAATATGTATAGAAAATAAGTGGACTGTTGAATTTTCATTGAAAGAAATATATGAGGAAAGAGTGCATGTTTTCTAGATGTGCTATCATTTCTTTGTATTGTGAAATATGATTAAAATGGTTATGATTCTGTGATTAAATAAAATATGAACCAGTAATCACAGCTATTTAGAACAGTTATTTCAGTAATACAATCTGTATAGGGACTAAGTCAAGTTTGATGATCCAACAGTTAATAAAATTCTGTTGTTGATAAATAATAGATTGAATTTATCACTTGTTGGCCACTTTTTTGTATTGTCTTTAGTTTAGGCCCAGGTCTGAGAGGGTGATCGGGCTTCCCCCATTATATACAGTTGCAACAGTAACTGGCCATGCCATGGAACAAACGTAACATGGAGACATCTTGTGGGAGACTGGCAGTTAACAACGCTTTCAGTTTAAACGGATCAGATGTTTTACCTCTATCAGAAAAGATATGCCCAAAGATTTTCAGCTTTGTCTTATGTCTAACTCACATTTCTCAGCTTTCAAAGGTAAACCTGCATCAACAAGTAAACTACACTTATGTGAGAGCTTTAGTGTGCTCCTTCTGGATAGCTCCAAAAACCAATATGTCATCACTTTCATTGAAGGTATTCATAACAGGCTATATGATACATCTAATTACATCTTGAAAAAGCTGTGCAGCTGAGGACACACCAAAACTGCGGAGAGGAGGTCATTACGATGGCGGGTGGACTTGAGTCCGCTTGCCATCGATGTGGGGACTGGGACCGCTCACCTGTAAGGCGGCGGTCCGGCACCCCCAATTATGATGCGACCGCCACTGTGGCGGTCGTATCCTGCAACCATATTATTGTGGTGGGTGCTGCTGGCTGCAGCACCCACCACAAAAACCCATCTTGTGTGTACCATGGGTAGCCCCCTAGTGCACAACCACCTCCCCCCAACACAAAGGGGGTCCGCAACAGGCCTGCGAATCCAATCCCCACCAGCCTTTCCATCGCGGATTCACTACCATGGAAAGTCTGATTTTCAGCAGCATCGCAATTTGGGGGACGGTGCCTGCTAGGCACCACCACCACTCTACACATGATGACTGCTCTACCAGGCAATCGGTACACTTGCCTGTGGTGGAACCGTGGGGGGCGGTCTTTGCGACACCATGGTACTAGGACGACTCCCCCCGCCATCGTAATTTGTAAGCTGGAAAATTGCTGTCAGATGGCGGAGGCCCTTCCCCATCGTAATGACCCCCTGAGTCTTTCATATCAGAACAGACCAATATGTGTAGAAAAGGTTGTAATGGACCTGAAATTCTCTTCGAGTTCCAACTGATGATATCCTTTACTCAAATCAAGGCGAGAGAAGACCTTGACACCAATCAAGTGTGTTATCTTGTTGGCGATGTGAGGACCTGGATGCCGTTCTCTTTTAATTACCTTATTCAGTTGAGACAAATCAACACAGATGTCTACAGCTTCTTGAATGTTCTTTTTGGGTACTACCACTATGGGAGAAACCCATGGCTTTGGACCAGTGGAACGCTCAATAATATCATTTTGAGTAAGGATTCAAGTTCTTTTTTAACAGCTTCCTGTAAATGAAATGCAGTTTGCCTGTGTCTTTGAGCAATGAGACGGAAATCCTCATTAATGTGTAATTGTACTTTTAAAGTCTTGCGTTTTCCTAACCTATGGAGCAACGATGGGAATTGACTTACTATCTCATGATGAGCATTCATGTTATAATTAACTGATACCAGTCCCATATCACCAGCTGTGCTGAAGCTGAGTAAGCAGGCACTGCTGGTCGTACCTTGAAGTACATGTATGGGTGCTTTTACTCTTGTTTTCTTGTGTTTCATCGTGGCTACAAACGAACCTTGACTGTTTATTGGCGTAAGTCAGGGCTAGGAAGATAGTTTATTATATTTCTCCTCAGGCCTAATGTTTATCGATGCACCACTGTCGCTAATAAAAGGTATTGAGCAACCGTTTACTTTTAGTGCAATCTTCGAACAATGTTTGAATAACTTTGGTGCTTTTTCATGTCGATGTGTCCTTGACTTGTATTTTTCTTCACATGCAGCCAGTCCAACATGTGCACATTTTTCTGAGGTAAACATCAACATTGCACAACCATCTTCTTTATTTTCACTTGATTCTGAAGAACCTTTTGGTGATGATCTAGATGACGATCAACTTCGTTTGGTGTTGATTTGCCTCAGCTGGTGTTATTGCTTGGTCTTGTGGGCATGCACCAAGCGTCACCTTCTGAAACATTCAGGCAGCCATTTTGTCTTCATGTCATGATGCACTCACTTCCTCCTTCGCTTGCAAACCATTACAAAATGGTTCTCTTTCCTGCAGCCTTTTCAAATCTGTCCATCGCAGGACATTTACCTTCATGTGGAAACGAAAATCCACACCTGAAGCACACCATCTTTTCCTATGGAGACATCAGTTAGTGTCCTTCTGCCTTGTGCTTTTGCTTGCATTTCATGTTCATGACTGACTCACTCTCTACAGCTCCGGCCTCAGTGTCAGCACCTTGTCGATCGTCATGCTCTACAGCTCTGGCATCCATGAGAACGCACTCCAGATTAAGAATTAAGATTTTCTCTCAGCATGCCTCAACTGAATGAATCTGGCAGGCATCCGTCAATAACTCTGAGATGTATAGCTTCCTCATCATTAAATTAATTGATGAGCGTATCTAGTCTCTTAACAAATTCATCAATAGTTTCACCTACCTTTTGTTGGTCTTAACTGAAAATATACCTTTCGTAATCTACTTTTGGCATTAGTTTGAACTTCAGATTCAAGGCTTCTTTGATTTGATAGTGTTTAATTGTATCAACCCGCACTATTTTCTTTATGACTTCTTTCACACCTTCACCAGCAAGATTCCTAAGATATTTGATAATCTTCTTGTTATCTGCTTCTTCTAGTGCATCAATGAAAATCATCAAATGCGTCCATCCAAGCAGTCCATCTGTCGCCAATATTCTGCTTATTTGTGGTATCATATAGTGGTGATGGTTTCAGGAAGGTGGCTGCATTGCAACCATTTATAAGATTCAGAGTGGAATTCTCTTCGACAATGTCTGCTCTCTGCTAGGACCTGCTTCATTCATGCCAGCTCTATGGCCCTGTGCTGAGCTGGCCACTGGATCATCTTGGACAGTCTGTGGAACTTAACCTTCCTCTTGGTCTCTATTAGAGCCATTCACTTTTCTGGGGACCTTGGGAGTTCTTCTGAGCCGTCACCCGAGAGCTTTGGTGGTGTGTCACTTTGTGTATGGACGGCTTTGTAAGCACAGCCCATGCTGTTGTATTATGACTCTCTTTACTCAATTCTGGTAAGGAGTTGACCATTTGTTTTTTCCAAATCACTTTGCTTTTAGGAGTCTATTTGTAGTGTCTGACACCTGATTGATCTCTGTCTTGCAGTGCTTCTGATCGCATCATTATTTAGCAAATTCCTGTCGCTATTGGCTGCTCTTTCAAAACCTGGTTGCATCTGCCTTTAACCATATCACCCCCTAGGATGTATTGCTTTACGTTGCTTAGTAGCGCAGTACCTCTCTTTGCAGCCATACCAGCTAGTTCTTGGCCAACGACGTGCAAACGTCTCTGTGCAGCTTTTGTTTTCTTCAAATGCTTCCCACTGGCTTGAGTTGCGCTTTGACTCCACATATGCCAAGGGTTGAGTTTGACGGAAGCAAATGTGGCACGCAGGTGCAGTTTACTGAACCACGGCAATGTCTGGGAGAGCACTGTCGATCTTCAGGTTATTTATCACATATCTCGTCACCAGCTGTAGAGTCCTCCTCAACCTGGGTACCCACTAATGACTATGCCACACACAGAGCTTGGTATTATATGCCGTGATTCAGCTGCGTGTAACAGCAAACTCAACATCCTAAACCTGCATTCACTTTACTATGCTCTAACACTTACATCACAGTTCTATGGAATCCATCAGGAGCCAAAAGGGTTCTTTCATTGGTAACTCACAGGACACTTCATCCCCTTTGAGGTCGACGGCATGATGGGACAGTTCTGCAGTGCAAGGAAGGATGGAGGTGGGAGGCAGAAGGTTACACTGCCTCACCATCCATCATGCTGTGCTCTTGCCCTGTCCTGCGTTACAGTTTTCTTTGTCTCCCATCCTGAAGTTGCAATTGTTGGGTCTGAGGATTGGGTTTTAATTGTGGTGTGAGCCTAGCATCTGCATCAAGGAAAAACCTGCAAAACACAAAATAATGCAATGGTATATGGGCTGATGCCATACTTAGGCAATAATCTAAGGGATGCTGAAATGCAACATCTTCTGGATAAGAAATACTCGCCCACTCATTGCAACATTCTTCATCATCAGCAAATTCATCCCACTCTGACAAGAGGATACTGTCAGAAAAGATTGATTTTAGTCTGGGGGAATTCTTGATAAAAGATCTAGTGAATAAATGGTGTGATCTAGATAATTCTAAAAATACCTTGAGTTAAACCCAAAGGAAATACCTTTATTAGTGGGTACGTCTAGTATGGTTAAAAAACACTATAAGAATGGATGACTACCTAGTATATTCACCCCCTCATCTGTTAAAATTCCAACATGTTTTCAGTCCATGTGTGTGCCGATAAATGATCAAGAGCTTTAATCAGGACCAGAGGGATCCTAATGCCACAAAAGCAATCATGCATGGAAAAAGGAATTGGCTTGCTAAAGTTTGCTAAGGCACCCTGTCTTGGCAAAGTGGAGTTGCCCTCTGTAGTCACACAGTTGTCAAGAGGAGTATTGGCATTTCCTCATTTCATCAGCCATAGCCATTACATGCACAGGCTGAAACATGTTAACATTGTAATGGAAGGAGGAAGGAAGAGCCTGGCCTTAGCCCTCAACCTAGCTACTTTGTTTGTTGGCTCGTTTTGGTCTCATTTGGCATAATCTTATTCAATGTTTCACATTCCAGGTTAAAAGGTGGGAGGAGCAGTTGTTTCCAAACAACTCTCATCGTGCATTGGACCATGACTACATGTTCTTGCACATTAATGCAGTTCTATCCCACTTTCACACAAAACATACTAGGAAGCCCATAGACCCTTTCTCTGCTCAATAGTGGTATGGTAAGTGTATTTTCTTGAGGGCTAAAGGTCCAAGTGCCACGTGCAAAATAATCTTGATGTAACAAAATATAGCCATTTAATGTACTTAACCCAAAAAAACCCCCACAAATATTGATGATAAAAATATTGGTGTAAAAAATATCTAAATTTAACAATGTTGAACACACAAGTACCAAAACACAAACTATTATCTAATATTTAAATATACAGGCAGTATCAAAAGTATTGAAATGCACATTAATAACTACAATATGTTTGGAAAGAATTAAGGAAAAAACATTTTAAATATTAAACTCCTTTTATTTCATTAAAAAGATATAATAAATAGTAAATACGTGAACCACAATAAAATATATAATACATTAAAACAACAAACAAAATTATCCACATATACAACCATTTCTATTCACAATACATTTACTATTAAAAATGAGCACATTTTAAAAATCTAAAATTATTACAAGAAAATAATTATTAAAACGTGTATTCAAAATAAATAAAATAAATGTAACATTTACAATAAAATGATAAAAGGATCCAAGAACTACTGGAAAAATGTAATAATTGCAAGAAAACAACACACCATCACGCTATATGTGGAGTTTATAGTTTATAGTAAATCTATTCTTTAATTCTTCAATATTTTCTACACAATATTATGCCCACACAATATTTCTGATTCTGATAATCTATTAGTGATCCCACTATATGCAAGTACAAACAATTGCTGAGACACTGTTCAACACCAAAAGGGCAAAATGTACTATTTCCACTTCAATGTAAATCATTTTGGATACGTTGCTGGGCACAAAAGAGGTAGAATTTATTATTCCTACTTCAATGTAAACCATTGTGTGGGAGGATTACAAAACAAAAAAAACAGCTTTCAATATTAAATCATACATTTGAATTGTTATTATTTTTAAACAAATGATAACAAATATAATGTTTAGAATGTAAACCAATAAATATGGTAACACATACTTCAAAAACCGGTTCACACTATTCCCTTATAAACCGGACATCCCATCAATAACATTATTAGTCTGTTTTTAAATTTTAGAAATCAAGAAATTAAATTGAAAACAGTATAGTTTTTAATATATATGTGTAATAAATATACATTTTACTTAACAGAATAAATGTAAAAAACATTGAAATTCACTCATAATAAAAAGAAAAAATGAAATATCTTTGAATGACTTAACATATTGCAATAATTATTATCTACATTTTTTATTTTACATTTTTTTAAACAGAACAGAAACTATATATGAAGTAACTTATAAATAAGATCTGCATATAATTGTTTGAAGCAAATTAAATTTGAAACATAACTTTATAACTGAAATTAAACATATAAAAAATTAAAACATTTAAAAAACAACAAAAACTATTTCAGCCTTTAAATATAGAAATGTAAAAGTTAAATTTAAATTATAAAAAGAAGAATTACACAAACATACTTTAAATTCTCTGTACCCTTTCCCACTAAAATCCCAACATCCCACTGCTAAAACGATTATTAAATGTACATTTTTGTTTTAAACTTTTTCAATAAATACATCTTGAAATTAAATACAACAACCATCATGAATGCTTCGTAAAAATATACATTGCATCAAACTATTTTAAAATCAAAATTCAATACATAAAATACATTTCAAAACTAACAGTTGAACAAAGATAGCAGAAAAATGGCATTGGATAGAATAATATCTTATTTAACTATATATTTTACAGTATTTATGATATTTAAAACAAGAGAAAAAAATATACACTTAAATTCGACATTTATGTCCATAATATGTTTAACATCATGTTATTCCTGCAACAATATCATTATATCTCAGTATTTTTTTTTATTTTCAGTCCAAACACCCCCATCAGCTTTTACTCCTTAGCGACACTAAGATTAACATGGTTACCCTTTTCCTGCATAAAACACTATAATTGTGGAAGCAGGATCAGCTTCCACAAATCCTTAACAGACTTTACAGAGACATATGTAGTTGCCTTGGGGATATGAATTTATTATACAGTGCAGATTAAAATTAACCTGTAATTTTGTGCTATATTTTAGCATGAAGAGCATCCTTATGTGAATTTATGGCGCAATTAAAATTAAAGCTCTTACTCTGTTGTTGCTCCACAAGTTAAAACCGATATTTGAGCCATTCATGGTACATTTTTACAGTGAACGGTACATATTAACACAAAGTGGTTTATTGGCATAATTTCTGCAATTTCGCGTAACAAGCGTAATGCAAAATTCCCGAGATTACGCGAATTTAGCTGGGGTAAGTTACATTTCGGCAAAGGCCTAGTTCTTAGCAGTAAAGAAAAAGTTAAAGCAAGTCAAAAGTACATAGCCCAATAAAAATTCCACAAATAATTCTGAAAAATATAGAAAACTTTAACAAGTAAAATGACACCAAAATCGCAAAGATCCAATGAGGAGAAATGGATATATGAATTTTTAAAGATTTAAGGCAAAAGTGACACTAAAAAGTAAAGCGTCAATCACTAGCTAATGTTCCTGGGAGACTGAGACGTAGGCCCAACTTAGGGCCCGATTCCGATCTCGCTCGAAAATCGGTCAGACCGACATGGATCTGAACCAGTTTCCTTCCGACTCGTTCACGCGCTGTCTCAATGGCCTAGTACGATGCAATGCATGTCAAATGCAAACGACTCACACGGAGTACAATAAGGATGACCGATTCATACCGAAAACAATCTGTCCGTGCGAAATGTCTGGAAAAGAGCCCAATGCAACTGACTCATACGCAAACAATGCTACAGAGCCTAGCATCAGCCCGACGTGACAGACTCGTGGGCGAACAATGCTACATAGACTAGCATCAGCGCGACGCGACAGACTTGTACGCGTACAATGCTACATAGCCTATCATGAATAGAAAAGACTCGGACAACCCCAATAATACATGAACAAGCATCCATTGCGGTCAACGCAACGTTCATCAGATCTTCAAAGATAATGCAATAGAAACAGACATAATAAGTGCAAACAAGCATTGGCATATCCAAATGGAAAATATTATCCTGTTCATGTCATGTTAAGACACACACACAACTCCACCTATATAAAGGGACAAATGATTTACCATGATCCTTTGCAAATTCAACATACCTGCCAGCAGACCACAACATCAGACAGCACTGATACATACACACACAACTCATCCACCACCACACAATATCTACACAACTAGTACCTGTAAAATAATACACTCACCAAAACACACCTTTACTCACACTCACTCACCATCACATTCACACACACAGCCATCTCCACCACCACCCATCACCATGCCCCCAAAGAAGAATCCAAAGTTCACAGACTGTGAGTTGGAAGTAATGATAGATGAAATCCTCAGAGTAGAGCCAAAGTTATTTGGCAACTTGGTCCAACAGACCCCCCTGTCCCAGAAAACCAAGATGTGGGAGAGGATTGTCAACAAAGTGAACGCTTAAGCACCTTGTCTGCACACAATGGAGGATATGAGGAACAGGTATTACAATGTATGCAGGAGGGTCAAGAAGCTCATTGGAAAAGAGCATGTTCTGAGGCAGCGTACTGGCTGTGGCCCTCCTGCTAAACCTGTGCATTTCACTTCCTGGGAGAAGAAGGTGCGGGCCATCCTACCACCGGAGGGCATACATGGAATTTCAGGAGTACCGGAGCCTGGTGAGTTCATACTCAAATAGCCTATATTATCTAGCAAATACACAGCCACAGACATCACTGTCAAGGACATAGTCATAGAAATCACTGTCAGCAAATACAGAATTATATGAACCAAATGAGCATGTGATGTGTATGCCACTTAGTCAAACAAATTAACATGCAAGCTCACAGTAATCTTTAACTATTTCATTACATGTACCAACTTTACAACAAACACAGAAATGCTTTACGGTCAATACAGCTTCCACCACTGTCAGCCACCTTGTTCATGGCTAGATTCACTAACAGGGAAGCTGAGTCACAGGAAGGAAGTATGGGATGGCTGGGAAGGTAGGTTTTTGGTAAAAGCATGATGGGAGTTGTAGTCACAGCTAACACTAGCTCTGACTGCAGCTCCCAGCAGGCCCTTGTCACACACACCCCCTCCCACAAACATCACACCTGTGAAAATGCTGTCCCTGAGAGGGAATGAATATGTACTGTCAATATGGCTGACACTGGGTTCTGGTGTGGGGAGGACAGGTCCATGATTGTATTCCTCTTTTGAAATATAGATTTTTTACTAACAACATACCTGCAGCATAAGTTTCAATATCCACATGTTGAAAGATTGCCAAACTTTGCACTATCTCTCAGCAAGGCCATGTGATCCAAACACCAGTCTCATGCATCAGCCATTTTCTTTGAACACATTCACTCACAGGGAAGCTGAGTCACAGGAAGGAAGTGTGGGATGGCTGGGAAGGTTGGTGTTGCTAAAACCATGATGGGAGTTGTAGTCACAGCCAACACTTCTCCTCCCACATGGATCAGCAAGCCCACTTTCAGCCATACACATTGCACAGGGAGTAGAAAAGTACTGGCAAGATGGCAGACACAGTGTCCTGGTGTGGGGAGAACAAGGCCCTGTTGGGAGTTGTGCTGACACAAACAACAGGCACCACTGTCAGACATCTCAGCCGGTATCTTTCAATTCACTGTATAGAACACATAGTACAAGGTGGTCTAGTTGTGCTATGTGTGATGATGATTATTATCAGTGAATGCAAATACCATCATGCTCTGCCCTACCCACACCTTCTCAGGCAGAACAAATAGCACTCTTGTGACTAGACAGTTACTGAGGGTGAAAGGAAATGTTCTGACAAGATGGCTACACAGGAGCTTATGTAAGAATTTGAAAAAAGTCACATACACTCTTTGGGATTCTCACCCAACTACACGCTCTCATCCCCTTTCACAGTACATTTCCACTCACTGTCATAGAAAGCATAGTGCCAGGTGTGCTCACTGTGCTTGCTGTGAAGGTGTGTGGAGGACAGGACATGATGTAAGTTGCAGTAATAGCACATTTCCATACACACACACTGAAAATGGTCATCAGTGACAATGACCTGACAGTGAATAAATGGTCCCTCCTCGGATGAAGATGACCTACCTGGACCCTCCTGTGTGGGTCAGCATGCAGCACCAGCAGCAGTAACATCAACACCCCCAGCAACCACTCCTACAACATCTGTGACCACCCAGATGACCTGTACCCACATGGACACACCAAGCCAGACAACCCCTTGGAGCACAGCAACACAAGGCACTCCGGAGTTGGCAGATAACATCTCCACTGTCAACAATGAAGGAGGCCCCGTCCTGTCCGTTCATGCCACAACAGGACCTGCTCGTGTGGGTAGGGGGGTGGGCGTGGTGAGAGATCACGTCATGCAGCTGGTGCTGATGATCAAGCTGACCCACAGATGCTTATGAAGAATGCACCAGAGGCTTTGGCCAGGTAGTTGGGATCCTCAGGGACATGAAACAATGGCAGGCTGTCTATTTTGACCGAATGGAAAGACATAGGGACCGTATGGTAGCGAACTGGTCAAAAAGAGATGATCTTACTGCGGTGCACAGGGACATGCTCACCTGCCTCAGCCAGATAGAGAAAACCATGACCCCACCTCCATGTGTGCCCACTACATCTGTTGCCTCAACATCTGCAAATACCAAAGGGAGTGCCAAGGACTCTGGCGGAGAGTCCCCTGCACCGCTGCAGTCTGCACCTGAGGGCCCCTCCAGAAAAAGAAGAGGAGCCGTCCGAGGAAGAGCAATTGAGAGACTGATGGCCATGCATCCCCTCCAGGGAGTGACACAATGCTCATGATATCCTCCATTGTGTGCAAAACATTCACTTTGTTGACAGTCACTGGACTCTCCCACATGGGATGGAGGGTCTAAGTTGGATAATTTGATCAAATGACTGTGGACTTTTCTCTGAAACTTTTCATCTACCAGCACTTCCAACTCCTCTGTGAACTTTGGATTTCAAAATGTGTACAGCATTTCACCTTTCTTGTTATATTTCACGCATTCACTACAATAAAAAATATATTCACACAATACTTGTTTCTTTTATGTGAATGAAACACTGTTTCCACAATTTAAATGATGATCTATATAACAAGGAATTATCTGTTAAAAAAAGTAAAGGAGTATAGCTACCGTATTGTGAATAAATGTCACATGACACATATGAGAAATACACACAACAAGTTCAACACAAGACACATAGTACATGCTATAAATCATCATTGCCTCCACGGTTGTAAAATTGAAGCAAATAACTGCACAAACAATAATCATTGTCTTATGATCTGAACATCAGGGCATGAATATTGTATATAGATGAATGTTGGATGTGTGGAAATAGACAAGTCACACCTCAATGTGACTCACAGCTTTATTACACAGGCACAAGCTGTTGCCCTCACCACAAAAGCAAGCATTTGTCAAAGTGTCAATAACTACAAATAAATGAAAAATATCATAAAATGTAAGAAGTGAAAGTGTGGCATAGATTAATGATCCAAATCAATATTCCATTATAGAACTGCATTGTGGGTCTTGTAGGTCACATCTATCCATACAACAGCCATAGGACCCTGTGAAGGAGAGACATAGAACAGGGTTAAATCCAACATTTAGTTATTTTAACATCTCCCTAAACTTTTTAAGCATTATCAATTGTAACATTTTAACACTAGTTGTGAGTAATGTCAACACTGTGCTGGTGACCATTATAACTTAATATACATTGACCAGAAATAAAGACCAGGTTAAGTAGCATACACTCACACGTATACAAACAAACTGTACTACATACACATATCATGCAAAGAAAACGCTATATCAAATCATCTTAGCATACTTGCACTCATGAGAAAATGTTGTTTTAGAGCTGTCTACTAACAGCATCGTCCTCCTCACCATTACTGGCAATGTGTCCCAGTCCAGGATCCTCCCCTTCTGGAGGCTGCTCGTCTCCATCACCATGTATGAGAGATAGCTTCTTCTTCACTGCCAGGTTGTGTAGCATGCAAGTCACAATGACAATCTTACACACTTTGGATGGTTCATATTGTACTGCTCCTCCTGTACGGTCCAGGCAATGAAATCTTGTTTTAAGTAGTCCAAATGTTTGCTCATCCACTCGCCTGGTAATAATATCCACATTTGTAAAGCGCAAACACTCACCCGTAAGGGTCTCTAGGCGCTGGTCCTCCTAGAGATCCTTGTGGTCCGCTCATGTGCCTCGTTGAAACGTATCTCAGCAGGGGTGACTGGGTTCCTGAGTGGTGTCAGCAACCACGGCATGTTGGGGTATCCAGAGTCTCTTACATTTAATACAGAAAAAATAAGCATTTATCTGAAAAGAGGGTACAACATGACATGCAAATAACACACAATAGAAACAGACAACTTTACCCACCAACAAGCCAGGCATGCTCATTTTGTAGCTGAGACATCATCTGTGGGATCCGACTATTTCTCATGATGTACGCGTCGTGTGCTGATCCCGGGAAACGTACAAAGACGTGTTAGATGATCATGTCAGCCAGACATACCACCATGGCATTTAGGGAGTGGTAATGTTTGTGATTCCTGTATGTCTGTTCATTGGCTTGTGGTGGGATCAAACCACATGTGTACCATCAATGGAGTAATGACATTTGGCATGTTTCCTAAAGCATAAAACTTACTCTTGATAGCACAAAACTGTTTTGGTGTTAGAAACCTGATGTAGAGGTTCATATATTTCAACATTGCCTCACACACATCACGTAGCACACGACTGAACATTGTCTGTGACATCCCACCTGCAGTAGCCACAGTATACTGGAAGCTTCCTGTGGCAAAGAAATGTAGGGCTGCCATCACCTTCACCCGGGAATCCACGCAAAGGGATATGTGCGTTCAGGTTGCAAATGGGGGGCCAACTGGTCTGCCAATTTCGTAATGAGTGCTCTGGTGAAGCGGTATCGTCTGATGCTGTCACGTTCTACCATGGTATCTAGGTCGGGGAAGCGTCTGTGGATAGCTGGTCTCCTGCGGTACAAACATTTAGGATTATTAACATATACAGTACACTTTCCAATCTCACAATGAACATTCTTAAACTCAACAACCACATTAAAGTCAGATGTGAGAGGTCAAGCAAATACACAAAGGACAGCAATGTCAGCTTGAACATACATTAAAATTTGTATGGTCTGTCAACAAATATAGTGAATAATCAATGGTGTCTGTCACTGTCCATGTGATCAAACATCAAATACTCAACACACATCTATCAAAGTATCAAAGATAGATGTTTGTATCTATAAAGTGGTCACTCACAGTTGTGATGTTCCTCAGAAACAATATATCTGGTGCACATGAAGCTTGGTTCATCATAGGAGTGTTATTTGTAATGTTACATGTACATCATGACAGGTGCCTCATTCCATCCACACATGTGATGCAGCAATACATGAATATTTGTTATACTGTCTGACATGCTGATGTATTATTATTGTGCACTTGAGCCCAATCAGAAATGTGTTGTTAGCATGCTTTGCCTGTTCACTACAATGAGGAACGAGGCAGGTAAATATTGTATGGACGCGTGAGCCGCATCCTGACCGAGGATTCTGACACACAGATTGCCTGTTTACTACAATGAGGAATGAGGTGGGTAAGTATTGTATGTACGCTTGAGCCACATCCTGACTGAGCCTGACACACAGATTGACAGTTTACTGCAATGAGGAACGAGGCAGGTAAGTATTGTATGGATGCGTGAGATGCATCCTGACCGAGCCTGACACACAGATTGCCTGTTTACTACAATGAGGAATGAGGCGGGTAAGTATTTTGTGGATGCGTGAGCTGCATCCTGACCAAGCCTGACGCACAGATTGCCTGTTTACTATAATGAAGAACGAGGCGGGTAAGTATTGTATGGACATGTGAGCCGCACCCTGACCAAGCCTGAAGCACAGAATGTCTGTTTACTACAATGAGGAACGAGGCGGGTGAGTATTCAGACAATGCGTGAGCCGCATCCTGACTGAGCCTGACGCACAGATTGGCTGTTTACTACAATGAGGAACAAGGTGTGTGAGTATTCAAAGGACGCGTGAGCTGCATCTTCACTGAGCCGGACACACAGATTGGCTGTTTACTACAGTGAGGAATGAGGCGGGTGAGTATTCAAAGGATGCGTGAGCCGAATCCTGACTGAGCCTGACGCACAGATTGGCTGTTGGTCGTCATGGTGACAGACGCCCATTTTGCTTTTTGTACGATTCGCATGAGATCTGAATCAGTTAGCTATTTACGTAAATGTATCAAATTCAATAGCTTTATGATGCGTTAAATATGAATGTCGCAGTAGGCGTGTCCGATGCGTGCAATCTTATGGATTGGACTAAATCATATAATGCGAACACGGACGTATCAATTTAGAGGCATGAAACAGAGTCCACCTCTGCTGCACAGATGTAAGTCTGTTTGTTCCCAAGGGAAATCACTTGCCTGCTCTACATGATACTGGACTTCATCTCACTATACCACTGCTGCTGTCTCAGCATCCTCTGGATTCTTCAATGGCACGTACTGTGGAGAGGGCCCCAACGTTCACAGAAGAAGAAAACAAGGCCCTGCTGGACAGCCTCCTTCAACAGTACAGCAAGTTGTATGGAAAACCAGAGGAGCAGGTGAGTGTTTATTACACTGCAATTTTGAAAGGACATGTAAACAAAAAAAAGCAGTACTAGCATTGTGATCCCAAGGGCAAGCATGCAAACATAGGTAATGTAAGTCTTAAACTGTGTAGATTTGTGTACTGGACAGCTTAAATGATGTAGGAGTGTGTGTAGTGGCTTAGACATTTCTGCTCTGTTCTCATGTTTCTGAGGGAGATGTTCACACAGGACAACTGGCCATGATGATACTTGGATACCCTTTAGACATCATATGCCAGACAGACAGGCTAGTGGCATATTTTTACTAAGCTCATTTTCTGAGGATGCAGTATTTCAATGTGTCTGTTGTTCTGCATGCAGAGTATTAGAGCACTGACGTTCAATGCATAGGTGCCCATCTTGATGACTGTGGATGGAAATATGCTCATCATGTAAAGTCAATTGACTTGTCCATCCAAAATACTGTCGATAAAGAAAACAGTGGTCCTAGACAATTCCAACTATACTCAATGCGTGTCTGAAAAAGAGTATACTATGAAATCAATAAATATAAGCGAACTGGAACAGTCTAAAGGCACATTAAAAAAGGCAATGAAAATATCAAATCATAAATTATGAGCCACCAAAATTCATTAAATTGCAAACATCAATTTATTTCCACGCTGTGTATTAATCACAGAATGATATACCTATGTAGAGGCATAATATGCAATGTGATATTGAAGCAGTTTATTTTCAAGGGGAGAAAGAGAGGTGTGAAAGTAGGTGCTCATGTGGAGAATAGAAAATGGAGATGAAGATTATCAAGAGACATAGAAAACAATTCATATATGTTGTGACAAATGGAATCCGGCAAGAATTCCTGACAAGGCCGGTATCCCTACAATATTAGGCCTACCCCTGCATTCAATTACAGTTTCTGTTAGTTGTTTACCAATACATGTCACAGTGTGGCTTCATCTGTGGCTGGGGTATGAGGGGAGTAAATGTTGGGTGTAGGCCCTCTTGGGAGATGTTGACGTTTCAACCCTGCTGCAGGTTTTCCTCAGGACAGTGGCAGGGAGGAGGGACCTGAAAATTAGCCATAGAGACAAATGGGTGCCCAATTAAAACTAAAGTGTCTTGTAAATACCCCCAATTAGGTGAGTGTTGAGTTAATGTGCCAGCATGAGTGTCTATAGATCACAGCCATGCTTAAAAACAAATGATAGCTCACCAGAGCGAAGGTCATGGTGAGACAAACTCATGAGATTACTTCATGGTCATGTTGCGAATAGTTAAAAAATTAATTCAGTCATATCCTGTGGATTCATCAGGGTCGGGGATAAATCACCCCACAGTGCTGAGAAGCATTAAAAGAAAGGGATGGGACATTTAGAACAAACTCTGGTGTATACAACAGAACACAGTGAAACAACAAGCACCGGAACACACAATGAACTCACCCGCCGGTTTGGAGCGGTGAGAGACCTTCTAGCCAAATGCTGCAGTAAGGTTGTTAAAATTCTGTAAAAAGGGGGGCGATGGTAGGTTTAATAATTACAAAAGGGAGAAATATTGTCTCCTATCCAGTTATGAAACGACCATTGTATCCATTTACCTATTGTTACTGGATCATGTCAAACGCGGAGACGTGACGCATCCCTCGGCGCCTCAGAAGCTACAAAGATGACGCGCACCCAGCTGCTGGTTAAATAAGCCAGCGAGCACGTTGCCGAACGGGGCGTGCTGTTTACAGCTGTTATGCTCTGATCGGTTTTGCTCAAGACAGACTAAGTTGAAGGCGCAAGCTCCCCCGGTATAGGAAAAGAGACTGGGGAGGGGCTGCAATTACCCCGTATGGCATCGCTACAAGGGCATGATGTGTATAACCTCATAGGTGTATGAGCCGAGTGCTAGACATACATAGAAAAATTATATTATACAAGTGATACAATAAAACAAGCTATAGGTGGTGAAAATATAAACAGATTTCATCATACAGACATCATATTCAATATATACAATATATTTAACCAAATTATAGATGGTGAAAATAAAAGATTTCATCATACAACCATCATATTCAATACAATATATACAATATATTTAACCAGTACATTAAAAAGTAGGAATAATTGCTATACAAGATATATACAAGTGAATGACTCTAGTCATTATGCAGGGTAGAGATTTGTCTAGTCATCTTCTCATACTCGTTGAGCCCCTTATGTACAGTGTCAAAAATATGTATCCATTTACATTCACGGGTTTTCAAGATGTTAGCCAAATTGCCACCCCATGGGTTGGTCGTGACCTTTTCAACAACCCACCACCTCACACTCTCGGCCAAGTGTCCAAAGGTGTTGAAGTGTTCGACGAGGGGAGAACCCTGGACATTGCACGGTATCCTGCTACAGTGCTGCAAGATACGAGACTTGATTTTCTGCACGGTTTGCCCAATGTAAAGAAAATCACACGGACAAACTATAGCATAGATTACACCAGTAGAGTTGCAGTTGGTGTGTTGTCTCATGGTATGTACATAGTTGTTATATGTGCATTGTTTCAGTTCTTTCAGTTCTTTGGTGAGCGAGCATGCCTTACAGACCCCTCATTGTAATGTCCCAGAACTAGTGGGATATTCCAGAGTGTAGTTTGACTTTCTCTAGGTCTCATAGGTAGCAATGATTTGACCACATAGTCCCTAACATTTCCTAATTTTTTAAAAGCATGCATCGGTGGCTCTGTAATGCCAATTTAATCAGCCACCAGATGCCAGTGATGATTCATGATCTTTTTAACCTCATTGCTCCTTGTGCAGAAAGCAGTAGCATATGAGTCTCTCCTGGTCAGATTGATTTTTTGATTTAGCTTCTCGATGGCAAAACCAGGCCCGCGTTCACGTTTTTTGAGGAGACTCCTGGAGTACCCCCTATCACCAAGGCATTCAAAGAGGTTGGCTGACTCCTCAAAGAAATCAGTTTTCTGACTGCAATTCCTACGTAACCTCAGGAACTGACGGAATGGTAGGTTATCCCTAAGGTTACGTGGATGATGGCTAGTGTAGCAGAGGAGGGTATTTCTTTCACTGGGCTTTCTGTACAGTGTGGTGTGTAATTTGCCATCCTTTTCTTTGATTGAGATATCAAGAAAGTTAATCACTGTGTTACTGAAGTCAAGGGAGAATTGGATGTCCTGTGACTGAGCATTGAGCCACACATGAAAGTCCGAGAGCTGCTGTTCATTCCCTTCCCATATCATTAAAACATCGTCGATATATCGACGCCATAGCAAGATGCATTCTCTGTAGGGGTTAGTCTCGCTGAGGACATTTGTGTGCTCATAGGTGTCCATGAAGATAATGGCTAGATCTGCGGCGAAATTCACCCCCATAGCCACACCTTTAGCTTGTATATAGTGATCACCTTCAAATTAAAAGACATTTTTAGTCATGGCGATCCCTAGTAGGTGGATTATGAAATCAGTGTAAACTTGCCAAGGTCTGGGTCGTTTATCAAGAGCCATTCTAATGGTGTCTAGTGTTGCTAGTTTCGGGATGCTAGTATATAGCGATGTTATATCCATCGTGACCAAGATATTTTCTCCGTGGTTAAAGGGGCGGTCATCAACTAGCTGTATGGTCTGCATAGTATCCCTTAGGTATGCTGTCGTGCTTTCTGCGATGGGTTTTAAGAACACATCAATATACTTGCAAAGGGGCTCCAGACCTGACCCACACTCTGAAATGATGGGTCTTCCTGGTGGGTTATTCAGTTGTTTATGCACTTTAGGAAGCGTGTATATGGTAGGCATCGTAGGTTGGTCTTTGTTGAGGTATGCATACTCATGTTTTGAAAGAAAACCATCATTCAATCCACTCTCAGTGACCCGTCTTATGACAGCTGCTACATCTTTTGTGGGGTCCATTCTCAACTTAATATAGTTGGCTTCCACCCCCAGTTGTGAGAGTATCTCCGTCTTATAGTCCTCACGTCCCTGGATGACAATGGCCCCACCCTTGTCCGCCGGCTTGATCACTATATCAAAGTTGTTTTTAAGTGATTCAAGTTCCTGTCGTTCCTGTCTAGAGATGTTATACTTCTGTGAGGAGTGTGTTAATGTCACTCATAACTACCTGCTCATAGGCTAAAATCCGATGCAACATTAGTTGGGGAGGTGGTGTAAAGGTGGACGGGGGACGTATGCCCGTGTTGGAAAAAGTGGGTTTGTAGGGAGTCTTGTTAAAGTAGTGTTTAAGATGTACTTTTCTGAAAAATTGATGTAACTCAATTTTCAGATTAAAATTGTTCGGTGGATTAATCGGTACGATTGCTAAGCCTTTTTCTAATATCATTTCTTCTTCTGGTTTGAGGACATAGTCAGACAGGTTAATCAATGGACTGTCATGTCTCACTGGGGGTGGAATCACCACCTGTAATGCTGTCGTCTGGTTTGGATTTCCCCATGGGTTTCCTGGCGGAAATCCAGAAGAATACAGATTTTTCACATGCCATCATGTGTTTGGGAAGCATAGTTTACTGGCAGACAGACAAGTGCCATTTCCACATATGTGTGAAGATGACAAAAACATAATTTAAAATGATGCTAATGTTTGCTCTGTGACGTGTTGTGATGTAATTCATGTGTCAAGTCTATGAGGATGACTGATGTGAATCTCTTTCTCATCCTTGTTACCAGCATCACCAACGGCTACAGAAGGAGGAGACAGTTCCATGGAACAAGGGGAAGCGGAGAGCCAGACTGGGTCCACTGCGGAGGAGGAGGAGGGACCCAGTGGCACAGAGTGTGAGGGGAGCCACACTGAGGACCAGTCAGAGACATCAACATCTGCAGAAGACAATGAATGCTCCATTGATGACTCCCTTGCGGTGGTGGCTGCTCCCACATCAGAGGACACTAGATCAGAGTCTGCCACCACCACCACCTCCACCCTCACAGCTGCTCCCATTCCCAAGGTCCGTGGAGCCTCCCGTGTTATGGAGCGTGTCTCCTTCGTGCCAGGCACTGCATCCACTGCATCTGTCCCTCCTGCTACCCTGAGTCTGGAGGATTCGGGTTCACTGACACAGTTACTTGTGGGGTAGACATCCATGCTGAGTGTCCTCCATGCACACACCAGACTGTTGACACAATTGGTGTCATACATGGAGGGCATTTCATCAAACATGTCTGCCCTACAGCGATCCAATCAGACCATGGCCTCTTCACTGATAGCAGCAGTGTCCCTCCTTCAGCAGTCCCTCACCCCTCCCACCTCTACCCCAAACACAGTCACCACTACCCTACCTGACCCCAGAACACTCAAACAGGCACAGGCACACACAGCAACAGACACAAGCAGCACACTACCACCCAAAACGAAGTCAAAAAAACAAATCATGCACACTCAGGGGACTGACATCAAACACACAGGGGAGAGGGTAAAAAAACTCACACAGCCATCCACAGGCACTCCGCATTCCGCAGCTACCTCTACCTCCAACACACCTACCCTTCACTCTCAGGCAAAACCTTCTTCACAAGTTCTCTTCCTCTCTGATCCCTCCCTCTCTGAGCCCTCTTCCCCAATGATTCATCTGACCAGACTCCTTAGGGGAAGAGGAAATACCCCAGGACAGAGAGCAGATCCACCCCTATAGGCACTCCCTCCCATAAGAGTAGCCACACTGACCCCCCTCCGTACTTCACCCAGGACCAAAACATCTACTTCCCCAACACCATCCAAAACTTCCACCGCAAAATCAACTTCCTCATGGTCCAAGCCAACCCCTCCCAAGGTTCAGACAGTCACCACCCGTGTTTCCAACACACATCATTACACCATCCCCAAGATTATCAGGCCTTCCCCCCTACCACAGGCACTTCCCCTCCCACACATTCTGTCTGTTCCTGACACTGCAGTGGAGCCAACACCCCCTCAATCCAACCTGTCCACTGCAGTGGAGCACCCCCCTCAATCCGACCTGTCCACTGCAGTACACCCACCACCCCCTCAATCCGACCTTTCCACTGCAGTGGATATCAACACTAGATTAGTCACCAGCACCCCCACAACCCACACTGGTGCACCCTAGTCCTGTCCCTGCAATGCCTGGCAAGGTCATATAGATGCCCCTCCAAGTCACAGATTTGTTTCAGTGCAAGCATGCGAGGGGGTGATCCTTATTTGCATCCCCTCAAGGACTCCAAAATATTGGACTGGCCATTGGCCTTATTGTTCTATTTAGAAATTTCACCTTATGAAATTGCAGAATAAAGCACTTATTTATTTAGAACCATTTATTTGGTTGTAACAAGGTTTGATAATAAGTGAACTATCATTGATGGGCTAATGTTGTAGTGCGTGTACAATGATATGGTGATGTGATGGACTGCATGTTCTCCATGGCATATGTGTCCTATCACAGTTTGTATCTGCGTCTTCATTGAATCAATTAGCAGGTTGTCATGAGCCACAACATTTGTGAACTTGATGTTAACATGCTCATATGAAAATCAATAAGAATTTAAGCACTTTTGGACATAGGTCGTGCTGACATTTGTAGACATTGTGCAATTCGTTCGAAGTGCAACCATCTAGGATGGACATTCAGTATAGCACTGTGATGAGCTACAAGTCATCCGTCTCAGATTTGAAATTGTGTATACCTGAACTGTTACTGAGTGCAGATGAGTTCAGACACACACATATACACATGCTGATGTAAACTAAGGGGCTCATTATGATGGCGGGTGGACATCAGTCCATAACGGTGATGGGACCAACTTCCAGACGTGCGGCGGTCCCACCGGCTCAATTAGGATGCGCCTGCCATACTGGCGGGCGCATCCTGCCCTTTTACCATTGCGGATGGTGCTGCTGGCTGCAGCACTGTCCGCAATGGTAAAAGGACATGCACAGCATTTTCCTGCACCACTTGGCAGGCATCACGCGGTGCCTGCCACATGGTGCAGGGAACTGCAGGGGGGTACCATGGGTATCCCCCAAGTGCACCCCCCCACCCCCTAGGGGGCCCGCAATGGGCCCCCAAAGTCAATCCCCGCCAGCCTTTCCATGGCGGCATCACCGCCATGGAAAGTCCTGTAACAACCCACATCATAATATGGCACCATATTACTGCCCAGCTCTTGCCGATTGCCGACCGGCGGAAAAGTGGCAGACGGAATTCCTGTCCGCCGCAATACCCACCACCACTGTAATCTGGCAGTGGGAAAAATATGTATGATGGTGGTAGGACCGCCACTGCAGGGCCGGCGGTTGCCTCCACCGTCCCTGCGATGGCAGTCTTTTCGCCATCTTAATCACCCCCTAAGTCTTCAGAGACTTGTAATTGTTGTAGCAATGTCTGAGTGTCAACATGACATGGTAGACTCATGCCAAGGACAACCCTTACAAAGATGAACTTCTGCTGTAGGGAATTAAAGTCATGGCAGTGTGTTAATCAGTGACATATCCTGTAACCATTTCTGTGTGCTGACTAGTCCAGTGCTTTCTCAACCTATTTTACTTAGAGTGGCCAAGATGTGGGTGCAGCATTAGAATAGATTCATTCTGATGACATCCCTATTTGGGTTGAGACAAGGTCCTGCAGTATGATAAAACCCCCAGGTGACACATTTAAATTTTCACAAGTAACATTTCTGATAGCATTATCAATATGTTTTAAATCTGTGATATCTTTTTTCAAGTGTGGAACTTGTATGTGTCATTGACTGCTCACAATCAGCATATTCTACCCTTCCAACTAGCATGCATGGCACGTGACACAGTGAGCAAGGGTGAGTGTGCTAAAATAAGTATGGCACACATCCTGACTTAGCATCCCAGTGGGTCAGCATACAGGATACTGTCACCATAGTGCTGTTGCCTTGAGGGTAGTGTGGAAGTGATTTGGTCTCTTGATGTATTATTTGTTGTTCCACAAATCTTGTTCTGCATGTGACTGTTGTGCACCTGCACGTCAACCAATGCCTGATTGCCACCATTGGCTATTCAAGGCATATATGGATTGAAATCCAGATTGGACTCAAAACACATCAGCCTCAATCCAATTGAGCCCCACCTCGTCCACGCTGACACACATGTTGTGTTTGTTATGCAGTGTGTGGCTGTGCAGTTTTCCTAGTGAAGTTCACACATGTATTTCACATGTCTTTGCTGGACATGGAGTGAATGATGTGCTTTGTTTGTTTCTCTACTGGCCCTAGGACTCCTACATATCCACACTGCACATCCTTCTGATTTCACCAGTCAACGTTGCTGTCACAACGTGGTATGGCGTTTCATCATAAATGTAACTTTGTGAATATATTCACTGTGTTTACTGCCGCTCCTACCAGAAAAGTAGTTGTTGATGTATTTGGGATGGTCTCATGTCACTATGTGCATTTCTTCATTGCTGTTAGTGGTAGCTTCCCATTGACAAGATTGCCAGCACAGGGCTGAGGGTATGTATCTACCCCCCCCAAGTTACTTCTGCTGTGCTGCAGGCGTTACACACACATTACTCTTTTTGGCTCAATGATCCATGTGTGCTTTGCACCCCAAAACACATATTTCCTACCCATGAAGGCGTTTAACACCACTAGCACATATGTGACACTATAATCAATGTGGGGTTTGCACCCCAATACACATATTTGCTATACCATGTAGGGGTTTAACAACACAAGCACATATTTGTCACTATTATGAATGAGGGGTTTGCCCCCCAATACACATATTAGCAATCACGTGAAGGGGGTTTAACCCCACAAGCACATATTTGTTACTATAATCCATGTGGGTGTTGCACCCTAATACACATATAAGAAATCACGTGATGGGGTTGTAACTCCACTAGCAGATATTTATTACTATAGTCCATGTGGGGTTTGCACCCCAATACACATATTTGCTATTACAGGCATGACTTTTGAAGCACACATACACATATTTATCACTACTGTGATGGAGGTGTTAGCCACCATGACACTTTCGGTATAACGTGTGGTGGTGCTTTGCAACAGAAACACCACCACCTATGGGGTACACATTACTGTGAGTGTTATGCTATTACCTCCCTTTTGTGTGACCATTACTATGGGGGTCTGAAAAGTTGGCAGTGATAGGCATCCACCCCCTATAGGTAGAGAATGCTGATAATGATAGGCATCCACCCCCTATGTGGTCAGCAATGCTGGTAATGATAGGCATCCACCTCCCTATGGGGTCTGCAATTCTGGTGGTGATAGGCATCCCCCCCCATAGGTAGAGTATGCTGGTAGTGATAGGCAACCACCGCCCTATGGGGTGGGCAATGCTCTTAGTGATAGGCATCCACCCCCTATGGGGTCTGCAATGCTAGTATTGATAGGCATTCACCTCCCTATGGGGTCTGCAATGCTGGTAGTGATAGGCATCCACCTCCCTATGGTGTGGGCAATGCTGTTAGTGATAGGCATCCACCCCCTATGGGGTGGACAATGCTGGCAGTGATAGGTATCCACCCCCTATAGGTACAGAATGCTGGTAGTGATAGGCATCCACCCCCTATGGGGTGGGCAATGCTGGTAGTGATAGGCATCCACCCCCCTACGGGGTCTGCAATGCTGGTAGTGATAGGCATCCACCCCCCTATGGGGTCTGTAATGCTGGTAGTGATAGGCATGGTTACCCTATGGTGGTGTTGCCTTTCGCGGGGTTGTGTCATTTTGGTGTGTTTGGTAGGTGTCTGACTTACCTCTGTGATGACCGCGTCGGTTAAGGTTGTAGGCAAACAGTATAGGGATAACATGCGCAATTGGATACATGGCTGGTCCGTCTTGTACGCGTTGTATGTGTTTTGGGGTGAATCAGAGTAGTTATACGTCTCGTCCGGGTGCTCTGACTTGTCGGAGTTGACGAGCGGTCAGGCGCGTAGGAAGTACGCATCGTACTTGCCTGGCCGGAAACTCATTGAGAAATGCTTCCTGGCAACTCCATTCAGCATGGATTCAGAGCATATGGGTCGTCCGGGATTTGGAGACATCTGCGCATTGTACTACATCATTTGGATGGACTGGCTCCCGGAACGTGTTGGTCGGAAGGTATTTCTACAAATAGCATTGGGAGGCCCTTCCAAGCGAGATTGGAATCGGCCCCTTAATGCTGACCATGAAGGATCACAGAATGAATACACAAAGCAGGTTTGTCCTGGCCTCTGAAATGGATGCCTCTGAAATGTTTAAATCCTCCAGCAGGGAAAGGTTGCAGGCAGGTATCTGCTGAAGTCCTCTTTTATCCGGACAGCCACTGGGCTAGGTCCTGTTAAAGCATTTGGTTTTGGTGGGAATTTCGAAAAAGCTCAGATCAGGAGAAATTAAAATTTTGTGGCTACCAAAGTCCTCACTTTGGGAATATAATGTTCACGCTTTCAACCATTCAATATTTCAACACCAACATTGCTTTTTTGTGAAGCCTGAAACTTTATACGAGTCTGGGTGTCCAGGTACCACCAGACATGTGGGAACATGGTGTCTGCAGCCTCCCAACTGCCCCATTACGATTAGAAAGGTCCCCCACCGCAGCCGCCAGGGAACTGGTGATATTGCTGCCATCTGAAGGCATCAATATTTTGGCAGGACTACCCCGGTTGTGCCAAGCATATTAGGAGTTTCCTCTCTGCCATGATTTTCATGGTGGTTCCTTCTCCGTGAACTCACTGGTGGAGAGGTAAGAAAGGGGGCCCTACACGGTCCTCTTGTGCCTCTGTGCCCTGGGGTGCATACAGGGGGGACACAACATGTGCTCCCCTGTGTGTATGCATCCCAGTTTCTGCTCAACATGGGCATTTCAGTCCATGCTATGCAGGAACAGTTTTTGGCATTCCCATTGCAGTGCCCATTTTTAGAGGCACAGCCATGAGAAAGCAAAAAAAGTCTCCAGGCAGGAAGAAACTCCTAATCTAGGGGATGACCCGACCAGGCCTTGGTAGGTGGGGCTGCACGGCAGACCCAGAACCACACCGCCAAAGTTGTAATTAGCCTCTAAGTCTCAACCTTTCAGAGCCCCGGGACCACAGGGACATTAATCATGTCTCAGGACTCAATTCAGCAGAGGCCACCATTATGGTCCAGTCCTCTTCCAGTTGCCATGGATCAACTGGGAACTTCAGTAAAAAGACTCCTTGCAATCTTTTGCTCCTTTTGCCAAAAAGGATGTCAGCTAATGACCCTTGAAGTTCACTTCTTAGTTCTGAGTACAAGTGGGATTAGGTCCAGCTCTACAGGTCTCTACATAGGTCTCTAACAGAAGGTCTAGTCATCTACTGTTCTTCTGCAGGTCAAGATACCGTTCTGTTGAGCTGTAGGTTAGGTTCCACTTTTGTAAGATTTGCTAGCTAGTAAGTGGAGGTGACACCAGGACACTCCCTAATCAATAAGGAAAAAGTTCTGAAGGGCAAACCTTCCCACTTTTACAGCACATCATGTTTGCTTTTCTGCAAACTATTCCACTGTGCAATATTCTAAGGCAAATCCAAACATGACAGAATATTTCTGCCACTGACGGGAGCTTGTGAATCTGCCAAAGGTATGTTTGGGGAAATGAACATTCTCTTCTTATATCACAAAGCATCCCATCTAAGGATCCAAATGTACGGGACATTTGGGGATTCATAATGTGGGACCTGCCTTGAATCCTTTATGGACCAACCCGTAATTTATATCCTAGAACCTCAACTTGTGCATTCCTTATAAATATAGGATGTAGCAATTAAGAAACACAATCTAATCATCATTCCATTTCCGTACACTCCAAACTATTAGAACCCACTGAAGGTGCATTTGATGCATGGCAAGAGGTAAGAGGTATCAAAATTGGAATTCTGATTAAGTGAGGAAGATATCACTATACACAGTTGAGACACTGAGTGCTGCAGTCAGAATTAAAGGCAACAGCTTTGTTGGAATACACACCTTTATTGCACCTAATGTAAGCTCAAAAGGCACTGCATCCAATATATATGACATCTTATTGAGGTGGACCTCACTAAACTCTGGCCAAAGAAAACTTGTGTATTTTAGGGAAGGCGATCAAAAGTTTCATGGGGTCTTCTTTGGCAACATTTAGTCTAGAGCACGACTAGCATACAAGGGTAAGTACATGTTCCAAATTTAGGTTAATCAACTTTATCAAGAGAATGACCCCTTGTGTGCTGTCTATTGCATGATTGCTGACATGTATGGTGGAATATGCTGACAATCAAAACTTATTGAGCAGAAATCTTAGCATATTGAAATGGCCTCAATCAAATGCATGATGTTACAACGCGGTCGTTAAACTGCGATACCCTAACAACACGGTCATTACAACGCAAGTCATTACAACAACTTGCGCTAGAGGTGCTGGACTTAGGAATAGTAAGACTTACTATTCCAAATCCAGTGTGTGGAACAGTAGGGAAGGTGTTGGAATAGAAAATCATACTATTCCTTAGTGTAGTGCGCCAGCCAGCGCAAGTGGTTGTAATGACTTGTTTTGTAATGACCGCGTTGTCAGGGTATCGAGGTGTAATGACCGCGTTGTAAAGGTCGTTCTCCCCTCAATCATTTCAAGCCTAGTCTCCCAGACTGACACAAATAGATAGGGCTCTTGTGTGGGATTCTTTAGAAGCTGCACATTGGTGATGGCCTTCAGCTGGAAAGATAAAGACCCACCATCCATCCAGATGACATATTTAAATTCTGGATAAGTTGCAAGTATATGGTACAAAGTGCATTGATGGCCTGCAACTTAAATGACACTAGTGGACTGCAGCACCCTATGTGCCAAACCACTACAGTGACAATGCGAACATGACTGCAGGCCTAACACGTTACCCTGTCTGTGCAGTTTTGAAACTGCAGATTTGACCTGTCAAAATAACCCCTTTTGACAGGCCTAAACCCACCTTTCCTTTTTAATACTAATAAGTCACCTCTAATTAGGCTTTAATGTCCATAAGGCAGGGTGCATGGTTTTTAAAAGTAGAACATGTAAACGTTAATGTTAAACATGTCCTTACAGTGAAAAGGCCTCTAAAGCTACTTTCACTGCAGTCGGGTAAGCTGTGTCACTACTCTTGTAAGGTCAGGTAAAGATTTCAATAATTTAAGCTCAGCCCTTGGAAGCTATGAAAGAGAGCAGACAGGCTTAATTTAGGAAAATATGTAATACTTTAATCTCGTATAGAAGAAGCATTTTGATCCTGCTGTTTTTAGGTCTGTACACCATCCACTTTTGCCATATAATTTTCATTATTTGCTCTATCCGCATGAAAATAAACCATTTAAAGACCAAAAGCAAACTCATTATTTCTACAATTATATCAACATTGAAATGTGTGAATGAGTCATGGATGGGTGTCATATGTCATTCGCATAAATGATAAGCAGAGTCACCTTTATGCAGATAAATAAACATTTACAAAATGCTATACATATAATATGTAAAACCATTTAACAAATGCAAAAAATCAGAATTTTTTTTCACTTTCTACTCACCAAACCTAGCAGCCATGTTCTTATTTTGACATGATATATAATAACTTGCTATTTCTTAAAATCATAGACTAGTGTGAAGATCTTAGGAAACAGACAGAGCAATGAGTAATGAAACTGCATCACACACCACTTGCACTTTTATGGTGTCTTACAACATCCTATTTCTGTAGATATGCTCAACTCCCCTGGGTGGTAAAGGTAAGGGCTGTGTGAAATTAGTGTAAATATGAGAAAATAATAACAAGAAATGTGAAATTATGCATAATTACACAAAATGTAAATCCATCATTGTGCGGTATGTTGTATCGCAAAATGCAACCTTATGCCAATTTGTGTTGCCAGGACACATTTTCACAAGAAACATGCAAACAACATCTATACGTGTTCTTTAGTTGCTATGAGTTGAACAACCACAAATTGCACCATTTGCTGTTAATTTTTACAGCGAACGGTGCGTCATTACACAAAGTGGTAGAATGGTGTAATTTGGGGAATTTTGCATAACAAGCTGTAGGAAAGTGGAGTATTATCTGGTGTGGGGATTAGACCTCACCATGTACTATCACAATACCCCACAGGGTTAAGGTTATGTGGGCCCCTGGACCGGGCCACAACAGTCAGATCAATTTTACTTTTGCACGGGGAGCCCAGAAGCAGAGTTGCCCTGGCTGTCCGTGGTGCTGAACGGGAACTGCTGGAATGCTGCTTTTACCGCTTATTATACAGTGCTGCAAGAAACAGAATGCAAAAACATAACAGACACACAGCTGCTGTCATCAGATGAAGGTTGCATGGTGTTCCCTGTAGATGTAGTGTCGAGTTTGGGGGTTAGTTGCCGGATTGGATACCAACAAGCCTTAGCAGTGTTAAACACAGCGAAGAGGTAATGACACTTCACTGAGTCCCGGGGAGTGAGGTAGGGGACTGAAACATTGGGCAGGCAAGGCTACAACTCCCACAATGCACTGCACCACCTGGATATGGGGGATCCCACTGAGGGCCCGATGGCCAGTGATTCTTCGGATCCGGTGAGTGTTTTACCTGCAGTTTGCAGAGGACTAGTGCCACTAATTCAGGGGAGTCTGAGTGTGCTTCTGGCTTCCACAGGGGTCCCTCTCTCAGGGAATTCTGAATTGTAGCCAAAGACTAGGCTCATTCACTAACTTCCAAATCTGTCACCACAGGGACAAAGTATCCCTTTTCTGCTTTAGTGCTGTGGGCAAGGTCCTGTTGATGGCTATACAAGTCTCCTCTTGGTCCTTCCTTGATGCAAGTTGTTCAGAACTGAGGTTCTGATGTCAGGGTTTCTCTTAAATCCTAGATTTAGGGGAGTTAGGGGCTTGGGAACTACTAGCCAAAAGGCAGCTTGTACCCTGAGGTGAACACCCAGAACACTCAAGAAATCAAATTGTGGTGTACAGACCAGGCTGCTCACCCTGGAAGTGTGGCTAGCCTTCAGGGGGTGTACATCTCCTTGAATAGCTAATTCCCTGCCTGCCCGGATGAAAAGGTACCAGAGGCAGGGGGAGGGCTTTTTCCTCCACTGGGAGTTATTCCTCGTGCATATCAGAGGTGGTGCAGCCTTTGAAGCTCACCGCCTTGATGTGCCACTTCACAAGCCTGCTTGAGAGGAGGAGGCGTGACCTCTTTCCTGCCCAAGCCTTTGTTTCTGACTCCTGGGAGTGTTCACACTGCCTGGCAGGAGGTCAGATTCCTGTCTTGGTGGCAGCAGGCAGAGGAAACATGGGCTTGCTAGCCAGAGCACAGAGAAACTGGGGCAACCAGAAGTGCAACCTCTAAGATAGTCAGCTGGAATTATGCTACATCAAACTGGGTACGAGAGTCATGTCAGGGGAAATAAGGCACGGTGTTTGATATTGAACATGACATAATTTGGTGGTGCTATAATGGATCTGCCAAACTCGAGAAGGCCCGGGTGGCAACTCATGTTATCCTATGGACTGCTCACACTTATAGTAGTTTCCAATGGGGGACACCACTATAGGGACATATAGACTTGCACTTACATGTCGTCACCTTTAATATACTACACCCTCCTTACTGGACTGAAGAGCCCTACCTTAGTGGTGCCTGACATATATCAAAGATAGGGTAATAGACTGTGCCACACACAGTAATGGCACAGCCGAGTTTGAGTACTTTGTCCTGCTCCTGCGGTCTGCATTGGCATGCCCGCTGTCAGTAGTTTGCTTGGGTCACTCAGTGTGGCACAAAGCCATGCTGCAGGCTTGGGGGGAAACATCCATTACAACGCAGTCATTACAACAACCTACCTTTGCAACAAAACTGTTACAACACCACTGCCTTTACATCGCATGCCATTACAATGCATGCCAATACAACGTGTCACTACAATGCATACCATTACAACACATCACATTACAACGCATTATAAGGTAAGTAATAGATATTTGTTTAGTATTGGGGTGGGTATGGGTTTTGGGGTACATAGGAAGAGTAATTTCTACCCCTACACTATCCAACACTTTCCCTATTGTTGCACTCACTGGAGTGAGAATAGTAATTATTTCCCCTACACTATCCAGCACTTAGTAATTGTTACCCCTACACTATCCAACACTTACCCTACTGTTGCACTCACTGGAGTGGGAATAGTAATTTGTACCCCTAGACTATCCAACACTTACCCTACTACTGTTGCACTCACTGGAGTGGGAATAGTAATTTGAACCCCTACACTATCCAACACTTACCCTACTGTTGACCTGAAAGTATTATGTATTGTAATGGTATGCGTTGTAATGGTATGCGTTGCAATGGTAGTTTTAAAAAAAGTGGTGTAATGACATGAGTTGTAAAATCATGCAATGTAATGGTAGTTGTGATGTAAAGACTGCGTTGTAAAAGCATGCATCCATTGTAATATCATATATTCGGCTTGGGGATCCCTTTACCACCTATGCCCTTGGTACCCCTAGTATCATAAACTAGGGATTTATAAGGGGGTAAAGTCTTGGCCAATTTGGGATTATGACGTCGAACATAAAAGTTTTGGGAGAGAGCACAGGCACTGGGGTCTGGGCAGCAGACTCCAGTGCCCTATGAGAGTCCGAACCATCAGCATTTGGAGCAAAAATTGGGGGGTGACCATACTTAAAGGGCACTTTCCTACACAAGCATAAAGCAAAAATCCCCCAGATTTGTGAACTATGCTGACATCATTTACATTTCGCCCAAGCTAAGTATATGTGTAACGCAAGTACAGTCCATTGCTCTTCTAAAGTTATGAAACCTAGAAGAGGTTTAACATTTGAGTTCACAGCATTTACAATTTGATTTGTCAATAGGAAAAACAATGCTTTGTAGTGGAAGTTGAAGTAGGGCGGGCATTATCTTCTTCAAAACCTTGGAAAAGTTTGGTTGTGCTATGCCATAAAGTTTCCCACTGGAGCCTAAATTCCGCCTGTTACAACAAAAATGTAGCACTACCAACATAAGAGAGGTGGAATAGCAGTCCTTAATCTAATATTGGAATGTAAATCAGTACCTTTTGCATCCAATAAGCTAAGGATGGTGACCATCTTAGAAGCAAATGTGTATAAGAATATATTCGCTGTTCATATTTAACGGATTGAGAGACCTTCTGATCATTCCAGGCCTTCTTCTATGCCTATTGGTTGCTAGTGCTCTATGTTGTTGGTCTTGATGTTGAACGTGTGGTTGCAGGAGTAGCTGTAGAATCAATAAATGAAGCTCCTGGAGATTAAATATGTGCAGAGCCAGTGCTTCAAGTATGGCATTGAAGAATAAAATAGAGAATGTGCTGTTTCCACTCATATATCCCTGAAAGTAATAAAATAATGGCAGGTGTAATCTTTTATTTGAGCATGGTGTGTTCGTTTTCACAACAAATTAATTATTTGAAAGAGTAGATTTTTCAACACTTTTAATATGGCATACTCCCATTTCCACCGTTTTGTAATTTGGTGTACCTTTTTCTCACTAAAGTAAAGTCACCGACAGCTTGTCAAGATATGGACTCAAAAAAACACACAAGATCACAAAACCAAGATCCCAGTCCATCAGTGGTTCCTGCTAGCCCACAGTATGAGCTACTTCATAATTGTTTGTAGGCACTAGGGTTGCACAAAGTTTGATTGTGCAACTGCAGGGGCCTGTTTACGAACTTGCCACGCAGTGCAGCGCAGCGCAGCAAGTTACCTTGCTGCGCTGCAATGTGTGACAGGCAAAGGGCAGAAATGCGCCGTATTTAAGGTAATACAGTGCATTCCTGCCTTTTTCCCGGCGCTGGCACCCTTTTGGCAGCCTAGTGCCAACACAGACACCCATAAACCATTGGGCAGGAAGGTACACTTTCCTGAACAAAACATTCCTGAGAGTCATATTCCGCAGCACACATACAAAGAGGAAGTACTAAGGAGAAATAAAGATATTTCTCCTTGTTACGCCTCCCTGGGAAGGCATATCTTTTTGGTGCATTCCCAGGTTTAACAATTCTGGCAGATCTGGGAATGCTTCAACATCTATGGGAGTTGCGTGGAAATACCTACGCAACGCTCATGTAACGCCTCCCTTGCACAGAGTAAGGCAACGTAGCAATTAACGCTGTGTCGCTTCACTCTAGATTTCTGGAGCCACTCAGAGCCATGCAAAGTTGACTTGTGTGGCTTCATATATTTCATTTAGGGCTTGCGTCACAATTGCATTACCTTGCGTTGTGCAAAAGCGAGGCAACTCTGCTTGTAAATGTGCCCTGTAGTTTTTTATCCTTACCGTAGTTTGTAGAGTATGTCAATTTCCCTTTGCCTACATCTGAACATAGTGGCTCATTACGATGGCGTAACGATCACGTGGCGATCGTTATGCCATTGTAATGAGAATTACCCACCGCCATATTAGGATGGCGATGGGTATCGCGGCGGACGCAAAGTCCGTCTGCCGTTTTTCCACCGGTGGCAATCGTTACGATTGCCTGCTGGACGGAGCTGGGCCACTAATGTGGGGGCGGTGCCTAGCAGGCACTGTCTGCCATATTAGGATGTGGGTGATGTATAGGCCTTTCCATGGTGGTGATGCTGCCATGGAAAGGCTGGCGGGGATTGGCTTTGGGGGCCTGTTGCGGGCCCCCTCTGGGGGGAGGGGAGTGCCCTGGGGGATTGATGTCCTCTCACCATCATAATGAGCCCCCTAGTTTCTACCATACTAACACTCATGCATTGCATTAATTACCGACCTGTTTTTTTTAAAAATCCATAAAAACTTTAACTGCCTCACATTAAGAAGGAGAACGGCACCAAATAACTATCCCATGCAATTATTGTTATCTTGCCTTAGCAGAAAATCCAAGGAAAAGGGAATCCATCCATTTGAACTTGCCTCTGAAATTCAGGAATGCCAGTCCTTTGCTTGCTTCTCAACAAAATTCATAATTTCCTACATTGAGAACAAGCACATAGTGTAAGATTCCATGTACACAGTAACACTTTAAAAGGGCCAGAAAGGATAATGCATTGGATTTTCCAACTGCAGACAAATAGTTTGAATTTAAATGATTTGATAGATTAGCTATCTCTATATAATTACTGAAAGATGATGGCTTAGTCATTTAAAGTGCATTTCACAGCAGGCAGGGAAACACATAACCCTATTCCCTATGTTCTGTACACATACACATTTGTGTTGCTCTTTGGGCCTATAAACAATATTGAACACCTTACATAAATGGGCAGTTAACAAAAATCAAGTATTGCAGGCATGCCAAAATTCTGACATCTATGTTGAGATAAGGGATATCTGACAAGTTTGAATGAGAGTTACCAAATATTTTGCTAACTACAAGGAATGGTTATGTCAGACAGCACAAAAGTGGTATATATTTTGAGCTTCACATTGGGCTTTATACGTAATTGTTAGAAAGTGTTTTATTAGTAGTGATAAATAGTGACTTATCACTAGTAATAAGGCCATAAACACAATAGTAGGGTCTCAATAAATTAATCCCTTGCTCAACACTTGGTAGCTGGCATTGAGCAGGCAGTCTTAACTTAGGAGAGCGGTGTGTAAAGCATTTAAAAACACCAATACATTTAATAAGTAAGATACAACAGACAATAAAATCCAACAACAATTTATATAAATGGATTATATTTCTATGAACAAATAGATACCAAAATAAGACAAAAACAATGTAGGGAACCAGAGATATGAATCTTTAAAGAATAAACACTTTCTAGTGCTTAAAACCTAAAGCGCCAATTTGGGACATCTGGGCGTGCTTCACGGGGACAATGTCAAACTTTTAGGTTAACGGCGATGGAGCCCTGGTCAGATACACTAAGCAGGAGGCCTTGGTCAAAATTGTAGCTTTGAACTTAGTTGTTTTTCTGGAGCTTTTTATCTCGATGTCGAGTGAGGCTCCTCTTCAGGCCGGATTTGCATTGACATTATTGGTGTGGTTTTCTGTGAGGCCCCGGTCAAATCCTGGAAGTCTGGAGCCTCATAGCTTTCAGCAGGAATAACCTGAAATCCAGGCTGTGTTACGGTTGAAGGTCACCAGCTTGACTGCGATGTTAAGTCAGCCACCTAATGGAGCTTTCTACCAAAAAGTTCCCAAACTTCACCAAACTTCTGGATGTTCTTCCAGAACGTCTCCTTGATGGTTCAAAGTATCGACAACATCAATCCAGGGGTCTAGGCTCTCTGAGATGATCCTTGGGATATTGGAACGACAATTCCCACAATACACCTGGCCAAGTCCGTAAAAGACCATTGGGCGCACTGCAGGATGGTGACATCTTGATGGAGATGATGTAGGTGGACTCTGTTAACCTGTAGCATGCAGGGAGTCCACTTCTTAATCCTTCTTAAAGCTAGGTAAAGTCCTTAAGGCTGTAGTCTCAAAATGTGCAGCAGGTGCAGTCCTTCAGAGTGCAGACCTTTCGGGTGCAGATGAGGTTTCCAGTATGGCAGTCCTTCTACTTCTTGTAGTTTCAGGCAGCAGATCTGAGTTGCTTGGCAACTCATCCATATTTATTCTGTGTTCCTGGGCATCAAGCAGAGGGGCACTTCTGACCAATGGGATGTAGGGTGCCACCCTGGTGTATGGCCACTTCCCCCAAAGTGTGCATATTCTTGTCCCAGAAAGCACAATTCTCTCAAAATCCAACATGGAGGAATTCTCTCCTTGGAGGTTAGACGAGGCTAAGCCAGCCCACTGGCGTGGCTAAGATTCGCTAACACTACCCTTCCATTACTCTCCTTAATCTAATTATAGGGGCTCCTGTGTGGCTGGGGTGGCAGGACAGTGAGCCTGTGCTGTCATAAAGTGTAATTCTCCCTTTGATGACCAGTTTGGCCAACTCTCCTACTTCCTGCCTTCTGCTTCTGCAGTTTCAGTTCTCCTCCCACCGGAAACCCATTCTCTCTAGCAATGCCACACCTCATTAAGACAGCCTGGCTCAGCCTGGCCAATCAAAGGAGAGCAGCTAGAAGGCTGGGTTTGGGCTTACAAAAAAGAAAGTTTAGTAACTTATTTCTTTGATAGTATTTATAAATCTAACAATGGCACGTTTTTGGATTTATCATAGCTAACATTCTGATACCTTGAATGATATTCTAGCATGCTTCTGTCAATATTTATACTTAAATAAAATATTCCCACGTTAGCCTGATGGAGCTAATTATCTACAATAGGGAAAACGAATTTGGCAGATTTTCCCTCACCAGGGCTTATAAAGCATTTCTTATAATGTTCCTCCTTATACTTACATGGTACCCTACCTCTGGGGCACCTAGCGGAGAACTCGGAGGTGACTTATATGTAAATATACGGTAGATTACCACTTTGGGAGCATCTTTAATTCCAAAGCCGAATTTCCATATAATAAAATTTTAAAGACAGTCTGCAAAGTAGGGCTGCCTTTAAAATGACAGCAGGCAACACAGCAGTGCACACTCCTGTGCAATAAATCTACTTGGCCTCTTCTAAACCTCCCTTCCCTATCATATACTAAGGATTGATATGTAGTTTGAATCTTCCTTGCCTTATTATATACTAGAGACTTACAGGGGTCTGTCAATGTTAATTGTAATTATTCATAATAACCATATACCTTTAACTCAGAGCACTGGCCCTGGGTCTTGTAGGCACAATCAGAGTCAGTTACTACCAGTATCAAGACACAATGGGGGTGATCAGGGCCAAAAGGATGACTTTCTCACACTCATGCTATACATGGTGCTGGAAGGTTAGGGTGCTCACATTGCTGCCTAGTGTCAACAATGACATATTTTTAGGAATGGTTAGACATCTTTAGGTGTCTATTGTCAGATTTTTTGTTACTAATGCTTAAACATATACATACAGTGATCCAAATAGGAGTATTTCTCTCTCCCCACTTCCTATTTACTGTGTTTCTCTCTCTCCACATCCTATGCTTTGCAATCCTGTAGCCTGCGATTGTGAAGAATGTTACATTACACCCCTTCCTTTTGCCTGGTTGATCGTAAATTACAAATATTTTTTCATAGCCATTTTGCACTGTTTGGAAGGGTTACTATATACCTTCTTTATTTTAACCTTTTCAACAAAGGACAAAATTCAATAAGTTATTTTTTAATCTGTTTATTACTGTATCAAATATATGTTATCAATCAATACATTCTTTAACCATATCAACATAAAGCAATTACGACTTGGAATAAGACATTTCATTATATAAAAAAGTTATAGCCAATAATAGACATACACATTAATCATCAAATAAGAGAACAATATCCTAATCACAATACTACAAACATTTCCATATCTTATAAAAAAACTTTTTAGGATTGGTGTCTTATTGTATACAAACTTTCCGTATTTTTGGCTCTCTTAATTTTTTCCACCCATTGAATGAAAGAGGGTACCTTGGAGGTTTTCCAATTTTGTAAAATCCCCGATCTTGCAATTAGCTTGGATATGAATGTAATATGCTTTTGCTGAATGGAGATGTCTCTACCTTGCATTGTTTTACCAAGCAAAGCCCCATAGATATTTGGTTGTAAATTCTTATTTAGGTTTTTGCTAATGAATGAAAGTACCTCTTTCCAAAAATTGTATAGTATAGGGCATGTAAAGCATATGTGAAGTTAATCTCCATTTTCCTTTTGACATCTAAAACATGCTGGTGAAGTTACAGAATGCATTTTGTGGCTATACTGCAGAGTGTAAACAACATCCATTTACTAGTTAGAGATATTCTCTTATAGTTTGCTGTACAAATGGCTTTACAACTCATTTTGTTATATAACCTCCCTTGGGTTGGATTGATCTTGCAGCTGGTAGTGGTTAAAATGTTACCTTAAAAGTAAGGTTCCACTTCCTCCTACAATTGCTGATGAAATATGGTATACCAATTGCCTGTGCCTTTAGGGAGTGATACAATGGAGGCTTTGTTTCTGATTTTAGATAATGCATTGGATTCTTCATTGAAACCACCACAAATACTATTTGGATACATCTGAGCCATAAATTGGCAGTTATATTTCAATGAACACATATTAGCTGGTTTCATTGAATCATCTTTTAAAAAATCTTATAGCTTTCGACATCCTACAGTTTTCAATAACAAATCCATTTACTTGTAGTCCCACTACAGTGCAGTCGGTTAATTACACGGATAAATGAAACCTAGATACTTTGAATTCTTGCCAAATCATATCTAATTTACTAGATATTATATATGTTGTCTTGTATCCAGTTCTTTTTGGGAGTCTGGGTATTTTTAGAAATGTGGAGAGTTGTGAGCCTGATTCTCTTATCATCATTTTTAGATAAAATTACCTTGATTAATCTTGGAGGTAGCAGCCCGGGTTAGCAAATCAAATAGAACAGCTTGATAGTACACTTTAAATGTTTGGGAGTGCCAATCCCCCCTCTTCCTTATACAGTTGTAGTATTTTCAAATTAGTCTGTGTTTTTTTTACCTTGCCTAAACAATTGTGAATTATTTTATCTAAGTAATCAGAAAAGGACTGCCGAACTTAGATCATGACACTAGAAAAAAACTAATAGAAACAAGGGAAGGATATTCATTTTAATTAATGTGACCCAACCTATTATAGTTAACACTAGTGAATGCCACTGACTCAATGACCTGCAAGCCATATGTAATATTGTGGTGTAATTTAATCAAAAAAGATCATTGAAATTAGCTGTTGTAAAAATCCCCAAATATCTAATTAGATGATTTGCTGAAAACTGAGTTCACATTTCTATAGTAGAATAAAAAGGGGGTTATTAAATAGCACAACTTCCTATTTTGAATGATTAATTTTGAATAACCTGATGCGTGTGAACTCTTCTATTTTAGCTACTGCATTCTTGAAATGTATTTCCTCTTGCACCAGATAGAGTGGCTTATCATCAGAAAATAGTTTCAATTTTGAATCACCTTTGATTGCAGGTAGAATGCTGTTGACAAATTAAGCAGGCCAAGGGTTCAGTCAATATGGAAAAGAGAATAAGGAACATAGAGCAGCCCTGGTGGGTGCCTCCACGTGTAACAATTTCTCTCACTAATTTAGAACGGGCTACCATTTTTGCTACAGCATTTTCTGCAAGTTTCTTAGCAAAAGAACAAAGCTAGCTGGAAACTCAAATTTAGTCATAATTGTAAGTAGTACCTCCCACTGTCTCAGATCGAAGGCTTTTTAGTGTCGAGCATAATAATGGTCACCTTGGTATTATTGGTGAAATAGAAATCGATTCCTTGTATTAGATGGTTGGTATTAGTAGATATTAATATTTTCGGTAAAAAGCCATTTTGATCATTATGAATCACGGTTTTTGTTAGCGGTGCCAAACTATTTGATAATATTTTAGTGAAGATTGTATATTCACAATTAAATACACTTACCAAACAATAGGAAATAGGTATTTCAGGTGGTTTCTGTTTATCTAAAAAGCTAACCACAACTGCTTCAGTAAATAAACTAGGAACTTCGAGGCCTGGAAGAATTTCAAAAATGTACTTATCTGACGAGAGAACAGTTTGTAAGCTTCACCCGGCAGCCCATCGCTTTCACAAGCGTTTGCATTGTGCAAATATTTAATTGCATTTTCCACTTCAACAAATGCAATAGCTGCTACTACAGCTGATTGTTGATCGTTAGTTAGAGTTGTTAGCATGATTAATTTAAAAAGGTTGTTAATGGTTTCTAAAATATGACTTTCTTATTCCATAAAGAGGCTTGAGTAATGTTTGAAGAATACCACTGCAATTGATTCAGGTCAAGCGACTACTTTTCCTGTAGCCATATCAAAAATGGATTTTATTGACCAGTTTAAATATCTAACAACATGTTCAATTTCTTAGTAGGTTTTTTGAAAACAAGTGTTTTGATTGACTATTTCGGCCACTGTGAAATGATCCTTCAAATTCTGCTAAGGTTCTTTTAATTTCACTTGGCTTGATGCAACAAAAGCATGGGTGCAGAATCTAGAGAGGTTTGTAACTGATTAAGTTTTGATTTATCTTATTTGATAGCCTTATCTTTGAAAGAAAATGTCTCACCTCCAATAAAAGCTTTTAATGTGCCCCATACAGAAAAAAAGAGGCAGTACCTATATTTCTTTGTAGAAACACCTCTAGTCAAGACGCCTAGTTCCGATCCAAACCTTGTTGACTAATAAAGATTTGTCGATATGCAATTTAAAATAGTTTGTTTGAAAGTCTTCTATGGCTATCTCAATATTCACTGATCAGTGATCGGAAAAACCATTTGCTAATATATCCGCAGTTCCTCGATGCATCAAATTGAGAAGCTAAATTTGAGAAACAAGTAAACTGTTTATCATATAGGAGGTCAGCTCGCCATGGGTTTGGTATGATACAAAAAACTGTGGTCCTAGACCTTCATTTAGAAATCAACCAATGATGTTTATGAGCTATCGGCTCATAAGACTTAATACATTATTTACAACATAAAAGTGCAAACAAACCATAATCTGGATCACCATGCATTTTATTTGCAAGTCAATTGGTGAGAATCAGATAATTCAATCTACATTATCGATTTAATAGAAAAGGTTGCTCCAGAGGGAACGTGCATAGAGATAAGGGTGCTCAAGTGTAAAGTAGTGAAAAAGGAGGATATTCAAAAGATGACATAGAAGAGTTTAATATATCAAAAACAATTGGGACTGGTTGTAAATCACCGTCCTTGGGAGCCTGGCTACAAAACAATCACAGATATATTGCAATTTCAATTCACATAGACTTCCATTCTAGAGTGGCACGTAGGGAATAAGGTTCAAGATCCAGGCTCGGTTAAAGGGGCGTCGACGTTTCGACCCATCTTATGGCCTTGGGGGCGATTAGATCCTCGGCCTTGCGGATCTTCATCAGGACAGGGCGGGGCAACCTAGCAATGGGGTATGGGGCCTAGTCACATACCGTTAATTGTGGTCTACTGGTCAGTAGTTAGGGGCTAAAGTCCATAAATCAATTGATGAATGCGGCCAAACGTGAAGGCAGTAACTTGAAGACCTAGGGCATATATGTCCACTAGTTCTGTACATCTATGAGTCAGTATACTCCAGTATTGATAAATTGGGTCCGCATACAGGGAGTCCACTTACAACTGGTGAACCGCTCTATTTTCGCGTCCGTCTACCGCCATGTACTATGAAGTCATACATGGCGGTAGACGGACGCGAAAAAAGAGTCATGGAGCAGCTTAGGATGCTGCATACTGACATTCTTCACATGCAAGAAAAGCATGTAGAGGGGACGCGGAAAAATCATTTAGAATAGCTGGGGTTTCAACTGATTACATATACCACACAGGGGACTAGAACGTGTGGGGTGGCAATACTGTCCAGGAATGGAAGGATTATATTTACAACATGCTCAGCTGACAGGTTCGGTCGATGGGTCATTGTTGAATGCCAATTGCAGGGATTTAACTTAACACTTTGAACAATTTCTGGATCTACGGTTGATGATCCTGAAGTGTTTGAGTATCTTAACTCAGAACTGGCCAAGTGGCCTCTGCTTCTTATTGTAGTGACCTAAATATAAACGGTATGGGGGACTACGGAAGGGGAACCCAGGTAATTATGTATGGCGGGAAAAAAAGTACCTCGGGCCCTTACTCATATTATGCAAGACATTGGGCTCTCAGACGCTTGGGCACAACTTAAACCACAGGAGCGGGGTAGCACATACTTTTCTGCATCACATAAGGCTGTAGCGCGGTTGGATTATTTCTTGTTTTTGCATTGTCTCCTTACAACTTGCACCATTAAGAAGTTTCCCCGGGCTATGTCTGATCATAATCCCCTGGTCTTGGAGATAACAGGCTCAATGGTGGACGTGCCAGATCATAACTGGACATTTGAGAGGGTTTTGCTCCAAGATCCTAGCTATGTTCAATATATGAAGAAATGGCTTGAGGAATTTTTGGAGGTTAATAGGGGCAGCACTAGGTATGGTATGGTGCGGGATGCTTTTAAAGCTATGGTTAATATAAAAACCTTGAGCTACTCTTTAAACCGAAATAAGGAAGATAAACAACGCTTAAATATTATGTATAACACTATGCTGGATAGAGAGGAAGAGTTGGCTATAGATATAGCTAATGGGTTAAACATAGATAGGATTATTCAGGAATTGGTGTTAGTTAAAGCTGCGGCTGAAGAAATTGTTGCAGAAAGAACAGCAGGAAAATCTCTGGCCTGGAGGCAATCGTGTTACGAATGCAACGAACAACTGGGGCACATGCTTGCCCTTAGGACAAGACAGAAAATTGCTGGGGGCGACATCATAGAGTTCAAAAACCAAAAGGGCAAATTAGTCATGGAGATCAAGGTAATACATAGAGCATTTCAAAAGTATTATGAAAATCTTTATGGGGAAAAAGGACATAAGGAGCCAAAATATATAAAGGAATATTTGGATTATCTCACTACTGAGATATTCTCACAGGAAGACACGGAGGCCTTAGAACTTACATTTACAGATGAGGAGATTCAAAGCGCTCTCAAGGATCTCCCTTCTGGCAAAGCTGTCAGACATGATCAAATTCCATTGGAATTTTATAAAGTATTTTTTCCAGTCCTGGGAGTTGACTTAAGACAGGTAATGCTGCAGGCACAGGGAGGGGAGGCACCCCCAGAGTCATGGGTAGAAACCAATATAGCAATCTTTTTAAAGAAAGGGAATCCCCCTAATGAGGCTGGATAATATAGACCTATCAGTCTTATGAACAGTGATACAAAGATTTAATTGAAAATTTTAGCACACCGGTTTAGTAACATCACAGGGAAAGTGATATCACCCAGACAGCACATGTTCATTCCTGGGAGAGGAACGGCCGAACATATCCATAGAGTTATCACCATGTTTGAAGGTACTGCAGTCACGGGAAACCCTATGGCACTCATTCTACTCGACGCAGAGAAGGCATTCAATCAGGACTCATGGGGTTACCTATGGGCCGTACTAGAGAACATGGGGGTCGGAAAGGAGTGTATACAGTTCATATAGACATTGTATAGAACACCGTGGTCTCCACTTAGGCTAATGGGTGGACACACTGAACCTATTTTTATTACACGAGGGACAAGACAGGGGTGTCCATGCTCCCCTCTTCTGCTTGTATTTTATATAGATCCCCTAATTAGGAAAATCGAGGTGAACCTGGGAATCCACCCTATTCGATTGAATGGATTTGAAACCAAAATTCTAGGATATGCTGATGATTTAGCAATAACAGCTGCAAATCCGCTTACGGCTTTAATGGAAATAGAACATGAGGCAGAATGTTTTGGGTTGTTACCTGAAATATCGGCTTAATCGAGGAAAGACACAACTTGTTATCAATAGTAAACTTTCCTTTTCAGACCCATGGGTGAAGGAATGTGCAACATATCTTGGGGTCAGGATAACCTCAGAGTTGAGTGAAGTTGTGGGAAAAAACCTCACCCTAGTCATACAAAAAAGCAAAAAAGATTTAGAAAGGCTCAATAATCTGCATCTTTCAACTGTCGGATGCTGTAACATCATTAAAATGATGCTTTTACCAAAGATTTTATATCTATTTAGAACTATCCCCCTGGCATTCGAGAACCATTTGTTTAAGGAAATTGAGAACATTATTAACAGATATATCTGGGCACAAGGAAAGACCAGAAGAGCCCTTAGATACGTCTTTACCCAGAGAAAGAGGGGAGTGGGCCGTTCCAGACCTAAAAATGTATTACTGGGCTGCAGCAATTAAATATTTTCGAGGGCTGTTGGGAGGTAAGGTCGGGGACCGATGGAGAAGAGATGCTCCACCAGATATATATGAACTGCTGCTAGAAAGAAAGGCCCCTAACTGGCTACTAAGATATAGCAAAGCCAGTTATTATAAAAAAGTTAAATTCAAGACTCTTGGCGCCACAGCGCTGGTTTGGACCAGTATGAGGAACAAGCTTGGGATGGGAAGAATGAATTACTATTCATCTCTGTTTGGAAATCCATCACTCCCAGAGAGATTTCATGATGGGGTTATGATGCGATGGGATGCTCTGGGGGTAAAGAAGATGGGGGATTTGTTTGATTCAGATGGTATCATTTGAGAAGGCTCAACTTCTGTTTAATATTGATCGGAGGGATTTTTAAAAATATCTACTGATACGTAGTTCCATCACAAGGAAGAAAGGGGGAGAAAGAACTTTCTCAAAAGACCCAGTTATGGAGGCAATAGGAGATCCAGAGGGCTGCACTATTGCCAAAGATCTATGGTGGGTTTAGGCAGTTATTGGCAGATGATCTGGATAAGCATGGTGAGAAATGGCAGCAGAAGCTGAATATTGAAGGTGATGAGTTTTTGGGATCTTTTGAGCTTGGCAAACAGTGTTAAAGGTGGCTGGTTTACAAGGCCAACATTATAAAGCTATCTTCTCACTATACTATACGCCAGCCAAGATTGCTCAATGGGGTGGGAAGGGAGGGATTCTTGGTCCCCGCTGCCATAGCATAGATGCAGATATAGTCCATATGTTTGCATCTTGCCCTGTGGTAGATCCTCTAAAGGGAACCATAGAAGAGTTCCTGGTGCAAACCTTGAGGATTCAAGTTAAACTCACAGTTGAGTTGATGCTATTAGGTGTCCCTAAGAAGGGAACACCATTGACACTGCATGAATTTCTCTTCTTAGCCCTGGCTGTAGTAAAGATGAGCATATCATCTGCCTGGGTGGATCCTAATCCCCCACTTTTCAACAATGGCTGTTAACGCTTTTAGATATGTATAATTTGGAAAAAGGTTTATACGAGAGGAAAGGTTGTAAGGCTCAGAAACTAGGGAAGCTGATCTGGGCTCCTATAATTGATTGGAATACTAGATTCTAAATTAATCTAGGCACTAGATAAGGAGTATGTGCTGTAAGGGTGTAAGAACTATCATGATAAATTTGCTGCACATTTTTCTTTTCTTTTTAATGATTTTTGTGTTAACATCTACTCTATCAATGATAGTGAATGTGTCCTTGTATGCTTATTCATTTACAATTGTATTTTGTTAATTGCGAATTTAAAAAAGGAATAGGAGGCCCTGAAGCCAGATTGAGTTGGTTGAAGCAGGTCATTCATTTGTTATTTTCCAAAAAAACGGAAGGAGCGAGATGGGTTGAAGATTTCCTAGTTGCATGTTGCACTTTGGCTTGTTTTGTTGTTTATTATTTCCCGAACAATCCTGTAGGAAATAGGGTTGATGGTTGAGGGGGGGTGAAAAAACTACTCCAGCAGAAACAACAATTTCTGTTAGAGTGAAGTCAAAAGTAAGCCCAAATTAACCTCAATCAAGCAGTCATTCAGCCAGGGTCTTGTATAGCGTGACTACTCACCTGAGAGGGTCTCAAAGTGCTGGGGAAGGGTGCTGCTGGTTGGACTGGATGGAAGATTATTCAAAGAGCCAGGTCTGGAGGTCCTTGCTGAATTGAGTCAGCGACCCGGATTGCCTGAGGTGGAGGGACAGGGTGTTCCAGGTCTTTGAGGCGAGGTCAGAGAAAGCGAAACTGCTGGTGACCTAACACCAGTATACTGAGTGCACAGCAAGAACACTCTTAGAAACAAATATATCACTTTCTCTGTCACTGAATAAGTGGAATCAACATAAGCTTAAACTCTCTGCACCAACGATCTGAAAGAGCAAACAAATCAAAAAGTTTTCGAAAGCAACTCTATTTATGAGTTTATCAAAAAGCAACAAAAGAATTACACATGATCTCTATGATACCAAAGCATAGAATGCAAGAATACAATCAATTTGAAAACAGCATAATGGCAAAAAGGTGAACGTCAATTCATGATGAAGTGCCCAATGCATTTCGGGATGAAAAGCATCCCTTCCTCAGGGGCGGCTGTGAAAAAAAGAAATTGCATTGAAACTGATGTAATCAAATATGAATAAGAGTTGTTAAGAATGTAAAGACAATCACTAAAGCATATACAAGATGCAACGTGGAGGAACCAAGAAAATGAGTCACTGGTCTGAGTCAAGCCAAGAAAATTCAACGTGCATATTAAATGAAAGAATGAGGGAGAGTAAAAGCACGCATTATGCGTGTATGTAGAATGTAAATGAGCCCATAGTATTGAAAGAAGCATGCGAGATGAAAAACGTCCACAGAATCACTTCCATGACTGCAAGGAGCGCAAGATAGACATAGAACATAGATACTGTGCATTACTAATAGACCAACGTGCCACCACGCTGTGACCCACAGAGAGAACACGATAAAATCTTACTAAGTATGAAAAGACGAGCAATGTTGTTCCTTGGAACACAAAGTTCAAAGTATCGGTGTGGAGCTTCTAGAATAGCACGCTGAGAAACAGAGAGAACACAATTGAAGTAAAATGGTGGAGAAACACAGTGATTACCGGAGATAAAGTGTGCAGGGAGAAAGAAACTTACTGGGACCAATCCGTAAATGGCTGAGACAACATAATAATTAGGCACTACGAAACAGCGTAGCTGGAGTGTCAAAACTCTGAAAGAAATGACAGAAGTGTAAAAAAGTAAGGAGAAAGATAAACGTGAAACAAGTGTTTGTTAGAAAATGCATGCTGTGAAGGAGAGGAATGAAGTACCTGTACAGGAGTCAACCGCGTACTGTTGATATTGAAGAGCTAAAGCGAGAGAACAAGAGAGAAAGCGAGAGCTGTAGCCAACGAGTTAAAGCTAAGACACAAGTAAGAATGTGAAGACGAGATACAAGACAAACAGACTTACCACCAACACGAGAGAACCAGGTTGAATGAGACTACTGCGGACCAACCATGGAGGGAAATGACACTGGCGTGTGAATACAAGAAATAGAGTGACGCACACGTTTGCACGTAATAGCGGAAAATGTAGTGCGCATAGAAAGAGGACTGCGGAACCTGAAGATATAGTAAATACCCCAAAATAAACTCACGCCATGTTGTGGGAAACAAAAATGAAATTAAAATAAAACAAGTGTCCGTGATGTGAAAAACAGTGGCATAATAAAACGGACAGAATTGTGAAACACAATTATCACCCATGGCACAAAAGAGCATAATGTGATATCTGAAAGACCCCATAGATATTGAAGCTAGACTGCGTTACCGGGTGTTATAAACACACAAAAAGCTCAGAATGGTGGTCAAAACGGGATGTGCGCACATAAAATATGCTGGAAGGGTCAAGAGAGTGTGATCTGGAAAGAACGTGAATGATAACGAAAACATGCTGATAGCAAACAAGTTATGATGCATGAAAGAATGTGGAAAAAATGGTGTGAAAACAAGAACAGTGGGTTGAGCAGAAAGATGTAAATAGAGAGAAACAAGAATGACAATGTGAAATCGGATAGAACTGCTGATACCCAAAGGTAGAAACATGATCATCTCTGAAAAAACGGCAACTGCTAGAAACTCAGGGAAATGAAAGCAATAAGCAACCAGGACATGCTTAAAAAGTGTGGACAATAAGGAGATGTAATTAGTTGGGAGAATACAATGAAAAAGACTCTCTGAGGACAATGTGAAACAAAATTGAATAGGTAACAAGAAAAATAAGAATAGTAAAAGAACAATAGAGATATGGGGACATTAACAAAGTGACAAGACAGCAGAAAGATGAACTGACAAGCAAAACGAATTGTGTGAATGAGAATAACGTGACTGGTGAAAGGAGCAGAAACACATGGTTAAGAGAAGGAAAGTTGTTGAATTGCTCGGACTGAAACAGACGTACAATCTGGAACAAGAGCAATGACGTACATAGATGTTACAGAAAGCATTGCATTTCTAATTTGTCATTGAGCCCGTGGGGTAACAAAGTTTGCAAAAATGTTGTCCACCATACTTCTCTCTGCGCTAATAACCTGTCAATGTTAACTTACGGACAAAGATTCTAATGTTCAACCAACTCCGTCTTCTTTTTTAGCCAGTGGCCCATCTTCCAGTCGACCACCGGACCCAAAAAAATCAGGAGGAGCAAAAGAAAAGGAATTAGAAGCTCGTAATCTGAGGAGCAAAGGCAAACACTTACCATAAACATCTCATCTGTCACTTTATCTCCTTCAGAAACCAAAGTTCTTAACAAAGGCTTGTCCTTTGTCCCTGTTTACCATACCAATCCTTTGGATGTAGAGGTCTCGGTTTTCAAATTCATGAGAAACCTTAGACTGAAACATTTCTTCTCTAACATTGTACCCTTTCAAGATTCTACCGATGGACACACTGAGGACCTTGACGCAGAGATGCAACGTTTCAAACCCAAATCCACCTTTATGGCACCGGTTTCTCACAAGACCCTAGACTCATTTGAAACACTTATCCGAAGTGATCTTGCGAAACTTAAACTCCGTCCATCATGTTCCACCAATTAGAAAAAACATGAAATTGCTATCATTAATAAACTAGCTAAAGATGACAGACTCACATTTCAATCTGCAGATAAAGGCGGTGCCTTGGTTATCATGGATCGTACATTCTACGAACAGAAAGTTTTTCTTCATTTGCAAGATACTACCACCTACGTAAACCTTGACCAAGATCCCACCACTTTACTTCAAAACACTTTGGCTCACATTCTTGATCATGCGGAAGAAATGGCTTGGATCACCCCAAAAATCCGGAATTTCTTGACTGTGTCTCATCCCAGACGACCGAAACTTTATATGCTGCCGAATATACACAAAAATCTGCAAGATCCGCCTTTCAGACCCATCGTTTCTGGGTGCGATTCCATTTTCATGCCTGCAGGTCAATTTATTGATCACTTTCTTCAAAAGTTTGTACAGTCGTGGAAAAGTTTCATTAAGGATACCACTCATTTTTTAACCCTTCTGAGTGAGGCAAATAACAATTTTTCAGAATCATGGTTGTTGTGCTCGATTGATGTCACATCTTTATATACATCGATTCCACTGTCTGAGGGCATTGAAGCCAGTGAATGGGCTTTACTCCAATTACCGGAAATAGCCACAGAAAAAGTTTTTGTTCTTGAGCTTCTCACTTTTTGTCTTCAACACAGCTATCTACAATGGAAAGATGATTTCTATCTGCAGATAAGCGGCACATCTATGGGTTTTTTTGGCGCGCCTGCCTACGCGAACACATTCATGGCCAAATTTGAACATGATTACATTTTTTCTGACACCATATGGAGTGACAACCTTGCATTTTATGCAAGATTCATTGATGACATTTTTCTGATCTGGCAGAATTCTGAAACCCTACTGGTCAATCAAATTGGTGAATTAAACCTCAAAAAACCACGCATTCAGTTCACCTACAACATTAGCACTAAGCAATTGTCATTCCTGGATGTATTGATCACCAAACAATCCAACACTCTGTCCACGTCAGTCTACACCAAACCAACTGACAGAAACAACCTTCTATTGCATTCAAGTTTTCATCCTTCCTTCCCTTATCCGCAACTTGCCGTATTCTCAACTCATCAGGATTAAAAGAATTATTTCTGAGAGTCAACAGTTGGAACCGGCGCTCCACAGACAAGTTACGAAATTCAAAGAGCGGGGTTATCCTCACATTGTTCTCGAGTCTGCCATATCCAGAACTTCCATCAAAACTCGCACAGAACTTCTCATCCCTTCAGCAAAAAGCGCTCACAACCGTCATGTCTTTGTTTCCACGTTTTCCACCAGTTCCCGGCGTATTCGCCAAATCATTAAAAACAGATGGGACATTTTAAAACATGAATCAGATTTCAATGGACTGTTCTCCACAGATCCAATTTTTGCATATACTCGCAGTAAAAACATTAAAGACATGCTGTCAGCTACCTCTACAGTTAATCCTGATAATTTCAAAGGTATGCAGAGATGTCATAACTGCATTAATTGTCACAATGTCATCACTGGGAATACTATTCATCATCCACGTTCAGGCAAAACTATTAACTTCAGATACACTGGTACCTGTGATAGTACCAACGTCATTTACACCATCAAATGCCCTTGTGATCTATTATATGTTGGTAAAACATCGCGCAAAGTGAAAGTCAGAATCTCTGAACACAAAAGTTCAATCCGCACTAAAAGCCTCAAATCCCCTTTGACTACACACTGGCTAGAACATCATCACACCATTGCACAATTGAGATTCATCATTCTTGAAATGATGCCTACCAAAACGACAGTTAACATTGACAGGTTATTAGCGCAGAGAGAAGTATGGTGGACAAAATTTTTGCAAACTTTGTTACCCCACGGGCTCAATGACAAATTAGAAATGCAATGCTTTCTGTAACATCTATGTACGTCATTGCTCTTGTTCCAGATTGTATGTCTGTTTCAGTCCAAGCAATTCAACAACTTTCCTTCTCTTAACCATGTGTTTCTGCTCCTTTCACCAGTCACGTTATTCTCATTCACACAATTCGTTTTGCTTGTCAGTTCATCTTTCTGCTGTCTTGTCACTTTGTTAATGTCCCCATATCTCTATTGTTCTTTTACTATTCTTATTTTTCTTGTTACCTATTCAATTTTGTTTCACATTGTCCTCAGAGAGTCTTTTTCATTGTATTCTCCCAACTAATTACATCTCCTTATTGTCCACACTTTTTAAGCATGTCCTGGTTGCTTATTGCTTTCATTTCCCTGAGTTTCTAGCAGTTGCCGTTTTTTCAGAGATGATCATGTTTCTACCTTTGGGTATCAGCAGTTCTATCCGATTTCACATTGTCATTCTTGTTTCTCTCTATTTACATCTTTCTGCTCAACCCACTGTTCTTGTTTTCACACCATTTTTTCCACATTCTTTCATGCATCATAACTTGTTTGCTATCAGCATGTTTTCGTTATCATTCACGTTCTTTCCAGATCACACTCTCTCGACCCTTCCAGCATATTTTATGTGCGCACATCCCGTTTTGACCACCATTCTGAGCTTTTCGTGTGTTTATAACACCCGGTAACGCAGTCTAGCTTCAATATCTATGGGGTCTTTCAGATATCACATGATGCTCTTTCGTGCCGTGGGTGATAATTGTGTTTCACAATTCTGTCCGTTTTATTATGCCACTGTTTTTCACATCACGGACACTTGTTTTATTTTAATTTCATTTTTGTTTCCCACAACATGGCGTGAGTTTATTTTGGGGTATTTACTATATCTTCAGGTTCCGCAGTCCTCTTTCTATGCGCACTAAATTTTCCGCTATTACGTGCAAACGTGTGCGTCACTCTATTTCTTGTATTAACACGCCAGTGTCATTTCCCTCCATGGTTGGTCCGCAGTAGTCTCATTCAACCTGGTTCTCTCATGTTGGTGGTAAGTCTGTTTGTCTTGTATCTCGTCTTCACATTCTTACTCGTGTCTTAGGTTTAACTCGTTGGCTACAGCTCTCGCTTTCTCTCTTGTTCTCTCGCTTTAGCTCTTCAATATCAACAGTACGCAGTTGACTCCTGTACAGGTACTTCATTCCTCTCCTTCACAGCATGCATTCTCTAACAAACACGTGTTTCACGTTTATCTTTCTCCTTACTTTTTTACACTTCTGTCATTTCTTTCAGAGTTTTGACACTCCAGCTACGCTGTTTCGTAGTGCCTAATTATTATGTTGTCTCAGCCATTTACGGATTGGTCCCAGTAAGTTTCTTTCTCCCTGCACACTTTATCTCCGGTAATCACTGTGTTTCTCCGCCATTTTACTTCAATTGTCTTCTCTCTGTTTCTCAGCGTACTATTCTAGAAGCTCCACACCGATACTTTGAACTTTGTGTTCCAAGGAACAACATTGCTCGTCTTTTCATACTTAGTAAGATTTTATCGTGTTCTCTCTGTGGGTCACAGCGTGGTGGCACGTTGGTCTATTAGTAATGCACAGTATCTATGTTCTATGTCTATCTTGCGCTCCTTGCAGTCATGGAAGTGATTCTGTGGACGTTTTTCACCTCGCATGCTTCTTTCAATACTATGGGCTCATTTACGTTCTACATACACGCATAATGCGTGCTTTTACTCTCCCTCATTCTTTCATTTAATATGCACGTTGAATTGTCTTGGCTTGACTCAGACCAGTGACTCATTTTCTTGGTTCCTCCACGTTGCATCTTGTATATGCTTTAGTGATTGTCTTTACATTCTTAACAACTCTTATTCATATTTGATTACATCAGTTTCAATGTAATTTCTTTTTTTCACAGCCTCCCCTGAAGAAGGGATGCTTTTCATCCCGAAATGCATTGGGCACTTCATCATGAATTGACGTTTACCTTTTTGCCATTATGCTGTTTTCATATTGATTGTATTCTTGCGTTCTATGCTTTGGTATCATAGAGATCATGTGTAATTCTTTTGTTGCTTTTTGATAAACTCATAAATAGAGTTGCTTTCGAAAACTTTTTGATTTGTTTGCTCTTTCAGATCGTTGGTGCAGAGAGTTTAAGCTTATGTTGATTCCACTTATTCAGTGACAGAGAAAGTGATATATTTGTTTCTAAGAGTGTTCTTGCTGTGCACTCAGTATACTGGTGTTAGGTCACCAGCAGTTTCGTGTTATTTTGCGAGGTGGGCTTCCTCGTTTCTGAGTTGCACGCCTCATGTTTCTAATTGCATTCATTGTTATATGCTATTACAATAGTTGGTGTGCGCTAACTTACATACATTAGTTCATCAAGAGGTCAGAGAAAGACCTTCCTCTGGTCCTGATCTTGTGGATCGTGTGGAGGTAGGCAAAGGCAAGTTGAGAGGGTCAGAGTTGGCTGGCAGATACTTAGAATGTGAGGCGGTGGTTCAGGTATGCTGGTCCTTCATAGTATGAGCTTTGTAGGCATGAGTGAAGAGCTTGAAAGTGATTCTCTTGTTGACCTGGAGGCACTGGAGTTATCGAAGAAGTTGCATGATGTGGCTGCGGCGGGGGATGTCAAGTACCAGTCAGCCTGCAGCATTTTGGATGTACGGAAGCTGTTTCTGGGGGACGCCGGCGTAGAGTGCATGTCCGTAGTCGAGTCTGCTGGTGATGAGTGCTTGGATGACCGTCTTTCTGGATTCTGTGGGGATCCATCGGAACGTCTTTCGAAGCAGGCGGAGCGTGTGAAAGCAGGCTGAGGAATCTGTGTTGATTTGGCGGTTCATAGTGCGTTATTAGTCCAGTTTGATGCTGAGGTTGCGTGCGTGGTTGGTCAGGGTGGGTGGAGCTCCCAGAGCAGCAGGTCACCTGAAGTCATCCCAAGCTGATGGGATGGGTCCCAGGATGAGTAGTTTAGTCCTGTCCGAGTTGAGTTTGAGGCAGCCGTCTTTCATCCAGGTAGCAACAGCCTTCATTCCACTGTGGAAGTTGGTTCTGGAGATTGTGGAAGATGGTAGGCTGACTTGCTGGGCCCGGCCGGTGAGGAAGGAGTGGATCCAGTCCAGAGCCTTGTTGCAGATGCCGGCGTTGTGGAGTCTTGTGATTATGGCATGATGGGAGACATTGTCAAAATTGGCCAAGAGGTCTAGTAGAATGAGGGGTGCGGTCTCACACAGGTTGAGGAGGGAGCAGATGTCGTAAGTGGTGGCGAGGAGTGAGGTTTCTGTGCTGTGGTTCCTTTGGAAGCCGGATCAGACGTGGTTCAATGCAATGAACTCGGAGAGTTGGGCGTTGATGGTCTTCACAATTACCTTGGCTGAAATGGGAGGAGGTAGATGGGTCTGAAGTTCTTGAGGTCTGTCGGGTCTGACGACGGCTTCTTCAGCAGGGGGCTGATCTTGGCATGTTTCCAATCATCGGGGAAGGTGGCGGTTTCGATGGAGCACTTGCTGGTGCGGCGAAGCTGGGGGGCGATGGCGGCGGCTGCTCTGTGGAAGATGTGGTACGGGCAAGGATCCATCAGGGTCCTGAGTGGATGCTCTTCATGGTCTTGAGCGTGCCCTCTGTTGTGAGTGGGGTCCAGCAGAGCATGGCCTGTGGGGTGTGGCTTAATTGTGTGTGATGGTGACGGGCATAGTGGCCAGATCTAGGGTGTTAAAGCTGTTGTAGATCTTCCTGATCTTGTGGTGAAAGAAGGTGCCAAGTTTGTTGCAGAGGTCTTGGGAGGGGGTACGTCTGTGGTCTCGCTGTTGGGCCTGGCGAACTCCTTGATGATGGTGAAGAGTTCTTTGCTGTGTGTGAGTTGGCATTATTTCTGTCAATGGAGGGCCATTTTCTTTGTGCTTTTCTCGAGGAGGTGGTGTGCGTTGACCGCGGATTTGAAGGTTGCGTGAGTTTCTGGGGTTTTGTTGTTCCTCCATCTCTTCTTGAGTCATCTGCAAGTGCGTCTGGACTCGTGGAGGGCAGGAGTGAAACAGCTTGCCTTCTTGGAGTGTTGCTTGCCTGGTCTTTTCTTGAGGGTTGCAAGGGAGTCGGCGCAGTTGGGGATCCATCGGTGGAGGTTGCATGCTGCGTTGTTGCTGTCGGTTGGCATTAGTGCAGTGGCTGTGCTGATGGAGTTGACTTGAAGTTCATTGGTGGCCCTGGTCCAGCTGCGATGGGGGTTGATGATGATGGTGAGGTACAGTGGGTGTGGCGAAGGCGAGATGCACACAGTGATGGTCGGTCCAGGAGAGTTTGGTGGTGTGGCTGTAGCTGATGTTTCTGCTGGTGGAGAAGACGTGTGTCCAGCTGTGTGGGTCAGAGCAGTGACTAGCTGTTTCAGTCCAATGTTGTTGAGGTTCTCCAGAAGGGAGGTTGTGTTTTGGTCAGTGACTTTGTCCATGTGGAAGTTGAGGTCTCCGAGTAGGATGTAGCCGATGGATGCAAGGGCTTAACCCTCTGGTAGCTTGGCGCGAAAGCACTCAGGCTTAACTTAGAGGCAATGTGTAAAGTATTTATGCAGCACTTCAAACAATAATAAAGTAAAAATACAACAAAAGAAAAATCACACACCAGGATAGAAAAATAGATACATTATTTGAGACCAAATTGATAAAAATCCAACCAGTAGAACCGGAGATATGCAATTTGAAAGATTTAAGTGGACATGGTGCCTAAAAGCTCAAAGCACCAACTATGGTTATCTGGGTGAGCTGTGGGGGCGTGGCTAAGCGAGCCACGATGGCGGTCAGGCTTTGCTGAGGCTCCGCATCTGGGCGCCTCTCGACAGCTCTACGGAGTATACCAGTGGGAGCAGATCGATGCACGAGGCATCGGAAAGTGGCAGCATCACAGCGGGGGAGATGGTGGACACCTGGGCACATCCTTAACCCTCCGGACGAGACATGGTCCGGCAACTGCCACCAGCGCCGCACCCCGAGCCGCAAGATGGTGGCGGAGCGCATCTGTGAGATGCGGGAGTTGCCGTGAGAGGAACCGGAGAAACTGATCGCGCTGACACTCGGAAGGTGTGGGCGGGAGGCAGACCCCCGGAGGGGGACGCGGAGCACCGGAGAACGGAGGGGCATTGCTGGCCCGGACGCACCCACCATTTTGTGACTGCTGAGCCCGCCGAGACCTGGAGTCGGACCCCTGGGCGGCCCCTATGCACCCAAGGTACTCCATATGACTGGCGCTGCAGGAGGCTAAGAGGGAGCTGGATCTGGATGTGGATGGCAGGACCTGGAGGCACTCAATCGACCCGACCAGCGCTTGCCTGACCCTAACATGGCCGCCTGCGGGACATCGCATCCCTCTCAACACAGCCGGTGAGGCCTTGCTCCTTGGACCTGCCGGGGTGACGGCCTTCTGGGCGTAACCCATGGGAACTGCTGTACCCTTGCCAGACCTGCTGACCACCTACCTGCCGCGAGACGTGGATGGCCTCGCCTCAACGGTAGGCCCTAGAGGGACTTGGACTTGCACGGGGGCCACGGGGTCGGTGCTTCCGCTCCCCCCCCTTGACCTTGGGGCGGCCACAGAGGATCCCCAGTGGCACCAGCCGTCGGTGGAGACCCCGTGGGGGGGTGGACTGGTATTAGGAGCACCCTGAGTCTAGTGCCTGGTGGCTGGTGCGGACGATTCCTGTGCTCAGTTCATGAAGAGGACCTTGGTGGACCGGCTCGGGCAGCGGCATCCCTGAGCGACTCCATCCAGGTGACGACGCGGCTGCGCCCTCCGCCCTTCCGTGGATTCCTTGCGTCGCTGGGGCTACTACAACCCGGCGGACGCTGCTGACTCGCCCGGACCACGTGGACTCACAATGGGGAGGTCAAAACCCACGCAGCATCCGGTGATCCCGGAGACGGCCCCGGAGAACATGCCTCGGACCTCGACGTGGTCCCCCAGCACGATGGCCTCCACAGACTTATCGATCTCGGACAAGTTGGATAAGGTCCTCGCCGCCATTGAACTATCCCGTCTGTCCATGGAAGAACGCCTTGGTACCCTGGCGACGGATGTAAATCTCCTTCGCGATGACCACCGGAAGCTGGCGGATCGGGTACGTACGGAGGAGCGGACACTTACGGAAATACAACCCATATTAGAAGAGCAACAACAGACGCTCCAGAGGGTCCTTACTCATCTAGCTGCGGTGGAAGAACACGCGCAGGATTTGGAGGGCCGCTCGAGACGCTGCAATATCCGAGTGCTGGGGCTACCGGAGGGAATCGAGGGCGCCGACCCCATTGCCTACATGGACACGTGGCTGAAATCATTTACCCCGCCTGCAGACCGCTCACCATTCTTTTCCATAGAACGGGCTCACCGTGTGCCGGCCCGAAAGCCCCCGCCGGGCACGTCTCCTCGACCATTCCTCGCTAAGTTCCTGCATTTCCGGGATAGAGATGCGGTGCTTCGAGCGGCGCGACTAGCTGCACCGTTGCGACTGGAAAACAACCACATTATGATCTTCCCGGACTATGCTCGAGCGGTGCAACAACAGAGATCTTCCTTTCTGGACGTAAAGCGGAGGCTACGGGACAATAAGATCCAATACGCGTTGCTCTTCCCGGCCCGCCTCAAGATTATCTATAAAGGATCCTCCCTCTTCTTCGCATCTGCGGAGGCCGCGCAAGATTGGACAGACCAACACTGCTCGCGGGCATCCGATCCTCGCCCCCAGAGGAGCTCCCCTCTCAAAACTTTCCACGCCCGGAAGCGACCCAAGAAGCTCCGTAACATCGAGTCCCGATCGGTGCAAGGCACCCACGACTCGCCGGATCTCGAACAGATTATGCGAGAGAGACGAGAGGTTCTACAAGCAGTGATTGACCTACGCACCACACAACCTTCAGACTCTATAGATCATCCTCCACACCTGTTCTCATCCGATGGCGACAACGACAGCGACAGCACCATCTCAGGGGCGGACCGAGCGGCACCCCCCTGCGCCACTCCGCAAACAGCAGATGGACTATTGGATGGATCGGCCTCCTCTCCTCAATCCTGAGGCAACTCAGACATACGGACTCTTGGTATCCTTCTAAGTGACGCACACCTAACACCCATGATATTGCACCCACAAAGACAGTCACTCAGCTCCTGATACACTGTGATCCTACTACATGCCCACTCAGCGTGTGGCCTCGCACTAGCACATCGCCACCCCCTATCACAGAAAGCAGTTCTCCCCCTATAGTGTTACGGGAGGTAGTTTGGACACATCGTCACCCACACGATGAGTCCCCAGTATTGGGACAGTTTCCCGCATCCCCATATGTTGTTCACACCCCGGTTTGCCTATGTCCCACTTCGCCATGGAGTTTCACACCACAACACACCCCTTTCCCAGGCTTCCAGTCTGCCTGCCCCCCTCCAACGCAGCACGTCCCTGAGGGTCTATTATGCGATCTCTCTAAGGGGCATCACACCCCGCCCCCACACAGAACCGACCATCTATGGCACGATTGACAACTAGCGCAGACATTAATATACTCACACTCAACACACGAGGTCTACATACCCCACATAAGCGCTACGCGATATATGCCTACGCGAAACGACAGAAGGCATCTATCCTCTGCTTACAAGAAACCCACCTTAATGCAACCGAAGTCGGCAAACTGCGAGTAAAATGGTGCGGACTTATCTGCGCCACGACCTACTCCTCGTTTGCCAGAGGGGCACTGATATGGATTCGCCCGGGAATCCCCTTCAGGGAACTAAGGCGGGTGGTGGACGACGAAGGCAGATACGTCTAGAGGGTCTCTTAGACGGGAGGGCTGTCCTCTTAGGCAGTATATACGCCCCAAATGTCGACCAGGATAAATTCTGGGACCGACTCACAATCGCGTTGGCTCAATTTACACAGGTGCCTTGGCTATTAGGAGGGGACTACAACTGTATCCTGGACCCGGTGCTGGACCGCTCACACCCTCCACTCCCACACTCTCCCACCTATAGACAAATAGACCGCTTTAAAGCGTGGGCCGCACACTGGTCCCTCACGGACGCATGGAGGCTGTACCATCCCCAGGCCCGCATTTACTCATTTCACTCCATCCCTCATAATTTACGAGTTCGGCTTGACCGATTCTTATGCACGGCGGCGCTTCTTCCGCAGATATGTCACTCGGATTATCTGGGTAGGGTCGTTTCCGACCATGACGCGCACTTCCTCGGCCTTCAGTGGCGACCCCCGCACCCCCCTGTTCCAACGTGGCGGCTGTCACGGGAGTGTCTCACAGACCAGACCTTTACACATGACCACCAACGTAGCATCCAAGACTACTTTACACATAACGCGGGGACCGCGTCGTCCACCCTGATCGAGTGGGATGGTTTCAAGGTAGTGGCCAGGGGAGAGTGCATCCGGTACAGAGCCGGGGTGCGACACACCCTGGAACGTACCCTAGAGAGGGCGGAGCAGCAACTGGCTGCGGCCACTAAGGCCGCAGATCAATCGGTGGCGACAGTAACTCAGGTCGCCCATGCCAAATCAGAATACCAGGTGGCGTGCGTGGACTTGCGTCGTCACAATTTTCGAGCCTACGCAAACCGAATGCATCGGGAACGTGATAGGTCGGGCACACTCCTAGCATGGCTCGCTAAGCAAGATACCGAAATTCGGCCTATCACTGCAATCATAAACCCCCAGGGTACTCTGGTGCAATCTCAGGATGAGATCCTCCAGGCGTTTTATCATCATTACTCGGCAGTTTACACCGCTCCCACGTCTCTCGATCCTAGGGCCATCGACAACTTCCTTGACCCCCTTCCCCTTCCCCGAATTGCCTCTGCAGACCGGAAGGGGTTGGACACACGGATAAAAACAACTGAGATTACAAGTGCGATACGAGCATTGGCCCGCGGCAAAGCCCCTGGCCTTGACGGGCTCCCACTTGAATATTACGCCACTTTTGCCCCACAGTTGACCTCTCGTCTATCGGCAGTATTAGACTCGGCGCTTAGACTTGGCGAGCTGCCCGGCTCTATGAGAGCGTCGGTGATCGTGACATTTCCGAAACCCGACCGTGACCCTCAACTCCTCGCCTCCTACCGCCCCATCACGCTGCTCACAGCTGATTGTAAAATCCTGGGAAAAATCTTGGCGGACAGATACTCTCAAATCATATGCCCGTTAGTACACCCGGACCAATGTGGTTTTGTCCCAGGGAGGAATACCTCTCATAACATTCGGCGCCTGTTTCACATTCAGGATCAGATCGGGGATCGTTTCCCGCACGCGGCGTGTCTGATCTTGGACCTTGAAAAGGCGTTCGACACCCTCACATGGCAATTCCTTTTTTCAGTTCTGGGACGAGCGGGTCTCGGCCCCACACTCATAGCCTATACTCGCCTACTCTACACCAATCTTACGTCCCGGATCCGCCTTGGTCGCTATATCTCCCCGGAATTCGTGATACACCGGGGCACGCGACAGGGGTGCCCCCTCTCGCCCCTCTTATTCGCCCTGGCGGTAGAACCCTTGGCCATCCGGCTCCGTGGGGATGGGCAGAACTGGGGTATTCCACTAGCGGATATTACACACTGTGTATCCATGTACGCGGACGATCTTCTCATATATATACGGGATGTGACGGCGGATCTCACCGCCGTTGCGACCGCCCTGTCGGAGTTTGCGGAGGCCTCGGGGTTGAAGGTGAACTGGGACAAATCGATGGTTTATCCCCTCCACCCGGACGCCCCCTCTCGGGAGGTCTGGATCGGTGACCGGAAACTGCACTGGGCGACGGAAGGTCCCCGATACCTTGGGATCCGACTATATCACTCCCCAATCGACATTTTCGAGGGGAATCATCGGAGGGCACTAGCAGGGATACGATCCTCCATCGGGTTCTGGCGGAGTCTACCGCTGGCCCCGATTGGCCGGGTAGCCCTGGCAAAGATGATATTGGTCCCGCGGCTTTTGTACTACTTCACCAATCTCCCAGTGATTCCCCCCCGCTCCTTCTTCAAAGATTTAGATACGCTCCTCAGCTCTCTGATATGGGGGCAAGGACGGCACAGAATCGCGTTGGTCAAGCTAAGACTGCCCACGATGCAGGGGGGGCTGGGGGCACCCTCATTCGAAGCCTACTTCCTGGCGTCGCAGCTCCAATGGCTCTCATATTGGACGGCGGAGCGATACCTACTTGAGACAAGCACTACCACGGGACTTGTGCCTCTGCCGAATTGCGACGCCTGCTTCTGCCGGGTTCCCGTCCCACACGAACCTACCCCCTGCAGGTGGACGTTGCCCGGAAATGCGTGCAACGTATCCATCGCATGGCACCGCGCTGCCCTCCATACACGCCATCGTTACCGCTGGTCGGCTGGCCCAGAAATGACGGATTCTTCACGCCCGCCATGCTTCGGGAATGGACGGCGAGGGACATTGTCGAAGCGGAAAAGCTATTTGACGAGGGACAGCTCAGGCCATACCGACAGCTCATGGAGGAATACGATTTACCCCCAGGCCAGTTCCTGCTTCACCACCAACTCCTCAGCCACTTTCGGCCATATGCTGACCTCACGCAAGGGGAACCTCCCACACACCCAGTCCTACACACACTCTTACAACTGGGAAGGGGTCGACACCTTATTACCTGGTTGTATAAATCAATCGGGAACCTAACACCCCCACTGCTAGTGCATCTCCGAGCCCTATGGGTGGAGGAGGCGGGACGACCATTTCACGACAGCGAATGGGACAGAGCAATCGAATTCCGTAAAAAAGTATCCAGGAATGCCCGCTTTAAGAATATACAGTTTCACATTCTCCATAGGGCCTATTTGACGCCAGCGCGCCTTCAGCGTTTTTACCCCGACACTACATTTCTATGCCCTCGTTGTCAGGCGCAGGATGCTGCCTTCTTCCACATGTTCTGGACCTGTCCGGGCATCCAGAACTATTGGACCTCTATCCACTCAACACTCAGAGACCTCACTGGGCTGACCCATTTGACTACCTGGGAGGGATGCGCGCTGGGTATCCTAGGGCGGAGAAAACGACACAAGGTATCGATGCGCTTCGTCTCCCTGGCCCACCTATTGGCTAAACGCTGTATAGCAATGCACTGGCGGTCCCCTACTGGTCCCCCGCTTGCAGCTTGGGTAGGGGCGGTTCTTAAATGGGCTGCTGCGGAGGAGGACGCAATACGAGAGGAGGAGGCTAAGGGTACCCGTAAAACCCCAATCTCTTTAGAGTGGGCGCTCCTACTACACCAATTCCGACAATCCCAGACCCCAACAACACTGGTAGCCGACATGAATACCCCCAACGCCGCACCGCCTCCCGCGATCTGAGTTTTCGCGGCGGGGGACCCCCCCCAGCGCCCCCCCACAGCACCCCCGGGCCGACTGAGTTCCCCCCTCTACTCACCTGATACACCCCACGGCTCCTCTTCCCGGACTTTGCACGCACCCACCCCCCCCTAGATGGTTGGCAGCTATATAGCCGAACGGGCAATGGCAGACTTGGGACACAGCCTAGAACTAGTCACTCAGAACTCCATGGCATCCCCCAGTTTGGTTCTCCTCCCCAGTTTTTCTATACAGGCTATGCTCGGTAATCATACAGACCACTTCCACACGAAACAAGACACGTACGTACTCTCTATATTGATGTTGGTCTATTTGCCCGCTAATGCAAAGTATCCATTTTCACGACGAGTGATGTATGTATGCTCATATTATAAAATGCCAATAAAAAGAATTTTCAAAAAAATCTGGGTGAGCTGTACCAGGACAAAGTCACAAGTTCAGGCCGACCACGATGGAGCGTGGGCCAGATATAGGGACCAAGTTAGTCCCAGTGATCAAATATCTCAAATTTTAAAACTGCACATATAGGCTGCACTGGCAGGCCTGAGACATGTTTGAAAGGCTACTTAAGTGTGTGGTAAACCAGTGCTGCAGGCCCACTAGTGGCATTTATGTACAGGCCCTGGGTTCAGGTAGTACTACTTTACTAGGGACTTAATAGTGAAATAAACATGCCAAATGGGTGTAAGCCAATATTACCATGTTTTAGGGAGTGACTACATACACTCTAGCACTGGTTAGCAGTGGCAAAATGCACTAAGTCATAAGCCCAACAAAAACAAGATCAGCAACAAAATGGAGGAGAAAGGCAAAACGTTAGGGAGAAGACCACCCTAAGCCTAATAATGCACTCTAGCTTTTTGAATGATCACAAACAGCCCAGTTTATGCCATAGGAATGCTGTAAATTTCTTCTGTCCTATAATTGAATCTTCAATAAAACCACAGCAGCTTAGAAAATTGATACCGAGGCTTCTACCTAGAGACATCTTGCCCTTGGGTTCTCATATTACGTGCTGAATTGCACACTGCAGGTCTTTTGAAATTACTATAGCAACACCTCTGACTGATGCACTATCAGGTATGAAGAAGGAGTGGGTGATATATCATGGGAGTGATAGTTGGGATGAGTTATCTTTTAAATGAGTTTCTTGAAAGAAAAATATGTTTGCGTTAGATGCTTTTAGCCTTGTTAAAATTGATCTGTATTTGATCTTTTTATTAAGACCATTAACGTTCCAAGAAGCTATATTTATGGATTTAAGTGTCATCATGATTTCCCTTTTAACATATGTCTAGCATACCTAAGATTTCTGAGTTTATATAAAGTTTCTGAGATCAGGTTTTTTACTTTTGATTTTGAAGAAAGGGCATACTTCTCATAACCATCCCGACACTAAGCCCATTCAGCTGTGGTGTTTTTGGAGAATACCAGCATTGTCTCCTTTAAAAAAAAAACACAATTGATCCTATAGCAATCTTATAGATATCTTCAAGAACTAAAAACAGATACCTTTATACATTTCAACATTATGTCCTCCCTTTCGACATAGATCTAGAGCAATTAGGACTTCTGATTTTGGAAACCTCTAAATAAACCTTTTCTACGTTTTGACTGCAAATGTGACATCTCCCGATGCTCTGACTCTCCCTATTCATTGGGTGGGTACCCCCGAAGCCTGACCCGTCATGGCTTCCGGTGGAAGGACCACTCAACCCTCCCTTTTGCCACATCCCATGGGGAGACCCCCTTTGGGCACCCCCCCCACTCCCGAGTAATGTACCTAGGTGGTACACTCGGAGCTACTTCTTGGACACTAAAGACATGTATGCTTAAAGTCTCTTCTCTCCCTTATTTCCACATATATCTGAAGTAATCTAAGTCGTAATTAGAGCATAATTTCAGCATTCAAGCAAATTAAATACCAAACAACTAGAGAATGGAAACACAAGAAAGAAATTAATAGTACGCCCTTATTCTATCATTCTACCACAAGTTCTTAATTTTAGCTTTTTAATGAACGTATACATTCTAGGAACTCGGCTGCTTGAAATACTGATGAAAAAAATCTGAAATTGTCCCTTATAAATCACTTTTAGCTGTGATTGTTGCACCATTGGGGCTTGAGCACGAGTCAGAGAAAATTTGAAATTAATAATTATCTGAGGTTTGAAAAGTTTTACTTCAAGTTTTACTTCAATGGCTTTTGTCAGTATATGGGGCATATTATCAAGGAGGGCATTAAAATTATCACCGGTTTAGCGGCAGAAAACTGCCGCTAAAAGGGCGATAATGGGCTTGATAATATGCCCCTGAGAAATCCAATAAAAGCCCATGTTCACACCAGAACATGGACTTCTATTGGAATTCTCCAGGGCATATTATCACCATTATTTTTAACGCCGTTCTTGATAATATGCCCCTAAGTTCCTTAGTGCAAAAATCTCTGAAGTTTACCGAGATAGCTCAATGATATTTTGCGTTTCAAATCTGATAACAGTGAACTTTATGGGCGCGCATGATTGTAAGATCTTTTTCTATTTCTAACTGTCCAGGAATAACATATCTTTTGATCAGATCGGTTATTAACTTTATTACATCTTGGCCATAATAATAGCCTTCAGGTGTGCCCACAAAGTGTAAGTTCGATACATTTCTTCCAATTTAACTTTCAGCTCGGTAATAGCTGTTTTAGATCTCGTTGTACCTTTGTCAAATTTATTATAATTATTCTCTATATCTTCGACTTGGCTTGTTCTATGCGATCGTTCAATTGTGTCAAACTTTCATTAATGTTATTTAGTTGATCATTAAGGGGCATATCAACAATAAATTGCGATAATGATCGCAAAGCGCTCGTATTTCTGTTCTTCCTATCGCCGGCTATCGCTGGATTTCTGCGCCGAGTTAGTTCGGTATTACCAACGCGTTTCCCAAAGGCGATAAGAAATCCAGCGATAGCGGCGAAAGGCGCCAATATCGTGTGAAAAACAGCGATAACTTGTGAGCGCTAATGATGAGCTTGTAAATATGGGAGTGTGGATTTAACCTGCCAATCCACCTCCCATACACTAATATGCCCCTAAATGGTTAAATCAGGTTTTGAGGAGATTAAGGATCCGGCGATACCCGTGGTTAGCGGGAGTTTCAATATCGCCTCGCAAATCTTGTTGATACAGCGCTGTTGTGTTAGCGCTCTCTTACATGTTGTAAGTTCAACGGCACGCCTACTTTGCATCTCATTAGCGATGTTCATCGCTGGAATGAGATGCGGTGCAAAAACGGCTGCTAACATGCGTTAATGCATGTTAGCGCCGCATTGTAAATATGTATATTTCAAAAAACAAGAGCAACCCATATGTCCTTGTGAACTGGGTAAGCACTAATGCCAAAGCAACAAATGTTCACAAGGAACTCATTTAGCTATTTTTTAAAAATATGCAAAATTAAATTGTTTTCTCGGATTTAATCCTAGTAACACTGGTGATATCAAATGAGTCCTCTAGATTAGGTCCAGGTACGTTTTACCTTAAGTGATATCTTAAAACAGCCCACAATACCAGTTAATCAACTTTTACTTACTTCAGCCGAAATAAGTGACATCTATTAAACTTTTTTAATTTGCACCACATAAGCATTTCATTACATATGGAGTATTGGAAAGTTATGCATTTAAATACATTGCAAGTGTTTTGTGAGTCCCAGTGGAGTGACCATAACCTAAATTAGTGACCCATAAGTGAAAAAAGTGAAAAATAAAGAATTGGTTATTGGAAAAACAACAGGAGGAGAGCACTATACAATAGAAGATAATTTATTTTTAGACTCTCTCTTCTATTTTATCTAGCTGAACATTGAGGATCCTATGACCAACTTGAGATGTTCAGATTCGAGAGAACCCATTTTTGTTGGCCATAGAAGTCTGCTCACATTACTCCTGCTAACCAGTGATCAAGTGTGTATGCTCTTCCTTTAAACATGGTAAAAATTAGCACATACATGGTTAGCGCATTTAATTTACTTATCAGTCCTTAGCATTTGGTACTACATGTGCACAGGTAATATACATTAAATGCTACTTGTAGCCTGCAGCTTTGATTGTACAACCAACTCAAGTAGCTCTGTAAAACATGTCTTGGGGCCGTTCCCCTTTAGGCCTGTCTCTGCAGTCTAGGTGTGCAGTTTTAAAACTTCCATTTCGACCTGGAAAAACAAAATGTTTTCCAGGCCTAAACTTTCTTTTTTAATGCTTGTAAGTCAATCAATCATTAGTTCTTTATTCGGATGTTAAAAACACCATAAAAGCACATGTACACAATACAGAATCTTTTTTTTAAAAAGCAATTAAATCAATCAAGTGAGAACATTTGATGAGAATAAAACAGAATAAAAACAGTCGTATCACCTGACAAGTACACAACTTCTTAACGGACGCAGTTTAAACCTGACCTTAGGTTGATCTCAGTCTCAGTGCTACTTTGATGAAATTCAGAATACAGCACAAAGTCAGTGGGTCGGCTGCCCTTTGTAAGAACAATAATGCTGAGTTTGCCTGAGTCAAATTAGCCCTTTTCAGGATATCAATTAAAAAACTTCGCCTGGGTATGGAATAATAAGAACAAAAGAATACAAAATGAAGGGTGTCCTGCGGAGACCGATTGTCGCAGCCGCAGGCACCCTTCTGCTCAATCGGTACAATGTAACCTTGTGGGTCCGCCAATAAATAGGGTAAAAGATTGAGCCTAAAACGGGATATTAAAAATCTATCCTGTGCATGATGCATTAAACAGAGATAGGGTTCCATTCCCACAGTAGTCTTGATGTGACTGTGCAAATTCACTGACCTTTTAGACCCATCTTCCATCATTCTAGTTGTATTTCTTTGGGCCGCAAACAAGCTTTTTACCATTGGTTTGTCCTGGGCTCTGATCACTGATAGGTTGGTAAAAAGTTCTATGTGACCCAACTTCTCTAAGGTAGCCATAACATATTTAAACCAGGGTATCTTCATGCATTTCTCTCTTCCTAGACAATCGCTCAGTATTAGTCTACTTAACTTGGCTTCTGTGTTTAACCAAATATTGAGCCACGCCAGGATCGGTCTGAGCTTAAACGTGTCTTCGATGTATGGCCTCCCTAGCTCTCTGTGGGCAATAATGGCTGGGGTACTCTGCGGGATTTTGAGTATGGACCGGAATATTTTGTTTTCCTCCCGCTGTAGTTGTGTTATATTTACAAAACCCCAGACTTCAGCTCCATACAGAACTTTGGAACAGCAGATGGAATTATACAAATGCAATACTTGTTCTGGGGACCATCTACCTAGTCTACGCCCATAACTGATCACTGCACCATTTGAGGATATTAATTTCCCGCATCTCTCTTCTACCAGGGATGTGAATTTTAATCTCTCATCAAACAATATCCCTAGGTAGGAGAAGAGTTGCACTCTTTCCAGTGTGTGAGACCCAATTCTATGTGTAAACGTGGGCCGTGATTTTTTCCCTGCCATCATCACAAATGATTTGCCCAAGTTTACAGAGAGATCTAGGGTTCCCATGAACTTCACAAAGCCATCGATTAGAGTCTGTAAGCTTTTCGGGGTGCGGGCTAACAATACGGCGTCGTCAGCATATAGTAAAACTTGGATTTGATGCGTACCGATTCTCGGGCAATCAGTATTTAAAGCAATCAGGGTCTGCTCTAGCTTGTTAATATAAAGGGAAAATAAAAAGGGCGCAAGAATGCACCCTTGTCTTACCCCACTTGAGCACACAAAAGCTTCAGTGAGGCCCCCTTCATTATTATAGCGTACCCTGGCTGTAGTATCTCTGTGTAGCTCCCTGAGAATGGTAATCAATCCCTGATCAATACCAAGTTGGGTCATCATTAGCCACAATTTCTCCCTATTTACATGATCAAAGGCAGCCGCCAAGTCCATGAATCCTAAATAAATGGATTCGTTACTTGTTATGGTGTACTTGGCGACTAGCATGTATAAATTAAGACATTGATCACTAGTTGATCTACCAGATCTAAATCCATATTGGATGTCCGAGTCGATATTATTGTCCTCGGTCCATTCAATTAATCTGTTAAGGATTACCCTTCCCAGGATCTTAGCAGAGACGTCGATCAGAGAAATGGGCCGGTAGCACTGGGGGTTATCCCTATTACCCTTCTTGAAAATGGTGATAATGGTGGCAGTTGACCATGATCGCGGCAGGCCGAACATGATTGCTACATTTATTACCCTGGTCATTAAAGGGGCCCACGTTGCTAATAAACAGGTCAGGGGGGGCCCCGTCGGGGCCTGGAGCCTTATTTTTTGATAGGCCCTCGATTCCTGTGGTAATTTCAGCTAGAGTGAACTCGACCATCTGATTGTGTGATGTAACATCTTCCTCGATGACAGTGGCCGTCTTCCCGTGATTGTACAAACTCTTAAAGTGTGCGACCCACTGCTCCGGGAGGATATCTGCACTGATTTCTGGTGTATGGCTACCATGAAAGCAGGGTTTGTTAATAATACTCCAACATTTTGAGAGATCCGTACTTTCAGCCGCTTCCCTTAGGTCAGCCCACACTTCCCCCTGTAGAACTAATTTCCTTCTTTTGGTTACAGCCTTTTATTTTGCTCTACACTGTGTGACCCTATCTTTGTTCCTGGGCTTTTGTTTTAAACAACTTTTTAGCTCTCTGAGGGCCCGAGAGCAATCACTATCGAACCATTTGGGTTGATTTGGGATTCTTTTTACAGATCGTGTTGTCAAAAGCTTATCAACCAAGCTGGTGATCTTCCCAAATGCGCTCAATAGTTGAGGTCCCTCAGTTGCTAAATGAAGGCATTCTTCAATTGGTTGTTTCCCTTGCTCGATCAGGTCTCTATAGAATGCTACACCCTCAATCTTGGCCCACCTGAGCCGCCTTCCTTGGTCTGTCGCCCTCTCAAAGACCCCGTCCACTGTGCCTATCCTGACTACTGCCTGATACTGCAATTTCATTATTAAAGGGTTGTGATCGCTGAATGGATTCCACTCTATTCCAACCACTATAATCAGGCGCTTAAGGGATCTAGAGACCAAAAAATAGTTGATGATTGACGAGCACCCTCTACCTTTAAAGGTCGGGGGAAGAGAGCCGTCACTTTCCATAGCCATCATGTCCATAGTATGTTCCATGTTATGACTAATCAGGAGTTTACTCAGTTCTCTGCCTACTGTTGTATGGGCAAAATGAGGCCCCTTAACCGAAGGACAGCGCGACCAGTCTGAGTTTGTTGGAAGCAAGAAGGAGCATAAGTGGGTATTTAGATCTCCCATAATTATGTAATGTGGATACATTGCTCCATTTACATGTGAGTGGTCCTTACTCAATAAGGTGTCTAATGTTCCCACAATATCATCTTCCTCATTAACTTCACCCGGATTATATATGTTGAGTAATATCAGGCCAAGTCCCTGCCCCTCAAACCTTACGGTCTGTACATTACGAGATGGGCTTGGTATGTTTATCCACTTGCCTTTTACCCTTAAGTCCACGTATAGGGATAAACCCCCCATGGCTCTGCCAGAGCTTGATTTTAGGGCTGGGATAAAAAAACATTTAAAGCCCTGTATGTGAAAGGGGCTATTTTCAGTTACCCAGGTTTCCTGGAGGCCTATTACCTCAAATTCGATGATGTATTCTCTCCACTCCTGGTTATGGAACTTGCTTGCCAGGCCAGCCGTGTTCCAGGAGATGACATTTAAACCACCCTCTGGCTTCCTTGCCTGGTCCATTTTTTGGAAAGTTGCTTGTATCCTATCTGAATCTCCTGTCACCCTTAACTCTTCTCTTATACCCTCCAGACCCTGGGGTATCCCGCCTTCATCTAACTCCCTTTCCACTCTGTTAGTGCCTGGCATATCGCCACTGGGAGCAATTAACTGATCGGCTGAGTCAGCCTCTCTTGTTTTTGGAGGCAATACTAACTGATCTAAGTAGTTCATTTGGCATTTACCTACTAAGGGGGCAACCTGTACAATGGTCAGTTCGTCTGCCTTATCTCCCAGCTTATTGACCTTCCCATCCTTGCATTGGTGTAACATTGTCAACTCGGAATGGGTTAGTCAATCGTTATCCTCTAGGGACATAAGGGGGGCGAACCTATTTTCCCACCTAGCCTGGTCGGCTTCCCGCAGCCTCAGCCTTTCTCCCTGGCAACCCTGAATTTCGTGAGGGTTTAAACGGGTTCTTTGTAAGTCACACATAGGGTAGGCCTTAAATGTCCGTAGGGTAGGGTGAATGATATTTAACAAGTTAGGCATATATGTATAGTGTTTTACATGCTCTGACAGTGAAAAACCCCCAAAGTCGTTTTTCACTTTAGCAAGGCTGGATCTCCCACCACATATAATGCTTAATTATTGTACTAGTAATTTAAAATCCAACTTAATTGCCACATTGTATTTTAGAAATTACACAATAGAAAGTTGTTATTTTCCTGCCTAATCCAAAAGGGCCTTTCTGCCAGTGTTCAGTGTCACTTGAATGATGATGGTTACCCTGTGGTGAGATGTATGCTTTAGCCAGACAGTGGACAAAGGGCCCCAGGTGTGAATAATTCCCTGGGCAGGATTGCCTTGGGGCTGTGCCCTGCCTCTTCCTGAGCTTTGATGGATGCATACCCTGTCACTTGCATATGTAGCTAACACCTAGGTCTGCCTACCTTTTTTCTTGCTAGTCAGCTTGACCCAAAACCCAGTGTGATTTGGGAGTTGCCCCAGAACTGGTTTAGAGTGACCACAATGGAGATTATGCCCATTATCACAGCCACATCTCTGAGTGGGCACAGGAGCTCTGACCATGTGAAGAAATGTTCTGCCATGTTGGATTTAAGTAGAGGGGCACTGTGGGATAGTTTACAGTAAAACACAAAGGATGTGCTGTGAAAGTGGGAAAAGTCACCATTAGGAAAATTTGCCTCATTTGTTAGGGAGTACAGGCTGACACTGGGCATATATATGACACTATCAGTACTCTCCTCAGAACACTAATGGCCCTGAGAATAATCAGAAGAGGGACTTGCCTGCTGTCTGAAGAAGCTGAATGAAGACTGGACCTGCTTTCCTTGAACCCAAGACCCCAGACGTGACTCCAAGGGGCAATTGACCAATGTCCTGTTTGAGCTACAGGGGCAGAAGAAGCTTCCAGAGGCCCTTTTCCTACAACTGCTCAGCTAGCTAGTACCAACTGGACCTGCCCTAGACCCTGCTACTGGCCTCAATTGGAATGAGTCCTAACCCCTAAGTGTTACCTCCAGATCCTTGACCAATAGTTGGTGTTCGAGTGTACCTCCTTGTTCCCTAACCTGCAAGAAGTGGGACTTACAAACGTTTTGCTAACTTTTTGCTTGGAAAACCAAGGGAGCCCACGATCACCATTGAAGACCCCATCTGGACCAATGCTGAGGAGCAAGCTATCAATGTTGAGGCCTTCTTGGGCTCAGACATTGGACTTGACCCTCACTGAGCTTTCCCATCTTCGTTGACGGCTGCATCAGGACCCCACTCTTCAACAACCCACTATTGTCAAGCCCCACTTCAGATCCAGCTTGCCTCACTTTTCCTCAATAAAATTTGTAAGTCAGAAGGTAAAATTTCCAGTGGAATGAACCTGGTCCCTGTATCGAACTCATGTTCCATTGCGGTCAGTTTTAACTTTTGACTTTGACTTGGTCTAGCGCAACCAGATAACCATGTGGGGTGCTTTGTGCTTTTTGGTGCTATTATTACTTCAAAATCTCCAGGCATAATTGTTGGATTTTTGTCCTTTTGGTGTGATTTTATTTATTAAAAAAGATTCTCTATTTTCTTAAATTGGTTTGGCATCTTTCTTGTGTTGTGTTTTCACTTTCACTTTATTATTTTTTTAGTACTGCATGAATACTCTACATATTGTCTTTAAGTTAAGCGTATCTGCTTTGTGCGAAGCTACCAGAAGGTTAAGCACAGGCTTATGTAGTGACTTCAGTGGGTCACCATGACAACGATTGTGATGATTATTTGAGGCAGGTTCTCGTCCCCTCAAATAATACCACAATTTGAGTGCTCTGGGTGCAATCTTAAACAATCTTAATTTCAAATTGGTGTGTAGGGCATAGGTATGGGGCAGATTTGAGCATAACTAAATGCTAAGAGTTTGCTGAAAGACTCCTCAATTGGGTGATGGCACCCTGTCAGACCATGTCGCTTTCGCTCTACCATTCCACATTGGCTCTTGTTTTTGTTTTGGAACAACCATATGAAAATAACACAAGGAAGCACACAAGCTAACAGGCACCCTATCTACCCCTAAAACATTGGTGTTTGGGGGTATTCTTTAATAAAAGACACCATTAGAGGTGCTATCATATGTTAATTCAGATGCATCTCAGTCAAGAGTAGAACAAACACTGCCCATCCTGAATCTCGATGGACTGGACATTGAAACAACTCAGGACGTATCTGTTTTTTTTCTCTTTTTTTAAGAATAGGTGCATCTTTTAGAGTTTTGATTTATACTGTGGGAAGGTTTGCACTTATCTCAGTATATGGACTGCCCCCGCCTCTCTTTAAGACTACAGTGTTGCTTCTACACAGATATCAGAAATCCTTTCCAGTACTTCTTGTCCATATTGATAAGTATGCACCTACCTACGTAGCTGCGCATATGGACAGGAGACAAAGCAGAGCACCTAGTTCCAAGACATTGCAAGGGATATTGAAATTATCTCAGCTTCTCTTCAACTACAGACACACAATGGCCACTTTAAGGGTGTTAAATAAGGTTGTGTGTGCTTTACTATTTAGCCTAAACACATCTGACTTTGGAATAGCATTATTTAAGTTTGAGGTCATACCAGAAGGACAATGTTTACAATAGGTACTTACCCCCATGTTTAAATTCCCTAACTCTATCCCATAACGCTTCCTGAGACTAGAATTGAATCTTGAATGTCTTTTTTGTTCATCCACAGACTCTACTAAGTACTGTTCTGTTGTGGACCTTGAGCAGGGCTCTCTTTGTGGGTGTAATTTAGACAGAGTTTTTTGCCTAGAGCTCCTAGGGGCCCGAACGTTACAGCCATCCTTGAGGATTGAGTCCACCAGAATGCTGGGCAGCCAGAAACACCGGATTTACTATCTTCAAAGTTAACGTGGCTCAAAGGCAAGAGCTGAAATAACTTCTAGAAGATTAATTGACTTTATAGTCAAACAAGACAGAAACATATGTTAGTAGCCAATATACACAGAACACCGCAGCATACACTCATCCTCCAGCTAACTTTAGGACTGCAGCCTGCGACCCGTGGGCGTCACCGTTTCCATGAAATCCTCAATTTTAAAATCTACTTATCAACAGCTTTTTCTAGCTTCCTTTTTATGTTGCACCGAGAGGCGTTAATGATTGAATGGGATTAAAGGCTCTTAAGAATAATATTGAATTCTCAGAACATCGCCCGCCCTCTCTTTAGCACCACCGACATCCTCCAATCACTACAATATCACCTTGGATGAAGGGCTGGTGCATCTATTAGGTGAAGTAAGGTAAATGCCTTACAGTGTCATCAGCAACGGGCAGGAAAGAGCAGCACAGTTCATCTCTTTGATTAGAGGTTTCATAAAGGCAAACATGCATTTTTATTTGTGAGAATGATAATCATTGCTTTGTCGCGGTCTTTGAGCACCCAACTGCTGCCTTCTTTTCGGCATCACTCCATTTCTTTTTAGTTTGGTACATCACAGAGGGTGTTAGTAAATCGCTGACTCGTACCCTCTAATCTCATTAAAATGTACAATGGTGACAGGTTCACTCGTTTCGCCGATTTCTCATTGGTTCCTTGCCCTCTGTATACATTTTGGGACTTGTTTCAGAATCTCTCAATTTAAGGCACTCAGACCAGGTGATATTCCCAAGATCACTGCGCCTCATAAGACTTACGTCTCGTCAGTCTGCTCATGGCAACAACCAGCATGCCTCTGGATGAACAACTATACAGGGGCAGTTGTTCTCCATTTCTTCCTCTCTCCCCCATCGTTCTCTGGGGCATATCAGCAACACCCGGCGATAATTATCGCTCAGCGCTCTTAGCGTGAGGATAATTATCGCCGGGTAACGTGGATTTTTATCGCTGAGATAGCGTGCTATTAGCAACGCTTATCTCCTCAGCGATAAAAATCCTCACGCTAACTTCCTAATGTGAGATTATCGCTGGAAACCTAGCGATGATCTCACGCAATGTGGCGTTAGCTTGCTGATAGGGACTCACAAACAGCCATGATTTCCACCTTCCATAGGATATCATGGCTAAGTCAGTCCTGAAGCAGGTGTAAGGAAAGTAGCAATAACAGGGGCTATCGCTACTTTTCCTGACGCTATGCTTCATAGCGTGGGGCTTGATTAGCGACATTTCTCCTGTCATGTTAGGTCAAGAACGCCCACTTTGCATCTCATTAGAGATGCAAAGCTGGGTGTTAGGAATCCCCACGCTAAAGCAAGGTTTCACGCGTTAGCGTTGCCTTGCTAATTAGGCGATAAAATTATCGCCGCTTTTTGGCCGAAAACGGACGCAAAAGCGGCGATAATTTTCTTCTTGGTTTCTTCTGACTCTGTCGATAATATGCTCTATGGAATTCCAATTGAAGCACAGGTTAGATGTAAAGGACATCTAACCTGAGCTTCAATTGGAATTCCATAGAGCATATTATCAATCCCATTATCGCCGTTTTAGCGGCAGTTTTCTACCGCTAAAGCGGCGATAGTTTTATCGCCTGGCTTGATAATATGCCCCAATGCTTCTCTCTGTTACTTTATTCTCTACTCTCCCTCTCTCTTTTCCTCTCTATCTCATTTATTGCTTACTTTAGATGTCTCTCTCTGTCCTTATTTTGCCCCTTCCATTATCTCCGTCGTTCTGCCTTTCTTACTTCTCTTTCCCCTGTCCTCCCACACTCATTTAATCTTCCTGCCACAGGAGGTGCTGCTGGGCGTCTTGGTTCATAACTTCCAGTGTCTGACACCTAACAGCACGCTTGTGTGATGTTAACCGTGGGTTGACCCCCGGTGTTACCCATCCCTTGAAAGCCACAGTCAGAGTCTGTTCTATAGGAGCGCATGAAAAGACCATTACAGGTTCACTGCATTAAGAGACACTAATTTCCTTGCACGCCGTGAAAGAGACTCGTTATGCGCGTTACACATATAACCAGACTAGCTCAAAGCCCAGGAATTTCTTTTACAAACTCTTACCCTTTTTACACCTTTATCTCTGCTCTTCTAAAATAAAGTCCCCTTTCTATCGGGATTAGAATAATGAGCAGAAAAGTAGCTGCCTTATGACATCGGCTTCTATTTCGAGATTAGCCCTGTCTCCATGCGGCCTCCATTAATACCCGGCTGCAGCGTTTTTTTCCCCGGGGGTGGCAGGTTTAAACTGGAAATGTCATAGCCTGATTTAGCAGGGATTGACTTGATCCAGCGCCTCGCCATGTTTCACTCAGCCAATTTCAGAGACCCCGCCGTGCATATAAAAAGGATTTGTATGTTAATGCTCCGACTCTGCGAGCCTGGCTGGGGGCAAGGGAGCCAGCTATCCTGCACATTTGGACTGAACACCAAAGACGTCAGAATATTAATCATTTGTACAGTCAGCTAAAATCTAGATTTGTCTGTTCGTGAGATTCCGTTTGAAATCTAAAAGCCAGAAGTAGAAACCATCGTTGTTTGGAATGCTAGATAAACCTTAAAAAGGAGACCCACAAAGGATTTTCTGGTGGTAGTTGTGTTTTACTGCAGGGGTTTGTTGCTACTTACTCATGAATTTCCAGGAGGAAGAAGTGGTTGCACATGGGAAAATGAAACCTTTTTTGTAATTCATACATTCTGTGAGTCTGTGATCCTGTGAGCGACCATACTCTCTACAATGACATGATTAGGTCGGAACTCAACCAGGAATACGTATGATGTGCCCCGCAACAGGTCCTGAACCCCTGGAGATGTTGACTGACACATGGTAAAGGAGCAAAAGAAGGAGCTCTCTGGGCCCGCAGACTTTTTAAGGTGCTGCTGTCTTGGCGCCTATAGATGATGTCACAACCCCTTGCGAGACCCTGCCGAACGTCCCCATTGCAAGCTCCTGCCTGTGGAACATCTAATGGTGGCCCTATGCTATATGCACAGTACGCCATTTCATATACTACAGTTAGATGATTAAGTCAGAACTGAACCAGGAATAACATACAACTGGTCACAGAAATGTTTCTGAATATAATGAATTGTAAGTCTGAAAGTCATATACGTCATTCAGGAAAAAGACAAACCCACAAAGCTTGAAAGACAAGAAACCAAGGCTGATCTGTGAAAAGCATTCATAATATACATTATTGCAGCCGTATGAAAAACACGAAGGACTTGCAATTTCATGACCCCAATTACGACTTCTGGGTGGCTAGCTCCAGTTTCGTTGACCGTAGGTGCGTAAAGCATGGCCCTACAGCCCCTGCGGTGAGGTAAGGTGGCCCAGGGGGCCGATTCTGTGACATATTGGAGTCTTAAGATATGTATTCTGCATTGGGGCATCATCTTGACCTGCCATTTGCATGTTCCAATCCAACATGCGTGGCTCTGTCTTTCTTCTTTTTTGATGTCAATCAAATGTATACAATCGAGCGTGGCAAAGGTAATAGTTTTTATTATAGTAAGTTAATTGGAAAGTCTACTAGCATACTATACTTAGCACGTCAGGTATTTTGTTGTCTTCTGTGGGTCTTAGTGTCTGGGGCTGTTTTTCAAGTCCAGTCACAAAACTTCAATCAACATTTGATCTTATCCTTACCGTTTTTTATTTTTACTTGATGTTTTTAACACTTTAAATGACATTAATAAAACAACCTTTGCATGGCCCTGAGTTTATTGGTAAATCTAGAGTAACGCAAGGCAATGCAAGCTGCTTCCTTGCATCACTTCCCTGGTTGTTTCCATGCATCCTTCCATGGATTTTGGTCCGTTTCCAGATTAACTCAGATTGGTAAACCTAGGAATGAGTAAAAATGCTATGCCTTCCAAGGATAGGCTCAACTAGAAGAAATATCTTTATTTCTCCTCGTTGTTTCCTCTTTCTAAGTGACTGCATTCTGCGTCAAGGTTTTTTATGTGCAGGAAGGTGTACCTTCCTGCACAATATCAATCCTACTTACCTTGGTGCAAGGGTGCCCCCATTGGCGTTAGGCAGCAGGTTGTGTGCCAGCGCATTCAGTGAGTTGGAATGTACCATTTATTGGAAAATATAGTGCATTCCTGCCTTCTCGTTTCATGCAGTAAGTTGTCCAGTTGTGTTGCATTGCATGAAATTTGATAAATCTGGGCCCTTATGCTGTACAAGGAACTGAAGCCATACTCCAGAAAGCTTATTCAATGTCTATGTCTGATGTAGACCAGGAAAATACAGCGACAGTGTCATGCACAGTTTACGCCTGATTCAGAAATGCATTGATAGATGCCTCGAAAGTGCAAGTATTTAGTGAACAGGCACCTGACTAAATTAAACACATTTATGTGTGTTCTTAGTCTTGGGAGCTATAGGGAATGGGTCACTGAAATCTAGAGAAAATGGGGTCAATTCTTAGTCATACCTAGGTGGGTCTTAAAATCATTCTGCAACACATTACCTATATTTATCAGCATATCTCACACCTACAAAGAGAAGGGGAGTGCTGTTGAAAATATAGGAAGGTGTATTAATTGGGTTGCAAATGGCAGGATAATTGCAGGAAAAGTAGATGTTTTACAGAAAGCATGTAAGAGGTAGAAACGTGTCTTATGAAAAAAAAAGTCAACCAATTTGTTGTCCATAAGCAAGTAAGGAGTAAGGTCTTGCAAGCAGAAGAATACAAGTTTAAATCAGCACTGTGAGGAAGTCTGGCTTTCTTCCGTGCTTCACTCTCCAGTGTTTTAATCCTCTACAGTAGCCATTATCTCCTGCTCGGGACAGAGCAAAGTGAACTCTGTTTAACCCGTTCCCCGCTCATGACGGAACCACTCCGTCATGAGCCACGGGTGCGCTGTGCCCATGACGGAGTGGTTCCGTCATGCTGCGGCCGTTGGCGGCCGCTCCTCCCACGTGGCGCTAATTCCCTGCCTGTGCGGGCGATTAGCGCAGTGGGTGGAGTCATGACGGAACCACGCCGTCATGAGCACAGCTCACCCGTGACTCATGACGGCGTGGTTCCGTCATGAGCACAGCGGCACCGTCAACCCCCCCAAACCCCCCCAGCGCTGCGGCGGAATTTGCGCCGCAGCGAAAGGGTTAAAAGGACTGTAGAAGTTGCTATAATCATCACTTGCAGAAATTACTGTCTGTCCTCTACGGCTTTGTGCAGTTGTACATTGCACATATATGAGGAGAAGGGCTTAAGGAATGACATGGCTCATTGCACCTTCAAATTTAATATGTGCGTTTTGAAAGTACATATTTTATTTCAGAAATACAGTGCAGCTGATAGAGATCAGGGTATCTAAAATATGCCCACTACCACGGATAGAGTAATCAGAATCTTAAAAATCGAATAAAGCTGTTTCTGATTCTGATTCTGAGTAATCACACAGTTACACGCACATACATTCATCATACGCTAGGGCCCATTTCACTAACACACGCTCAAATACTCTACCAGTAATAACCTGTGGAAAGAAAACACCTAAACACCCTGCATCAATATCAGGTCGATCAGATCTGGTTTTGTGACTGTCCTAATCAATAACATAATCTACACAACATATCCAATAATGATCAGAAATATAAACCCAATAATTGACAAGAAAGAAGGTTCAACACCATGTTTAAAATTATATTGCTTTATCTAAATTAGTCAAAGTAAATCAATCAGAATAAAAACATTTATCATAGTTACCTATTCTAACTAGGTGTCAGAACGGGTCAGGACAAGTCTCTCGGTAAAGTCTCTCAAGACGAAGTCCTCAGCATCAATCCTCAGCAACGCAAATTCACGCGGCAAAGGCAAAATGGCAAGTGGCAAAAGGGTGGCAAGAACCCTCTCTAAGCTAACAGTTTTTATAATAAATTGAACAAAGGAAAGATACATTGGAACATAGGAAAAATCATGATGTCCGCCGGACTTGCTGAGCAGAGCGAGAAGGAAAGGATGCAACATTGCAACATTTGTGAACCTCCGCTCAGGAAAAATACACATAGCGAAGACTACGGAACAGGAACCAAGAAAATAAAACATGTATCACATTAATCCGGCTTCTCCTCGGCCATCGAGCCACAGTTCAGAGTTTCCCTCTAAGGCTCCTTTGTTTTTCAAGATTGCCAAGGACACTTTCACTTCTCTTGGAGAACTCCCAAAAACTGCTGCTGTCCTCATGGAAAGTTTCATTCAAGGACCATGGTCAGTCAACTTCAAGACCATTTCCAGCAGGGGTCTCCCTCGTCACGTCTTTCACATATTCACTCGAGGCCAGGCTCACAAAAATCAGCCATCATGGACTGGGCCTCCATAGGCCACAATAGACCATCTCAATTAAAAGAAATAAAACAACGTTACTACAGCATAATGATTAAACAGTGTTAACCCCACTAATACCCTTATGTGTATGCATTTATCTAGCTCTCGCGACATAAAAAGCATTAATTCAGACAGCGTTTTGTGCTCAAAATAAACAGCACACAGCAACGTTTAAACATGAAAACTTGCACGTTATTTTTTAGAAAACAGAAACAGCACACACATGCTAACCCTCGTGTAACTTTCTCTTATGTTAAGACAAACGGATTGATTAATAAAACACACTTGCACAAGACAAATAATTAATTGTTATTTATTAATAATTAATAAAACGCATAGACATACTAGAGCTTCAAAAGCCCCTGAATTTTCTAAATGAAAACTCTGCTCCAGCAATCCCCCCTTTGGTGATTTTATCACCAAATAAACCCCCAAAAAAAAGTAGTGAAAATTTAGTCCCATTTTAAGAGAAATCAGAAATGTCTTTTCCCCTTACACAACATTAAACACCAGTCACTCTTTCATCATCCCTCTTTGTCTCTAAGTAAACACTCTCCCTCAATTCTTCTAGTTCAATTTCTTGAGGTTCTCTCTTTAACCTCTTATTTTTCTTTTCCTTATTCAATTTCTTCCTCCCTCCCCTGTTTTTACAACACACACACACCAATCTTATTATTAATAAAGCCACAATTATACAAGACAAGCGAAACAATATTCTACCTATAATAGTACTACCTATCTTTGCAATAAAATCTTTAACAGCTATCATTTTATTAGCTATTTTAGTCCACAAACTCCCAGCTTCAAGTGGTACTAATTCTTCATGCAAATCAGTAATATTTCTAATATAGACCTTCAGGTCTTTACTTTCGTCTGGAATGTAAGTGCAACAATGTTGAACTTTCAATATTCCACAGACTCCACCCTCCTTGGCCAATAGAATATCAAGGGCAAGTCGATTTTGCATAGACATGGCACGTACGGCACTTAATTCCGTATTCACCAAAAGAAACCCTCCTGCGGTATTTGTCGATAAGCGATCAACCACTGTGGACAGTTTCCGAATTCCATAAGCATTTAAAGAAATTCCCACTGCTGGAATCAAAACCCCAAAAATATCACCCACAATTTCAGACCAAGTTTCTCTCTTAAAACGTGTTAATAAGTTAATATCTTCTACATCTCTTATTTTATCTGTATGAAAAATCTTAGGAAAAACCAGGCCCACATAACATGTGCCATACCAATGGTCAGGCAACTTGTAATAAGCCTTGTTCCCACAAACATAGTACACTCCCGGAAAAATTGTATCTTCTCCACCTCTGAAACCCCAACCTGTCGCAATGAAGTATGTATCATGGCACTCACTAGTTCCCACAAAATATGTATCATATTGAGATTTCCTTCTGGTAATACAAAGTTTACCCTTCTGCGGTGCATCTAGAGCTAAAGTTGGACTAGCCCCATTTCTCAACTCTTTTCCCATCTCAATGTCCCAAATTGTCTCACTCACTTCATATTTTCCCGCTTTCTCATGCATGTTCACTCTCCTTTCCTCTACCATATCCAGGAAAGCTTTCTCCTCTTCTTTCAAACTGCAAGTTAAATTATTCTTAAAAATGTAATCTAATGTTAATCCTTTTTCTTCAATAAAAATCTCACCAAACGTGTTAGCTTCTTTAGCTGGATTCAGCTCTTTGTTCATTGGCAAGTGCCCAAAAATACTATCTCTGTTAGACATCTTATAATCTATTTTCCCTAACAAATAAAAAACACTACTTAAAATACTACAAGAAATACCATATGTAGCTGGTAAATGGTGATAAGTAACACCCTCTGAGACAGATGCAGGTAATTGCATACAGACGTAGCAATCCCTTACTTCCATTGTCTTCACATATTCATATAACAGTTTCGAAAAAACATTACTAGAAAAATTATTAATTGACCTATCTTTGTGTATGTAACTACTACTTTTAATTGGAACTACTTTTTGTGAATTCTTCTCTACATTAGTCACATTTTCTATATTCATTCCAAACTCTACTTTAAAAGTAACTAATAAAACTAAAACTCCCCATAGAAGCATTAATAATCCAGTACAACAGCAGCACATTCTACACCACCTCTTAAAGAAGGCACATCTATTTCTATTATCCTCTATGTTAGCCATTTTAGTTTAGTCTCTACTACTCCACTACTATTTGAACTTCTTCAATTCTTCAGCAATTCTTCAGCTCTCAGTTTATCCAAATGATCTCTCCGTTCACTTGATCCAAGTGAATCCTTCTTTCACTCAGTTTGGATACTTGTCATTCTTCACTTCAATTTCTTCAACATCAAATTGTATCAGATCTCCAACATCAAGATCCTCAGTACTCGACTCTTCTCCAATGTCAGTCAAGAGTACTTTCAGAATTTCACCAGTATCTTCCTCAACCACTTCTCCCAAGACCACTTCCGGATTATCTCGAGTCACTGTTTCTTCTTTTCCTCCTTCAGACAGTGCCACATAAGACCATTCCGGTGATCTGTACTTTTGGTTGGGTCTTCTTACTCTTTTTATTTCCACTGGTTCGTTTGACTCCTTTGATTCTTCTCCTTCAGCTTTTGAACTTTGACTCGAAACTTCATTCACTTGTTCAGCTTTCGATGAATTTGCTCTTATTACTCTGTATCTCAGCCTTTTAACTCTGTTGTTAGGCCAACTGTCTCCTTTTAACACCTTCTTCGGTTTTATTTCTTTATTACTCCTTTCTCCAATCCAAGTTCTCTTTCTCAGAACTCGACCCTCTGTTTGTTCATCCTCATCATCTGTTTCAAGTGCCTCTTGTTTCCGTTTTCCAGCAGCTTTCTTCTTCTCCACAGATTTTTTCACCACTGTTTGAGACTTCCCTACTCCTGTCCCTCCTCGGGTCTCCGACACGCAATCTTCTTGCTGTCTACTTGTCCCTTCACCTAGCTCCTCATGAATGTTCCCTACACCTCCTCGGGGGTCTTCCGCAATCTGCCCCTCTCTATCTTCTTCTGACCCTACTTCTTCAAGTATAATCTCAAGTGGTTCTTCAATCTCCTCCTCTTCTGATTCAGGAGTAGTCTCTGTGTGATTTCTTTTTTCTTTTCTTTTTCCTTCGCTGCTGTTTGAAACTTCAGGCTCTCTTACAGAATCGGATCTTCTCTCTGATACTCGCAGTGATTCTCTTGAAGCTCTCTCTGCTTCTTTTCTCACTGATTCCGTATCATCAGTATCTTCACCATCACTGGAATCTGACTCTTCAAAATACTCTTTACCAGTCCCTTCTTTTGGGTTTGGAAGTCTCAGAGTATGACTTGCATGTACCCAGTGCTTCACTCCAGCACACTTTACTGCAGTCGTCGTAGTCAGAATAACTTGTCTCGGCCTTCCCCACCTTGGAATCAAGCAATTTCTTCTTCTGTGCACCTTAATCCTCACCCAGTCTCCTGGACTCAGATCATGGGCTTGCTTCTTCTCAAGTGTGGTAGCTTCTTCTCCAACCTGGTGAAACACAGAATGAACTGCGTCAGCCAGGCCTTTACAGTAATCCAAAATCATGTCATCAGTTATTGTCACCAACTTATTGACAGGCACGAATGCATGGCGCATAGCACGTCCCATGATTATCTCATGCGGGCTCAAACCAGTAGTTCTATCTGGAGTAGATCTCATTGTCATCAGAACTAGAGGCAAAACATCTGGCCATTTCATGCCAGTGGCTAAGCACATCTTTCCAATCCTATTCTTGATCGTGCCATTAATCTGTTCAACCACACCAGAAGCCTCTGGTCGGTATGCACAATGTAGCTTCTGCTGTATTTTCAATGCTTCACAAATCAAACCCATAAGCTCATTTTGAAAGTGTCTACCTCTATCAGACTCAACTGTAACTGGAAACCCGTACCTAGGAATCAACTCCCTCAACAGTAACTTTGCCACTGTTAATCCATCATTTCTTCTAGTCGGGTAAGCTTCCACCCACCTTGAAAACAAACAGACTACCACTAGAACATACCTCAGTCTGTTCACTTGGGGCATCTCAATGAAATCAATCTGCATTCTTGTAAAAGGACCTCCTTCCCTGCCTATTGTTCCCAGACTCACCACTGTCTTTTTCCCAGTGTTAAATTGCTGACAAACTAAACACCTTTGACAGATGCTCTCTGCAATTTTCCTGAATTTTGCATTGTACCAGGTCTGTTTAAACGACCTAACCATCCCGTCTCTCCCCAAATGTCCCTGGCCATGATACATATATTGATTTTTGTGATAAATTGCTTTTAATGTTTTTTAACGATTTTTTATGACAACAAATAAATATACTGATTATTCTATATACACTACCCATTTTGGACTCCTATTGGTGCTAATACCTGACTCTTGTGAATGTATGTGTATGAATGGATGTATGCTATCTAAGATACCCAAGGGGGTTTTCTTTATTTGACATAGTGTCTTTATCTGGGTTCCTGTTCCCCTTGGTGTAGTGGGACCCCTCTCTTTTGTTTTTCAACAACTAAGTACAGTCCGTGTGACTGGAGAGTTAGGGACCTCGTCCCTCTCCCATTATTCTTTAATACACTGTTGTGCTGTTTGGATCCTAATTAACTCTGATAAATGGATCCATTTAAAACCTTTGGGTTTAGCGAGGATCAATACAATAGAATCATAAATAGCAATAAGAGTAATAAAATCACAGTGGTTACTGGGAATGGTGAAAAATGGGGTTCACTACTAAATTTAAAAAAGAAGATGATAAGAACAGAAGCCCACGCAGAATTTTTAATTGAATATGTCAAATCTGGTGTAATACCGATTGGTCTCCAGATTCGCAATGAACCGGGTTTATTCATTGAGAATAAAAAATTCTTAGAAACTTGGACTCAAATATCAAATCGCTGCAGTCGCGATTGGATGCTTCTCATTATCGAGACTGCCCAGGAAATAATTATAATAGAAAGAGAAGCTATTGCCAAACTAGAACAGGAATTGTCAGAAAAAACAGCGCTGGGGGATGCCAAATTAAAATTGGAGGAGATCAACAAGGATGTGGATGGGTACAGAGATTACCTAACCAACAAAAAGACTAATAATTTGAAAAAAGATATAAATAGATTCAGTCAGGAACTTGCATACCCTTTCCTCAAAGACAACTATTATGACCAGAAAACTGAACCAGGATGGGACAGAAATTATTCTAGAAGACCCAGATACACACGTAATAATAGAAAACAAATTACATTCTCTGACACCACTGGATCAAGCAGTGATGAGGAATATACACATAGGGAAGACAGCGCACGAGGACCCATGGAACAACAGGGGACTTTTTTAGAACAACGCAACAGAAGAGGCAGATACAATGGGAACCAAGCAGGGGGTCAACCAGTTCGGAACCAACCCCAACAGGAGTATATGCAAACCAGACGCCAGAGATATTGGCGGTAGATAAAATGCCCATCATCAATCTATCCAACAGGACACTAAATAAGAATGAAATTGACATATTGAGCAAGGGGTTTAGTTTTGTCCCCACTCCAACCACTAATAGATTTCAATTGGAAAGGGACTTACGATCCTTCTTTAGAAAAATTAGGTTAAGGAGGTTCTTTGAAGGCAAACCAATGAGTGAGTCGAACAACGTGACAGGACTCAAACCTAAATCTACATTTACGCACTCTTTAGGATCAGTGGGACACAACATAGAAACCTTTGAGAGAGTTGTTGAGATTGAGGTCCAAAATATCCTTAAAAATGAATTCATTCAAACACATAATCTAAATAGAGCTCAACGAATAGCTATTAGTACTCTTAAAGAGGATCATTCTATCACGATCAAACCCGCGGACAAAGGGGGTGGGGTCGTGGTATTTGACACACAAGATTATGACAAAAGAATGTTAAGCCTACTGAATATTGAGGAACATTATGAAAGAATTCACCAAAAGGAGATTAGCGATCTCTCTAAAAAATGCAGCGACCTTTTAAAAGTAGCTAGAGAAGAAAACTGGATCTGTGAACAGGAATACAAGTTCCTACATAACACCAACCCTAAAATCCCGGCTATATACGGTCTTCCGAAGATCCACAAGGACCCCCTAAATCCCCCCATGAGACCGATTGTTAGCTGTTTGGGTTCTATTTTAGAACCCTTCAGCAAATACATTGATTTTTTTCTAAAGCCTATGGTGAGCCAATTAAAATCCTACGTTAAAGACACCACCCACATTATAGGCCTGGTGGAGAATAAAATGTTCTGTGAAGAGACTCAATGTCTTGTCACCCTTGACATTGAAGCTCTTTACACGAACATACCACAACAATCTACTGTCCAGGTCATTGAAGAGATTCTCAATGACACAACCCTTGAGGGAGTCAACAAAGAGTTCATTATTGAATGCACCAACTTAGTATTGAAGAATAACATCTTTCTATTCAGGGACCAACTCTTTCGCCAGAAGAAGGGGACCAGCATGGGCGCAACCTGTGCGCCCAGTCTGGCATGTCTTTATGTGGGACATTTTGAAGATCGACACATTTACAACCAAATGGCACCATTTTATGAGAACATTAGTGAATGGCATCGTTTTATCGACGATGTATTCTTTATTTGGACTGGCCCCATCGAACAATTAGAAGAGTTCCTAAGTTGGTTGAACCTAGGGGACACCAATTTAAAGTTCACTGGACACTTTAGCAAGACTAGTGTGGATTATCTAGATATCACAATTGCTGCAAGGGGTGGCAAATTGGAAGTAGAATTATATACTAAACCTATGGATAAAAACACTCTTCTTCACTACTCCAGTTACCACCCTTTATCTCAGAAGAACAATATTCCGTTTAGCCAGTTTCTCAGGCTAAGGAGAAACTGTACTGAGCTAGATGATTTCTATAAACACTCTCAGGTCCTCAAAAAGAAATTAGGTGATAGGGGCTACCCTAAAAAGCTGATATCCCATTCTTTCAAAAGAGCGCGCTTCTACAATAGAGAGGCCATGTTTGAACAAACCAAAAAGAAAGAAGACGAGATGACCAAAATTGTCTTTGTGAGTCAGTTTTACGGAATCAGCAATAAGATCAAAAATGTCATCAACAGACATTGGACCATTTTGAATAATGAGGAGACCGTGATACTAGAGAGACCAATCTTTGCTTACAAACGTAATACTAACTTACGCAATCAATTGGTCCACACGTATAGAGAGGTCAGTAACCATAAACAGAGAACGATTGACAATTCTAAACCCACAGGCAATGTAAGATGTGGTAATTGCTCTGTGTGTGCAGAATGCATCGTGGCCAAAGAGATTAAGCACAATGGCAGAACGATTGTGACACACACTCTCAATAATTGCCGGAGTAAAAATATCATCTATTTTCTTAAATGTCCGTGTGGACACGCATACATCGGTGAAACAAGCCGAGAATTAGGTGTTCGCCTCCTAGAGCATAGATCAGCTATTAGGACTAAGAAAATGAATGCCCCTCTGGTCACACATTTTCTAGAAATGGGACATCGCGAAAATGATCTGTCCTGGTTCATCTTAGAAAAAATCACTCTGAACAAAAGAGGAGGCAATATGGATGAGAAAAGAAAGGCCAGAGAACAGTGGTACATCTGTATATTTAACACGATGAGACAGGGCCTTAACTCACGTGAGGAATGGGAAAAACTTCTAAGATAAAGATGCTCCATAAACAAAATAGGGCCCACTAAATTCATGTGTCTTTCGCCAGGTTCAGCTTGATGGATTAGCCATCATATGACTACCTTGTGCGATTGCAATTTGTCTTGCAAGTATTTATGTTTGCATGCAGGATATCACGGGCTCCCATACAACAAAAGCATAGGTTGGGAGGATGTATTGATACACTTCACAAGAGCTCTTAACTCCACATTAGGTGTGGTTTAGGCTCTTTTATGACTGCACTAGGTTAGAACAACTAAACACTAGGACATTTGATCTCATTATCTTCTCTGTTTTTTATGTTAACCACTTGGCACTAGTCTCAGGGAGCTCACTCATATATGAGCCCGTTTGAAGCCAAAATATTCAGTGTTGGATAAGCTTTATCCTTGCAAGATAATTTAAGACAATAAGTGACCAAAGAGATGTGGCCTGGATAAATGCGGTACTCTAATGTTAATACAAATTACCGGATTGTAAAAATAATTAATATAATCTTCAGTGGAATTTTAGATATATCCTACTTATTTGCATGTACCGGTCAGTGGACACATCACTTATCTATGTGTAGCATGAGGATCGCTAATTAGTGCTGATCACTTTCCAATGGCGCCACCATTCGCCAGCACGGGGAGATTTATGGCACTGTCACACATATTCAACCTGGACCCATTCCAAGATGGCGGCCAGTTGTAAAGGGATGAACCCGATCCTTTCATGAGCAGTCCTATGTTTGTTGCCATGATATAAATCTTAATTGGAACCTAATACGGCTTTAAAAAACGGCTCCGCAGTTAGACCGGCACCACGGAACAATCGAACGGAGAACAGAGGCAAGTCGTGAGACTTTTCAGTCCCGGTAAGTCTGCTTCGCTACTCGGCCCGCTAAACCATGTAGGCGCAGGGCACTGATAATACGGATGTCCTCGAGCGGGGTGGATTGCTTAGTCAGTTTCATTTCGACTCTACCTCTCGCTGGGTTTTGCATTAGTTTCCTTTGCAAACTGACCTTGGTTTGAGAGTATTGGGCTTTGCTAATTGTTTAATGATGTTAGAGCACGTAGTCAGTTTCATTTCGACTCTACCCCTCGCTGGGTTTTGCATTAGTTTCCTTTGCAAACTGACCTTGGTTTGAGAGCATTGGGCTCTGCTAATTGTTTAATGATGTTAGAGCACTTTATGTCTTCGTAGCATCTTATGCACAGTTGAGCCAGCAGGGGTAGACTCGGTCAGCTCGGGCTTAACCCCGCACCTTCTGACTTACTAAATTACCATTGAACGCAACAGCGCGACTGAATACAAACTCAGGTTTGTGTTTAAAATCTAGACAGGGACGAAGGGTAACGTGTTTACTATAGGATCGGGCGCTGCATTATAAAGACACTCATAGCGTTTTTCTTAATCATGAACCTAGCTCGATTTCTATGGTAACCTATTGGGCACGCCCCGTTTCCCTGTAGATAACCAGCACTGCTAGAAGAAAAACAATCAGATGCGGTGTTCTTCCAGACGATAGCTGGGCATTCAAGGAGTCCCATAGCCTCTGTGGGCCACACAACCTGAATCTAAGTATAAGGTATTTCCCTCATCTATACTAGAGGAGTGGTTCAATTTCTAGTTTATTTTAACGCAAACAATTCAGACAATTAATTAGGGTTCTTGGTTTTTTTTGGTCTGCCAGAAAATTTACGGCGGACGGCACGCTTTTACAATTTTATCCTGAGTACAACACTGGTGCCACTTCGAAAGAACATATAAGGTATTGAATCAAAAGAGGACAAGTTGGGTCTCGATAGATAATTTCATATGTTTAAACTATTCTAATGCACATTTGTTATACATTTCCCTAGGGAGGAGATTACCCCCATTTTATTGAAAACTGAATTCTATAATAGATTCGGCTGTTGATAGATGTCACTAATGAAGCAGTGACAATCCTAATTCACGAGCACACCCCTGATTAGGTGGGTTCATCTCTCTAAAATTTTGGATGTATGAGATTTGTATGAATGAACTCATTGGAACTATGTAATTGTATGAATGTTTCAGAGTGCTCGGTATGACATCATTATGGAGGACGAGAGTTGGGTATTTATAATCACTGGTTTTAATGAAGATGTCTTTATATTTGAGTTTGGGTTTATGTTGTCCCAACATATAAACATGTAAATCCAATTAAGAAATGTCATTACCATGCAAAATAATCTACTTGATAAATGTGTATATGTATATAGATATAAAATATATGTTTTTTTATATATATCTTTTTAATCTTCCAGAATTTATCTGTTGAGGGAGTTGTGTTACAAGCATTTGTGCTAGCCTGAAGAAGGTGGGGAATCACTAGATACCACCGAAACGCGTCGCTTTGTTGTACAGACTGTATGGGAAGGATTCACACAACGCTTCTGGACATCAATAAAGAACTAGGTCCACTAAGGCACAAAGAATAATATCTTGGGATATAATCATACAAGAAAAACGTGACACATTGATGAAATATGTACCTATGATCTTGTCGGTTTTTGATTGTTGTATCCCTAAGTGCCTTTTAGGTTATCATTACAAGACTTGGCTGTTTGTGTACTTCCCTTTCAGTTTTTTGTCTCCCTTATTGATTTTTGTGATAAATTGCTTTTAATGTTTTTTAACGATTTTTTATGACAACAAATAAATATACTGATTATTCTATATACACTACCCATTTTGGACTCCTATTGGTGCTAATACCTGACTCTTGTGAATGTATGTGTATGAATGGATGTATGCTATCTAAGATACCCAAGGGGGTTTTCTTTATTTGACATAGTGTCTTTATCTGGTGTCCTGTTCCCCTTGGTGTAGTGGGACCCCTCTCTTTTGTTTTTCAACAATCATGATACATCCTTGCCATTGACGACAAGATTGAGTTAGGCATCACTGGTCTGCCATCTCTGTAGACCCAAACATGGTCTGTTTCTCTTGGAGCACATCCTGCCTTAATCCAATCTTGTTTCTCTTCATCTCCTGCCTCATCTTGTAACTGTTTCACTTCATCCCAGGTCTCTAGGACATTAGTAAACATCACAGAAAGAAAAGACATTTCCCCTTCTCTGTCCCTATTAATGGACTGATTTGTCTTGGCACAGTACTGCGCAACATCATTGGCGTACCTGTTTCCAATTGTTATGAAATCCTCCCCCTGACCATGGGCAGCACACTTTACAACTGCTAACTCCTTAGGCAGCTGTATCGCCTCAAGCAATTTTCCAATCATTTCAGCATTCTTTATCGGAGTTCCACTCGATGTCAAGAAACCTCTTTGTAGCCAAAGTTGGCCAAAATCATGCACCACTCCAAATCCATACTGACTATCAGTCAACACAGTCGTCCTCAAATCTTTCCCAATCTCACAAGCTTTTGTCAATGCTATTAATTCAGCAACTTGCGCAGATTTCACTCCTTTCAATGGTGATGCTTCCATGACCTCTGAAACTTTGCACTCTGCATATGCTGCACATAGCACACCATCATCATTCCTCAAGCATGATCCATCCACAAACAACACATGATCATTCTCAGGTAAAGGAATATCCCTTATGTCTGGTCTTGGTTTTGTACAGTACTCAAGCACATCCAAACAATCATGATCATCTTCCATCTTTATACCCACATTTTCAATATCCGGCAAGAGTGTCGCTGGATTCACATTCACACATCTCTCAAGAGTCACATTTGATGCTCCCAGAATCACCTTTTCATACTTAGTCAACCGACTATGTGACATGTACTGAGTTCTGCTTCTTGTCAAAAGAATTGCCACATTGTGAGGTACGAATACCCTTACAGGATATCCCATTATAATTCCCTCACTCTGTTCCAGGCTTCTGCATGTTGCAGCCACAGATTTCAGACAACCTGGTAAACCCACAGCTACAGGGTCAAGTGTTGATGAGAAGTACGCAATAGGCCTTCTCAATTGTCCATGTTTCTGGATTAACACTGAAAGTGCACATCCATTTCTCTCACTGCAGTACAGCTCGAATTCTTTTTCATAGTCAGGCATACCCAAAGCTGGAGCCTCACACATTTTACTTTTGAGCTCTTCAAATGCTGCCATTTGCTCTGCATCCAGATCCAATGGATCTGTCATTTCACTTTTTGTCAATTTAATCAGTGGCTTTGCTATCAGGGAAAAATTAATTATCCACTGACGACAATATCCCACCATACCCAGGAACATTCTCACTTCTCTCTGGGTCTTTGGAGCTTTCATTTCTCTGATTATTCTGATCCTGTCAGTAGTCACTTTTCTCAGACCCTTTTCAATATTGTGTCCAAGATAATGCACCTCTTTCTTGCAAAATTGCAATTTGGCTGGAGATACCTTTAACCCTCCATCTGCCAGATGATTCAGTAAAGCTATGGTATCCACTTCACAAGCTTCACGTGTCTTTGATGCCACCAATAGGTCATCAATATATTGTACCAGCACTGAACTCTCAGGCATGATCAGACTTTCCAACGATCTTTTCAATAACTGATTGAATATCGAAGGACTCTCCGTATACCCCTGTGGGATACGACACCATGCTAAAATACGCTGGCCAAACCTAAATGCAAAAATCGGCTGGCTGTCATGATGCAATGGAATTGAAAAGAACGCATGACACAAATCAATCACTGTATACCACTCAGCATCATGTGGAATTTGATACAGAATCACTGATGGATTTGGCACAATAGGACAACATGCCACCACAATTTGATTAACTTTTCTCAGATCCTGTACGATCCTAAATTTCCCATTAGGCTTTTTCAGTCCCATTATCGGTGAATTACACGGACTACTCAGTAGTTCTCTTAGAACTCCTTGCTGAATCATTTTCTCAATTATAGGAGTTATCCCTTCAATTATTTCTGGTGTCATTTTGTACTGAGGAATGTTAGGATATGTAATTCCCTCTTTCACTGCAATTTTCACTGGATCTACATTATTCATCAATCCCACATCCTCTCCTGTAAAATCCCAAACTGCTCTTTTCACTGTGTCCCTCAGCTCTTGAGGCAAATCCTCCGGATTAAACACAGCAAATGCACCAATTAACTCACTTTCTCTATTTTCTAGAGTCATTCGGTAGAAAACATCATCATCTGGTGTCTCAAAAGCTATTCCATCTGGTGTACAAAAAATTGTGCAGTTCATCTTACACAATAGGTCCCTACCTAACAGGTTCACTGGACTCGTGTCACAGACAATAAATCTGTGCATGTCTGAAAATTTCCCTATCTGTACTCTTACTGGTTCAGTAAGACGTGTTCTGATTTGTGTATTAGCTACACCAACTACTTGGATTGCTTCATCCGAGAGAGGAAGATTTCTAACATCTGTTGACCTGACAGTTGATCTTGTTGCACCTGTGTCTACCAAAAAAGTAACACTCTCCTCATTTATTTTCCCATCCACAAATGGTCCTGCCTGGTCTATTTCTAGAGTTGCACCAAGTATGCACTCTTCCTCCTCTCTTCGGCACCGTCAATAATCACCCTCAGACTCACTCCCTTCACTCTTTAACAAGTACTGCTGTACTTTGTTAGAACGTCTTGGTTTGTTTACCTGCTCATCATTGTAGAATCCTGAATCCTGATTATACTTTTGTACCCCTCTATTCTGCGGCAAGGGCGGTTTTGGCTCTTGACTCTGCTGTCTCACAACTTTCTGTTGATGCTGTTGGTTATTCCCTTCGTTCTGGTTCTGCACCTGTTGATTTAAAGGTTTACTCTCATTACTCACTAATGGTGGATTAGGACATTCAGATCTCCAATGTCCCAGTTGGCCACAGTTGTGACAAGGGAACTTTTTCTTCGCTTCCTCAAGACTTCCTTTTCCTTTTCCTACATCTCTGGGTCTATTTCCTGCATTATTTCCTGGATTATTCGCCTGTTCCACTAACTGTGCTTCCTGTCTTTCTGCAACTTTCACTTGTGCCCACATTGCTTTCTCTTTCAGCTTTCTTTGTTTTGCTTCAATTTCATCACTAAAATATTTTGCATGTCTCAGAATCTCATCTACTTTTTTACTCTGCCAATCCACTGTGTGTTCACGAATTCTCTCACCAATTTCAGGTCTTAGACCATATACAAATCTGTATACAAAGTGACTCAAATCCATGTCACCCAGGTGTTCATCTCCACTGAATTGTTTAAATGCCAGTATCAGCCTCTCGTAAAAAGCATGAACTGATTCTTTTGCTTCCTGTTGTGTTCGATCTATCTTAACCCAGTCTGTCTCTTTTGGAGGAACTTTACTCTTCAGGTATACCATCACCTGATCATATTTTCTCATTACTTCTGGATCTGGTGCCCCTGTTCTTGAATCTCTTGGATATTCCTCAGTAGGCCAACTCACAACTATTTTACACTCAGTCCACAAGTCTGCTGGAACAATTATATCAAACAGACTATTCAGGTCAACCCACAGCACTTTTGACAATTTCACAAACCTATCTACCTGCCTATACCACTCGACGGGCTTTTCTCTCAATCGAGGGAAATCATTCGTAAATGATAAAATATCCTGTCTGGTCCATGGAACATGTACATATCCTCCTCCAGGTATTTCTCTCATAGGATAATTATCCACTAGTTTCTCCTTTTCTCTCACTGGAAATGCTGAATAAGTTGTTCTATCTACAGATTCCTCTCTTTTCTTATACCACCTATCCTTCTACTTTTCCACATCACCCCATCTACGCAATAATGCTACCATTTCCTTAATTTGTCCTGTTCTACCAGTAGCATTCAAATTTTCAATGTCCTTCTCTGTAAAATCCATCCTGTAAGTTCTCTGTAAAGCTTTCACTTTATCAATGTCAACTCCTTGCTCATTTGCTATTGTTCTTAGCCTGTCATGAGTATTCCTTGCTCTCCAGGTAACACTTTTACACATAAACAACAGCTCACCATCATGATGACTCTTCAGAATCTCTGTTGGAACTGTTCCTGTCACAAGCTCTTCTAATTCTATACGTAACCTAGCCACATCAATAACTTGTGAATCCTTATCCTTTTTCTGAAGAACCTTCATCCAATCATTCAAATCATCAACTGTTATTTCAGCAGTTTTTCTCACTGGAACCACTCTCTTTTGCGGTTCTAAAATTGGCATCCCTGAACAACTAGGTTCACTAGCATCCAATAATTCACTACATGTGTCATGTCTGGTTTGTCTCAGGTCACTTCTTTCTGCTCTTTTATCTGAATCTCCTGAAGGACCAACTGAATTTGTCAGATTATTCCCAACATATGGAATCACCAGTCCATTCTCACCTACTCTCTGTTTGTCAAACACAGGCATAACTGGACCTATAGTTACAGGCACCGTAACAGCTTCTAGATTCTTCGTTAACTCCCTAATTTTCTCAGTCAGTTCTGTTGTCGTTTTTGCTAATTTTCTGGCATTTTCCTCACTACTTCGATTCTCTCTCTCCCTGAAAGAACTACTACTTCTTGATTCAGGTGTCACTTTTTCTTTCTCAATAATACAGACTGTATCTCTTATCGGAGAAACAACTGGTGTACTCTCATCTGGCTCTGGTCTATATGGAGGTGGTCTCTTGTAAATCATGTCATTTAAGACCTCATCATCATACTCATTAACTCCAACTGCTCCTTCTTCAATTGTTCTCATAGGATATAATCCCTCTGACATATTCACATCTCGCCACCTTTTCATCCGATCATGATGTGTTTCACGATCATGTCTCCTCCCAAACATATTCCTGTAATACCCTCCAGATCTTTGCTTTTCTCGCTCATGAACTTCCTCTTCCCATTCCACCAAAGCCTCGAACTGTGTAGGTCTCGGCTTCGGGTCCAGACGTACCATTTTTTCCCGTAAATTTCTCAACACGGCCAAATTAAATGAACCATGTTCTGGAAATGCTAGAACACCATCTTCTTTAGTATACCTAACCCAATTCTGCAACCATATACAGGTATGTAATCCATATTTCGCAACCATAAAGGATGCAGGTGTTTTCGCTGGAGGTAGCAACTCACCCTCTCTCGTTTTAACCTCTTTATCCTTGGTAAACCACTTTTTAACTTTCCCAAAGAATGTTTTTTTCTTTTTTTCCTCTTGGTAATACATTTTAGCGCTTACCAAAACTCTCTACTCTCTTCGTATTATAAATATACAATACGAGGTTCTCAACCAATAGCAGCGCGACTCACACTAACGCACCAATCCTGGAGCGTTTACGTCACTAAACAGCTCTTCCAATCCCTGCACGACTCACACTAACGCACCAATCCTAGAGCGAACCCTATTCTGATCCACTATCCAATCAGAGCGCGGACTTTCTGACGTCAACAGTCGCTGCAGTCGCTTGTCTCCTGTCTTCTGTCACTCGTCTACCCCTCCTTTACAAAATCTTCTCAGTAGACTCCGTGTCAATGATTTCTACAAAATCTATTAGTTACAACATAAAAACATCTCCATTGTCTGCTTCGCTAACCACAGAATAGTAAAAAAGAGTCTATTTTTCCAGAGTCAACAAACTTTCATACATCTCATAACTGTTTCCTCTAGGACTTGTCCAAAGAGTCTTACAATCAATAAATGTATATACATTCACGCACATTCATGCAAGAAAAATATAGTACATACACACAGAATCCTGTTCTCGGGAAGCAGCGTACAATCTGTCCCACTACAGAATTATAGCATACATTAACTAAGCAACTTTGCCCAGTTCCTCAACCAAGCTCAGAGAATACCTATTACTCCTCCCGCGATAAGCTTTAACGGAAATCCTTTACGGATCCCTGGGACTTAAGACCAGAGTTTCAAAGATAACCTTCACTACGATACACACTCCTTATATACCAGAAATATATTCTAATAGTAACATACGACGATGTCACTGATTCCGAACCCAGACAATGTGAACGCGCAACTTCAATTGTCACACGTTATTCCTTACAATCCCGTCTTTCCCGAGAGCAGCATATACCTTCCTCTGCCCTACTACGGAACTGCTACCACAGCTTCCAAGTTCCAGAAGCACTACATATAACTCAACATGACGACTTCAACATATAGTATTAGTACATATACCAATATCAACAAAATAAAATCAATAATCAATAAGCTAATGTACAAGCAATCTTATCAGATCAAGACAACCATCAAAACCATCCTCTGCTACCAGGAAATTGATAGAGATCAGGGTATCTAAAATATGCCCACTACCACGGATAGAGTAATCACACAGTTACACGCACATACATTCATCATACGCTAGGGCCCATTTCACTAACACACGCTCAAATACTCTACCAGCAATAACCTGTGGAAAGAAAACACCTAAACACCCTGCATCAATATCAGGTCGATCAGATCTGGTTTTGTGACTGTCCTAATCAATAACATAATCTACACAACATATCCAATAATGATCAGAAATATAAACCCAATAATTGACAAGAAAGAAGGTTCAACACCATGTTTAAAATTATATTGCTTTATCTAAATTAGTCAAAGTAAATCAATCAGAATAAAAACATTTCTCATAGTTACCTATTCTAACTAGGTGTCAGAACGGGTCAGGACAAGTCTCTTGGTAAAGTCTCTCAAGACGAAGTCCTCAGCATCAATCCTCAGCAACGCAAATTCACGCGGCAAAGGCAAAATGGCAAGTGGCAAAAGGGTGGCAAGAACCCTCTCTAAGCTAACAGTTTTTATAATAAATTGAACAAAGGAAAGATACATTGGAACATAGGAAAAATCATGATGTCCGCCGGACTTGCTGAGCAGAGCGAGAAGGAAAGGATGCAACATTGCAACATTTGTGAACCTCCGCTCAGGAAAAATACACATAGCGAAGACTACGGAACAGGAACCAAGAAAATAAAACATGTATCACATTAATCCGGCTTCTCCTCGGCCATCGAGCCACAGTTCAGAGTTTCCCTCTAAGGCTCCTTTGTTTTTCAAGATTGCCAAGGACACTTTCACTTCTCTTGGAGAACTCCCAAAAACTGCTGCTGTCCTCATGGAAAGTTTCATTCAAGGACCATGGTCAGTCAACTTCAAGACCATTTCCAGCAGGGGTCTCCCTCGTCACGTCTTTCACATATTCACTCGAGGCCAGGCTCACAAAAATCAGCCATCATGGACTGGGCCTCCTTAGGCCACAATAGACCATCTCAATTAAAAGAAATAAAACAACGTTACTACAGCATAATGATTAAACAGTGTTAACCCCACTAATACCCTTATGTGTATGCATTTATCTAGCTCTCGCGACATAAAAAGCATTAATTCAGACAGCGTTTTGTGCTCAAAATAAACAGCACACAGCAACGTTTAAACATGAAAACTTGCACGTTATTTTTTAGAAAACAGAAACAGCACACACATGCTAACCCTCGTGTAACTTTCTCTTATGTTAAGACAAACGGATTGATTAATAAAACACACTTGCACAAGACAAATAATTAATTGTTATTTATTAATAATTAATAAAACGCATAGACATACTAGAGCTTCAAAAGCCCCTGAATTTTCTAAATGAAAACTCTGCTCCAGCACAGCATTTCCATTATTTATTTAGGACTGAAATTTTATACGAACAATGATAAATTCATTAACTGGAAAAAGGTGTTGATTAGAGATAATTATTATGTTATATTATAATTAGCTAGTTTAGTAATTGAATTGAAACCTAAGCGCTATATTTAAGTATTACACAGTGGTGGTCTGTGCAGTTATAGTTAGGTCAAAGTTTCCATAGGAAGAGGGTTTGAAGGTTTTCCTAATAACTTTGGTGCCATTGGCAAATCTTCATGAACCTTTCCAAAAACAGTTAATCCATTTTAGCGCCTTTAGGGAGAGTGTCACGGAGATCTGTCAAGCAGGGGCTAAAAAGAGGGGAGGGGTCTGAAATCCCATGTAATTTTCTTAGGGAATTTTAGACAGCACTACAGCCAAAACAACTGAACAGAATTGCACCAAATTTGGTGGAAAGCTACATCTTTCCACAGGAACATGCCTTTTGTGATTTGGTGTAATCCATTCAGTAGTTATTGAGAAATTAAGGTTGAAATTTTAAAGATATATTGAGAGTGGGCTGAAATAAAAAAAATAAAACACTTCTGATTGGCTGATTGGGCTTTTTTGAGCAAGTGCTCTGAATGACTGGCCAAAACATGAAGAGAAATGTTTTGGTGGCAGTTACAGGGCTCAAGGACTTGGTCCCTTTGTTTTGTATGTTTTTTAAACAGGACATAAACGTTCAGACCCTGTATTTCATTGAATTACCCTGGGGGTGGGCCAGAGCCTGAGAGTCAGGGCATATTTAAATAATGTTTGGGAAAATGGGCATGAGGCCATCCTCCTCATGCCAAGTTATGGCCCGAAAACCCCTTACCCTGGGACAGAGTGTGGAGTGGAGGGGCAGGGAACAGTGTTTTGCTTTTTCATAATAATGGCGCAGGGGCACAAAGAGAATGTTGCTGGCTTCCGCACAGGCTCAAGGATAGAGGCTGCCTACAGGGTGCAGGTGGTAACCAATGAAAAATAAATCTCTGGGCCCTGTGTGGGACCGGGGCAGCTAAATAAATAAATAAATAATGTGGTGTGAAGCTGTGAAAATGTATGATAATCGAGAGGCCAGAGCTGCTTATTTATTATTATCTGTCACCATCAAGGAGCATCCCATAATGCCCTTTGTGGGCTAATTTCCATATTTTGTCCTGCTTTATAGTGTTTCAGTCTGGGCAGGGGCAACACCAACATGTTAAAAAAAAGTGTGGTGGAGGACCGCAGAGAGTGCAGCAACACCCCCGGAAACCAGTTATTAAATGTAACCTTATGTTTCCTGGGGCATATACAACGTGACCCCAGGAATAGTTTATGGTCTTTCTAAGGAATCCCAGTGCTGGAGGTTTTGTTCTGCAAATAAGGATTTTAAGGACCCCTTATGGTTGCTCTTATTGCTGCATTTTGTGTCCCCAGAAATATAAAAGAAAGACTCTGCCAGTTCTGTTGTTGGCAAGGCCAATAGGCTTGCCTTCCTATGTTGATGTGGAGATTCCTTGACAAAGCCAATAAGCCTGTATATTGATGGGTCACCCCTCAACAAAGAAGATAATGCTGGCCTTCATATAATGATCTGTGGAGCCCTTGACAAATATTGATGTGGTCATCCCTTGACAAAGGTAATAGACCTGCCTTTAATATATTGATGTAGTGATCCCTTGACAAAGCCAGTAGGCTTGCTTTCTATATTGATGGGTCACCCTTCGACAAAGGCAATAGGCTTGCCTTCATATAATAACGTGGTGACCCCTTGACAAAGCCAATAGAGTTGACTTGTATATTAATGTGGTCACACCTTGACGAAGCTAATAGGCCTGCCTTTTCTAAATTGATGTGGTAAATCATTGACAAAGCCAGTAGATCTGCCTTCCTTAAAATGACACCCCTTTATATTGTGATGTGTGGCTCAATTGGCTGGCCATGAAATAGGTGATTTGCCGCCCCTGGTAGGATTAGGTGCGAGCCAGGCAAGTGAAGTTATATTAGGCATAGTAATTAGATCATATTTGCATTATGAAATTCAATGAAAAAAAAACAAAGGTTAAAGTGACATTATAGGTAGGTAGGGTAATAAGGTCTTACTTTACATTAAAAAACTTCACAAATGTACTCAAAGAAAACAAAGGCTAAAGTTATATTCCAGTTAGGGGTGCTAATAATTTGTAACTTTATTTTTTTTAAAACTAGAAATTTGCTGGAAAAAAAAGGTTAAAGTGACATTATATTTAGGTCTGGTAAAAATCTTTTACTGTACGTAAAAACAATCATAGAATTCTACCCCAAAAAAAGCAATCAAACCATGTACAGTTTTCTCATCAATAATTTAATTGCAAATGTGGCAGTAATATAATCAATTACCATGCGTTAATCAACCCACAGCTGCGCATGACCTTCAGTCATGCATGGCAGGGGGTTGGCCACATGGCCTGACACCAACCAGCTCCCGCATGCAGCCAACCCCCACATGCAGCTAACCCTACACTGCACACGGCCTTTGGTCATGCACAGCAGGGGGTTGGCTGCATGCAACCAATGCCCCAAAGGCAGCCAACCCATGGGCCCCCTCTCCGGGCTACTTTTGGCCCTGGTAACCCCTTCCCTTGCTGTCTGGCACATTTTTAAGGGGAGGGGGGCATGGGCCACCCCTCCCTGAGTCGCTTTGGGACATGGGGCCCCAGTCCTCCAGGGCCCAGCAACGTACACATAGGACCGGCTCTATATTTAAAGGAGAAGGGGGCACACAGCACCCCTCCATGAGGCCCAACACATTTTGTGGGGGAGGGGGACACATGCTGCCCTTCCAGGGCCGATTTTGGTCCTGGGCACCCCTTCCCCTGGGGCCTGGAAGAGTACACAAGGGGGAGGGGGCACACAGCTCTCCTCCCTGGGCTGTTTCCAACTTCAGGGACCTCATTCCCTAGGGCCCACTACGTATTTAAATAGGAATGGAGCATGCAGTCTCTCTTCTCGGGCTGATATCCTTCATCTCCTGGGGCCCAGCCATTTAAAAAAGTGGGAGGGGAGCATGCTGCACCCCCTCCTCAAGCTAATTTTGGCCTTGGGTGCCCCATCCCTCAGGGCACAGCCAACAAAGGGTGGCTTCATTGGTGCCCAACCAGGGCACCCATCACACTATGGTTGAGGGCTGCAGGGGGAGCCCCAAGGCCCCCACAGCCCCAGCTGGCTGCCAGTCTCCAATGGGAGCTGGCATCGCTTTAGTCATCAATGAGCAGCTAAAAATGCCAATCCCTGCAAGCGGGAGCAATTTTTCATTTGTTTCTCTGCCCGCATCAGTGCAGGCACAGATACAGAAGAAAAGTTAGCTCCCAGCAGGCAGAAGCAATGTTCATACTCCTGCCTGCTGGGAGTAGACTTAGAGGTCCATTAGGATGGTGTAGGAAAAACAACCCGACCGCCATGGTAGTGGGAAAACACCACCCGCCGGGACGACGGGAAAACTGCCGGTCCAAATATTATGCTCTGCAGTGGAAATCCGACAGCGGTGGTCGGATAGCGGCGGTTAACATTGTTGCGGGCGGTGCTGCCAGCAGCACCGCCGCGATGTCCAAACTTGCTTGACCTGCATGTCCCTGCACTGTGTTGCAGGCACTACACAGTGCCTGCCACCTGGTACAGGGACATGTAGGGGGTACCATGGGTATCCCCCCAGTGCACCCACACACCCCAAACACATTGGGGGTATGCAATGGACCCCCGGAGACATTCTCTGCATGCCTTTCCATGGCGGTGCCACCACCGCGGAAAGCTGGCTACCGCCGGCATCATAATCGTGACGGCGGTGCTTGGCCCTGATGCACCACAATTGTAGCTGTCCAGCTCCGCACGCCAGGCAAGCGGGGGACTGCAACTGGTGGAAAAGTGGCGGGCGGGAAAGCACACTGCTGCGGTCACGACCGCAATGCTAATTGGACCGGCGGTGTTCAGGGCTTTGATGGCGGGCAGATGTCCGCCGCCGGTCCAGCGGTTGCTGCCGCCTGCCCGGCGGAGGACATCCGCCCTCCATCCTAATGGACCCCTAAGAGTTTGTTCTCGCGTGACGGGAGTTTTGAAATTGCACCCACCAAGAGCAAATACATGCTTCCCTACCCACACAGTTTGGACAGGGAATCCACTATATCCCAGGGGTAGGCAGCCCAGGACATAACATATGAGTCAACCTTGAGGATTTGGATCCCCAAGACCGTAATGGCACAGGGAGGGGAGCCGCATGGCCTTCCTCCCCTTTGTAATTGCAGCCTAGGCCCTGGGGATGAGGTATCAAGGTCTGAAATCAGCCTGGGGTGGGGGGACACCCATGCCCCCAAATATATATATTGAGTTCCCGGGACTTGGCCCACACTGGGGGCATAAGAAAAAGAGTGGAAGATCGTACTTGTTTTTATAAAAAAAAATTTTGCCAATTGCCGAGAATTTACGGAATAATTATTTAAAAAAAATATTTGGGTCCCAAGCCGGGTCCTTGTGAGACCCCTTCACCAGGCCTAGGGGGTCAGGGTTTCAAAAAAATATAATATTTGTGGGGTATATTAAACCTTTTTTTTATTGAGTTAGTAAAAAAACATGAACAGCATCTCCTTAAAAACAGAAAGGAGAAAAAAGTACAAAAAAATTATGAAAAAAAACCTACTATCTAGGGGGCAGACCTGCTTGTCTCTGATGAAAAATAGCACTTTATTTTAAATAAAGCAGGGTTATTGTCCATCTGTGCAGTTAGATCCTGTGGAGTCACAGTATGCCCTGGTGAAAAAGATCTTTGAGTCCCAGTAGAATTGTCTACCTCCACAGCCCAAGTCAACTCTGCCTGTGCAAGCCTTTGCAGATGCATAGACCTCAGGTGTCACCACATCCCTTGGTACTCATACTATATTGTTTATTTTTGCTCCCCCAACTGCTGCAAAGTTCACAGGTCACGTACTTCGCAGATTTCTTCTCGGCACCTGCTCTCTTTTTGAAGAATTGCCACACCAAGGATACCTTAGATGGCTGTGGTGACTGAGGGGGTGCAGAAACACCTGGCTGTTCATCTGAATCAGATGAGTTTGCATAGCTGAGCAGAGATTTTACCTCACTCGCCAACAGTAAGTTGGTGAGCGCGAGCAAGGAAAATCCAACACCAGACCACTTCCCGGTGAGATGTCTCAATGCGGGCGGTTGCGAATGGTTGCTACCACTCGCGTTGAGAAAACTTCAGTTTGCGTTGAGGAAGCTGCCGCTTGAATAGAACTTCTAATCGAGAAACAGAAAGAAGCAGTGCCCTCTGGCACTGTGTGAGATGCTGATTGTGCTGATTTTACAGTGCGAGACAAACACCAGGCACTAAAAATCAATGCAAATGGTGCGAGTTATACCACTCCGCTGCCCACGGAACTCCACTTAGCTTGGTGGAGTTTTTTGTAACTTTGCGGAGTTCTGCGTAGTGGAACTCCGCACAGGCTTAATAAAGAAATCTTTCTGCTCAAAGGGAAACAGGGTAGGAGATCAATCAAAATATGTCTACTCTCAGCAACATCCAATATTGAAATAAAGTCAAAAGGGTGGCATCTTCTTCTAAGAAAGACATCTGTATGAGCGAATCACAATCCTTCTTTAGGGTGTGGTTCCGCTCACAGACCTCTTGCAAGACACCTGCAAGAGTCTCACAACATCATATAATAATATTGCTTTATATAGTTCATGGAACAATTCATAGTCAATTTTTCTTAGCTAATCAACATCTCTAATGCTTTAACACCCCCTCCCCCATTGACTTAAGACGGGGCCCTGGGTGATGGGGTCCCCGGGCCAAAATTGCCCTATGGAGGGGGGCATGCTACCCCCTCCCCCATTAAGTTGTGACATCGACCTGGGGGATGGGGTCCCCAGGTCCATTTTGGCCCTATTGCTCATGTCACAGTAATTAAAGCTCAACGGGAGGCACAAATGATGCTAACTCCTGGGCTTGGCAAAGACTAAGCAAGTATGTTTACTCAGCAATTCCATATTGACAAATGATCTGAAATGCTTTGTGGGGGTGAATGCATCATTGATTTTTTGAAGAGCAAACTGTATGTGACTGTGATGAGTGGATTCTTTCTTGTTCTGTCCGGGGGAGAGCAGAGTCCATGGTTCTCCCTTTAAATTACTATGAGTATGGATATGTTCAAGTCACTTGAAAGCTTTGTCCGTTTGGCCCTGCCTACCTTAGTAGTATGTAAAGGCCTTCCTGCCTTCTGCCAGGATGAAAGACAGCTTCACAAGCAGCCCCCCAGTGCATTTCCTGAATATTTTGGTGAGGAGTTCTTGATGCCAAGCAATATGAGGAAATCCTTACCAAGCAAAGACGTACTAACTTCATATGGTTAAGAGAAATGACCCTTCTTTTGTGGAGATTTACCTGTTTGTACTATTGTTGTCTTCTCTATAAGAAGATTCATGTCATCACAAATTTCTGGATAAAGATGCATGAGGAACAATCACATTGCCATAGTCATTGTTGACATTTCCTCGTCCTCCATTATGCTGCTGTAGTGCAGAATATGCACTGGACATTTACCCAACGAGGCAGCACTTAGTAATTAACCAGTAGAATGTTCTCAACTTGGGTAGATATTTTGTGCAAAACTGTGGACTCTGTTTGAATAAAGGGGCAGGTGCGGTTGCATTGTGGCCCAGTCACTGACACAGCTATTAACATACCCACACAGACATTTAGGCACCCACTTACACACCCACTGACAGACAAGCTCAGACACTGATACAACCACTCTCATCCCCACTCACAGACCTACTCTGACACTCTCACAGTCACTCATAAACCCACTCATGGAATCACTCAGAGATGCACTCAGACACTCTCACACCTACTCAGAAACCCACTCAGGCACTCATGCGCCCACTCACAGAACCACTCACACACTCTCACAACTATTCCCATTCCCATTCAGACACTCATGCACCCACTCACAGATCCACTCATACTCCCTCACACCCATGCAGAGTCTTACTCAGAAACTCAGGCACTCATTCACAAACCCACTCAGAGGCTCCTAATCCCACCCACAAACCCACTCAGAGATTCACTTGCTCTCTTACCGACCCACTCATGCACTCACTCACACACACATACTAACTCACCCACACATGGAGGCACTCACAAAACCACTCAGACACTCTCACACCAAGTCACAGACCCATGCAGACACTCAGACACTTATGCACCCACTCAGACACCCACACAGAAACGCACACACCCACTTGCAGACCCACTCAGAAACTCACTCATCCAGTGAGGCACTTATGCAGCCACTCCCATGCCCACTTAGACACTCACACATCCATTGAGGAAGAGGTGTGGCGCTGCTGCCAGGGTGACTGCCTCCGGAATCTGGGGATCACGGTTCGATCCCCCACGCCGGTGGCAGATTAGCCGAGCACAATGTGACTCTGGGCAATAGCTTGCTTAATCTTCCCGACGGCCCCCAGCGCCTAGAGACCCTTACGGGTAATTGTTTTCGCTTTACAAATGTGGATTATTATTATTATTGAGACACTCACACAGTCACTCACACACCCACTGAGACTCTGATGTACTCACTCACACACAAACTCTCAAAGCTTGCAGGTTACAGTTAGGAAATCAAAATTAAAAACCTTAGAAATTCTCTTAAATAACCAAAGGTTACAGGCACGTTATAGTTGAGAAATAGAAATGAAAAAAACCCATAGTAAGTCACTGAAAAAACAAAGGTTAGAGGGGCGTTATGGTTAAGCCTCATAGCACTTGTACAAAACCAGTGAAATTCAGCAGTTATAGTTGCCTGAGCTGTGTATAGCTTATGGCCCACAATGCATTGATTATGACCTCACACATTACATCACTCATGCCATGATTAGTGACATCAATTATGACACCTCAAATGACATCACTGATTACATCAGCCACAGAACCACTAAGACACCCACTCATACCCTCATAGAACCTCCCATGCACCCACTCCCACACAGCCCCTCACTGTCACTGTTCAACGCCGAAGTCACGCAGGACATGCCGCGTAACTACATGAAGATAGTTATGGCAGACGGGACTGCAAGTCCCACAACCCCAGGGACAGGACACGGAAGTCTCTCGGGAGGAAGGCTATAAAAGGCCCGCCTTCCACTGATCAGGTGCTTGTCAATCCTGATCAGCTCCTGTTACTGCCAGAACGGAAGACTTCGGATGTTTGCGTACCCTGTGTGCCGCATTTGTAACACTGCCCGCTGCACGCAACAAACCCTCCGGAGTCCTTCAAAGAGCGCGCAGGTAGGCGCGTTCGGAAGCTCTGAAATTCCTTCGCTGCCCGAGAGCAGAACTGCGCCGTCCTGCCTCTTTCGTGTGGTTGCGCTAGAGCGTGGGGCTGGACCGGGACAATCTTCATGACTAACCCGACAGAACTGCACTGAAGTAAGTGGCAGGGCCGATGGGAAGCACAACGAGACTTCCCCTGGTTTTCTCCTTGTTTGGTGTTTGCTATAACAGTATTCAACGCTGTCCTGAAAGGCTCCCTCTGAGCCAGAAACCTTGTAATCCACGGAACTCTTGGAGCCGACTGAAAGGCTCGGAGAGCGGACGTAGTCGGTACTCAGCGTGCTTGGAGCCGGTTGAAAGGCTCGGAGAGTGGCGCTGACAGTTCTTGGGCACAGTGACTGATTCTCCTTTGTGTTAGACGTGATGACTCACAAAAGGGCAACCACGGAGCTAAGTGCCTTGTAGGTGACTACATAACGTCCCTTGGCCTGCCATCCAATGAAATATTGGTACCTGTAACGGTACACGGGGTGACGTACCTAGAGTGAGGTTCCAACTCTAGGCCTGCCGTTTCAAGGGGGCCCCACCGCCAAACCATTATTGGTTAATTCCATCCCCTTTTCTTTTTCCCTTTCCCCTTTCCCCTGTAGTGGTGGTACCTGCTGAGCGGAATTTGTAGCTCTCAGGTGCTTCCATTGTGGGGATAGGGTGTCTTAGCCACCCGCATCGCTCCTGCTGTATCCGGCACCTAAGGTTAGTGTTTAACCTATCTGTACTTGACACTCACATACCCATTCACAAACACATACCAGTACTCACAGAGCCAGTCACTCATCCAAAGAGCTACTCACACTTCTACTCACTCATACAGCCACTCACACATCTACTACCTCACCTATATAGCCACTCATGCACCCACTCACCAATACAGCCACTCACACATCCAATCCTACAGACATACAGACACTTACACATCCAATAATATACCCTTATAGCCACTCACACACCCACTCAATCACCGATACAGAAGCTCACACAGCCACACACTTACCCATGCAGCCAATCACACCCACTCACTTACCTACACGCACTCAAACTTCTCCTCCCTCAAAGAAAGATCTTTATGAGGGTGTGACCTTAACTTTCCCACCGAGCTGTTCCCAGACAACCTGGCTGATTGTGCCCCTTTCCGAGAAGAAAGTATCTTCTGTGTTTTTGCTTGTGATATGGGGTAAAGATGGGTGGTTTCTTGGGGGGACATGGAACACACACTACCGCCCTCTCTAGTAACTGGGTGTGGGTATGGTCTTCTTCACCAACTACCTGCGCTTGTTGGGCTTTAAAATCAGCGTTTCTCAAAGCATTTCTATTCTTTCCCTTTCTCACTGGGGGGAATACTAAATTACTGCTCCCAGTAGTTTTTGTTTATGATAATCAAGCCCCAGTATTTGACTGCACTTTAGTCTTCCTAATAATATCCCTAGAGGTTTTGAGAAAAGACGGTGGATTCAAATTGCTGTTATTAGTAATTTTATTTTTTGCCCTCTTGTTTTTACTGTTTTTCAGAGGGTCATGTGTGTTCCTGCCGGTACCCCTCCCTCAGACAGCGCTGATAACTCAGTAGGAGCCACCAGCTCCCCTGTACCTGTGAGTCATGAGGCAATCCTGCTTGAAGTCCCACAAAAACTAAGACACGCCGCAGCCCATCTAACCCAACGAATCTGCTTCGCGACAGAATACCAAGGTAAACCGGCAGATGTGGCTGCTACCGCGAATGCCACTTCAGCTGCCCCAATGGCGTATCCAGGGAGGCCAGAGACCTAAGAAAATATTGGCAAATACTAAACGTGTGTGGCTCGATGGCACAACCCTGACACATGCACCCGAGTGCCTGAGATTCTGGGCAGAATCCAAAAAAGAAGTGGAGCTCAGGTAAGGGTATGTTTCTTGAAAATTACTTAGCGTTTAATCGGAACAGCAGAGTTTGGAGCCAGCATGCTAGCAAGTCACCATGTTCCCCTCTTCAGCCCTCTGCTCCCAAACTCAAAAGGTTAAGGGGATGGAGAATCAAACCAAAATCTCTAACCCTACTTCTAATCAGTTTGCAGTACTAATGGATAGTTCATAGACGGATGATATATAGAGGGAGGTTTCACAACCTCTCTCAGAAAAAGACAGCATAAATGTTAATGTGAATGCAGAATTGACTAGCTTAGATGTCAGCCAAATACTACTCTCTCTGTCTAAAGAAATAAAAGAGAAATTTGCGATCTAGGGAAAAAATCAGGAGAAGATACACTAGGTTTGCGAAAATCTAGAGGAAAAATTGGCTACCATCACAGAAAGGCTTGCTACAATGGAAAAATGGCTGGGAACACTACAAGAGGAAGTAAAATCTAATCGTAAAGAGATTCAAACTCGAAAGATTGGAGAGAAGAAAATTAGAGACAAACTAGAGGCGATGGAAAACAACTCAAGGCAAAATAACCTAAGATTCTTAAATATCCCAGAAGGAGGGCACACAAAAGCATTTGTTATTAAATTGATAAAGTAATTTATCCCAGAAACTGTAGGTCAGGACCTGGAAATGGAAATTCAGAGAGCACACTGGGACCCATTTAAGAGGAACCATGGAAGACAAAATCCCAAAAAATCTTAATAAACTTTCGCTCTTATATGATTAAGGAAATAATCTTGACAGCATCTCTTAAAGCAAAGCATGATTTGGTTTTTCACTATAAGATCCCATATAGCAAAAGTCACTAAAACTCACCAATGGGAACTGGGAAGACATATACAGGAATTGACAACCTTGGGGGAAAATGTGCAGTTGAAGTTTCCAGCATTACTGAAAGTAATGTAGAATAACAAGATGTTTAACATAAAAGGGGTGTCTGAGGCGGAAGATTTGGTCTTACAGATAAAGGCTCAGAAAGGCTTATAAAATGTGATCATAACAAAAGAGCGCAGAGGGTATAATGCATTACCAAACTTGGAGAGAGGGAGGGTTCCTAAGGGTGGGTTGGGAGGGTTGTAAGGGGGTTCACTTTTTAATGTATTTGAACACAGGTGTGGGAGCAAAATTGGAAAAAAATCTATTAAACTGTTTCGAGTCCTCATGTGCATAAGAAGACTAAAAACTTGCAGGAATAGGGAGCCGAATATATATGCCAATGACAGTGGATTGTAGAAGGGCCCAGGTTTTGAGGGTATTAACATGGAATGTGAACGGAATAAGGGTCAAAAATAGGAGAACGAAGATATTGGAATTACTTAAGGAGTCAGATAATGAAGTTATAATACTACAGGAGACACAGTTACGTCAAGAGGAATGGGATGGTATTCTTAAAGGGAATAAATGGATTACGCAAGTTGCATGTACCAATCAAACTTGCAATATAAAAGGTATAACAATTATCTTAAGACCTTGGCACAAGCTAGACTGGAGAACACTAATGCCGAACCAGGGTGTAGGTGGTTGATCTGCAATACTAAAATACATAGTGTAGGGTACACCTTTGTAGGATTTTACGGTCCCAATATAGATAATCCATCCCAGGTCGAGGAGGTATATAAGCAACTACTGGGACCAAGTTATCTAATAATAATGGGAGGGAATGTTAACACTCTATTGGACCCAGCCTTGGATAAATCCACTTTTAAATCTAGAATGTACTTCCCAAAAATGAGAGAAAGTTTACATCAACTAATTAAGAACTTAGGTTTAGTAGATGCCTGGAGGTTAAAAGAGGGACGGAAAAGGGAATATACGTATCAGAATAAAAAATATTCGCACTCCTCTAGAATTGACTTATTCTTGACAGATTGCAAAATGTAAAAAAACAGTAGCAGAATAATGCACCAGCCAATACACTTATCTGATCATGCATCAATAAAGTTAGAGAGTTCATTAAGTATTTCTTCAGCCTAGGCCAGATGGACCCTAGATAGAACTCTTCTGGGAGATAAGGATGTTATAGATTCTTTGAGTGCTAATTCGGTTGGCATTTTTAGTCTCAATGAACACTCAGCCCGACACATTGTGTGGGATGCTTATAAAGCCTTTATCCATGGCAGGTTAATAAGTATGGCAGCATATAAAAGAAAATTAGCATGGGATAACCTTTCAAACTGTGAAACAATCATCAAGGAAATCCAGGGGGGATTAGCTGTTTTTAGGAACCCTGGCAATGTCTCGGAGCTGTAAAACAAGTTGAGGGAGGCGAAAGACTCTTTAGGAGAATATCTGGAGGGGATAGTGCAGAGGAGATGGAAGGCTAGCAAGTTGGCTCATTATGAATACGGAGAGGTGTGTGGGAAGTAGCTAGCCTGGAAGGTGAGGCAGGACAGCATAGGAAATGAAATTAAAGAGATAGTAGATAATGAAACCACAGAGAGATGTATATAGGATCGAACTATTGGGGAGGCCTTCTTATGTTTTTTTCAAGAAGTAAATACAGAGGACATAGCAGCAACACAGAGTGAAGATAAGGAATGGTTAAAACAAGACAACCTCCATAGTTTGAGTGTAGATCAAAATACCTCCATAAATCTGGAAATTACAATGGAAGAAATAGATAAGATCATAAACAATTTTCAGAATGGGAAGGCACCTGGTTTGGATGGTTTGCCAAATGAAATATATAAGGTATTAAGGGTGGAGCTTATTCCTCACCTACTAAAGTTGGTAAACAGGATTTATATGGAAATTCTCCCTCTGCCGCCTTCATGGAATGAGGCGGTAATAACATTAATACCTAAACCCAATAAGGACTTGACTAAATGTGAGGCATATAGACCAATCCTTGCTAAATTCTGACTATAAGATGTTCACACAAATTCTTGCCAAAAGGTTGGACAGGGTCCTAGGAGATATAATACATGAAAATAAGAAGGGTTTCATGAGGGGAAGACAACTAGTAGAACTTACCCATGACCTGATAGGTGAAATTGACGTGGCCTTGGTTTCAGGAACTCCTCTAACCATAATAATGGTTGACACAATCAAGGCTTTTGACAGAGTCAATTGGCTGTACTTATAGTAGGTAATGGAGAGAAATGGATTAATGGGAAATTTCCTTCGGACAGTTAAAAATATCTATCAAGCCCCAGTAGCAAGAATATTGGTCAATGGCTCACTAACTCCATCCTTTGAAATAAGTAGAGGTACAGAACTGAGAATTCTCCCTTTTCATTACCTTGAATGGACAAAAAAGGAAGCCTTATACGCCAACGACTTAATAATTTATACTAGAGACCCTCATACTTCACTGCCAGTAATAATGGGGTTAGCAACCGACTTTGGGAAGAATTCAGGATATCTTGTGAATTAAGATAAAATTGAACTCATGTCCTGGAATGAACCATTGGGTACTCCCTCATGAAAGGAAGAAATCAGATATTTGTGAAATCGGGTGGTTAAAAACCTGTATGAGATGGCATACATTCATTTCGATATACGTTTGAAAGAAACTAAAAACCTCTTGCATCGTTGGGATCCTCTCCCTATATCCATTTTGGGAAGAGCCAACCTTGTAAAAATGGTGATATACCGAAATTCACTTTTGTCTTTAACTCTCTCCCCCTGCATTTTAAGCCAGAATTGTTTAGAAAGTTACAGAGTGAGCTGAGCAGCTTAATTTGGAGTTGCAGGAGTGTAAGAATTGCATGGAAAAAGCTCAGAAAGTAAAAAGTGGATGGTGGCATCGCACTGCCAGATTTTCAATTGTACTACTGCCCTTTTTCATTAAAAAACAAAAGGAAACTATTAATGGACTCCCACAACATCCAGCATACTTTAGGGCCCTAACGAAAAATCTAGCTGAAGAAGGAAACTTCTTTTTATACAAATTCGGTCATCCCAAGCGCTTTAAAAAAAAGTCAAATTTAAAATACTTATTGCGGCATGTAAAATATGGATACAAGTTAAAAAAGTACTGGGAATTCCATACTATAGTGCTAAAGCTCCAATATGGAATTCCCCAGGGACACCTCTGTGTTTTCAATATAACCTAGCATTACATTTATTGGTGGCAGGTATTGAGAAGTGGGTGCAGCTAGCTGAGGAAGGGGCTTTACTATCATGGGAAAAACTAAGCACAATCATGAAAACTAGAATATCCAGATTTAAATACTATCACCTAGCGGGCTGGTCTTGAGCTCAGTCGAACTGGGGACAGAAGTTGGAAATTGAATATGTGTTAAAAAAGTACCTAGACATACAAGAAGGAGGTTGCCAGATGATATTGGGCTTTGGTATAGGGAGAAGATGTTTCCCGGGCTTCGCCGGAAGAGATCTAGAAGCTGGACATGCCGGGCTGTGATGTAACACATCTGTGGTAAGTATTTGCATCTATGCTTTGGTCTTCAGTGAAGTCTGCTCCACTTAGGAGAAATCACTTGTTTACTTTATACAGGGCTTACTGGCCCCAAAGAAGTTAGCAAAGATGGGGGAAGAGGCAGTGCAAAAATGTGCCATGGAGAATGGAGATGATGTTCATCTCTTTTGGCGGTGTCCGGTTATCCAGTCATTCTGGCAAGAAGTAGGGGAAGCATTAACTAAAATTATGGGCATAAACATTCCGGTAAAGCTTTTCTTTAGTTATTTTTTTAACACTGCATGTGGAAGGGGTACATTTGGGTTTGCGTAGATCCCAGCTCATATTTATCTTGATGGTTTAGCACGGAGAGAAATCAGTTTAAAATGGATTTCAGAAACACAACCGACGTGTGAGGGATGGAAGGCTTCGGTTGGTCATACAGTTAGACATGACTGTCAAATTGGTTCTACTAAAAGAGAAATAATATGGGCACCTTTTTCACTTTAAAATGTTTGTTTGAAAAATAGTGTGATAAGGGGAAAGAGTACATTTAGGGTAGGACATAGGAGAAAATCCAAGAATTAAGACAACTTTTCTACTGGTTGCTGAGGATGGTGGTGGTTGCCACAATTTCCTCTCCAAGTACTGGTTTGAAAAGGAAAATGTTGATAAAAGAGTCTAAAGCCAGGTGGAGGTGTTGCACCACTTCTTCAGTTTGAACACCCCTTGGATATGATCCTTACCTTTTCTCCAAGGTTGCATATAAGGACAAAAAAAAAGAAAAAAATTCTCCTGCCTCACCTATACAACCACTCACACACCCAGTCCCTTCCCCATACAGCCACCCTCACAGCCACTCAGTTACCCATATAGCCACTCACACACCCAGTCACACACCTATACAGACACTAACACAGCCACTAACTCACACATACAGCCACTCACACACCCACTCACTCTCCAAAACAGCCAGTCACACAGCCACTCACTCACCCATACTGCTACTCACATACCCACTACAACATCCATACAGTCACTCACACATCCACCCACACCCATTCAGCCACTCAGAAATCCACTCACACACTGATACAGACAGTCACACAGCCACTCGGATGTGATATGTGAGAAATAAAATGTCTAATTACTAGTACAGAAAGAACATTAATTTAACTTATGCAGTAGCTTAGTATGTAACTTTAAGTCTCAGAAACCTTTATGCGACACATTCACTGGATGATGCCATTAATGATGTCATCAGTGATGCCATATATGTCATTTGAGGTGTCATGAGTGGTCTTGAGTGATGTCACCGATCTTGTCATGATTGATGTAATATGTGAGGTCATAAGCAGTGCATTGCAAGGACGTAAGTTATAGTTAGCTCAGGTAACTATATCTGCTGAATACATATATATATATATATGTATATGTGTGAGTGTGTGTGTGTATATATATATATATATATATATACATGTATATTTCTAAAGTTTAATGTGTCATTATAGTATATATAAATATATCATAAAGGTTAAGGTGTCATTATAGTTAGGTTAGGTGTAAAGACCTCAGCTTATAGTTAGAATGAGACATGAGCTAACATTGAAAATAAAATAAAACCACTGAAAAATATCCGCTATAGTTTAACTCACACTCCAATCATGCACTGCTTATGACCTCACATATTACATCACTCATGATAAGTTAAATGGCGTAATTGATGACGTCACCCATAACATCTCAATCATAGCTATTGTCCTGACCCCACATTCAATCTGCATCAGGAATTGGACTCAGTGCCTAGGGTCCAGTAAGGCCCTGTAGCTAACCCTCCACAAGCATAAAACCTCCACTGAGCACAATCTTCCGTCATATGTAGGACAAGTTTGAGGCAGGGCTTAGCATTTGGTCAGCATCTTCACCCACCCTTCCACAGGTGTCCATCCCTCATCAGACACAGACCTCCGACATACACAGCAGAGGTTGTCTGCAAGGCCTGGTGTCACACCAGACCCTGCATCAAACATGCACTAGGGATTGGGTGATGAGCTTCCCTTGTGGCCAGACCCTGAGCTCTACCCTCTTCCTGTAGCCAAACCCCATTGTGCATTGCTTTTGGCCATGAGCAGCAGAGGTGGTAGGTCACAGTCCCTGCATGCTCCTCTTCATGAGCGCTTAAAACCCTACTTGCAAATTCTTCAGCTCATCACAACTATGGTTGACCAAAGGGTCCATTGTAAAGGTGTGCAAAAATTGCTAAATGTGCTTTTGTGTAATTATGCAAATGTATAAAAAAATCTCACAGAATGCAAATCCACATGGATGCATTCAGACAAATGCTACATTAATGACCGCTCACGTCCTGTGGTTCCTACTTCTGCAGGAACAGAATTACTTTGTGAGTCTAATCTGACTCCACATCTGCGGGGATAGAAGTGTATTGTCAGCTCATTCTATCCCTGCATTTTCTACCCCAGCAGCTGCAGGGACAGACGTGCATTGTGAGTAACCCTGGGCGTAGAACTACGCTACGCTTGCGTAGTTTGTGCAACTGCGCGCTACGTGAATTGCATGTAGCATAAAACGCGTAGCGGGCATTTTTTGCTTGCTCGCGGTCCTCAACGGCAAGTTGGCGACCGTGAGCGAGCAAAATAACATCCCGGCGAGACTTTTTCCTCGTTCGCGATCAGCAACATCAAGTTGCCGATCGCGAGCGTGGAAAATAAACCTCCCGGTGGGATTCTCAACGTGGGGAGGTCAGGTTTCTCATTACGAGTGGTCTCGTATTATCGCGACCGCTCGCGATGAGAAACTACCGGTCCGCGTTGAGAAAGCTGCCGCTCGAGTACAAATCTACTCGAGCGGCAGAAAACGACCGCTTGCACAGTGCAAGATGCGGTTTGCAATGATTGCACAGTGCGGACATGCATCCGCCACTGTGCAATCAGTGCGAACATCATTTTGCACAGTGCACTACGCAGTTCGGGTAGCTACGTGTAGCTCACGTAGTGCGAAGTGCACTTCGCGTAGCTACGCATAGTGCTACTATGAAAACTACGCCCAGGGTTAATTGTGAGTGCAATCCGTCTCAGCATTTGTAGAGAATGAAGTGTGTTTAGGACTGATCCTGTCCCAATATCTGCAGAGATAGAACTGTATTGTGGAATGTCTCTGTCCCTGCAACTGTGGGGATAGAAGAGCATTGTGGGCACAGTCTGTCTCAGTATTTGTGGGGACAGAAGTGCATTGTGGACCCAACCTGTCCTTGCATCTGGGGATCAGTAGTGCATTGTGACCACAAGCTGTCCAACATTTGTTAGGAGAGACGAGTGGTGGGCCCATTCTGTCCCAGTGTCTGCGATCCCAGTATCTGAAGGTCCAGAAATGCTCTGCATTCATAAATCAGTCTCCCATCCGCAGGGACAAAGACCCTTGCAGGCCCAATCTGCCCCCCACCATCATCAGGGACAGTGGTAGACCCATTCTCAGGGTCTGCGAGGAGAGTAGTCTTAGCAACTTTCTTTACAAATCTGCTGCCCACTTTTCAGAACAATTGTCTTTTATGGAGCTAGAACACTTCCCTAAAGAGAAGAGTCTACTTACCAGAAGATGAATCTCTACGGTGGGGAGACTATTGCCAATCCATACAAGAGGGGTGTGCCAATATTAGTTATGACTTTGGGTGTCTAACCTCCGATTGGCAAATCTGGCTTTAAACAAAGAGATCTCGACCCCAGGGTGAAGAGTCCTTACTGGACAATAAAATGTGTTCAGTTCTTTGCCCAGATAGAAAGGGTATTTGCCCTGCATAGTCACTCCATGGGCTGCTTCAGTCAAGATTGGAAATCATATTGAAGAGTAGCAAGCCAAATTCCATTCAGTGTTAGTTCAAGTGTAGGTTAACCAGGGCCATACAGTCCTTTTATTCCATGGAGCATTACCACAGTGGGCTGGAGTTTTTGGAGACCAGTTTTGAAAGCCCAGGGCTGCTCCTACTGCCTCTGCCACTTTCCCCAGGTGCTCTAGGTCAATTTACTTGGGGTCTTCAAGAAAAAAGAGAGCAAGAGGAGAAAGGTAGAGTGAAAAGTGATAAGAGAGGTGGAGCAGACACCATAGAGGAGAGACAGAGAATGGGTGGATGGAAAGCAGTGCTTTATTTCAGCTGGGGGTTGCCAGTGCGGGAGTGGACACTAACACTTATTTTTGGGGCCCAGCACTTACTTTTGGCATCAGATATTTGCTGAGTGAAAGAGGGGAAAAAACATATAGATCAGAAAGATGGAGGAAGAGAAAGACTGCAAAGCAGTCCCAAAGGGAGAAAGCAGGAACCTGCAACAGCAAGAACAAACACTTGTAATGCCAATAGGTCTCGCATTTATGAGAGTTAGAGATATTGGCGTTGTAAATGACAATGTCTGTTACCCATGTGTTATGGAGTGCATATATGTGGTGTGGAGTGGAATTATGTGGGTTGGATTGGAATTGGTAATTGTGGAATTATGTTGCGTGGAATTGTGTGGTGAGGAGTGGATGTGTATAGTGGAATTTTGTGGCATGGTGTGCAGTGGAATAATGTGGATAGTAATTATGTGGTTTTGAGTGTACAGGAATTATGTGGAGTGAGATTGTGTGTCATAGAGTGTAATTATGTGGATGGTATTTTGTGTTGTGTAGTGGTATATTAATTATGTGGTGTGCTGTTGAATTTTGTGGCATGATGTGGTATTCTGTGGTGTGAGTTGGATGTATGTTCTGTGTTGAGTAAATGTGTTGAAATATGTGGTTTGTTGCCAAATTATATGGTGTGGAATGGAAATGTGTGGAGTGGAATTGTTTTGCATGGAACTGTGTGGTGCTGAGTGAAATGATGCTGATTTGAATTATGTTACAACAAACAAATGATGGACGGAATGCTGACAATGCATACATTCTCCCCCAGTCAAGAGATCTGGGTTAAATCCATCGTTCTTTTGCCCACTACACCACCCCAGTTTAGACATGGCCATATGCAAATCAGTCTTGACCCTGTGCCTCATGGGAACAATCCAGCCCGAACTGCCAAGCCATGTCTTCCCTGGACCGGAATCAAGCATCCTAGGACCGGTTTCTGGCTATCAGCCGTCATCAGCCAGGATAGCTTGACTCCAGTGGCGTAGTGAGCACGGGTCCCACGTCTGGGAATACCCATCCCACTTAGGGCGAAAAGCGTTACAACAAACAAATGATGGACGGAATGCTGACAATGCATACATTCTCCCCCAGTCAAGAGATCTGGGTTAAATCCATCATTCTTTTGCCCACTACACCACCCCAGTTTAGACATGGCCATATGCAAATCAGTCTTGACCCTGTGCCTCATGGGAACAATCCAGCCCGAACTGCCAAGCCATGTCTTCCCTGGACCGGAATCAAGCATCCTAGGACCGGTTTCTGGCTATCAGCCGTCATCAGCCAGGATAGCTTGACTCCAGTGGCGTAGTGAGCACGGGTCCCACGTCTGGGAATACCCATCCCACTTAGGGCGAAAAGCGTTACAACAAACAAATGATGGACGGAATGCTGACAATGCATACATTCTCCCCCAGTCAAGAGATCTGGGTTAAATCCATCGTTCTTTTGCCCACTACACCACCCCAGTTTAGACATGGCCATATGCAAATCAGTCTTGACCCTGTGCCTCATGGGAACAATCCAGCCCGAACTGCCAAGCCATGTCTTCCCTGGACCGGAATCAAGCATCCTAGGACCGGTTTCTGGCTATCAGCCGTCATCAGCCAGGATAGCTTGACTCCAGTGGCGTAGTGAGCACGGGTCCCACGTCTGGGAATACCCATCCCACTTAGGGCGAAAAGCGTTACAACAAACAAATGATGGACGGAATGCTGACAATGCATACATTCTCCCCCAGTCAAGAGATCTGGGTTAAATCCATCGTTCTTTTGCCCACTACACCACCCCAGTTTAGACATGGCCATATGCAAATCAGTCTTGACCCTGTGCCTCATGGGAACAATCCAGCCCGAACTGCCAAGCCATGTCTTCCCTGGACCGGAATCAAGCATCCTAGGACCGGTTTCTGGCTATCAGCCATCATCAGCCAGGATAGCTTGACTCCAGTGGCGTAGTGAGCACGGGTCCCACGTCTGGGAATACCCATCCCACTTAGGGCGAAAAGCGTTACAACAAACAAATGATGGACGGAATGCTGACAATGCATACATTCTCCCCCAGTCAAGAGATCTGGGTTAAATCCATCGTTCTTTTGCCCACTACACCACCCCAGTTTAGACATGGCCATATGCAAATCAGTCTTGACCCTGTGCCTCATGGGAACAATCCAGCCCGAACTGCCAAGCCATGTCTTCCCTGGACCGGAATCAAGCATCCTAGGACCGGTTTCTGGCTATCAGCCGTCATCAGCCAGGATAGCTTGACTCCAGTGGCGTAGTGAGCACGGGTCCCACGTCTGGGAATACCCATCCCACTTAGGGCGAAAAGCGTTACAACAAACAAATGATGGACGGAATGCTGACAATGCATACATTCTCCCCCAGTCAAGAGATCTGGGTTAAATCCATCGTTCTTTTGCCCACTACACCACCCCAGTTTAGACATGGCCATATGCAAATCAGTCTTGACCCTGTGCCTCATGGGAATAATCCAGCCCGAACTGCCAAGCCATGTCTTCCCTGGACCGGAATCAAGCATCCTAGGACCGGTTTCTGGCTATCAGCCGTCATCAGCCAGGATAGCTTGACTCCAGTGGCGTAGTGAGCACGGGTCCCACGTCTGGGAATACCCATCCCACTTAGGGCGAAAAGCGTTACAACAAACAAATGATGGACGGAATGCTGACAATGCATACATTCTCCCCCAGTCAAGAGATCTGGGTTAAATCCATCGTTCTTTTGCCCACTACACCACCCCAGTTTAGACATGGCCATATGCAAATCAGTCTTGACCCTGTGCCTCATGGGAACAATCCAGCCCGAACTGCCAAGCCATGTCTTCCCTGGACCGGAATCAAGCATCCTAGGACCGGTTTCTGGCTATCAGCCGTCATCAGCCAGGATAGCTTGACTCCAGTGGCGTAGTGAGCACGGGTCCCACGTCTGGAACCGATCCTAGGATGCTTGATTCCGGTCCAGGGAAGACATGGCTTGGCAGTTCGGGCTGGACTGTTCCCATGAGGCACAGGGTCAAGACTGATTTGCATATGGCCATGTCTAAACTGGGGTGGTGTAGTGGGCAAAAGAACGATGGATTTAACCCAGATCTCTTGACTGGGGGAGAATGTCTGCATTGTAAGCATTCCGTCCATCATTTGTTTGTTGTAACGCTTTTCGCCCTAAGTGGGATGGGTATTCCCAGACGTGGGACCCGTGCTCACTACGCCACTGGAGTCAAGCTATCCTGGCTGATGACGGCTGATAGCCAGAAACCGGTCCTAGGATGCTTGATTCCGGTCCAGGGAAGACATGGCTTGGCAGTTCGGGCTGGACTGTTCCCATGAGGCACAGGGTCAAGACTGATTTGCATATGGCCATGTCTAAACTGGGGTGGTGTAGTGGGCAAAAGAACGATGGATTTAACCCAGATCTCTTGACTGGGGGAGAATGTCTGCATTGTCAGCATTCCGTCCATCATTTGTTTGTTGTAACGCTTTTCGCCCTAAGTGGGATGGGTATTCCCAGACGTGGGACCCGTGCTCACTACGCCACTGGAGTCAAGCTATCCTGGCTGATGACGGCTGATAGCCAGAAACCGGTCCTAGGATGCTTGATTCCGGTCCAGGGAAGACATGGCTTGGCAGTTCGGGCTGGACTGTTCCCATGAGGCACAGGGTCAAGACTGATTTGCATATGGCCATGTCTAAACTGGGGTGGTGTAGTGGGCAAAAGAACGATGGATTTAACCCAGATCTCTTGACTGGGGGAGAATGTCTGCATTGTCAGCATTCCGTCCATCATTTGTTTGTTGTAACGCTTTTCGCCCTAAGTGGGATGGGTATTCCCAGACGTGGGACCCGTGCTCACTACGCCACTGGAGTCAAGCTATCCTGGCTGATGACGGCTGATAGCCAGAAACCGGTCCTAGGATGCTTGATTCCGGTCCAGGGAAGACATGGCTTGGCAGTTCGGGCTGGACTGTTCCCATGAGGCACAGGGTCAAGACTGATTTGCATATGGCCATGTCTAAACTGGGGTGGTGTAGTGGGCAAAAGAACGATGGATTTAACCCAGATCTCTTGACTGGGGGAGAATGTCTGCATTGTCAGCATTCCGTCCATCATTTGTTTGTTGTAACGCTTTTCGCCCTAAGTGGGATGGGTATTCCCAGACGTGGGACCCGTGCTCACTACGCCACTGGAGTCAAGCTATCCTGGCTGATGACGGCTGATAGCCAGAAACCGGTCCTAGGATGCTTGATTCCGGTCCAGGGAAGACATGGCTTGGCAGTTCGGGCTGGACTGTTCCCATGAGGCACAGGGTCAAGACTGATTTGCATATGGCCATGTCTAAACTGGGGTGGTGTAGTGGGCAAAAGAACGATGGATTTAACCCAGATCTCTTGACTGGGGGAGAATGTCTGCATTGTCAGCATTCCGTCCATCATTTGTTTGTTGTAACGCTTTTCGCCCTAAGTGGGATGGGTATTCCCAGACGTGGGACCCGTGCTCACTACGCCACTGGAGTCAAGCTATCCTGGCTGATGACGGCTGATAGCCAGAAACCGGTCCTAGGATGCTTGATTCCGGTCCAGGGAAGACATGGCTTGGCAGTTCGGGCTGGACTGTTCCCATGAGGCACAGGGTCAAGACTGATTTGCATATGGCCATGTCTAAACTGGGGTGGTGTAGTGGGCAAAAGAACGATTGATTTAACCCAGATCTCTTGACTGGGGGAGAATGTCTGCATTGTCAGCATTCCGTCCATCATTTGTTTGTTGTAACGCTTTTCGCCCTAAGTGGGATGGGTATTCCCAGACGTGGGACCCGTGCTCACTACGCCACTGGAGTCAAGCTATCCTGGCTGATGACGGCTGATAGCCAGAAACCGGTCCTAGGATGCTTGATTCCGGTCCAGGGAAGACATGGCTTGGCAGTTCGGGCTGGACTGTTCCCATGAGGCACAGGGTCAAGACTGATTTGCATATGGCCATGTCTAAACTGGGGTGGTGTAGTGGGCAAAAGAACGATGGATTTAACCCAGATCTCTTGACTGGGGGAGAATGTCTGCATTGTCAGCATTCCGTCCATCATTTGTTTGTTGTAACGCTTTTCGCCCTAAGTGGGATGGGTATTCCCAGACGTGGGACCCGTGCTCACTACGCCACTGGAGTCAAGCTATCCTGGCTGATGACGGCTGATAGCCAGAAACCGGTCCTAGGATGCTTGATTCCGGTCCAGGGAAGACATGGCTTGGCAGTTCGGGCTGGACTGTTCCCATGAGGCACAGGGTCAAGACTGATTTGCATATGGCCATGTCTAAACTGGGGTGGTGTAGTGGGCAAAAGAACGATGGATTTAACCCAGATCTCTTGACTGGGGGAGAATGTCTGCATTGTCAGCATTCCGTCCATCATTTGTTTGTTGTAACGCTTTTCGCCCTAAGTGGGATGGGTATTCCCAGACGTGGGACCCGTGCTCACTACGCCACTGGAGTCAAGCTATCCTGGCTGATGACGGCTGATAGCCAGAAACCGGTCCTAGGATGCTTGATTCCGGTCCAGGGAAGACATGGCTTGGCAGTTCGGTCTGGACTGTTCCCATGAGGCACAGGGTCAAGACTGATTTGCATATGGCCATGTCTAAACTGTGGTGGTGTAGTGGGCAAAAGAACGATGGATTTAACCCAGATCTCTTGACTGGGGGAGAATGTCTGCATTGTCAGCATTCCGTCCATCATTTGTTTGTTGTAACGCTTTTCGCCCTAAGTGGGATGGGTATTCCCAGACGTGGGACCCGTGCTCACTACGCCACTGGAGTCAAGCTATCCTGGCTGATGACGGCTGATAGCCAGAAACCGGTCCTAGGATGCTTGATTCCGGTCCAGGGAAGACATGGCTTGGCAGTTCGGGCTGGACTGTTCCCATGAGGCACAGGGTCAAGACTGATTTGCATATGGCCATGTCTAAACTGGGGTGGTGTAGTGGGCAAAAGAACGATGGATTTAACCCAGATCTCTTGACTGGGGGAGAATGTCTGCATTGTCAGCATTCCGTCCATCATTTGTTTGTTGTAACGCTTTTCGCCCTAAGTGGGATGGGTATTCCCAGACGTGGGACCCGTGCTCACTACGCCACTGGAGTCAAGCTATCCTGGCTGATGACGGCTGATAGCCAGAAACCGGTCCTAGGATGCTTGATTCCGGTCCAGGGAAGACATGGCTTGGCAGTTCGGGCTGGACTGTTCCCATGAGGCACAGGGTCAAGACTGATTTGCATATGGCCATGTCTAAACTGGGGTGGTGTAGTGGGCAAAAGAACGATGGATTTAACCCAGATCTCTTGACTGGGGGAGAATGTCTGCATTGTCAGCATTCCGTCCATCATTTGTTTGTTGTAACGCTTTTCGCCCTAAGTGGGATGGGTATTCCCAGACGTGGGACCCGTGCTCACTACGCCACTGGAGTCAAGCTATCCTGGCTGATGACGGCTGATAGCCAGAAACCGGTCCTAGGATGCTTGATTCCGGTCCAGGGAAGACATGGCTTGGCAGTTCGGGCTGGACTGTTCCCATGAGGCACAGGGTCAAGACTGATTTGCATATGGCCATGTCTAAACTGGGGTGGTGTAGTGGGCAAAAGAACGATGGATTTAACCCAGATCTCTTGACTGGGGGAGAATGTCTGCATTGTCAGCATTCCGTCCATCATTTGTTTGTTGTAACGCTTTTCGCCCTAAGTGGGATGGGTATTCCCAGACGTGGGACCCGTGCTCACTACGCCACTGGAGTCAAGCTATCCTGGCTGATGACGGCTGATAGCCAGAAACCGGTCCTAGGATGCTTGATTCCGGTCCAGGGAAGACATGGCTTGGCAGTTCGGGCTGGACTGTTCCCATGAGGCACAGGGTCAAGACTGATTTGCATATGGCCATGTCTAAACTGGGGTGGTGTAGTGGGCAAAAGAACGATGGATTTAACCCAGATCTCTTGACTGGGGGAGAATGTCTGCATTGTCAGCATTCCGTCCATCATTTGTTTGTTGTAACGCTTTTCGCCCTAAGTGGGATGGGTATTCCCAGACGTGGGACCCGTGCTCACTACGCCACTGGAGTCAAGCTATCCTGGCTGATGACGGCTGATAGCCAGAAACCGGTCCTAGGATGCTTGATTCCGGTCCAGGGAAGACATGGCTTGGCAGTTCGGGCTGGACTGTTCCCATGAGGCACAGGGTCAAGACTGATTTGCATATGGCCATGTCTAAACTGGGGTGGTGTAGTGGGCAAAAGAACGATGGATTTAACCCAGATCTCTTGACTGGGGGAGAATGTCTGCATTGTCAGCATTCCGTCCATCATTTGTTTGTTGTAACGCTTTTCGCCCTAAGTGGGATGGGTATTCCCAGACGTGGGACCCGTGCTCACTACGCCACTGGAGTCAAGCTATCCTGGCTGATGACGGCTGATAGCCAGAAACCGGTCCTAGGATGCTTGATTCCGGTCCAGGGAAGACATGGCTTGGCAGTTCGGGCTGGACTGTTCCCATGAGGCACAGGGTCAAGACTGATTGGCATATGGCCATGTCTAAACTGGGGTGGTGTAGTGGGCAAAAGAACGATGGATTTAACCCAGATCTCTTGACTGGGGGAGAATGTCTGCATTGTCAGCATTCCGTCCATCATTTGTTTGTTGTAACGCTTTTCGCCCTAAGTGGGATGGGTATTCCCAGACGTGGGACCCGTGCTCACTACGCCACTGGAGTCAAGCTATCCTGGCTGATGACGGCTGATAGCCAGAAACCGGTCCTAGGATGCTTGATTCCGGTCCAGGGAAGACATGGCTTGGCAGTTCGGGCTGGACTGTTCCCATGAGGCACAGGGTCAAGACTGATTTGCATATGGCCATGTCTAAACTGTGGTGGTGTAGTGGGCAAAAGAACGATGGATTTAACCCAGATCTCTTGACTGGGGGAGAATGTCTGCATTGTCAGCATTCCGTCCATCATTTGTTTGTTGTAACGCTTTTCGCCCTAAGTGGGATGGGTATTCCCAGACGTGGGACCCGTGCTCACTACGCCACTGGAGTCAAGCTATCCTGGCTGATGACGGCTGATAGCCAGAAACCGGTCCTAGGATGCTTGATTCCGGTCCAGGGAAGACATGGCTTGGCAGTTCGGGCTGGACTGTTCCCATGAGGCACAGGGTCAAGACTGATTTGCATATGGCCATGTCTAAACTGGGGTGGTGTAGTGGGCAAAAGAACGATGGATTTAACCCAGATCTCTTGACTGGGGGAGAATGTCTGCATTGTCAGCATTCCGTCCATCATTTGTTTGTTGTAACGCTTTTCGCCCTAAGTGGGATGGGTATTCCCAGACGTGGGACCCGTGCTCACTACGCCACTGGAGTCAAGCTATCCTGGCTGATGACGGCTGATAGCCAGAAACCGGTCCTAGGATGCTTGATTCCGGTCCAGGGAAGACATGGCTTGGCAGTTCGGGCTGGACTGTTCCCATGAGGCACAGGGTCAAGACTGATTTGCATATGGCCATGTCTAAACTGGGGTGGTGTAGTGGGCAAAAGAACGATGGATTTAACCCAGATCTCTTGACTGGGGGAGAATGTCTGCATTGTCAGCATTCCGTCCATCATTTGTTTGTTGTAACGCTTTTCGCCCTAAGTGGGATGGGTATTCCCAGACGTGGGACCCGTGCTCACTACGCCACTGGAGTCAAGCTATCCTGGCTGATGACGGCTGATAGCCAGAAACCGGTCCTAGGATGCTTGATTCCGGTCCAGGGAAGACATGGCTTGGCAGTTCGGGCTGGACTGTTCCCATGAGGCACAGGGTCAAGACTGATTTGCATATGGCCATGTCTAAACTGGGGTGGTGTAGTGGGCAAAAGAACGATGGATTTAACCCAGATCTCTTGACTGGGGGAGAATGTCTGCATTGTCAGCATTCCGTCCATCATTTGTTTGTTGTAACGCTTTTCGCCCTAAGTGGGATGGGTATTCCCAGACGTGGGACCCGTGCTCACTACGCCACTGGAGTCAAGCTATCCTGGCTGATGACGGCTGATAGCCAGAAACCGGTCCTAGGATGCTTGATTCCGGTCCAGGGAAGACATGGCTTGGCAGTTCGGGCTGGACTGTTCCCATGAGGCACAGGGTCAAGACTGATTTGCATATGGCCATGTCTAAACTGGGGTGGTGTAGTGGGCAAAAGAACGATGGATTTAACCCAGATCTCTTGACTGGGGGAGAATGTCTGCATTGTCAGCATTCCGTCCATCATTTGTTTGTTGTAACGATTTGAATTATGTGGCATGACGTGGAGTGCATTTATGTGGATTGTCACTATGCGGCATTTGCAAGTGACCTAGAGTAGAGTGGGAGTAGTATAGAATCATAGACTGGATTTGTTGGAGTAGAGAATCATTGAGTAGAGTGTCATAGAGTTGAGTAGAGGGGAGCATGTTCAGTGGCTGAGAGTGTTGTAGAGTGAAGTGTTATAGAGTGTATGCATGGGTGGTAAACTCAACCCTGTTTGCGGAGTTTGCTGCATTCCGCAGTCCATGGAGCAAGCAGAGTTGCGTAAACCTCCGCCCCACAAAGTGTAGTGGAGTATTTTCCTCACTTACGCTCGCCAACGCTAATATGGCAAGAGCGAGTGAGGAAAATCCAATGCTAGACCACCTCCCAGTGAGATTTCTTAATGCGGGCAGTTCACATTAAGGAAACTGCTGCTTGAGTAGAAAATCTACTCGCGCAGCAGAAACAAGCAGCACCCTCTTGCGCTGTGCATGCTGCCATTTGTACTGATTTTTAAGCACAGGACAAACACCTGGCACTAAAAATCAGCACGATTTAACGCACTATGGCGCTTGAGTTTTTCAGTCATTTCGCGCAGTTCCGCTGAACTCCCTGTACTCCGCCCATGCCTAATTAGAGTGCAGTGTCGCAGAGTGGTATGGAGTGGGGTGGAACAGGGTGGAGTGGGTTGGAGTGAATTGAGGTTGTGGGGTAGAATTGATTGGGGTACAGTGGGTTTGATTGGAGTGGGTTGACTGGATGAGGTGTATTGGATTGGAGTGGAGTGTATTGAAATGGAGTGAGGTGGATTGGATTGGGGTGGATCAGAATGAGCTGAACTAGATTGGTTTGGGGTGGGATGTTTTGGATTGGGGTGGGGTGGGGTGGGGTGGGGTGGATTGTATTAGAGTAGAGTCGTATGGAGTGGGGTGAATTAGAGTTGAGGGGTGGATTGGACTGTATTGGAGTGGGGTGGATTGGACTGGAGTGGGGTGGATTGGATCGAATTGGAGAAGAGAGAAGTGGGGTGGGGTGGATTGGAGTGTGATACGCTGCATGGGATGGATTGAGTGGGGTGGACTGAACTGGGGTGGGTGGGTTGGGGTATAGCGGGAATTGGAATGCAGTGGAGAGGGATGGATTGGAGTAGGTGGACTGCATGGGGTGGATTAGATTTGAGTAGGGTGGATTGGAGTCGGGTGGATTGTCTTGGGTGGGGTGGAGTGTAGGAGATTGGATTGAAGTGGATTGAATTGATTGGCATAGCTTAAATTGGGGTGGATTGGATTGAGGTGGATTGAAGCGGGGTGAACTGGATTGGAGTGGAGTGAACTGGACTGGGATGGGGTAGATTGGATTGAGGTAGATTGGGGTGGAGTAGGGTGGATTGGGTGGTGTGGGGTAGATTGGATTTGGCTGGATTGGGGTGGGGTGGTTTGGATTGTATTGGATTTGCGTGAGGTGGATTGAATTGGGGATGAGGTAGATTAGAATGGGGTGAGTGGATTGTATTGGGGTGAGACGGGGTGGGTTGGATTGGGGTCAAGTAGATTGGATTGGAGTGGGGTGGATTGGAGTGGGGTGAGGTGGATTGGAGTGTGGCAGACCGTTTTGGATAGGAGCAGGGCAGAGTGTTCTGGATTGGAGTGGATCTGATTGGAGCAGGGAAGATTGTTTTGAAGTGGAGTGGGGCAGATTGTTTTGAAGTGGTGTGGTGCAGATTGTTTTGGATCAGAGTTGAGCAGAGTGTAGTGAGGCAGACTGTTGTGGATTTGTTTTGGGCAGATTGTTTTGGATTGGAATTGGGCAGATGGGAATGGAGCAGATTGTTTTGGACTGGATTGGATGCCCCTCATGCAAGCCTTATAATGAAGAGGTGCAGCACCAACTAAATGGTCAAAACAACCACAGCCCTAACCTGGCACAAACTCACCATCTCAGCCAAGGCAGCATACAAGGCCACAACGCAACACAACCCAAAAGCAAGATGTGCAAAACAAAAAAGACCACGCACCATGTCTTCTCAAAATATGCACCCTGTATCTGAAATAACATCCAAGAACAATATGGCTTGCTCCTTCGTTTCTTCAGTTATGAAAAGAGAGAACAACGAAACGTGTCAGTGACCTCTCCATTCCCAGATGATAATAAAACTCCCAAACACTTTTTCCATTATGGCCACCTCATGAACAGAACTCCCCAGTTCATTCAATTCCCCAATCCTACTTTTGTATAGGATTCTGAAATGTTCCCCATCAGTCTTTATTATGTTCAGTGCAATGTTGCTCCTTAGCTAGGCTTCAACACATGAACACATGACACTATCTCATCACGTGGACACTAAAGCAACCTATGACATACTAGAGTAGCTCAAGTGCTCATCTTACTGAAGGAGCTCGCAGACAAAATGGACACTGAAGGCATGTCTCCTATTTATTGAGATTCCACGGGCTTGCAGCCATAGTGAGAAATATGGATACAGAATTTGGCTTTAGTCTAGTTTAGTCACCTCCTAGATTAAGTCGTAAAACGTCTGAAATATAACACTTGGCCTGTTGTATTTTTTGGGGGATTTGAAAGGCAAATTATCTCAGAGATTCCAATACTGTAAAATGTATCCACCCACTAAGTAAAAAAGTACTTTGAAACAAACCGGTTTATAAAGTGGATTGTGGAGTTCATTGTACACATGTTGTTGGTCAATGAATATCTAACTGCAGCCATTCAATATATTTAGGAATCCATCTGGTCTAAAATCGCAAAAACAAGTATTTTAGCACAACCTCATAACCAGAATACACTTCCTATCGCCTGAAAGTTTCAGTTTGTTGGCGCCAATGGCCCACAAGCAAATAAGACCACTTAATTCTAGTATTCTGCTGTACCAAACGGGGTGTTGGGACTAAGAGGTTGACCAGCAGTCATTGCTAACTGAACAGCATGGCCGCAATCTGGTCTCTTTGTGCTTGGCTGGTCAGAGCATCATAGGTGCAGCTGTGGAACAGGGCCACAGCAATTAAATCTTTTATTTCACATTCTTCTTTGTCAGTCCAGTTGCATACGGGAGACCTGGGCAGCGAGAAAGCTGTTTTGAATGGCTTTTCTCTGACTTAGGACATTTTAGACAGCAAACAATTGAGGCCAGTGGGCAGATCAGGGACTATTCTGATCTGCCCCAACAATCCCTTCTGCAAAGTCTGTGCCATTGTGAGACATGGTGGTAAACCCACAGTGGGTGTTTTTTTTTATCAATTAGTATTTGATATAAGTCTGCAGAGGAACTATGCATTGCAAACCCCACACCCTGTCCTATAATCCCCATAAAACACTATGCAGATTGGTTTTGTGAATGTTTTCAGTAATACTGTGCAGCATTGCTAAAAGAAGAATAAAAGAAGCCCTGTGATATGACCCCCTACATTATGTTGTAGGCACACGCCTCATGCATGTGCACACCTACAAATTGACGAGAGTGCTGTTTTTATCTTTTCTTTTTCCAATCTAAGTAGGATCTGTGAATAAAAAGAAAAAAAAGTGCAAAGGTGTTTTCTTTTTAAAGGGATGGCAGCAGCAACAAGGATGCTAAAGCAGCACAGCAGGTGGGAAGCAACACTGGAGTTTGAGAAAGCAGAAAAAACATGGGGCGAGGAAGCAACACAGTGGGGACAGAGAAAAGCAAACAGGCGAGACAGCAACATGGAGTTAGGGGAGAAACGTACAGCAAAGAAAGCAAGGCAGGGAAGAAGCACATGGATAAAAAAGTAATGTAAAATAAGCATTGGCATAGCCAATAGGTCTCGCCTTTGAGACCTTATAGGAGTGTGCTGGGGGCCTCAGTCCATATTGATGGAGTGTAGAGTGTTCTGGGGGCACAGTCCGTATGGATGGATTGTAGAGTGTGCTGGGGGGCGCAATCTGTATGAATGGACTGGAGAGTGTGCTGGGGGCCTCAGTCCATATGGATGGAGGGTAGTGTGTGCTGGGGCCGCGGATTGTGCTGGGGGTCGCAGTCCATATGGATGGACTGCAGAGTGTGCTGGGGGCCTCAGTCCATATGGATGGACTGTAGAGTGTGCTTGGAGGCCTCAGTCTGTATGGATGGACTGTAGAGTGTGCTGGGGGCCTCAGTCCATATGGATGGACTGTAGAGTGTGCGGGGGGCTGCAGTCCATATGGATGGACTGCAGAGTGTGCTGGGGGCCTCAGGCATATGGATGGAGAGTAGAGTGTGCTTGGGGCCGCAGTGTGTGCTGGGGCCTTAGTCTGTATGGATTGAGTGTAGAATGTGTTGGGGGCTGCCGTACATATGAATGGACTGTAGAGTGTGCTGGGGGCTGCAGTACATATGGATGGGCTCCAGAGTATGCTGGGGTCTGCAGTCCCCAGCCTTACACCGTATAGGGTATTATCACAGCATGTTTTCCCAAGTCAAAAAGGAAGATCATCCTGGACTCATTCTAACGTCATCCGATGACTTCAGCCAGGCTATTCCTGTAATTATCTGGGGAAGTCATCCCAAGCCATCCTGAAGTCTGCCCACAGGGAGAAATATTTAAATGAGATGACTCTTACTGTAATCACAAAAACTACTCCAGGATGGTGTCCTGATTACTTCAATTAAAAATGCGTGATGATCTTGTACTTCTCAAGGAATACTAACTGACAAGTGCAGGATGAGTTTGAAATACTACCGGATGATTTCAGGACAACCTCATGGTTACTGTTTACAACCACTGGATGATTTGCTAACATCTTCAGAATTATTATGCATTACTGTAGTTTGATTTTATGACAACTTCAAATTGGAGTTAATGTACACAAGGGTATTGGGAAAACACTACGGTACATCCCCTCATCACTGCCTAACAACCAAGAGTACTCAGTGGAATTATTTAGAAGTAATCCCAATTCGTAACATCCAAGAGTATCTACTGGATGGGCACTCTTGGCTATTGCAAATGGGGATTACTTCAGAATGGTTTAATAAAATGTTCTCGATGCTTGTAGATCACTCCTAAATGTTTAAATACAGACTTTCCAAATGTCCTTTCCTTCATCCTGGATTACTCAAGTCTAATTTAAAGACAAATTTGAAATGAAATACTTGGGTGAAACATGGTGTCCCTTTAAAAAAGAAAACTGTATGGGTTTAAAACAGGATCCTTCTTTAAACAAGGACAATGATATAAAATGAATTTGTGAGGAGCGTTGGTGTTGGCAAGAATACCATTTGCATTGAGTAGCAGCCTTGCAACGTATGACCTTTCCCTATACTAATTGTGACAGGTCTTCATTTGAGCTAAACGAAGTCACTCTAAGTTTTGATATGGTGACCTGTGGCAATACACCGAACAAAGAATTGGTTCAAATAAATGGATCTGAAATTACTTCTCACTGTGTGCTTTTATTTCGTCAAAGCATGTACATGACCTCAAAGAGAGATAGTATACTGTTCAGGATAACATTAAAAGTAAGGAAAGAGAATTTTAAAAAGTCAACAAAAGAAGCAGCTCTATTGTGTGTTGCCAGATTCAGAGTATTTTTCCTCTTTTGCAAGTGCAGATCCTTACGATAAGAGCCCTTGTCGTAGTTTGGTTGTTGAGAGGAAGCCAGCTTGCACTAAGATTTCATAACATTCTGAAAAGATAACAAAAGACTATATTAGTACACTTTCTACAATTGAGTTACTTTAGATTTTCTTTTAGATTAGCTGCCTCCATAAATCACTGGATTCCCCTCCACCATAAAGGGTGCCTTATGAGAGGTTTTAACACTGCTTTGCTGATGCTTCTGGTTCACATTTGAACTTAGGCCATTGATCAGATGGAAGGTGAAGAAAGAAAATATCCCTTTCTCAACTGTGAGAGTGAAGGGGCAAATTAGATTCAGAACAGTCCCAGAGTTTCAATATTATTGTAAAAACCGGCTTTTTATCCTCAAGAGACGGCGAATTTTAGGTTTTAATCTCCGCCACACATTGACCACAGTTTGACAGCATTGTGCCTTTAATCACTGCTCCTCTAACATTCAGGATAAATTACAGATGTACAAAGGTAAAGAGTGGTTTCCCAGTTACCAGAGTCTGTAAGCCACTAGATGTAGCCTGTGCAAACAGGGAGTAAACTACCTTGGGTTCAACTTATGTTGCCTTCAAGAAGGATATTGGCGGAAGGTCCACTGAACTACGCTTGCAGCATGCGCGTCTGGAAAAGAAAGTCACAAATTCCCTTGCGGCCAGTACATGAATGCAGACAAGCAAGTGTTTGGACCAGGGATGCAGATGAAAGTACGAAGTAAGGCTGGAAGCACTGTGTGCTTTCAGTGCTGTCATGAAGATTTCTAGTTTAAGGCCTGGATTGCTTGCTTATTTGAAGAGAACTGACTGAAGAAGTAAAAAGGCAATACAAAACAGCATAAAAAGTAGGCCTGGGCAAAAATTTCGTTCCGTTCGCGGAAATTGCGATAATTTGACATTTTTGCGTTCCGCGGAGAGCGCGAAAATGTCAAAAATTCCGGTTTCCGCAGCTTGGCGATAATTTGTTTCTTGCTCGCGCTGTAAAATGATACATTCTCGCGCGCGCGCGATCGCCTTACCTGAATCCCTGCGTTCGCCGACAAGTTTTCTTGATCCGGTCGCGTTCTCCATGAGATGTTGCATTGTTTTTAGCCATTTGCGCTGTCTCGCGACAGTTCGCGCCCGCAGTGACGTCATGCGTCGCGCGATCACGTCTTTCTTCTCGCGATCATGCACCGCGAGAACAACTCAAAACAAGATGGCCGCGCCCGCAAGCAACCACATGGGTAAGTTGGCGACCCGCAACCATGCAGAAAATCTCGCGAACATGCCGGAAAAAAACTTCCGCATCTTCGCGATATTTCTGCTTGTTTGCGATAATTTTAAACATTCTCGCGATAATTTGCGAAGGTTAATTCCGCAAATTCCGCCCACCCCTAATAAAAAGAACACTGCAGCAATAATGTGAGCCGCTATGGGACCACTTAGGCCTTAAGGTTTAATAAGTCAAAACAAATTTTTAATGTTAGTTACTGTTTTTACACAAACAATTTGCAGCTTTAACCTGAATGTTCGTTACCAGAAGGGTAATTAGATGATTTGGAATATCTTACCAAATAAATCTGCAATTTCCGGTTGATCCCTGCCCAATGCTCATCTCAGCACACAATTTCATAATGAATAGGGTCCAACAGAACCTCTACCAGCTGCTGCATATCATCCTGCAGATAACAGAAAGCATTAATATATATGCCATCATATATACATGATTTTAACAGTAAACGTTTTTGTTTCTGACCGGCTAATTGACATTCATAAGCACCATGTGTAACAGGGATCAAAAAATGATGCATTAGTGCCAGAAATACGCGTTGGTCATGTCAAAAATGTACTCCAGAACCAATTTCTTTTTGCAAAGAACATACAATGTTTGTCAAAGCACACAGCGCTGCCTGCAAATGATAAATAGCCTACTGATTTCCACACGTACTTCAGCTGGCCTACAATTCAGTAGGTGTTTTTATTATAATTTTTATTTTCAGGCACAGCTTTTGGTGAACAGAAACTTATTTCTGAGATATGCACGTGAGGAGTACAAAGTGCAGGAGAATTAGGCGTTTTAGGTTATGTGGTCAAAGTTGCTTCTACTCACTTGGTTTTAAAAGAGGAGTTTCACTTACCTTTTGAGAAATCATTCTTATCTTGAAATTTTCTTACATTTGTTTGTATTAGTTGGAGCTCCTCATTCAGACCCGTAGCAGGGTAATCTGACGAATAGCTGTAATTTCCAGTAATAATTGACAAGGAGTTATACATGATTAACTTATGAAAAAAAGTATTTTGTAAATAGACACATAACATTGGGAATTCAACTTCTTAAGCATAAACAGAGAATGTGTGGTTGAGTTTCACTAATTCTCAAATGAAATGATTGCCCACTGTGTTGCATGTTAGGAAATAAATGAAACCCACCCACACACAACAGATGAGATAACGCACTTGAGCAAATCAAATAGGAAAGGAAACCCTATGTTTCGCTCAACTACACCAACAGCTTATATGGCATATTGACTGGTGAATATCATATATTTATTACAAGGTCACCACTGTGAAATCCAAAGCACCTGCCACCATGAAACGACACACACTCATCTAACCTTACACTGGACAGAACATCTCACATCCAACTCAGCACAGGTACGCCATACAGTCATATATCACTTTGCTCCCAGAAGCACTTTCTGAAAAGACATACCATGCACAAACATGCAGAAGAGCACATTAGAACATCAAGAGAGGCATGCATGTAGTGGTACTTGTATTGCATGAGCCACCTAGAGGAGCAATACAGCTATGTACAGCAGCAAGAGACCCTACATAGCGTTAAATCCTTTACGAGTCAATTAACATGCTGGTTCTTATTATGTGATGTGGTACTCCAAAGAACATGCCATCATCCTGAGAAATGAGCAAATCGATCAATAAAAGTGTTCTGGCAAAGACTTCCAGCACCAAAATCCCACGCCCACTGCTTCCAAGACAAGACAGCACCTTCCAAATAGAAGCATACTAGAACACAATTCCCAGAGTGTATCATTTCAGGAGGGCATGGGCTGCTCTGTTATGGAACCCCGTAACCATATGCTGAGGCACCTGCAGACATCCAACATTGTGACAAGACCATACTGATGACAGATTATGGACAAGCTGTTCACCAGACGCTGTCACACTTCAGAAATAGACGTCTAAGACATCCAGAGACAGGAGAGAGATATCCTGTGTGTTCTTTTCCAGCTTGGGGAAGTAACAAGTTTGGCATTTAACAGTTGACTGATTCAATGTTGTCCCTTTACAGTTGCATGACTGTGGCACCAAGCCCCTTCACCACTCATTCAAACAAAGATGCCTCTGGAAATACTATCAGGGCAGAGTGATAGTTTTCCAGGATACCAGTGATCTATCTGTTCCATAACTATCGAAGCATTTCAAATTCGTTGAACAAGGATCCATTCTACATCCTCCTTTCAGCATCTAAAAAAGGCAATACTGAAGATGGCCATAATCTATGACACAAAAGCTGGTTCACAAAAAAACAAGGCCATAAACACCCATCATTACACAGAACAAGGCTCAAGGAGAGCAGGGTGCGGGCATTGTCAGTCACGCCTGCTCCTATTGCAGACAGGGAGCTGGGTGGAGTCAAGTGCGGATAAATTGGTCAGTCCGTGACAAGAACATGGTTCCCGTTCAGTAACAGATCTGCCTAGCATTTCCTGCTCGGGTCCTGTTGTCCCGCAGTTGAGAATTCGTGGTACCTTGATTGGACGTCTCTGGCATGTTGCGGCTCCTTCATGCGGGTCTTCCTCCAACAGATCGTTGATATCTTCTTCCGGGTTCCTGTCCGCATCCATGTTCCCTCACCGGAGGTACCCGCTTGTGTACCTCTGTTTCTTCGCGCCGGAGTTTCTTCAGCCTCTCGTCCTGTACAGAATACAATGAGAGAAGAAAGATATATTTAACCAAAGAATCCTCGTCTATCAGGTATATGGTAGGATGATGTTATATATGGTTAGAAGGACATCTTTACTTATCTGATTTATCTGATCCAAGGAGAGTGGAAACACGGTTATTCTTTTGCTTCCCTTATTTAACACGGGCTGGATATAAAGAGAAAATAAATGTTAGTTTCCTGATTTCTTAAGGCAACGCTATATTCTTATCTGACCCAGCACCTTTTTGTGTAGATTTTTCATATTACATCCAATCTAGGAAAATATGTTTTTTGCCTAGTATTAACTAGGATGTATATTTTTGGGGTCTAATGGAGTGCTACAGTGGCATTTGTTAAGGTTAGTCCCTCTCATTGTTTTTTGCAATTATACATATAACTTCTTTTACCACAAGGCGAATAACTAAGCTCACAAAAAGGGCCACTGCCCATTCTCCAGACCCAGGCAAACAAAGTTGTGGGCTCTCAGCCATGCTGCATAACCAGGCTGAGAAAAAGCAGGGCCCTGGTCGAAGGTGCATAACATAGGCTCAAAGCCACTGTGGTACCACTAAAACATTAAAAAATAAAATACAAAACCCCACAGCCAATCACCACTTTGCACATGCGAAAGACAGGCACCATCATATCATGGAAGCCAACAACAGGACAGGAATTCCTACCATTATACCCAACCCAGCATTTTACCAGAGGTAGCCAACATATCATGGGTGCTCATATATGGTCAAGAATGACCATTTTTGTGACTGGGCCAAAGTTTTCCAAAGGTTGGGTATCATGCAATGGTTGCCTAGTTGCCAAGGAAAACCATCATGTGTGGGTCAGCATATCACCAGTGTTGACAATGGGAGCAACACTACTCCCTCAGGCACTCACAGAGCCTTAAATGTTTTTCTAGTTTACCTTTTGCGGTTGTCACGACGCCAAATGGTGCTCCAGGCTGCCTTGCTTTTCCCCTCACGTAGACAGCAGTAGTTCCCCGATTAGTACTCCTGAGAGAAGTGGGCGTGAGTCCTTTGGGTGGAAAGAGCATCTTATAAATAAAGAGCATATGGACGGGATGGAAAAGGCAGGTGTGTAGAGTATTTAGAGTGCACGTACAGGACAGAGAGAGGATGTACAGGGCAGAGAGCAAAAGCTGCTTGCCTCTCCCTCCTCCCTTTTCGTCACTTGTTTTTAGCATCTTATCAGCCATAGCTGGAAAAGACCAGCTGTTGTGCTTTGAGCGAAGTTGCTGTGACCGGGGAGCTCTGCTGCTCCGTGTGTGGTTCGTTTCTAACAGACCATTTACAAACATGCTCTCTAAAGCACTGTCCATTAAAGCATACAAAACGTGGCCAGGTAAGTATGACTCCGGCGCGATGTTGTGCTTTTTAATTAATTTCATCGCGTTTCTAGCTTTTTATATTCCGTCCTTGTCTAGGTTAATTGTTAATTATGCCTTCCTGCCTTTATAACGCCTACCTGTGGCGGGTGGCCAGCCCAGACCCAAGGCTGCTCATCTACAGAGTAATCTCTTCGTGCTTGTAACTTATCACTTTTTTTCGGCAACATGAGAAAGTGTTATTATAACATAGGCGAAACGTGTTTGCGCTTGCATAGGATCAGTATTTTAAACAGATGAAAAATGGTGCTAATATATGTCATGACTATAGTACAACCTAGTCTTCAATTGCCACTGCTTTTACATGAGAAGTGTAAAATTGACAGTGGTTCGATATTTTGTCAATTTTATCTCCACTCATACATCCCATTTAACGCCACGCAGATTAGTTCCAACTGTCATCTTAAAACTATAACAATTCTTAAGCAGCGAAGGTATTTTTAGATACATTTATAGCAATCAGGCTGTACTCGTATACTGTCAGTTTAGTTGCAACAGTGCCGTACAATTATTTTAGAAACTGCTTGCTAAACACCTTTTACTCATATCATCACTACTCGGCTGAACATAGAAACGTGCTTGCGGTGTGAAAATACAGAATAATAAACCTCACTAGTGAAATATTGCTGTTATCCTGATGCGGTGTGGAAATACTGAACAAACTTTGCGTTAAAAATTTGTTTTGTAAATGTTTCTGCGCTAAACCCAATGCAGTGGGAAAATGCTTTGTCGAAAAGCCATTTTATATAACAATTAAATTTTTATTTCTGTTCTCCCGACGTGGAGTGCAAATACTGAACAACACACTTCACGTGAGAATCGCGGTTTGTAAATGTTAACGCACCATCTTGGAACCCACATTCTGGTGTCTTAATTTGAATACATTTCCCTAACTCCACTCCATGGGTACGTGTGCACAAAGCACAATTAATCACCAATTGCAGTTTGTAAACATTTTTGCACGATTTTATATGCGAATGTTACACTCAGATATTTCACGGCCTGTGTGGTATTTAAAAAATTGGAGCTGGGAAATCAGGTGTCGGCTCAACATCTCCTGAGTCTGGGCAAATCATTTAACCCCTCTGTGCCTACCAAGCAGGGTTGGATTGGGATAAAAAAAATTGGCCTGGGTGCCCTAAAAACGAGTTTAAGCTATTGACATTGTACATGACAATGCCTTTTATTTAGGTTTTGAAAACAAAAATAAAAGGCATTGTTATTTGCAATGTCAATAGCTCAAACTCGCGTGAATTCGAGACCTATTGCATTGCAAATGATTAATGATGGATTAATGCTCTATACATGCTTTGCGAGGGTTTATGTGAGGAGGCATGGTCTGCTAAAAGCCAGGAAACCCCTATTGAAAACATTCCTCTGAAGCAGTCATAGGTATTAATAGGCGACTAAAACCGCTCATCCTACCATCGCAACATTTCTGCATGTAAGTACTTTAAGCATTACTTGGTTTCCATCTACTAGGTGATTTGCCCAGAATCACAGGATGTGTATCCGACGCTGGGACTCGAACACGGGTCCCCAGTTTCAACATCTACAGTTGTGACCGTAAAGCCATACCGATAATGCAGCACTGTGGAGATTAGGCAAACGTGCATTACTGCAGTTGTAATGAAAATGTGCAATTCGCCTTACTTCAGGAGCCTAAAAACTGGGCGCATTCTTGTATCACTATCAAACTGGGTAAAATGTGCAAAAGTGCAGCACTGTGGAGACTGCGTGAATATGTACATTATTCTAGGATTCTGAAAACGGGCTAACTACATTGCTGCATCTCTGTGCAGACTGTACAAAATATGCTTTAGTGCAGCTCATTTTGCTCAACTATACAGTGTGAAAAATAATGTGTAGTTTTGTAGCGCGGCCGCTAAGGTGAAAGCGGCCCACGCTGGTAATTAAGTAAGCGCAGCCGCTAAAGTGAAAGCGGGCGGCACTGTAAATTAATTAATTAAATAAGTGCAGCCGTAATAGTTAAAGCGGACCGCACTGTAATTTAAATAAATGGCACTGTAAATTAATTAATTAAATAAGTGCAGCCGTAATAGTTAAAGCGGACCGCACAGTAATTTAAATAAATACATTATGAATGCGAGCGGTGTGCTGCGATGGCGTGGGTGGAAGAGGAGAATATCATTAAAGAAAATAGTGCTTACCGACTTATCAAACAGACTGTGTAATGACACAGGTAAAAAGTCCAGTCAATATGGGAGGTTACAAATGCAGACAAGGCGCTACCAAGGAGGGACTAGTAAGCCTATTTAAAATATTAAAAGCAACAATTTAGCAAAGACAGTAACAGGAGCCAATTAAAGAGATGGGCGTGAAATTGGCAGAGCTTCTATGCCTAACCTTAATACAGCATGCCTTGCAGAGCTGCGCATGTGCTGCCTAGGCTCAACCTGAAAGGCACTTCTGCAAAAATGTATGTAGATACGTCATAGTTGACAAGTTTCACATGTCGATGCATGACTAGTTAGGACAGTCCCTTTTTTTCATATAAATCTGGAATTTGTAGTCTTATTTAACCCAATATAAAACCAGGACTCAAGACCCAGAATTCTAAGAATAACATGAGACCGGAGTAACTAGTGTAGCAGGGACCTGGGAAACTGGCAGCTATGATGCTTGCAACAAAGATTACATGGACATGCTGAGACCCAAACCTGGTACGTTGTTGCCATCCTGACTTATTACATAAGATCCACCATTAAGTAGTCAATACCACTAGGCATTCTGGAACTTGTAGTTTCAATTTTATAATTTTCCTGCTCAATGTTTTGGACGACAAATCAAAGACGGGCTGAAATTTAACCTAGTGGATAGGGTCAGTTGAGAACTTTGCTTGTGCAGCTGCATATTTCCTCGCTGTGGCCCTTCTCGTATTTGATCACTGCAGTCACTTTTGGCTTTTATGTATTACATTTTTCTCCAATTACCCATCTGCACTAGAAGTATAATCATTTTCAAAACATCAGGCGCATTTTCATGTTAAAAAAAACATGATGCTTGTGGAGATTTGGATGTTTCTTTTCAAATCATCAAGCACAATTGGATATTTTGTAGTATTCACATACTCATTCTTAATTCCTCCTGAAGTCATCAGGAATAGTCACACCTTGTGAAATCATCACATACTCATTCTTAAATCCTCCTGAAGTCATCAGGAATAGTCACACCTTGTGAAGTCATCACATACTCATTCGTAAATCCTCCTGAAGTCATCAGGAATAGTCACACCTTGTGAAGTCATCAGATACTCATTTTCAAGTCATCCGCAAGTCATCAAGCTCAAGTTTCTTAACTCTGCTGATGACTTCAAGTGCTTGATGATGTCTGATGATGTGAAAATGACTTCTAGAGTAGTTGGATGATCATCCAATAACTCTGGGATGGCTTCTAAAGTAATCCTGTTTGACCTGGGTTGCTTTGCTTCTGTTCTTGTTTTTCATTATTAGACGCTGTGTTTAATGACAGATCCCTGCATACGGCTGTATTTTACTGCTCTGTATCTCATTTACTTACCGTATCTAGAGTTCTGCAGCAGTTCTTTCTTCTGTACCTTTGATGTATCGTGTTGTACTCTGTGTGTTCTGTTGTATCTTCTGTGTGGCCCTCCACTGTGCAGCGTTCTGTTTCATGTACTGTGTGTGCACTGTCGCACTCTCGAGCATTGCACTTTTCTGCATTGTAATGCTTTGTACAGATCGCCTTCAGTTGCGCATGTTCAGTTTTCTTGCGTGTTTTGGTATGCCAATATGTCTCACTTTGAGCGGTTGTACTCGTTTTAAATGAGTCCATTGAACTATGCGTGTTGTTCCATCTTCAGAAGTTTATCAAGCATCGAACGGGGGCCGCCTGTTCCCAGACACGGCCTTTTTTGGGGGGGGGGGGGCTGTTGTGTGTGATGGGGATGCAACAAAATGCCTGGGCATAATGCGGACTTGTGCCCATGCACGCAGTGTCTTTTTTTATAAATCTTTGAATCCAAAATATGACACGGGTATCTCTTGAAGCACTCTGAAGCCCTGCCTGTCTCAAGGGTCCACATATGACGTCATGTTGGTGTAAAGTGCCTAGGGCCTGTTTCAAGCAGACCACAAGGCCCCTTTAAAAAGATCTGTATTGGTAAGTAGCCATGTACGTGAAGTTACCTGGGGCCTTTGGGTGTGTGTTTTCGGTTTGTGTGTGTGTGTGTTTCTGTGTGTGCGTGTTTTTGTGTGTGTGTTTGTGTCTGGTTCTTTCTCTGTGTGTCTGTTTGTGTGTGTGTGTGTCCGTGTGTGTTTATGTGTGTCTGTCTGTGTATGTGTGTCTGTATGTGTGTCTGTGTGTGTGTTTGTGTGCCTCTCTGTGTGTGTCTCTGTGTGTGTGTGTGTGTGTGTGTCTCTGTCTGTCTGTGTGTCTGTATGTGTCTGTCTATTTGTGTGTTTGTGTGGCTGTCTATGTGTGTGTGTCTGTATGTCTGTGTGTGTCTGTCTGTGTTTGTGTGTGTGTGTCTGTGTGTGTGTGTGTATATCTGTCTGTCTGTCTTTGTCTGTGTCTATGTGTGTGTCTGTCTGTGTGTGTGTGCATGTGTGTGTGTATGTGTGTTTGTGTGTCTATCTGTAAGTGTGTCTCCGTTTCTGTCTGTGTGTCTGTGTGTGTTTGGCTGTCTGTGTTTGTCTGTGTGTTTGTCAGTCTGTGGCAGTCTGTCTGTGCCAGTCTGTGTGTGTCAGTCTGTGTGTGTTTGTGTGTGTGTTTCTGTGTGTGTGTCTGTCTGTGTCTGTCTCTGTGTGTCTGTCTGTGTGTGTCTGTGTTTCAGTGTCTGTTTGTCAGTGTCTGCATGTGTGTCTGTCTGTGTGTGTGTCTGTCTGTGTGGCTGTCTCTGTGTATGTCTCTGTGTGTCTGTGTGTGTGAGCGCACGTGTGTGTGTGCATGCGTGTGCCCTGATGGTCTTCTCGGAGGAGGGGGAAGGGGCAAACAGCCATGGACACGTTGGAGGAGAGTGGGGTGCATGAGTAGAGAAACACCTACTTAAATGCAGTATGGGGCACCCATGCCCTCAGAACATTTAAGGATTGTGAAGACTCCGAGCCTCCCAAAATCAACTTAGATTTGACCACATGATATACAAAAAAAAATCTACTTTTTTACACAGTCTGTTTTTAGAATTGATAGTGAGCACAGGTCATTACAGCCAGGCATTTTCCTATATTAAAAAACACCTTTTTATTCACATTTACAGTGAACCTATGCTATTTTACAGAGCCGAGTTATAACTTTAGTCAAATATGTCATTTTCTTTTTGGAGTATTGGGTAAGACTGGCGGCAGAGAGGGAAACGCAGGTTTGAAGTGCATCTTAAAATAGTTGAAAAGACCTCGGTTTATCGTACCATCCAAAACCAGCGTGAAATTCAGCCCGACTGGAAAAATAGCATTTCTAAAAAAAAAAAATACAGGCTTGTTAATTGTGCGTACTCGCCCCCATCGTTGCTATGAAATGTACATAAATTATAGTTATGAATGACGGCCATCGGCCGTGAAGAAAGATGAAACAGCGCACAAACAAGCAGAGGCAGGCAAACAACAAGTCTCAGCGCTTGACCATTCAACTAAAAAAAGGAGAACGGCAAACACACACTATGTTAAGCAATGAGTAAGCATCACATTAAGAAGTGGTGTGTGGCACACTATACTTCGTTGCAAATTATTCTTTATAAACTGCAGTTAATCCGTCTTGAAGTTTGGGTGCTGGTGGGTGTCTCCCTCTGAGTTGGTCTATGTGACTAAAAATATTATGCGCTGTTAAATTATTAACAGTGTTCCCAACGGGCACTCCTTTGAGACGATGTCTCCAATGGTAATTCCAATACTGTATTATTTGGTGAATGAATACAGTAGACTGTATGAATCTTCCAAATTCAATTTTCTTGTACTTTAATTCATCATCATTGTTAAATCACAATGGTCCCATCTGAATTTCAACTTATATCACTTTTCTTTAAGGTACAATTCACATTAGTACATTAAAATCCATTTGTAGTAGTAAATCCCTAAGCATTTCGGGACTGGGCCCTTCTTCAGGGGTTGTATTTTTAATCTGAAAAAACGGAGATAGCACAATGTTGTAATCCAAGAATGTCTGTTGCCCCACTAGGTAACACAAAAAAAAGATCAACGGTTATCTGCCTTGAAATTGAATTAACACAACACTAAAAAAACACATTGAAAAACAGATGTTTTGGTGGTTTTTGTGACAACTTAATTGTGAACATTAATGTGCTTGTTGGGCTTTTCAAAACCAAGGTGCTTTACTATAAAAGGGTTTGCGTGAACAAGCGTTACAGTATGGAGGTGAGATTGGTTAATTGAAAGACCAGAATACGGAAAGAGTGGCCGTGACCAAAAAATGGGGTGCTCACTGTAAGCGGAAAGAACGATCGTGTTTGTCCATGCTCACGAGTGCGACTGAAATTCAGTATGACGGTAAAGTTTGTGCACTCTACACATCCATTCCCCATAATAGAAACATGATGTGTAAAGCTGCCGCCTAATGAGAGCCCCGGCACCTCTTTTGTTACAATTTAAGCACTGGGAAAGTGGCTGTAGCCAAGCCATTATTAAATTTCATTTTCAAATTTATGTGCTCTTTCTCAAACTAACAAAAGAATTATAGAGTATAAAGCTGCTGCCTGATCACAACACCGGCACTTCCTTTGTTACAAATTAAGCACCAGGAGGGTGGCTGTCGCTACGTGTTTGCAGCGAGACACAAATACAATTAGTAGCATAGCTCCACTTGTCCTTTAAACAACATCCCCTTCCCGCTTGAACGGTTTGTGTGCTCTGTGTTAGGCAGGCTAAAAAAAAAACATGCTGTGTAAAGCTGCCGCCTGATGAGAGCCCCGGCACTTCTTTTGCTTCAAATTAAGCACTGGGAAAGAGGCTGTAGCCAAGCAACTATTAAAATTTGGTTTATGTGCTGTTTGTTACGCAAACTAAAAAACAATTATACAGTGTAAAGCTGCTGCCTGATCAAAACACAGGTACTTCCTTTGTTACAAATTAAGCACTAGGAGGGCGGCTTTAGCTACGTGTTTGCAGTTAGACACAAATAAAAATACTAACATAGGTACACTTTAGGGCATACTAATTTTTTGTGAGTATAGGAATATTAAGTAATTTGTCCACAATCTCAGGCTATTAAGCACAATCAGATATTAAAACCTAGTTTCCAAACTCGTACTTTGGCAGTTTTGCCCTTTAAACAACATCCCCTCCCCATTTATACGGTTTCTGTGCTCTGTGTTATGCAGGCTAAAAAAAAAAAGTGCTGTGTAAAGCTGCCGCCTGATAAAAGCCCCAGCACCTGTTTTGTTACAAATTAAGCACTGGGAAAGCAGCTGTAGTCAAGCCACTATCAAAATTCGATTTATGTGCTCTCTATTACCTAAACTAAAAAAAGAAATATACAGTGAAAAGCTGCTGCCTGATCAAAACACCGTCACTTCCTTTGTTACAAATTAAGCACTAGGAGGGCGGCTGTAGCTTTGTGTTTGCAGCTAGACACAAATAAAAATAATAACGTAGCTCTACTTTAGATCATATTTATTTTTCGTGATTATAGGAATATTAAGTAATTTGTCCACAATCACAGGCTATTAAGCACAATCAGATATTAAAACCTAGTTTCCAAACCCGTACATTGGCAGTTTTGCCCTTTAAACAACATCCCCTCCCCATTTATACGGTTTCTGTGCTCTGTGGTAGGCAGGCAACAAAAAAAAATACGCTGTGTAAAGCTGCCGCCTGATGAGAGCCCTGGCACCTCTTGTTACAAATTAAGCACTGGGAAAGTGGCTGTAGCCAAGCCAGTATTAAATCTCGGTTTATGTGCTTTCTGTTACCCAAACTAAAAAAACAATTATACAGTGTAAAGCTGCTGCCTGATCAAAACACCATCACTTCCTTTGTTACAAATTAAGCACTAGGAGGGCGGCTTTAGCTACGTGTTTGCAGCTAGACACAAATAAAAATAATAACGTAGCTACACTTTAGGACATATTTTCTTTTCGTGAGTATAGGAATATTAAGTAATTTGTCCACAATCAAAGGCTATTAAGCACAATCAGATATTAAAACCTAGTTTCCAAACTCGTACATTGGCAGTTTTGCCCTTTAAACAACATCCCCTCCCCATTCGTACGGTTTGTGTGCTCTGTGTTAGGCAGGCAAAAAAGAAACATGCTGTGTCCTTCCAGTTAGCAAGGACCATTTTCACTGCTGCCGTCAACAAGAGGTCCAGGAGAGCTTTGTCGCCATCAGAGTCCAGGTCAACCCTCAGAGATGCCATAGTCAGGGTGGAGAATTCTTTAGCCATTGCACATTTAAATATTTTTGACAAAAATGCAAAGACCTTATCCCAAAAGGACTCCATTTCCGAGCAATGTAAATAAGCTAAGTCCCCCGTTTCATGTTTGCAATTCCAACACAGTGCGTCATCTCCTATGTTCAAAGAAAATAAACGTGCAGGCGTCCAAAAGGCATTGTGTAATAGCCAATATTTGGTCTGGGAAAGTACTGGAGACACCTTGTTACGTGAGACAGAGTGCCATAGTTTAGCCCACAAAGTGTCAGTTAAAGGAACAGAGGAATGCATGTTCCAAAATTCAACCACGTGAGCATTGAGATTCGAGGTTTTGGGGTGCAAGAGTTTATATATCAGAAAAACTTGATGGCCTAGCTTGTTAATTTTAGTCACGAACAATGGTAGCGAAGGCAGGGTAGAGAATAGTTTGGATTTTGATATGGCAGCTTGTACTTTTAGAAAGTTATAGAATTCAATATCGGCTAAATTGTACCTAGCTTGGAGATCTGAGAACGTTATTGGATAAGAGACATTTTCTAATTGACATGGCAAACCCCCCCCCCCCCTCTTAAGCCAAGAATCGAAGTCCAAACATTTGCCCTTGTAGAGTACTTTATTATTATACCATAATGATTCCATATTGGAGCCGTCAACCCCTCCACTTTTGGTCTATTTTCAAGAGTGCTATTTTAGTATTTTTAAAAATGGACTTAGAGCAAGCGGGATAAAGATGATTGGCTGTGAGGAGTGAGAAAGGGTTCAGGTTATTAAGAATAGCTCTCTCTACCTCCAACCAGACAGGAACGTAAGCGCCAGGCGTGGAGATCCAATATGAGCCTTGTTTGGCCAAAAAGGCATACTGGTATATTCTAAAATCTGCGAGATTTACACCTCCTAGCGTTTTATCAAGCCTCAGTTTTTTAATACTAATCCTAGCTTTTTTGTTGCGCCAGAGAAAGTTTGATAAGAGATTGTCCAGTTTCTTGTGAAAATCATCTGTCAAAAAGAGTGGAAGCATATTTATGAGATAATTAACTAGGGGAGTGACCATCATTTTTATTGTTTCAATCCTGCCTCACCATGTGATAAACTTCGGGCACCAGGAGTCCAGAAGTTTTTTAATTTTTTCCAATAATATTTTCTCATTCTGAAGTAACGTACTCATAATGTTATATTCAAACTCAACTCCCAGGTATTTAATGTATCCAGACTGCTAGGCCAGGCCCAATTCCCCTAGAATCTCTCTGGTGCAGTGCACATTCAGTGGTTTAACTTCTGATTTATCCCTGTCGAGCTTATACCCTGAATGAGCAGAATATTCTGTTACTGTATCCATCAGGGCATCAATTGATGAACCGGTTGTTCTGTCACTATTAAGATGTTGTCTGCATATGCAGCTAATTTCACTTGAATGCCATGGCTGTTCACTCCTTAAAAACTCAGGTTTAGTTTAATGCTCTGAATAAGGGTTCAAGCGCCAACAGGAACAGTGAGGGGGATAAAGGGCAGCCCTGTTGAGTGCCCTGGTGTAGAGAAAGGGGGTTGGATAGAGAACCATTGACAGCAATACGGGCCGATGGATTTGAATAGAGGCACAGAACGATAGAGGAGAAAGCCTTCCCCAAGTTGAAAGTAAGCATACACTGTTCCAAGAAAGCCCACGAGACTCTATCGAAGGCCTTCTCAGCGTCCAAAGTAGTTGCGATTGATGGCTCATGTTTGGAAGCGGCATTCTCCAAAACATGACATAGCAGGCGTGTGTTATCGTTCGACATGTGATTGCGGAGAAAACCAACTTTGGAGCTACTTATCAGTTTAGGGCGAACCAAATTGAGTCTAGCGGCTAGAATCTTTGCATATATCTTACAATCTACCTTGATAAGGAAGATAGGTCTATAGTTTTTTGGCATAGTTGGATATTTCCCTTCCTTTGGAATAACTATTATATTAGCCTCAAGCATAGAGTCTGGTGGTGTACCATCAAAAGCAATATGGTTAAAAACTTGCTTTAAAGTTGGGTTCAAATGATCTAAGAAGGCCTTATAAAATGATGCAGAGAAGCCATCGGGCCCGGGAGCTTTATTATTCTCCAATAACTTTACAGCCCGTTCGATTTCTAACTCACTAATTTTTGTACTAGCATGAATCTGTTTTCTTCTGAAAGCTGCGGTAAGTTGAGGCTATCAAGGTATTTGGTGCACTCCTCTGTGTTGAAAGTTTGGTTATTGTTATATAGCTGCTGGTAAAACGATTTAAAAGTATTTAGGATGTCCTTATGTTTGGTATGGATTTGATCATTAGAGTCTTTAATAGATGAGATAACATGTTGATTCTGTTTGTGTTTAAGGTAGGAAGCGAGCAATTTACCTGCCTTATTGGCTTCACATAAGTTCAGAGCTTTGAATTTATTGACCCACACCCCCGCACATTTGCTTAATATGTTATTGTATTAATATTTCTTCTGCATCAAAGTAGTGAGTAAATTAGAGTTGTGTAAGGCCTCCTACAAAGGATGGATAAATTGAGTTACTCACCTGAAAGGTGCGGACAATGTGGCCTTGCAAAACTCACCTTTGAGATCCCCTTCTAGAACAATGGGGTCCACTCTGGACAATTACTTTGACTTTCACAAACCCCCGTGAGCTTCCTGGCAGTCCTATTGTATACACTTGTTGTATTTCATAATGATGAGTTATGTGTTTTTTCCCTTATCTGCACAGGGTACATATGATATAGCTAGATTATCCTTTTGTCAAGAACTTCAAGGACATTTCTTATGTATGAACTCTTGCTTCTCCTCTGCTCATATTTCTTTTCTTTCTTTTTATTCTTCCCTTTATTCAACTTTCTTCTCTCTTTCAGGAACGATTGTTAGAGGTATCTCTCAGGTTTAAATTTTGTGCAGCCAATGTATTTGTGCTATTCCAATGTCGACCTTTTGGTGTATGCACACCATGTCCTTATCTTAACATTGTTTACACACCCATGGGTTGTTCCTGATTCTCTCTCTATTTCAAAATCAATAAAGCATTTGAAATTAAAAAAACATGCTGTGTAAAGCTGCCGCCTGATGAGAGCCACGGCACCTCTTTTGTTCAAACTTTAATTTAAAAAAAGTTGCTTTCACGTTGCTTTTGTCACTGTGTTAATATAGTGTAATGTATTAACATTTGGGGGTCGATTCCCATCCGGTATTTTTTTTTTCCATACAACTCGTATCCGTATTTTTTTCCGTACAAATCGTACAAGTCCCATCCGACCCGTGAAGTACGATTCGTACGGAAAAAATACATACGGATCTGCCCGATCTGAACAAATCGGATCGGGAAAAGTTGTACGAGACAGACCCGGACACATTTCCGTACGAATCGTAAAAATGCAGTCTGACCGTACTAGTACGATCCGGACCGGCTTTCCGATTTACGATTCGTACGGAAAACGTCCCGAACACGGGGAATGCCTTTACCTGCTACAAAGCGAACTTTGTACGACTTGTATCCTGGGAAAAGTTGTTCCCGGGGTGCGAGTCGTACAGGGGTACGAGTCGTACAGGACCCCCCCATGCATATGTACGCACCTTACAACAACAGTGTATGTACGGTGCGTACCCCCAACATTGTGTATGTACGGTGCGTATCCCCAACATCTCGTATGTATGGTGCGTACCCCCAACATTGCGTATGTACGGTGCATACCCCCCAACATTGCTTATGTATGGTGCATACCCCAACATCGCGTATGCACGGTGCGTACCCCCAACATCACGTATGTACGCACTGTACATACGCAATGTTGGGGGTACGCACCATACATGCGCACTGGGGGTACGCACAGGACATGCACACTGGGGGTACGCACAGTACATGCGCACTGGGGGTACGCACCATACATACACAATGCACGGGGGTGTATGCCTGTATGACTCGTACCCCTGGGGACTCTGCTTTTACAGCTGTTTTTGGCTCCCATAAGAAAAGAGCTGTACGGAGTGCCGTAGGGATGAATCGTACTTGCTGGGCCGGAAACCGCTGCTTAAATACGTACGGACGTCGCGTACAGGCTGTTCCGGATCCGGTTCGTAGTTTTTTTTTACCCGTACTGTCTTTTGTACGAAACGTACGGAAATAGGCTTTGTGTACGAATCGTACTTCCTAGGTTGTACGGAAAGTTTACCGGGTACGAGTCGTACGGAGAAAACGCTCCGTACAACGATTTGTACAGCCTTTTTCCAGGATTGGAATCGTCCCCTTGTTTGGGAAAAAAGGGAGCCTGAAAGTTTGCTGTAGTGTGTGTTTCTGTGTAAGTTTTCACACTTGAGAAAGGAAATCAAGACAAGCCAATAAATAAGAAACACAAGAAAAACATATTTAAATTAGACAAATAAAAAATTAACAGTTGCATGCATGTCTGTATTTTTAAAAAAAATCAAACAACAAGGAAGCAGTAGACGTAAAAATATAACAATACAAACATATAAAATACGAGAATACAACAAGGTTTCTCAGCTCCGATGTTGACAGATGGGGCCTTTAAGCCACATACCCTCTGCATTTGTATGGTTTGTGTGCTTTTTGTTACACAGGTTCACACAAGAAATATGCTAAAGCTGCCGCATGATAAAAGCCCCGGCACTTCTTTGGTTACAAAGTAACCGCTGGAAGGGTCGGCTGTAACTATGCCACTATTTAGAAAACATAGATAAATGCAAAAGAGAAAGTAGCTTACAGAGTCCATTAAAGTTTTTAATATCTGCTGCTTATAGCAATAAGAAGTAGGCAAATGAGAGTACTAGTAAAGCCAAGCAATCCCCTCTGTTGTTGGTAAACCCACATGTCTTTTGTGACCAGACAGGTGCACTGTTTGGTAGGATTGATCTAAATAGCAAGGTCTCTCGAAACAGCCACCCACGCACATGACATACTGCATACATCTTTATTTGGATGACATTTATTTTTAATCAACATATACCAATAGAAAACTAGGCTTAAAATAAACAGATCTCTAGTAACTGCTTGCAACCAAATAATTACCACACACAAGTGAGTCCTGGAAATCACAGTATCACATGAAAGGTGGAGAAGAGTTCAAGAAAGCATTGGGGTTCCATTTTAGTGGCAGAAGGTGCTATATATTTAATACATCTGGATAGCACATCACAGAGTTGCTATCTAATGGCAGCGCTGTATGGTTCACATTAACAAGGTGTCATTTCTCAGGAGAGTCAAGGCACCCCTTGTTTGGTAGTGTCACTCATGGATCCGCTGAATCTTGCAGCTGCAAAGGGGGCAAGGTGCAAAGAATGTGCAAGGCCTAGGACATCAGACTCCTAGAGAAGGCCTTGAGATGTTGCCTTAAAGGGGTGACCTGGGTTCATGAAGCTGATCTAAAGTCACACTGGGGGTTCTCACCTTTGATCAGAGTCGGGGTCAGACTGAGAGATCATGAGTGAATGCTACAGGGGTGTTCTCTGCACTGAAAATGTTTTTCGATCACTGTTGAACTGTACTGATGTTCAGTTGAACCTGTTCTATGTCTGCCTGTACGTGTTCTATACTTTTATGGTGCACTGTACATGTCTAATTACCACCCTACCCAATACTGGCACTTATTTTGGGAGCATTGAAGTGTTAATAAGTGAGCTGGTACCCAAATAGGATTGAAGAGAGTTTTAGAAGACATTTACCATAATTATTTGGCTAAAATGAAACATGTCTGAGATGTAACCCAATTCATTCACCAATAGATAGACAGGGGAAGGATTTATAACTACATGGACCAATGTAGCCGTAGGCGGTGATATTGGATTGAAGGATGAATGGGTGGGTAAGAGGTTAGGTGAAGGGTTGGCTGTAATGGTGAATTGTTTTACAGAAGTTTAGATATAATGTCAAGGAGGGAATGAAGAAAGGATGGATGGATGGATGAATGGGTAGGTTTGGGTTGGATTGGTGAATTAAAGATATTTAGATAAAACATCAACAAATCAACTAAACAGAAATGGATGCATAAATGGACAGATAGACCAAAAAGGAGAATGGATGAACAGAAGGATGCATGCATGCATTTCTAGCAAGGAAGATCCATAGGTTGGATGGACAAATTCAAACCTGGAAAGCTAGATGGACCGTCCAGAGTTAGGACTGGCAGTTCAATGGGTGAATGGGTGAAATGGATGAAAGGCCCTAATAATGAAAAATACATTGAAAGGGCAGATGAACAAATGCATAATGAGTAGATCGACAGGTGGAGATACCGAGTAGACATAGCTACAGTAAATTTTACAACTGCACCAGCAGTCCCCATGCCCTCACTGCATATGCCATGACTATCGCTAGAGCAACAGGTGCCAATGACAGGGACAGTCACTTGAGAGACTGTCTATGGAGAGTGAGGGGATCAAGAAAATCCAGATGGTGTAGTTGGTAGCAGAGCCCCCCTGGGTCATGTGTGCCCCATGTCTTTCTTGCCCATTGGTGTTCAGTCTACCTCTGGTATGTGAGGTTGGTGATGCATGGTACAGGGCCCTGCCCTTCTCTGGTGTGTCTGCAGCCTCCTCTACACACCCTTCGACCTCGAGGGCTGGATGGCACCTTCATGCTCTGGGTCGGTGTATACACACATGCAGTGCATCATTGCTTACATCTCCTTTGATTGGCTACCCATGTCTCTCTGGCCCCACCCTTTCATGACCATGTCCTGCCCCCTCATGGTCCTCCCCATGCATATTTAAAGGTTTTGCCTGCACCGTGCTTGAGCTGTGCTTGTGAAATCTATTGTGCTTAATATAAATCTTAAAAGGGGCTTACATCCTGCCCTTCTTTTTTATTGGTTTGTGTGCTTGCTACATACTTTTCCTCCATTTCTATTGGCTGTCACACACTATTTCCTGTTGCTCCGTGTGTTTGCTCATATCAGTGGCCTAAGGCCAAAGTACTTCTTTTCATCTGCCGAAATTCTTTGTGAGGCTGCTCTCTTAGGTGTGCATGTACAGGATTTTGTGCAGAGAACAAAAACAATCTCGTTAGTCATATTCTTCTTTCTATGTGTGCTGCACATTGAAACACAATGTCTTCCTGGCCAATCAATGAAGCAAAAATGTTAGACACCACCTTAGAGACATTTTTTAAGAAGTTCACTTCCTTCAGTACAACTAAGGGCTCCTTTGATGCAGAACTGTTGGGGCTATCTTCAGGAATGAAGTCCATCCGAACTGCCCACAGTATGAATTATTCCACCAATAAAATGTTGGATAATGGAAAACAGCAACTCCATGAAGTTCCATATTAGGTAATAGGAAATATGGCAGCTGTGCCAAATGCTGATAGATATGGAAGATAGATTTATGACATTGCACTGTATGGCAAAACAGAGCAGACAACACAGTGGCAGCTTTCCTTCAGTAGCTATTTCCATGGTTGCTGAAAATTGATTTTTTAGAAATACAGACAGCCCACAGAGTGAAACATGGCCAAGAACCAAACAGATCACACCCAGTGGTAGCTTTCCTGCTACATCACCAGCAGTTACACTCTATCTTACAATATTTAAAGAAGAATGGAGGACTCTTCTCACTTGACTGCATGATGATTCATTTAACGTTATACATTTCACACAAAACAAAACCGCCATCAAACAGAAAAAATGTTTATTTTCATGCAGACAAGACTGCAAGATGGATAAAAGGGAATTTGGACAAATAGACCTGGTATTGATGATTGTTGAAGTAAATAAGAAATCAACAGAGTTCTCACAACTTGAGAACCTGGTAATCTTTTTGGACAACATTGCCACAGATTCAGTGATAATGGCCTCAGCGCAACACAGTGAAGACACCCCAGGACCTAACCAAAGGCCATAACCTGAAAACTCATGCAGAGTGGCACACCTCATCACCCCAAGAAATATATGTGGCGCTAAACACTTCACTAGAAACTGTCTAAGTACAGTGATGGAGGCCCTACAGGGGAGGGACTAATCGTGGCTCCCTGCAGGGGAGCTACAAATTATACTCCCCTTCAAAAGAAAGACCTCAGACTTGAGGAGGGAGCACTAAGAACTACAGCCACCCAAACCGTCAGTGCATAGAAGATTCATACCTAAGGAAAGTATACTACATATAGTTATTGATGGTGTTTTCATTGTTGCATTATTTTCTAATCAAATTGCTATTGTTGGTTAACCCAAAGATAACAAAAGCACAGGACCGTATAGAAGAGTTGGCTCTAATATTGGTGGAAAGACTCTAAACACAGTGAAGTTCGATGACAGGTAAACCCATACTGGACGGAAACACTAGAACTCAAGAACAAAACAGGGGAGTGTAACAGCCCGGGACACAAACCATCAGACATACACCGGCATTAATAGTAGCACACTGCCTTAATTGAACCTGCTACACCCCTAGAGCAGAAAGCAACCAAATATGACACCAAAACGTCATACAGACACCAATAGTCTTACAGACAGAGACATAGCCCCAAAAGCACCCAGAGTGGAAGATATGAGAGATACACTACAAAGTTAAAAGTAAACTAGTAAACCTGGTACATGGCTAAAATATACCTAGCCAAACATGTGTTAAATTAGAGAATAGAATCCAGAAACTACAACCTAAGATTATTTGGATCACATACGTCCGCTCACATAACAGGAGAAAGGTTAAGATAATAGTACCTTTTCACCCACTAGATTATGGCGACTCCGAAGCTACCCATATTGCAATCCTTAGCACACCCCCACAGCGAATTATGCTGCAGAAAATGGAAAGGAGGCTATGATTTATTAATTACATAGCCCACTTAATCCCATTTTAACTTCTTGGATTTTCCTGCCAAATATTCACAGAAAAAAACAAAGGTTACAGAGACATTATAGTTAGGCTGATAATTCACTCTTCCAAAAAAAATTTAGATGTTATAGTTAGTAGGGGTGGGTGGAATTTATGTAGTCGAGCTACGGAAAGCTCCGCGAAACGGTACAAAATCTCTGCGAGCACGCAGAGTTCCGCGAACAGGCGTAATTGTTTGTTCTGCCCGTTCGCGATGCTTTTGTCCTGTTCGCGAATGCTGTTTGTGTGCTCGGGGGGAAATATTTTGTGAACACGCATTTTGAAAGCGCAAACAAGCAAAAAATTCTGCAAAGCTGCAGATCGCGGAAATTTTGGCAATTCCGCATGCTCCGCGGAACGCGAAAGTACCCAAATTCTGCAAATTCCGCAAGCGAAACGGAATTTACCGCCCAGGCCTAATAGTTAGCTGAGCTATATAAACTAAAAAGAAGAGAAGTGGTTGGTTCCATGAGCTTAAACATAAAGCCATCAGATGTTTTTAAGATTGTCCATGGCTTTATTACACCTACTTTGTTGGATAGCACTATTGTTCCCTCAGCTCCCCTTTGACAAGACCTATCTCTTTTTTTCAGGAGAAAGTGCAATCCATTTACTCCTCTTTATCCCTAGCTGGGGCTCCTACAATTCCAAATCCTACCCTAGAACTCCCTAGGTGGTGGTCTGAGTTCCGCCCGTTTAGCCATACTGCATCCCTGCTTGAACTGGGGAAATGCAGGTCAGGTTCACCTGGCGATCCTTGCCGGCTAAGTTCTTTAAACGGCTGGCTGAGGGCTTCATTCGGCAACTGAACCGTATATGGAACTGCTCCCTGAGGACAGGTATTTACCCCTCCATCTGGAAAGCGGGCTACGTCCTGCCTATCTTGAAAAAAGTGTACGCCGATCAGAACTTTAGGCCTATTTCCCTCTTGCCTGTCCCAGCCATGATCCTCGAGAAGGAAGTTCAGAAGCAATTATCTAACTTCCTTGAGTCTAACAACTATTTGCATGACTCCCAATCAGGCTTTAGATCAGGATATAGTAGAGACTGCCCTCCTGGAAGTGACAGACACTGTACGTGAAGCCTTAGATCAGGGTAGCTCAGCCATGCTTGTGCTGTTGGATCTCTCCACAGCATTTGACACGGTGTCTCACCAAATCTTGCTGGACAGACTTGAGCACCTGGGAATGTCGGGCACTGTGCTGGCTTGGTTCCGCTCATTCTTAGAGGGCCCATCGCAGCAAGTATTTCTTCACCCCCATGTTTCCGCTCCTAAACCCCTGGTGTGTGGGGTGCCCCAGGGCTCTGCCCTGAGCCCCACCCTGTTCAATGTTATTCTGGCCCCGCTGGCTTCCCTTGTTGAGCATTGGGGAGTGAAAGTTGTCTCCTATGCTGATGATACTCAGCTGGTGTTCACTTTCAAAGAGCATTCAACAAATTCAAGAACTGTCTGGTCAATAGCTCAACCTGGATGTCGGATTGTTGCCTCAAATTAAATACTGATAAAACAGAGATGCTATTTTTTAACCAACCTTCTCCTCTGTCTCCCGATCTGTGGTGGCCCTCGGAGATGAATCCCCCTCCTAATCCAGTTGAGGCGGCTAGGAATCTTGGTTTCAAATTCAATGCACACCTCTTCGGTAAAGCTCGGCTTGCTTTTGGAAATTAAAAGCCTTGCGGAAATTTCAGCATTTTCTCCCCATGGACTGTCAGAAGACTGTAGTCCACGCCATGGTAATATCAAGGTTAGACTATGCTAATAGCCTGTACCTGGGTTTTCCTGCCTATCTGACTCAAAGACTACAGGTTGTTCAGAATGCATCTCTCCCCACCTGCGGACCCTTCACTGGTTGCCTGTCCAAAAAAGGATAGAGTTAAAGGCACTCACCATTGCCTATAGAGCAACCAGGGATAGGGGCCAGTGTACCTGTGACAGAGACTCCGGAAATACCACCAAGCAAGGACCTTGAGGTCTAATCTTCAGCAGCTTCTTTGGGTCCCTCGCTTCTCTAAAACCATGATTGGCGGTAGAGCTTTGTCAGTGAGAACCGCATCCTTGTGGAACTCCATGCCAGTCCACCTTCATAAGACAGAGAAAAAACAATCATTTTGTAAAGCGCTGAAAACCTGGCAATTTGCCTGTCCCTAGTATGCAGTCCTTCTCTCTCCTCCTCCACTGGATCCGCTCTAGCGCCAGGACACCTCCGTTGGAGGTAGCCATGTCCTCTACAAATGCCCTTGAATTGAATTGAATTTGATTCACTATGCACTAAGGCCAACAAGAGGCTAAAGGAGGCATTACACAAAAATCCTAGGTGCAGAGACAAGGTTCAGTCCTGCAGATCTGCCTATAAACAGGCAGTGAAACAAAAGAAAATACATTTAAGTGAAGAGGTGTGGGATGCTTTATGAGAAACATGAGAAACAAGCATTCATAGCGATAACAATGCATTCTGGAAGGCAGTCAAATCTGCACCACTGAGAGAGGATTTTGGCACTGGTATTGTGGTTGCAATACCAGAGGACGACTGGATAAAACATTTTTCTAGCATCTATTCTGCTCCCTCTTTTACATTAGATCCTGGCCAGGCATTTAAATTTAACATTACCTCAGAGCTAAGACAAACTACCACTGTTACACCGTTTAGCTCATAGGAAGTCGATAACACAATAAAAGCTAGTAAAAGGGGGAAGGCACCTGGCCCTGGCGCTATCCCTGTGGACTTGTATAAAGCCAATATTGCTTTGTGGCGACCTATTTTAACTGTAATTTTAAGGGCCTGTTTTTCCCCACATGAGCAGAATCTATAATAGAACCAATCCATAAAAAAGGAGACTGACATAACCCTGGCTGCTATAGGCTGATTTCATTGCTTGACTTCCTAGTGAAGATAATGGCCCAAATAATTTTAAACAGGCATCAAAAGAGGGCTGAATCTAAGTGTATTTTGTCGGACCTGTAATATGGGTTTCACACTGGGGTTGGGACTATAGAACAGGGCCTCAACTTGAGAATGTTACTGGAAAAGTATACCAAGATTAAGGGAGGGAACTTATAACTGGGATTCGTAGACCAGTCTTCCACTTTCTACTGCGTTAACCACTCTAAGCTATGGGCAATCATGACAGACATGGGAGTGGAGCCATTGATTATCATCTTTTTGAGGGATCTGTACTCTGGTACGAAAGGAAGTGTTTGATACATGACCAGGGGTGAAGGTACACAGCCTTTCAGCGTAGCCTCCTGAAGCCTTTATCGTTTGGCCAATGTCTTCCGGCGTATCTCTTTCTACAGACTTTGACCACCATTGATATTTGCATAAGAATGTCAAGTTTCTTATGGAGTTTTATTTATGCCAGGAAGAATTTGAGGATTATGACATGAACAACCCTGCATGAAAATGGATTAGTGATCAAATGATATACGTCTTTTAATTCACCAGCTTTTTTTACGACAAATATCAAAAGTTTAGACTTTAATAAAAACATTTCGACTATGAATTGGTATGAATGATTAGATTAGCAATGTATGGCAGACCCAGATTTGAGGTTTTTACACTCCTGTATGTTTCTATCCATATACTTTTGACTGTTTGTTTCAAATTGTAATGGGGGCAAGCTAAATAAGGTAATAGATGACCATTTAATTGCAATGAAATAAACAGTTTTTTACATATGTATTGTTGTAAATGATGTGGGACTTTTATTGTATTCTTTTTATGTATTTTTTTATATGCATTTATTATCTAATCTATTTAGATCACTAAAGGGGCAAATGTATCAAAGGATACTTTCGCAATTCTCAAATAGCGATTTTTAGAGAATCGCTATTTGAGAATCGCAAAACGCTATGTATGTAGGATTTGCAAATAAGTTTGCGAATCCAATTTCTTAAGAAGAAATCGCACAACTTGGGTGCTTTTTACATCGCATTTAAGGAATCGCAATTTGCAATTCCTTAAATGCTTTCGCAAAATAGGAATTGCAAATTTTGCGATTCCCTATTTTGTGAGGGCCTTTTGCGATGATACATCCCAAAAGGCTTTTTCCCGTTCGCAAACGGGCCAATTCTGAGAATCTCCCATTTGCGAACGGGAAATGGACTGCATACATATGCCCCAAAGTTATAATTGATAGATATATATAGACAATATTATGCTTAAGTTAAAGGTTACAGTTTTGCTAAGAGAGTAAAGAAACTTGTATAATAATAAGAAAAAGTTATTAAAAACATTTTTTATAATAATTTCAGGAGATGCGGTACGTCCATGTAGATTGCATGTGCTTCCTGATTCATGTACCGGGCGTGAATATAAAGATTTTTACAATAATATTATATATGGGTATAGATTCCTTTACTTTATTTTAAATATAGACGGAACAGTTATTTGAAAATCAAATATTATAAGATACAACCAAATATCGCTTAAATGTAAAATTAAAAGAGGTGCAGAATTATGTTCGGTATGCGGTGCCACCACATAGGGGTCACGCACACCATGTGACACAAAAAACGAGATTTGATGGATTAAACATCCTGTCAGCATGAACATAGGTAGATCCCACCCTCTTTCTTCTACTTTAGGGTGTGGTTGGCAACAGGTACACTCCTTCTTAAAGAATCCATTTTGCAGGTGGTTTAGTGTCTTTTGGGATTTTTCAAAGGGAGTGCATGGGTTGTTCCTGGGTGATTGCATGAGTGCACGGGTAGTGCCTGAGTGAATGGATGAATGCAAGGACAGTGCCTGAGTGATTGGATGAGTGCATGGATAGTACCTGTGTGATTGAATGAGTGCATGGGTAGTGAATAAGAGAATGGAGAAGAGTATGCATAGTGCCTGGTTGAATGGTTGAGTGCATGGGTAGTGCATGAGAGAATGTAGGAGTGTATGTGCAGTGCCTAAGAGAATGGATGAGTGTACTTTTTCCTGTTCCAGCTTCACCACTTATGTACAATAGAGTTGTTTTAAATGATGAGCATTAGCATTTTTTTCATCGAGTAAACCATGTTCTACCTGTTGGAGACATTGAAGATCGTCACGCTGAGAGAAGAGCCCTGTGGCATGTGCCACATGACCCCAGTGTACTACATGCTGCAGGGTGGAGGCCGACTCCCTGGGCCTTGCTGGTGAGCTACTTTCTGATTTAATCCTGGGCCCTCCTCTGGATACCAGTGTTGGAGATGTGTGAGCTGACAGTGTGTTAGCACATGGTGTGCAATGCCGTTGAGAGGTCAAGGGGGTGGGCTCACCATTGTTGAGCAGGGCAAAGTTGTTGTTGGTGGTGGCAATGATGACGGTTGCAGTGGTGTGATTACTGTGGAATATGGTCTGGTGCTGGTTGCCTGGAGCTGGTTGCGTGGAGGAAATTTGCCAGTTGCTTGTTGAGTGTCTTCTGGATGACATTTGCTGGGTAGGGAAGCAGGGTAATGTACCAGGAGATCCTGCGGTACTGCTATCCGTTGTTTAAGAAGGGCCTAGGTCTCTGCATGCCTCAAGCACCCATGGAATGTGGCTAACTCAAAGGAGACATTCATGATGCGCTGGACGCGGGCTTCAAGGATGGGGAATGATGTGGTTGAGATGTTGTGTGGGAAGGGGCCTGATGGAGAGCCAGAGTGGATGGTGCACATGAGCCAGGTGGTGTACTTGTTACTGACGGGAGTCCAGAACCTGAGGGGGGTTTGTCCTGCAGATAATAGTGCTGTCTGCCTCTGTGTGCCAAGGCTGTTGTGTATGGCCATGAACTAGCAGTGGTACAAAGTTGCAAGGGATGTGATCTGCTTTGCAAGGGTGGGGTGTCTTGGATGGAGATCTGCTGTCAGTTCTCTCACAATGCTGATGAGCTCCTTGATGTTGTGTGTTTTGGTGTTTCGGCACTATGTGAAGGATCTCCACTTGTCCTTGCTGATGATATGGTGATGTCTGTGTGTGGTCTTTTCCAGGTCTGTGAGGTAAATTATGGCTCTTTGTGTTGCAAGGTTTGCACAAGAGTCCGGCTAGGTCTATAGGAGTCCAGTAGGTCTGCCTTGTCCCAGGTGCTTTAACTGTTGTTGTGCTTCACAGGAAAGTCCGTCAATGTGGCAAGATTTTTGGATCAGTTGCTGATCCAGTGCGTGAGGTTCCAGGGTGTTGCGGTGGTGTTTTGAGTGTCCCACACAGCTTGTCTGTGGTGACTTCCATCAAGCATCTTTGGGGGATCGTTAGCGGGGGTTGTGGGGCAGTGTGTTGCTTGTCGGAGACGTCGATTAAAATGTTGATGGACCAATGATGGATGGTGGTGTGGTTCTCCTCCAGCCAGAAGTTACTGGCCCCCAGCCACATGTAGCCTGTGGAGGTGAGGGCGTGCGTGCAGATGTACATGTTGATGGCTTAGCGCAATTGTGGATGTAGGCCTGGAGATCTGTAGATGAGTGTTACTCTGAGGGTTGCCAGGGAGTTGCTGCAAACCCGGATTTGTGACTCTGAGGGTGTACTTGTGAATAAATTGCAATTCATCCTCCGGGATTGTTGGTGCCGTCCCTGCGGGTGATCTTGTATCCGTCTGAAATGGCAATGAAGAAGTCGTGTGCTGAGGATGCTTATGTCCAGGTTACTGTCATGAGGGTGATGTGTGGGGCTGTTGTGTTGAGGAGGTAACAGAGTCCAATGGCGTGCTGGTGGACGGAGCGGGTGTGGAGTAGGAGGCACATGACCTGGTTGTTCTGACAGGGTCTGGTAGGCGGGGCAGCGCTGTGTAGGCAGTTGGAGTTACACACTCAGCATGCGAAGGTGCCGTGTCTGTGCTTAGGGGTTGCCTGATAGCAGGCGGATGATTGTCTGGAGGACATTGCTTGGAGTTTGGCTGCAGCATGAGCCTGTTGTGTGACGTGGGTCATGCAAAGACCAGAGGCTCGTGCACTGTGCATGTTGCAGGCGCAGACGGTACTGCCTTTGGCGCAAGAGTGGCACAGACAAGCTGCTGGCTGCATTAAGAATGGGTGGAGGGGGAAGGGAGGAGCATTTTGGAGGCGTGTGGGTTGCATAATCAGGGCACTCGGCGGGGCAGTGCCGCAGGTGAGGCAGCAGCAGGCGGAAGGGGTGAGAAACTAGGCAAAAAGTAGCACACAAAGACAAGGAGGTCAGAAAGGCACAGTGCAACAGGTGTATGTAAAGGAAGGAATGTCAGGTTACTCATGGGTCACTACGAGAAAATGTATGACCAATCACCAAAAATGACGGCCACAGGGTCAGGCAGCAAAATGCGGAGCTGCGCACAGGGAGACACACCATCAGCATGTGTTCACGTCCCGTTGTGGGGAGCAACCTGCACAAATACATACACAACCAGGGACTTCATGCACAATAGATATTATTAGCCATGAAGAACTGCATGCATGTTGCCGAAGTACACATACACATATGCTCAATATTTGACAAGTATGCCATAGATGACGCATGCAAACTGGCAAGAGAGCTGCAATGACAGAGATGAGGCACTTTGGATTGTGCTGAACACCTTTATTCCACATACACACACAAAGGGAAATGCATCCATGTGAACAGACTCACAGGTCAGTTGACAGAACATGTGGGACATATGCTGGACCCCCCCTTCACGACACGGATGATGTCAATCCCAATGAACTGGCACACAAGTTAAGGGGATGAGCCAAACACATCCTGCTGCACACGGAGAGGCTGCAATTCCCCATAGAGCCTGTTGATGTGATGTCCCACACTATGTACACCCGTAGCATCCGTAATGTTTCAGAGGCAAGGTTTACACACATAGATGCCTTCATCAGACGCCACACTCCACTACAGATGACTGTCAAGAAGGGTGACTATCATGTCATGGGAGTGATGCTACATGTTATATGCTCCATGGTGAGAAGACATGTATGCATGGTACCACAACATGCACAGAAGCAGGCCCACACATTCCCAAACTGTACCACCACCAAAAAGCCTTGCTGCAATCCTTACCCAAACTGACATTTCCACATGTCCATGCATGTAACGCTGATTTAGCACACGTTGCAATCCTCATGAGGAATGGCAGGAGGACAACGATGACACCAGCAGACAACATGCGCAAAAACCTGGGAATGACAGACACACAAGAAGTCACCTAAAACAATTCTGGCCGCACACATGGACATTTACAAAAAATGAACAATGTTGGATACATGTAAATTTCAAAGAAAGTCTCTCCGCAAAACTGTGTGGCATGACATCATCACTAGAGTGACACATCAGAACACACATCAAAGTCACTTTGCATTCAGTCAGCTGGACACACACATTGCAACACATGCCACTCAATGCTGCAAGCTTGCACACTCATACCCAGTGACTCACCATAATGAGAAGAAGTTGCGTATGAGCTGACTCCGGATATCATCATACTCCTCCTCCTCATCACTAGCCTCGTGAGCAAGCCCTTGATCCTCCATGGGTGGATGTTCCTGCTCATCCGGATCCAGGATGAGTGACACTGCCTTCTCAACTGCCATGTTGTGCAGCATGCAGCACACGAGGAAGATTCGGCAGACCTTCTCCGGGGCATAAGGGAGGGACCCGCCTGTCTTGTCCAGGCACCGGAATGGGCTCTTCAGGAGTCCAAACGTCCTCTCAATCACTCGCCTGGTCTGCCCGTGTGCATTGTTGTACCGGTGATCTGCAGCGGTTCTTGGGTTGCGGAGCGGTGTCAGCAGCCATGGCATGTTGGGATAGCCAGAGTCCCCTACATGGAAACATCATATAAAAAGGTGGGTCAGGAGATGCCGTAAGAGCCAAAGATACCGCAACACACAGGACAAACAGAGTATACCCACCAACAAGACATGCTTGGTCGTTGTGCAGCCGCCGCCTCATTTGTGGCACCCGGCTACGCCTCATGATGTAGGCATCGTGTGCTGATCCTGGAAAACGTGCACAGACATGGCAGATCAGCATGTTAGTAAGACACACCACAAGGGCATTTATCAAGTGGTAAAGTTTTCTATTGCGATAGGCTTGTTCCTGTGCCTGTGGTGATACCAAAGCCACATGTGTACCATCAATGGACCCAATTACATGGGGCATCCCTCCCAGGGCATAGAAATCACCCTCGACATCTGTCAACTCCTCAGGAGTAGCAAATTGGATGAATTCATCAAGGTGCTCCAACATGGCTGCTAAAACATCACGCAGGACACGGCTGAACATTGTCTGTGACATGCCACCAACATCAGCTATGGTGAATTGAAACGTACCTGTGGCAAAAAAATGTAGAGCTGCCATTGCCTTCATCTTGGGGGTCAGTGCAGTAGAATACCTGTGTCGCGGTTGCAGGTGTGGCGCCAGCTTGTCTGTCAAGTCCTCAATCAACTTGCGAGTGAATCTGTAACGGCGGATGCAGGCACGTTCCCTCATGACACCCAAGTCTGGCATTGTTCTTGGGACAGGCTGTGCCCTGCAAAACATTGTTTGTAAGAATGAAGATTGAGAGTCTGCCAATATCAATGTCAATGAACATAGCACATGCTACACTACACTGCTAATACACATCAGGTAACTATGGAGTCGGGTGTGTGCAATAAATACAGGACACATATGCCAGCTTGCTGGCACTCCTACAAAAAGCCAGATACACCTGTTGATTGTCAAGTCTACATGACATACCCTGAAATGAGTTGGTGGCCAGTCTGAATGAAGAGCCACAGATATCACCAGAGTGACACACAATCACATAGCTGCATTGGAAGGATGTCATCTCATCCACACAGCTGACTGCAAGGCACACGCACAGGTCACATGGAATGTCAAATGTAAACACATTGCGATGAAGGGGTACACGTGACAAGAGAAAGACACAGCCATTGAGACAACGCAGACATATATGACTGGGAAAATATGATGTCCGATGCACACAGACCCTACAGCAGTGGAAATCCACATGTGGCATGGTGTGCGTAGATGTGTTCCATGCCCATCTCCACACAGACCCATGTTGGATGCACCAACAGCAGATGCAGTTGACGGAACACTGACATCAAGCTCATGGGAACACATGACACCTGACATAGTCACAAAGGGGCACGCTGATCGTGACATGTCAGTTGATAGAGTGTCCCTGTCCCTGGCATCAGGAGACAGGTGACAGGTGTGGGTGTTGATGACTGTGCCATCCCACTGCTGCTGTGCATGACACAGTTGGACTACAGACACACATGTGGCAAGTGGCAAGGTGATGTGTGCCACATAGTGCGTCATCACACATGACATGTGTCCACAGGTCATCACACATCAATTGTGCAACTAGATGAGATGACCTGTGCAATATCACTGGCTGCCACACCTAGAGCCTGCACATGACAGTATGCAATGACAACTACTTGATGGACATCCTTGTGCGACTCATAGCCCTCCATTCCTGGCATGTGTGCGCCTGTATTACCAATGTAAGCGTGTGAAATGCGTACCCGTTCGTGTGAACTAGTGCGTACCTGTATGTGTCAAATGCACTGTACTACTAGTGCGTACCCGTACATGTCAAACTCACTTTACTACTAGTGCGTACCCGTATGCGTGAACTAGTGCATACCCGTATGTGTCAAACGCACTTTACTACTAGTGCGTACCCGTACGTGTGAACTAGTGCGTACCCGTACGTGTCAAACTCACTTTACTACTAGTGCGTACCCGTACGTGTGAACTAGTGTGTACCCGTATGTGTCAAACGCACTTTACTACTAGTCCGTACCCGTACATGTGAACTAGTGCATACCCATACATGTCAAATGCACTTTACTACTAGTGCGTACCCGTACGTGTGAACTAGTGTGTACCCGTACGTGTCAAACACACTGTACTACTAGTGCATACCCGTACGTGTCAAACGCACTTTACTACTAGTGTGTACCCATACGTGTGAACTAGTGTGTACCCGTACGTGTCAAACGCACTTTACTACTAGTGCATACCCGTATGTGTCAAACGCACTTTACTACTAGTCCGTACCCGTACATGTGAACTAGTGTGTACCCGTACGTGTCAAACCCACTTTACTACTAGTGCGTACCCGTACGTGTCAAACGCACTGTACTACTAGTGCGTACCCGTATGTGTGAACTAGTGCGTACCCGTATGCACTTTACTACTATCATCGCGTGTGTATGCTTCGTTTCACCATTGTACTTGTGCCATAGGGGTACGTGTGAAACGCACCGTACGCCCGCTATCATCGCGAGTGTATGCTTCGTTTCACCATTGTACTTGTGCCGTAGGGCTCTGTGTGAAACGCACCGAACACCCACTATCATCGCGTGTGTACACTTCGTTTCACCATTGTACTTGTGCCGTAGGGGTACGTGTGAAACGCACCGTACAGCCGCTATTATTGCGTGTGTACGCTTCATTTCACCATTGTACTTGTGCCGTAGGGGTACGTGTGAAAGGCACCGAACACCCGCTATCATCGCGTGTGTATGCTTCATTTCACCATTGTACTTGTGCCATAGGGGTACGTGTGAAACGCACCGAACACCCTCTATCATCGCGTGTGTATGCTTAGTTTCACCATTGTACTTGTGCCGTAGGGGTACGTGTGAAACGCACCGAACACCCGCTATCATCGCGTGTGTATGCTTTGTTTCACCATTGTACTTGTGCCATAGGGGTACGTGTGCAACGCACCGTACACCCGCTATCATCACGTGTGTACGCTTCATTTCACCATTGTACTTGTGCCGTAGGGGTACGTGTGAAACGCACCGAACACCCGCTATCATCGCGTGTGTACGCTTCGTTTCACCATTGTACTTGTGCCGTAGGGGCACGTGTGAAACGGACCATACACCCGCTATCATCGCGTGTGCATGCTTCGTTTCACCATTGTACTTGTGCCGTAGGGGTACGTGTGAAACGCACCGAACACCCGCTATCATCGCGTGTGTACGCTTCGTTTCACCATTGTACTTGTGCCGTAGGGGTACGTGTGAAACGCACCATACCTGTGTGTGGATTTCAAAATTACATAGGGGACACATAAGGGACAAGTATTAGGCCCTAAATGCATGCTGGTTGTCATGGAGACGGAGTTTTCAGTTGAAAAGTGTCGATCATGTGTCCTGGAATAGTCAGTTGGCTACAAAATACAATGTTGCAAAGTGGTTGTTGACTTGACATGATGCTCAAAATTTGAATGATGTGAATGCTGTCATTGGTGTATGTGTAAAGTCATTGGTGTATGTTTAAAGGGATTGAAGTAAACGTAGGATGCGAATGAGTCTGACCAATCACTATGTACTCCTCTAAATGAATGCCCCTCAGCAAGACAGATATAAGGCAGCCAGAACCCATAAGAGGGCACTTGCCTGCACAACTTTCCAGTCGACCACACTGCTGCTGTCTCTGCTTCCTCTGGGACATGTCACGTACTGTGGAGAGGGCCCAGCCATTCACCCAGGAGGAGAATGAGGCCTTGCTGTACTGCCTCCTCCCACAGTACACCAAGCTGTATGGGAGACCAGGGGAGCCGGGGAGTGCTGAGTCCACTACCTTTGCCTATGCACCTGTTGTGTGACTGTCAATATTGTGTCCAGGTCGGACAGACATGCAATGTTGTTTAGAGTGGGTCCCGGGGGGGCATGCTGATGTCTCTCATGCAGAGCATGATGTAGTTCCTGTGTGCACTCCTCACTTGCATTGTGCTTACTGTGACTTTCACTGCATAGTGCATGACACTTTCAACCTGGCAAATCCTTGGTGGCTTTTTTTCCTATTTTCCTGAGGTGATTCAGTGGTCCCCCCGGTGTGACAGGTGACTGTACCCACAGATGTGTATGAGTTGAGTGGACCTGTGGTGAGAGTGTCCAAATGATGTGTACGACCTCATGGACATTGATGTGTGTGAATGTTCCTTGTCATGTGGGTGAGTGTCTATGTGAAGTGTTGCACCACAGCTGCATGGAGGAGGCAACAGATCAACCCATCTGATGTGACAAGTAAGCCGTGCTGTGTGTCTGACTTGCAGAGCTAGCATGACACCTGTGACACCCCACTGGCAAGTGGCACATGTGCAGAGTGAGGGTTGTATCCTCTGTTGTCAAGGACAGGCGAGTGATCTGTGCTTGGGTGTGTCTGTCTAGTATGCTGATGGTGCATCTGTGGAGTGGGACATGTGACTGCTTGGCACGTGCTGGCCTTCAGCCTGCTGTTGCATGTGCTGCACAGTGGGTGGCATGATCAGTGAGTGTGTCGCACCCCTCATGCCAACCTGTTGACTTTTAATGCCATGTAGTGCATTGGGGCTTGAACACAGGCCAATTTCTTATTGTGTATGATGTAATTCCTGTCTGCATCCTATGCCCTGTTCAACATTTCAATGATGTTCAAATGTGTGTCTTTGGGACATGGAGCAGGTGTATTGATGTTGTGTCACTTTGTCATCCTGACAGGTAACTGCCTACGAGAAGGGGGTGATCTGGAAAAACATTGTCAGGGCCGTGAGATCTGAGGGGGAGCGTAGTCGGCAGCTGCCACAGGTCCGCAAGAGGTGGCAGGACATCCGGTGCTGGACCCGGGTCCAGCTGGGGCTCGACAGTCCTCGCCCCCATAGCGGCCGCCGACGCCTGACCCCCCACATGAAACATGTCCTGGCGCTGGTATTCCCTGAGCTCGATAGGCAGTTACAGGAGAGACTGCAGCATGGAGGGGGTAGGTACATGGCTGTTTGTCGTGTTAACTGTCTCCAGCTTTTGGAAGTGCTCTGTAGCCTGGATACACTCCCAGAGTTTATATGTGCAGTGCATTTTCGGTTCCCCAATGTCACCTGGTGCTCTTTTTCATCCCTTCCCCTCCTTGACATGTGTCCCCTGGTCTGTGTGTAATCACATTTGCACATGGTCATCTAGGGTGCCAGTAAATCTAAGTGCACATTGCTTTCTGCATCATGTGGGAGGGTGGTCTGTGACTTGTGTTGGTACCTTGCCTGTGCCATGAACTGTGCACTATTTTGGGGGTCTATATTTGTTGTCACTGATGAAGATTATCAACATAGGAGTGAGAGCTTTCAACTGAACACCATTGCAGCATGCATGACCAATGTTGTGGCCTCAGACATCATGTGCATGAGTGGGAGATATGCATATTGCCATGACGGTTGAACATGGTACAGTCAGCTCATTCCAGGACCACGGAGCAGTGTGCCCACTACAGTCCCCCGAGACACCCTGGCCTCCTAATCATGTGTGTCATCCAACACTGTGCACATTCTCTGTGGGTTCAGCATAGATCTACCTCTGTGGCATTGTTCCCTGGCCTAGTTAGTATTTTGATAATGTGTGCTACATGTGTCCACTAGACATGGATACACCATTTTGCTTGTGCATACTCACACTGGGCAGTGCCTGTGTGGCTATTCACAACAATCTGTTGATGGTTGTTTGTCGCAAATATGTGTTGCAAGCCCCACGAGGTGATGTTGTGTAAATGAAGATATTTTTCCTGCATAGTTATTGTAACCCTGAATAAGAGGTGTCACTTCTTGATCTGTATCAATCACATTGACTCAGGTATGGGGTGGGGTGTGCGGGAGAGGCATACATGTGCAACCTTGATTTTTCATTGCCAGGTCTGACTTGTGTGTGAGACTTGGCTGTACAAAGTATAACCGTGCAGTGCCTCTGTGATGGTGGCCAGTGCTTAATGTTCGTGCTTTGCAGCCTGTGTCATTTTTTTTAAAACATGATTCCTGCTCATACATTTTTTGCACCTGTTTGTGGTTCAGATGCAACGCAGTTTGGACTTTGTGTGCTGACATCTGTGTGTACATTCTGGCTTGCCATGTGGGTGTCCCCACAGTACAGCTAGGCTTTTTTTCAATCCAATTGCAGGCCCATTAGCTTATGCATTGTCCTGGGTGTGGACATGTGTGCCACTCAAGATGTCAGGCAGTAGGTCATATGTGTAGCCAACTGTGTAATCAGGTGACGGATGGCCATGTGACAACTGACATAATTCAAGTTGTTAGTAAAAAAATATTGTACCTTGGCACTCACAACACTTGTCAACAGTTCTTCATGTTTTAAATGTGGAAATTTGATGATTTGTGTTAAGAACACTAATGTGCCTGCATGAAAAAATTCTCCCAAGGAAGTGCACACCAAACAACATTTCCACTTTCATGGAACACACTGGCACATTTTCTAAGAAGACACTGTTAGAATTAAATGGTGTTGCAGATTCTCCATATACATGTTCCCACAGTGGTCTTGATTTTGTGGGCCCATGTATATGTACTTTCTGCAACACCATTTATTTCTAACAGTGGCTTCTTAGAAAAGGTGCCAGCTTCTTCAATGACAGTGTAAATTTACTTTTGGGTGCACTGCCTTGTGCGACATATTTCATGCAGGCACATGAGTGTTCTTTTCATGAAATGGCGAATTGGCACATTCAAAAGATGTTGATTGTGTAAAGTATTGTGATTCCCAAGGTAGCAACATTGTTTCATTTTGTGTTCCAAAGTACTTACAGGTCTCTGAGTGTGGTGACACCTTGAGTATTGAGGTGTGTCAGTTTACGTTGGGTGCACCACTACTGTTTCTTTCAGGGTAAACAAGAGGTGGCATGACTTCATTGTTTTGCTTTGCTCACCAGTTCACAGACACTAGCTTCTCAGTGTATTTCTCATTCAAGTTGTGGCCGTTTGTGTTCTTTTTTACCTGGTGTCCCAGTGGCATAGTGGGTCTACCAATTGGGCAGTACAGGGCTTACATATGTGCGGAGTTATTATTATGAAATCTGTTTATTAGCATTTGTTGATATAGACATAACATACATCATGAATGTAATATCCCACAGGCAATGAGTCCGGTACTCAGAGGAGTATCCACTAATTGTGAACGTGGTGAGCCGCAAGATCCAGCGCCACTACGAGGCGTGGATTGATGCAATCAAGTAAGTATCAGGGCCACTGGCCGAGGTTGAACAGATTCATGTAACAGCCGAACTTAGAACAAAGAAGATAGGTGAAACAACAGAAGTCCATCAGAAACAACAGCAGCAGGTTCGATCTTAGACCATACGACCCTCAGGATACCCCCCCCTCGGTCCACCCCCCCCAAACCCCGGCCCCCCATCCCCCGTGACATGTCACACTATGAGAGGCAAATGTCAGTGTCCGCACATCCTCCCGGTTCGATTAGGACCTCCCCGTCAGTCCCCGGAGTGGGTCTCCCAGGCTCACCTCCATTCCCCTCCCCACCAGGAAGTGGCACCGCAGTATGTGTCCCACAGAGTCTCAGGGCATCCCCATCCAACTGCATCAGGACCTGCACGTGTACGTCCCATTGACTCGCTATGGGTGTGAGTCTGAGGCCTAACGTTTCCTCTCGCAAGAGAGCCGTGCCCTCCGCCCCCGCCCACACTAGCAAGGAACTCCGCCACGCCTGCACCCGAGGGGGTTCAGGCGCCTTCCAGCGCTTGGTAATTAACCGCTTTGCCACAATCAGGCCCAGATCGAGGAAGCGACAGGCAACCTTCGTGGGGGGAGTCCTACGAAACAAGTGTAACAGACAGGCGGGCCAATCTCGCTGCGCCAGCGGACCGACGCAAGTACGCAGTGCTCCATGCACCGTACGCCAGTATGAGTCGAGCGCTGGGCAGCTCCATAACATGTGTACTAGTCCAGCATCCAGAGCCCTGCAGCGTGGGCATTCAGCGTCCGCCCGGTGGAAATAGCGATTAATGGAGTCGGGAGTGAGATATGCCCTGTGTAGTATGAAGTACTGGATTTGGCGAAACCGCAGATTCCTGGGGATCCGTGTGGGCCCCCGTAGCGTATCCCTCCATTCCTTGTCGGTCAGGGGACGGTCCAGATCCACTTCCCATTTACCCCGTAGCAGAGACAGGTCCGCCGCCACCATCACGCGCAAGGAGGCCGCGAACCAGCGAATCATGTGGCCGCCCCGTCCCATGACGTGGAGGTACTGCATCATGAGGTGTTGCGCCGGTTCCTCCTGAAGAGCACCCCACCGACTCGTCAGCGTCGCGACTAGCGAGCGGTGACGGAGGAACTGACCGGCCGGTAACCCCGTCTCCTCCGCCAGCTGGGCGAACGGTATAAGCGCACCGTCGTGGTAGAGGTCCCCCAGCGTGCAAATATCCGCCGCGTGCCAGTCGGCAAGCTCTGCCGAGCGCAATATCCCTCGACCGCTAGGTGAACCCTCAATCGGCATGGCTGGGGCATATGGGGTGTGTGACCGAGTCAGGTAGAGGGCTCGCCGATAGCACCGACAGGCCACCGCCACTAGAAGGGGCCCTGGCTTGGTCGCTCTGGCCGTCGGATGGAACAACGCAATGACATCCGTCAGGGGGAGCGGTGGCTCCACGGACGCCGTGTCGTCCCTTTCCCGGTCGGCCAGCCACCTGGCCACCCATTGCAGCTGTGCTGCTAGGTAATAGTGCGCAAAACAGGGCATCGCGAGTCCCCCCTGACCCGTGGGGAGGTATAACTTAGAGAGCGCCACTCTGTGTCGTGCGGTGCCCCATATAAAATCCCGAAGGGAGCGCTCCAGGGCGGCGAAGAAGGACGCCGGGATATAGGTCGGCAGGTTAGCAAAATAGTAGAGGAGTCTGGGCAGGGCCACCATTTTGACCAGTGCAATGCGACCCGTGACCGCAAGGGGAAGGGTGCCCCAGAAACGCATCTGGGCCCTGATCGCCGTCACCGCCCTGCCCAAGTTACCCTCCACTAAGTCAGCGGGTCGCCGGTACACCTGAATGCCCAGGTAACGGAAGGTGTCTGGATGCCACCGGACAGGCACACCTCCCAGTTGAAACCGGGGGTCCAGTGTATCATCACGGAACGGGTAGAGACACGACTTGGCTGCGTTCACCTTTAACCCGGAGAGCGTTGCAAACTCCGTGAGAACCCGTTCAAGGTCCCCTGAGATATTCGCCACATCCCGCACGAAGATCAAGAGGTCATCCGCGTACAAGGAAACCTGGTGGGTGGCGTCGCCCATTGGAATGCCGTCCGTCAACACCCCCCGCAGGGTGGCTGCCAAAGGCTCGATGGCAAGCGCGAAAAGGAGGGGTGAAAGGGGGCATCCCTGCCTGGTACCTCGGCCAATCGAGATGGCCTCGGAAACGTACGGGCCAGTTCTCACCCGGACCACAGGGTTCTTATAGAGGAGCGCCGCCATTTGCAGAAACCCAAGGCCTAGACCGTAATGTGATAGGGTTGCCACCAGGTAGCCCCATTCCAAGCTATCGAAGGCTTTCTCGAGGTCTAACACTAGACAGCCCGCCCGTGGCCAGTGCTGTGCACCGTGTACGGCGACACGGAAGAACCGGCGAAGATTAAGCGAGGTACTGCGCTTCGGCACAAACCCATTCTGGTCCCTGTGCACCAGCACAGGCACGGTGGGGGCCAACCGTTCCGCTAGGACCTTGGCCAGGATCTTGTAGTCGGTGTTGAGGAGGGCGAGGGGGCGATAGGACCCTAGATGAGTAGGATCATGCCCTGGCTTGGGGAAAGAGATCAGGTAGGCTTCCCTCATGGAGGCAGGCAGGGTGGCATATGTGCGGAGTTATCTAGCTGTTACTCATGATGCATTGCCTGATGTGCACTGTGACCAATTGTTCTTGTGCTCATGTGTCAGATGTATACAGGTGACTGATGCATTTCGGTTTCTTCTCCTTGCCCACAGCATCATCATCCGCAACCGAGCGAGACACCTTCATGGACCTGGAGGAGAGACCCAGCGACAGTGCCACCAGTACTGTGGATTCAGAAGGTCCTAGTGGCATGGAGGGCAAGGGGAGTCAGTCGGAGGACCTGTCTGGAGGCGAGAGCAGCTACGACGCCGATGGGTCCGAGGCTGACATCCTTGAGGAGGCGGAGGCTGCAACACCAACTGGCAGCATCCCCACATCTGTCCCAGCCTCCTCCATTATCATCTGCGCCCTCCCAGTTGCTCCCGTCCCTTCTGTCCGTGCAGAGGCCCACCATGTCTCCTTCGGCCCAGGCACCGCACCCCCTGCTCCTGTCACCCCTGCTGCCCTCAGTGAAGAGTCTGTGGACATACTGCGGCAGTTGCAGGTTGGGCAGGCATCGGTGCTGAATGTCCTCCATGGATACACTCAACTGCTCACACAGATGGTGTCATTCATGGAGGGCATGTCAGCAACGATGTCTGACCAACGCAGATTTCTGCAGTCCATAGATTCTTCCCTGACCGCAGCAGTTTCTCTCCTGCAGCTCACCGTCCCCCCCTCTACCCTAGACCCATCCACACTGCCCTCTCCCATGCCTGCCCAATGCACACCCAGACAGTCACGGTCACGCACCCCACCAGACACATCCAGCACACCCCCAAGTAAGGCACAGCGCACACCTCCTGGCACGCACACTCAGGGGCATGTAGGCACACCTACAGGGTCTGGGGGCAGACAACATACACGCAGCCACAGTCGCAGTCCGCAGTCCTCACAACCCTGTTCCTCCAAGACCACTCCCCTTAGCTCCCCCGCCAAACTCTCACCCAAGGAGATCTATATGGGTGGGCTGGACCTCGCCCCCACTGAACCACCACCCCACAAGCGGGCGAGGAAGTCCCCGGGCACGGGAGTTGAGTCCGCCACCATGTCCACCCCCTCCCCCAAGAGCGCTGCACCCCATCCCTCACCCACCACACCCTCTGTTGACCTTGGGAAATCCTCAGGTGCAGGGGTTCGGATGGAGGCACTGGCAGTGGTGTGCAGCACCGAGCTTGCATCCACCTTCGGCGCTGCCCCACCCCCTGTGGTGGAGACATCCCCCCTGCACCCGCAACACCTACCCTTCCCCCTCTTGTCCCTGCGGTACCTGGTACTGCCACAGATGATGCCCCCCCCCCCCCCCGGTCGACAAACCTTGAGGTTCCTTTGTGCAGGCAAGGTAGGGGTGGACGCGGTCCCCTACGTCCACCCTTGAACTTGAGAAATGGACTGACCATTGGCCTTTGTACATAGTCTCTTTTTAATTAATAGTTTTTTGGTGCTGAATAAAGCCTTTTCTTTTACTTTCAACACTATTGCATTTCAGGTACTTGACGTTGGTGATGAGGCTTCTGGAGTTGGTGTTCTGGTAATGTGTTAGGGTTCAGAGAAATGTTTTTGTATGATGGTGATGAGGTGGACCATGGTATCTGTGTGCCATCACAATGTCTCTGCAAAGAATCATTGGTAGTGTGTGTTCTTTTTGTTTGGAGACATTGTCCCAAGGAGTGTTCCTTCCTCTGTGGCACCTGACATCTTCCCTGCAAACAGTTGAACAATTGTTGTGCTGACCTGTGTCAACATTTCCTTTGTTGGTGAGGGATACCTTCAACAATGGCCATGCCTGCTCACCGATATCTCCTGCTGAATCGTCTGTGCCATCCTTGCTAGTCACTATACTTGTGTTTTGGGTATGTAGGAATGCCTTCAGGGACAAATTGGCAATTTTCAGCACTATGCATGTGTGTAATCACAGCCTACCACACAAATGGTACTTGTTATGTAGGATATTTGGGCACCTGACTCACAATTGTGGGCATTGTATCTAGTGGAATAGAACCCTATTGCTTCCATGAGAGACAACATCTTGGTGGCTGGACCAGCACCTGAACATTCCTATCACTCCTGGGATTTGTGTGACAGTGTGTGTTCCCTTTGGCTATCTTAGTTTTGTATGCAGTTACATGACTATACAGTCTGTTGGCATGAAATCAGGGTGTGTATTGTGCTGCATCCGCCATGGGTGGGTATGCATGTTTTACATGTCCTCACACCCACATGTGGTGTGTCATGCAGTATGTGAAAGACACCCATCCTCCTGGGAGTGGGACACTGCTGTCAGTGATGTGTTGTAATAGCACTAAAATCATAGTCCAAAGTTAGGGATGCGTCCATACCACCATGTAGGTGTGGTCATTTGATAATGATGTACACCCCCCATATCTCTGTCCACTGCTGGGAGTCATATGCACCCACCCCATATCTCTGTCCACTGCTGGTAGTCATATGCAGCCACCCCTCATATGTCTGGACAATGCTGGGAGTCCTCTGCACCCACCCCTCATATGTCTGGACACTGCTGGGAGTCCTCTGCACCCACCCCTCAGATTGCAGGCCACTGCTGGGAGTCCTCTGCACCCACCCCTCATATGTCTGGACACTGCTGGGAGTCCTCTGCACCCACCCCTCATATTGCAGGCAACTGCTGGGAGTCATATGCACCCACCCCCATATCTCTGTCCACTGCTGGTAGTCATATGCAGCCACCCCTCATATGTCTGGACAATGCTGGGAGTCCTCTGCACCCACCCCTCATATGTCTGGACACTGCTGGGAGTCATATGCACCCACCCCTCATATTGCAGGCCACTGCTGGTAGTCATATACACCCACCCCTCATATTGCAGGCCACTGCTGGTAGTCCTATGCACCAACCCCTCATATGTCTGGAGACTGCTGGGAGTCCTCTGCACCCACCCCTCATACTGCAGGCCACTGCTGGGAGTCCTCTGCACCCACCCCTCATATGTCTGGACACTGCTGGGAGTCCTCTGCACCCACACCTCATATTGCAGGCCACTGCTGGGAGTCCTCTGCACCCAGCCCTCATATGTCTGGACACTGCTGGGAGTCCTCTGCATCTACTCCTCATATTGCAGGGCACTGCTGGGAGTCATATGCACCCACCCCCATATCTCTGTCCACTGCTGGGAGTCCTCTGCACCCACCCCTCATATGTCTGGACACTGCTGGGAGTCCTCTGCACTCAACCCTCATATGTATGGACACTGCAGGTAGTCATATGCACACCCCTCATATGTTTGGACACTGCTGGGGGTCCTCTGCACCCACCCCTCATATGTCCGGACACTGATGGGAGTCCTCTGCACCCACCCCTCCTATTGCAGGCCACTGCTGGGAGTCCTCTGCACCCACCCCTCATATGTCTGGACACTGCTGGGAGTCCTCTGCACCCACCCCTCATATGTCTGGACACTGCTGGTAGTCATATGCACAACCCTCATATGTCTGGACACTGCTGGGGGTCCTCTGCACCCACCCCTCATATTGCAGGCCACTGCTTGGAGTCCTCTGCACCCACCCCTCATATGTCTGGACACTGATGGGAGTCCTCTGCACCCACCCCTCATATTGCAGGCCACTGCTGGGAGTCCTCTGCACCCACCCCTCATATGTCTGGACACTGCCGGGAGTCCTCTGCACCCACCCCTCATATTGCAGTCCACTGATGGGAGTCATATGCACCCACCCCTCATATGTCTGGACACTGCTGGTAGTCATATGCACACACCCCTCATATGTCTGGACACTGCTGGGAGTCCTCTGCACCCACCCCTCTTATGTCTGGACACTGCTGGGAGTCCTCTGCATCCACCCCTCATATTGCAGGCCACTGCTGGGAGTCATATGCACCCACCCCTCATATGTCTGGACACTGCTGGGAGTCCTCTGCACCCACCCCTCATATTGCAGGCCACTGCTGGTAGTCATATGCAACCAACCCCCATATGTCTGGACACTGCTGGTAGTCATATGCACACAGCCCTCATATGTCAGGACAATGCTGTGAGTCCTCTGCACCCACCCCTCATATGTCTGGACACTGCTGGTAGTCATATGCACACACCCCTCATATGTCTGGACACTGCTGGTAGTCATATGCACACAGCCCTCATATGTCTGGACACTGCTGTGAGTCCTCTGCACCCACCCCTCATATGTCTGGACACTGCTGGTAGTCATATGCACACACCCCTCATATGTCTGGACACTGCTGGTAGTCATATGCACACACCCCTCATATGTCTGGACACTGCTGGGGGTCCTCTGCACCCACCCCTCATATTGCAGGCCACTGCTGGGAGTCCTCTGCACCCACCCCCATATCTCTGTCCACTGCTGGTAGTCATATGCAGCCACCCCTCATATGCCTGGACACTGCTGGGAGTCCTCTGCACCCACCCCTCATATGTCTCTACACTGCTGGGAGTCCTCTGCACCCAGCCCTCATATGTCTGGACACTGCTGGGAGTCCTCTGCATCTACTCCTCATATTGCAGGGCACTGCTGGGAGTCATATGCACCCACCCCCATATCTCTGTCCACTGCTGGGAGTCCTCTGCACCCACCCCTCATATGTCTGGACACTGCTGGGAGTCCTCTGCACTCAACCCTCATATGTATGGACACTGCAGGTAGTCATATGCACACCCCTCATATGTTTGGACACTGCTGGGGGTCCTCTGCACCCACCCCTCATATGTCCGGACACTGATGGGAGTCCTCTGCACCCACCCCTCCTATTGCAGGCCACTGCTGGGAGTCCTCTGCACCCACCCCTCATATGTCTGGACACTGCTGGGAGTCCTCTGCACCCACCCCTCATATGTCTGGACACTGCTGGTAGTCATATGCACAACCCTCATATGTCTGGACACTGCTGGGGGTCCTCTGCACCCACCCCTCATATTGCAGGCCACTGCTTGGAGTCCTCTGCACCCACCCCTCATATGTCTGGACACTGATGGGAGTCCTCTGCACCCACCCCTCATATTGCAGGCCACTGCTGGGAGTCCTCTGCACCCACCCCTCATATGTCTGGACACTGCCGGGAGTCCTCTGCACCCACCCCTCATATTGCAGTCCACTGCTGGGAGTCATATGCACCCACCCCTCATATGTCTGGACACTGCTGGTAGTCATATGCACACACCCCTCATATGTCTGGACACTGCTGGGAGTCCTCTGCACCCACCCCTCTTATGTCTGGACACTGCTGGGAGTCCTCTGCATCCACCCCTCATATTGCAGGCCACTGCTGGGAGTCATATGCACCCACCCCTCATATGTCTGGACACTGCTGGGAGTCCTCTGCACCCACCCCTCATATTGCAGGCCACTGCTGGTAGTCATATGCAACCAACCCCCATATGTCTGGACACTGCTGGTAGTCATATGCACACAGCCCTCATATGTCAGGACAATGCTGTGAGTCCTCTGCACCCACCCCTCATATGTCTGGACACTGCTGGTAGTCATATGCACACACCCCTCATATGTCTGGACACTGCTGGTAGTCATATGCACACAGCCCTCATATGTCTGGACACTGCTGTGAGTCCTCTGCACCCACCCCTCATATGTCTGGACACTGCTGGTAGTCATATGCACACACCCCTCATATGTCTGGACACTGCTGGTAGTCATATGCACACACCCCTCATATGTCTGTACACTGCTGGGGGTCCTCTGCACCCACCCCTCATATTGCAGGCCACTGCTGGGAGTCCTCTGCGCCCACCCCCATATCTCTGTCCACTGCTGGTAGTCATATGCAGCCACCCCTCATATGCCTGGACACTGCTGGGAGTCCTCTGCACCCACCCCTCATATGTCTCTACACTGCTGGGAGTCCTCTGCACCCAGCCCTCATAATGCAGGCCACTGCTGGGAGTCCTCTGCACCCACCCCTCATATGTCTGGACACTGCTGAGAGTCCTCTGCGCCCACCCCTCATATTGCAGGTCACTACTGGGAGTCTTCTGCTCCCACCCCTCATATGTCTGGACACTGCTGGGAGTCCTCTGCATCCACCCATCATATTGCAGGCCAATTCTGGGAGTCATATGCACCCACCCCTCATAAGTATGGACACTGCTGGGAGTCCTCTGCACCCACCCCTCATATGTCTGGACACTGCTGGGAGTCCTCTGCATCCACCCCTCATATTGCAGGCCACTGCTGGGAGTCTTATGCACCCACCCCCATATCTCTGTCCACTGCTGTTAGTCATATGCAGCCAACCCTCATATGTCTGGACCCTGCTGGAAGTCCTCTGCACCCACCCCTCATATGTCTGGACACTGCTGGGAGTCCTCTGCACCCACCCCTCATATTGCAGGCCACTGCTGGGAGTCCTCTGCACCCACCCCTCATATGTCTGGACACTGTTGGGAGTCCTCAGCACCCACCCCTCATATTGCAGGACACTGCAGGGAGTCCTCTGCACCCACCCCTCATATGTCTGGACACTGCTGGGAGTCCTCTGCACCCACCCCTCATATTGAATGCCACTGCTGGGAGTCCTCTGCACCCACCCCTCACATGTCTGGACACTGCTGGGAGTCCTCTGCACCCCCCCTCATATTGCAGGCCACTGCTGGGAGTCATATGCACCCACCCCTCATATGTCTGGACACTGCTGGTAGTCATATGCACACACCCCTTATATGTCTGGACACTGCTGGGAGTCCTCTGCACCCACCCCTCATATTGCAGGCCATTGCTGGGAGTCATATGCACCCACCCCTCATATGTCTGGACACTGCTGGTAGTCATATGCACACACCCCTCATATATCTGGACACTGCTGGGAGTCCTCTGCACCCTCCCCTCATATTGCAGGCCACTGCTTGAGTCATATGCATCCACCTCTCATATGTCTGGACACTGCTGGTAGTCATATGCACACACCCCTCATATGTCTGGACACTGCTGAGAGTCCTCTGCACCCACCCCTCATATTGCATGCAACTGCTGGGAGTCATATGCACCCCCCCTCATATGTCTGGACACTACTGGGAGTCCTGTGCACCCACCCCTCATGTGTCTGGACACTGCTGGGAGTCCTCTGCATCCACCCCTCATATGTCTGGAAACTGCTGGGAGTCCTCTGCACCCACCCCTCATATTGCAGGCCACTGCTGGGAGTCATATGCACCCACCCCTCATATGTCTGGACACTGCTGGTAGTCATATGCACACACCCCTCATATGTCTGGACACTGCTGGGAGTCCTCTGCACCCACCCTTCATATTGCAGGCCACTGCTGGGAGTCATATGCTCCCACCCCTCATATGTCTGGACACTGCTGGTAGTCATATGCACACACCCCTCATATGTCTGGACACTGCTGGGAGCCATATGCACCCACCCCTCATATGTCTGGACACTGCTGGTACTCATATGCACACACCCCTCATATGTCTGGACACTGCTGGGAGTCCTCTGCACCCACCCCTCATATGTCTGGACACTGCTGGGAGTCCTCTGCATCCACCCCTCATATTGCAGGCCACTGCTGGGAGTCCTCTGCACCCACCCCTCATATGTCTGGACACTGCTGGAAGTCCTCAGCACCCACCCCTCATATTGCAGGACACTGCAGGGAGTCCTCTGCACCCACCCCTCATATGTCTGGACACTGCTGGGAGTCCTCTGCACCCACCCCTCATATTGCATGCCACTGCTGGGAGTCCTCTGCACCCACCCCTCATATGTCTGGACACTGCTGGGAGTCCTCTGCACCCACCCCTCATATTGCAGGCCACTGCTGGGAGTCATATGCACCCACACCTCATTTGTCTGGACACTGCTGGTAGTCATATGCACACACCCCTCATATGTCTGGACACTGCTGGGAGTCCTCTGCACCCACCCCTCACATTGCAGGCCACTGCTGGGAGTCATATGCACCCACCCCTCATATATCTGGACACTGCTGGTAGTCATATGCACACACCCCTCATATGTCTGGACACTGCTGGGAGTCCTCTGCACCCACCCCTCATATGTCTGGACACTGCTGAGTGTCCTCTGCACCCACCCCTCATATTGCATGTCACTGCTGGGAGTCATATGCACCCCCCCTCATATGTCTGGACACTACTGGGAGTCCTCTGCACCCACCCCTCATGTGTCTGGACACTGCTGGGAGTCCTCTGCATCCACCCCTCATATGTCTGGAAACTGCTGGGAGTCCTCTGCACCCACCCCTCATATTGCAGGCCACTGCTGGGAGTCATATGCACCCACCCCTCATATGTCTGGACACTGCTGGTAGTCATATGCACACACCCCTCATATGTCTGGACACTGCTGGGAGTCCTCTGCACCCACCCTTCATATTGCAGGCCACTGCTGGGAGTCATATGCTCCCACCCCTCATATGTCTGGACACTGCTGGTAGTCATATGCACACACCCCTCATATGTCTGGACACTGCTGGGAGCCATATGCACCCACCCCTCATATGTCTGGACACTGCTGGTACTCATATGCACACACCCCTCATATGTCTGGACACTGCTGGGAGTCCTCTGCACCCACCCCTCATATGTCTGGACACTGCTGGGAGTCCTCTGCATCCACCCCTCATATTGCAGGCCACTGCTGGGAGTCCTCTGCACCCACCCCCCATATGTCTGGACACTGCTGGAAGTCCTCAGCACCCACCCCTCATATTGCAGGACACTGCAGGGAGTCCTCTGCACCCACCCCTCATATGTCTGGACACTGCTGGGAGTCCTCTGCACCCACCCCTCATATTGCATGCCACTGCTGGGAGTCCTCTGCACCCACCCCTCATATGTCTGGACACTGCTGGGAGTCCTCTGCACCCACCCCTCATATTGCAGGCCACTGCTGGGAGTCATATGCACCCACACCTCATATGTCTGGACACTGCTGGTAGTCATATGCACACACCCCTCATATGTCTGGACACTGCTGGGAGTCCTCTGCACCCACCCCTCATATTGCAGGCCACTGCTGGGAGTCATATGCACCCACCCCTCATATATCTGGACACTGCTGGTAGTCATATGCACACACCCCTCATATGTCTGGACACTGCTGGGAGTCCTCTGCACCCACCCCTCATATGTCTGGACACTGCTGAGAGTCATCTGCACCCACCCCTCATATTGCAGGCCACTGCTGGGAGTCATATGCACCCACCCCTCATATGTCTGGACACTACTGGGAGTCCTCTGCACCCACCCCTCATGTGTCTGGACACTGCTGGGAGTCCTCTGCATCCACCCCTCATATTGCAGGACACTTCTGGTAGTCATATGCAGCCACCCCTCATAAGTCTGGACACTGCTGGGAGTCCTCTGCACCCACCCACGCACCCCCTTGGAGCAGTACACTGCTGTCCTGAACCAACACACACCAATATGAAGGTAACATGTTGGGCCAGTCCTCTGCACCCACCCCTCATATTGCAAGCCACTGCTGGGAGTCATATGCACCCACCCCTCATATGTCTGGACACTGCTGGTAGTCATATGCACACACCCCTCATATGTCTGGACACTGCTGGAAGTCCTCTGCACCCACCCCTCATATTGCAGGCCACTGCTGGGAGTCATATGCACCCACCCCTCATATGTCTGGACACTGCTGGTAGTCATATGCACACACCCCTCATATGTCTGGACACTGCTGGAAGTCCTCTGCACCCACCCCTCATATTGCAGGCCACTGCTGGGAGTCATATGCACCCACCCCTCATATGTCTGGACACTGCTGGTACTCATATGCACACACCCCTCATATGTCTGGACACTGCTGGGAGTCCTCTGCAACCACCCCTCATATTTCTGGACACTGCTGGGAGTCCTCTGCACCCACCCCTCATAAGTCTGGACACTGCTGGGAGTCCTCTGCACCCACCCACTCACCCCCTTGGAGCAGTACACTGCTGGTCTGAACCTACACACACCAATATGAAGGTAACATGTTGGGCCAGTCCTCTAAGCCCACATTCCTGGCGTGTGTACACCTCGTATCCCAAATGTACTGGTGCCGTAACGGGGTACGTGTGACACGCACCATACCCATGCATTAATTGCGTGTGTACGGTCCGTATCACAGTTCTACTGTGCTGTAGCGGTACGTGTGGTACGCACCGTACCCATGCATTCATTGCGTGTGTATGGTCCGTATCACTGTTCTACTGTGCCGTAGGGGTACGTGTGGTATGCACCGTACCCACGCATTCATTGCGTGTGTATGGTCCGTATCACTGTTCTACTGTGCCGTAGGGGTACGTGTGGTACGCACCGTTCCCATGCATTCATTGCATGTGTACGGTCCGTATCACTGTTCTACTGTGCAGTAGGGGTACATGTGGTATGCACCATACCCACGCATTCTTTGCGTGTGTACGGTCCGTATCACAGTTCTACTGTGCCGCAGGTGTACATGTGAAATGTACCGTACACGTCCACTTCTGTTGTTGCGGTACACAGGGGTTGCTGGTCACGCCCCCCAAGTGACAAGACCCTGGTGGTAATGTATGGCCTCCATGTTATAGGTTTGGCTTTGAGTATGGGGTTTGTTTCCTGCCCCTCACCCCCACCCTGGCCCCTGGGTGTTGTTCTCACCTTCTGCGGCATGTGTGTCGTGTGCTGTGCACCAGGTCATAGGCCAAGAGGACCGGGATGACACGTACGACGGGGCTCATGGCGTCTACGTCGCGTACCGGGGCTCCATTGTGTAGATGTTCGTGTCGGACTCTGCTTTTCCGGCTGTGTTTGACTCCCGTAAAAAAAGAGCCACACGTATGTACGTATTGTACTTGCTGGGCCGGAAACCGCTGCCTGAATACGTCCGGACGTCGCGTACAGGCTGTTCCGGATCAGAATCGTCGTTTTTTTTTACACGTACGGTCTTTTGTATGATTCGTACGGAAATAGGCTTTCTGTATGAATCGTACTTCCTAGGTTGTAGGGACAGTTTACTGGGTACGAGTCGTACGGAGAAAACGCTCCGTACGACGATTCGTACGGCATTTTTCCAGGATTGGAATCGGCCCCTCAGTGTTCTGTGTTTAATAAGAATCCCTTTCACATGTTTCACTAAACATTCATCACATCCAATTACTGCATATTTTTCTTCATTAATGTTTTCTATAACTTTCTTTTGAAACCTATAATGCTAATGCATTTCATGCAGACATATGTTTTCAAGATGTAGACTCCTTTTGGGATAGTATGCAGCCAACATGTTAGTTTTGTCAATATCAGTACTTTCTGGCTCATGCTGTGCTCAGTCTTTGATTACTTCTAAAGATTTCAATACTCTGTTTCATGTGGAGGCTAGACCTAAATGATCCAAATGATTCTTCCTGACTTTGAATATAAACTGGATGAGCTCAAGCGATCCATACATTCGTAGGATCCAATCGCTCAATTGGAAAGCATTTTCAAGCTGAAGCTGTACAATTTCTTGCTAGGACTCTTTTCTACTGAAATTTCTTCCCACATTTCATTCATCTCTGACTGTTCAGATTTTGTAATATGTGATGTAACATAGCGAGCAACAGCAATTGAATTATCTGCAACATATTAAATATCCATGTTTGCATTCCACATTTTCAAAATAACTGGATTGTGGTCATTAATATACTTTGAAGCTTCTGTTCTTTTTAAGTTGCATGTATTCTTGGGAGATGTTCGAGTTATTGTATGTCTTACTGCTGAGAAAAAATATTTACTCTTCCTTTAGAAATGATAGGTCGTGGGAATCCGAAACTTTCCTTTACATTTATATTTCCGTTGGCAGTATTTTCACACCTATGACTTCCTAAGTTCCTTTTTCCTCCTTTTCTCTGAATAGCACATGTAACATGCTATTCAATGAAAGAAAAAAACTATTTCATGACTATCTGTTTCAAATTTTGGTGCATTCTTTCCATAATAGGATGTGTATATGAGGAGCACCTATGGCCTGGTACTCTTTTCGTTAAAATAAATCAGTTACCTCTCCAAGAGGTGGAATGTTTTCATTGCAGATAAATGACATCATAGCTTGAAACCTATGGATAAAATACCTGCAGACAATTACAGGATCCAAGGATAGAGTTCTCCAGCTGTCTTCAATTCAATGTTTTTAACATTTGAATTTGCTTCTCGTTGGAATTCAAGTAAATCTATCCATGCTTATTCCACACAGCTAAGTGTTAGAAACCATGCAGGTGGGCCTGGGTTTCTTAACATGCATTTAAGCTCACCATGACGTTGATACCAATATTCAATGGTGCCTCGTTGGCACGCCATCAAATTAATTAACTGAGATTCCAAATGTTCATCTTTTTGTTCAACTTTGTCTATGAACACTTTTGCAGAAACATTGAAGAGGAACTCCTGTTTTTAATATATGGTTTACTGCATGTGAAAGAGCAGACAAATCACTTTCAAACAGTAGACGAAATAATTTTGGAATGCACTGCCAAAATCATGGATCTGCACAATAAATTATTGTTACTCCGAAAATGGAATCCGTACAGCTCACTCATCAAATCGCCCACCTTGTCCAGTGGGGAATAGCTGTGGAAAACAATGACCTTCCAAATATTTTCCCATACACTCATGGTAGTTCCCTTTGCTTCTTTCATTTGAAATAATTCAATTTCCTATGATTTCTTTCAGTTGCAGAGGATGTATTATATAATGTTGGTAAATCTCTTCAGTCCTGGACTCGTCCACTTTTTCTATTTTTCCACTTGACATTAGAGTTTCATCTTGTAAGCGTATTACTTGTTCATCAACATTTACATTCTTATCATAAATATTCTGTACAAGGTATAATGTAGCCTTTTGAAGTTTATTAACATCTACAAACTCCCGCCATATACTCTTTGTTGGTACACCATTTACTAGAATAACTACTGGCTCATTTTCCTCTTTCTCTACACCAACAGTTTCAATGTTTTTCTAAAGAAAAACAAAGGTAAGTACACAACTCTTCCTTTGAGACCTTTTTGCAAATCTGTTGGTGGCAGCTTGCCTGTTTTAGACTCCATACGAACTATGGCCTGTAATGTGTGTACAGATTGAATATAAATAGACTCATATACATTTATATCTGACAGTTACTGAGGCATAGGTAGCAACTCTAAGTAATTATGTACTGCTCTAACTGGCAGTTTGTTTTCTTATAATTTGTTGTAGCAGTACTTATAAGTAACTTGATCACTAGCCAACTCAAACTGACCTTCTACAAACAAATAAAGGCAAAATTGCTGCCACTTATCATTGTTTTCTTTTTCAGTTTTTAAATTTAAATCAACATTCCTCAAAACTAATCTCTTTTTCATGTTCTTCAACACCTACACTCATCAAACTCTCAATTTCTCTACACTCATCTTCTGAACCAAAATAAACAAAAGTATATCATCACAAACTTTCTGCGCATCTGATACAGAACCGTCCAAAAGAGCTGTGTTCATTTCACTTAAACATAATGCAGAAGTTTTTACATAGTAAAGTATCCTTATTAACATCCGCATTTCAGATTGGTGTACAGCTCACATTCTTAAATGATGAAAAGTACTTTGGCACACTTTTCTTAAAAGACAAGCCAGATAATGATCCTGCAATTTAGTATATTTTCTTATTTTACATGGATCTAGTCCTAGTGACATCTTAGGGCCAGATATATCAAGCGTTTTCCCATTTGCAAGCAGGCCGAATCACAGGATCAACCCGTTTGCGAATGGGAAAAAAGCCTTTTGGGATGTATCATCCCAAAAGGCAATCGCAAAATAGGGAATCGCAATTTTTGAAATTACCTATTTTGCAAATCCATTTAGGGTTTCGCTATTTACGATTCTCTAAATGCAATGCAGGAAGCACTTTTAAATTTGCGAACCTGCTTGAAGGAATCACATTTTACCACCAACTACAAGTTGGTGGTAAATCGGAAATCCTTAGAAAAATGCACAATTTTGCACTTTTCTATATGCTATGTGGCGCACAAACATTCCCTTAGGGCATGTATCTGCACCACATGTGAACATGTGCATATTTCAGGGGTGCAACAGGGTGTCCTTTTGGCACCCTTGCACCCTTGAAATTGCATGGGCAATTTGGGAGTACCTATTGGGTACCCGCAAATTGGCCCATAGAAATAAATGGGAAGCCATTCCATATTTGCGACTCGCAAATTTCGAGTTGCAATTAAGGAATGCGTAGGAATTGCAAAATATTTGCAGAAATCTACATACATTGCATTTTGCCAATCTATAATAGCGAATCGATAACATTTGCCATTATAGACTCGCAAAATCCAATGTGGAAACTTCTGCCTTAATCTTCTACTTAACACTTTTTTGGCTTATTCTCCCAAAAATAATTTTAATATGTCAATGAATTCCTGTTGAATGCTGCAAATACTGTTACAATCCCACTTATATACAGGAGCTTACGTACGCCTCTCCTGAACTTCTTCAGCTATCACTTCTTCTACATTCCTACGAACCTTTTTTTCCCTTTGGAATAGGAGAACCATCTTTTAAATCCAAGCACTAACCACTACTATCAACTAGGTGTAGTAATTTGTTCTCTTAGAAGAGTTTTCTTCATTAAAGAAAGGCTCAGTACTGGAAGTGTGTTTCCATCCACCAGTAAAAGTTTTACAAGAGTTACTTCTATCAACAAATCTTGTTATTCCTCTTTTCTCCTTCATGAAAACACCCTTGTTTTATCCAATGTTCTCATTCTCTTCAATATTAATATGAATCATTTTCGTTTTATTTAAAAAGCTTTATCTACTACACATTAAATCTGTTGCTTTTTCAAATAAGCTGCAGTTCTTTTATATGTTTTTTTTACAATCTTTTATTACATTTTGAATTACTCTACATTTAAACATTCTTCTTCTTATATCCTTATAATCCTTCTGCCTTGTGAGATGTGTTGTTTTTTGATACTTTAAACTTCTATCAGCATGACAATTTTTCTTTTCTTTCTCATTTGTTGTAAAACTTTTCTTTTTCTTTTCAACGTTTTCTACATTTTTTATTCTGTGTAAAAGTCTTTTACGAAACTGTTGAGATCTCTTACCACAAGAGGTTTTTCCTGTATAACCTGCGCGTCATCTAATTTCCTCTTTTCACTTTTCTTTCTATAGTACTGTTTTTTTGTTCTCTTCTCTTCAATCATCAATAGGAAGTAATTACATTGGCACCTACATTTATACAATCTACTTCAAGTGTACCTTTCGAGAGACTCATATGAAGTAGTATAATCACTTCACTATTGACCGACTGCTCACAATGTTATGCCTAGCCAAATATAAAACACTAACCCTTCTAATTTCTTTGTAAGTCACAGCAAGTTTCTTGAGGCATTAATCTGGGTGCCTGTGCCTTTTGGTGCTGACATGACACATCAAAAGAAGCCTACAAATACTATAATAGCTCTGTTTCATACCACATGCTCTCTTAGATTTGTTTTTTAAGAAGGTATATGTGTTACTTTTTCCTCATTAAACAGGGCAGGTGGGAATTGAAGACAGTATTTGAGGGGTTCTGTGACACCTACATACATAACACATGTCTGCTTCTGCAAGTGAATAATGAACCAGAACTGACAAGATGTGTGCACCTCTGTTAGACCTGGCACCTTGGCGTGGGTCTCCCTTCCATTTTTTGCTGTTGCCTCATGTGTTTTTGCTGGTGTTAGATGCTCAGGGCACTGTGCCACTGCTGTCCAGTGCCACAGTGCAAGTGCTCCCTATTGTAAATTGATGTATGAATTTGTGATTCCATGTTTGGTTGGTTTGGTTTACCTGTCATGCCCTAGTACAGTGCACCAGGAGTGCCCAGGGCTTCTAAATCCGAATGCTGCTGGTGGGCTGGCAGCACTTGTTGTGCCACCCACAGAAGCCACCTGTAAAAGTGTGTCTAAGGTCTGCCATTGCAGAGCCTTCGTGCAGTCTGGTACTGCCATGCTGACTGGGCAAGTGCACCCACTTGCCAGTCCCTAAACCTTCCCTTTTCTTCATGTCGGACACCCCTATGGTAGGCTCAAGGGCAGGGTGCATTGTAAGGATAAGGTAGAACATGCCCTGGTGTGTGTGGCATGTTCTAATAGTGAATTACAGCCATTTTCATTTTTCACTATTGCAAGGCTATCTGTTCTCCATAGGCCAGAATGGGCAGTTTGATTATTATATTTTATAATCCTAACTGACTCAGGGAACATGGTAGAATTTCGAATTTAGTATGCCTGAACTCAGAATTATAAAATACATATTTTAGTGAAATTGGTTTTAACATTCTGTGTTTTAAAATACCACTTTTAGAAAGTAGGTATTTTCTTGTCTAAACATTCAAACCTGCCTCTGCTAGGCTGTGTATTCCTTGTCTGGCGTTTGAGTGACAGGGCTGGGGAATTCCAGGAGATAGGTTGAGGTGGCCCAGTGGTGAATAGAGAGATCTGCATCTAGATGGGAGGGAGGAGTTGCACCTGGGACCTGAATAGGGCTGTCCCTTCCCTCCACAATGCTGGCTCCACCTCCTGTGGTGCATCTGATGTCTCTGCCCTGCACTCTGAAAGGAAAGAAGGAGTCAGGTAAACAAAGTGCTCCAGGACTGACTAGAACTGGTTTGGACTAGGCAAAGGCCCCTCTGCCCTCAGAGGACAAATGATTTTGGGGTATAAGTATTGGGACCCTGATCCCAAGAATTTAGATCACTTTGGGAAACAAGAAGAAACCTCTGCTGAGGGGAGGAACCAAGAAGAAACTGAGGAGAGACTACCCCTGAAACTGGGGGATTGGCCTGCAGGGGTTGCCCACTGCCAAAGAGAGGAGTAAGGAACTTTGTGTGTACTTTTGCTCAACTTGTGAAGGATCTCCAAGGGCTTGGAAAAGAGCTTGCCTCCTGCTGAATTCTAAGGGACAACAGACTTCAACCACCAGCTCCCCAGAGTTCTTTGGAAGTGCCTACTGCTGTTTTGGGCCTTCTGAGAGACTGCGTGTCGCAAGGAGCTGGAAGCGCGACTCACAGAGAAGAAGCATGTCACAGCCGCTGCCGTCGCATCACTGAACAAGGGTGTCGCCGCTGTAGCTGTCGCATTGCACCGCATCACGAGAAGCGACCCGTAACACCGAAGAAGCATGTCACCATCGCAGCCATCATAGCTGACGCATTGCACCGCATCAGGGGAAGAGTCTTGCATCGAGGAAGAAGCGCGTCGCCGTCGCTGCCGTCGCATCTTGGATGACGCCGCTGTAGCTGTCGCATTGCACCGCATCAAGAAAAGCGCCCTGCATCCACGGAGAAGCGTGCCGCCGTCGGAGCTGCTGCCGTCGCATCTCTGAACAAGGGTATCGCCGCTGTGACTGTCGCATCGAGTGGAAGTGTCTCGCATCGCTGGAGAAGAGTTTCGCCACCAAAACTGCTGTCGTCGCATCACTGGACAAGGGTGCTGCCGCTGTAGCTGACGCATCGAGCCGAGATCTCTCGCAACATCGGAGAAGCGAGCCGCATCAGGAAGATCTTCACATCTTTATTTCTTTTCACCAAACTTTCATCGCATCAACATGGTTGCAACACTTTCGTTGCAATTTTGCATCTACAGGTACATTGTACTAAAAGTGTTGCATTTAGAAACTAAAGAGAACTAAGCTAAAACTACCATTTAAAGTAACAGTATTGTGGGTTTTTGTCGTTTATGGTCTTGTAGTAAATCTATATAAAGAATACTTATTTTTGATATAAAACTTGTGTGGTGTCCTGCTGTAGTGTTGTCACTTGATTACTGTATGTGTTTTTCCCAAATGTTTTACACACTGCCTCTGAGATAAGCCTGTCTGCTCGTGCCAAGCTAGCAAGGGGGTGAGCAGGGGTTATTTTAGGAGTGTACCCCTTTACCCTGACTAGAGGCGAGGGTCCCTATTTCTCACAAGTGCATACCTGTGCCAACTAGAGACCCCCAAGTCTAGCAACCTGTATGAAAAGGTACATGATTTTTAAGTTAGGATCTTCAGATGCCCTTCACATGTCAGAATACCTGTCGAGGTACTCACATACTTCAGTCATGAGAGCTCACAGATATCAAAACTTGACTGAGTGCACTTTCCATTTAAAGCACACACCTGAATTTATACTGCCTACTTCAAGTGTACCTTTCCGGAGACTCACTTGAAGTAATATGCATAATCAATAATCCATTGGCCAACATGTTTTAAACTTCACTTTTCTCTTGCAGCTTCACTATTTACCGACTGCTCACAATGTTATACCTTCCCAAATATAAAACACCAACTCTTCTACTGTATCTGTTGTAAGTCTCAATTTAAGGAAACAAGCCAAGGTGAGGCGATAAAAGTATGCTTCTTTGGGCAGAAAAACCAAGTGCTCGAAAAACATCAAGTTCAACACATACAACAAACTTTTAGTATTGTGTGATTTATTGTATACAAATTATATTATTATTTATTTTATTTTTATTATGTAAAGATTTTCTTATTTGTGGTATAGTGTACTAACCTACCGCCAGTTTTCATAATTTCATTATGCCAATTGTTCATATAAGATATGTGAAAAGACTTTCTATAATGATTGACATGACTTTATGGATCTAAACTAATTAGAGTTCACAATTCAGGATATATATCAGATTTGTGTATTCATTGAATTACTGAGAACAGTCACAACAATGCCTGATGTATTCTTTTTGACACCTGTATTGTATTTCTATGCAAACAAGTGCTATCGATCAAAAATCAATGTATTTTAAACAAATAAGAAACATTTTATATCATAAAAATTAATAAAAATCTAATATAATTTGTATACAATAAATCACACAATACTAATGGTTTGTTGTATGTGTTGAATTTGGTGTTTTTCATGCCCTTGGTTTTTCTGCCCAAAGTAGCATACTTTTATTGCCTCGTCTTGGCTTGTTTCCTTCAATTGCATTTTTCCTTGTAACAGGCAATGCTATGATGTGTACAGGGGCCCCGTTGTTTCCCAATTTTCTTTTTCTGTTGTAAGTCTCACCATGTTTCTCCATGCATCAATCTGTGTGTCTGTGCCTTTTTGTGCTAACATGATACATCAAAAGAAGCCTACAAATACTAGAATAGTTCTGTTTCAGACCACATACTCTCTAAATTTGTGTAGAAGAAGGTATATGTATTACTTTCCCCTCAATTTACAGGGCAGGCGGGAATTAAATACTCTATTTGAGGGGTTCTGTCACACCTACATAGGTACACAGTGGCGTGGATTGTGCACTCAAGCTTTCTTTTTTCTGGGTCTCTAGTTAGTATGTTTAACCGATCAGTTTGCTATGTTAATAGTATGCCTGCCCAGCATATAGTACTATAAGTGTGAAGTGGCTAAGTCCCCTAGGCAACCTGGACATAACATGCACAACTCTATTTGATATACTTCATAATAACCAAAATATTCAAAATTTGAACGTTCTTTCAAAGAAAATTTACTTATGTCTTTCTGTTTTTATCACATTGATAACATTTACATTTTTTAAAACCAAAATTCAGTATACAAACAGAAATATGCAATATGAAACAATTTTTTAACACAAACGATCATGCCCAATGCATTTCGAGGCTCTAAGGTCTCTTCGTCAGGGGTGGACCGGTTGGTAAAAAAGGAAAACAAATCAAATGACGTGTTAGTGTAGGGAAGTCTATGTCTGATGTATATAAACGTGAGATTCAATGGCAATCTATGGACAACACACCCGAGGAGCTCCCCGTCTATGGCATGCTACCCAAGCATACTTACTTCCACTGAAGTAATCTCAGTAAACCGTCGGAGATCTGGTAACGCAAAAGCGGCGCGCCATTACCAAATATTTTACATAGCTCAATAATACATCCTTATATTCAAACTCTAATCACTTGGAATACCTGTGAATCAGCCAAGTAGATCGACTGGCTATTCTAAGACCGTTGCGTTATGAAGCCAACTTAGCAGTGCTATAACGAATAATAAAACCAACATTTAGGTCACTCTAACCACTATCCATAGATAAAAAGTTTTGCGTGAACAGTTGGTGATGAAATGACCATACCTTCCTCAAGACACGTCTAGGGTCTTGACAACGTTACTTAATCCGATAAAAATCAAAGCAGCGGGTGGATCTAAGAGCTGGAATGAAATATCAACATATGTCCCTTTATACTCAAACACACAACAAAAGTCGCCGTTAAGTCGGTTAGTGCTCAAGAGAAGTTGACTCACCTCACCGACAGGCAACTGTCGATGTAATTTAAACCAACTGCTCAATCTCATAAAGAAAACCAATCCACTGCCTGTAACAATGGAAGAGTACAGATTACCCGAAATTCTAAAAGACAACTGCCAGCACCATGCGATTCAACGGTTGAAAGGAGATTGGGCAGAGCCCGGATACTTCTAAGCGGTGTTGTGGAGAGAGGTTTCTAACTTAATTTGAAGGTAAGCAATGCTATCTTGGTTGTCTTGACTGATAAGTAGTTTTTTTTTTTGACTTTCCATTAAAACTTGACAGAGTGAACTTTCCATTTAAGGCACACACCTACATTTATACAGCCTCCTTCAAGTGTACCTTTCCAGAGTCTCATATGAAGTAGCATAATCAATAATCCATCGGCCAACATGTTTTAAACCTCACTTTTCTCTTGCAGCTTCACTATTTACCAACTGCTCACAATGTTATGTCTAGCCAAATATAAAACACCAACTCTTCTAATGTCTCTGTTGTAAGTCTCACCATGTTTCTTCAGGAGTCAATCTGTGTGTCTGTGCCTACATGGTTTTTAAGTTAGGATCTTCAGATGCACTACATGTCTCAGAATACATGCAGAAGTACACACATACCTCAGCCATGAGAGCTCGCAGATATCCAAACTTGACAGAGTGCCCTTTCCATTTAAAGCACACACCTACATTTATATGGCCTACTTCAAGTGTACCTTTTCAGAGACTCATATGAAGTAGCATAATCAATATTCCATCGGAAAACATGTATTAAACCTTACTTTTCTATGAATTCCATTTCAGACTCAAGAAGCACAAATATTATTATGCACAACCTATTTCACTCTTCACATGAAGACAATAAAACAGACTACAATACAGGTTACAAAATTTGGTAACATACTTTAAACATCACATTTCTCTAATGCTGTGCAAGCTTTATAAATAGTATATCGGAAAGTTAAAAATATCATTACAAACACTGAAGCACTCCTACACAATATATAACACATCATACACATGTCTAACTCTCCTATTAAATACTATTGTAGAATATGAAAATTTCAGAAACTCCTAAACAATTTTCATACCCACACAATAAAACCAGTATTGGCAAATGTTCCCTTTCACTTTGCACAGAAATGAATGTAAGTAATAAATCAAAATACTCCCTTAATTTTTTCAAATTCTAAAATAAGTTTCTATTGGATACACATATTAACCCTATATTACTCTCTTCTAAAAGTGCTGAATCTGGCTCTGTCATTTACTGGAGTCACAACTCCACTGCGGTACCGCACTGTAGCAGCGCAGGAGAGTCACTAACCCTTACGGGACTTCCAAAACCTATTTCCAACAATAGTGGTATTATTTTTTTAAGAACATACCTCTTCTAAACATAGTACTGATTTGGGAAACATACTTTAGAAGCATAGCACATGTATGTAACTTATCATTTCGTATTTTAAAACCACAGTTAACTTTCAACACTTCCCCCATTCTGCTTAATTCTAGTTTCCATAGCAACAGTTTCTGCTACATTCAACTATACCAGCAGGTCACATGTTCACCATAGCTTTAAATTCAGCAGACTAGCTTAAAAATGCAAATAGCAGCTGTGGTTAACTTTTGCAAAATATTACCATATCCTGTCTACTGTACCTTTCAAACCTTTTTCTAGAACCAACGAGAAAGATGCTTGTTCTGCAAAGTAACATGCATCCTATTTTTGAGTACACAATGTTTATGAACAAACAACTAGTTATCTGCTTTTTCTAAAACTTCATCTTCTCCACCATTTTAAATACCTGTCATTCCACCATATGACTTACTCAGATACAGACGTCTTTTGAGGCCTTCCACACATCCCTTCAAAATGCTTACAATATGGATTTAGAACACAGCTATATTTTCTGGGACAAAAGTTATGCTGAATACAGAGGTATTGGCAAAGAGCTAGCTTTGCAAAATGTGGATTTTGAATAGTTTGCGCAGAGAGGATTAAAGTGGCACCGACTAATGCCTTTGGTTAAAACTTTTTTGCATCTCCAACCCCCTGACCTCATGATTGTGCACTGTGGTGGCAATAACCTAGGCACTTTGACTGGGGTAGGATTGAAAGACCTAATGAAGGATACCTTTGCACAACTGATGTCGCTTTTCCATCACACTGTCTTTGTATACTCTAATATCTGCCAAAGATAGAAACAGAAGTGGTCAAATAAATTCTGTCCATAGGTTGACAAAGCTAGGAAGCATGTTCATAAAGCTGTTTCTGCTTACCTCAGAGACCATAATATTGGCTCTATCTATAACAACAATCTGCGTTTTCAAATGCATAACATCTGTAGAAGTGACAGAGTTCACTTCACTGATTAAGGGAACAGAGTGTTACTCAACAACCTTTTTTTTAGTTAATAAAAGCTTCATTATAATTAGGCTTTCCTGTTCTCAGTTTTTATTTTGGTAAATTCTGGTGGGAATATTTCAGATTTTTCAAAACCTTAAAAAAAACAGTGGTTATCGGTGGTTACAAATGTTTGCACCATTAAAAACAACAGAAACAGTGTTTTTCAGGTGTTTATGGAATTTTAATTTAATTTTAATTATTGCTTTCCTGCTGCCCTGATGGTGGATGTGTATAGATCGCGTGTGCACAGGGGATATGAGGTCCAAATACATTTTTACTGCACCAGAATGGACTACAAAGTCAATAGCACTCTTCATTATCTCTGAAGATTGTAAAGATGCTTTCAGCATACCATCTAGCAAGTGACAAGGATCTCTTTCAGGGAAGCACTTCAGCTGAGTTATTGAATTTGATAGGCCATCATACAACATATCCATATTCATAGGTGAATTACTGTAAATACAAACAATATCACTCAAATCTTTATTGAACTTGGTAGGAACTTTTTTCAGCAGCATTCCAAGTGACAATGCTTTTCATATTTCCCAAATGTCTGGTGTCATGTTTTCACCACTATCTCAGATGCTTGGTGACAACATTCTTTTCACATATACCTGTCACTACATCTTGCATTACATGTTTAAACTATGGGGTGTTTGGCAATTCACTTACACTCAATACTGACTCGCTAGAAAAGGGGGCTGATATATCAAAAGATTTCACCAATTCTCTGTCTGTGGGTAAATGTGATGGTACACATTAGGAAAGATTCTTTTGAAACCAGCCATTTTATCTATAAGTGAAATCAAATGTAGCCAAAATATCAAATATGATTTTGATATTTTCCGATTCTCTACAGTTTATAAAATAACTAAATAAGACCTAAAACATGCATCCAAACATTGCATCTTTAGGCCAAAGACCACAACACTGAAAAAAGAACAGACAATGTTTTAGTGACATCCCTAAACAACGAAACTCAAGCAGAATAATGTTAGCCCAGTCTTTCTTGATGCTACCTTGTATAACAAAGTTACATTGTATGGGCCCCTTCAGGTAGAAACAAAAGTGGCTCTTTCACTCATCTTTTCCTTTCTTTGAATGGCACTTAGTTTGTAGTTGCAAAGGTGTTTTTCAATGTTTCTATGTTTACACCCATGACGGCTATTTTCCTTTTGGTGGGGTTTAATCTGTTAATATAGGTTTAAACCTAAAACCAGATACCCTAATTATAATGTAATACAAATTTACAGAATTATCTTTTGCTTAAAATAAAAATCCAGGTTATGAAATAGATTCGTTATAAACAAAACAAATGCATTTAAAAAGAGAAAAGATAAATTGTACAATGAACTTATTGAGATAGTATCATAATTCTGCACTTACAAAATTGCATTTTTATAGTTTGCAATGAAAGAAAAATGAAAGAAGATAGAGAAGAGAAGAAGAGGGAGAAAAGAAGGGAAAGAGGGAAAAGTAAGAAAATATGTAGTACATATCTATATATACATCACATAACGAACTTTATATCATATAATGATATTTCATATGGCAACTTCATGTCATATAACTGCTTATCTCATATAAAGGAAATGGTACAAAACTATGTATGATAGTAAACAGGAAAAGGAAAACCAGTCATGGGGAATGAACAACCATCGTAGAATCCTTGGAGGGTTTATGCTTCTTGTTTAAGTAACCAGTAAGCGGAGACCAGAAGAGGTTCTTATTAACCATCTATAATGTAGATGCAGCCAAGTCTATGGTGAGAACAAACAAGATTTCACTAGCTAGTAACATTCACATGTGTGGTGTTCTTCCAGTTAGATGTAATAACTTGAAACGTAATGGTAAGTGACGGGTCTAAATATTTACCTTGCTTGCAGTGATCTGGCCAAGAGAGTAAGGAACTTCTCTTAAGGATGTATTGAATATCAAAATGGAAGTTATGGAACACATAATAGAGATAGTTATACATATCTGCAGCCAAAAGGTTTTAATCACCGGACATTGTAAAAACATATGTAGGTACGTGCCTGGAAGGGTGTTACACAGCCAACACATTGTTGGAAGAGTTGTGTTGTATTTATGCAAAGAAAGCGGGGTAATATACAATCTATTATAAAAATAATAAAGAGTTTGTGCAGTACTGGCATTGTATGTGGTATGGTGTATCTTGCTCCAAATTAAGCCCCAGACCTTAAAAGTCAGTCTCCCAGATTAGTTCAGCTTTTGATTTGAGATGGGATGGGGTAATGTAATGTAAATACATATATATACAACTGTCATTGCATAACATTATGCATCTTTAATATTAGCCTATAGGCTGTATTATTTGACACAGATTGATTGGATATGGATTTAGAAAAATTAGTTTTTTTGACAGTCATCCACATTCAGTTTTTTTCCATGATTCATAAATCATGACGTGAGAAATATTTATGTATTTTCATATACTATTATTGAAACTGAATCATGAGTAAACTGTATACACTTTCTTTCGTTTTCTTGAGTTTGGAAACAAGGGTTAAGATGGCAACTCTTTAAAGTATACTTTGTCCATCCAGGGCTCAATCATCTATATAAAATGTGAGGCACCGTTTATGGAGGCTATAGATTCACATATTATGACGTGTTTCTTAATTTAGTCGAAGAAACAACAATGAATTTTCATATGTTATCAATGAAATTGAATCATAAGTTGATTGTATAAACCTTTTTTGCATTTTCTTAAGTTAGTAAACAAGTGCTAAGATGGCACCTCCTCAAAGTATATTCTTTTGAGTCTGTCTTTTATGTTGATGTTAAATGCACCGGAAGTGAAATGTGTATACCAGGATATAATAATGTTGAACTCACTGCACTTTGTACAGTGGAAAAAGGCGTGAAATAGAATAACCAAGTTTCACCTTCGATCGAGTGCGGTCCCTTCATTTTCCTGTTGGGGGTTGAATTTTCGAGCCTGATATATATATCTATATATGTATATATATATATATGTATATATATATATATATATATATATTACCTACTGGCGGTCGCCAGTAGGTAGTTATAGTTAGGACCCTGTTTCCATAGGAAAACCGCAACATTCTATTTTGAATAACTTTGGCGCCGGTCGACGAATCCTCGCGAAATTTTCAAAATAGGTGGGGCGCTGCGCTCCGCTCCTACCCTGAAAGTCTCGGGGGGATTCGTCAAGCGGGGGCTGAGATAAAAGGGGGGACCCAAAACGCGTTTTTCCCATGCATTTTTCCATAGGACCTTTAGACACAGCTACAGCCCGAACGGCTGAACAGAGTTCCTTGAAATTTGGCAGAGAGGTAGTCTACAGGTCAAGGAAGTGCCTTTTGTAGGTTTGGTGTAAATCTGTTCAGTAGATTCTGAGAAAATAGCCTTTAAATCAATATATATATCTGAGCCAGCTTACGGTGCGCTTACGGTGCGCTTACCGTACGCGTATGGTGACGTGCGCGAGCGCGATTCTGATTGGCTGTTCGATCTAAGTAAACATTCTAATCGGTCGAAACCAGGAATCGGCGGCCGCCATTTTCTCTCATTCGCACTCTGAGGGGGGCAGCATAAACAAAGTCAAAAAACATCTAAAGGGGTAGTATATTTAGTTCTTAACCACCCAGCATCGATATAGGTGTCCCCCAACAACCCCCAAGACCAAAAAAACAATTTTAATTTTTTTCGAAAAATCACCGATTATGCTTACCGTACGCGTACGGTTAAAATTATTTAAAAAAAAAAATTATCCACACTTTCCCCACCCCGTGTGCAAATGGTGCCCGAAGAGCACCATTTGTGCATGGCATATATCAATCAAGGAAACTAAAAATGAATACCTTTCACAACGAAGCACATAATATGTCCCCCATGTGCGCACGGTGCGCGGAGCGCATCGTGCGTACATGGCCCATCCCGCGTAACGTGGGCACGCGGTGCGCGCAGCGCACCGCGTGACCACCGTGCGTGCACGGCACTAACTGCGTAAACGGGCGCGCGGTGCGCGAAGCACACCGCGTGCTCACTGTGCGCGCACGGCACCGTGCGCGCACGGAACGAACTGCGTTAACTGGGCGCGCACGCCACGAATGGCGTAAAGTAACTTAGCATTTAAAAAACCGTACAAATTCACTGAAAAAACCATAGGTTTCACACACGTTATAGTTAGGAATTAACATTTAAAAAACCTTGCAAATTCACTGAAAAAACCATAGGTTTCACACAAGTTATAGTTAGCTGTACATTTCACTCGTAAAAAAACAATGAAATTCCCCCGTTATAGTTAGTGCAGGCAACTATAACTCACGCGACCGCAATCCTCTGCTGATGACATATGTGTCTTTATGAAAAAAAAATATTTGTAATATATGTATAGCTAAAATTTAATGGAAGAAGACATGGGCAAATAAGTGTCTAAATACAGTATTAGCATCAGCAGAGGATTGCGGTCGCGTGAGTTATAGTTGCCTGCACTAACTATAACGGGGGAATTTCATTGGTTTTTTACGAGTGAAATGTACAGCTAACTATAACTTGTGTGAAACCTATGGTTTTTTCAGTGAATTTGCAAGGTTTTTTAAATGCTAATTCCTAACTATAACGTGTGTGAAACCTATGGTTTTTTCAGTGAATATACATATATATATATTTATTTATATATATATATATATATATATATATATTGCCACAATGTGATCCAAGGAGATCTTTGCGCGCTCAAACGCGGGTGCTCTGCGTAGGGGTCGGACCCAGACCCAGTGATTAATTATTTCTCCAAATGACGCGGCACACAGGAACATAAATTAAGGCTTTTTATTTTGAAACACTCAGAACCAACGCGTTTCAGCCCTCCTGGCTTTGTTCACGGTCAATGAGCCCTCTTCTGTTTCTACAATTTATACCATTTTTGCCATTATGTGGCATTATGGGATTTGCAGTCTATTCAACCAACTGTTATGTTATTAAAGGAAGAAAGTCTTGAATAGGCAAACGTTATTATGTATCATAACTGTTTAGTACATTCTAAGTAATATTCTTGACATTAGCAGTTTTGTCGTACTTATAGTTTTTTGAAGTTATTTGAATAACTTGTAGTTTGGCAGTTAACAGTTTATCGGTATACATTGTATAGTACCTTATTCCATTTATGTAAACATTATTCACTATCGATTGCTCTTTCTTAAACTCAGTTAAATGCAATTCTCTACACTTTTGGGTATAGTACCCTAGTTTACAAGCTGGGTGGATCTCACAAGTGAACACTTTCTTACTTCCTTAATGCATGATTAATTCAACATTGTATGTTCAGTTCAGATGAACATAAAGTTCTTCATCATTGTTCATCCCTTTCGGGGTCTTGGTCCTCAGCCGAATTATACATTTTGATTCTATTTGACGAAGTTTTTTGATTCGATTTCCTCCACGTTCATTTGATGGTACCATGTGTATTCCAAAGAAGCTCATCGCTTTCCAGTCACTTTTCTGACACATTGCCATATGTTTTGCTGTTGCGTAGGCCATATCCTTGTTCTTCACTGCTCTTATGTGTTCCAGGATACGCTTTTTTAACATGCAAATGGTGCTGCCGATGTATTTCATCCCGCATCTGCATTCCACTATGTAAACAACATACGTAGAAGTGCATGTGATTTTCTGATCTATAGCAAACATTTTGCCATCGGGTTCCCTAAACTAACTTACATTTTTGCCAATTTTGCATGCCTTGCACGTGTTGCATTTTCTGAAGCCTTTCTGTTGTTTATCTAGCCAGTTTTCCTGTTCTTTTTCTTTGAAGTGACTTGGTACCAGTGCGTCTCTCAAAGATCTCGTTTTCCTGTATGATAGCAATGGTCTGTCTCCCAGTAGTTTCCCTATGTCTGGATCCCCAGAGATAAGGTGCCAATATTTGTTGATTTTTCGCATTATTTGGCTGCTTTCCTTGCTGTACGTTGTGACAAATCGTGGCACTTGATCTTTTTCTCGACATTTACTTTTGGGTGCGAGAATTTCTGCTCTTGTTTTTTTGTCAATTCTGTTCTTACTTTTTTGTAAGTTTCTCTCATGATAGCCTCTTGCTCTTAGTCTGCTCATTGAATCCAGAATTTGATTTTCTGCATCTGTGGGTTCAGAACAGTTGCGTTTTAACCGGGTAAATTCCCCATAAGGGATACTTGTAATCAGGCTCGTTGGGTGGAAGCTTGTCCCATGCAGTATGCTGTTCGTCGCCGTTTTTTTGCGAAACAGTGTGGAGTGAATTCTATTATCTTCAATGTAAATCTTGGTGTCTAGAAAATCGATTTCCTTCTTGCTTGAAGTGCATGTAAAGGATAAGCCAATGTCGTTGTTACTTAATTTCAAATAATACTCATTGAAGCTTTGTATTGGTCCCTTCCATATTATAAATAAATCATCAATATATCGGACCCATAGTATTATCCTATCCAGATCTTCTTGGTTGTCAGAGTTCCATGCTATCGTCTTTTCCCACCACCCCATCGTTATGTTGGCATAGTTTGGAGAAAAAGATATGCCCATGGCAGTTCCGCACTGTTGTTTGTACAGCTGTTTATTAAAGAAAAACACGTTATTGGTCAGACACATTTCGATCATTTTGAGTAGCATCTTCGTATGTTGTAATTCCGAAATATTCCTTTGTCTTAGAAAGTAGCCGCAAGCATTGAGTCCTACCTCGTGTCTTATGGAGGTGTAGAGAGATACCACATCAATTGTGATTAGAAGGTATTCTTCGCTCCAAGTGATTCCCTCCAAAATTCGAAGAAAGTCGCCCGTATCCTTGATATACGAGCTCATTGATTTTGCAATTGGTGCCAAAAAACTGTCCACATATTGTGAGATGTTTTCATAGAGTGATTCACAAGATGAGACTATCGGCCTCCCTGGTGGGTTGATTAAAGTCTTGTGAATTTTGGGTAGGAAATAAATTGTGGGTATTACAGGGAAATCATTGGTGAGAAATTTAAATTCGTCCTCACTTAATAGATTTTTTACATGACATGATTGTAAAAACTCATTCAGTTCAATGGTCATTTTGTTGATTGGATTTGTATTGATTTTACAATAGTTGGTTATGTCATTTAACTGACGTAAGGCTTCATTCACATAGTCCTGTGTATTCAAAAGGACAATGTTTCCCCCTTTATCAGCGGGTTTGATTGTAAGTTTATTATTCTCCACCAACTTATTTATTGCTGCCCTTTCCTTCTTTGTTAGGTTCTCTCTTTGTTTTTCATTCCTTTTTTTTGGCATTTTATCGAGCTCTTCAATGATGGCATCTGAAAATACATCAAATTTGTTTCCCGGAGACAATGATGGACAGTATTTAGATTTTCTTTTTAGACCACTGTCTACTCTTTTGTCAGTATTTACTTCAAGATGGTCAATTAACTGTGTTTCTGAGACTTCTTCGTTATTTTGATTGTACATGAGATCAAACATATTTTGCAGGTCTGGTATTTCCTCTATTGTCCATTCCGATTGGTTTTGCTTTATTGATGTTGTCTTTTCCACAAGCATTGCTGCTGGTTTGTTCGCATGTATTTTCGCTAATTTCAATTTGCGAACATATTTGTAAAGATCAATCCTGACTTGAGTATAATTGAAGTGGTTTTCAGGGCAGAAAGACAATCCTTTATTGAGTAGCGATGTTTCCTCTTTAGTGAGTACATAGTCTGACAGATTAATAATTAAATTCTCTACTTGCGATTTCTTAGAGAGTAGTGTCTTTTTTCTTTTCGCTCTTCTGGTCTTTCTTGTCCTTGATCTTGTCCAGTGTTCATTGTTCCTCTTCCCCGTCCTCGGTTGGCGATTCTTCCGCGACCCCGTCCTCTGGTTAGTGTTTTGTCCAGATTCATGAGTCGCATTTCTTCTAAAAAATTCATTGGGGCCGTTCCACATGTTGCATTAGATAATTCCCCATCGCTCACATCAGATTCAATACTGCTTGCAGGCGTTCCTTGTTGTTGTTGATTTGGAAAATTCTTTTTGAGTGTGTCGAATCGTCTCGCAAAAGTTAGTATCCTGCCTTGGGCATAGTCATATTCATCCCTTTTGAATTTGCGTTGCTTGCGCTCCTCAATTTCTGTTTCATATTTCTCAAGTCTGCCATCCATTTCTTTTCGTAATTTTACAATGTCCTCCTTGTTCGCTTGTTGCTTTATGAGATCCTCAATTTCCTCAATTTTCTTTGTTATCTCTATTACATCTATTTTAGCGTGTTTGATTAAAATGCGCATCATGTTTAATGAGCATTGTTGATTATTTTCCACCCACTCATCAAGTAATTCAACCTTCGTGTCTGGGTGTGTGGGCATCGTAAAAATACGTAGACCTCGCGGTATTCTGTTGACTTCTATATAGTTTTCCAAGGCAATGATTTCCCAACTTTTGTTAATTTCCTTTTTGTACAATTTTTCTCCTTCGTTAAATAATTGCTTCAGGGTACTGGGTATTTTATTCTTTACACTCGTGGTTGCCGCTTCAGCTTGTAACTCCACTGGATTTTTGAACATGATTGCAGCTTTGCTTGCACGTTTTGCTGCTCGTGCCTCCATTATTTAATACTTTCGATGTTATCTCGCCTATTCACACAACTGAGTGTTTTAACGTTAGCAAAATCACTGCCAAGTCTATGTTCCTACTCGCTGTCCTCACGACCGCCGTACTGTTTACGGATCGGTTCTATTGTTAGATGACAAGCGAGCCACTGCAACCCGCTACTTTGTATCCAGTAATTCACCACTCACCTCCCGGAAGACTCCCGAATCGGCGGCGTCCTCCGACCCCGTCTATCGACGCTCGACCGGTGGTGAAATTCTTTCAGGTAAAATCCTTAGCGTAGCGGGCTGGGCGCTGCCAGATCCAAGTTCAAATTGCCACAATGTGATCCAAGGAGATCTTTGCGCGCTCAAACGCGGGTGCTCTGCGTAGGGGTCGGACCCAGACCCAGTGATTAATTATTTCTCCAAATGACGCGGCACACAGGAACATAAATTAAGGCTTTTTATTTTGAAACACTCAGAACCAACGCGTTTCAGCCCTCCTGGCTTTGTTCACGGTCAATGAGCCCTCTTCTGTTTCTACAATTTATACCATTTTTGCCATTATGTGGCATTATGGGATTTGCAGTCTATTCAACCAACTGTTATGTTATTAAAGGAAGAAAGTCTTGAATAGGCAAACGTTATTATGTATCATAACTGTTTAGTACATTCTAAGTAATATTCTTGACATTAGCAGTTTTGTCGTACTTATAGTTTTTTGAAGTTATTTGAATAACTTGTAGTTTGGCAGTTAACAGTTTATCGGTATACATTGTATAGTACCTTATTCCATTTATGTAAACATTATTCACTATCGATTGCTCTTTCTTAAACTCAGTTAAATGCAATTCTCTACACTTTTGGGTATAGTACCCTAGTTTACAAGCTGGGTGGATCTCACAAGTGAACACTTTCTTACTTCCTTAATGCATGATTAATTCAACATTGTATGTTCAGTTCAGATGAACATAAAGTTCTTCATCATTGTTCATGCCAAAAAAAAAGGAATGAAAAACAAAGAGAGAACCTAACAAAGAAGGAAAGGGCAGCAATAAATAAGTTGGTGGAGAATAATAAACTTACAATCAAACCCGCTGATAAAGGGGGAAACATTGTCCTTTTGAATACACAGGACTATGTGAATGAAGCCTTACGTCAGTTAAATGACATAACCAACTATTGTAAAATCAATACAAATCCAATCAACAAAATGACCATTGAACTGAATGAGTTTTTACAATCATGTCATGTAAAAAATCTATTAAGTGAGGACGAATTTAAATTTCTCACCAATGATTTCCCTGTAATACCCACAATTTATTTCCTACCCAAAATTCACAAGACTTTAATCAACCCACCAGGGAGGCCGATAGTCTCATCTTGTGAATCACTCTATGAAAACATCTCACAATATGTGGACAGTTTTTTGGCACCAATTGCAAAATCAATGAGCTCGTATATCAAGGATACGGGCGACTTTCTTCGAATTTTGGAGGGAATCACTTGGAGCGAAGAATACCTTCTAATCACAATTGATGTGGTATCTCTCTACACCTCCATAAGACACGAGGTAGGACTCAATGCTTGCGGCTACTTTCTAAGACAAAGGAATATTTCGGAATTACAACATACGAAGATGCTACTCAAAATGATCGAAATGTGTCTGACCAATAACGTGTTTTTCTTTAATAAACAGCTGTACAAACAACAGTGCGGAACTGCCATGGGCATATCTTTTTCTCCAAACTATGCCAACATAACGATGGGGTGGTGGGAAAAGACGATAGCATGGAACTCTGACAACCAAGAAGATCTGGATAGGATAATACTATGGGTCCGATATATTGATGATTTATTTATAATATGGAAGGGACCAATACAAAGCTTCAATGAGTATTATTTGAAATTAAGTAACAACGACATTGGCTTATCCTTTACATGCACTTCAAGCAAGAAGGAAATCGATTTTCTAGACACCAAGATTTACATTGAAGATAATAGAATTCACTCCACACTGTTTCGCAAAAAAACGGCGACGAACAGCATACTGCATGGGACAAGCTTCCACCCAACGAGCCTGATTACAAGTATCCCTTATGGGGAATTTACCCGGTTAAAACGCAACTGTTCCGAACCCACAGATGCAGAAAATCAAATTCTGGATTCAATGAGCAGACTAAGAGCAAGAGGCTATCATGAGAGAAACTTACAAAAAAGTAAGAACAGAATTGACAAAAAAACAAGAGCAGAAATTCTCGCACCCAAAAGTAAATGTCGAGAAAAAGATCAAGTGCCACGATTTGTCACAACGTACAGCAAGGAAAGCAGCCAAATAATGCGAAAAATCAACAAATATTGGCACCTTATCTCTGGGGATCCAGACATAGGGAAACTACTGGGAGACAGACCATTGCTATCATACAGGAAAACGAGATCTTTGAGAGACGCACTGGTACCAAGTCACTTCAAAGAAAAAGAACAGGAAAACTGGCTAGATAAACAACAGAAAGGCTTCAGAAAATGCAACACGTGCAAGGCATGCAAAATTGGCAAAAATGTAAGTTCGTTTAGGGAACCCGATGGCAAAATGTTTGCTATAGATCAGAAAATCACATGCACTTCTACGTATGTTGTTTACATAGTGGAATGCAGATGCGGGATGAAATACATCGGCAGCACCATTTGCATGTTAAAAAAGCGTATCCTGGAACACATAAGAGCAGTGAAGAACAAGGATATGGCCTACGCAACAGCAAAACATATGGCAATGTGTCAGAAAAGTGACTGGAAAGCGATGAGCTTCTTTGGAATACACATGGTACCATCAAATGAACGTGGAGGAAATCGAATCAAAAAACTTCGTCAAATAGAATCAAAATGTATAATTCGGCTGAGGACCAAGACCCCGAAAGGGATGAACAATGATGAAGAACTTTATGTTCATCTGAACTGAACATACAATGTTGAATTAATCATGCATTAAGGAAGTAAGAAAGTGTTCACTTGTGAGATCCACCCAGCTTGTAAACTAGGGTACTATACCCAAAAGTGTAGAGAATTGCATTTAACTGAGTTTAAGAAAGAGCAATCGATAGTGAATAATGTTTACATAAATGGAATAAGGTACTATACAATGTATACCGATAAACTGTTAACTGCCAAACTACAAGTTATTCAAATAACTTCAAAAAACTATAAGTACGACAAAACTGCTAATGTCAAGAATATTACTTAGAATGTACTAAACAGTTATGATACATAATAACGTTTGCCTATTCAAGACTTTCTTCCTTTAATAACATAACAGTTGGTTGAATAGACTGCAAATCCCATAATGCCACATAATGGCAAAAATGGTATAAATTGTAGAAACAGAAGAGGGCTCATTGACCGTGAACAAAGCCAGGAGGGCTGAAACGCGTTGGTTCTGAGTGTTTCAAAATAAAAAGCCTTAATTTATGTTCCTGTGTGCCGCGTCATTTGGAGAAATAATATATATATATATATATATATATTATCTACTGGCGGTCGCCAGTAGATAGTTATAGTTAGGACCGTGTTTCCATAGGAAATCTCAAAATTCTATTTTGAATAACTTTGGCGCCGGTTGACGAATCCTCGTGAAATTTTCAAAACTAATGGGGCGCTCCGTTCAGCTCCTACCCTGAAAGTCTTGGGGGGATTCGTCAAGCAGGGGCTGAGAAAAAAGGGGGGTCCCAAAACGCGTTTTCCCCATGCATTTTTCCATAGGACCTTTAGACACAGCTAGAGCCCGAACGGCTGAACAGAATTACTTGAAATTTGGCAGGGAGGTAGCCATAAGGTCAAGGAAGTGCCTTTTGCAGGTGTGGTGTAAATCTGTTCCTGAGAAAATAGCATTTAAAACATATCAATATCTATACGCGCGTACCGTGCGCGCACTGAGCAAGCCCTGTGGGCGCACCTTGCCGTGCGCGAGCGTAATTCTGATTGGTTGTTAGATGTCAGTAAACATTCGAATCGGTCGAAATCAGGAAGTGTCGGCCGCCATTTTGTCTGTCGCACTAAAAAGGAAAGGTGGAGACCGTGAACAGGGGGCAGGGTAGGGAGTTCTAGACCCCCTAGTCATTGTCGGTGGGGCACAGTAGGACCACGAAGGGCAAAAAAAAGATTTTAATTTTTTTAAAAACATCGCGAGGTGCACGCACTCTACGCGTACCCGAAAAAACCTTAAAAACATCACGAGGTGCGCGCACCCAGCGCGCACCCGAAAAAAAAAAAAAAAAAATTAAAAAATCACTTTTAAGTGTTTAGATATTAGGTGGCTCTAAAAAGAGCCCTTGTGTTCATTGAGTGTTTTTTGGTACCTACAAGTAAGTACCGATGCAGAGTCTAAAGTTCAAGAGGAAGACCCTTCATCATTGAAATGTACACCGTCTCCTCTATAAATGTCTTGCATGTTGTAACGCAAGTTTTTGTGGTATATAGAAACCATACCATAGTCTCTGAGGAAAGCAGAAACAGACTTATTGACGTGCTTTCTTGCTTTGTCAATCTGCGGACAAAATTGGTTGGACCAGTTCCACTTTTGCCTTTGGCATATATTAGAATATACAAAGGCAGTTTGTGGAAAAAGTGACATCAATTGCAGAAAGGTGTCCTTAATAAGCATTTCCAGACCTACCCCAGTTAAAGTGCCTAGGTCATTTCCACCACAATGCACAATAATAAGGTTAGGCTGTGGGAGATGTAGAAAGGTTTTCACCAAAGGCATTAATTGGTGCCACTTTAACCCTCTCTGACCAATCCATTTAATGTCTACATTTGGCAAAGCAAGGTCTCTCACCATACCTCTTTTTTCTGCAAAATTTTCACTCCAGAAGACATAGCTGTGACCTACAATCCACACTGTGAACATCTTTCAAGGATAACAGGATGCACTCAGGAGGTGTCTTTCAGTAGAATGGCAATATGAAAAGAATGACAGTTGAAAAATGGAGGCATACATACTTTTTTTTAATAAAAAGAACTAATTGGCTGTTTCAAACCATTCTACACTAAAAACTAGGCTGTATGTTTACATTTTTAAAAGCATCTTTTGGATTGGTTCAGAAAAATGTGTTCCCACTGAACATTACTTTGGATTTGCTGTTAGGTTTGAAAAGTCAAGCAGTCTTGCTCTTTGGATTTGAAACATTGTCTGCTGAACTTCTGACCTCTCTGCTCACACCTGTGTTCCATGAGCTGTTGCTATGGTAGCAGGCAGAAGTCATGTTGGGGGAAGGGATGATTTGCAAAGGGGTTGAAAGTAGCAACCAATAGAAATGTGTGATTTCATTTGAAAAAATGTGGGAAGGACTGTGATTTTACATTAGCATGTATATGTGGGAAAAAAGAGAGGAAAAAATTGCCATTTACTGGTTGTGGAGAGAGGAGAGAGGTGTACAGCTCTGAGATTCTGGATCTGATAATCTGCTGATTGAGTGCCACATTTTTTTCTCAACTAATTAATTTTAAAGGTGAGTTATGAGTTTGAGAGGGGAAGTATGTGGTGTATTTTGATATAAATAATAGAATTGTCATTCTTGTTTTAAAGTTGTGTTTTACATTTTGTGGTTTAGAAGATATTTAACTATCTTGAACTTGTAAGATATTATGGAGTATGTCTTCACTGTAAGTTAAGGTGTAGTGGTATCAGTGAGGAATATTGTTTTGTGACTAGAATTACATCATGAGTCTGTCTGCACACAGGATTTGTTGACAGAGATTTAATTTGTGTTGCTTTTGTTCTGTTAGCCTTGCACTCGCAGAAAAGGGGTAGTTTGTTATCTTAAAGTGTGATGGTTAGCATTCAGCAGAAATCATTTACTGATCAGTGAGAGGCAAATGCAAACACATTTGAAAATAGTATGGTACATTTGCCTACCACTTTAAAAGTTGTGTTTTACATTTTATGTTAAGGAAGATATTTAAGTGGATTGAACATGTTATATATTATGGAGTATGTCTTCATTATAAGTTAATGTGTACTGTTATCACCCAGAAATACTGTTTTCTACCTAGAATCATACCATGAGACAGTGAGCACACAGGAAATGTAAACAGAGATTTGATTTGGGTTGGTCTTGCTCTACTACTCTTGCACTCGCAGGAAAGGGGCAGCTTGTTTTTTCTAAATCATGGTGATGGCCTCAAGGAGCTGTTAGGACATGTGCTCCTTTCTGCCTGTCTAAACTAGAAGGAACATGTGTCAGGCTGTTACAGTAATTATCATTTGCTCTACCCCAGTAGTAAATGTGCTTTCAAATTGCCAAAGGAAATATCGCTTTCTGCCTAGAATCAGACCATGAGTCTGTGTGCACACAGGAATTGTTGACAGCGTTTTAATTTGTGTTGCTGTTGTTCTGTAAAACTTGCACATTCAGGAAAGGCCCAGCAAACTTTCTAAAAATGTGTTGGTTAGGACTCAGCAGAAATCAGTATCTCAAAAATGTGAGGCAAATGCAAACACATTTGAAAATAGCATGGTAGATTTTTCATCAATTCTTGCAATGGCTGAGGTGGTTCCTACATGTTGAAAACTCCAATTAACCCTTACCACACATGTACTCTTACACACATGTCTGTACTCTTCATGCAGTTGTGGGAGTCTCCATGCAGATCTCTCTTGCAGCTGACAATACACAGTCTCCAGAAACACACTCTTTGCACACACACAGCAGCTTCTGCTACACTCCCATGTGTAATAGTCAGCTCAGTGTGGTGTTTCAGATAGCAGTGTGTAACGCAAACAGATTCAAAATCACCAAGGCTCATTTCCTTTGCTCTAGTCTAATCAGTCACCCTCTAACACATGGTCATGGTCTCAAGGAGCTGTTAGGACATGTGCTCTTTTCTGCCTGTCTAAACTAGAAGGAACATGTGTCAGGCTGTTACAGTAATGATCACTTGCTCTACCCCAGTAGTAAATGTGCTTTCAAATTGCCAAAGGAAATATCGCTTTCTGCCTAGAATCAGACCATGAGTCTGTGTGCACACAGGAATTGTTGTCAGAGATTTAATTTATGTTTCTTCTATTTTGTAAGAGTTTGACTCGTAGGAAAGGATCAGCTCATGTGATAGGATTTGAAAAGTTTTTTTTTAAAAAATGTAATGAATTTAAATTACATAAAGGTATTTTTTTTTAGGTTTTTGCAGGTATTGGTCAGCAACAGTGAAAAAATATAAAGATGCCTATAAAGTCAAGAAAAAGAAAAGAAAAGAAACAACAACTATATTTGAAGATGACTGATAAAAAACAAAATAGGAGGCGAAGCACGTGTTGGAAAACAGAAAAAGTCTTCTGGTAAGCAAACTAAAGAATTTTTTAAAAATATGTTCAAAAAAAAAAAATGATCGAAAGATACATTCAAATAGTGTTTCAAGTACAAAACAACAACAGAGTCGACAGCAAAAAGAAAATGCTAATATAGACTCAGAAGTTAGGAAGAGTGACTTAACACGGAAAATAGATTTTAAAAACATTCGTCGAAAAATGTTTCAGAGAAGAGTGATGTTAAATTTGCTGAAGGATGTGAAAAAATATAAGAAAAAAACAAAATTTTATAAGAAAAAGAAATTTATTGAAAGTATTGTTACGAAGGCTTTAGAAATAAAAAAAAAACTATTCATTTTAATTTTGAACAGGATGCGTAGATTAGATAAATTAGTGAATGCAATGAAGTCACAAAGCAAAAGGAAAAGAGAAGTAAAAAAAAAAACTTTTGTAAAGTGTTCTTAGGAGAATGGAAACATAGTTCAAGTACTGAACCATTTTTTAATGAAGAGAGTTATCTTCAAAGTAATAGTTTGTTGCATGGAGTTGACCCCAATGGTAGAGCTTATGAAGTTAAGGATGGTTGTGTAATGGAAAAGGAGAAAATGGTTCCAAGAAATGAGGAACAAGTGATGGCTGATGAGGTTATGGGAAGACGTCCTAAAGCCCCATTGTACACTTGGAATTGTAGTAGTATTTGTACTGTGCGTCAGGAATCTATTGATAAATTACGAGACTTTCTAAGAGAATATAGTAAAAAGAGTGTTAAACAGAAAATTAAGGTGCTTCAAAGACTCACATGCAGAGTGAGAGAGAATACTGGTTTGCAAGGACATTCTCTGGCTTGTCTATCTAGGAAAGTGTGTCAAAGTGTTTTTCACCATTTTAGGATGCTGGCTGTTCATCATACTAAAATGAGAAAGTTTGTGAGAACATTGTATTTTGCTAAAAGTCCAGCACTAAAGTTAAATGAGTTGAATAATGCTCTGTTCCGTGGATCTGTATCAGATGTAGTGAAGGTTACTGATGAAATTCAGTTTTGTTACTTTGGTCCAGAACAAGAAAGTGCAGAAAATGACACAGTTATTGATGAAAATGTAGAAGAGAATGTAGAACTCACTGTTAGTAAAAATTTTGATGATGAAATGACAACATTTTCTATCATCTCTAATGAAGGACCAAATATTACTTGTATATGTTGCCGGAGAAGCCATTACAAAAATCAAACAAGGAATGTTGATCTGTATAAAAAAAAGTGAAAATGAAGATAATTATAAGTGGAAAGATTTTGCAACATATATATTTCTGGAAAATTGTTTTGATTTGGGTGAAGATCAGCGTATTTGTAAATACTGTAATAACAAGTTAGAAGAAAATAGAGTGCCAGCTAGAGCTGTACATAATAATTTAGAATTGGTTGATATTCCTCCAGAACTTTCTGATTTAAATACGTATGAGTCTATACTCATTCAATGTGTCCATCCGTTTCAGACCATAGTGCGTATGGAGCCAAAAACTGGTAAATTACCTCCTTCGGATTTACAAAGAGGTTTAAAAGGAAGAGTTGTCTATTTGCCATTAGATTTGAAAAAAAATATGGAAACAATTGATGCAGATACTTTGGAAACTGAACCATTAGTTATTCTGGTTAACGGTGTACCTACAAAGAATAAGAAAATTTGGCAGGAGCTGGTGGATGTACGAAAAGTACAAAGAGCAAATTTGTATTTGAAAAAAAATAATAAATGGTATGAAGCCATTTATATGGATGAAGATGAAGAAGAAATACTAGAAGACACAGGAATACCAACTGGGCAACTTGAAAAAGTGGATAAGTCAAAAGAAGAAGAAATTTATGAACATTTCAGCATACATCCTCTACATTCTAAAGAAGTTATGGGAAACGCTATTGATCTGTTTCAGATGAAGAAAGCACAAGGAACTCCCGTGAGTGTATGGGAGGAGAGCTTGGAAGCTCATTGTTTTCCCCAGCTGTTTCCTACAGGAGAAGGAGGACGATATGATGAACGTCCAGTACAGATTCCTGCTTCTGAGTATCGGACTACAAGACTATATGCAGAAGATTCGAGATTTCGTCAAAGTATTCCTTATTTGTTCCATCTTTTATTTGAAAGTGACTTGTCAGCACTATCTTATGAAGTAAATCACATTTTGAAAACTGGAGTACATCTATGTAATGTGACTGCAAAGGATTTTATGAACAAAGTGCAACAGCGAGATGATCATTTTGAATCTCAATTGATCAATTTGATGGCTTGTCAGCGTGGGACGAATGAATATTGGTACCGACGCCATGGAGAATTGAAATGTATGTTACGGAATTTAGGAACTCCTACATGGTTCCTTACCCTAAGCTGTGCTGAGTACGCTTGGGATGATCTTCTGGATTTTCTTCGAGAGGCAAATTCAAATATTGAAAACATCCAATACAAGACAGCAGGAGAATTGTGCTCACTGGATCCAGTTAATGTTTGTAGATATTTCAATCATAGATTTGAGGCTATGATGTCCTTCATCTGCAATAAAAAAATCCACCTCTTGGAGAAGTTGTGGATTTCTTTTGGAGAAAAGAGTACCAAGCCAGAGGTGCTCCTCATATTCATATGCTGTTGTGGATCAAGGATGCTCCAAAATTTGGAACAGATTCTGATGATGCAGTTTTAAGTTTCATCGAAAGATATGCAACATGTGCTATACCTAAAAGCACAGAAGAGAAAAATTTAAAAGAGCAAGTTTTACGTTTCCAAAGTCATCGGTGTGGAAAATACTGTCGACGAAAGTATAAGAGTAAAGATAAATTCTACACAAAATGTCGATTTGGATTTCGACAACCTGTTCTTTCAAAAGGAAGAGTAAACAGTTTTATGTCAGCTGTGCGACATACTATTACAAGAAAATTGCCTAAGAATACCTACAACCTAAGAAGAAAAGAAGAGTCAAAATATATAAATGACTACAACCCAGTCATTTTATCCATGTGGAATGCTAACACGGATATACAGTATGTGGCTGACAATTCTATTGCTGTTGCTCGCTATGTCACATCTTACATCACTAAATCTGAGAAAACGGAATTGAAGGAAATGTGGGAAGAGATTTCTCACGAAAAGACTGTCAGTAAGAAGCTATACAGTTTCAGTTTAAAGATGTTATCGCATCGAGAAATTGGATCCTACGAATGCTCAGATAGGTTATCATCTGCAAGTCTGTACTCAAAATCCAGAAGAATAATTTGGGCAAGTTTAGGCCTTGCAGGAATGCGAAATCGGGTATTGAAATCTATTCGAGAAATTGAATATTTAGCAGAGTTCGAACCAGAAAGTACAGACATTTTAAGAACAAACATGTTGGACACATATTATCCACAAAGAAGTCATCACCTTGAGAACATGTGTCTCTATGAAGTGCTGCAGAACTTTATTTTTAAACGGAATGTCACAGAAGATATCAACAATGGAAAATATAAAGTCATTGGTGAGGAAGGATGTTTGGTGAAGCAAACAAAAGGAAGTTTGATAAATCACCGGAAGCTGAGTTGCGACACTCCTGATAAAAAGGAATTTTACTACTTGGCACTTTTGCAGCTGTTTAAACCATGGCGTTCAGAGGAGGAACTACTTGGAGAATTTCAGAGCTATGAAGATTCCTTCAATGCTAGCAAAGACAGCGTCGAATGCAGTACTTTCACAACTTATGTTCAAATGTTAAATGAAGAAATTGAACAAGAAGCAACAATTGCAGCTGAAGTAGCTAGAGACAGTTCTCAAGACTGTCAAAGTTCTGGGACATTCAGTCAAGATCCTCTAGGACAACCGATCATCGAAAATGAAGCAGCAATAGCTATGAACGAAGTGGAAATAGCTATGAATCAAGCTCAGGAAGATTTAGTAGACTTAACATATTTGGAGGAGCAACTGAATGAAGAACAAAAACAAATTTATGAAGAAGTCAGACAAAAAATTGATCACGGATTACTACATGAAAATAAAGAGTGCTCATGCACATCTTTTGAACCAATGAGAATGTATGTAAGTGGACAAACAGGAACTGGAAAAAGGTTCTTAATTAATGTAATTAGAAGCTACCTACAGAAGAAAATGGATTCCATTTTGTCGTGTGTTGTTACTGCTCCAACTGGGTTAGCAGCGTCTAACATCAAAGGAGTTACCTTACATCGTTTGCTAATGTTACCAGTAGAGCATGAGAACAAAATACAGTACCACAAACTAGCAGAAGAAGCATGCTTGGAAGTTTCAAGAGTATTGAAGAAAATGAAAGTACTGATTATTGATGAGGTAAGCATGGTATCAAACTTAATGCTTGCCTTTGTGCATTTAAGAATGCAGCAAATTCTGAAGACAGACTTTGACATCCTATTTGGAGGAAAACACGTCATAGTTTTTGGAGATCTTTTGCAACTTACTCCAGTTAAAGGACAACCGGTATTCCATACACTTACACACGAAGACACAAAAAAGTCATTAGGAAGTATAGGCAATGTAAATATTTGGACATATTTTGAGTATAAGGAACTCATTACCAATTTGAGGCAAGCAAATGATGAGGACTATGCAAGTATTCTGAAAGATATAAGATTTGGACTACTCACAGAACATGGCAGAAAAGCATTACAGAGTCGATTGCTGAGTAATTTGTTTCCAACAGAACAAATAGTTCCAGAGAAAATATACAAGGAAATTGCAGAAAAAAATACTGTAATCTGCTTAATGCCAACACTACATGAATGTTCTGTATTCAATCAAGAACCTTTGAAATTGGAAAATGAAGAGATTATAAAACTGGAAGCTGTGGATAAAATAGAACATGAACGAATAACTGTTCTATTGACAGGCAAAATGGGTACTAAATTGGATTCTCTGGAGAAAAACATTTCAAAAACAGCAGGTTTGGAAAAGAATCTTTATGTGTGTATGAACTGTAGAGTAATTGTAAGACGGAATTTGGATGTAGAGAAAGGTTTAGTGAATGGAGCTATGGGAAGAGTTGTGGGTTTTATTAATTACCAGAAAAAAGTTGGAATTGAATGTTTAAAAATAAAATTTGATCAGATACAAGAGGTTAAAGACATTTGTTGTTGTTCAGTTCGTTTCTTGCTTGTGAAAGACTTATATGTGCGTAGGAAGCAGTTTCCATTTTCTCTAGCATATGCTGTAACTATTCACAAGTCTCAAGGATTAACTGTAGATAGTGCTTTTGTAAACATTGGATCTAGTGTGTTTAAAGAAGGTATGGCATATGTTGCTTTGTCACGCGTGAAAAAATTATCTGGTTTATTCATGATAGACTTTGATGACTCAAAAGTAAGTGCTGATGCAAACTGTGTAAAGGAGTATAATAGATTAAGAAGAAGCTATGCTCCTCATTTAGGTCAGTATCCTGTGTTTGAAAAACGTGTTGTTTGTCGGAAAAGGAGATTTGAGAATATCTGTAATGAGGATGTACAGAAGAGAAAACAAAAAGATAGTGATGTGACTGCAAGCAAAAAGAAAAAGGACAGTGTGGAAGAGGTTGTTGGTTGTCATTTTGAAAATAGCTCTGGTGTCAACTGCTACGCAAATGTAGTGCTGAATGTTGTATTTTATCTTGAATTTTTGCAAGAGCAGATAACACTAAATCATGAAAAAAGATTCTGTTCTTTGCTGAGTCTCCTCTATGAGAAGCTGAGTAATGATAAAACTAAAATAGAAAGTGCTTCTGATGTTAGAAATCTTTTAGATGTATGTTCTGGACGTACACAGTTTACACAAAATGTCCAGCAAGATGCACAGGAATTCTTGATGTATATCCTGATGGTACTGGAAGATGATGGGGTAGAAGTAGAAAATGTATTTGGTGTCTCTTATAAATGGGAACATTGTTGTGATAACTGTATGAACACAAGCAGTAGTAATGTTGATTCTGAAAGGTTCATATATTTACCATTACCAGAGAGTAAAACAGTGTCTTTTAGTAAATTAGTTAAAGATGCTAATCACAACATGGAATGTTCTCAATGTAAATCAGACATGTTGTCAACGTTATTTTTAAAGAAATATGGACAGTATGTAATTTTAATGATGCAACGTTGTAGAGCTGATGGTTCAAAATTGGACACTTTAATAAAGAAGTTTACAGGACAACAATTATCAATATCTGGAAAAACTTTTGTTGCAGTTGCAATAATTTTTCATGATGGACCTTCTATAACTTCTGGTCATTACACAGTTTATCTTAAATGTGAAAAAGGATGGACACTGTGTAATGATTCTCAATTGATTTTGAAGCAACGTTTGCCTTATGATTTACCCAATTGTTACCTAATTTTTCTGAAACCCAAATTTTAAATACTAACATCATCATTGGAAGAAAGCATTATTAAAATATAACAGGATTTAAATTGGATATTTCGCTCAAAAGAGATTTTAAACTTATCATTTGGCCGTAAGGAAAGGTAAAACAAACAATTGTGGACTTCTTTGACAGATATTATTTTGGAAAATGTTCTTTTGCAACAAGGTTTACAGACGTTATTTTTTGGAAATTGTTATTCTTCTTAAAAGGTATTTTTAACATTTCTATTAAAGTATGTTTTAGTGAGGATACATTTGGGGCTTTTTTAAACAATCTTTCAGATTGTTTTTTTTTTGCCCGATGTTAAATGATGAATACAATTGATTTCACTATTTTCAGTGAAAATCAAAACATTCTGAAAACAGCAAAAAAAGGGCAAAAATTGCTTTGCTAAATATGAAAAAACATGTACTGTTTAATAAAGTGTATTGTTGAATATTAATACTTTTTTTCTTTTTTTCAGAACTAGAAAGAAAATTTAGAAGATGTTATTCAGTTATCTTTGCAATTAAATAAAACCATTTAATTCTAAATTATTTATTTTGATGGTCAGGTAAGTTTAACATATCTGTATGTGTCACTGGTTTCGTTTCATGCTTCCTTTTCTTCACCTCTCCTTACTCTACTTTTCTCATTTCTCTTCTCACTCTCTCTTCCTGCTTTACTACTCTTTTGTAACTTCCTCACTCCTTCTATACTACTCCCCTACCTTTACTACCTCCATCACTAATTTTTCATCCATGTTTCTTTTTCTGTATCCATATGTCTTTGTCTTTTTAACTGCCTTACTCCTTGTCAGTTGTTTGCTCTCTGTGTCTGTATCTGTCACTCTTGGTTTGTCTGTTTTACCCTTAATTTCCTTAACATCTCTGGGGCACATTTACAAGCCACCTGCGCCACCACTACGTCAATTTTCTTGACGAACTAGTGGCGCAGGGTGCTCCTCCATATTTACAAGGAGAGGATAAGCCTCTCTGTGTGTCTTTTCCTCTCCTTGTAAATACAGCCAATTCAAATGCAGCACTAAAATGAGCTATTATGTTTTTTGGGTACCTATACATAAATACTGATGCAGAGTTTAAAGTTTAATAGGAAGACTCTCTTCCCTTCATCTGTGAAATGTACACCATCTCTTTTTTAATTACTTTGCCACTCCCCTCTCTTTCTCAGGGAGTTCCTGAAGGTTTACTAAAGGTGAAAATAAATTATTTAAAAAAAAAAAAAAAAAAACATTGGGTGTGCGCTGGGTGCGCGCTGGGTGCGCGCACTCTAAAAAAAAAAAAAAAGAAATAGATTCTAAAAAACAAGTTGTGGTGTTTTGATTTTAGGTGGCTCTAAAAAGAGCCCTTGGGTTAATGTAGGGACAGAGGAAGAGAAAAACGAAAAAAGAATAAGAAAATTATGGCCTCTCGCAAGGATGCTCCTCAAATTTTCTTTGAATGAGATCAATACTGCTCTCACCCAAAGAAATAAGAAGACCACAATCCATGCAGTGTGTACTCATCCTCCCAAAACAAGGACGAATATCCAGAGGTGTGGGAGAAGGTGAAGGCACCACTGCAGAAGAAGTGCTTGCCTGAGCTGCCGAAGATGTGCTCGGCTGAGCTGCTGCAGATGTCGTTGGCTGAGCAGGTGGAGGGTTTGCTCCAGAAGCTCGACGAAAAGTCACTGGATGCATTACCTCAACGTGCCTCGTCATAGTATGAATACTAAAAGAATACTTCTTGTTAGGATTCCCACGTGACAAGACGCGCTGACACAGTTTGCAGGTGACCTTTGGTGCATTCACCTTCTTTTGTCCCTCTGGAAAAGTGAAAAACTGCCATATAAAGGAGTCTTTCTGCTTCCTCTGCCTCTGTCTCTCAAGAGTGTCCAGTTCACTCTCAGAAGATGGCTGCTGCTCTGCCATTGTATCTCAACACACAGATTAGCTCCTTCTCCTAGGGAATCAGAACTAACAATGAGGGGGGTGGGTGTGATTTTGGAAGAATCTGGAACTAAAAGTACTTTGAACCAATGAAAAGTGATGTTTCTTCATCACATGACTTGCCATGAGGGGATTGGGTGTGGTATTGAAACAATATGAAACTGAAAGTAATGAAAACCAATTAGAAGTGTTGTTTTATTCATCACATACCCCGAGGTGCGCGCACCGAGCAAGCTCCCTGCGCGCACGGTACAATTACGCATGCGCGAACGCGTATGTGCGCATGCGCTTATGTACTATGCGCATACGTAACGTGCATACGCAGCAAGCGCGTATGCGTAAACGTCAGCGCGCGCACTCTATGCGTATACGGAAGTGTAACGCGTGGAGTACGTACGACACACGTAAGCATGCATACGTACGCATGCGTACTAGGTGCGCGCTCCGAGCACGCAGTAAAACGTATGTATGCGTACGTAAATAACGTACGCCGGAATTCATGAAAAATGTACGCAAACGTACTAGGTGCGCGCTCTGAGCGCGCACCCCAAGAATTTATATAAAAAAAAAGTGGACATAACTTAATAGAAGATATTAACTATGCTGTTCAACTTTATCTTAATTAAAACTTTTTAAAAAAATGAGCCACACCAAATTAAAGGATACAGATAATATATAAATGTATACATAGGGAAGTTTAAAAAAAAGAAATATTTAAAAAATATAATTAAAAAATACAAAAATGAGCATTTAAAAAACCTTTGAAATTCACCGAAAAAACCATAGGTTTCACACACGTTATAGTTAGGAATTAGCATTTAAAAAGCTTGCAAATTCACTGAAAAAACCAGAGGTTTCACACACGTTATAGTTAGCTGGATATTTTACTCGTAAGAAACCAATGAAATTCCCCCGTTATAGTTAGTTCAGCTAACTATAACTCGCGCGCCCGCAATCCACTGCTGATGACATCACATATTACATCACTCATGACATGGTCAGTGACATCACTGATGACATCACTGATGACATCTCAAATGACATCACTGACAGGAAATAAAAGAGAGCCCTGACTGTTGTAATTCAAAAGAAGGAAGCCTATGAGTAAGATGCTTTGATGCATCGAAACGCATCAGGCGGTGAAGAATTTTCATGGAATGTCAAGGAGAGCCAGATAAGAAAACCAGTTGGTTGGCTTGGTGCCGAGTACCCTTCGCAAGCTTTGGGCATTTGTTGGAAAAATTATCTCACTGCGGTCCTGTCGTGGAAGGTGCACCATTTCTGCAAAGGCAATAGAAAGGCTGTGGTTTGGAAACTATTCCGAGGCCAGACAGCGCAACAAGCTGAGAATAAAAAGACTTTCCATGCCGCCCAGAGTCCCACCAACGAAGAATAAAGCTTTTAATGTGTAATTATGAACAGCAACCCACTAAGGGATAATTGATGTCCGATAGAGGACTACATGTCCCGGCATACCAGTAAATGAACTGCACTGAGCCAAGCCCACTAAGGGTAATTGAATAATGAGGCATGCACAATCCAGGAAATAAAAGAGAGCCCTGACTGTTGTCATTCAAAAGAAGCAAGCCTATGAGGGAAATGCTTTGATGCATCAAAACGCGTCAGGCCCTGAAGAATTTTCATGGGATGTCAAGGAGAGCCAGATAGGAAAACTGGATGGTTGGCTTGTTGCAGAGGGCCCTTCCGAAGCTTTGGGCATTTGTTGGAAAAATGATCCCATGCTGGTCCTGTCGTGGGGAGAGGCACCATCTCTGCGAAGGCAATAGAGAGGCTGTGGTTTGGAAACTATTCCGAGGCCAGACAGCGCAACAAGTCGAGAATAAAAATACTTTTCTTGCTGCCCAGAGTCCCACCGAGGAAGAATAAAGCTTTTAATGTGTAATTACGAACAGCAACCCACTAAGGGATAATTGATGCTCGATAGAGGACTACATGTTCCAGGATGCCAGTAAATGAACTGCACTAAGCCAAGCCCACTAAGGGTAATTGAATAATGAGGAATGCGCAATACAGGAAATAAAAGAGAGCCCTAACTGTTGTAATTCGAAAGAAGCAAGCCTATGAGTAAGAGGCTTTGATGCATCGAAACGGGTCAGGCAGTCAAGAATTTTCATGGGATGTCATGGAGAGCCAGATAAGACCACCAGATGATTGGTTTGTTGTCGAGTGCCTTTCCAAAGCTTTGGGCATTTGTTGGGAAAAAAATATATATATATATTTATATATATGTGTTTAACTATAACTCGTGTCCTTGGATACCAATTTCATGCTTTTCACAATCAAAATGCCAGGCCTTATTCCTTTAACATAACCTTTTGTTGCAAACATACAGGCATTGTGAGAGGACGGGTGAGGATATACACCATTACTTACCATATGGCCAGAGCTAGGATCCCAAGACTTGGGTTCAGAATGTTGAAGATGCCCTGAAAATAGAGAAAGGACATGAGAGGCCGTCAGGGGAGGAATGGGGCAAAGACAGCAAAAAATGAAAGGAAATTGAAAGAGGACTAGTGCTCACAGGAAGGAGGCATCAGAGACAGAAATAAAAACAGGAAGAGGGAGGAGAAAGAGAGGAGGACGGCCACAAGGAGGGCAGCAAGGTGCGGACACAGAGAGATATGGGGAAACTGGCAATGAGTACACCTAGACAGAGGACTGGTGGATGGTGCCGATGAACGCTCTTCATCCCACCACAACCTGGGAGGATTGCGGCCACCTGAGTGAGTCCTAATAGGAGAACAATTTGATTTCCACCCCAAAAAGAGGAGACAACACTCATGTTATGCCCTTTTTACATGGTTTAATTCTAGGTGGTGGTGAATCTGAAAATATTGCACAACTCCATTGTCTGACAATCATACAATGTGCAATAAAGCGTGCATGGGTGAATCGTGAAATGTTGGCCAAATTTAGTGACAGACAAATGAAGGGGCAATCACCAATATTTACCAAGTTTGAAAAGTAGGCCATGAAAGGAGTGACTTAGAGAGCCACATGGTGGCGTAGAATCGGTGCTGTCAAGGTCTTAGGAATTTTTCTTCCAGTGGGGTAACCTTTCTTCTCTGCTTGTTATGAGAATTATTTAAGACAGAAGCTTGTGCTTAGAGGTGCATGATCTTGGGGCATATATCCTATCCTGGCTCACCCATCTCAAACCCTTAAATATTTTTAAGCACTATAGGAGGACAGATACAGAGAAACAACAAAGACCGCTTAACAGACAGGTAAGAAAGAAGTGAGCAATTTGAGCCAAAGCAATTAATCTTACCTGGGCTGACTTTTCTTTTCCTAAGGAATGTCAGTGGCTCCACTCGAACGCCAGTGACTGAGAAGAAGGGAACAGAATTACTGAATTATACAAACCAGAGAACGTAGAGACTCATCAAAAAGAAAAGTCCTTATTTTTTCTTCAATTTCTGACATAATAATTAAACACCATTAGAAGATACACAAACAGAAAGCATATGAAGCTGTATTTCTGCCCATTCCTCCACAGGCATGTAACCTTTATCTTTAGCTTGTCGTCATAACCAACTCCGACCTACTGTGTTGGTTCATATGTCTTCCCACAAGGCAAGTATTAAGTATGCCATTATAAAAATACAAATATGTACAAAATGCAATTCTCAAAACATTATAAAATCCCTGCTGATAGAGTTTAACACAGATTACCATAATTTAAACGTCTATTCCCACAGTTTGTTCAAGTGGAACACCAACACTAAAACTATGGACATTTGTAAAGTTCCATTGAATGAAATACCATCCTACAGGCTTTAGCACAGTGTAATAACAATCCATTTTTGAAAGAATAATGTCTTTATTCTATGCTTTGCACAATGAGTAGGTCAGGACTTACGGCTTTGTCATAACATTTCATCATAAAGAGATCAAACCTATGAAATCTGGCATGACTTTTCCCATTAAAGCGATGAAGCCTTTGCCCTTTAGCATTGGCTCTACACTTTATCATTATTGGCTCTACACTTTATCTAACACTGGCCTATTCTGATGCACATAAACTGGCAACTATCATGCATACATTTATAATATGAAAAATGTGTAGAAAAATACTGCTTGAAAAAAACTATACAACCAGGGCTGGACTGGGAACCAAATCCGGGGCTTGGGGGTGCCACTGAGCTCTTTGCCAGGGCGGGTATCGGCTGATTTTGTTACAGGGACGATTTTGCATCTATGCTGCAAAAACGGCCCTGTAACAGAAACGACCCCCAGGGGCCCAAAACCGGCCCCCACCCATGCGGCCCACAGGGGGATTGCCCAGTTCCCGCTACGGCCAGTCCGGCCCTGTATGGAACCTCTCTCTACAGGGCCTCACAAGAATCATCACAGTGAAAACCAGCAGGTTTTTCAGGGTGGGTGGCCACTGCCAAAACCCTTGCCTGCTATGGTAATCTGGGAGATTACATTTAACAAAATACCTGTCTATGACCTTTAACACAATGGATAACAACCAACTGATAAATGGCAGGCTTGAGACATATTTAACAAGCTACTTAAGCGGGTGCTACAATCAGTGCTTTAGTCCCCCTAATAGCATGTTATTTATAGACCCTGGGCACATGTAGTGCCACTTTACTAGGGATTTAAAATTAAATTAAATATTGCAATTGGGGAAAAGCCAATATTACCATCTTTTAAAGAGTGAGCACATGCACTTTAGCCCTGATTAGTGGTGGTAAAGTGCGCAGAGTCCTAATGCCAGAAAAATTTAGATCAGGAAGAACGGAGGCGGAAGGCAAAAATATGAGGGACAACCCCCCTAAATCTGACAGGTCTAACACCTGCTATCTTCCAATCTGTGCTGCTGCACAGATGCACTGCAATGACATGTGTGTGCCCCTGAAAGTTCAAGCACAGGCAGCTAGAAAAATAAGCGAAATGATCAGAGCAGTGTGGATTGTAAGCACTTTTTTGTGGAAACACAAAACATCTGCCCAATCAAAATATGCTACTGGCTCCCAGCATGTAGGTGGAGCCAATGCCCCTCTCCTGGTGGCTCACACTTAACTGTCGGGTGACAGTTGAACTCTTAACCCAGACCATAAAAATGAAAGACATCCCCAGGCCTTCACTAACCTAAAAAACCCATTGGGGCAGATTTATGTTTCCTGGCGCATCCCTGCAAATCAGCAGGGATGCGCCAGGAAAGATGCGTCACGCAAGTTTACCCTTGCTCCACCACAGATGCGCCGCATTTACAATGCAGCGCATCGTGGCGCAAGGCGAAACAGATGCGTGACGCATCTGATGGCGCAAGGGCGGCGCATTGCTGGAGTCGTGTCACAAGCACGACGCAACTCCAGCAATGTTTAGGGGCTGCCCATACCTAACATGCTGCGTCATGCCTTACACCTGCTTCAAGCAGGTGGAAGGTTTTGACGCAGCAGCGTCGGAAAAGTGACTGAGTGAAATCACTTTTCCGAGGCTTTTTCCGATGGAACGCCCACACTGCATACATTAAACCTGACGCAGGTTTAATGTAGCGCAGGGCTTTACAACGTGACGCATCTCCCTAGATGCGTCACGTTGTAAATAAGGCGCAACATGGCGCATGTTTTACGCCGCCGCTGCGTCACAAAAGTGACGCAACGGCGGCGTAAAAGTGGCGCAAGTCTAACATAAATCTGCCCCATTGTTTTTACACTCCAATCCCTTGATCTCTTCATGGGCCTGCCCTGCATTCTCTAATCCAGATTCCAGACCCTGCAAGAATAAACAAGCATAAGAAATACATCTGTAAACAGTCGTCCTTTACAAACCAGCCCATCAAAAAACATTCTGTAATGACCATATCTAAAGTTACACAATTTTACGAAACAATGAGATATTCTTAGGTTGAACGTTGCATTAGTGACTGCAGGCAAAGAAGGAGTGGCGTTTACCCTCCAGTATTACAGTCCAAAACATCTCTCCCTATTGCACAATATGGATTTTGTGCTCAAACAGTGCTGTCAAATCAACCATCAACTAGAAATGAATGTTTGTCGGTAATCGAAGGCCAGCAACAAAACCAGAGGTGTCGACGGCCGCCGCCTGTGCGCTGAAGTCCTAGTGCGGTCTCCTTTCTCCTTTGATAGCTTCCTCCCGAACAAACTCTTGTTTACAAGACGCAGCATTTCGGGTCAATGGTGTTAAGCGGGGTCAGTCCCAATTGGTACCTAGCTGTCATAACTGAAGGGAACTAAAAGAGAGGAAAGTCTATTCAGAGAAGCTATTGATCAATGTCAGCGGGTGTCCTCGCCCAAGAAGTGAGGAAGTGTGACTGGTCCTAATTATCTATTAGCTGCAGGGGGTTTATCTGGGATTAGGGCCATCAATACGGACCAGTTACTTCATGTGACATCTTGAAAGGATACATTTGCAGAATGTATAATACAAACGCGTGTTGACTAAAGATTTTTCTTTTACTTTATTAACTATATATCGCAAGAAATAATTTCAACCTATATCCCTTTTGATGCTAACTTTAAAGTGTGCAGTTTTACGTTTCAATTGTTTTTATTAGTTTCTGCATTAAACAAAGACTCCATTCATGTGCACAGTTTTAAAGATGTTCATCTGCTGTCTTCTAACATATCACTTAAGGGCATGTTAATGCTTTAAATGCCAGCCATTGTACAGTTTACATTTCAGGTTTGAACACTAAGCAGCTGTGCCTATGTTTTGAAAGGCACAATTACAACTGACTCTCACAGTGTAAAATTGCTCCCCCTTTTTTTTTTTTTTTACAATATCTAGGCCTAGCCTGGAGACTCAGATGCATCTTGTTAAGTTAATTTTGCAGGTCTCCAAATGTGGGAGGGAAATAGTTGCCCGGCAGGCATACATTGGGTATTTGAGCAACCTGTACCATTTGGCCAAAGTTTACTGCTGACTTGCGAAAGTTTCAGGTGTTCTAATTTAATAGTAAAGAAGGTTTCCTTGTTTAGAACTGGGCAGTGAAATGGGTAGATGCTGTTAGTTTGTTCTGAAAAGACCAGCGTTCAAAATTGCCTGCTAGCCATAGACCAAAAATCAAAAGAAATCATTCCTTATAAACAAACAAGACAGCGGCCTTAGCATACGATGCTGTTAAAAGTCATTTTCTAACTGTATGCGTGGTGTTAATAATAATACCACAAAACAGAAAGGTAGAGGGTAGGCTGCCCAAGTTATCATATGATCACAAAATGAGTATGGAGGCACTTCAAAAGCTAACTAAACAAAAGAGGAGATAAACGGCTTGTTCCTACACTCTCAGAAAATGTTCATCCCTTTAAAAACCTCTTATCAGGTTTGTTGGGAAACCCATCCTTTATGGAAGAGGACGCTTCACACACGTATCAGTGTAATGTTTCATCAAAGGCGTCCTCTCTCCACCCTGGTAGACCCTGGTCCTTGAAGACTTTGCGGTAGGAGGGAGTTCTTGAATAAAAGCTAAAGGATAGATGTGGGATCCAGATCAATTAAAAATACCTCAGGGTTCCTCAGTGAATCACTTTTCGGTCTATCGAGGTAGAAACATGTTGACCTGATTCTAATAAGGAACATTCATATCCCTATTCTCACTGAGCTTATTTTAATCTATCCACTGGGGACACAAACAAAGGATTTACTTTGTCAACCAGGAGATAGTTTTAACTCACATTTGGATTTTTGCACTCTGCCCCTCACTCGGCCCTACATTGGATGACATAAACAACTCACGCTCCTCTCCTGTGGGGGAGTTGTAGCCCACACTGGGTGCCTTGCGGTCCGAGTGTGCAAGAGGGAACCCAAGGATGAAGCATGTCTCCTTAGGGTGAGTGAGGGTTCTCGTCTTAACACGTGTGTGCATCTGTCCCTCCCCCCTCAATGTGAATGTCTGGTGAGTAGTGTAGGTACACCGTCCGGTTACCTTTTCATGAGTTCAGATTATATGGAGTGGTACCGTGGATGGTAATAATTCTTCCCTGTCGAACCCCTATAGTGAGATTATACCATGTTGTTTCTGTCATCAGTCACAGAGTACAGCACTTCTTCAACCTCTCTTGTCCTCATTCTGTTAAGTGGATTGTTATCATTTATGTATGCTGCCACTGAGGACATGCACCCTATGCTTCAATGCATTAGTCCCCATTTAAAATCCCTGCCACCTCAAATGAATGTTTTTTAAAGGCTTTCAGCAATCAAAATGAAGTTAATGTCTTGATGTACTGAGTGGGGCTATAGTGAATGAACACAGTGAGAGCAAATTCCAGTTTGTAAAGTATTTATTGCTTTAGAAAAGGAACATCCTTCTCACTCGTTGCCTAGACCATTGTGGAACCTTTTCACCTGCCAATCAAGGCACAAAGAGATGGGTGGCTGGGAAGAGAACAATACTACCAATACACTGTTACAAGGACAAGTCAATTGTGGGTAATAGGCTTCTATATGAATGTAAGAGTCTACATCACCAGGAAGGCCTGGGATTTGTCCGAGCTCCTCCACTCACGAATTGAAGTCTCTCAATGGCTTGTATCGTTGAACCTCTGCACAACATGCAGTTCATGTCATGGTTGGGCATTGTATGTGACTACCTGCAGATGTCTTATACTCCTAGAGTACACGACATCTGTACAAGTCTAGAGATCCTGAGGAAAAAAAGGGTAAATTATGAGATGGGCGAGAGGTGCCTGTGGCAGACAGCAAATGTAGTATTTTCCGGGCTCTTCCTCTGAAGCTCCCCTTCTAATGCTGACTGGAGTATGGTAAGTATACATGATCTACACAACCAGATAATCTTCCTAGACATCTCTGACACATACTAGGAAGGTGTTTCACTTATTGTGAATGGGCATAAACTATATATGTGTAAGTAGCTGGTATAGATCTGATTTAACCCTGGAAACCATAGATGTAAGTTCACAACGTAATGCTTGCATGGAAGAAACCTACAGATTCTGAAAAGGGGAGTTCTTCAAAGCACATGTTTAATATCATTCAAGTCTTTACTTGTATCTGCAGGCATGAATCTTCAATGTGTTAAACAATATTGAACTACTGTAATGAGAGATGTATGTTTTCCTGTTACATCTCATTTGGAAAGCCAGGTAATACCTACCTTTGTTGAGGGCTCATACGTTTCCCATCAATTGCATGCCATGGGGATCCGCGATTTTCAGTCCTGGGCTTTTCTTTCACAAATCATTGCTTTAAGGCTCAAAGGGATCATTTAACTAAACCAGTGCTACAAGACGCACAATGGAATGGTGGCGTAAGTGAAAGTCTGCAGCCAATACCAAGGGGTCCTTGTGACAAGGGCAACTCTGGCACACCTAAGTGCCAATAAAGTGAAGAAAAAGACGACTTTCAAGTGTTAGGTGTGATGCAGTGTTGCCAAGGTGCTTGGACTGCATTTATTTACAGGGTTCTCCAAAGTCGGTCCTGGAGGGTCCGATCCATGCCAGATGTGTAGTGTATCCCCATTTAGAAAAAAGTCTTTATCTTAAAAATTTGGCATGGATTTGGCCTTCCAGGACCGATTTAGGTGAACCCTGATTTACACTATGTCAGCAGTACTGATACTCAAAGATTTAAAATATTACATAGACCACAGATTGGGGGAACTGCTGTGGTTAAGGTTACCAGATGGTTCTATGTCATCAAGAACAGCATATTCAAGTAGGTTTCTATTTCTACAAATCATTGAATTATTGAAACTTTGACCTAATGATGTGTATCTACAATTCACAAAATGTATTTGATTATCTAACGGAAGCCTTGTACAGAAAACTGATCTCTAATGAGGAGTAATAATGTAGTGACATTTGCTGCTGCACATCAGGGCCAAAATATTTCTCAGTACCTCAATTCTGCACTTCGGTTTTCCACTTTCATCTCTTCTGGCATGTTCCTGTTTACTTAATTGTTCCGCACATATTGATGATTCGGTTCACATCCTTTAAGTTGCCTTTTATTATTTCTCTGGTACTATATTGGTGTTAGACCTGGCATCCATAGCTTGGTTTCCCCTGTCTTTTTGCTTCTCCCTCCTGAATTTTTAATTGTATGCTGGGCTTTGTTTTGACTGGTTTTTGAACTCTGGGCACTTTACCACTGCCGATCAGTGCTAAAGATCAAGCGTTCTGAGTAAATTGTAATTGTGATTGGTTATCCATGATTGGCATATTTGATTTACTGGTAAGTCCCTAGTAACGTGCACTGTTTTTGCCCACTGCCTGTAAATCAAATGCTAATAGTAGGCCCGCAGCACTGATTGTGCCACCCACATGAGTAGCCCTGCAAACATGTCTCGGGCCTGCCACTTTAATGTCTGCAAGTGAAGTTTTAAACTGCCATGTCGACCTCACAAGTGCCCCCACTTAACAAAACCTGGTGTAGATGCACACCTTTCGCAAAGCGCACTACGCCAAGACCATGGGGGCACTAACTAATTCTGTGAGTCATCAAGATTATTGAAAGAAAGCTCTTGGCAAAAATGAACATGAAATTTGATCCAACACTTATGGATAACAAAGGTATCGCATTTTCCTGGTATACATAATATACATAAGCCAGTCAATGTTGCGTCACACTCTTAGACATATGCATATACAAAGTTCACAGTAACATAACAAGTTGATTCAGATTCTTCTTATAATGCCCAATGCATTTCGGGTCTATAACAACCCTTCGTCAGAGGAACAATCAGCTGTACATGTGTTATACTCTTAGCAGCCACCTGCTGGAACAGAAATTGGTAACAACAATGAGATAAAGGTAACAACAATGAGAGAAACAGTAGAAGGAGCTTAAGATTCCTATTATCTGCAAACATATCAGAAAGTGTTGGGCATCCTTACACTGTACCTCAAAATTACCAAGACATCCCGTGTGTGTAATCCCGAAACATGACCATACTTCTGTGCTGCATGCCTCGTTGGTGCCCTCCACCAATTAACCTAAATACATACTCCACATGTAAAGCGTACCTCCGTAGCCAAACCAGCTAGATCAGGCTGTACTAACAAGAAACAAGAAACACCAAGTATAAAAAATATAGAACATTGTGCAATCCATCTGCCTACACAGTAAAAGTGCAGAAATTGTGTAAATTAACACTTACACAGATGGCGACAGCTGACTCCGTCCAACTCAGCCGAAAAAGATGGGAGACGCTCCCATGCCACAAATGCTTTACACATTGCCTCTGAGATAGGCTTAACTGCTTGTGTTAGCTACCAAGGGGGTGAGCAGGGGTTATCTTGGGTGTTTAACTCCCTTACCCTGACTAGAAGGAAGGGTCCTTACCATCTAGAGACCCCCATTTCTAGCAATTGGTAACACTGTAATGTAAAACTATCTCAACAAAGTTAGTCAACGTGTGGCAAATTATTTTAATCACTTTATAATCACATGCTTCAGATTATTTTGCAATTTAGGATTGCTTTAAAAAGAAACATCCAAAAGTCTTAAAGTTTAAATGTAATCAATTAAAAATGTAATGATATAAAAAATTAATGATATATTTCACATCCTCCCATAGGGACTTCACACTAATTAACAGGAAGATTGCTTTCATATAAATAGGAATGTGATTTTCGCTGCGTCACACAGTACAGAAAAGTGACAGATTCGAATGCAGTGAATCTCTCACTTTAGTCCTCCACATAATCACCTACACAAATGTCTGGCATTGTCAGTCTATGAGTTATAGGCCCTTATTCTTAAAGAGACAGCGCTTATACAGCTCTTTTGGTTGACACCCTGCTGTGTTTGGCTAAACAATTTCCATTTGTGGAACTCCTTCATGCTAAATCGTTTAGCGATATTAGAGTAAAAGATGCCATCTGCCTTAAGAAATGTAGGCTCTGGAATTAGGGGCGCAAGAATGTTATGCTATGATCATTCAAGGTATGTGGCTCTTGGCTGTAGAAACAGGATAACACGGTATATGGTGTTTTCATTAGTGACATTGTTAAAAAAGAAATACTCATTCCTTATAATCAGTCCTTTGGCACTATGTATTTTCTGTAACAGCCTGGATACAGAACTCCATTGCATGATTGAAATTAACCATTTCAACGCGTCTGAGCCACGGTCACTCTGGTTCTCATGTTTCACAATCGTGATCACCGCATGGGATGCTCTATGCCTTAAGGGATGTAAAAATACAATCTAAGGATAATGTTCGCGAACGAGGCAGAGCAAGTGAGTCCTAGGACATGCATATAATGAAATCATTGGATTGTCGAAAAATTAAAACGAATGAAATTGTCAATATAACAAATATGTATTTTGTGTAGAAAATTACACTTGGTAGAGTAAGGAGTTTCCTGCAGGCGTTGCCACACAGGAGGGTATGGCATAGACTACTGATACTCTTTTAGGTATAACACTCTGGATCTGCCCCATACTGCACATTTCCCTGCCTCATATCAACTTGTGCAACTGCTCCACATCACCATTTGACTTATGATGCACAGCACCATCTGTCCCTGATGTGCACCTCGCAGAGTGGTACCCTACTGCGCAGCACCCATTGCCTCCATGAGGCACAGCACCCGCGCTGTCTATTGCACAACCCACTGCTTCCCTGAAGCACATTTCTTAGTGCTCCCTTTGAGCACATCACCCGGTCCAACCCTGAGGCACATTCCTTTCTCCTTCTCTGGGACACACAAGGTTCTGCTTCCCTAAAGATGGATCGCCTCATACTGGCCTGTTGATAATTCCTGGTAAATCTTGTGATGATATCACCAAGTGTTTCTCTGGTTCCGATAAACCTACTGCCCTGGACCAGATCACCAAGTGCCCCCCTAGCCCAACACCCTATAATTCCTCTGATGGGCTTCATCTTGTTGGGCTGAACACCCGCCTGTAGTCCCTTGATGCACATCACTCACTGACCCCTTCTGCACAGTGTTACAAATGATTGTTGGTCTTTGTGCATGTGAGTATGAATGCATGTTAGCATGTGTGGATGTGTGTACTGTATGCATGGGTGAAACGTGTACCTCTTGGTCTACATGCATACATTGTGGGTGACACATGGGTGCAGCCATAACGGCTGGCCTTTGTGAATGGTTGAATGAGTGCTAGGCCTGCCTTTACATTGCTTGTTTGCTTTTGCTAGCATCCACTGTGTTAAAGCAAAATAGATTGACTTTATCAGTGCTTGCTTAAAGAGGCATATGCAGAAAATAAACAGCAAGGTGTTGAGAAAAGTTGTTTTATGTAGGAGCTCAGCATAAGAATTTTTACAGTACTTTTTATCGCATCTTCAGTCATCTTAGGTCCATCAGGAGGGTGATAAATTGTCTCACACAGCTGGTGTGTTACTTGTTCTGGACACCTGCCTTCAGTGTTGTTTCACTGCTGCACGCCAGGAGTGTGATAAATCACCTCTCCTGAGATAGTCTAATCATACACAATATGAGCTGTGACCTGAAGCTAATGGACTGCAAGCCTTGACCTTAGCAGCACTTGCCATAAGGAATAGAATGCTGTTCAGACAGAGAGGCCTGTGGCTGCTTTACAAAGATCTTCCCAAAAGATAATTTATAGGAACGACAAATAAAGACTCTTGGGGAACAAATGTGTGTCTTTATTTACTGCACTAACCTGGGGTATAATGTCCATGGTTATGTCAGGTTTGCAGGGGAGACACTTTACCAAATAGAGTTGAGAGTCAGCACAGTCCTGACATTAACTGGGAGTCTACTCCCTCAAGCCTAAACTAGTAAGCAAAGGACACATTTTACATCACACCAGCATAATAAGCAAAGCTTTGGTGATGTGGTGTCACTCTTGTCACTCGAAATTCCTGAAATTACGATATTACATCACATTCTGTAATTATGGTCCGTTCAGGGTGAACATATATGGCAAACACACGGGGACAATGTGAAAGACAGAAGAGGTTGTTCAGAATGCGTTTGTTTTTTTCTCGTGAATTGCATCCCAGTGTCCAAATTTCACACTGAAATTCAGAACCAAATGGTAGTTTTGTTCTTTGCGTAATTACGCCTCATTTTGCCAAAGCTCTCCAATCACGGAAAAGCAAATAAATAAATTTTGCACATCCCTACAAACAATCTGGCCCTAAAAAGGTAAGGTTCAGTGACTAAATATCGAGGGACATAATATAGAATGCCCAAAATATCTACTCCGAAATATCGAAGTACAGAATATAGAATCCCTATCTACAAACAGGTAAGTACTAAAATATCGATTCCAAAATATAGAATGTCAAAATATAGTTAACTAAAATATCGAATTTTTTAAATGTATTAAAAATAATATTGAAGTAATTAAATATTAAAAACAATTAAATAAAACATACTTAAAATAATATAAAAAAGTTTAAAATGTAAAAATAATAAATGTAATGTAAACAAAAGTAGAGATTTTGTTGGATAGTGAGAGCGTAAAAATTAATATTCCCACTCCAGTGAGTGCAACAGTAAGGAAAGCGTTGGATAGCGTAGGGGTAAAAATTACTATTCCCACTCCAAAGAGTGCAACAGTAGGGAAAGCGTTGGATAGCGGGAGGGTAAAAATGACTATTCCCACTCCAGAGAGTGCAACAGTAGGGAAAGCGTTGGATAGCGGGAAGATAAAAATTACTATTCCCACTCCAGTGAGTGCAACAGTAGGGAAAGCATTGGATACCGTAGGAGTAAAAATTACTATTCCCACTCCAGTGAGTGCAACAGTAGGGAAAACGTTGGATAGCATAGGGGTAAAAATTACTATTCCCACTCCAAAGAGTGCAACAGTAGGGAAAGCGTTGGATAGCGGGAGGGTAAAAATTACTATTCCCACTCCAGTGAGTGCAACAGTAGGGAAAGCGTTGGATAGCGGGAGAGTAAAAATTACTATTCCCACTCCAGTGAGTGCAACAGTAGGGAAAGCGTTGGATAGTGGGAGGGTAAAAATTACTATTCCCACTCCACAGAGTGCAACAGTAGGGAATGCGTTGGATAGCGGGAGGGTAAAAATTACTATTCCCACTCCAGTGAGTGCAATAGTAGGGAAAGCGTTGGATAGGGGGAGGGTAAAAATTACTATTCCCGCACCAGAGTGTGCAACAGTAGGGAAAGCTTTGGATAGCGGGAGGTTAAAAATTACTATTCCCACTCCAGAGAGTGCAACAGTAGGGAAAGCGTTGGATAGCGGGAGGGTAAAAATTACTATTCCCACTCCAGAGAGTGCAACAGTAGGGAAAGTAATGATTTAATATTAAAATATTATTACATTAATTATCAATACCAATAAAAAATGAATTAAAAATAGTTACCAATTAATAAAAATGAATTACCATTAAAAAAATGAATTACCAATTAATAATGAATTATCAATATATATAAATAAAAATGAATATTTACTTTATTACAATTAAATTACTCCCCACCCATTTCCCCTATAAACCCACAACCCACTCCCAATAATAAAAAATACAATTAACATTATTATCAATTAATCAATTAATACAAATTAATTAGCAATTAATACAAATTAATTAGCAATTAATAATTAATCATCAATTAATTATCAAAACACATAAATAAAAATGAATATTTACTTTATTACAATTAAATTACTTCCCACCCAATTACCCTATAAACCCACAACCCGCGCCTAATAATAAAAAATACAATTAACATAATTATCAATTAATCAATTAAAAAGTAATTACCAATTAATAAAAATGAATTACTAATTATTACAAATTAATTACCAATTAATAATTAATTATCAATCAATTAATTATCAATACATATAAATAAAAATTAATATTTAATTGACTATAATTAAATTATTTCCCACCCAATTCCCCTATAAACCCACAACCCGCTACGGAATTAAATTAAGCAAAAATTTAATTACATAACATTCATTACTTAAAAAAAATTAAACATACATTTCACAAATAATACATAATTTTAACACATATACTACCATACATAACACTAAAAAAATATCGGTATTATGGAAATCAATATTTTGAATTTGATATTATGGAAATCGATATTTCATACCCCAATTTCGATATTCTGTCCTATCTATATTTTGGTAATTCGATATTTTGTCCTATCTATATTTTGGAGTCGATATTCTGTCCTGTCTATATTTTGGATTCTATATTTTGGTTGTTTACCGGAAAGGGAAAGGACAACCGGTATAAAATGAAAAACGTAAAAGGTCCAAAACAGATGCGTAAAAGGATACAAATGTAATAAGTAAAATGGTACAAAAAGTAAGGGGCATATTTTATACTGAGAGCAAATTATACTACTCATTAATCGTAATGCTAATTCGCAAAAACGTTCTTGAGGCAGAAAACAAATAGTTCTTATGTCAAAACAGCTATTGTGGGCAACAGTGCATTAATTATTTACACTAAAACGAAACCATGATTCCAGCAGCTTCTTTAATTAAAAGAAAAATGTTTTTAGAAGATACCTATTCATACAAGAAGATCTAAGCTGAAACGCCAGGGAGATGCCCAACTATCTAGGGAATGTGCTTGATGAAAAGCAGTTTGCTGAAAAGTCTTCAAATCTTCAACAGCTGTCAGGACTTAGAAGGCCAGCGCTGTAGGCATCGCTATGGTCATAGTTGTGAGAGAACTAGTTACGCACCGTTAGAGACAGAATAGGAACTATAGTTTTTCACAGTAATTAGTTATATTTACATTTTCCGGTACTCCAATAAATGTTTTGATATCTGGTCTTGCATAAATTATTTACTCATAGTTTACTTGGATATATCCCATAAAACCCTATCGTAGGAAACTGGGTTTTTGATTGAGGCGGGTGAAGACCCTTCTGAAGCAACAATCACAATGCTTTTCAGGGTGAACCACCAAAGTCAATAAACTATCCTGTCCTTAACCCTCTATTAGTTTGTCACAAGAGCAGTCAGCCTTATCTTAGATGCACTGTGATAAGTATTTATGTGGCACACAAAAAGTAATAAAGTGCAGACTCAAAAACAAGAAAAATCCCATACCAATTTAGAAAAATTAAAAACATTTTAATGAATAAAATGACACTCAAAATAATTAAATGCAATCAGTAGATCTGAAGTTATGAATATTTAAAGTTTTACATGGAAACTAGCTGCTTAAATATCAAAGTACCAACTCCTGGCATCTGGTCCCGCAAGACTGAGGCAAAGTCAAAGGTTTAGCATGACTTCGATGGAACACAGTTGTGCTACACAGATCCATTGGGCCCGGTTTCAGTTTACCTTCTTGCTTAGAAGACACTTTGAAGAAAGGTTTCTGAGAAGATAAAGTTCAGAGGAGCAAGGCAGCCAGCGGTATCCGAGTGGAAGGCGTTGTCGTTAAGAAAACAATGGTCAGAGTCACGGTGAAGATTTCTACCTTTGGACTTTGTCACTTTTGAAAGTCAAAAATCTCCAGCATGCCATAGCTGCAGGCTGAAGCCAATGAGGACTGCATGAGCCTGGATACCAGTGCTCAAAGGTCCCAATGAACAAAATTTGCTGCAATGGAGAAGAACATAGTGGTAGCTACCACAGAGTCAGGTCGAACAGCAGGTAGGTTCCAGTCTTCTGTAGGTTCTCAGGCCACTTTTTGGTGCAGTACCATCATCAAGGGTCCAGAAAAGGAGGGGGACCCCTACGGGATCTGGACTCACTCCAGCAGAGGCCAGGCACAGGGTTCAAGGTTTATGGAGCTTGTTATGTCTCTGTAGCTCACACAAGATAGTCAGCAAGCCCTTAGAGTCACTCAGGTACTCCTTGATTCAAACAGCAAGTCAGGTTTCAAACAGCAAGGCTGTCCTCCGAATTGACAAAGCAAGCCTCAAGCAGCAGCGTTGCCATCTGAGAACAGCGGAGCAGTCCTCTGAGGTACAAAGCAGGCCTGAAGCAGCAGGGCAGTCCTCTGAAGGTTCAAGACAGTCCTTCTGATTTCCACTGCAGGTCCAGGAGTGTACTGAAGAGTTGGTATGAGGGTCCAATATGTATACCTGGTGCGGGTGAGGTGAGTTGAAGTGAGAGAAACCTCTAGGCTACCCCCACATCTGGTTCTGTGAAGTTTCTTCCTCCCCCAGCCCAGGCTCCAAGTAGTCTAACGTGATTAAAAGCTGCTGTCAAGTTCATTTGTGAGTGTGCTGGAAGCAGCCCTTTGAAATCTAAGTGGGTCAGGAAACAGTTCTGCACCTCCCATCCTGGCGGGATGGCCCATCCTGCCAACCCTTAGCCCCCCTTTGTCTCACTGACTGGGAGGAATACAAAAAAGACAACTGCTGAGCTATTCACAGTCATGTGCCCCAGAACACAGGCTGGAGACACCAAATGGTTAGGAGGAAACAAATGCCCAATTTCTAAATGTGGCATTTTCAGACTTGTGCCTTAAATTCCGACTTTACCATTAAAGAGTATTTACATTAAAATTTACTAGAGAGCAAGCATGACATTCCTACCTGATTCTAATCAAATATTTTCACTTATTAAATGTAAGAAGGTAACCCTATGCTATCCTATGAGAGAGGTAGACCTTACAGTAGTAAAACATGAATTTAGGAGTTTTTCACTGCCAGGAAATGTAAAATTTAAAAACATGTGGCCTAGTTTGTATATACAATGCACCCTACCATGTGGGCTGTTTAGGGCCTTCCTTAGGGGTGACTTAAATGTATTTCAAAAGAAGGTTTAGGTCTGGCAAAAGGGTTATTTTGCCAGGTCAAATTGGCAGTTGAAAACTGCATTCAGGCTACAATGGCAGGCCTGAGACAGGTTTGAAAGGGCTACTTTAGTAGGTGGCACAATAAGTGCTGCAGGCTCAATTGTAGCCTTTACAGGCCCTGGGTACATGCAGTACCACTTTACAGGGGACAGATTGAGTAAATTGAATGTGGCAATCAGGTGTAGGCAAAATGTACCATGTTTTATGGAGAGAGCAGGAGCACTTTAGCACTGGCTAACAGTGCTAAGGTGCACAGAGTCCTAATGCTAACAAATTAATTTCAGAAAAAAGGTGGAGAGAAGGAAAAAAAAAGTTTGGGGGAAGACCACATTAAGTTTGTTATGTTAAACACCAATACTCACCTTAGATGGATGCCGTACTGAGACATAAAAGAAACTTACCTTATCAAAACGGCAGAGGTGTTTGCAAGTTCTCACCTGGACGAGAACAGTACCTGAATGATGGCAGGCAGCAATTCTAAGTATATTTAGAGATACCAGTACTGAGTATAACTCTTTCCAGTCATTAGGGTTCTTGACCTGCATCCCACCACCTGTTTTACTGATGGCTTCGGAACCTGTGGCTGCTCTCATTGGAGTATTGGATGGATTGACTTAATTTATGGTATTATTGGTAATACTGGTGTTTTAAACTCAAGCATTTTAAAGTATGCATAGTAATTAATGAGAAGTATGAGAAAAAAAGGCATACCAGGTGCACAGTAAAATATTCAGTTCCAACTGTTTTTCTGGAATTCCTTGAATAAGCAATTGCTGACTCTGTCCGCTGATGTTCTTCAATGTTCAGTCACAAGAGGGAATTTCCAGAGGAGCAAGCAGTAGAAATGCGCAGTTCTAACACCTCCAATGGTGAGTTTCTCCCAAGTAGGCAATGATTATCTGCTCTCTCTGGTCACAGAAGGGCCACTGGAGTAATCAGGCTTCTCTGGAAGGGCCAATCGCCTATGTCCTTGGGCTAAGCCAGTGATGAGCACCACTTGTTCTTCAAAAATATGTATGGTCTCAGAGATTTTCACCCCAGAGATTTGCTGGGTAGACATAAATGCATAAGCACAGCAACTTGTGAGATTTTCTGTATTATATTTATAGCTGGCAGCTCTCTCTTGGGAACAGGACAAGCATGCAATGCTAAATGGTCAAAGCAATCATCTACCACTACTAGGCATGCGTACAGGGAGCAATAGGTCGGGTATTAGTGACAGACATCACCATCACATAGTTCCTCTCACCAAAAACCTAAATATTAAATCCCTTTTTCACTTCTGCAGTGCTCCTCCTGTCTCCTAGCTCTAATACAGGGCAGTCCTAATAGTTCCCCAAAGCATCAGTAAGGATCTCCTTTTCCAGTGCTCCGTCTACTTTAGGCCTTCATCGCTGCCTGACTGCAATATCCTCTTATTGCCTAACACTTGAAAGGATGAGTGAACTGCAATTGATTTTCACAATAACATTAATTTTATGGCTTGGGTGAAAATTCTGTCTTTCTATTCTGACCTCTATATATATTTCCTGTGCCCTGCCGGCTACAGGCTCCAGCTGTGCAAAGTGTGATGTATGTGTGAACAGAAGGAACATTGGGAGGAAGTCACAGAGGAACAAGGATCTCTTCATAAGTTTAGTCAAACTGTATTTAATATCCCCAAGTATTCTCAAATCACAGTAGCGATCATCTTAAATCATATTAACTGTAAAGTGTGATGTTGAATCTAACAACTCTTTACTGTAAAGGTTACCAAAGTAAAGATATAAGATTTCATTTACAGTTTGTCATACTGATAGGCACTAGCTACCTACCTAGCTACGCCACCAAATCTAGAGTTGAATCAGGATTATGTTTCACTGAGGGGATTCCCGCCACCACCACTAGTGGGAGCCCGTTCAGTTTAAAAAAAAACTGAAGGTAGGCCCACAATGCCATGCCTGCAAGGCAGACGTGTCAGCACTTTCTTTTTTAAATGACCCCCTTCCCCACTGCAGGGGCTTGTATTTAGAAAAAAAACAATTAGCACAGGATGCACTGGACGTTTTCACCTTGCCTGTGGTTAATAAGACTAACCCACAGAGTAAATAAAAAAATGGCAATGCATTATAAATCTGGGTTGCGTTGTCACATGGCAATAGAAAGCTCAAGGCCCAATTCATGTCAGCTGGGCTCTTTCGCCTCTGATGTCCTGGGATCGTCACTTGGGACCCTCAAACTTGGGACCAATGAGCCCTTACAGCACTTGGCTCTCAGAGAAGTGAGACAAAGCAGTTCAAGGCTGACCGAGGAAGGTACTGTAGACTAGAAACTCAAGGCCAGTCAGGGCTTTTTTTTTTTATAAAACAAAAAAAGTACTTTAGTGCCACATAAGTAAACACTATACACAAAATTACAAATGTGTACAAAATGGCAGCTGAAAAATTAAGTGAATTCCCCTCTAAAGGCGCCTTGTGAACTATGGGTCTGATTTGAAAAGGGCCTCTGCATTCATGGCAGAGGCCCAGCAGTCATGACAAGAGGGGCCCTAACTCCTGGTCGGGTTCCTGCACTGGTGGAGGGACCTCGCTACTGCAGTTACCCATTGTGGAGGTCCCCTTTCCAGTACAGGATCCCCACCACGAGTGCAGAAGCCCTTTGTAAATCGGCCTCTGAGTGGGGTACTAAACATACACCCAAGAAAAAGTTTCCAGAGCACAACTGACACCAAGATCCCATAAATCTATGGAATCTTTAAAAGTTAGTGTGGCAGAGGACCATAAGATCACAAAAATCCTAGATGTGCCAAGAGTAACTCCATTAAAAGGCAGAACACTATTAAGAGTCGGGCCTACTACCTTGTCAAAGGGTGTGCACATTCCAGTCAGTAATGAAAACATGGACAATCCAACACTGATAAACATAACACATGAATGTTTTTAACACAGATTTAATGATGATTGACATTTCGTTAGATCAAAGGCAGGTCTACTGGCTTGGAACACATTGTACCACAATGAACATTTTACAGGAAAGAACATTACAAAAAAAAGCAATGTTATATTTCTTTACAGAGGGCTTCTTAATAACCGCCTGGGACAAAAAAAACACCAGGCATTCAACAATGTTCCCAGGCCAATATATAAGCTCATCCCTAAGAGAATCTAAAACAAGCCATTTTTTTCCAAAGTCACCAAATTCTTTCCCTGGAAGAATTAAGATATTGAGTTTTTGTCTGCACAGTGGGATTGTGTGGGCCATCCCTTGCTCCTGTGTACCCTTAGCACTCATCAACAATTTCGATGTTTTCCCTGACTCTCTAAAGCTTATAACCAGAATCATGATTTTTTAAACTTTAATAGGCGCATTGGCTTTTAGGGTGCAGCTTGGCTAAGAGAGATTGATTACTCTTCATGCACCTCCAAGCCATAAAACCTTTGCTTTTTATTTGGATTTTTACAAATATTTTGAAGCACCTGCCGAGCATGATGTTAGAAGTGCAACTTTTTCTCTACTGCAAACCCTGCTCCATTAGCTGACCATGCAGTGGTCCCAAGGCCTCATGGTCTATTCTCTTCATTTCAGGCCCAGCACTCATCTGGAGATTAGACTGACAAGGTAAAAACCTCCTGCTCTCCATCTCCGATACAGACTGAGGGGATAGCTGCATGCTGGTGCTCTTCGTGCTAGGAGGCCTCATAATATTGTCACAGAAACCAGGTCTAACGCATCCACAAGTACGTTACACTCACATGCTGTCTCCACCTCTAATATACATGGGCAATTGCCCAAACAAAGAAGAATGTGTCATATGTCAAACTAATCTGAATAAAAGCTAACATCAACTGTGGCTGGACAGAAGAGGGTTCAAGATGCTGCAGAAATACAGCAAGACGAAGATCACAAAAGATTGAAACGAATGGATAAAGAGGATCAAATATTTTATAATTGTAACAACAAGTTTTACAAGTTCAATTTCAATGAAAGGAGCATCTTCCCAGTATCCTTTATTATATCAGTCTGTAGTAGACCCAAGTCCAAAGAACAATCGACGGGCCAAGTTCCAATTTGTAGTAAAAATCTTTAGATTTTAATTCCAAAAATCACAGAAAGACAAGATCATGTTGAATATGAAACGATCCTTGACAGCCTACGCGTTTTGTCCATTGCTGGACATCATCAGGGCTAATTGTGGGTTTGATTTGAAGATCAACCTATCCTGCCACTTTTCCGCAATGAAGATGTTTTCCATATCGTAGCTGACATTTTTGTGAGTAACCCAGTAGAATTTGATGATCCTTATCCAAAGATGGGTGTTTTCCACTTGACAAAAGTTGCGTTGCGTTGCGCTGTGCAGGAAGTAATCTCAGTGGATGTGGCGTAGACGAGGCACTTACTGAGGCTGAAATCTTTGGAAGCAAAACTGTCCAGTCAGTATTGAGCGGAACTCATTATGTTTGTTCGTTACAAGGTATGCTGATCATATGTGAGGCTATAGAACCTTGATTTGGAATGCTTTCTCGAACAAGAAGGACAAATTAGTCTTTGCATATCTCAGTAGTGAACAAGGCACAGGGTGCACATCATTCAAAAGACAAAACTGCAAAGCCAGGCAATGTTTAATACATTCCGTTCAAATTCAGAAAATCAAGTTTGCAGAGTTTGTCAAAGAATGTGAGGTAAAATCAGATCTTTGCAAGTACTGGGAAAATGTTTTCCACATGATAGCTCTAGTGAAAAAACTTGGTACATGCTGATTGGGAAGGTGATTTGGAGCTGCATGTGAAAACTGTGGAGTCACTGATTACTGTGTTTTATGAATTTGATTGGATAAAGTACCTGTGATATCGGTCCTGGTATTTGGAAAGAGTGAAGTAGCTAGAGGACGAAAAACCATACCTCTACAGAAAATGAATCCAAATGCATTTTGTGGTAAAAGACAGAGAGTTAAAGTTCAATGCTGTGGCTCCAGATATGTAACTTGAACAGATTATCCAGAGAGCACAGAAAAGCCCCAAGGTGATTGTTGATCACACATGTAAAAGTGAATATGTTGCTCAATGGCAGCTGGTTTACCATGTAGTGCTTTCTATTTGCAATGTTTTAGAGAGATAACAAATTAATGGACCATTGTGAAACCTTTCCTCACCACAAACTTGTGCAGAAGAGAGGGAAACATTTTATTAATCATGTTGCTAGCATTCTTCATTCATGCAGCAGCAAGGAAACCACTTTAAAATGACTGAGTCTGTGTGACTGCACAACTTGGTGACCAAACAATATGTGGAAACTGCATAAGACACATCTACTAGAGGTCCTGGAAGATGGTTTGAAACTATACACAGGACTGAAGCAGGAGAGATTTGTATTGAAAGAGAAAAATCTGTTTGGAAAAATCAAGAAAGTTAAACTTCCATGCTTTAACTGTCATAGTAAGAGTTTTGTTCAATCAGCCACTACAAAACAAATTACAAAAAAACTTTCATAAGCGCGTAGAGAGATGGATGTAGGGATAGAGAGGGGTGCATTTATCGAGGGCATTCTGTTGGATGAGCTTCCTCCAACAAATGCATTAGTTGATGGAGATGCTACAACCAAACCAGTGAAGCACAAATGTGTGCAAGAGCTTGAAAAAAAACTTTTACCTGAAGAATTTCAATTAGAAAAGTTTTCCACATTGAAAACGTATTTTGTTGTGGACAATATGTCACAATTACGAATGGTCAAGATTTCATCTATGCAACATGTGGCAAGGTCGTTCAGACTGTTCTACACATATCAAAGTGAGTTTGTACCTTGCAAGAACTGGACATTGTCTTTAAAAGGTATCTTGAGCTATCTGTCACAGAATGTGAGCAAATCAGAAGAATGTCTATAAGTGGAACAATTTACCTTGCCTGCATCAACAATTCAACACCTATACCTGTGCAACTTGATAGATTCTGGTCATCAACATCAAACAAGATGAACTTGAAGATGTTAACTCACCAAACATAGCTGATGCTTCAGTAAACACTGAATTTGCAATTCTTGCAAGTGGAATGATTGTCAATGAGGAGCTGGTGTCTGCAAAAATATATTTAAAAAGTACAGCACATATTGTTCAAGAACTTAACAGCAAATTGGAGGAAGCTGACCTTCGTGATGTGCCACATGTTGAGTGGGCTGCTTTAAATGGTTCCTATTGAGTCATTGTACTGTCAGATTACATAGATGTTATTATTGTGCTACTTAGATAAGCTGCACATTTCATAAGTCAATGATTGTCAGAGTTATGGATAAGTTATGGAACAGCCAAGAGAAAACACTCAATAGTGCTTCATATTCTGTACAAGGAATTTGACCCAGAGATGCCCATTGTTTCATATCAAGGTACATATTTTTACAAGTGATGACACTATGAGCAAAATTGGAACAAAAGTTGGAGCTTTGACTTCAGAACCAGTGTCCTTCCTAAAAGGATTTGCTGAGACAGAAAAAAATTGTGACTTTAAAGACGTAGAAAAATACCTTGTGCGTGTGGAAAATGAGTTCTGACTGTCACATAGTTGACGATCTTCGGTACAGTGAGTTTAAGACATCAGTCCCACTAAGTGACTTTCCACCGATGTCATATTCTGTGCATGAACACATCAAAAGTGTGTTCTACTTGATCAGAAGATTTGTAATTGTTTTTGATCATCTATATGTAGAGAAAGATCAATATGAATTTGGTTGGGAAGATAATGATGGGGTGCTAAAACCCATGAAATTTCTAAAGCGTCTATGCACAGAACTTACATATACATGTACTTGCAAAACCTGTGCTACAAGAATATGTCCCTGGTGATATACTTTTCTCTAATGTTCTACATTCTGCAAATATACCACGAGTGATTACCGAAATAAATAAAGTAAACTATAAAAATGTGTCTAAAACAGGAATGATAAACAGTATTTGTTTTTATACTCAGATCATAAACATTGTTTGTTGTATACTTAAAAGGATTTAACACCATTATTATTTGTTTCATTTCTATATATATGTCTCTTCTTCCTCTATTATAGCAGCCATTTTAGAAAATGGCAGAAGGATTGCTTTGAGGAGTTATCCTCTGTCTCTATAAGACAAATAGACTCCCAAAGCCTATGTTTTAACACCAAAATGAAGACTATAGGTCTCATGGCTCCTGAAATATTACATCATAACTACAACTCATCCGCCATTTTTACAAATGTCGTCCAGAGCAATTCGGCCCAGATCAGCAATGCCTACCCAAGCTGAATAACTTCTCTGATGATGCAAAAACATAAATCAAAAATAAAAATCTCTGGACATCAATTGTTTTACAGAGGTATTACCAGGGTGCCGAGAATAATATGGGTTTTCTCATACTTGTAGCATATTATTTAAATTTCACTCCATAGTGATACTTGAATAGCTTGCTTAAGACAACTCAAAAGAGTAGTCTTCTCGCAACAGAAGTTCAGCTCTTTCACATGTCTGTTATTGCCTTATTTCAATGGCGCACTCACACTACATGGTCTTTCACTGCATCAACACATCACTACAGCGACAAAATCATTAAATCAACATAATCATTTGTTTATTTTAACATAAACTCGATGTGGCTCTGGCATCCATTGACCTTATATCAAAATAGTAAGCCAGACAGGCTGACACCATGGAGAGTTCTGGTAATAGTCACTGTTATATAATAGTCATTTTGGTTTAATGGGAAACAAGTTAATAAAATGCAAACAATGTGAAACAGCAGATGCCACATATGACAGATCAAAATCAATACCATTAAACTATTACTTGTGAATATGCTTACTTTGATGCTATTTCTCTCAGTGTATAGTAAATGTTAATAGGTGCTTTAATGCAACACCGGTTCTGCCAAAGACCACATGCTACAAATTGGGTTATTAGTTGACTAGGGTATGAGGCCAAGTCAGGAAACAACCACAATCCTAGTCAGGGTAAGTGGCAGGTAAACCCTAAATTCACCTGTGCTCAAGCTATAGTAGCTTGACACAGAGCGGTCAGGCTTAACTTAGAGGCAATGTCTACAGTATTTGTGCAAAAACCAAAGGAAATGATGGACGGAGTGTTGAACATTGCAAGCACTCACCCCCAGTCAACTGATCTGGGTTTAATCCATCACCGTTCTTTAGCCCACTCTGCCACCCCAGTTCAGACATGGCCATATGCAAATCAGTCTGACCCTGTGCCTCATGGGAACAATCCAGCCCGAACTGCCAAGCCATGTCTTCCCTGGACCGGAAACAAGCTTCCTAGGACCGGTTTCTGGCATTTCAGCCATCTTCAGCCAGGCTTGCTTGAATCCAGTGGCAAAGGGAGCAAGGGACTCACGTCTGAGCATACCCTGCCAACTTATGGCGAACAAAGCAAAAATCAAAGGAAATGATGGACGGAGTGTTGAACATTGCAAGCACTCACACAGTATTTGTGCAACATACCAAACAGTAAAACAATGGAAATACCACAAAAAATGTTTTACACTGGGTTAAAAAATAGAATTGAATGTAATATTTAAACGAGACCAAAGCGACAAAACTCCAATAAGTAGATCTTGAGATATGAATTTTTACATAATAAATAAAAAGTAGCACTTAGAAGCAATACGCGCTTACTGGTCACGGTGGACTCAAAGAAAGTAAAAAGTTAAAGGAAACTGGGATGGAGACCCACTGAGGCCCGCTGAACAAAAGTACCTTGATCCTGACTGCGTCCATGTCAAAGATATAGACAGAAGCAACGACCCGTGTTCATCCAGGTAGTGGGGTTGATGTGCCAGTCCTGATCCGAGCAGCAACGATGATGAGTCGGAATCAGTCCATACAGCGGGGTCGATGCACCCATCCATGAGTGAAAAGCTACGGTGCGGAGATTCTTCAGCTTTGGAAATGCAGAGACATTGTGCAGTGGTTGTTCTGAAGATGATGCATCTGTAAAGATCCATACAGCAGAGGCGATGAGTCTGTTTGCCGGTTCTGAGAGACACAATGACGCCCATGAACCAGTTTGACAGAGGATGCGTGCGTTTTGCTGAGGTTAGCACCTTGGACCTCACTTCCAAGTGTCCAGGACTGAATGGCACCAATTGGCAGGGCAGAAACACAGAGGGCATAGTCTAAGCACAGAAGCAGGTAATTTGGAAGTCTTTGATGCACCTAAGACTTCAGATCAGGAAGCCAATCAGCTAGCCCATGGAGTCACTCTGGGTTCATGTAATGCGGGTCCCGTTTTTCTCAACCAGGCAGGGGAGCAGCAGGCAGCAGAGCACAACACTAAAGCAAGAGCCCAGCAAAGCAGCAGTCCAGCAGAGTGGCAGTCCTTCCGCAACACAACAGTCTTTCTTCCTGGCAAAATCTTCACAGCTCCAGAAGTGCACTGACGTCTTGCTATCAGAGGATCAGCACTTATACCCAGTTGTGCCTTTATTGCGGGGAAGTCTTAAAAGGCAGGTCTTTGAAGTTCACAGAGGTTCTTCCTTCCTGCCCTGGTTCCAGATGCACTTCAGGGGTTATGCAGACCTTTATCTTGGGGGAGGACACAGCCTATTCAGGTGTAAGTGAGATTCAGTCTAGCTCCTCCCTCCCATCCTTCCAGGATGGCCCATCAAGCCTCACCTAAGCTCTTATTGTGTGTGGCTGCCTAGAGGAAATACACAAAGCCCTGCTGTCACCTTCCCCAGATGTGTATCAGAGTCAGGCAGCAAACACCAAATGATTAAATTAAGAACATGCCAACTTTCTAAATGTGGTATTTTTGAAATTGCAATTAAAAATCAGAATTACCCATGAGTTGTGATTTTAAAATTGTGATTCCAAGGACACCAAACATGGAAAGTCTATCTTTTCACAATTGGGAATTACTCTTAAAGAATGTAAAAAGATAATCCCAATGTTATATTATGGTAGAGATAGGCATTACAGTGGTGAAAAACAAATTTGGAAGTGTTTCACTCCCAGGACATGTGAAACTTGAAGGTATATGTCCTGCCTTTTAAACACATTGCAGCCTGCCCTCTGGGTTATCCAGGGCTTCCCTTAGGGGTGACTGATGAGCATGAAAAGGGATGGTTTGGTCAGGGATGGTTTGGTCAGAGGTTAATCTTGCTAGGTCAAAATGGCGGTTTAATGTGCACACACAGGTTCTGCAATGGCAGGCCTGGGCCATCTTTGTATGGCTACTTAAGAAGGTGGCACAATAGCATTTAGCTAGTAGCATTTATTTTACAGGCTCTGGGTACATGTAGTGCAATTTACTCGGGACATATCAGTAAATTAAATATGCTAATTCGGGCTGAGACAATTTTTAAATGTTTAGGGTAGAGAGCACAATCACTTTAGCAGTAGTTAGCACTGGTAAAGTCCACAGAGTCCTAAAGCCAGCAGAAACGAGGTCAGAAAAGTGAAGGAGGTAGGCAAAACATTGGGGGGAAGACCACGCTAAGGCAGCTAACAACACACTATCTTATTCAATCAAAGTGTATTCCTATGTCAAGGCCATTGGAAAAAAAAGCTGCAGTCAAAATAGAAGTGGAAAAGAAAGTAAGGCATGCTGTGTTGTATACCTATATAAATCTATACACATGAGCTTGAAGGGCCTCCAAAACTCATCTACTCACAGAGAGAGGTGAGTTAATCAGTCTTCAACGTAACTGGATCTCTTCTTGATAATTTGTCCAAGTGCAAAAAGACTCAGATATGTAAGAAACTATAAAATGTCATATAGTGCAGTATTTCCCACTGGGCAAAAGCAGTCTTTGATCCAAATTATGAGTCTGGTGGCAGGGAGGGAACACAGGATATTTACCACAAATGAAATAATGGAGGGAAGCAATTACATCCTGCCTATCACCGCAATCGCCCCAGGTTCCAGCTAGATTTATGAAGTTCATGCAGTATGCAGTAAGGTTTCCGGAGGATGCTTCAGATTAACACAGGCCACAGTATGTGATGCTAAATATAAGGGTGCTCCATTGAACTCCAGCACTTTGTGGACAGTTAATCACCAGTAATTTCCAACTCACGACTGGTGATGCTGAGACGAGGAAATTATGGTGGGCTCCACCCAGCATGTTAGTCTAAAAACTATCACTTTATAAGCGTTTGAGTATTCAGCGGTTGAATTCAACATTCAAGATAGGGAAAATAAAATCATTAAATGAATAAAACCACTTACCTTGCACTTGCCGCATCTCTGAGTTGGCAATGCGGTGAGAGCAAGGTAATTTTTATTTGTCTTTTTATTTTATCCCGTTGTCTGTCACCTTCCCTCCCACCCCGCCCCACAGCTCTTACCTGTAGCGTCTGCGCCTGACTATGACTAGAGTATATCTAGGTGTATCTGCCAAGAACCCTTCCTCGGGATGATCAAACCCCATTACCTGGCGGGAAGGAATGTAGGACCCGATCTCGGTCAATGACTGGACACTTCCACAGAGGTGTTAGACAGCTGCTTGGAGAAGCTTGGGCTTGCAGGACCTTTTGATGTCAGCAGAAGGGTCTCCTCTGCTAACCCCTGGAAATGCTTCTTTATTCATAATGAAAAGCATCCTTGCGATGTACACGCAGATCAGCATTGTTATGCATTTGTAGATAGCCCTGTCACCCCGTGGATGAACATAGAACAACATTTGTACATCGTGCGTAAATGCCTTGTACCCAATGTTAGATGCATCATGATAATGTTGCGTGAAGCCACATTTATAAGCAAAGCAGTTTCCGAGAAACGAATCCAACATTGTCATGCACGCGAATATGTGCAAAAGGTCACAGCAATAATGCTGTTGTGTAGAAAAGAGGACAATGTAAGAAAATGTGTAGTGTTGCTGCATGGGCCTAACTCTGGCATATAACACTATACTGCCTTTGGTAGTTTTTATTCCGGACATCGATGCCTAGGTTGGGAAATAGAGAGATTCTCCATGCAGCATGTCAGCTTTCCCCTGTTGAGGTATTGCTAAGTAAGCACTTCTTAGCAATGATGTAATTTATATTGCCTAACAGCTTTTCTATCAACCCATGACAGGATAATAGGGAAAATGTAAAACCTATCTTATCATTTGTTTTAACTAGGCCAGTCTTTTTCTTATTGATATGTTAGTTATGAATCTTTTTTAATCTATTTTAAATAACTGTACAATAAACTTTTTCGTGGTCGTGATCCCACATCCAGCAGATATTGATATCACAAGGTGAGTTGTTTATCAGTTGTGGTACAGACTGTCTTTTCATAAACGAAAGCCTACAATAAACACCATGGCAGAGGTCAACTGCAAGAGACGAATCCTTATAAAAATCACAGGAGGACATAAGGAGGCAAGGGGCCAAAAGGAATGGGGTAACCCTATTTCAGTTGCTAAAAGATCCCAACCACTCGCGCTTCTGGAAGCACGTGAAGAAATTAAAGAGCTGTAATGAAATAAGAGAGAACTGCATCACAGAAGCCGCTTGGGTTAGCCACACGCACCTATATACCAACAATGTGGCACCCCGGTCAACCTTTAACTGGTGGAGGGCCACGGCAGACATGCACGTGCGCCCTTCTGCCACTTGCACAGGGGAACTAGCTGTCCGACAGATGAACAGAGCTTGCTCTGGGGTTGAGTCGCCCTTTTTATTAGGTGAACCCGAGCACGCAGGAGCCAATTACACTACTGCCCGGAAGGTAAAAAAAAATCATCAAGCTTATGAGGAAGGATGGAGCCTCCGGTCCCAATGACTTACCAGCATCCCGAAGATTGATTACAACTGTTGACTCCACTCTACAACAGTGCATTTCAAACTGCGACATTTCCTGATAGATGGAGAGGGTCCATCCTCCGCCCCAAATACAAACAAGTGGCTTGAAATTATCGCTTAATTGAACTCCTTGATGTGGAGGTCATATTAGACACTTGCTCCCTGTTGGAGGAACTGGAGGCATGGGAAAAGAGCAACAGATTTTACCATTCTGTCCAATCTCCTTTAGAACCAGGACATCAACGGTTGACAATATCACAGCGTTATCCTTCCTAAGATACCGACCCCCCAAACACAGCGGTCTACCACAATTTTGCTGCTTTCTTGATTATAGGGCGGCATTTGACAAGGTAGACAGGGCAAGCCTATGGAGGAAGCTGGATTCATGCAGCATAACCACAACTCTGCTAAGTGCCATAATCTCCCTATATTCAGAGACATGGATCTAAGAACTTGCCCTTGCTCTGCAACCCCAAAAAATCAAACTACTTGGGGCGTAAAGCAGTGTTGTGTCCTAACCTCCTGTTGTTCAATCTCTACATAGCTGAATTAGAGAAAAGCTTGGAGTCCAATGGCCTGGCCCCGCCAAAGCTACAAACCCTCAAGCTTCAAATAATACAATATGCTGATAATATAGTGATCATGGATTGCACAAGGATCGGTCTACAGTGGGCCTTGAACACTTTTAATCGGGCCAATCAGCTCCAAGTAAATCAGGAGACCACTAAAGTCCTTATATTCGGAAAGTGCACAAATGAATAGAACATGCCCTGGCTCCTTGGTGGTCAGAGCATCAGTACAGCAAGGAAGTAGGACTACCTTGGCGTGTGGTTTAGTGAAAATTGCACTGCAACAGTAGAGATAAGCGCAATTAAAAGAAAGGTGCCGCAGTGGCATTGGCCAGCTGAACAAATAATTAAGGAGTGCATTATCAGCCCCAATATTAAGGGCAATAAAAGCGACATTTCTACTAGCAGTGTAATATGGCCATTTTGTTCACCCAGGATCCTTAGATGCAGCCCTTAACATTCCCATTGCAGGGTATATAAGAAAATCTTTCAACAACCAAGCTATATGCTATATTCGTTATTCCAGGCTAAGGCTGGAACCGGGCCTGGTGATTCAGACACTTGACTGCCAAGCTGCCATTTTGAAGTATTACATCAGGAAGGCTACACACAAACCTTAAAAGGTCACCTAAAACTCATATTTGAAACCCCAGGCAATCCTTGGCACACTCAAGTAAAAAATGCACTGAATCCTGTACAGATTTAAATGCCTCCTATCTTTTCGGATCCCGCAACTATACTTACTTGAAGTTATAAATACGGATAAATTCCTGGCCACAGATGCAAAGGTACCTGTAGGTTCTGTTCTTATCAAAATGATAACAATTAGCCAGACAAATAATCATACCAGAAGCCTGGGCCCAGAAGCCAGAGGCCTTGGGGCGGGATCTTGCTTGTAAGCTTCTGCTACCTGTTTTTCTCACTCTGCCCCTTTCCTACTCTGTCCCTTGGTTAGATGTGCAAAATGTGTCAACATCCTCAGGCAGCGGCTGTCCTTGTCTACAGTGCCATACTGTATAGAAGGCCCAAACCAATCCAAATAGTCCAGACAAACAAACAGACTGAGTGCAAACCAGGGATCCAGAACTGAGGCATTGGTGCACCATCCAGCAGAGAGGAGGCAGCCCTGCGAGCGTCTATTTGTCAAACTGCCCCGTAATGGGCGAAGCCTATTTTTCTTTTAACACACTGCCTGCCTATCCAAAAAGTCTTCTTTGTAAATGTTAGTTAATCTATCTGGTAACTCACTGTTTGCCTATCCATAGTCTAATTGCACATGCTTTTTTGCACAAACATTTTAAACAATTTTACTAGATTGCTGTTTTTATCTATAGCAGATTGTGCCCATTGTAATGGGTTTTTTTTAGGCAAAAAGGATATGTAGGTGGTGCTCTGTTCGTGCGAGGAGACGGTGCGACACTTGTGCTGCTGCTTGCTACTTCGAGTGTCAGTTGTCCTGGGCGCAGTACCGACTTGGAATTGTGTAGAGATCTCCGTTGGGGTAGTTGTTGTTGGTGTTGTAACCGTGTTATGTGGGTCTGGTGCAACTGCGCAGGGCTAAGTCCTAGCTCACCTACGCACTGCGTCAAGTGTTCTCACTGTTGATTGTTAACGGGCTGTAAGACATCTCCAGCTGACTGATGTTGAGCGCCTGGCTTGAGGTGATTGTTCGGTTCTGGCCCGTCGAAGGGATAAGACCGTTTTTGGGTTTTCCAGGGTTATGGGGAGATTTGCTGTTATTTGTGCACTTTGTGCCTCTTTTGGTATCTTGAGGTAGTTAGATATTCAGTGTCTGCTAGATAGATAATAGATAGCTATTGAGGTAGATAAGGTTGCTTTTATAGTTCATTACGAGGGCTCCATTATGAGAATTTTACCAGATTTTGACCCCCTCACTCCACCCTCAGCTCCGGTGATGCTCTTCTCTTGCTGGTGCCTGCTTGGGAGGTCTCCATTTCTTGTGTTGCTGGACCATCCAGGTATCTGCTTAGTTCTCTCAGGTCATCGAAGACATGTGAGCGCCCATTGTCGCTTATCCGGATTCTTGCCAGGCCGGTGAATGAGAACAGAATGTTTTTCTTCCTCATTTTGTTGCGTAGGGACAGGAAGCCCTTCCTAATGTCCACTGTGGGCTTGGAGTAATCCTGTGTGAGGATTATCTTCTGGCCATTCCACGCGATCTGGTATTTTTTCCATGTGAAACTGAAAATGGCTTCTGTGTGTCGCGTTCTCAGCGGTTTGCATATTATTGGGCGAGCTCCGGTCTTTGTTGCGGATCTGAAGGTAGGAATTCTATAAGCTCTGTCCAGCTCGAAGGGATGGTCAAATTTGAGGTTTGTGACTTTTGGTATCATTTCCTCGATGAAGGACAGGCACGACCCCGCTTTATCTTCTTTGCCCTCCGGGACACCTAGGATTCTTATATTCCCCCGTCTATTTTGATCTTCCAACTCCGCCGTTTGTTTCTGGAGTGTTGCTGTGGCTTTGGTTAAGGCCTTAAGTTCCTTGTTTACTTGTCGGTCTGCATCCTCAATGTCGCTTATTCTCTGCTCTTCTGCGGTTAGTCTGTTGTTCGCTGCATGCATGTCAGCCCTAACAGCTGCCAGGTCCAGCTGGATTGCATCTGTGGTCTATTTTGTGGACTTGGCCAGATCATGCACATCCGCCAGTTTTCTCACACTTCCTTACAAGAAGGTACATTTTGACCCGAATAAGACGGAGAAGCGGTAGATCTAATACAGGGGCATGCACGGGACAGACATCGCCCTACATCCGAAAGCTGGGACTAGCGGGAAGGGGGGAGACACAACAAACGAGAGCTGGGGGTGCAGATTAGGATTACCAGACTTTCCCCATCATAGATAATGGCACCCACCAACAAGCTTAACCTGGCATCTAATCTAAAGATAGTTTCCCTCAATGTCAAGGGGCTCAACGACCCTGTCAAGAGGAAGAAGATACTCGACTACCTTGCTAAGAGTAAGGGGGATATGGTCCTGATACAAGAAACCAAACTATCCCTGGATGATGTCAAACTAGTGAAACCAACTGGATATCACAGGTGGCGTGCTCACCGGCAGAAGGGTAGAAGCGTGGGTAATTACACTGATATCTAAAAACTCCAACCTAACAATAGAATCACAACATCATGACGAGGTAGGAAGACTCTTGATAACACACTTGAGACGGGGGAGGAGCTCATTCATGTTGCCAACATTTACGGCCCTAACACAGACGACCCCGCGTTCTAGGAGGGGGTATCGCACAAACTTGATAGCCTCCCACAGGACGATCTTACGGTGGTGGCGGGGGACTTTAACATCCCTCTGGACAATATACTTGACAGACAATCACTCTGCCACTCCCAATCCACAAGCGCACACTCCATGCTAAAGAACATTTGTGCCAAATTCAACCTCAAAGACCCATGGTGACTCAAGCACCCGGCCCCTAGAGACTACACCTTCTACTCCAACCCTCACAACTCATACAGCAGGATAGATTACATATTAATCACAGGTCCACACACACTCCTAATAGAGCATACTGACATAGCGCCTAGGCTAGTGTCAGACCACTCAAGCATCAGCCTAAAGCTAAGTGGGTGCCACAACGAAGACATCCCCCGAAGGTGGCGTTTTAAAAGTGACGTCGTGGCTGACCCAGAAAACAAAAAAAAGATTGAGGAGGCAATAAAAGAATACCTTAGACACAATGTTACACAGGAGACCTACCCCACTACCTTATGGGACGCACTCAAGGCGACAGTCAGAGGCACAATAATCGAAATTAAGTCCAAAATTAACAAAAACACAAACCTATAATTGACCCAGCTCGAGCAGGATATCAAAAACCTAGAAACTGCCCACACCAGAGCTACGCACGATAATACTTCCCTAACGGACCTAACCAGAAAAAAGTATGAATATAACAAATTCCTGAGTGAAAGGGCCGGACTGTGGATCAACAAATACAAGGCCATTAACCTTTGCGAGGCTAACAGAGCGGGGAAACTCCTAGCCTGCTACCTAAAGCACAAGTGCAACCAATTTACCATCTCATCCATCAATGACTCACACAACAATACCCACACAAGGCACAAAGACATCCTACAAACCTTCCAAGAGTTTTACCAGGAACTCTATAAAAACGAACAGTCCTTAAACCTGGAGGCGTGCACAACATACCTTAGCAGACTCGACCTACCCAAACTATTGAATGTAGAAGCACAGAGACTAGGGCAAGAAATCAGTATGGCCGAGATTGAAATGGCGGTCAAGTCTATGAAGAACAACAAAGCCCCAGGCCCAGACGGGTAAACAGCCACGTTTTACAAGTCCTTTCTTAATCACCTGAAACCCACCATGAAAAAGGTGTTCAACCACTGTGCGGAGAATAGACTAGTAGCACAATCCATGTCCGAGGTCAACATAATCGTAATCCCAAAGGAAGGCAAGGATGAACTGCTACCCAAGAACTACAGGCCCATATCCTTAATTAATGTGGACTGCAAAATGTACGCATAAATCCTGGCTACAAGTCTAAACCCCGTCCTACCCAGTCTAATAAGCAACTCACAAGTAGGCTTCCTAAAGACCCGTATGTCCAATGACAATACCAGACTCCTGTGACACATTCTGGAACATACCGCTAAACTGTCAGAGCCAGCTGTGGCTATCACCCTAGATGCCGAGAAGGCCTTCGACAGAGTTTCATGGGCCTTCCTGGAGCAATGCATGCACTCATTCAACCTACGGGAAGGGTTCATTCGGAAGGTGTTGGCACTGTATGGGGACCCAAGAGCATGCATTATTCATGGATCACTCTCTGAACCACTCACATTACAATGCGGAACTAGCCAGGGCTGCCCTCTGTCCCCTTCACTCTTCCTGCTGGCTTTGGAACCCCTGATTAGGGACATCAAGACTAACGCGGAAGTAAAGGGGATCAATATCAACGATGTGGAAATAAAACTAGCCGCCTACGCAGACGACATTCTTATTGTGACAGAGCAACCTAAGAACTCTATTGAGGCCCTGATAGAAACCATACCTCAGGACACTCAGGATATAAACTCAACAGGGAAAAATCAGAATGCAAACCCCTCAACACACACACCAATAGGGACAACCTAGGGCGGTCGGGCCTGGCCTGGCAAACAGGATTCATCAAATATCTAGGGATCCACTTTGGTAAAGACCTCAGAACCACACTAGACCAAAATGAGAAGCTATTGTTAGAAAAAACAAAGAAACTCTTGGTCCCCCAAATTTATAACCTGGTGGGGCAGAATGGAAACGAACAAGATGATGATCACACCAATGATCAATCACCTGCTGAGCATGCTACCACTCCTTCTTACCGATGACTTCCACCGCAAAGTGGATAACCTGATTAGTAAATTCCTATGGCGGGAAAAAAAAGGCACGTATAAGTATTTAAAAACTAAGACTAGATAAAAAACTGGGAAGGCTAAACCTAGCATACTATAGAACCTTCCAAACCGCTTTCCTAGCAAAACAAGAGGCCTGCTGGATGTCACCCCCTCAAGGGTACATGCTGGTATGGCTACTAGTCGAGCGGGCCATACTAAACAACCTCAACCCACTGGTACTGCTAACAGCTAACAAACACACACACGCTTCCAGCCCAACCTTCAAAAGCACAAAAATTGCCCTACTCAAAATAGACAAGACAATGGAGAAGAGTGTAACGAACTCAAAATGGGAGTCTCTTTGGGCCAACAGCAAGATCAAATACAAAGGGAAATGCCTGTCTCTCGACACATGGAAGGAGAAAGGAATCTCCTACCCAGCCCAGCTAGAGGAGGAGGGCCATCCCATCACATTCACCACACTAAAAGATAGACATAAGCTACCAGACATTGAGTTCTATAATTTCCTAAAAGTCAGAACAGCCCTAACAAAAGCCAAACTATCACAACACAACCCGTCAATTATGCAGTATATGACAAAAATCAACAGAATAGGTCATCAAGTATCGCACCTCAACAAACTTCTACGCCCAAACTCCACCAAACCTAATGATAAGTCAACTAACTACTGGGTAAATCAAGGCAATATCTCACTAAATGAGCAAGAGCTAGCTTTGCTTTGGGCCTCCCCCTCACGTAATAAAATCTTCCCAGTACTATCCCAAACAAACTTTTGGCTACTCCACAAGACTTACTGGACCCCGGCTCGGTTAGCCACGCTAGGCCTCAGAGAAAACGACCTCTGCTGGAACTGCAGCAACGAAAAGGGGGATCTAGCAGATCTCATCTTCTACTGCCCAAAAATCAAAACGTTGTGGGGAAAAATCTTTGATTTCATAAAAAAGGCGCTGGGATGCACACTAAAACCAGAATTCTCTTCCCTCACCACCGCATTTATGACCACAGAACTTGCTTCACAGCATGACAGGGATCTGCTAGACCTCCTGCTGACAGTGGCAGTGAAACTGGTCCTGTCCAACTGTAAAGATACAGCTAAGACATCATACAAAGGCTGGGTCAACTGGGTGACGTACCTCAGAGGCGCAGATAGCACTGCACTGCAAAACTCACCCTGGAGACCAGCTACTAGGAGAATGTGGAAGTCGCTTGACGTGTATCTGGACTCCTATGAACCCCTGTGAGGCCACTTGGGGGTGTCGGTTTTTCACACAAGGCTACAAACCCAGACTAGGCTCATCGCTACAGAACAATTCTTGCAACCTATCTCACCCTTTCAATTTTTATCCTCTCTCTTTCTATCATCCTGTCCTTAATCTCCCAGCAAGTCAATGTAAAGGGGTGCAGCTAAACACGTATACCAAGTACCTGTAACTACTGCAACACCAACCACGTTTGGCTGGTACCTCGCAATGGAAACGCTAATGTACCTGTCTATAAAATTTGCAATTAAAAAAGTAAAGTTATTTTTTAACTAAACAATAAAGTTTTACAACAACTAATGCCTTTTCTGAGTTTTCACTCAGAAAAAGAGGAATTGCCTATGGAATTCAATACTTATCACATGCATCTATCCATATTTTCACCAGGTGCATTCGCGGACAAGCAGTAATTGCTGAAGCACTTGACATTTCCATATGCGCGCTAATAAGAGTTATGGAGAAATCTGGAATTAAACATCCTATCCAGAATTGGGACGTTTGACTACAGGCTTCCATATTCTACCTAGACACTGGGGTTTTGCGGACGCTGGTTTGTGTTGACACAGGTTAGTATTGATTTGGTTATTAGGTGACAAGTTTTCTGTGTTGTTTTCAGAGCACCTCGAGAGGTATGTTCCATGTAGCCGGGATAATGTAAGTGTTGGAAGATCTTGTCAAATTATCTAAGTAATTCATTCTTACTTTAGTAAGGAAAACACATGGTTCACCTTGGGGTTTACCTTGCAGTGCAGGTCAAATCTTAAGAAAATAGGATTCTTATGTGTATCCTAAGCCACTTCAAGGTCAGCTCATCTGAGGTGTCACAGTGAACCAAGCCCAGTGGAGTGAGGTAGTGACAGATCATCCCTACTTCTCTGTCAGTGATATGTAGAGCTTCATACAGGTTGTTTTATTAAACCCGTCTACTCAGGAGTTGGACGTTGCTTATAGTATACTATGTGACTGCAGGTTTGATTATCTAATAGGAGAGTAGTTAACGTCTTGTAGCCGACAGAGCTACTAACAGAGCGCAACTACTTCTAATTAAAAACAATCTGCTACCTAAAAAACACTACTGCTTCTACTGGTGGCTTCATTTTATCTCTCAGCAATCATTGCATACTGTTCTATAAACACTTGAGGCTTGCGGGGTATTTAAAGTACGGAAGGGGTTCCGCTAGGCTACCCTAGTGGGCTGAGACCATCTTCTCCATCTTCCCAGTAGAAGGCCACCTGCCATACTCTTACAAAGATCCCTTGAGAGCTTTATGAAATAAAAGATGCTGAAGTTTATTGGAGTGGTGGAAGCGTTTTCGACAAAACTGATATGGGAGGTGACACCCATCCATGGCAGTGGGTCAGCATTCTTTTCTTTTGCAAAGTTGAGTTTTATTTCAGTAAAAACAAAAAATTCAGGGGCCCTGGGATGCTTAGAGTTTTCTCCCTGCATTGTCTTCATTTCTGTTTATTCCTGTTTACTATTTCCAGGCTTACCCTAGCAGTGTCCATCAAAAAAAAATGTACATCGGAAGAACTGTCCTTCGTAATGTACACCTTCTGATGAACATTGCCAAACAATCTCCTAGTGGATGATCCGTTGGTCAAAGGTTTCTGTCCATGGAGCCAGTAAAGACTCTGCTGATGTCAACAGATTACTTTGGCCACCTTAGTCAAAACTGATGTTAATCAGGACTTTAACTCCCAGAATACCTTAGGTTGATAAATTAAACTCTAACACTGACGCACTGTGTCATGTTAACTTCATACAGCATACCTTTTCTCAGGAGACCCCACACACAGGCATCTCCACCTCCCACAAGAGACATTTTTTGCCTTTGGTCTAGGGCATGGGTACTCACAAACTTTCTGTCGGGGTCCAAAATTACAGTATGGCTAGTGGACGAGGGCCGCACCGGTAGGGGTGGGGTCAGTGGGGGGTGGAGCTACAGTAAAAAAAAATCAAACCTGTTTCAAAACATTAGACAGTGCGACAATGCTGTATTTCAAAAGCAGATGTAACTACAAAGAGCACATTTTGATAATACATTTTTATTAGCAGACAATAGCAATCTTAAGAGGCATTGCATAGCATCATACACACTTTGACCACAATTCCATTACAGTCTCTCTCTCTCTCTCAGTCAGTCTCTCTATCAGTCAGTCCGTCTCTCTCTCTCTAAGTCAGTCAGTCTCTGTCTCTCAGTCAGACTCTTTCTCTCTGTCAGTCAGCCAGTCAGTCTCTCTCTCAGTCAGTCAGTCAGTGTCTCTCTCAGTCAGTCATACCATGTCTCTCTCAGTCAGTCTCAGTCAGTCAGTCTCTCTCTCTCTCTCTCTCAGTCAGTCTCTTTCTCTGTCAGTCAGTTTCTCTCTCTGTCAGTCAGTCTCTCTCTCTCTGTGTCAGTCTCTCTTAGTCAATCTCTCTCTCTTGCAGTCATTCTCTCTCTGTCAGTCTCTCTCTCTGTCAGTCAGTCTCTCTCTCTCTGTCAATCTCTCTCTCTGTCGGTCTCTCTCTCTCTCTCTCTCTCTCAGTCAGTCAGTCTCTCTCAGTCAGTCAGTCTCTCTCTCTCTCTCTCTCTCTCTCTCTCTCTGTCAGTCAGTCTCTCTTATTCATTCTCTCAGTCAGTCAGTCAGTCAGTCAGTCTCTCTCTCAGTCAATCTCTCTCTGTCAGTCAGTCTCTCTTAGTCAGTCAGTCTCTCTCTCAGTCAGTCAGTCTATTTCTCTCTGTCGGTCAGTCTCTCTCTCTCTGTCAGTCAGTCTCCTTCAGTCAGTCTCTCTCTCAGTCAGTCTCTCTCTCAGTCAGTATCTTCCTCAGTCAGTCTCAGTAAGCCAGTCTTTCTCTGTCAGTCAGTCAGTATCTCTGTCAGTCTCTCTCAGTCAGTCTCTCTTTCAGTCAGGCTCTCTCTCTGTCAGTCAGTCTCTCTCCTAGTCAGTCAGTATCTCAGTCTCTCAGTCAGCTAGTCTCTCTACTCTCGTTACACTCTCTCTCCACTCTCTCCCCACTGTCTCTCTCTCTCCACTTTCTCTCTCTCCACTCTCTCTCTTCCTCTCTCTCTCTCTACACTTTCTCTCTCTCTCTTCACCTCTCCACTCTCTCTGGAGGGGGGCCATGGGTACAGGGTACATTACCTGCAAGGTCCACGGGCCGCCAAGGAAGGCCTGCCGGGCCGCTGCCGGCCCGTGGGCCGTACTATGAGTACCACGGGTGTAGGGGCACTGGATGAAAAAGGTTTGTGAGTCAGGCATATACTTTAATCTTCGTAATAGGAGCCAATTTAGGTTTAACTGTGTAGCAATGCAGCGGCAGTTCCTCCATAGTAGCGAAGTAGCACCACCCCCACACACGGCTGTGCAGAAAGCTGCCAAACAGAGAGGGCAGGGCCAGTGTGTCATTGCTACTGATTGGCAGTAATGACAAGTGGCCCCTTCAGTATGAATTGCACATGTCGGTTTGGCCAGCTACCTTGCTACGGCCTATCTGACATGCGCAATTCAGAATCTCCAACCCAGCTGTCTTAGACAGCTGGGTTGGAGAGCAGGCACAGGCCTCCTGTGCTCTTTGGAGCGCTGAGGCAGCCAGCTCTAGCCAATCCAGATGCATTACTCATGCTACTTAACAGCATGAGAGCAGTGTCTGGATTGGACAAGGACATGTGGAAGCTCTGGGCCCTCGCGCTTGGAGGAGTCTGGAGCCAGGGACTGGACGTGCTGCAGGGTAGGTAAGTTTGTTTCCTTTTTTAAAGTACGTTTGTTCATTTGTACGTTTTTGTATTGTATATTATTTATGGCGCCATACCTTTTTTGCTGGTCACCAACAGCCACTGTAGCAATGTCGAAAATTCAGAACCTAGAGTCACAATAATGACATAATGAACGTGATGTCATCGTTTGGAAAGCAAGCCTGGGTCAAAATACTTCTTTTACAATTAAAATTGCACTCAATGAGCAACGATCTGCTAAAAATATTGTAAATATTGTATATTCTCACCACTCAGTGGTGTGTAATTCAACCCTTTGCTTGAAATGGCACCTTGAAAGTTACAAACATTTCATTGTTTGAATGCCAAAGTCATTCTATCCTCTCTATATCCGGGACTGCTCTCTGCATACAAAAGCTGACACAATTGCCTCGGTAATGGGCAATTAAGCTTTGGTCAGGCAGTAAAATTCTTCAAACAGTTTGCCATAAACGTAAAACAAGAGAAACATGAAACACGGGGGAATATAGGGCAATCCACGCGCAGTAGCAAAGGTAAAAGTCCCTTTGGAGCACTTGCTCTTGAGTTTTGCCTGCCATAAACAAGTAACAAGGTGTAAAATGCGGGCACATTTACAGGATGTGTGATTGGAAGTGCATATGTTATGCATGTGTTATTCCCTGCGCTGCTCGCCTCCCTGCAGCCTTGGAGGGCACGTCTGAGGCGCTCATCAGCAGCGTGGGCACTTGGCACACGTCCTCACCTCTCCGCTGCCCGATTTTTGCACTTCTCTCGCTCCCATTCACACATTCACTCATCTCCAACCCGTCCAGAGCGTGTCTGAGAATATGCGTCTATTTTTAAAATGCTGTCTCTCTCTTCTTTTTAAGTTCCTGTCGGTGGTTCGCAGTTGAAAACTCCAGAGGCAGGGCAGCACCAGACTGAAGTCTGCAGACATGCCATTCGGGATTACTTAAAGGCACCTAGTGTAATCTACAAAAAAAAAAAAAAAAAAAAGAAACAAGTTGTTAAGGAAAAATTAAAGACCCAGTAAGCAGGCGCCTTTTGTTTTATTAATAATGTACGTTTAGAAAATTCGACTTTCTTTCCTTTTGCCCCTTTAGACAGTGCTTGACTGACAAAAAGTATAGGAACTGTCTAATTTTTATCAGGAGCGGATATGTTTATTAAACTAGGAATGCTTTGCGTAGCTCAGGGTGATTGGCCTTCCTACCCTCAGGAGCGTTTTCTACGTTTACATCTTGCTATACATTTTCCGCAAAGTGGCAATGTTTCCTCCCAAGTGCTAGTTGGTGCCAAAAAAGGATTTGCATTTTCATCTCAAGTACATTTTTAAACTCTTTTCCTCACGACTTTAAAACTTGGTGGATTTGTACCAATATTTTCTTCTCCTAACACATGCAAAAATTCTAGAATAATGTTGGCACCTGAAGAAAATATTGTGAGCTATTGGTTGTAAAGGTACTACTCGCAACAACTGCGGGAAGCAAAGGAGAACGATTGCAAATTTCCACATGCGTAATTTTGAGTACAAGGCTACAATTATGTGAAACACTTGGGGGCATATCAACAAGCAGGCGATAAAAAATTATCGTCGCTTTTGCGGCCGTTTTCGGCCAAAAGCGACATTTCTCCTATCATCAAGCCCCACGCTATGAAGCATAGCGTCAGGAAAAGTAGCGATAACCCCTGTTATCGCTACTTTCCTTACGCCTGCTTCAGGACTGACTTAGCCATGATATCCTATGGAAGGTGGATATCATGGCTAAGTTTGTGAGTCCCTATCAACTAGCTAACGTGAGATTATCGCTGGGTTTCCAGCGATAATCTCACGTTAGCCAGTTAGCGCTAGGATTTTTATCGCTGATGAGATAAGCATTGCTAATAGCACGCTATCTCAGCGATAAAAATCGGCGCTAGCCGGCGATAATTATCCTAGCGCTAAATGCGCTCAGGGATAATTATCGCCGGTTGTTGTTGATGTGCCCCTTGGTGTGGGAGTGGACACAGACCGGTGGCTAGTAATGGCTAATTATTTGGCAACTCTTTTAGACTTTCACCTACAGGTTAACTGATATAAAATATTTGGACCACCTACTCGCCCAACTGATAACCACGTTTTTCTTTGATTTCTACCAAATAGATCATGTCAGGAACTTAAGGCTGCGGCATGCAGCACATGAGCAGGCAAACAGGTCAAATCATTGCCTTGTGGTCACTTGGAACGAGGGATGAGGATCCTGTGGCAAGGAACACTGTAGAACGTAACAATTTGCACTTGTAGAAACACGGAAATAATGGCCCGACTACCATAGACAAGCTAGAGAATACAATCCCATCAGGGAGTGCGAGGAAGCCTTCTAGGGCAGGTTCCGCTATAAAAGAAAAGCTGGTCCACTCCCCGAAACCTGTCCTAGGATGCTTGTTTCCAGTCCAGGGAGGACCTGGCCTGGCAGTTCGGGCTGGACTGTTCACATTGGGCACAGGATCAAGACTGATTTGCATATGGCTGGGTCCAAACTGGAATGGCATGGTGAGCAAAAAAACGATGGATTTAGGCTCAGATTTCTGTACTGGGGTGAATGTATGACATTGTTCTGCATTCTGTCCAACAATAGTTCTTTTTGCATTTGTCACCCCGAGTGGGACGGGTATGCTCATACGTGAGTCCCATGCTCTCCATGCCACTGGAATCAAGCTATCCTGGCTGAAGAGGGGTGAAACCCCGAAACCGGTCTTAGGGTGCTTGTTTCCAGTCCAGGGACGATCTGGCCTGGCAGTTCGGGCTGGACTGTTCCCATTGGGCACAGGGTCAAGACTGATTTGCATATGGCTGAGTACAAACTGGAATGGCATGGTGAGCAAAAAAACGATGGATTTAGGCTCAGATCTCTGTACTGGGGTGAATGTATGACATTGTTCTGCATTCTGTCCATCAATAGTTCTTTTTGCATTTGTCACCCCGAGTGGGACGGGTATGCTCAGACGTGAGTCCCGTGCTCTCCATGCCACTGGAATCAAGCTATCCTGGCTGAAGAGGGGTGAAACCCCGAAACCGGTCCTAGGATGCTTGTTTCCAGTCCAGGGAGGACCTGGCCTGGCAGTTCGGGCTGGACTGTTCCCATTGGGCACAGGGTCAAGACTGATTTGCAGATGGCTGGGTCCAAACTGGAATGGCATGGTGAGCAAAAAAACGATGGATTTAGGCTCAGATCTCTGTACTGGGGTGAATGTATGACATTGTTCTGCATTCTGTCCATCAATAGTTCTTTTTGCACCACTCTCAAACTGGGCAGAAAATAGGACATGGGACCAAAATAAAGGTGTTCCCATTAGTGAATTAGATAACTAAAAAAGGTAGCCAAGTTTGCAAATTGGGCCACTGTTGAACTTCTAAAGACACGCTGTATAAGTGTTTTGCGAGGTACAGACTGCATTTGTTTGGGCTTGCTACAGATAGTTTAATTTAATATCAGAGAAATGAACAGTAAAATCAGGCCTGGCAGACCTCAAAGCAGACCCACAATCAAACCAAAAAAGGGTCCACACGCTGACCTGTCAGACCAGCCGATCAGGCACTGCCTTGTTGTCCTATAGTAAAGTATACAAAAAGTGATGGATGCACTGCTTGAATTCATCACAGTCCCTTATAATTACTTGGGCCCCATCCCAGTTCATTATTTTGCAACCATGCCCCCTTAGTTTGGACCCAGCTATATGCAAATCAGTCTTGACCCTGCTCCATTCAGAAGCGGAACACAAGAAACTCAGGACTGGTTTTGCCCTTGTTATGGTCTCACAAGGCGGGTATAGCTTGGTTCCAGTGACACAGTGTGCATGGGACCCAAGTCTGGGCACACCTGTCCCGTCTGGGGTGAAATACTACAGTATACAAAAAGTGTTGGATGGTATGCTTGAATTAATCTCAAGCCACTGGTTATTACTGAGGGTTGCATCCCAGTCCCTCCTTATTTTCCACACCATGCCACGTCAGTTTGGACCCAGCTATATGAAAATCAGTCCACTGGGAACAGTCCAGCCTGAACTGCAAAGCCAAGTCCTCCCTGAACTGCAACCCATGACAGATCTCATCGGTGACATACTAAAGTATACAAAATGTGATGATGGAATGCTTGGATTAATCTCAGCCACTTTAAAATTACTTGGGCCGCATCACAGTCCTTCATTATTTTGAATACCATGTCACCTCAGTTTTGACCTAGCTATATGCAAATAAGTCTTGACCCTGATCCATTTGGAGCAGTCAAGCCCCTACTGCCTAGCTAGGTCCGTCCGGAAGCGGAACACAAGCAAACCCACGGACGAGTTTCTCCCTTGTTATGGGCTCATCATCTGGGTATAGCTTGGCTTCAGTGACACAGTGTGCTCAGAAACCACATCTCGGCATACCCATCCCACCTAGCGGATGGAATGATTGAATTAATCTCAGCTACCGGTAATTACTCAGGGCTGCATCCCAGTCCATCATTATTTTGCACACCATGCCACCTCAGTTTGGACACAGCGATATGCAAATCAGTCTTGACCCTGTTCCAATAGGAACAATTCAGCCTGATCTGCTTGTCAGGTCCTCCCTGAACACTAACAACCCAAGACCAGTTTTGCCCTTGTTATGGGCTTATCAGTCGTGTATAGCTTGGCTCCAGGGACACAGTGTGCATGGAGCCCATGTCTGGGTACATCCGTCCCACCTAGGGTGACATGCTAAAGTATAGCAAAAGTGATGGATGGAATGCTTTAATTAATCTCAGCAACTGATAACTAGATTTGGACCCAGCCATATGCAAATCAGTTTTGACCCTCACATCTAACAGTCAATTCAATTTGAAGCAGGGACTGTACCCATAACAAACTCAGAGACAGATGTCTGGCAGGACAAAAGAAGGCTCCTTCAATATGCAGACAGTAACTATACAAGAATTGTCCTGCCAATGTGTTCTCTCACTTTCAAGTGCACCAATGTTCTACATGTGCTGAACAGACCTGGCAGTCAGGATTTGACAGCCATGACCCTTCAAATTCTATAGAGCCCGAGGAGTAATCACTGCCCCCTCAAGTCAGCCTATTATGCGCTCCTGGGATGAATTTCACACCTCTTGCTGAAGAAAATTAACCCTGGGCCTAGTGGGCTTAGTGGAGCTACATGGAGCATCGCGTAGTGTGGCCACATCTATGCACACACGTGCACTCCGCGTTGCCCCACTAGGCGCCGCCCGCCTCCCGCCCGCTCTCATTTTAAAATAATTTAAAGTATTTTAAAGTAAGAAAATGCCTTACCTGAGGTGCGGCGTCCCGGGGCTCCCTCTTCCTGGTTCAACCGCAACTTCTTTCTCAAAAACACGCATGCGCGGACGCCCGCACATGCGCATTTCTCACGAGAAATGCGCATGCGCGGGTGTCCGCGCATGCGCATTTGTGAGGAAGTTGCTTACTTTAAAATACTTTAAATTATTTTAAAATGAGGGCGGGCGGGAGGCGGGTGGCGGGCAGCTCTGCTCCGCCGCGCCGTGTGCGTAGTGCTGCCTGCTATGACTACTTCGTGGACCACGAAGCAGGTAGCACTACGTACACTCCGTGGGCGGAGCGGAGCACTACGCCCACCCTTAGAGAAAATACATTTGGCAAGAGAAAAAAACTGCAAATTGATTTTTGTGAAGTTGTTTTCACCAAAATCGGAGAAGTAGACATAAGGGTAAATTCACTTTTTCTGTGTGAAAAGAACAGACAAATTGGCTCACATGAAGTAAAAGATGTAGATCTTAATGGGACATATGCATTTTCTTGGATGGTAAATTATTATTTTATTGTAATGCCATTGGTGAAAACAGCTTTTTCACTCTTCAACTATGACCCTCTCTTGCCTACTCACTTTTGGGAGAAAGAATATTTAAATATTGACATTGCACTGGCTGCCAGGTCTATACAGAAAAGACTTACCTTGAAAATATGCATATATCGTCAAGATACATGTATGAGAAGCTACATTTATTTACCCACTTTTTATTTATCTTCATAAAATTTTCACAGTCAGCCTTTAGCTCACTATGGGCCTTATGTAAGTAAATTACATTTACCGATTCTTAAATACCGAATTTTACCGATTCGGTATTTATGAATCGGTAAATGTAATGTAGGTAAAAAAATACCGATTCGGTAAGTGTCGGTATTTTAGAATCGGTATTTACCGATTCGGTAATGGTAACCTGTATCTCATTGATTCCTATGGGCCAGGAGACCCATAAGAATCAATGGGAAGCCAGTTACCATTACCAAATCGGTAAATACCGAATCGGTAATGGGGGGACCTCAATCAAGGGTGGCAGGATGTCACATTGACACCCTGTTGCACCCCTGATTCCTGCATGTGTGCACATGTGGCACACATACATGCCCTGAGGGCATGTGTGTCTGCCACATTGCACACATCTAAGGGCCAAATAATGCATTAACAGAGACATTCGTCATTTACCACCAACTTTCAGTTGGTGGTAAATAACGAATCCCCACACCCACCACACACTCCCCTACATCTCATTTCTGTATTCGGTATTTACCGAATCGGTAAAATTACCGATTTGGTAATTTTACCGATTCGGTAAATTACCGAATACAGAAATGATCCCCCTACATCTCAAAAGCCTAAATACCGGTCGGTAACGGTATATTTACCGAAAATCGGCCGTTACCGACCGGTATTGGGCTACCTACATATGGCCCTATATGTTTGTATGATGGCATTTCTCACGATATTCCGGTCCTATACCATTGGGATGCACCTTGTAGGAGATTGCTCTGCACATATGTCACACACACACACACACACACACACGCACACACGCACGCACACACATACACACACACACACACACACACGCTCATTTAAGCATACTGACACACACACCACAGTTACACACACATCCACACATATTCCTAGACTGAGCACATGCTTGAAGTTCTTATGGAGTTAATGCAGATTAACCTCCAGAAACATAACACAGGGAAAGGCAAATTTTTAGAAGTTATGATCCCTTAATATTCATATTCATTACAACTCCAACTTCACCATTGTATTGTATTTTTTTAAATAACTAATACAAATAGTGGGTTCATTATTTTCCTAGCTAATCCCTGTCCTGAGCAATCAGTATTGGTATTTTAATCTGCACTCTGGTTTTCTACATAAGACAACTAGACCTGCCGCAGTGAAAATATCGTTTCAAGCCTTGTCATTGTAGGGACATGATAAGATACATTTTCTACCTGACTCACTTTTGAATACCACGCACCCTGCCTTGCGGGCTGCAATGCTTACATAGTGGTGACTAGTATTTTTAAAGGAGAATAGCACTGGTCAAAAAGGTTTGTTTTTGACAGGTTGAACTGCAGGTTTTGCACTGCAGTAATCAGGCTACACACGGTAGTCCACCTAAGGCATTTAACATTCAGGCCCTGGGTGCACTTTCTACTTAATTTGCTAGGGACTTATAGGAAATGTAAATGTGCCAAGCAGGAATAAGACAGTTTAACCAAGCTTAGTGGGAGAGTAAAGGCACTAGACTCCTAGGGGCAGATTTACAAGCCCCTTGCATCACCAGTGCGTCACTTTTAGTGACGCACCGGCAGCACATTTCACTGCCCCATTTTACAAGGACAGGCAAAGCCACCCTGTGTAAATTTTCCTGGACTTGTAAATACGATCCCTCTACATGCAACACTTTGTGTAAAAGGGGCGTTCCATGGGTGTTGCTTTGGGTGTTCCCATGCAACAGCCATGGAACCAGACACATTTCCAGATTTACGAGGAATCGTAAACCTGGAAATGCGTCAGAATGCTACACCACCCTAGGGGTGGCATAGCGAGGCACAACAAGATTTGTGTTGCATTCTACAGCACTCATTGAAAGAGGAAAATGCCTGTAGTGATTGTTTTGTGCAGGAATGTGCCACTTCCTGCACAAAAACAATCTTGCCATGACGCAGGCATCCTTGCACTATCGTGCAAGGGTGGCTGCACCAGCGCATGGCAGCTGTTTGTGCGCCAGCACAGGAAGGCAACCTATTATTGTAAATATGCCGCTTTTCCTGTGCTATTAAAGTGGCTCAGCCAAAGGGCTTGCGTTGCCGCGCTGCAACACTTTCTTGTAAATCTGCCCCCTAGTTTAGGGGTAACGTGCAGAGTTCTAAAATGAGCAGAAATAGGGTCCAGATAAATGCAATACAGCTGGAGTGACCATGCAGAAAAAGTGGAATTCCTACAACTGCATACACGTAGAGTTTTAATTGGTGCTCAGAAGGTGTCTACTATCTGTGTGAGCACTATACACCTTAGAGCATATCCATATAAATTGGTATTTCATTTAAAGTGAAGGGGGTGACTCTTGACTGGTCTTTGAAAGTGAAAATGAATTGGTGTTAATGCTAATATACGGATTGAAGTGAATGTGCACCACCTTCTTCACTTTACTGTGCATCACCTGTGCACATTACCAGGTTGCAAATTGTTGGACTTGGCCCTTTTTGGCTAAAGTTTCCTAAACTTTTTGCCTCCCTCCTAGACCGTTTTACTGACATGGTGTTGCCAACTTAGATGCTTTGGGCACTTTGCCAATGCTGATCAGTGTCAAAGTGCAAGTGCTCCCTGTGTAAAGTGTAATGGTAATTGGTTGTCCATGATTGGTATGTTTTGCCTTACTAGTAAGTCCCTAGTAAAGTGCACTATGTGTGCCAGGGCTGGTAATGCAAATGCTACTAGTGGACCTGCAGCACTAATTGTGCCACCCACAGAAGTAGCTGACAAGTACACCCACTTGCCAGGCCTTAACCATCCCTTTTTATACACATCAGACACCGCTAGGGTAAGTCCACGGTACCCCCTGGGCAGGGTGCAGTGTATGTGAAAGGTAGGACATGTACTGAGGTGTGTACCATGTCCTAACAATGAAATACTCTCCATTTAGTTTTTCACTGTTGAAAGGCCATCTTGCGCATAGGACAGAATGGGGAGGCTGTGTAATATGTTTCCAGCCTATCTTCCCATTGGAGAGGTGAGGTTTAGTGTGCCTGAACTCACAATTTAATAACACATCTTTTTGTGAAGGTGGTTTTTGCATTGTGTGTTTAGAAACCACTCTTTTAGAAGTGGCTGGTTTTTTGTGTTCTAACAATTCTGTGTGTCTCTGCCTGGTTGTGGATTGACTGTCTGGGTTTGAATGCGATAGGATTTGGGAAATGTCTTGACCCAGGGAAGGAGGTGAGACAGCAACAGGCTGATCTGCATCTAGAGTGTAGGGGGGAGGAGTAGCCCCTATAGGTGAAGAGGCCAAGGCCGCTGCCATAAAACAATGGCTCCATCTCCTGCTGAGTGATTGAGGATCCAGACCCCCACTATCAAAGGAAGAAGGTGTCACTGGCAGGGAGACACCCAGAACTGGTTTGGACAGCAGTCAGTGCCCCCCTGAACACAAAGACTTCAAAGACATTTAGGGGTATAACTATGAGAGCTGAAACAACGGGACATTGGACTGTTCAAGACTGTAAAGGATTGAAACTACTTCATGGTCAAGAGGAACCTCTGCTAAGGAAGAAACAGCTGAAGAGACTGAAGGAGAGGACTGACCCTTGCTGTGTGTTCTGGGGTTGTCTTGCAGTTTGCTGATTTAACCAAAGAGAGGCTAAGGGACTTTGCTGTGTGCTGTGTCCCCCCGCTTGAAAGGACTTTGTTGTGTGCTGTGTCCTGAAGTAACTTGTCCCCAAGGGCCCGAGGAGCGCTGGCTCCCTGTTGTAGTAACTCAGGAACATAAGCCTTTGCTGCTGTGTCTCAGCGATGCTGTGTGCATGTGCTTTTGCAGCCTGAGACCTGCTTAAGAACTACCCCGTGATCGTGTGCACCCGGAATCCAAGTGAGTCTCAGTGACGCTGTGTGCGTGTGATTTGTGCAGCTTGAGACCTTCGTGAGGATTGTCCTGTGATCGTGGGCACCTGGAATCCAAGTGAGTCTCAGCGACGCTGTGTGCGTGTGCTTCGTGCAGCCTGAGACCTTCATGAGAATTGCCCTGTGATCGTGGGCACCCGGAATCCAAGTGAGTCTCAGCGGTGATGTGTGTGTGTGCTTTATACAGCCTGAGACATTCGTGAGGATTGCCCTGTGATCGTGGGCAGCAGGAATCCAAGTGAGTCTCAGCGACGCTATGTGCGTGTGCTTCGTGCAGCCTGAGACCTTCATGAGGATTGCCATGTGATTGTGTGCACCCGGAGTCCAAGTGAGTCTCAGTGATGCTGTGTGCATATGCTCCATGCAGCCTGAGACCTTCGTTAGGATTGCCCTGTTATCATGCGCACCCGGATCTCAAGTGAGTCTCAGAGACGCTGTGTGTGTGTGCTCTGTTGCAGCCTGAGACCTTCGTGAGGAATTGCCCTGTGACTGTGTGTCCTGGAGCCGTCTTGTTCTCTACTTCGATCGACAGTGCGACCAGAAGCGCTGCGATCGTCATTGCCATCGGCCCAGATCGGCATCCCCAGAGGAGCTGTGGGGATTCACCACCGCCGGCCCGAGCCTGCCTTTGCCAAGGAGAGAACTCAAACCATTACCGTCGGGGGTCCGTGTTCCACTGCCCAAGATCAACGAAGTCGCATCGGAGGCCCAAGCCACGAGGAGAGGAGAGGAGAGTGAAATCGTACCTCCCAGGTAACGTTTGGCGAGCGTGCATGTGTCGCCGCCTGGGGCGGGGTGCAGGCTACGAGAGAAATGCTCTATCTTTGCAGCGCGAGCCTCTGCTCCAATTCGTATCGCGGCCCGTACTTGCCGAGGACTGGCAGTACCGGGGCCGGAGTGTGGAGCTGCACTTTGTTTTCCACCATACCCATGTTGGGGGCATATTTTGGCAGTAGCTGACCATGAGTCAGTAAAAGTGACATAGAGACTGTCCAGAGGACCGTGATCGGTGCCCGAGTACATTATTGTTGGCATTACAAACTGCCTGATTGTTGCATTAGGCATTGCATTATTTTTGTAAAGGATTGAAACTACTTCATGGTCAAGAGGAACCTCTGCTAAGGAAGAAACAGCTGAAGAGACTGAAGGAAAGGACTGACCCTTGCTGTGTGTTCTGGGGCTGCCTTGCAGTTTGCTGATTTAACCAAGGAGAGGCTAAGGGACTTTGCTGTGTGCTAAGTCCCCCCGCTTGAAAGGACTTTGTTGTGTGCTGTGTCCTGAAGTAACTTGTCCCCAAGGGCCCGAGGAGAGCTGGCTCCCTGTTGTAGTAACTCAGGAACGTAAACGTTTCCTGCTGTGTCTCAGCGACGCTGTGTGCATGTGCTTTTTGCAGCCTGAGACCTGCGTAAGAACTGCCCCGTGATCGTGTGCACCCGGAATCCAAGTGAGTCTCAGCGACGCTGTGTGCGTGTGATTTGTGCAGCCTGAGACCTTCGTGAGGATTGCCCTATGATCGTGGGCACCTGGAATCCAAGTGAGTCTCAGCGACGCTGTGTGCGTGTGCTTCGTGCAGCCTGAGACCTTCATGAGGATTGCTCTGTGATCGTGGGCACTCGGAATCCAAGTGAGTCTCAGCGACGCTGTGTGTGTGTGCTTCGTGCAGCCTGAGACCTTCGTGAGGATTGCCCTGTGATCGTGGGCAGCAGGAATCCAAGTGAGTCTCAGTGATGCTATGTGCGTGTGCTTCGTGCAGCCTGAGACCTTCATGAGGATTGCCATGTGATTGTGTGCACCCGGAGTCCAAGTGAGTCTCAGCGACGCTGTTTGAGTATGCTCCATGCAGCCTGAGACCTTCGTTAGGATGGCCCTGTTATCAAGCGCACCCGGAGCTCAAGTGAGTCTCAGAGACGCTGTGTGTGTGTGCTCTGTTGCAGCCTGAGACCTTCGTGAGGAATTGCCCTGTGACTGTGTGTCCCGGAGCCGTCTTGTTCTCTACTTCGATCGACAGCGTGACCAGAAGCGCTGCGATCGTCATTGCCATCAGCCCAGATCGGCATCCCCAGAGCTGTGGGGATTCACCACCGCCGGCCCGAGCCTGCCTTTGCCAAGGAGAGAACTCGAACCATTACCGTCGGGGGTCCGTGTTCCACTGCCCAAGGTCAATGAAGTCGCATCGGAGGCCCAAGCCACGAGGAGAGGAGAGGAGAGGAGGGTGAAATCGTACCTCCCAGGTAACGTTTAGCGAGCGAGCATGTGTCGCCGCCTGGGGCGGGGTGCAGGCTACGAGAGAAATGCTCTATCTTTGCAGCACTAGCCTCTGCTCAAATTCATATCGCGGCCCGTACTTGTCGAGGACTGGCAGTACCGGGGCCGGATTGTGGAGCTGCACTTTGTTTTCCACCATACCCGTGTTGGGGGCATATTTTGGCAGTAGCTGACCATGAGTCAGTAATAGTGGCATAGAGACCGTCCAGAGGACCGTGATCGGTGCCCGAGTACATTATTGTTGGCATTACAAACTGCCTGATTGTTGCATTACGCATTGCATTATTTTTGCATTACGAACTGCCTTATTGTTGCATTACACATTGCATTTTTTTGCCTTACGAACTGCCTTATTGTTGCATTACAAATTGCATTATTTTTGCATTACGAACTGCCTGATTGTTGCATTACGAACTGCCTGATTGTTGCATTACGCATTGCATTGTTTTTGCATAACGAGCTGCCTGATTGTTGCATTACGAACTGCATTATTTTGGCATTACGAACTGCCTGATTGTTGCATAACGAACTGCATTATTTTTACATTACGAAGTGCCTGATTCTTGCATTACGAACTGCATAGCATTGCATTAGGACTGCATTGGATCATCAAGAACTGCTCATTAATACTGCAAGAACCTACAAGGGCTTGCTGGCCTCATAACCGGCCAGGTGAAATATTACAAATACGCATATGATGGATTTTTATCGTGTGGTCTTATCGTATATCTTTTTTTTTATAAACATATAATTGTTTTTCATGAAACTCGTGTGGAGTCTATTTGTGGTGTTATCATTGGGTTACTGAGAGCGTGGTTGCAAATACTTAACATATTTGCCTTGGAGATAAGCCTGGTTGCTCGTGCCAAGCTTCCGAGGGGGTGAGCAGGGGCTATCTGAGGAGGTGTCCTTCCTTTCCCTAACTTAGAAGCAAGGGTCCCTATTTGGCCTAAGGTACCGACCTCAGCCAACTAGAGACCCCCAGTTCTAACACACATGAATTATATACATCCTCTTGTGCACCCATGCAGCAAAGCACTCAATGCTCACTGTATCATTCAGTGCTCCCAGTCTCCCACCTCGTGTTCCTCTGGTTCACTTGACCTTGCACCCCATGCTGAACCCCAAGATGTGCTCCCCTAGTATACCCTCTTAGTTTGCTCCCTTAAGTTCTAACTTATTAATGTCGTTTAGTTTGAGTGCCTTAATGCCAGCATGATCGTGTGACATTGTGAACATTAGGTGTAGTTTGTGTGTGTTAACCTGTGTGCAAATGTACTTGCTCTAACTGTCCCTGTGTGCCAATATGTCGTGTACCACAAAGTTAATGTGTAGCTAACATTATTCCTTCCCTGTCTTTACACACTCAAGTCATTCGTATTGGTCAAGTATTTTCAATACTTGAACATGAGGTGGGCTTTTTTAATTTAGGAACTATAATGTGCCCTTTTTAATACACACGATTAATCTCCACTCAATGTTGTTCCACTGAAATGTCCTTCTTCAATCCAAGTATAAGTGGCATTCCACTTTGATGATGTTTATAGAAATGCCAGACAATGGAATCCTACTTTACCTGGACCTCTGCTTTTGTTTGTCGGCTAAGTTCTTCTGCAATCTGTATGCCTCTGACATTCGCAGGAGCTACCAGAGTAAATGATTTGGTAAATTTTCCGGACACCTGTCTTTTTAAAATCCATTTAGCACTCAATGTTTGAATGGAAAGTCAAAATATGTAGTTTGTTTGAACATTCCGGTGCTCTAAATTAGGAACAGATACTGCTAGGTGTTTATAATTTCTACAGACAGTAACAACACTTATTCCTTGTAACACATTGAGACACAGGTCATCTTTTGTAAATCCATCTCTTAAATTCGTTTGCATATGATGAAAGTAATATATGATGACAAGAATGCGGCCGCTGGGGTGGCTGAGTGAGCTGGCTCCTATACCACCTCCCTGCTAAACCTCTCTCTCCTCGATTCTGGACCCCTGCAAAAGTCAACTAAAAAGGCTTACCGCATTTCCTCGCTATATCTCCCTCCAGGGATGATTTGGCGCTCTTGGTCCTGGCTGTGGGGGGTACCGCTGCCTTGTAGACTGGTGGCGTGCAGAACCCTCAGCGCTTTCTCTCCACTTTTGCGCTATCACCCGGCTGCCAAAATGCCTCCCAAGACCAGTGTTAAAAGCACTAAGGGCCGCGGGGTAGCTCCGGCGGCTCTCAACAGCCCACCCCGGATCTAGCAGCGGAGAACTGCGAGCAGAAAGGACGATGCTCAACCTCCGCAACTGCGGCTGGGCCTACAGGCTCTGGGGGCCAACTAAAAAGAAATGGTGCAGTGCAGGCCAAACAGACGGTCCCTGCCTTTTTAAAGTGCAAAGCGACAAGAAAAAAAACCAATGCAGGAGCCAGCAGTCAGTCTTAAACGGACTGGGAAAATCGACGCTCCATTGACTGTATCGGCGGCAGCTTTGATTTCACAAGACACCGCTATTCAAGGTACAGAGCTGCCATGCGATGAAACACTCGCTCATAAATCGATTGGGGGACCGCAGATGTGCGCAGGCGGGGAGTCAATCATGGATCAACTCACTATCCTTGGTGGCAGTGGGGAGCCTGGACCCATAACAAGTTTGCCCCCCATAGATGGACCCTTGGTGGTCAAAGACGGAATGGAAGCAGAACAACAAAAAGGATGCGTTATGGGATCTGAAGTCATTTCTGGGGAAGGTCAGGATAAAATAGCAACTGACTCACTTTATTCAGTCAACTATGGAGGGAACAAACCATCAACCTCTAAGGAGGAGGATGCTGCAGACAAGTTTTATTCACTATCAGATGATTCTAACTCTTCTGGTGATGAACATCCCGGCAACGACTGGGCCGCTGATGGAAGTGATAGTAGCAGTCTACATAGGGAAGAGGAAAGTGATAAAACGTTGCTAAGACGAGGTATGGAGCGCAGACCACATGATCCAGCTATTCTTTCTGAACAGTCTAAGGGTGCGGCAGGTTCTATGACTTGGGATTATTCCTTTTCACCCAATCTGGAAAGGAAGGAGGCTTCGGAGAAAATCCTATTGGCAGGTACTGTTAATGACAATGACAAAAACTCAGAAGGAATCATGCTCTCCACAATATACCAAACCATTATGGCCCTCAGAGAGGAAACTAGAGCAGAGAGCTCCAAGACGCAAGGAGTCTACCGCAAACTTCAGAACTCTATCCGACGGGTTGCCAAGTCATGTTCTGATTTCACGACGAGAATGGGGGAAGCTGAGACTCGAATCTCTCAACTAGAAGATTAACTAACTGCTCAAAAAAATCTTACTGAATCTATGAAATCCATGAAGGACGACACAGTGTGGAAATTGACTGACATTGAAAATCGCTCGAGAAGAAACAATCTCTGTATTTTTGGCGTCCCCGAGGGAAAAGAGGGTGGAGATGCTCGACAATTCGTGATTGAACTGTTTGATGAGGCATTTCCTGAACTTCAACACTGGGAGTGGAAAAAAACAACTCCAGAGGGCCCACTGATTCCCTTTTAATCTACTTAAGAAGACTGGAGGACAGGCAGACAGTAGACCACGCACCATCCTTATAACCCTTAATAATTTTTTAGCCAGGGAAGCTCTCTACGATCTGGCTAGACCAGATAGGAAACGGATGGCTAAGGGGTGTGATTGCTTTGTAAGGCCTGACTTCTGTCAAGTAACCGTTGAAAAAAGATGGCTTTTGCGGCAACTAATGCTGGCATTTCAGGCAAAGGGAGCACAGGTCTTTCTACTTAATCCCGCCAAATTGAAAGTCTTTTTTCATGGGCAAACACATTTTTTCCAATCACAGATTCAAGTGCAGGAACTTTTGTCTTCATTATAGGTTTGCACGGGGTATTTGAAATAGCGAATGGAAAAGTCTCTCACTTTTTCTGTTAAGCAAGAATAAGCAGGGCATTATAAATTTGAAGGTCTTTTTTCTCTTGAATCCTTACCTGCTTATTAATACGTCTTGACCCTTTTCCATAATGGACTTTTGCAATGTGGAGGGGGGAGGTTTAACTTAGCGGAGGGGGTAGAGTCCCTCTCAACATCACCAGGAACAGTTGGTCCCTATGCCTTGAGAATTGGAGGGTAGGGGAGGGCACTTTGGGGGTAGTGGGAGGGGACTTTTTGGGGGAGGGGAGCACGGGTTGGGGGGAGGGGCGGGGAGCACAAGTGATGATCAGCTCATATAATCAGTGTGTACACCTTCATTTGAATAGAGAAATACTTGCAATACCGTATTTCGCAGTTTTTAAAAGCCTATACTATCAGATCAGTGGACACACAGGTACTCAACATGGAAAATGGATAGGGACAAACTACGTATTTGCTCAATATTTGTGGGCTTAATGACCGTAAAAAAAGGAATTTATTTGCCAAAATAATCAGGCACATGCAAATAGAAGTTCTATGTGTACAGGAAACACATATATCTTGATGCAAACGAAATTGGCTCAGAGATACTGGCCTTGACTTATTAGCCTGTACACGTCAAGGGCACCACCACACAAAGGGTAGCAATTCTCGCTAAACATGGAGTTATAGCCTGCAGATGCAGGACCAATTGGGGCATTGGGGGATTTTAGAAGCAGACATCAAAGGTTCTCTCTTCACAATTTGCTCCCTGTATGGTTCAAACTTAGATGACTTGGAAATATTAAACTATATCAATACAGAACTAGCCACTTGGCCAAACCCGCTGGTCCTTTGCGGCGATTTTAACATTAATCTAGAGAATAGTTTTAATTTAGCCGGTAATACTCCATACCCTGGCAGAAAGAGCAAGACCTTTAAAGCCCTGCAGGGGCTAGTTAGGGAACACGGACTAGTGGATATATGGATAGACACAGACCCAGGGAGCCAGGATTGACCTTTTTCTCTGCACCACACAATAAATGCGTTTGACTGGATTACTTCTTTTGCTCACACCAAATGGCCGGAAATGTTGATATTGAACTATATCCAAGAATTATCTCTGACCATAATCCGCTAATAATGGAACTACCATTAAGAGGGCTTCCTAGGAATATACAGACATGGACATTTGATTAAAAACTTTTATTAAACGAAGCTTACTGTAAACATATGGTGAAATGGATCATGGACTTTTTCAATATCAACAAGGGCACTGTCCCCGAAACTATAGTATGGGACACATTTAAAGCTGCTTTACGAGGGGAGAAACTCAGTTTTTCACTGTATCATCAAAAGACGGTCAAGGCTAAGATCAAGGGCTGGATTGATGATCTAAATCTCACAGAGACCGAGCTCATAAGGAAAATTAGCACAGCTCAAAACACTGATGAATGTCAACATTTAATTTCCGTCATCAAATCTAAAATACATTTATATTATGCAGGAGAGCTTCCTGCAAAGTATATACAGCACAGATCTGATATTTATGAGCTTGGGGAAAACACTGGGAAATTACTGGCCAAACGTATCCAACAAAGGGCGACGGCAAATGGAATAGGCAGGATCCAAGATCCATAGGGTCAGATACAAGACACTCCGTCAGGAATCCTTAGTGTATTTCAAAACTTTTATCATCAATTATATACTGCAGAAGTGGAAGCCACCACTGGAAGTATTAGGGAATTTTTAAATGAGTTAAACACGGTGAAAGTTACACCCGAACAAAATGAGGTTCTCACTGCCCCAATTACCAGGGATGAAATCGAGATAGCAATCGGATCCTTAGCCTCGGGTAAAGCAGTTGGACCAGATGGGAATCCCCTAGAGTTATTTAGGACCTTCCGGCAAACTCTATGTCCTATGTTAATATCTTTATTCCAGATTGCTCAACGGGGACAGACCCCCAAATCCTGGCTAAAGACTACTATTGTAGTGTTTAAGAAAAAGGGAAAATCTGAACTCAACCCTGCATCTTACAGACCCATTACACTTATTACGGCGGATAGTAAGATTTATTCGAAAATAATTGCTTCCAGGCTGGGCACAGTTATAACTCCTCTGGTATCTCTTAGACAACACAGGTTTATCCTGGGACGAGACACAACAGACCACGTTAAGAGAGCAATAGCTCTTTTTGACTGGGCACAGGATCACCACTCGGGATGATCCTGTTGGACGCTGAAAAAGCATTTGACAGGGTCTCCTGGCGATTCCATTGGTCTGTTCTACAATGGAACGGATTTACTTCCGAATTTATTCAAGCAGTCCAAGCTCTCTACATAACACCAGAAGCCGCTATTCAAATGTCAGGGCAAACCTGGCAAGTATTCAATATTAGCAGAGGAACAAGGCAGGGCTGCCCTTGCTCCCCATTGCTATTTTCACTATATATTGACCCCTTTTTAGATAAACTTGAAGGGGAAACAAATATCGAGCCTGTTAAAGTCAACAACACTAGCTATAAAACATTGGCATACGCCGATGATATCGCGATCCTTACCAGCAACCTAAGACTAGCTTTCCAAGCTCTGGAAGATCTCGCAAAACAGTATGGAGCAATATCCGGCTACAAATTAAATGTGGACAAAACGCAATGTTTACATTCAGGTAACTCCCCTCCTGCAGATATTCCAATTATATCAGAGGCTACCTATTTGGGGGTTAGATTAACAGCAGCAGTGGAACACATTCCGGAACTTAATATTTTACCGGTGATTCACACTGTCAGCAAATCCTTGGAGAGATTAGACCATTTGCACTTATCACTACATGGCTGCTGCAACGTCATCAAAATGTCAATTTTCCCTAAATATTTATATTTTTTTCGAACAATCCCATTAATATTTCCTACATTTTTTATCACGAAAATCGAAAGGATCTGTTTTAGGTTCTTATGGGGCTATTGGAGGCCTAGAAGAGCAATCAAGTGGATGGCCCTCCCCAGATTAAGAGGCGGCTGGGGTGTGCCTAATTTCTTATTATATCAGTGGGCAGCTCTGCTGCAGTATATGGAAATTCTAGTGACTGGTAATACAGTTAGATCAGAGGCTACCAGTCCCTCAATATATGAGATGCTTTTAGGAGGGGAGGCTCGACAAAGGTTAGTTAAAACTTTGGAACCAATTATTATTATAAGAAAACAAAATTTAAAATTTTTAAATAGTACAATCCGCCTATTCAGTTTGGACGAAACTCCGATGTAGACTCAAAATACCTAATATCAATGCATATACCCCTCTCTCGGCAAGTGGCCTTCTACCAACGATATTTCAGGACAGGGTTACATTTAGATGGGGTAACTGTTTTAGGGGACTTAAGTTATGAAGGGAAACTAGCATCATTTATATCTCTACAGGAAAAATGTGATCTTCCTAGGGGGGACTTTTTCAAATTTTCACAAATCCGCAGCTTCTTAGGCCCTAGGTTGTACGTGGCAAAGGGCAATTTCGATCCTATTAGTCTAATAGAACTACTGCACAGACAACCACGGATTGGGGCAATTTACCAGGTGCTATTGGCAGAGCTTCCTGATGATTTAACACCTCAAATTTTTGCTGGGAGAGAAAACTAGGGAGAAAGGGGAAAAATCTGGAAACAACGCTGGAACTTGCTAATTGTGCACTTATATCTGGTAGTCTGAAAGCGCAGCATTTTATGTCGGCTTTTGATTTATATTACACTCCCGCCAAAACTTCTAAGTGGGCCCGCCCCCTGGGAAGCTCATGCAGTAGATGCGGGTTATGGGGAGCTGACACTTTACACATGTTTTTTACTTGTCCTGGATTGGGAATCTTTTTGAAGGACATAAGCCACTTTTTTAAATCTGATTCTAGCCACACCTATAACACTCACTTCCGAGCTGACAATTTTAGGGGTCGAAGGGGACGAAGTAGGAGAGCTTCGTGGGAGGGCCGAGACTATTTTTCTATTCATTGCTATGTCTGTTTAAGGCTATGCATAACCTTCCAGTGGATTAGCCCAGATGCCCCTATATTTATTAACTGGTGATCCAGGATGCTATGGTTATACAATATAGAATCCTCTGTCTGGTTAAAAATCTGGTCCCCAATTACTAACTGCTTAGAAAAGATTGTGTAGCCTTAAGAAAGTATTCATTGTTATTTATTGATTTTGATTCTTCCTTCTGATAATCTTTTCATACAATGTTAAATAATGTACTACCAACAATTATCTATATTGTGTTAATGCGCATTGCCTATCTGCAAATGAAGATGTACTCACTGTGATAATTTGCTGTTTGGCAATAAAATGAAAACAAACAAAAACAATGTGTTTGCATATTTTCCAGTAAGCAAACTTTCTGCTGCACAGTGGGTTAAAAGCTTGTCTTGTTTCTCTTACAGCTCTACCTCTGCTCTTCTCAGCTCACTGTACAGGAGGACACCACAACTTCGGTCTCAATCGTTTCAAAATGGCTCTTTATTTAGAAAACAGTGAAAAAACGGTGCTTACAAAGTAAAAAATAAATAAACAGGAACGCTCAAAAATGAATATCACAGATAGGAATCGTATTAGTTGCTGCCCCCACCGGCCTCTGACTTTAAAAACAAGAGATCGGTGTTGCTGGCTCCCATATATAGAATAACCTTCTAAAAGGGCAGCTGATAGCAAATACGACATTTTTCAAATCAGGCGTCAAAGTGACATTACAGAGACTTGAGCTTGACTATCTCTGTGTTTAATGTCACTCTGAATGGCTTACTAAAAATAAAAGTTCTCTTCGAGGACAGATATACTTCTACTATTCTGAAAAATGTAAAGATTTTTAGAGCTGAACTTCTCTGAGAAGAACGCGTGTATTTTAATAATTAAGAAGAACAAGGTGCCGCGTTTGCAAATGTGCATAATTTTAAGAACATCTGTTGGAGAAAATACATGTGGCAAAAGAAAAAATTGATGTTTGTAAAGTTGTTTCTACCAAAATAAGAGAAGCAGATTTGCGTGTAAATTCTCTTTTTTATCTGAAAAGAGCAAACAAATTGACTTCTGTAAAACAAAAGAAAGAAACTCTTTTAACAGGGAATTCACCTAAGAAATTAATTGGACAAAAATGTATACATATGCATTGTCACAGAAGGCTAAATTATTATTTTATCATAATACCTTTGGTGAAAACAGCCTTTTCACTATTCTAATATGACCCTCTCTTGCCCACTCTCTAGTGGGAGAAAGGTGATTTAAGCATTGTGTTGCAAAGTCATCCTTGTGCCCTGCGTGCCACTAGAGCCAGTGCTGTGCTGTGCTGAAAACACAATTAGAATGGAGTGAAAACACCTACATACACTAGGGTACACTATGGGTTGGGGAACCCCTATGATTTGCATGGCCTCCCATATAAGGTCCTACTATATAATAGGCCAAGGGGGTTAAATCTACCTTTAAATCCCTAGTATATAATAGTGTATGGCAGCTTAGAGTCCATCAGCCCTTTCTGCACTTGCATGTGTGCACTCCTGAGGCATGAGGTCTCTTTAAAAGCAGCCATGTGTTGCAGGACTGATTTTAAAATGTGAATTGTGCCCAAACTCGACTTTGGTGTTTGGGGCACTTAAAACTTATTAAACTACAATAATTTGGCATGTTCGGTACCCCAAGGGTCACCTCTAGCTGTCCCATGGGTGCTTATAAGGAGGACCCGTATAAAAGAGATTTTATATGCCTTGGTGGTAGTGAACTTGCTCGAGTCACTTCCTATGTTGTAGTAAATTGCTTCCCAAAATCGAGCTCTGTGGAGTGAGAATCTGCTGTGTTGGAGAAATTGATCAGTTCAGTTTCCCCATTGCCGATCCCCAGCCACATAGGTTACCGTAGCATTAAGTTATTAATCAATAACTCTAGCTGGGAATTATAGAAAATATAATTCAAGGCCTTAGTAGAAAGGTGCTGATAAATTCTACAATATGGTATGGTTGAATTTACACTAAAATGTACACACAAGAAGTTATAAGACTTTCTTGCCTGGAAACCACAATTCAGAGTTCCAGTGCTCAGCTCTGATTGGTCAGAGTTAAGTGGATTAGCCAGGCTGCCTTGATGAAGGGATAAGTGGCACCAGGGGTGAAGAGCCATTCTGGGAGGAGAGAGCTTTGCTGCACAGGAATGTCAGAGCAGGGTGGAGGGTTCTAAACCATGATCTTCAAAGAAAGGAAGGGACAGGAAGAAGAAGCAGGCCCACTTACACACTTACCCTATGAACCCAGCCAGATGGCAGGCTTAAGGAAGGAATGTGCAGATGCCAGGGGGAGTAAGAATATGGAGATGAGCCATCCCAGAGGTTGATTTAGTCAGCTCTTGCCTCTCTGCTGAGATTTGAGTCTTTTCGACTTTTGGAGAACTAGTGCTTGCTGGGAGACCATTGTGCCACACTTTGAAGTAAATCGTCATTCTCTGGGTTGTTGCCCTGCACCTTATTGGACTGGAGTGCCCTCCTGTGTGACCCCAGAGAACACTGAATACGTATCTGAGAGGGGCAGTGCCTCTCAGATCTGCTGCTTGAAACTAAAGGAAGAAGGGTTCATGCTCCCTACATTGGATTTGTTTTGCTTTGGGGTCATTTTGAAGATACAAATATTTCCTATCTTTTAAATTGATCTTGGATTTTTATTTTGTGTTGTGTCTTAATTAGTTGCTGAATTGGTGTTTTTAAATGCTTTACCTACCTGTCTTTGAAGTTAAGCCTACCTGCTCGCAGTCAAGCTACCAAGGGTTGAGTATAGGAATACTTTACTGAGACCTATTCTGAGCCCTAGACTGTGTTAGTGGCCTTATTGTCAGTGGCAGATGCATATTTGGCACTACTATTAATCCACCTTCCAACACATTGACTAGGGGTGGGCGGAATTTGCGAAATTCACTTTCGCAAATTATCGCGAAAATGTTAAAAATCTCCGCAAACACGCGGAAATATCGCGTAGATGCGGAAGTTTTTTTCCCGCCCGTTCGCGGTATTTTCTGTGTGGTCACGGCTCACCAACTTACCCATGCAGTTGCTCACAGGCGCTGCCATCTTGTTTTCACTTGTCTCGCGGTGCATGATCGCGAGAAGAAAGACGTGATCGTGCTACGAATGACGTTACTGCGGGCGCGAACTGTCGCGAGACAGCGCAAATGGCTACCAACAATCCAACATCTCGTGGAGAACGCGACCGGATCGGGAAAAATTGTCGGCAAACGAAGGGATTCAGGTAAGGCGATCGCGCGCACGCTAGAATGTATTATTTTACAGCGCGAGCAAGCAAAAAATTTCCGGTAAAATGCGGATTGCGGAAATTTTGACATTTTCGCGTTCTCCGTGGAACGTGAAAATGTCAAATTATAGCAATTTCCGCGAGCGGAACGGAATTTTAGCCCAGGCCTAACATTGACATTGCTATGACTTCTTTACGCATACAGAAATGACTTACGCATATATATCGTCAAGATACATGTATGTGGAGGTTTGTTTAGTTAACTATTTATACTTATCTTCAGAATATTTAACAGTATATGTCTGTATGATGGTATTTCTGATGATATTTCAGCACTATAACATAGGTATGCACCTTGCAGAAAATTGTTTTTAAGGAGCCTTGCGGGAGGGATGGGCTAAAAGTAAATCTGGGAGGCTTGATGTGTTTCTCAATCTTGGCGGTTTATTAAAAAAAAGTTAGTCATAGAAACATGACAGGTTATAGGAGTGTTCAGGTCTTCTTCACAGTTGCTTGTCTTTTCCTCTTTTAGGTTCTTCTCTTTCTTCCACTCTTCGGTGGTGGCCCAGGATCTCAGGGAAGAAGACAGGAAGATGACGGTAAGTGATACTATACTTGGCTCTTGTGTGCAGGATAGTAACAAATACCACACCAGGAGAGTGTCAATTAGGAGCGTGTCTCAGAAATGGTCGGGTACTCTCTTTTCCCTCTCTTTACTTTTGGAGAAGGGTAGGGTAGGTGGGGAGATGTGCACAGACAAGAAAGAAAACAAACAATGCTCTGCAGATCCCTTTCTCTCTGTTTCACTCAGCAGTCCTGGCAGTATATTGCTGCTAAAGGCCCATTTTTCTTATGTAGTTTGTTGCAGCACAGGCTATTGAGCAAGCAAAAAGGAAACAATAAAGACAACAATAAAAAAAAATGATGCCGGCCAAAACAGGTCAAGAAGGAGAGAAACAGCAAACACAAAGAAGAACAACCAATACGTTCTTAGGTGTACACCCCTTCTCCCCACACCCCTCTTTTATTCACCAGGTTAGGCTCTGACTGGCAGAACCCCAATGGCCCTTTTTCTCACTTCCACCCCAATCCATGTACAGCGGAAGCAGCAACTCTCCTGGGTTGCGGCGGCATCTTCATTCCTCCCGGGGCGACCACCACTATTCACTGAAGACCTCTGGAGCTACGTCCCCCGGCTGGTCCGTCAGCAAAGGCTTTTCTTCTTTGGAACACCATTCTCTGCTCCTGCTGGGCTCTGGATCCATTCTGGTGAGAAGGGCTTCCTCCTCTTTGTGTCTTCTTGCCGTCCCGCTTGGCTCTTTGGCGCCTTCCGGGTTTTCCTTGTAGACTTCCCCCTAAGAGCCGGTGACACACTTCTTGTTGTCCTCTCTGTAACCCGATTGGCCCACAGTACTGTTCAGTCTGCCCCCTCCTGCTGACGTCGGATCCCGGGCTGCTGAATTAACCCTTTCTTTTGCTTTCCTCCAAGGTATAGGCTGGTGGAAGCGGTCCTCGCAGTCGTGATGGAGGAATCGGTTGTCGCAGTCTTGCTGGGGTAAAAAAGGTAAGTGAGGGGAGGTCTTGGGTGTCGGGTTGTAGAGTTCATAAGATGTTGGGTCAGGGTCCTCCTCATAAGCCTGTATGTCAGTATCTTTCATTTCCTCTGCACATATGTCACACACACACACACATACACTCATTGAAACATACCAGCACACATCGGAGTTACACACACTTCCACAACACTTCCACACATATTTACTTCCCATGCACAGTGTTGTCGTTAATTATGTCAGTTCAGTTGTCATCAGGAACGTTATCAATGATGTCACACAACATTTAATCGTTGCAATAGGTATGCTTTTCGACAGATGCATTAACTGTAATTACTTCATTCATGTTACCCTGTTCCTCCATTTATTACTGGGAGCATCTGGTGTTTTGAACTCTGCAGTGGATGTTGCCTGTTGAACAGGTCACAGACGTGCAACAAGTAGCTGTATGCCTATTGCCATTTATTAATGAGGGCCAATGTCTGGAACCATTGTTGCAAAGAATACCTGCACTGAAAATGTGTATATGATACCTAATATTATAAGACTTCTGCAACTGACGTGACATATTTGTTGAATTTTATGTTTTCAGCTGGAAAAAGGTTTATGATGAACTAAGACTACATGAATCTAAATTTCTTTAATATGTGTAGTCTGTCAAACACTATTTCAAAATACTTTCACTACAAGTTAGAAAAGATAATTTAAGGGCAAGAATACTAGTAGATTTCCTTCCAGTAAAGATGCTACAAAATTACCAGCTTATCACCATTTCTAATGTGCGTTAATTTGCATTGTTTTGCTTAATGTTGCTCATTTGGCTTCTAGAGAACTAAGGGTAGAGGAGTTTCTTTATGCATTATTATTCAAAATCTACATCATGCATTTGATACTTAGCTTCTCAACATTCATTTGCAGAGCATGGGCCCAGAATACAAGATGCAATTTCACACCTGTAAATGTTAGAATAAATGACTTGATAGTCATGCCTTATGGAGTGTGCACATGCACATTATTCAAATGCAGAGAAACTTATTTTATTAGTTTTGGGGTTCCATAGGGTGGGATAAGGCATTAATCGTACTGTCCCTCGAACACTATACAAGCAGAGTTTTCACTGGGGTTGACAGACTTGAACCATGTATGCTTTGAATGAGTGCAAGGGTAGAAGTTGTTATATATTTATTTTATTTTTTATTTAAATTTGGAGAATTTGATTTTTTTGTAAGTGACATTTTAATAATTGTATAAAAATGTATTTGCATGGATACACTAACATGTCAATACAGTTGATTGATGAAAACGTGCTTTCGAAATAAATCTACATGTCTGACTTACTGTATCGATATCAGCATTTCAAAGAGGGTGATATTTTCCCTTGTGATCTGCCATACCTTTCATATCATTAACATCTTCTAAGATAAAGAGGTGTCAGCAAGCTGAATAGGCCCAAATGTAGTAAGTTTGGTAAAGTAAGAAGGAATAAACTAATTGTAAGTGAGCAGAAAGAGCTTGCAGTTTATGTTAATTGTTGTAGAAACAAGGAACGAATTGGTACTCAAGATCCCTCCTACAGATATTTTGGTGCCAATTTATTCATGTGTAAAACAGCAAGGTAGCTGATGTTAAGGCTTGGACGCTTAGAGATAATACGAAACATTTTCATGTGGGCTCAAATTACCCTGGACTGGATGCAATCAGGACACCTACCTAAGATGGTGTGTTGCACATGCAACAGTTATGTGCCCACCCAGACACCTAATGGCACCAAAATGGCTGCTGTAAGAGTAAAATATATTCTCCCGAAGTTACAGAGTGTAGGGCTATTCAACATATAAATGCTTATTCCATTTAAATGTGTCACTATAGGTAGATTGTAATGTAGGTTGCAAAAGCTACTACCATCAATACAATAAATGGAAGTATTAAGATGTATAGAGCGAGGCAGTGGGCTTTGAATCATTCCTCTTTAGCCGTTGACTCTCATGAATTTTCCATAGATTACAATTATTTGTGTGGGCTAGCTACCAAAGCCATGTCATTTTCGGATGGTTACATAGTCCAATCTGTGTTTCCATTAGATTTTGGTGAGGGATTGAAGTAGCCCTTGTGTTAAACTGCAGATGAAAATTGATATGTAGCTTGAAATTGAGGGCCAAAAAGTGTTCATTGACATATTTACTGCTGACAAATCAACATTGATGATTCATGGCTTTACTACCGTGTATTTAAATGTCTAGGGCATTCATATCTTAAAGGCACAGAACTACTGAGTAATTGCTGTAAAAAATTTGGTTATTTCTTACCGCCACCAGAGTAACAACTGTAATCCTTGTCAATGTCGGCCACAAACAGTCAATAAATAAACCTGTGCTTAACCATGTGATGGATTGGCACAAAGCAGCCAGGCATATCATAAGAAAAATCCCAAACCAATTCAGAAAAATAGAGTACATTTTAACCCTTTGCATGCACACGACGGCCGGGAGCTGATGTGCGCCACAGTGCTCGTCTGCGCAGGACAGCTCCTGGTCGTCCTGGCACATGGCACCGGAAATCCCTCTGGTGCAGGCACCAGAGGGATTTCTTTTTCTCCCCAAAAGCCTCGGGGGCTGGGGAAGAGCTTCCCCAGCGCCCGAGGTCCTCCCCGGTTTCTGTGAAATGACGATCAGCGCGCACATCGCGCTGACGTAATTTCATCGAAACTGAAACGAGCCCGTTAGGCTCATTTCAGTTTCACTTTCTATGTGCTCAAGGGGCTATCTCAGCCCCCTGAGCATGTAGGAAGGTGGTAGATGTATCATTGGAAAGGGATGAATCTTCCCTTTCCAATGGTACCCCTCCCCAGTGGATTCCTACTTGGGGATCGCAAGCAGGGAGCCACTCACTAGACACCAGGGAGGGGGGAGCAGCCCCTAAGTCAAGGGCCTTTGCTCTCCCCAAACAATTGGCTAAATTCTGTCTTTCTGTCCCCCCTGTGGGGCAGAAAGCCCACTAGATGCCAGGGATTTTTTTGGGGCAATTTGAATTAGGGTGGGGGCTGCCCAAAATGGGCATGCCAATGCCCCACCGCCCACCAAAATTACAGCCTTTCGGCCCCCCGTGGGGCAGATGGGGCTGTAGCCCCCAATTTGCCCCCCCAGGGGGAGAAAAAGCTCACTAGATACCAGGGATTTTTTGGGCAATTTGAATTAGGGTGGGGGCTGCCCAAAACGGGCCTGCTAATGCCCCCACAAAAATTACAGTCTTTCTACCCCCAGAGAGGGCAGAAAGTCCACTAGAAAACAGGGATTTATTTAGGAAGTACAATTAGGGGTGGGGGCAGCCCAAATTGGATTTGCCAGTGCCCCCAGCCCCCTGCAAAAATTACAGCCTTTTTGTCTCCCCTGAGGGGCACATGGGGCAGTAGCTCCAATCTGCCACCCCGGGGGACAAAAAGCCCACTAGACACCAGGGAGTTTTTTTTGCCAATTTGAATTAGGGGTGGGGCTGCCCAAAACGGGCATGCCAATGACCCCACCCCCCGCAAAAATTCCAGTCTTTCTGCCACTAGAAACCAGGGATTTTTTTGTATTAATATAGGGGTGGGGCTGCCCAAAATGGGCATGACAATACCCCCACCCCTCCAGAGAAATTAAAGTCTTTCTGCTCCCGGGGGGGGGGGGGGGGAGCAGAAAGCCCACTAGGCGCCAGCAATTACGCTGGCTTTTTATAAGTGTGGGGCTGCCCAGAGTCATATCAGGGCAAACCCCCCCCGATTACCCCCCAGGGCAGCAGAAAGCCCACTAGCAGTTTCCCACGGTGGCTGCCGAGCCCGGGGCCAAAAACCCAGGTCTCCTCAATATGTTTTGGGCCCTTGCCCGTCACAGGTACTTGACCCACCCATAAGAGTGAGGTATCATTTTTATCGGGAGACCTGGGGGAACGCTGGGTGGAGGGAAATTGGTGGAGCCACTGAGATTCCTGGACTTTACCACACAGAAATGTAAGAAAAATTTGATTTTTTCAGCTAAATCTGAGGTTTGCAGGGGATTCAGGGTAAGAAAATGTTGGGGGATACACATAAGCATTACCTCACTGCACTACCCCGGGTGTCTAGCTTGTAGAAATGTGTGAGTTTGGAAAGTTTCCCAAGATGGCTGCCGAGGCCAGGGCCAAAAACCAAGGTAACGCCCCCTTGGAAAACTAGGTTGTTTTGTGATAGGTCATTTTGAGGTCTCCTCAATACGTTTTGGGCCCTTGCCTACTACGGGTACTTGACCCACCCACACGAGTGAGGTACCATTTTTATCAGGAGACCTGGGGGAACGAGGGTGGTGGGACATTTGTGGATCCACGCAGATTCCAGAACTTTCCTACACAGAAATTTTTGAAAAAATTATTTTTTTCAGCTAAATTTGAGGTTTGCAGGGGATTCTGGGTAGGACAACATTGGGGGGCCCATGCAAGCCATACTTTGCTGGACTCCCCTGGGTGTCTAGTTTTCAGAAATGTGTAGGTTTGGTTGATTTCCCAACTTGGCTGCCGAGCCTGGGGCCAAAAACACAGGTGACTCCCCTTGCAAAACCAGGTTGTTGTGTTAGGTCATTTTGATGTCTCCTCAATACGTTTTGGGCCCTTGCCTATCGCAGGTACTTGGGGCACCCACATTATTGAGGCACCATTTTTATCGGGAGACCTCGGGGAGCGCTGGGTAGTAGGAAATTTGTGGATCTATGTAGATTCCAGAACTTGCTAGGTTTCCCTAGGTGCCGGCACAGCTAGGGTTCAATATCTGCAGCTAGGCACTTTGCAAAAAAAGGGTCAGTTTTCACTGTGAAAATGTGGTGTGTCCACATTGCGTTTTGGGCCATTTCCTGTCACGGGCTTTGGGCCTACCCACACAAGTGAGGTACCATTTTTCTTGAAAGACTTTGGGGAATGCGGGGTGGGTGGAATTTTATGGATCTACACCGATTCCAGAACTTTCCACCACAGAAATGTGAGGAAAATGTTTCTTTTTTTTTTTACAAAGTTTGAGGTTTGCAAGGGATTCTGGGTAACAGAACCTGGTGAGAGGCAGGCAAGTCACCCCATCCTGGATTTCCCTGGGTATTTAGTTTTCAAACATGTATAGGTTTGCTAGGTTTCACTAGGTGCCGGCGGAGCTAGGGTTCAAAATCTACAGCTAGGCACTTTGTAAAAAAGGGTCTGTCTTCACTGTGAAAAAGTGATGTGTGTCCACGTTGCGTTTTGGGCCATTTCCTGTCGCTGGCACTAGGCCTACCCACACAAGTGAGGTACCATTTTTCTATGAAGACTTTGAGAAATGCGTGGTGAGTGGAATGTTTTGGATCCACGCAGATTCCAGAACTTTCCACCTCAGAAATGTGAGGAAAATGTGTTTTTTGGGAGAAATTTTGAGGTTTGCAATGGATTCTGGGTAACAGAACCTGGTGAGAGCCAGACATGTCACCCCATCCTTGATTTCCCTAGGTGTCTAGTTTTCAAAAATGTATAGGTTTGCTAGGTTTCCCTAGGTGCTGGCACAGCTAGGGTTCAAAATTTACAGCTAGGCACTTTGTAAAAAAAGGGTCAGTTTTCACTATAAAAATGTGGTGTGTCCACGTTGCGTTTTGGGCCATTTCCTGTCGCGGGCACTGGGCCTACCCACACAAGTGAGGTACCATTTTTCTTGAAAGACTTTGGGGAATGCGGGCAGGTGGAATTTTGTGGATCCACGTAGATTCCAGAACTTTCCACTTTAGAAATGTGAGGAAAGTGGGGTTTTTTTGACAAATTTTGAGGTTTGAAAGGGATCCTGGGTAACAGAACCTGGTGAGAGGCAGACACGTCACCCCATCCTGGATTTCCCTGGGTATCTAGTTTTCAAACATGTGTAGGTTTGCTAGGTTTCCCTAGGTGCCGGCAGAGCTAGGGTTCAAAATCTACAGCTAGGCACTTTGCAAAAAAAGGGTCAGTTTTCACTATTAAAATGCTGTATGTCCACGTTGCATTTTGGGCTGTTTCCTGTCACGGGCGCTAACCCTACCCACACAAGTGAGGTACCATTTTTCCCAGAAGGCTTTGGGGAATGTGGGGTAGGTGAAATGTTGTGGATAGATCCAGATTCCAGAACTTTCCAACACAGAAATGTGACGGAAAATTAGTTTTTTATACACATTTTGAGGTTTGCACGGTATTCTGGGTAACAGAACCTGGTGAGAGATAGACATGTCACCCCATCCTCGATTTCCCTTTGTATCAAGTTTTCGAAAATGTATAGGTTTGCTAGGTTTCCCTTGGTGCCGGCAGAGCTAGGGTTAAAAATCTACAGCTAGGCACTTTGCAAAAAAAGGGGTCAGTTTTCACTGTGAAAATGTGGTGTGTCCACGTTGCGTTTTGGGCCGTTTCCTGGCGTGGGCCCTAGGCCTATCCACACAAGTGAGGTACCATTTTTCTATGAAGACTTAGGGAAATGCGTGGTGAGTAGAATTTTTTGGATCCACGCAGATTCCAGAACTTTCCACCACAGAAATGGGAGGAAAATGTGTTTTTTGGGGAGAAATTTTGAGGTTTGCAATGGATTCTGGGTAACAGAACCTGGTGAGAGCCAGACAAGTCACACCATCCTTGATTTCCCTAGGTGTCTAGTTTTAAAATTGTATAGGTTTGCTAGGTTTCCCTAGGTGATGGCACAGCTAGGGTTCAAAATATATGGCTAGGCACTTTGCAAAAAAAGGGTCAGTTTTCACACTAAAAATGTGGTGTGTCCACGTTGCGTTTTGGGCCATTTCCTGTCGCGGGCACTGGGCCTACCCACACAAGTGAGGTACCATTTTTCTTGAAAAACTTTGGGGAATGTGGGGTGGGTGGAATTTTGTAGATCACGCAGATTCCAGAACTTTCCACCACAGAAATGTGAGGAAAATGTGTTTTTTTTACAAAGTTTGAGGTTTTCAAGGGATTCTGGGTAACAGAACCTGGTGAGAGCCAGACAAGTCACCCCATCTTGGATTCCCCTGGGTGTCTAGTTTTCAAAAATGTATAGGTTTGCTAAGTTTCCCTAGGTGCCGGCAAAGCTAGGGTTCGAAATCTAGAGCAAGGTACTTTGCAAAAAAAAGGTCAGTTTTCACTGTAAAAATAAAGTGTGTCCACGTTGCGTGTTGGGCTGTTTTCTGTCATGGACACTAGGCCTACCCACACAATAGAGGCACCATTTTTATCGGGAGACTTAGGGTAACAAACATTTATTACCTATTGACGTTTGATGTATTTCTGCCTTTCAAATGAAAGACAATGTGTAAAAAAGAAGTCACTTTGAAAAATGTCCTATCATTCTCATGCTAGTATGGGTACTCACAATTTTGGAAATGTGCAAATAGCTCCTGTTTCTAAACTCTATATTTTGTTTAAATTTCAGAAATACATAGGTGCCTTTCATCCCAATTTTTCACTGTATATATTTTCCCAAATTAATTGCTGTATACCCGGAAGATGATAAAAAAACATTGTAAGATGCTGCTCAGTTATTGCCTCTGGGTTTGTCGGGTTCTTGGTGAAACTACAAATCCTATATATCCCCACAACCAGTAGAGTCCATTGATTTTAAACATTTGTCATATTTAAAAGAATTTACAGGTGAAAACGTTGGCACAAATTACCGTTTTTTCAACTCATTTTCAATGTTTCCTATTTTCAACTGTTAGTTTCTATAAAGAAACCTTGAAGGATCTACACAAATAACTAGGGGTGGGCGGAATTTGCGTAATCGCGTTACGCAAATCTCCGCGAAACGGTAAAAAATCTGCGCGAACATGCAGAAATTCCGCGAACACGTGGAAATGCTTGTTCGCGATGCTTTTTTCCTGTTCACAGTTGCTGTTTGCGTGCTCGGGGAGAAATATCTCGCAAACACGCATTTTGAGAACGCGAACAAGAAAAAATTTCGCGAAGTCGCGGAAAGCAGAATTTTGGGCAATTTCGCGTTCTCAGCGGATCGCGAAATTACCGAAATTCCGCAAATTCCGCGAGCGGAACGGAATTTACCGCCCAGGCCTACAAATAACCCCTTGCTAAATTCATAGATTTGTCTACTTTTTCAAAATGTATAGCTTTCCAGGATCCATTATTGCTTTCATACCCATTTCTACCATTAACTGGAAGAAGGTTGAAAGCACAAAAAATAGAAAAAATAGGCTATGTCCCAATAAAATGCCAAAACTGTGTAAAAAATGTTGGTTTTCAGGCAAAAGTCTGTCTGTCCCTGAAAGCTGAGAAAATGGTGATTTCAGCCCCACAAACCCTTTGTTGATACCGTTTGCAGGGAAAAAAACAGATGCTTTCATTTGCAGCACTTTTTCCCATTTTCCACAAAAAAAACCTAAATTTAGCTGTATTTTGTAACCCCGGGCGTAGCACTACGCTTCGCCCACGTAGTGTACGTAGCGCTGCCTGCTTCGCACTTTCCGAAGTAGGCGAAGCAGGGCAGCGCTACGCACACGCCGAGGGCGAAGCGTAGCTGCTTGCCACCCGCCACCCACCTCCCGCCTGCCCTCCTTTTAATAATATAAGCAATGAAAAATAAATTAAAGTAAGTCGACTTACCCGTAAGCGCGGCGTCTCCAGGGCTCCCTCTTTCTGTTTCTAATTTCTTCTGGCAAATGCGCATGCGCGGACACCCGCGCATGCGCATTTCTCGCGAGAAATGCGCATGCGCGGGCGTCCGCGCATGCGCATTTACCAGAAGAAATTAGAAACAGAAAGAGGGAGCCCCGGAGACGCCGCGCTTACGGGTAAGTCGACTTACTTTAATTTATTTTTCATTGCTTATATTATTTAAAAGAAGGGTGGGCGGGAGGTGGGTGGCACGTAGTGGGGCTACGCGAAGCGTGTAGTGTGCGTAGATTTGGGCACACTACGTGCTGCTTCACGTAGCCCCACTACGCCCACTACGCCCACCCTTAGTATTTTGGCTAATTTCTTGCTTGGTCCCCTCCAAGGGAATCCAAAAACCCTGGGTACGATTACAATCCCCATGATGATGGAAGACAAGAACGCAACTCTGGTGTGGATACCTTAGGTGGTCAAAAAGTTACAGGGGTCTAAGCGCGAACTACCCCAAATATAAAAAAAAGTCTTAGCACAGGGGGGGAAAGACCTAGCAGTGAAGGGGTTAAGAAATAGAATAACACCAAAACAAACAAAATCCAATAAGTAGAACCAGATATATTGAATTTTACATTGTTTAGTGAAAGTGGCCCGATGAAGCATAAAATGCCGCTCCTGGTTATCTGGTCACTCTGAACTGGGGAAAAGTCACCAGTTCAGGCCAACCACAATAGAGCGTAGGTCAGATAGAGGGACCAGGCTAGTCATGCTGAAGAGTTACCGTATCATGTCTATTATGAAGAGTTATGTCCACATTGGAGGGGGCCGCAGGTTGAGCGTTGTGGCTGGTTGTCACTGTAGTGTCAAAAATCAGGTCATTGCTGGAGCTTCGTGGTGGTGGACCATCAAGGACGGTCGCTGTTGACATGAAAGAGCAGGTCTTGTGTTGACAGTCATCATAGATGGTTGCTATTTGCTTAAAGAGCAGGTCTCCCTGGAGCTTTGCATTGGCAGTCATAACGGGAGGCAGATATTTGGTGCAGACAGGCCCCTTCATGGTTGCAAGGAGCTCATACTTCAGGATTTTCACTCTTTTGTTTAGGAGGAGCTCTCACTATTGCTATCCAAGGGTTCACAACCTGAGGGCACCTTGTGGTTATCGGGACTCACTACAACAGAGGCAAGCAGCAAGGCTCAGGCAGGTCCAGGCAGGTTCAGTTGCAGCTGGTCAGTTGGGTAATTGCAGGTAGGTGTCTGTAAGTTTGTTGCATCCCTGCAGCTCACACAGGAGGTCAGCCAACTGACCCTTAGAGTTACTCTGGGTAGGCTGGGATCATGGCAAGCTGTTCCCGTCTTCCTTCTTCAGACAGCAAGGCAGTCCTTCAAGCAGCAAGGCAGACCTTTTTCCAGGAGGACAGTCCTTCTTCTGAATCTTCCACAGTTCCAGGAGGGTTCTGAAAGGTGGTTCCGAAGGCCCCTTTTTAATACCTGGTGCCAGACTTTGATTGCGGGAATTCCCAGACCTACCCTCAAAACTGGTTCTGGTAAGTTTTTCTCCTTTCCCTGGTGCTGGCTCCAAATTGTCTATGGTGACAAAAGGCTGTGCAGGCCTGAGGACAGGTTACTTTGTGTGTGCTGTGGACAAGGTTCTTTGAAATGTAATCAGGGCAGGATACAGCTCTTTTCAGCCATCCTGCCAAGAAGACCCTCTCCCAGCTACAGCCCACTGATCACCGTCTCGGCCCAATACACATTAAAAAAAAAGAATTTTATTAACAAGTTAAGTAATAACTTGCATTGCATGACACAGGCAAAGGACAATTTACCGTGTACAACACTACAATAAAGCGATAATGCACCAATACCGTAAAACATGGCACAGTAACATTTAGTCGTAAAACAAGGTCTGAGCCCCTCCATCCACGTGTGTACTGAGAGTAGTGATGCAGCAAAAAGCTTGTGCCTCCGACACTCGACCGTGGCCTGTCTGTGCATTGTTCAAGCTGTATACCCCTGTGTCCTGCCATTCTTTCCAGATTTTATAGTGTTTCTGGGGGCACCCTCTTGACATGTATATTGGGGGCTCCAACACCATAAAATAATCCAAGCTCTTAGCCCATGTCTCCATGGGAGGGGACGTAAGATCCATCTAGACTTCTGCAAATTCTCACTTGGCAATGATCAAGCCCAGCCAGAGTAGCGCCCTTTGGTATTGAGTTCCCCCCAGGTCATCTGTGATGTGTAGAAGGATAAGCTAGGGGTACTGAGGGATACTCCAACCCAGCATCTCTTCCAACCATCCTAAAACTCTGTTCCCAAAGTGCAAGAGTGCCAGAATGTGTGGGGTATGTCTCCATTTGAGTCATCACACCTCAGGCAGTTCCTGGCAGCTGTTTGGCCCATGTGGTGTAGTCGGTATCTGGTGAGTTAAAGGCAGTGGAGCAACTTCAGTTGTATTAACCTTAACTGGGATCCTATTACCGCCTCTCTGGGGGCTTCCACCCCCTCTCTCCAATTGTGATCATCCATCTGACCCAGATACCGCTCCCATGCCCTCCTCACCGCCACCAATGGGTCTGGCAAATTGTACAGAAGCATTTTATAGATCTCAGACAGTTTTTTACCCATAATCTCCATGAGAAGAACTCTACTTTTATTGGTGGTAATTGGGGATGGCCTCCTCTGACTGAATGAGTGGTAAAAATGCATGGCGAAGCTCCAAGTAGCGAAAGAACTGTGTACAATGCATGTCGTGTTCGACTTGAAGGCCATTAAAGGAGTTCAGCGACCCGCTATGAATCACGCCCTCCAGAGCTGAAATACCTATGGTATTCCAGGTGGAGAAACCGTACAAAGCAGTGACTTGCAGGAGTCTAGTGCCCTGCTACACTGGAGTCTCCAACATCAACCTACCAGCCCAACCAGTGGTTTTCATAGCTGCGTTCCATATCCCGACCCCACCTTGTGTGGCAGGCCGAAGGGTCGCAGGAGCGACTCCACCATAATGCAGATGTGGAAGGCTCTGACGGCCGAATCACCCAAACCCTCTACTGCGTAGTACACCGGATCATCAAATCCCCTCAGACACCATTCATTTACTATAAGCAAATGTGCTGCCCAGTAACACAAATCATGTCTGGGGTACCTATCCCTCAGTGTTCTAAGTTGTGAAGAAGGCCTTATACACCAGGAAGATTGATAGAGAAGGAGTGGCAGAAATACCATCTTAAAAATGGTGGAGAGTCCCAAGGGGGACAGGAGATGAGTGGACCAGAACTAAATGTCCCACACGATGCCCTCAAGCCAATACATATTCTTGAGGGGTAAACCCTAAACAGATCTAGGCAGCTGGAAACTCCTAAAAGCTGCATAACATTTGGGGCAAGAAACAACAACTTTCCAAAAGTGGCATTTTTCAAAATTATAAGACAAAATCTGACTTTATTATTAAAACGGATTTTAAATTGCAATCAATTTGATTGTTATCAGCTTATCTCTATCTGCTTCCAATCTGAAGTTAGAAAGTATTAAATGTACTAAGGTAACTGAGTGTTAGCGTATGGGAGAGATAGGCCTTACAACAGTGAATAATGACTTTAGGAGTTTTTCAAAAGTCTGAAGCATTTGAGCAGAGAGTTACAAGCCTTGAAAAAGATGAGAGACCCTTAACGGCTGATTCTCTTATTGACTGAAACATATAAGAAACAAGAATTAGTAATTGTATACATGAATCATTGTGTTTCAGAACACATTCTCTGTTTTCATTTTTAAATCATGACCTGGATATCCTCTAAATATTAGCAGATATCTAAGGGGCATACCCTTAGTCATTTAAAAAAAACTGGAGTCCTGAACGTGTCCCTAAGAGACACTTTATAATGAGGCCCCATCAAGTGGAATTCACTTACCAAAATGAGGGCAGACACCTATGATGAAGCATGCCACTATTACTTGTTGGTGAGGTTTGCTCTCCTAATATTGGAGGTTAACTCTCCTAATATCTAAATATTTATGTAACAGTAGGAGGCAGGTCCATAAATAATGGGTCCCCCAGTTAGAGCCTTCATGACTATTTTGTGTTTAATACTTTCTGACAGTCAACACATTCTCTCTCACTCTCAGTTCTTGTGTAGATAGATAGGTGTTGAAGAAAGCATTATAATCATTGACAGGAATGCCATTTGATTCCTATATTGGCCAGTTTCTTCCATATTCTGACTCTTGGAACCATATTGGGACCAGATCCTGGAAAGCCACATACAGTGGCATTTTTTTCACCAAGTTGTATTCGTGCACAAGGTACAAAAACATGATCACCAATAGATAGCTCTTATCTGAAGCCCTCTTTCATTGGAATCAATAGATCTTGCTTCTCTACCCAATCTTGCCAGACCTAAAGGATTAGATTGGAGTATAATTTTCAGTTAATGTAAATAAGACTGATATATTTAGTCTCATGCCTGAGGTATCTCTGTGTAGTAGAAATATAAAACTGGTTGACTATAAAGAAGAACATATATACTGCACTGAAGTGGCTTTGAAGAACAGATGTGGGTCAGTGAATAGTCACAAGATCTCTCCCCTGTGAATATGAATGAATGCTTGCACAATGTCTAGTTTGACTGGGGCTGCTGGGATCTAAAATGCTCTTCTTTCATGGACAAGAATTGCTGTATTTCTGCTTTTATGCAGGGTTTGTGGGTGACAGGATAGCGTACGGGTTTCAGGCCCACTGCTCCTTCTGTGACTTTCAATGGGAACAGGAAGCAGCAGTATGACAGCTTGCTCTTTGACCTCTTGGGCATCGGAAAGTCCTGCACCTCCTGGACTTCAAACAGGGGTTGTGCAGGTGCCTTCTCAGCTTCTCTAATAGCGGAGAGAGTGATGGCGTTTTACCAGCTTCACTAAGGGCCATATGTATGAACACATTTTCCCATAGACACAGAATGGGTAAAACCCTTTGATACATCTGGCCCTAAGTCTGTCCAATAAAACATGGCCCAGAAAATACCTGAGAGGCGGCAGTATTAAGTTACCTCTAGGCTTGTATCTCTGACTATGTTTGAGAAGAGAAATGTCTTCAGATTCTGAGTTGAATAAAGGAGGCATACAATATATTGTGTTTTGTTGATATTCACGTAATGGCCCTCCTTTTGTATATGATCCCTGAGAAAGCTCTTATCATAGCATCTTTGCCTATCTGCACATAAAGGGGCTGTAAAAAGTTCACAGAGTGCAATTGTTTTCTAGCTCTTTAGCAATTACATTTGAGTGCTGTCGCATAGCAAAACTTTATTTACATCCCTATTTAGAATGAACCTGGATGGATTTAGATTGCTGTTTTAGGTGCCAACACAAATTTCCATTAATATCATGTATTCCTCTATTAATTGTATTTACTTTGTGTGCATTCCCACTCCTAAATCTGTCCGTTGGAGCATGTTACCAATCAACCCAGAGACTCCTTTATAGGGGTACCAATCTGATGTGAATAAACTTTCTTCTTAAAAGATACAACTCGCCTCAGTTACATTATAGTTTAGGGCCCCGATACCCCATATTGGATTCAAAATATTGCCAATATTAGATCCATTTTCCTTGAACTTTTAAGCCTTAAAAAGTCCAGAGGACAAAACACGGGTACATTTATTGTATGGGCTTGGAGGTTGTTTACAAATCTATTTGTCTCAGATGCGTGTGGATCTGCATTGGAGGATTGGTTGTATGTCTACATATAAGCAAGGTTCCATATGTGGGAGATTGAACATGTTTACATCAGAACCAAATAGCATTTATTGTGTTTAGGTATATTTTCTTGCCCATGCAATGTTCATACCACCTTCACTTAACAATTATGGTGCATAGCCCTGCGCATATCAGTGGTATCCCTTTTTTATCCTCTGTAAAATAGGATGCAGGCATTTCAAAGTCTTAGATTTGCTCACTGAGGCAGTGACACTCTGCTTGCATATGACGTTACAAGCACTTTTTCAAATGTCTATGAATGTCTTTTTATTATCAATTGCAATTCTGTATTATATAACCCCTGCCCCTTCTCCCTCACCATCACATACTCAGTGATACATGCAATACACTGATTTTCATGATGGAAATTTGGTATCAGATTATTGTGTGCAGGGGCCCTTAGCCTCTTGAGCCAGGTGCCAGCATCCTGCAACCATGTCTGTCTTTATGGGGTGCACACCGGAAATAATTGTGGTAATTCGTAGCATTTTGTTTGTCATCCATCACGCTCCGGTGTACACATTTGTTACAATGCTGGCCATGACATGATGATAGTAATTATGTGCATATGTTACACAGACATGGCACTTTAGTGCCCATACATGATACAATGTTGGCCATGGCATAATGGTGATAATTGTTGGCAAATTTGACAATATATATTATGTGTTTCAATAGTGCCAGTCTCTAGCAGGATGCTACCTTGGTATAATGGTTCGTCAAAATGGTTGTAACTCTTGTCATATTGACAGGGATCCATTGTACTATGGTGGGCACCGATGGTATAATGCTGGCTAATCCACTAAAATAACTCTTCTAAATAAACTGATAACTAAAATTTTTAAACGTGCATTCCATCTTCCGAATTCAGCATCACCAGCACAAGTTCGCCTGGAATTTGGCTTACTAGACCATCACGGCGTAGAGGCGGGGGCATTTATAAAGTTTTGTAACAGACTGCGTCAAGCCCGGGAAGACTCACTGGAGACCAGAGTCTGGCCAGAAATTCAGAAAAGTCATGCCACCTACAAATTTCGACTCCACCTGGAGCACAGCTTACAATTACTTGGTATTAAGGAGTTTGAGGAACAACCCTCCCCCCAGTCCGCATTAAAGCGAGTTATCAAGAAGAGTGCCAGGTTGCGGTCCTTTCACACAGACAGGGCAATACTGTCAAAAAGGAAACACGCCTGGGCAGTAATCACTAACTTTAACCCAGGAGTAGAATCCCGTCATCTATCAAGCACCACGGCACTTTACCTAAAATGAAAGTTCATGGCACTGAGGTTGGGTGAATGGCCTTTCTTGAAAAATCTTCCAGAATGGCGCCGGAAAGAAAGCCACACCCAATGCAGGCTGTGTGGTTACCACACCGAGGGGTTGGAACACATAGTCTGCTTATGCCCAACAATGCTCACTTTTAGACGCTCACTATTCGGGAAGAATGGATACGACTTGGAATTCGATCTTTCCGCCAAGCCATAATAGCAGCTTTCAACCGGGATAACAGCAAAGCTGAATATTGGGCTAACAAAATTTGTAACTAAAGTATTAAGCCAGTTGGAAGTTATCAGGGCAGCCAACCCTGTCCTAACAGTAGTTAAGAAGTCAAGTCGAGTTTTAACCAAAATGTTATTCCAACAATTTTTAAGAAATGTATCCATTTTATGAACACAATGCATGCATTTATATTGTAAGGTTTTAATTTACCAACAATAAAGTTTTTACCCCCTTCACTAAAATAATGGGAATTCAAAGCACGTTGTGGATTCTAAGTATAATGGGAGTAGAATGCTTGCCCTTACATAGAGATGGTGACTCAAGGAATATCATGGACCTCCATAGCATAATTGTGGCATGATGTTGCCCACCCTGCAATAATAGTGGAGGATATACTTTGCACATAATATAAAGTCCTCTCGTGAGAGTGATACATTTGCATGTACGGCAGAATCAGTCTCTGTGGAACACCGTATCTGGCAATCCAACATGTATTCACATAAAAAAATAATCAAAGGCTAGTAGTAGTAGGAATAACGTTATTCAGTGACATAGATCTAACCATAAATGTACATTTAGTTATACAATAGAACACAGTAAAACACATCATCATTAAAAGTATTGTGTACAACATATGCTGCTATCAATGGGGGTTGAATACACTGGACTTGGCCTGTTTGAAACAACAAAGGATTTCCATAAATAAATTAAGCATTTAAAAAATTCAAATGACACTACAATTCCCCAACATTACATAACAGTGAACAAAGAATCGTATTATAGTAACTCGTACTTTATCCAGAAATTAAAAATATGTCAAGGCTAAAAAGCTAAAAAAAAAAAAAACTCTTAGAAAGCTCAAAAGATCTACATGATCAATAAAGGTTATGGTATACAAAAATACAACTTCCATGGGAGTTATATACACTGGTCTTAGTCTGATTTAAACAACATAAACATTCCTTAGAAAAAATTTGGTAATTAGAATGTGAGACCTACGAAATGAACCAACGTTAAATTCATATTAAAATGACTCGTTCTTTAACCTGGAATAAAAAGATACATCGGTTGAATGACAAGGACACCCTCGCGTTCAAGAGCTAACTTTATAAAGAGCTGGAGAGATTCCCAAAACCAGGAGAAACATTGCAAAGGTTCAAATACTGCAATGTAGTCTAGTAATAAAACAAAAATAATTAATTCGTAACATTAATCATACAAAAAGTGGCATGTGCTGTCTCCTAGAGGGAAGAATTCATCAGTGGACTGGTATGAGAACTTCTCTTAAGACAGACAATAGGAAGTGACAAATATCATCCTATAGGTATCTAAACAGTAAAAAAAACTATTTTACCGAATGCTAAAACATCACATTAATGTCACTGCCAACCGTAAGGATGGGTTTGGGGAGATACTAGACAGTCTAGTTAAAGACTTCTAGCCCTTATGTGCCAAGCCCAAATGAAAAATCTTGAAGTCGCAAAGACAATCAGTTAATATATTTTGTAGTTAAGAATACTCAGGGTCTTATTTACAAGCCCCTTGCGCCGCCGGTGCATCACTCTTTCCCATTTTAAAAGTGACGTGCGTCACTCTTTCCCATATTAAAAGTGACACACCGGTGGTGCAAGAGACTTGTAAGTAAGCCCCTCAATGCCTCCATACAATGACCAATGTCCAATTGGCGACAGATTGAAAAGATCCACTCGGTGCGTGTTATGGTATACGTTGGGCAGAAACATATAAAATGGATCACACTTCCCCTGGTCACTGGGCAGAAGGGACAGTCTCCAACGTCACCATCTCTCCTCTTCCATTTGGCGGTCAGTGTGTTTAGGGAAAGGGAGCAAATTCTGAAGAGAAAGTACTGGGTTTTTGCTGTAAGGCGAATAATCCTATTCATAATTATTTCATGTTTGGGTGAACACTTATGGGCTAAAAAGCTATCAATCAGAACCTCTGAGCGAGGTTAACACCAAACTTCTAAAAGCGTGCGGTCCCAGTTTAGGTGCTTGATCTGAGTGCCTAAATTCCTTGTCTTACTTTCTGGGTCTTACCACACCTCAGACAGATGTGTCAAAGGCTAATATTTTGAGAAAAAGTCATGTTTATATTCTTGGATAGGCCCATTTGAGTTAATCCCAAAAATCTATTGCAAAGTCTGTGCACTTGCAGAAATTAGCAATCTGTTTTTTCTTGGTCTCAGAAGACACTTACTGCTGTGTCTTTTATCATATAACTGGTGGAGTACTTTAATCACCATACTTGTTAGACCTCGCCTCATTGGCATGGTTTCCCCCCTAAAATTTTGCCTTTCCACCTCTTGTTTTTGCTGACTTCATTTTTACTGGCCTTGGGACTCTGCACACTTTACCACTTCTAATCAGTGCTAAAGTGACTGTGCTCTGTGTTAGATTGGCTTATACCCAATTGGCATATTTGATTTACTTTTAGGCCCCTGGCAAAGCGGTGCTACTTGTGCCCAGGGCCCGGAAATGTAATGGTACTAGTGGGCCTGCAGCACTGATTGTGCCACCACCGAAGTAGAACTTTAAACATGTCTCAGGCCTGTTATGCAACCTGTGTGTGTACAGTTTTGAACTGCCATTTCAATCTGGCAAAATAAAGCTTTGCACGGCCTATAAACTTGTTTTTAGTATGCATAAGTTACCCTTAGGCTATGCCCTGGACAGCCTAGAGGGCATGGTGCAGTGTATTTAAAAAGTTGGGCATGTACTTTCAAGTTTTGCTTGTCTTTCAATTTGTTTTTCACAACTGCAAGGCCTACAACTCCCATAGGATAACATTAGAGTTACCTTATTACATTTTATAAGTGTAATTTGCAAATGGGAACTGGTAATCAATGCATTTTTGGTGTCTCTGGAATTGTAATGAAAAATACTAACTATGGTGAAGTAGAATGTTAACCTGTACACTTCTAAGGCATGCCTCTAGAAGCTTCTTTCCACTTCAAAGGCCCACTGGGTATGGATACTGGAACATAAATACCAACTCTTCAGTGCACTTCTGGACCTGTAGATACTCTGCCAGGAAGAAGGACTGCTGTGCTGCTGAATGGACTGCCACTCTGCTGAACTGCTGCCCTGCTGTGTTGACCTGCTGCCCTTTTGACTAGGTGGGAAAGACTGCACCAGCATCTCTTAAACCCAGAGTGATTCTAAGGCATAGTTGGCTTGCCTCCTGATCTGAAGCCTCAGGGACACAACAGGCTTCCAACAACCTTGCACCTGGAGTCTAATATCTGTGAGTGTACGTTTCCAAGTGGTGCAACCTCAGTCTTGGACCCTTAGAAGTGGGCCTTTGGTTTTTGGCAGCCATTGTTGATCCAAAGAAACCAATGTGTCTCCTTTCCTGCTCAGCGCAATCCAGAACAAAACTGTTGCATCGCTGCTGCTGCGTGGATTGGACCCATCTCAAAGACCAGCATTGCCGCCACAGCCTGTAACCTCCCTTGGAAGCCGCACTGCATGATGCATGCTCAGCACAAGTCTTTGTATCCCTTGTTGATGGCAGCCTCAATCACGATGTTGTACTCCATATTACAGCCTCGCAGCACCTCAGAACTGATGCATTGATCTGAATGCGCAACTCATTCTCAATGCCAGACTTCAAATTCCAAGCCCTCATTGATGGGACCTTTGACAACATTGCAGGACCTTGCACCACAGTCTCACCACATCTCGGAACCGACAGTTTGCTTCGGCTGTACAACAAATCTTCGACAAAAATTCACGCAGCACCCTGCAATCTGGGATTTAAGGTATTCTGTTCAGAGGGAGCTAACTGGGTTCCTGTAGCTGGCCTGTGCTCCATCACAATTGGCCTGAACTTGTGACTTTGTCCTGGTACACCATGACCAGAATACCACAGTGGCGATATGTGCTTTATGGGACTATTTTCACAAAAATCCTGAAAATTGCAAATCCCCGGTTCTAGAAGACTTTTTGTGGGATTATTTTTCTGTGTTTTTTTCACTTTATTACTGTTTAGAGTGTTGTACGAATGTTGTACACATTGACTCTAATTTAAGTCTGACTGCTCTGTACCAAGCTAACAGAGCACAGGTTAATTTGAGGTTGGCTTGTGCCTCACCCTGACAAGGATTGCTGTTGCTTCTTGACCAAGGCTCACACCCCAGTCAACCATCAACACACTTCTTTTACAATAATGATTACACTTTTTATGTCATTTTGACTAATGATCATTGAGCTGTTGGCCTGTAATAGTTATAGCTATAGTTCTGCTTTATACACCTTCACAATCTGCCTATCTTTTCTGTCTAAAGCATAAGCTTGTGGCATGTGATTTTGAGTTATGCAAGCAGTTTGTCAGATTGTATGTATTTACCATCATCATCGAATACTTTATTCAGTTTAGGATATCAAACCATAAACAGTTTATTATAAATCAGTTGATCAAAGAGTTCTTTAATCAGACGACATCATTGAAAAAAGGACATACAAAACATTAAAAACAGTTCATGATTAATCATGAATCAAAGAGTGACTTAATCTGACTGTTAGAAATGGCGATTTCTGGTTGGCTAAGGCTTGCGCCAAAGTCAGGCAGAAACCACCACTCTAGTCAGGGCAAGGAAGTTACACGCCAAAGATAACCCCTGCTCACCCCCTTGGTAGCTTGGCACGAGCAGTCAGGCTTATCTCTGAGGCAATGTGTAAAGCGTTTGCGCGCGCACCCAGCAACAACACCCAAGGCCCACCACAAAGGAAACTCCACACAAGGTATTCTATAAAAATAGCCTTTGTATTATACACAACACATTAGATAAAAACACACACTTTACAATGTGCCAACAGGCACGGGCAGAATTTACAAGGGATTATATATACAGGGGACAGGGCCACATGGACCACTGTCAGGAATTGGCACTTAGAACATAGCACAAATCACCAATGGTAAACATAGGACATAACACAAAGTAACTGTAGAGCACAACCAGTCTCTACTGGCGCACTAATGACCTCAGCGTTATCACACTAGCATCAGGTGTAAAACCTATCCTGCATCTATCACAGGGGCATAAATACATTATGCAAATTCTCAGTAGTCTAACGCATTAGACCTAACCACCTAAGTATAACTACTCTAGGGGCGTACATAACACAGGGAAGTACATTCTCCCTACCATCAACCTGAAAAGGTAAAACAACCTCCTAGGCAGAACTAACCACATTTAGAGGTATGAAATACAGGGAGCGCAAAACATACTATACACAGTACATTTCCTAGCACCAAAAGCATGAACACAGGGTGCGCCAAACATACTACACAGTACATTTCCTAGCACCAAAATCACATTATAGTCCAGGTAGCACCAGAACCTAAACGTAGCAGCTGCCCACTACTTGCTGGGCAGCTGGGGACAAGCACAGGGCCTAAACGCTGCAGCTGGCACTAAGTGCTGCGCAGCTGTGGAAGGCAAATAGGGGCCTTGGCTCTCAAATGGCCCATGACACAATGTCACAACGTGGGAGCCCTCTAGGCTCTAGAAACAACATGTCCCCATGGAGCGCACGGGCTCCTAAAATAATGGTGCGCCAATATCGAAAAGGGGCTTCACTGGGGCGCGCACTGGTGTCTTGAAGGAATGAACTACGCAATTGGGGGAGCCACGGAGGCTCTAAAGATATATCTGTCCCCTTTGGAGTCCCTCTGGACTCTAGACAAATTATGCCCTCTTCGTTGGAGCCTCTCTGGGCTCAGAACACCAAGGAATTGCCCCCAAAGCTGGAGCGTACTATCGCTCTAAGAAGGAACACTGCCCCAACCGTTGGAGCCATCTGTGGCTCGAGACAACTGTGACCCGCGGCCCTCTCCATGGCGGGACCACTCAGAGCCTGCCTCTCCCCACCCAGACTCCCTTCGTGGAACTCACCGGCTGGGGTGTGGGCGAGGGAGGACTCCTGTATCAGCGGCGGCAGCACTTCTTACGCGGCTCGGGGCTTCCCTCACTCCTGGGAGCCCCGTGCTGCCATCTTCACCCGGGCCCCCTCCTGGGACCCGGGACTTTATCTTCCGGCTTTGGGAGGCGGGGGGGGCTCCCGTTCTCCATCTCGCGCTCTCCACATCGGGGCTCTCCTCGGCTTCCGGGGGCCCCGCATCGCCGTCGCACTACTTCCGGTCCCGCCTCAGCCCCGCCCCCGTCGCAGGCGGACTTGCCTGACTTCCGGGGCGGCCGCGGCGGGACCCAGAGCGGCAATCACGGTGGCTGGCAAAGTCACGGGGTGGACACCCGTGCATACAACCAAGTAAATAAACGGGGTAGGCACCCGTATGGGACTTCAATAAGCGGGGTGGGCACCCGCAGTACTTTAGAAAATAAGAACGAAGACGCGGGTGGACACCTGCATACCAGAGGCAAACGACCAGCGGGGTGGGCACCCGCAAGGCACCATGATGCGGGGGAATCCCTACGTCGGGATTCCCTCAGGAGATCGCAGCCCAGCGCTGCAAAAGTCACGGCATGGCCCCCTCCTGAATCAAAAGGGGGGGCGGGCCAATCAAGATAAAGTGCTCCCAGGCGCTAGAAGACAGCAAAGGTCCAGGGGCAAGGGAAATAAGAATGGTCCCAGAGGTCCTCCAGCGTCCAGGGCATCCAGGGGCTGGGCAGGGCCCAGGGAGGCAAGCCTTCCCCTGGGCCCCAGCAGCAGCACGCCCCAGGTAGATTCGAGTTGGAACAAGAACATTTTGTAAGGGGACACAGCCCCTTTTTATACACCAAATCCCTTTGTTCTGGGTTCAGGGTGAGGGGGAAAACCAGTCGCAGCTGGTTGGGGAGCACCCTTGATGTGCTCAGCCCCTCACTCTATTCATTGGCAGGGCTAGGGTCGTCAGTCGCACCGCAGGGGGCGGGGCCAGCATTGTGTGTGGAAAACCCTGTCCTATTCAGGACCCAGGTGTACTCCTCCCACCCATCTAGCTGTTGATCTCCCCATTCACCACTGGGTGACTCATCCTGACTCTGGGGAATCCCTAGCCCGTCACATGACACGACCAGCCAATCACGCGACAGACACACTGCACACAGAAGTGCCCACTTCTAGAAGTGGCACTTCCACACTAGGTACATGCACGCCGCACACATCATCGCGCAGCATTCACTCCCACGAGTCCGCACATACCAAACTCGGGCCTGCACACCCCACGCATCAGGAACTACTAGGGACACATACATTCCCCATGCATTCCTATGGGAGGGCAGGCCTATCTCACCACATGCACTCAGAGCGCACACGCACTTTACCCTGGGACACAGGGAAAGTGCGCAGAAACCAAGAAATCACCACACCAAGTCGCCAATAAAAAGCAAAAAGTTCAGGGGTGAACCTGCCAGAAGGGCCAAGTCCAACACTGACGGTGTAATTTAAAAAAACAAGCAACAGATCAGCAGATCAAAGGGTCAGTAAGTAAGTGTAAGGGCAATAACACAAGCCTAGCCAGATAAAAATTTCTTCCAACTACAAGTGGTCTTAAGAATCAGAGTCTCAAAGGCATGCAAATTGGACAGAATAAGCTAAAGTGCATGGTGTCTTGTTTAGAAGTTGAATCGCAAGAACAAGGTGGGAAATTTAAATTGCTGGACCATCCCTTTGAAATACTCAATAAAAAATGCACCATGTTTAATTTGAAGTTTCTTATAAAAAAACAATGGGAATTAGACATGTCATATAAGAGATATTGCTCTAAAGATAAAGTTGTCTGCATTAGTACACACAATTTAACCGAGACCTTAGAAATAGCAAGGGATTCCCTCTCATCACAGGTGAAGTCTGTTTTGGCAATACTTTCAGGGTTACTAAAAAGGAAAGGTTGACCAAGTTTGGAAAAGCTGTTCATGACATATGTAAACAATGGTATCCATAAGGCAAGTTCCAGTATTAAACAGTCCTTTACAAACTTCCTGTTAAGGTCCACCTCAGGTTTGAGCCAGACAGACAATGACAAGATGAGATGTCTCAGCTAAATAGTGTGGGACAAAAAGCCCTGCTCCAGGTCTTCATGAATGTCAAATGTGGAAGAACTTCTGGTGAGTGCAAGAAGTCTCCTCAAGAATATAATATCAACACATTGTCAATTACTTATATTGGCATTCTCTCAGGTATCACAATGGTAAGACTCTATGGGCACACATTTACTCTCATAAATCTCAAGCATTGCTCCCCTGACTTATACCCTTACCTGGCAGCAAAAACAAAAACTGTCAAAAACATGCCTTCTTTCCCAAATTAATGATGAATGTGATGGTGCAATCAGAATATCAAGGTTGGGGAAGGCTTTGTCTTTGGTAAGTGGGCTATCCTTACATGAGGAGCTTTACACACACAGCCTTATTCTGACTTTGGTGATCTTCCAGCAGCGCCGCCACTGTGCCATCCGCTGGAGGACCGCCAAGGCCATGGTGCGCCCGCCTGCTGAATTACGAGTGTAATCCATGACGAGTGGGCTTTGCAGCGGCTGTCTTACGGTGGTGGTCGGTTAGGCTAATGGGAGAGCCTAACATGCAGACCGCTGCCATGAGAGTGCTGATTGGATGTTCCGGCATGGAGTGCCATGCATGCCGGAACGTCATGGGGGTGCAAATCCAGGGGAGCATAACATTTGCATGAACCCCAAGACCCAGGAGCGGCAGGGGGCCCTGTTAGGGCCTAGTTTGTTGCCTCTCTGCCGCCCTTTTCACGGTGGGCTCACCCCCATGAAAGGGCGGTGGAAAGGTAACTTGTAGAATGCTCAGCAGTATCGCAGTGGCATTGCCAGCATATTGCTGCTCCCTGACCATTGCACGACCGCCACAGGATCCTAGATCCCCAGAGGATGCAGCGGTACTGTGGTGGTCAACCGCCACACTCGTAAAACTGAGAGCGGGCCCGCAGTGTGGCAGTGGTTAGAAAGGCACTGCGAGTATGGCGGTCCATAGGACGGCAGTACTCGTAATAAGGCGCATAGTGTTTTTAAGACCTATTGTCATGGTGTAATATTTGATAGAGTTAATGCTCAAATCAAATGTGTTCATATAATTGCTCAAAAATATCCAATAAAATTGAAAGGCCTTGGGTTGTTCTAGAAACTAAAATAGTATAATCCGCATGTAGAAGGCCTGAGACAGACTATCATCCTACCAGAGGCATATCATAACCCCCACCTATTAACACTTGCTCTAGCTTAGTCATATAAAGAGCAAATAAAAACGGGCCATAATAAAACCTTATATGAACCCCAGCAAGTGGTGAAAGATTTTAGGAACAATCTCCAGACTGACCATATCTAACAGATGAATTCAAGTTAAGGTGTAAGTCATGTAAAAAAAGGATGATATTTTTGTCAATTCCCAAATCCAACATTTTCTTCTATTGACTCTGCTAAAAGCGGAGCTTAAATACATAGAAGCCAAGTGTATCACTCCTGATCTAGCCACAGTGTACCTAATAATTTGAACGATAAAGTTTCAAACATCGATCCACTGTGCCCCTACCTGGTCTTAAATTATATTGAATAACAGAAAGCACATGGCAATTTTCCCCACAAGTCGTTAGTCTGGATAGTATCATATTCCCAATCACTTTAACTACAGATTCTACCAGAGAGATCGGACGATAACACCAAGGATCATCTCTTCACTTCATTTTATACACAGTCATAATGACTGATATGGAACACGAGCTGGGAAGACTGTCTCTAAGAGCCATGTTGAAATAAATGGTAAGCAATACAGCCCAGAGAAACACATTAGACTTGAATAGTTCTAGTGGGATCCCCATCAGGACGGGGGCTTTGTTATTAGGAAGGTTAAGGGCAGCATTGCTTACGTCTTCCGAGTCAAAGAGAAAAACCTTTATAAGGCGTCAGATCGGAATGAGACTCAAAATAACAGCTGGTGGTACATGTCAAAGGAGTCAGGTGTACTATACTTTAAAAGTGAACTGTCTGACTCAAGATTAAACATGGGGCGGTTTTCAATCTCCTAAAAATTAGCACTCCACCTGGAGGTGCAGGTAACAATGAGGTCCTGCCAAGCTTACTGTTTCAGAGTAAAACAGCTTTGTATGAAGTTCTAAAGGAAGCAACTTAACATCTAGCCCTAGGAGTCTCCTTAAAAGCCTTCAAAATGTCACCATGAGCCTTACTAGAAGAATGATCAAACCATCTCACGGGGAAGAAGATCATATCCTGGGGAAAGTGAAAAAAGCCTTTGCATGATGACATATAGGGCCAGATTACGATCTCGCTAGGAAAGCCCTCCTTACGACTCTGATCCGGAGGGCTTTCCAAGCGAATCACACTGTGCGAGTCCGACTGAATGAGTACAAAGCAGCCGTATGCTGATGGACTTGGTTCGCTCAGACTCCAATTGAACTCTATGGGAGCCCCTGTACCGACGCGTACACAGGCTCCCATAGCAAAAAGGGGTGGGTAGGGTAAAGCATACACACTGTGGCGGGCACCCCATGTTGCCTGCCACACTGCACATGCATGGATCGGGGGGACCCCTGGGCAACCCCGCGACCAATTCGAAGGGCTCCAGGTGAAGGGGGGCCTGCTACGGACCACCAAATTCCAATTCCGACAGCTGTTTTGTCTCGCTGAGACTGAGGCGATACAGCTGACCGAATCGTGCATCGTACTTGCTCCGTCGGAATCTGGCTCCATTGCGCGGCACGATTCATCTGCGAACGTGTTGGTCGGACAGGAGTGGGTTCCTGAAAGACTTTGTTGATGCGGACGAGATCTTTGCATCGTACTTGGTCGTTCAGAGCGGGTGACAACTCGATCGGAAACATAGGCGCCGAATCGGATTTGCATGTTCCGGTACCCATCAGGAGGCCTTCCTAACGAGATCGTAATCTGGCCCTTAGTGTCAAAATGAACTCAGTAAAGTCTCATCAGTAGACTGAGTGTCTAGACATAATGTGAAGGCATTAGGACAAAGACTGAGTAATTTGTGATGAAAAAAGCCGGGATCAATGCCCTTCCATCTGAGTTTGTGGCCCTGGTCATATGGAGTTAACTGCTCATAGGATGGATTTGTAACAAGGGCTGTGTTGTACCCCCATTATAAGGTGGCCCCCAGAAGGCTATGGTCACTTCTTGGGTACCAGAGTGCCTTATAATTATTCAGAGATGAAATCAAGACAACAAAAACAAACATAAAACAGTGGAGGTGCCTCTTCCAGTAAACGTGGGTGTGAAGGCACTAGAACCAGCCTTCAAATTCCCGTCTTTCACAGCAGACATAGTATAATCATTCACTGTGTTATTAAGCAATTTAACCTGAGTAGTATGCTCAAAGTCTGCATATGCGGAGAAAAACCATTGTCAGTGATCCTACAATTGTAACAGAGATGTCAATTAAAAACACACCAATAGAATCACAGAAGTAATCATGTCAGCAATATAAAAACACTTAATCATAGAAGAATCTAAAAACTATGACAAGTTCAGCAGTAGAGTGAGAACTGTTGGTATTATAAAAACTGATTTCAAGCAGCCTACAGGGGCTGGAAAAGGACAGCCATATAGCAAGCAAATTGGGTGAACCAGTATCCAATTGTTGCAACTTGCAGTTAAGGGCAAGAGAAACAAATGCCAAAAAACTGCCCTTAGCCCTTTCCGACTGCGAACTACAAGAAGGCACAAAACAATCACTACACCCATCAAAAAAAAAATATTATTAACATCCCAGGTTTCCTGGAAGCAGATGATGTTAAAGTTCATTACAAAGAACAGCCAGGAGGGATCATGTCTAGTTCCTGTAGTGTCTGCAATGTTTCTGTAAAGGCCGTCAAGCATATGAAAGGGATTAGTTGTACGAATCCTGTTATCTAGTTGGGTAGATCCCTGGGTCAAGGAAGCTATAGATAAAGAAGGCAGATAATCCAGATTGCTCAGGGGTTCATAAGTGTTGGAAGTGGATGCACTAAACTTGTAACTACAGGACTGGGCTTGGTGAGTTGGTAAGGTCACAATGCCATGGGATGCAGCGACAGGGCGACCACCTCCGACACTTGAATAAAGATGTTCATAAAGATAATACAGATGAATTGGTACAATGCCTGTGCCGGGTCTGTGCCTCAATGACAGTGCACTTAGATGATTCCTGGCATGAAAAGCATTGTTAAAATTGATCACTACATAGTCCCTGGTCAAAGGTTTAAGGCCTTTACCAACCCTGGGGAACCCGTTGGACCATGCTAATCTGATTAAAGAGAGATGGCGTGGAACCCAGCTGACGTAAAACCAGTGAGCAACCTTATTTCTCAGTTGATAAAAATCCTGCATTTTGCCAGTCTTCATCTTAGGGTCATTGGCCACAACCACAACAAATGGTGCAGATGCAGGTGGAAGGTCTCAGCACATGGAGTCAGTGTCACCAATAGCCTCCCTATTACCTGTGTTAAGGACTCTATCAGCAGGTATTCGCCCCATATTACTGTGCATAGAAACATCATATGCCCAACCACACTAGAGGGACCGGGCAAAGGCATGCAGGTGCACTTGGCTTAGCATTTGGACCCGCCTTCTGGTCCACAAGGGCTGCATCATTGGTCTCTTTAAGAAGAGGCTTGGAAACTGATAGCATGTGGTAATGGACATCACTAAATTCCAATCTCTCTTCTTCCAAGAAGATTACTAGCCAAAGTATGATTGACAGTCAACATGCCATAGATTTTAGCCAGTATGTCAAACTGTGTTGAAAAATGTGCTTTTCGAAGTGTTTTTTGGGACTGTCAGGACAGGAAAGTCCCTTGCATCCCTCTGGGAAGTATGTTTATCTACTGTGTGGTGTTGCAACGTTTTTTCATTTTTACCTCAGTAACTCTACAAAAAGTTACTGAGTATGTTGGGGCAGTAAAAGCTCACCTTTCTTTCTGAGACTGAATTTTGGTTTTGTACCCATCCTTTTTAGGTCTCGCCTTGCTATCGCGTAAGCGATTGCAAAGCGAGACTATAGGGGTTTTTAAAAGTGCTCCCAAAAAGCGGATTGCATGGCTAGCACGCGCACAATCACGCGCATCGTGCCGCCATGCAATCCGCTTTTTGGGAGCACTTCAAAGGGTCTTTTAAAGACCAATACAAGAGCACTATGCATCCAATGTCATCAGTGTCATAAGAAACATTTTAAGGCATAGGTTAAATGAGCAACTGCCCCTCTGCCCCCATCGAAGCACCCTCCCCCATCTCAAGCACTCTCCCTCCCTCTCTCTACCCACTTCTACCCTTCACTGTTTTTGAGTCGAGCCTAGATTGCAGCGCATGTGCGGCTCGCTTTAGGACCCCTTTTACTCTGCTGTCATTGAAATCCATGCACCAGGCTCACACAGCCGTCATAGCACAAAGACGGTACTGCCCCGGTACATAACACCCGCCCTCCATGTATGTTGCCATTTATGCCTAGTACTTCCACAATAAACGCACTACATCTACCACACTTGTTCAACATCGCTACCCCCAAGGGCCGTCACTCCTCGATGTTTACTTCGACTATCTAGTAACCTCAGCACCTCTAACTCCCCCCACCACCCCATTCTGCCATCTCACCTGAAGTTTTTGTTGCAAGTGTTGTTGGGCATCACGGACAGAGTTTAGGTTGAATTGTACACTCCATCAGTCAGCTACCGTAGTATCATCAGTGGTCCGTGGTGGTGGTATCTCATCAAAATAGGAAGAGTTAATCTCTGTGCACCACATTTGGAAATGTAGAAACCATCAGAATTTCCTACTTATAGCCATTAAAACAACCATTTGCAATACAATAGGTCTCGTATTTGCGAGAATTTAAGCTATTGGCAATATAAATGACAATACCTTTTTATTTATGTGTTTAAGTGCATCTTTACACACTGCTTGCAGGTTTTCAAAACACGAAAATAAAAGACATTGTCATTTACCATGCCAATATCTCAAACTCTTGCAAATGCGAGACCTATTGCATTGCAATTGCTTGTTTAGACTAGTAGTGGTTGCATGATTCACTGCAATGTAGATTTGGATATTTTACCTGTCCCCTTCAGAGAGAGAGAGACTACTGGCATTCCATGTTTAAAAGGTTCTACCAGCCCTCTTTTCCTTGTTGTGAAATGTAGATTTGCATGGTATGCTTGATGCAGTGTGTGCATTTAGAGGCTGTGTGAAAGTTTGCCTGGGAGCAGCAGGAAACAGATCCTTCATGCAGTGGCACAGCACAGTTTTATTGCAAGAGCCTCCAAAGTATGAACTACGAGCCAGAAATGATTGGTTAGGTTGTGGATAATTGCTAGGCAGCCTTCTCAGCTTAGGGCGCCAGACATGGAGAAGAGCTACACAGACCTACGGATAGGACAATCACAGGGCTGAAAACCTGGAACCTCTTGATGCTAGGTCCACTTCCAGTTGCAACTAAATCCAATATGAGACCCCTGCAAAGAGAGATATTGAATTGCTTGGAAAAATAGCGCATTTCCACAGAGTAAAAGGAGTAGCTGGAGTGCAGAGGAGAGATTGTTTTTGTAGTTCATGAACCCAACTACCCGAAGAGTCGGGGGACCTGTGGAGGACGAGAAACAATCATCACCATCTACAGGCAACGGGGCCCAGGGAAATAACTTTCCTGGTGAACCCTTTTTTATCCTGACTCTTCCAGTGTTTCTTTAGTTGTTTCCCACTTCCTTGGTGAACCCTTTTTGATCCTGACTCTTCCAGTGTTTCTTTAGCTGTTTCCCACTTCCTTGTTGAACCCTTTTTGACCCTGACTCTTCCAGTGCTTCTCTAGCAGTTTCCCACATGGTCCTGAGGTTTGACTTTGGCTCCCTCGCCTTGGTTGCCCACTTCCTTCATTTTGTGCCAGGTACTTACACTGCTCTAAGGCTTCACTAGCCTCCAATGTTCATGGCTGCCATTGATGTTACATCTCCTCACTATTGTCAACAGCAGAGTTGACACCCCCTGAAAACCATCCCCCCGAGCACAACAAACTGCCTCCTCCACTGAATGGTTATTAATAGCTTTGCCCTCTTCTACCTAATATTAATTAATCTGCTTTAAGTGGGAAGGGGTGGGTTGTAGGTGCTTAGCTACTTCTGTACGGGACGTTCTCACAATATTTTTGGGATGAAGTAGCAAGGCTAGAATCAGGTGAGTGAATGAGACTGACGTCTATTATATATAGTTCTTTTCATTCTGAACGTATATGATGTGTTCCACCGACACTTAAATGCAGAAAGCGCATATCCTTATACTTTCTATGCAACAGAATTGAAGTAAAAAATGTACTTTCCTTTAAGCGTAACCATTGCAACATTTCAAAATGACGAATATGGCTGCAGGAAAACATATTCGTCATTTTGAAAAGAAAGCTTTATTTTAAGAGAGAATTAAAGATATATAAGTGTGCCATTTCATTACTGTTAAGTGTGGGTATTTTCAAACAAGTATTTGCATGATCTATATTTTCGACACCAATGTGACAATCCACAGCTAAATTAATATATGAAGTGGAGATACCAAAGTAACCTACAAATCAATGTAAGACTGGAAATGAGTTAGGATTTTCGGTACAGTTACATAACGCTTGACTACGAGGAGGGGATATCTCTGTAGTCTGTTGAAAGAATACAAAATACCAGGAAGGACATGAAACGGAGTGCATTTGGCGTCATTGAGGAAATTCTTGAAAGCACTCTAAGAAAATAGTGGCATTTTATTTAAAATGCTTCTCAGAAGAGGAGATGACCAGGAAAAGAAAATTAGTGGAGACGTGGAATTGAATAGTTCTATTTGAGTAAAAGTGAGGAGAAATGGGGCAGAAATTGCAGGAACCAAGATAACGGGTTTTAAGGAGACAGCTGGAGTGGGTTGTCTTGACCTTTAAAACCAAAACAGGATCCTGTGACTTGAGAGAAAATATTCAGACAAGGCGTGCATTTGGAGAATGAAATACAGAATGCAAAAAGGTAGAAGAGTTGAAGGGAAAAAAAAGTTGAATATAATTTTTAATAATCAACCATGACAGTTTCTTAGACCTGTATGGTGAGCAGAAAGGAAGGGACATGGATTGGAGGAAAAGAAGAGCAAACTATACAGTCACGGTAGCTATGTAAGTAAGGTTTGATTGGTAAGAAACAAAATCCTGCATCATTAGTGTGAGAGGAGTCGCAACAAGAGGTGAATTAGGGCAGACAGCAATATCTAGAGTAGATGTATGTATATTGTACTTGGTAATAAACTGCATGGGGCATTCCCTATGAAGTAGTAAGTGGTTATCTCAGTTATTATATTTCTCTAAGGTTGACACCTCTCTACCAATAATTTTCTTGATAGTTTCCTTCTTGTTAGTTTGATGTTTTTGTTAGATTATTTTTCTGAATTATTGACAAAGGCAGGCAAAATTATACTACTGGAGTCAGAGTGCAATTCCTAGGTGCTGGCAATGCAAATGGGTGTGTGACGTGGTTAACCCGTAAATGCCTGGCTTGCATGTTTAAGCTAACATGCCATGTCCTGCCCTACACCACTGGAATCTCCCTCTGTGGACTTCTTTGTTTTCCAGGAGCATTCACATAGGAAGACCTGTCTCCTTTGCATGATATGTCCCTCGACGCCCTACAAAACTTGTTTCAAGACCTCCACCTGCTGACGTTTGACCAACTGCATCAGGATAACGGGATTCCCCCAGGAAAATTCCTCCTCCATGGCCAGCTTTTGGCGACCTGCCACTGGTTAGTGGATGAGGATCCCATGGGGTTATACACAAACTATGCACTATGGGTACTGGACAGCACGTAATCACTTGGCTACATAAGGCTATTAAAGAACATTCTGGAGTCCACCTGACACCCCTTAGCATAAGTGGGAAGATGACTTTGGCCAACCACTACAATGCTCGGAGTGGGACCAGGCACTGGATTCACCTTGCGTCATTTCCCAGAATGAGTGATTCAAGTGCATTCAGTAGACAATCTTACACAGACCCTATTTAACTCTGGCCAAACTCAACAATATATTCAACATTGCTAGCCTTACATGCCCAAGATGCCACTCCGATGCTGCAGACCTCCAACATATGTTGCAAGAGTGCCTTGCACTAGCCGCCTATTGCAGATGGTGTATGCAGCCCTGGCTTCAGTGACTGAACTCACACATCTCAATACATGGGAAGCAACTGGGGATCTACAGGAGGGAACCAAAGCATATAGTTAGGGTTTGATTTGCCAACTTAGCCCTCTTGCTAGCCAAAGGAGTTTTCACCTTCCACTTGAGGGTCTCTCAGCCACCACTTCTGATCCAGTGATGGAACGCTCTTCTCTGGTGGGGTGATGCCAAAATGACTCACCTGGTAACCATCTTCAAGCGGTCCATAACTGATGCGTGGGATATGATGTTTACGCAATTTTGTGAGGAGTTGCAGGAGGCTGACGATCCCTCTTTGCCTACGAGCAGTAAAGACACGGGCCCCCACCTTCCCTCTCCCCCTGTTACCCTCCCCTTTCCGGTCTTCCCAGATTGATTTTGTTTATACGTTCATAACTCCCCAACCTCGCCTCATGAGCCCTTCAGAGCGTTCCATGTGCATGGACCGCTGATGTCACCTTATGTTTAGCCCCATTATGAGCAACACACTCCCTGACATAAGGCATCACTGAAATTCCACCCATCAGTCCTGCTTTCTTCCATCAACACAACAAGCTCCTACAACTTGCACATCCATGTTTCCCCGTCTCTACTCCAAGTTTATTGTTTTGATGGTACCTGTATGAGCAAAGAGTAGGATGGAAAACTACACCTCTTCAACCCTCGGCACAGCATACTCGCACTCTTCCTATCTTCACAGGGGTCTGCGTGCATCTTAACCTTAACCTCTCACTCATTCCAAACTTCACAGTGGCCTCACCCCCAAATTGATATACACATATTGCTTTTCTGATACACATGTTTTGTTGTAATTCTTCTGCTCTGTCATGTTGTACTGGTATATTGTCTCAATAAAATAATTTGAAACTTAGTAAATGGGAGTGGGTCATAAATTGAGGTTTCTGGTTGGCAGAGTAGGCACCCTGTCCAAGCACAATCCACAATCCTAGTATGAGTAAGTCAGATACAGGAAACATTGGTTACATCGCGGTGTTTACACCGCAATACCTTGACAACGCGGGTATTACAACACAAGTCATTACAATGACTTGCGCTGGATGGCGCTCTAACCTAAGGAATAGTATGATTTACTATTCTAACACCTTCCCTTCTGTAAGTAGACTGGAGTTGGAATAGTAAATCATACTATTCCTAAGTCCAGCGACCTCCAGCGGAAGTAGTTGTAACGACTTGTGTTGTGATGTCTGCATTGTAAAGGTATCGCGGTGTAGACACCGTGATGTAACGTCGTATATTCGTCAGATACACAACTTAAATTAACCTGTGCTCACCAGCTGGTAGCTTCGCACAGAGCAGTCAGACTTAACTTAAAAAGCAATTTGTAAAGTATTTCTGCACACTTTAATTACAATAGCACAATGTAAACAGCACAGAAATACTCTACACGAGTTTAGAAAAATAGAGATTAATTATCTGAGTAAAACGAGACCAAAATGAGAAACAGCCAATCAGTAGAAGTAGAGATATGAATTTGCAAAGATTAAGGGCCCGATTATGAGTTTAGCAGTCCAGCCACCAAACCGTTGCAGCTGTGGTCCCTAGAAGAGCTCTATGGCTGCGATGTTTTACTCGCCGTATTACAAGGCATGCAGCCTGAAACACTGACCTTGTTGACTGAGTGGTTCCCACCTGGCCTGCAATGGTCTGTAGTGTTGGCGATGTGTACTCTGTTGCCGTCAGAGCAGCAGTTTCCCTCCAAGGCAATTATGAAAACACATTTGTATTGGCGGGCCCTTGTGGTGGTTCCCCAATGGTGGTCAACTGCCACGGTATGCTCATAGCAGAGCACCACAACAGTGCCTATTGGATGGATTCAAAAGTACACAGCTGATGTCCTTTGACCAAATGGACACACCTAGAAATCACACTATAAAACATACACTGTCCCTGACCATGCTCCTTTGCCTCTCAACTGCAGCCCACAGGACAGCCACCAGTGTTTTATGATCTCTTTTAGATAAGGCAGCTCTTTTTTCTTTTCACTTCTCCCATTTTGCACTCTCCAGAACCTTATTTTTGTTTAAGGTATTTTCTCTAATATCCCTTGGTGGTTTTGTTTTTGCATAATCACTTACTTTATTTTGTAGTAATACCTTGCCCAAAACATCCACATTTTACAGAGGCAAATTTGACAGTCATGGTCGATGAGATCATAAAGTAGGAAAGCAGGAAAATATAAATGTGGCTCAGGGTAGTCAACAGAGTGTATACAGTTGGTGCCACTCTGCAGACACTAATACGTAAAGGGTAGGCCCAATAAACCCTTGAGGGCTTAGGCAGATAAATTGGTAAAGTGAGGTTGCCAACAAGGGATTTTGTTTATGATCACTCAGTTCAATTTCTTTCTAGTTAGATTTGAAAATGTACTTTAACCAATTGTACACGTAACATAAATGTTGTCAGAAAACTATTTGCAGATAAAAGGTGCACACACGGGATTTGTTTTTTGTGAATAAATCACAAGTCTTTTTATATAAGTCAAAGTCAAAAAAAGAAGGGGAAGGGGAATTACAAGAGGAACAATCAATTCCAAGCAATATAACATGAAAGATGGGTTGATTTAAATCCACATTTCATCAGATAACATCTATTTCCAAGTGATTTAAACAGAGACTAATTTCATACATGAAAAGAAATCAACTGTTGTTGTCTGATAATAAGGAATTAGATGATGGTGTCGACGTTTCGGTCTTGGTGGCAGAAGTCCGTTAGACCATCTTCAGGACAGTTAACAATTGCACAAAAGACCCTTTGTGGGTTCAGAGAAACACACGTAGCTTGTTTTTGTATGTTCTTATCGAGGCGTATTGGTTGAGTCTATCGCCTAATTACTGACAAACTTTCTCCTGCACGGAGATTCATACATGGGAAATCCTCGTTATTTCAAATTTCCTGTTCCACAACTTTGTAAATTTGAATTGTCGATTGGGCTCGAAAAAATCCACCACTGGCGTTCCTGACAGTGGCGGATTTTTTCGAGCCCAATCGACAATTCAAATTTACAAAGTTGTGGAACAGGAAATTTGAAATAACGAGGATTTCCCATGTATGAATCTCCGTGCAGGAGAAAGTTTGTCAGTAATTAGGCGATAGACTCAACCAATACGCCTCGATAAGAACATACAAAAACAAGCTACGTGTGTTTCTCTGAACCCACAAAGGGTCTTTTGTGCAATTGTTAACTGTCCTGAAGATGGTCTAACGGACTTCTGCCACCAAGACCGAAACGTCGACACCATCATCTAATTCCTTATTATCAGACAACAACAGTTGATTTCTTTTCATGTATGAAATTAGTCTCTGTTTAAATCACTTGGAAATAGATGTTATCTGATGAAATGTGGATTTAAATCAACCCATCTTTCATATTATATTGCTTGGAATTGATTGTTCCTCTTGTAATTCCCCTTCCCCTTCTTTTTTTGACTTTGACTTATATAAAAAGACTTGTGATTTATTCACAAAAAACAAATCCCGTGTGTGCACCTTTTATCTGCAAATAGTTTTCTGACAACATTTATGTTACGTGTACAATTGGTTAAAGTACATTTTCAAATCTAACTAGAAAGAAATTGAACTGAGTGATCATAAACAAAATCCCTTGTTGGCAACCTCACTTTACCAACTCTGCAGACACAGCTGGAAATTAGGAAGAGGTGGACCGACCTTAGGCTCAAGGTGTGTTCCCTGTTTCCCAAGCACCACCTGAAGGCCTGGAGGACTGTTGGTGGTCCACCTGGCCTCCCATTGCAATGTTTTCCTGGGAGAAGAAAGTCTTGGCCATCCTGCATTCTGAGGGCTTAACAGGAATAGCTGGGGGCATTGGAGTCTGGTAAGTTACACTTTACTGTCACAATACCTCAATGTTCTGTTTGCTCTCAACTCTGCTTTTGCTTTGCTATTGTGTTATCTACCTACTTTCCTAATATTAAATCCTCCAAGTTTCGGAGATGTTTGTTTGTAAGTGTAAATGTTAATTTTTGCATTTAAGGTCAAATGAATCAATGTCCATTACATGCAACATGCTGGAATGTTCTCTGTAAGTGTTTAAATCAAGTATAGGGAAGTAGAGTTTGAAATGACAACAACTATCATGAGGCCCTGTTACTTTAACTCCAAAGAAGATGCAATAGTGATCTTGGCAAGTCTCACTAGTCTGCCCTGTCACAACTGATGTCCACCAATCATGGACTAGGCAATGTTCATACAATGCTCTAATAAGAGACATGTATGACTGCTTTGCCTGATGTTGTCCTGGTCTCCTCAACTGAAATTATTGATTGTGTGAGTGACACCATACCAAGAGTGTAGCTCTAATATATGTAAGGCATGAAGGTAACTCAGCTGATAAGAAGTGGCAGGTGACCCATTGACTCCATAGTGCTCACATGATGACTAAGGCTAGATATACAACCAAGTTGTCTTTTCACCTGTATTCTACACAACTAGGAATTGGAATGGTCAAATACACATGTTGCTTCTACACTGTGTTGGCTTAAATATTCTGGAGATGTCATGTTAATTTGTTATTCCAAAATGCAACATATCAGCACATCTAATGAGCCACTCAATTCTACTACATGTATTGAATGTCTCCAAATGCCTTCTTAACAAGTTCAGTACCACTACAATAGATTACAATAGTAATCTCTACCTATTTTGTTTCTTCCTAGGCCTCTACTTACTTAAATTATGTGGATATATATATATATACCCCATTCCCATCAATAACAATGTCCTCTATTTCTCAACAGGTCTATCTGGCAGAGCACCTGTCCAGAGCTTGCCCACTGAGCTGACTCCCATTCGAACCCCAAGATCAAGCCCTCCGTGATGTCAATACTCCCAGATATGTGAACATGGATGACCTTCTGGGTACATCTGGTCAGCCTGGACAGACAGCAACAGTGGGTCTCACTGTGCTCATAACAACACATCCCACCACAGCTGCAACAAGACAGGTAACCTCTTCATCCCTAATCTGTGTACCTAGCACAGTCATTAACACCTTGTGCCCCCGTCCTGGATTCTGAGGTGGCAATCAGTATCCCAGTCACTGAGGAACCATGACCAAGTGGGAGGGTGCAGCCTGGGCCAAGGGCACAGGTCAGTGGGGTTGGAGGTCATGGGAGGGTAACTGTGAACCCACTGAGAGAGCCCACTGGGGCCATTCACAACCAAGACACCATCCTCCTAGTCTTGGAGCCTATCAACACCACCCTCTGCATGGCCTCTCCACCACCGCCTACTCCATCCTGTAGTCAACCTACATTCAACCCATCAACATCTGTGTCAGCCACAGAAAGTGAGGCCCTACCAGAGGAAGTCACTCCTGCAGCTCCACCTGTCTCAGCAGCAGCCAATCCCCCCCTCACCAATAAGAGGGGCTGTCTACCCAAAAATCCAGGAGGTGTGAATGACGACACACCCACCACCACCAGCAAGAAAACTCACACCTAATTTCCTCCTGGGTGTGCAACACATTCACTTTCTGGACTATTCCTGGACACATTTCCATTTTCGGTTGGAGTAGTATTTTGGACTTTGAACTCCAGACAATCTGGCATCTACAAATATGGTTTCATCCACCATGACTGACTTCTTTACGTTTAGCTTTCCCTGCTTTGTTTGGAACAATGTTTATTTTAACCTTGTTCACTGCAATGAATACACTAGTCACAAAGTCATTGCCTCCTGTAGTATCTCTCACATCTAGCAATGTATATATACTCTCATGTGAATTTTACAATGCCAAAACAAGCTACTTGTGTAAGCATAAATATGCTGAATGTCAACAATGTTTAACTCAGGATAACTACCATGCCACACCAACACATAAATACAAGTGTATGGTCTTAAAAATTCTTTGTACCATTGTTTAAAGCATAGGCTGGCATGATGTTAGAAACAGCACCTAAGGACATCACTCAAATACATTGTGTCAGTGATGACATTTTCAGTTGCAGACCTTAACAACATGGAAGGAGGGGACACAGCTGACAATTTCCTATACAATAGGCAACATACAATGAGGTCTAAATAATCAGTTGAAGCCATATTGTCTACCTCACAAACGGAATCCCACAACATTTAAACCAATAAACAGACACATGACATTTCAACAGTGCCTGATCACAGGGTCATTCCAATCCAGTGTTTCAGCATCTGGTGGAATGTTGCCCTGTGGCCTACGATGAAGGGGCACATCAACAGCTATGTACAATTAATATACAATGAGGATTTAGCCAAGGTGAAGGCAGAACACCATTATGCAATTGATTTTCCTTAACGTCCATCCTATAGCTGTGCAAGCTGTCTTGGTGCAGGTATTGTACACCCAAGGTCGGTGCAGGTTTTGTACACCCAAGGTCTGTGACAGACATTACCGGGAACAATCCATGCCCACTTTGTACATCAGAACAGCATCATATACCTGCTATTGTCACAACTCTAAAATGTTCAAATGAAGATGCCATGGTGAAGGTATCTAAAACACACCAAAACAAAGAGGTTAGCTATGAAACCATACATATGACACCATTCACATAGTCAACCTCTAAAGAACACGGTCCAAGACAAATGTCTATGGTAAACAAAGCAACACTAACAAAACAAACACCTTTCACCAGATTTTTTAATAGCTTTTTCTTTCTAATATTTTCCATAAACATCATCACAAGAGCTGCTTTATTAGTCAGAGTCATGACATCTCACAACATACTTACACTCATGAGAAGAAGTTAGCCATGTGATCTTAACACAAGTCAGCTCCTTTTTCTTCACCACTCTCATCATCATTAGGCATTTCAGGTTCCTCACATGGTGCTTCCTCATTGTCTCCATCCTCTGTGAATGAAGGGTTGTTGCGTTGCAGGGCAATGGTGTAGAGCATTCAGCAGGCTTGGTGATTTGTCGCAACTTCCTAGATGAGTAGAGGAGGGCTCCCCAGTCTTGCCCAGCTGATTCTGGGAACCGGGGACCGACGCTAGAGATGTATAAATCTGGTAAACAGACAACTTGCATATTGATAGACTGGAAATGCTTCAGGTTATGGTACACTTGTTCCCTGGCTTGCGGTACCACTAAAGCAATATGGGAACCATCAATGGCTGCAACCACATGTGGGAGGCAACCAAATCCATAGAAATCCCTTTTCACATGGGCTAAATCCTCACGTTTGGGAAACTATATGTAGCTGACAATGTGTTTCATCATTGCAGAAAGCACGTCTTTGAGTATACCACTGAACACTGGTGTGACATACTACCAAATATAGCCACAGTGCCCTGGAAGGAACCTGTGGCCAGAAAATATATTACTGTCATAAGTCTCACTATTGATGGAATACATGTAGGATAAGGGATTTGAGTTAGTAGATCCAACTGATGACATAAATAATGTATTGTTGGCCTGTTTGAAAAAGCTTCTTGATTACATGCCATTCTACCATGGTCTGAAAGTCTGGAAATGGTGGTAAACTGGAGGCTGTCATCTCCTCTCTCTCCCAAGGTATCTATGTGAGGAGTGAATATAAATTTGGAATATTGGTCATAGTGTCCAGAGTAATACTTAAATATAAAAGTAAGTCAAAAGTCATGTGACAAAACATAACTGCTTCACAAAGCATTACATGTTTTATATTATCATTATCTACTGTTCAACAGACACAATACGCCCATAGTGGCCTCCACATGTTTCTCTGTAACATAAATGTGCACATAATCCATTCAGATTTTTTGAAGTTGCACAATAATAACGATTTCATGAAATTTCAGGTCAAAAACCATGAATCATGGTGTACAGTGCACCAGGCAAATGTTGCCATTATGAACAGTAAGGCACTACACAGATGATTTGTGTATTGTAAACTACAAAGAAATTGAGTATTTCAAATTTAAACAGGTGAGCACTCATTTGTAGTGGTGGTGACGCGCTTAACAGTCGTCAATACTGTTGTTCTAACCGCTAAAATGGAGAAAGCCTGCCCTTGCATATAGGACAATTTGAACTACTGCCGCCGGTGGAAATCAACTACACAGTGGGTGGTTTCCTCCACAGTGGACACAACAATAGGCTAAACATGTCGATTGTGGTGGGTTGAAAAATAACTCACTTTCCTCCTGACACTGCAGCTATCAACACCTCCTCCATTTTAGCTGCTGTTTGCCACCTCTGGAAGCAATCATGCCAAACCAAGCAGGTGATATGGCCCCTGCCTTCTCTCCAGAGTTAGAGAAACTTGTAGCAGACGTCCTTCCCCTGTCTGGCCAGTTCTATGGCTAACCAGAGGAGTAGGTAACAAACTTGCATACAATATTTACTCTGTTAACACTATCCTTTCCATTCCCACAGACTACAATGTGCCTCTGAGTCTCAGAGTAAATTATGTTTACTGGTGTTAATATTTTGGATTCCTACATAGGACAATGATGTAATAAACTGTGCATCTACTGTACTTTGTGTACTTAACATCACTATTGTTTTATGTGTTGTGTGTTAAGCCCTAGATTCTACTTGTGGTGGATTTGCATATCTATGCATGTATACTTTTCATGGTATCAATGATATCTTTGCTCATCAGATTATGGTAAATATGCTTCCAGATGTATTGGGTTTACTGCATAAGATGTGTATTTATACTGTAAGAAACAGACAAGAACGATGTTAGTTATGTGTACAGTCCCACAATTCACCCAGCCCAGATCAGGGCACACCCAACTGTTGTCTGGGAGCTACCTACACCTCACAGACCCCTTCAGAGTACCACACTACCTTGAGGTCACTTATTGGATGGGCAGAAGATGTACATTTATGTTTGGAAGTGTTTGAAATATGACGTTTACTTATGGGTCAGAATGAACAACCTGCAGGAGCAAACTTGACAATGACTTGTGCCTAGTCTGGGCCATGAACCCGGTTGGGTCACATTTATTGTGGCAATACATATTATGCACAGTGTAATCTCCCTGTAGACTGGCAAATCCTTGGATGTTCCCAAAAGAAGTATTCTGAACCACTACTAGCCCAGATTAGTTTTACATGGACTACATTTGAAATGGTGACTGATGTGTCCCCCTGACAAGATACTTCTTTCGAATGACCCACATTGCCCAGGTATGTCATTTACGTACTCCCACAGATCTGGTGAACTTTATCCATAAGTCCTGCTTGCATTGTACATGCCTATTGCACAGGTGACACATTAACAGTGCAGAGAGTTGGTTGGTTACTTGTAAAGAGTTTTTTAAAAGAGAATCATCAGCTTTGTTACAATCAACCAATCTAACAAGATATTCAATGATATGTTGTATGGCATCCCTGTAGCAGTGCCACATATGGCAAAAGGTATCTTCTGTGATGGTAGTACATACCACACAAACTCCATTAGATGTAGTATGATATCCCATTAAGTGTTCTACATGTCTACACATCCCCAGTGAGGTGTTCTCAAGGACACACAATCTAATCCTTTATTTGTGACTTTTCTATACTCCGTCTTAGAATGTAGTCTATACTATGATCCTGCCCTATATGGACCTTGTGGATTAAGTCAATGGATCTGGCTGTAAAGGTGTCTGTATAATCATGATAAAGTAGTTTTCCCTTAAGAAGCTCACAATGTTGTGTTGTGTTTCATAGTATCTCACATTACAATAAATGTAGGATAACCCTGGCCTACATGATGTTAGTCGGCTTAGTCAGTGTATGTCATGATAGTCAGCAGATGACTACAAAATAGTGCATTCATGTCTTTGTAGTGCTTAGCATGTGAGACTGACACATGTAGAATTAAAGCCCTCTGCAGTAGAAACCCCGGGAGTTACTGCCGATGAACAACCAAACCAGTTACTAGAACCTATTAGTAACGAGGCTCCCATGAATATAGAGAATGATGATGTTTGTAAAATGAGTTTGGTTTCTTGGAACATTGCAGGCCTGGCAGATAAGATTTGTGACCCTGCCTGGCTGGCATTTGTCAAAAAATATGCGATTATATGTCTCCAAGAAACATGGCTGGAAGAAAATATTGCCTTCATTGAAGGGTATCAAAGCTTCCTTAGGCCAGCATCCCCCTCAACTAGCGGCAGAGCAAAAGGGGGCCTGGCCATTTTTATAAACTTGGCCCTTTCTTGTGATATAACTAACCACCAAGATGTAAACAGTAACTTTCAAGTGCTTGTACTGAAGAGAGGCAAAAATGCTTTGACTTTAGTTAATTTTTATAACGCCACATCTAGCCAAGGGGAGAGTAACATATTGTTGTTGAATGAAATGCTGAAAGAAGGAACAGGCATATTACCTTGTAAAGTATTGATTGTAGGAGATTTTAATGTACATCCATGCGGTAACCCTCGAGATACCCCAATGGGATCCCTTGGGTGTAACAGCATGGATGGTTTTCACTTTGATCATACTAGACGCGGCTCTCTTCTTAATGATCTGCTCAATGAAAATAACTTGTTTGTAGCCATGTCCTTGGTCCCAGAGTCCAAAGTTTACGATGTCCCGACGTTTAAAGGGTCTCGTCACGGGTCTTTTATTGACCACATATTATTATCTGCAGACCTTGTTAACCAGACCTCTTGCTTTACTATTCACATGAATGTTTATAGTGATCACAACCCCATTTCTATTAATTTGAATGGGGGTATATTTGAATTACGAAAACAATGTAAAGATGGGGGAATTTTACAAAGTATAAATGGTAAACGTCGCTTGAAATGGCATAGGGTAAACCAAGAAAATCTCTACAATGATATTAACAAGTTATGTGGCGAGGAATTAGCGGCCTGTGTTTCAACTTCTATGTCCCCAAAGCAAATTTTAGCTACTTTTGAAGGTGTAGCGTTAACAGTAAGCTCTATGTTATTAGTTCCAGTGAATGGGCAAGTTGATAGTCACCCTAAATGGTTTGATCACGCATGTTCCGTGGCAAGCAGAGACTTAAGAAAGGCGTTAAAAATCAAACCTAGAGATCTAGGCGAAATCAAGATCCTCCGCTCCACTTATAAAAAAACATTAGAAAAGCGGAAAAAGGAAATTAAGGCCAGTATCTGGGAGTCTCTGCTTGACCCAACTGTCCTGGGAAATAGCAGCAAATTTTGGGAGATTGTCAACAAACCTCTGTTTGACAACCCAAGTGATACTGCAATAGGCACAAACATCCCAGAGGCAGATTGGGTGTCCCATTTTAGCGCAATTTTTAAAAGCCATGATCAATTTCTAGATCACGACTTCTTAATCCCATTGGAGAATTCTCCTTGTTTTTCAGTCAACGAAGTAGAAAAGGCAATCCAAGGTCTAACTAGCAATAAGGCACCTGGTCCGGATGGCCTTCCTCCGGATCTTTTTAAATCTTGTATTCGGTTATGGGCTCCTATCCTTACGAACGTAATAAACGCAGCTGCAATTTCTGGGTGCCCAAAATCCTGGGGACAATCAACTATCGTCCCAGTGTTTAAAAAGGGTGACCGTGGTAGCCCGTTATGCTACAGGCCAATATCTTTAATTAACTCTGTAGCAAAAGTGGTAGGGGGTGTGATTTTGAATAGGCTTACAATATGGGCAAATGAGAAAAATATTTTATCCTCAATACAATACGGCTTCAGACCTGGCCATTCAACAGTAACCCAGTGCCTGAACCTGTATTTAATTGTAAGCAAATACACTTTAGCCCGCCAGGGAACCATACACATGGCCTTTATGGACCTATCGTCCGCATTTGATTGTGTGGACAGAGGTAAATTATGGGACATTATGCTAAAAATGGGCATTGATCAGAACTTAGTTCATGTCCTGATCGATCTGCATTCAGATACAAGAGCCAACGTCCGTTACTCCCAAGACTTGAAGGTGACAGGGGACATCAGAATAAATAGGGGCGTCCGCCAAGGATGTATTTTAGCACCATTTCTCTTCAATTTGTACATAAATGAGCTGGAGGACTGTTTGTTGAGAACAGGTGCAGACTACCCCTATGTAGGTAGAAAAGGTGTCCCAGTCTTACTCTACGCGGACGACGCTGTCCTTATTTCAAGGACCGCAATTGGTCTCCAAAAACTTCTGAATTCTTTCTTTGAATTTATGGAGTCCAGAGGCTTAAGTATCAATAACTCAAAGTCCTACACTATGAAAATAGGCCAGGGGTCGCGCAAACCTAATTCTTTTTATACAAATGGGGAAAGAATTCCAAATTCCAAAACCTTCTCATACCTCTGGGTCCTCCTCGACGACCAACTAGAGTGGGGCCCAGCTGTCGTTACAAAGAAGGGAGAAGTAATACGTGTCAATGCAGCAATACTCGGCTTTGCAAGAAAAATGGGCAACAGCCCGGTGGCCGCCTTGCTCAAATTATATCAAGCCAAAAGCGTTGCCATCGCCTGCTATGGCAGTGAGATATGGGGCTACTGCCAGACACGAGCCCTGGAGGTTGCAGAAAATAATTTCTTAAAGAAGGTATTGAGGCTGCCAAGGGGCACCGGAAATTTCTCGGTACACGAGGAGTTAGGTGTACCATTCCTGAGTGACAGAATAGCAGCAAATCCCCTATTATGTTGGCTGAACTCTTGGCTTAACGACGATTTACCTCTTACCCATGCTATATTAGAAGAAGCTCTAACCTGGGAAGGTAGGTTCAAGGTTCCGTGGCTGAGGTACATTAACGACCGTCTAACCGAAATGGGGCGGCCGGATTTGTTCTCATCCCCAAACTCTATAACCAAAGCTGATGTAATTTTTGTGAAAAAGACATTCATGTCTACTAGGTACCTTGCCCGGGAGGAGGGCGAGTTGATGAAAGACAGTGTAAGGAAACACGCCCTACTTAAAACATGTCCTCAAATGGAACCATATCTATCCTGGCCTATGTCTGGATATGAACGTTATCTCTTGACAAGGTTCCGTTTTGATTTATTTCATCTCCTTTTGGCAACACCAAGAGGAGCCCATCGAGGTCAAGTGTTACCTGCTTGCGGCTGCGACGGGAAGTCTCCGCAAGATTTGGCACACTTTTTATTTATTTGCCCTTATTATACAGTACCTCGGAAGTTGTACCTAAAGCCTTGTCTAAAAGATCTACAATTTACTCAGATCAAACCAGCACTTTATTACCTCCAACTCCTGAATTGTGATTGTACCTTGTTTGTATGTAGCTTTTTGAAACTAGCTATTATTTTCAGGAAAAGTATGGAAGGTTAATTATGCTGCTACTATCGTTGTACTTTTTAACCCTTTTAACTTTGTATAATTATTTATATTTTTAAACTGTTGCACCTTATGTGTTATTCTGGTTCTACAATACCCACGCATATTACCTTGTGTCTCATAGATGAAATGGATGGTTCTCTTTTATTTTATATCAATGGAATATGTTATGTCTGTATGTTTTTAAAATGTACTTTTATGAATGTAATGCTTACATTCGAATAAAGATATTTGAACTGAACTGAACTGACACATGTAGTGTGTTAACTATTGACTGATACTTGTGCTAGGTGTATACAAAATATGTGTCGAATAAACAAATATCCTTGGATTTGTATATATAATCTGTGTATTCATCTACTGTATCCATACGGGCCAACACCCATCAGAAGCAGTCCTTTTGGAAAGCCATCACCCAGAATGTGTGGACCCTGGGGGTCTTTCGCCAGCGCAGCATCTATTGCCGTTAAAGGTGGGGGGACCTCAGACGCTAAACCAGAAAGGTCATGTAGGTCCATCTGGGTCTGTCCTCCCAATGTGCACTGGGTGTGCGCCAGGCCCTGACCCCTCCAATGGCCCACATACTGGCAGTGACTTACTCTGAGCTTGGTGGGCAGTTGAAGGCCCAACAGCCCTGAAAAGGGGGGAGGAGTCCTGGCTAGATTCATACACGTAACATTGCCAACTTTGTGTGTTACAGGCAGGCATTTTCCCATCATTATTGGGAATAGCTCATGTGTGCCACACAAGCGGAGCTACTGTTTGCATTGGTCTGGTAGTAGGTGCATGCTGATATTCTGTGTCTATTGTCTTTATGACCAGGAACACAACTGAGTCCAGGCAACTAACAATTTCCTAGTTTGAGCAGAGACATGGCTGAGTGAAGTACAACATCTGAAGGGGTTTTGAATTGTAGGAATGACATCTGTGAATGGTGTCATCACCTGTACCAAGGAGGATTTGGCTATGAGAATAATAATGCTGTTTGCATTTGGAGTATCTGTCTCCCAAAAAATGTTTCCTTTATTGTCTCCAGGCAACATGTGATACATAGGTAAACTACTTCAGAACAGCTTTCATAAGCCTCTTCAGGTAGTGGACATATGATGACGTTTCAAGTCAAAAGTGTCATCAGTGTGCAACGAGCATTTGCATGTGACATGACGATTGCTCCAACACATATTGATGATACATTGGCCTTTAACTTGACCTTCAATACATCATGATGTGTGTTAAGGAAAATGACTATTTTGTCAAATCTGGGCATTGTGTGAACATTGTGCAAATGAAAAAATTGTATCCATGCCACTGGAATCAAGCTATCCTAGCTGAAGAGGGGTGAAACCCCGAAATCGGTCCTAGGGTGCTTGGTTCCAGTGCAGGAAGGACCTGGCTTGGCAGTTTGGGCTGGACTGTACCCATGAGGCATAGGGTCAAGACTGATTTGCATATGGCTGGGTTCAAACTGGAATGGGATGGTGAGCAAAAAAACGATGGATTTAGGCCCAGATCTCTGTACTGGGGTGAATGTATGACATTGTTCTGCATTCTGTCCATCAACTGTTGTTTTTGAATTTGTCAGCCCGAGTGGGACGGGTATGCTCAGACGTGAGTCCAGTGCTCTCCATGCCACTGGAATCAAGCTATCCTGGCTAAAGAGGGTTGAAACCTCGAAACCGGTCCTAGGATGCTTGGTTCCAGTCCAAGGAGGACCTTGCTTGGCAGTTCGGGCTGGACTGTTCCCATGAGGCACAGGGTCAAGACTGATTTGCATATGAATGGGTTCAAACTGGAAGGGCATGGTGAGCAAAAAAACGATGGATTTAGACCCAGATCTCTGTACTGGGGTGAATGTATGACATTGTTCTGCATTCTGTCCATCAACCGTTGTTTTTGAATTTGTCACCCCGAGTGGGACGGGTATGCTCAGACGTGAGTCCTGTGCTCTCCATGCCACTGGAATCAAGCTATCCTGGCTGAAGAGGGGTGAAACCCCGAAGCCGGTCCTAGGATGCTTGGTTCCAGCCCAGGGAGGACCTGGCTTGGCAGTTTGGGCTGGACTGTTCCCATGAGGCACAGGGTCAAGACTGATTTGCATATGGCTGGGTTCAAACTGGAATGGCATGGTGAGCAAAAAAAACGATGGCTTTAGGCCCAGGTCTCTGTACTGGGGTAAATGTATGACATTGTTCTGCATTCTGTCCATCAACTGTTGTTTTTGCATCCATCTTATTTGGTAACATCATTTAACTTTGGTATACTACAAGTGCCAAAGTATGCAAGGTTGTCTAGAAAAGTCCAACAATCCATTTGGAGCTGTCTGAGGTTATGTCATAAGTGGAGCCAACTGTTTACAGGTTATGAAGCACGCATGCATATGCTCTTGCTCATGGTGAAGCCTTTATGGTGAACCATGAAGATGGTGTGATATGTGCACTGAATAAATGCTTTCTGTTGAACTGTGATGGTCAGGTGTGAAAATGCAGTTGCAATAAACCTATTTTACATGTCATTTCAAATTCATCCAGGGTAAGTGAAGGAGAAGGGGACAATGTCAGTGGGGACACCGCTGATCACATTGGTTCCAGACATTAGAGCATAGACAAGAAGAGACCCAGTGGCAAGGAGGGTGTGCCATGGAAGACACAGACTCAAGTTCATGTTCATCCGAGTCTTCCGCCAGTGGACACTCCCAAGTGGTGGCAGACCCCAAATGATTAGTTCCACCTCCATCCCTGTCTGCCACCCCTAATTCCATCCCCACCCTTCCTGTTGTCCACCAACTAGTTGGCTGTCTAGCTGCCCTAAGAGGGGGGCCTCCTCCTTTTTTGCAGTCTAAAATTCAAGGGGATGATCCTGTTGAGGTGTAAAGGGGGCAGGACCCGGAAACTGAAACGTACATAAGCTATATCCCCTCCACTATGGATTGGTATTTCACTTAGGTGAAAGTGTATCCCGTACCATGGGGCAATTAAGGCCTCTTATTTCTATCTAAGTGTGCTCTCTCCCACTCCTCACTCTATGCCACTCCTACCGCTATCAAGATTTTAATCTTTTTGCATATCCACTATTCCAAGATATACATCTATATAATTATGAACATTGGATATACTATGTCAAAAAACATTTATTAATTTGCCCTTAATTCTCTTTTTCTTTTTTTCATGGTTAGAATCATGTTACAAAGAAACAACAGCTAACATTTTTACAGTACAAATACAATGTAATGTAAACATACAAGTCTTACAAGACATTACTTACATATATCATGTGTTTAATCAATCAATCAATCACTCAGTACTTTTATAGAGCGCACTATTCACCCGCGAGTTTTTCAAGGCGCTGAGGGTGGGGGGGGGGTGCTGCTACTGCTCGAACAGCCAGGTCTTGAGGTGTCTCCTGAAGGTGAGAAGGTCTTGGGCTAGTCGGAGGTGGGTGGGGAGGGAGTTCCAGGTCTTGGCGACGAGGTAGGAGAAGGGTCTGCCGCCTGTTGTTGTTCTTCTGGTGCGTGGTACGGTGGCGAGGGCGAGTCTGGCTGAGCAGAGTTGGCGAGTCGGGGTGTAGAACGAGAGGCATTTGTTGAGGTATTTCGGTCCGGCGTTGTGGAGCGCTTTGTGTGCGTGGGTGAGGAGCTTGAACATGATCCTCTTGTTGACGGGGAGCCAGTGCAGGTCTCTCAGGTGGGCGGTGATGTGGCTGTGGCGGGGGATGTCCAGGATGAGGCGTGCAGAGGCATTCTGTATGCGTTGCAGTCTTTTCTGTAGCTTGGCAGTTGTCCCTGCATAGAGTGCGTTGCCATAGTCGAGCCGGCTTTTGACGAGGGCTTGGGTGACAGTCCTTCTTGTTTCCGTGGGGATCCATTTGAAGATCTTTCGTAGCATGCGGAGAGTGTTGAAGCAGGAGAAGGAGATGGCGTTGACTTGCTTGGTCATAGTGAGCGATGAGTCCAGGACTAACCCTAGGTTGCGTGCGTGGTCGGTGGGTGTCGGTGCTGTGCCCAGGGCGGCGGGCCACCAGGAGTCGTTCCAGGCAGAGGGGGACGGCCCAAGGATGAGGACCTCCGTCTTGCCTGTGTTCAGTTTCAGTCGGCTGATCTTCATCCATTCGGCGACGGCCCTCATTCCTTCTTGGAAGTTGGATTTGGCGGTGACTGGGTCTCTGGTCAGGGAGAGGATCATCTGGGTGTCGTCAGCGTAGGAGATGATGTTGAGGTCGTGTGCGCGGATGATGTCGGCGAGGGGGCTCATGTAGATGTTGAAGAGTGTTGGGCTGAGTGATGAGCCTTGGGGTACGCCGCAGATGATCTTGGTGGCCTCTGAGTGGAACGGGGGTAGGCGGACTCTCTGGGTTCTGTCGGTGAGGAAGGAGGAGATCCAGTCCAGGGCCTTTCCCTGGATCCCTGTGTTGTGGAGACGTGTTTTTAGGGTGCGGTGGCAGACCGTGTCGAAGGCAACTGAGAGGTCTAGGAGGATGAGGGCTGCAGTTTCTCCGTTGTCGAGCAGGGTTCTGATGTCGTCGTGGCGGCGATGAGGGCGGTCTCGGTGCTGTGGTTGCTGCGGAAGCCAGACTGGGACGGGTCGAGGGAGCCGTTGGTTTCGAGGAAGTTGGTCAGTTGCTTGTTGACTGCTTTCTCAGTGACCTTCGCCGGGAAGGGGAGCATGGAGATGGGCCGGAAATTCTTGAGGTCCTTGGGATCTGCTGTTGGCTTCTTAAGGAGGGCGTTGATTTCAGCGTGTTTCCAACTCTCAGGGAAGGTGGCAGATTCGAAGGAGCTGTTGATGATGTCTCGGAGGTGGGGTGCAATGATGGTGTCTGCTTTGTTGAAGATGTGGTGAGGGCTTGGATCGGATGGAGAGCCGGAGTGGATGGTGTTCATGATCTGGGTGACGTCTTCGGTGTTGACGGGGGTCCAGCGACTGAGGAGGGCGGTGGGGGCATTGGTTCTGCGGCTGGTGGAGGCGTCTGGTTTGCGAAGCTGTCATGTATGTCGGCGATCTTGCGGTGGAAGAAGGCCACGAGGGAGTCGCAGAGGTCCTGCGAGGGGGGATGTCGTTGGAGCTTGAGTTGGAGAGTTCCTTCACGATGCTGAAGAGCTCCTTGCTGTTGTGTGCGTTGTTGTCTATGCGCTCTCTGACGGCCGTTCTCTTGGCGATGCGGATGAGCTGGTGGTGTTTGCGTGTGGCGGTCTTAAGGGCCTCGAGATTTTCCGCAGTCCATTCTTGGCGCCAGGCTTTCTCTAGAGTTCGGCGGGATTTTTTGGAGTCCTTGAGGTCTGTGGTGAACCATGTGGTTCTCCTGCTGTTGTGCTTGTTAGGGGCGAGGGTGTTGGCACAGTTGCTGATCCACTGTGTGAGGTTTCGGGCGGCGGTGTTGGTGTCCGAGGCGTTGGCCGAGGAGCTCTGGGCGAGGGCGGCGGTCAATTGGTCAGTGGTGACTTTGCTCCAGCATCTTCGGGGGATCTGCGGCGGTTGGATTTGTGCGGTGAGTTTCTTGGAGAAGTGGATGCATCGGTGGTCGGTTCAGTGGAGAGTGGTGGTGTGGCTGACCATGACGTTGGTGCTGGCGGAGAAGATGGGGTCCAGCGTGTGGCCTGCGTATGGGTCGGGGTGTTCACTAGTTGCTTCACTCCAAAGTTGGAGAGGTTGTCGAGCAGGGTGGTGGTGTTGTTGTCGTTGTTGTTCTCCAGGTGGCAGTTCAGGTCCCCCAGGAGGATGTAGTCTGTGGTGACGAGGGCGTGCGTGCTGAAGAAGTCGGCGATGGATTCGTTGAATTGTGGGCGTGGACCCAGTGGTCTGTAGATGAGTGTTCCTCTGAGGGTGGTCTTGGGGTCGGTGTGGATCTGGAAGTGTAGGTGCTCGGCGGTGCTGAGAGTTTCTTCGGTGCTGGACGTGACTCTGAGGGGGTTCCTGTGGACGATGGCGATTCCTCCTCCAGGCTTGTTGGTACGGTCCCTCCGGATGATTTTGTAGCCGTCCGGTATGGCAATGGCGATGTCAGGGGCCGTGGAGGCGTTCATCCAGGTTTCCATCAGGAACGCGACGTCCAGGGCTGTGTTTACATATATAACACTTAAACATATGTGTCCAACCGGAAATTCACATAAAATAGTTTTGGGGATATATTACACTCCCTCAAACATTAGATTCTATAGATCTTGTGTGGCCCTATGTCATTGGGGAAAGAAAGGCATGTATATCCTAGTGCATTTTAGAAGATTTGAGTTTTTCTCTTTCTTTTTCTCACATATAATATAATCTTTGAATGGTGACATTCGCCTCCTGACCCCTTATTATAATACAAAGACGTGTTTTGACCTTCACAATGAGCCTGCTGTTTTGCACAAAGGACTCATCAGGTCTGGGTATGTGCTTTGAGTGGGACACGGAGGTGCTCTGTTATAGGATCTTTCTACTCGTCAGTATGTCTATCTCATCTTGGAGAGCCATGGCTGCCTCTTCAAAGAGGGGTTAGCATTATGCCTCTTTTCTTTGGACCATTATCTTCTTTCCATATTCATTTTGAGGAAAGAGAGCTGACATCAGGGAGTTACCCCCGGAGTCTCTCATTTGGCTTTCATTTCGAGTGACAGGCTTTCCTACTTTGCGAGTATCACATCCTGGTTTCTGAGCCTATGCTGCAGGCACCTCAGCCCCTGCTCCTGTTACCCTGACTGCCCTGAGTGAGGAGGTTATTGACCTACTGAGAAACATATCTGTAGGCCAGACGGCACTCCTGAATGCCATCCAGGTGCAAGGCAGCCATCTGACATAGATGGTGGCCTACCTGGCATCCACTGTGCTATGTCTGTCCTTTAGAGGTCTTTTTAGGCTCTGGCCTCCAAATTCATGGCAGTCTAACATTCATTCAAACCTTCCACCCCACCTCCTGCCCCTTCCAAATTCCTTATTGTCATACCTGTTCCACGCACTTGCACACATCTGCACGCACACACTTCATCAGACCCAAACACCACACACACACAAACTGCATTAAAAACGCAGGCATGCAACCTCTCACCAGACACTCACCCCCTCACCACCATCAGCATACACCCAGACACCACACCAAGATACATACCGCTCCACAATGCCCAGAATTAATGCAGACACTACAGCAACAGTATTAGACCCCCTCCTCGACACCCAGCATTCATGCAAACACTACACCAAGAGCCACAGACCCCTCCAGAATACCCATCATTCACTCAGACATAACGCCAACAGCCACAGACCCCTCCAAAACACCCAGCATCCACATCAATGAAACGTAAAGAACACAAACGCTCACAGTCACCCACACAACAGAACACACAGTAGACACAGCACACACACCTCTCACTACCACTCCCTCTACTTCCCAAACCCAGCTCCCATCCAAAAATCCTAACCATTTTCCCCATGAAGATGTCTTGTTTGCCCTTGTCCTTTCCACTGTGCTAACCACCCCCTTCCAAAGCAAAAATAACATATTCCAAACCCCACCACATCCCAATCAACCACTGAGAAACCTAGTTCTCACTCCAGTAAGCTGAGCCATACCCCAGAGAAGTACAAAAAAAAAACACCCAAAGCAAAACCCAATCATCCAACATCCCAAACCACCCCTGGAAAACCTTATCCCCGCACTTGCAAACCCAGCCATACCCCTGAGATGTCAAAGAAAACCTCTCCCAAAAACCAAACCCTTCCCTTCCACATCCCAAACCACCCCTAGAAAACCTCATCCCCATCCCCCTTAAACCCATCCTTACCCTGGAGATGTCTAAGAAACCCCTCCCAAAACCAAACCACCCCTCCCTAAACCATCCCCCCTCCCAAATACTATCTTCAAGGTGCCTGCTATGCCCAAATGATACCCCTTAATGAGGAGGTTCTCTGGCAATTTCAGTAATGGCAAGTTTGGTGAAACAGCATTGTGCTGTGGCACAGATTTCTGTAATGGACTGCCCATTGGCCTTTGTATGCGTTATATTTGTTACTCATTGATTAAACAGTTTCATAGTTTGGAAGACATTAGTCCTACCATTACCTTCCTACTTACATGATGTTATTCTATAGCTAGTGATGTGTGAGAACAGTTGTGCTGTTTTATCCCTGATTGCTGATCCATTTGAAGTGATTAATATGATCTGACCTTGGAGCCAGTGCTAGAGTTACACAGGACAAGGGGAAATGTTGAATGGATGTCTATGTGGGATGAGATCCAATTGGGTGTTATAAAATATGATAAGTATTTCATCTTGGCCTAGCCAATGTCAAAATCATGTAGGTTACACTTCTCCTATGATGTAAGTTGGATATGTGTTTGAAGTATATATTTCTTTATTAACCGTACGATTACTTAAAATCTTTACAGTATAAAAATACATAAGCAAGGCCCCCCCGTCCGATCTCCCCCAAGGAGTTTCCCGGTGTTCAAAGTAAAAAAAAACAAAGAAATGCGCCATGCCTGCATTGGCTCTGTTTACTGCTTTGTGTCCCTTTAAGAATCTAAGATAATATTGGGTTAACATGTGATATTCTTTCCTTTTCACACCAGTTTTTACTTAGTCCTGTAAGGATCAATGGTCATATAAAAACCTTCAGGGTCATTCCCTCATAATATCAGTCGCCATTAGTAATAAGTTCTTAATATGCCCCCAGCTGGGTCCCACACACTCTTTATGATTTGCTTGCCGTTCTAAGAGCCCCTAGGTTGAGTGACATCTGTCGAGGTTTGGCCGCCAGCTGGGTTAATTACTGAGTGATTTCGACCCTAGAAAATTCCGCCTGTTGCTGGGAGTCGAGTGCAATTCTAATTTGGTGAGTAAACTTGCCTTGCTATAGCAAGTAAGCAAGTAGTGGTTTCTGTGAAGCACCATGCTGAGGCCCTTATCCCTTAGAGCTTGGCGTAGCAAACGATGACGATCGCTGGCCAGCTTGGGACAACAGCATAAAAGATGTAAACAGGATTCCCTGTGGTAATTGCATAGCCGACAGGAGACAATGTTATCTTTTCATGCACATTTTGGGATGAAATCCAAGAGCTTGAGGGCAGCGAGGTGCAAGAACAGAATTTGTTTTCTCAGTATGGTTGAGCTTTTCTGAGAGTGTATTTTCAAGTAGCAATGAGAGGGAGATGAACCGGAGTGAGGATCGATCCAGTTCAAACAAGATGGTCTGGACTTGCCGCTTCACAGCTTTAGCCCAGGCGGAATAAGGGATTTTGTGAAGAGACATGCTCTCTGCCGCTATTTTCAAACAATCTACAGCTTGATCCAGCTTGGAGTGCCATGGGGAGCCCACTGCCATAAAAATTGTTGGAAAAAAAATATTTGAGAGTGGTTTTGGGGTCTTTCAGCACTCAGATATAATATTTTATTAAGTCCCCCTGTAATGTGAAGTCCCATCTGTTTATCCCTATTTCCAGCCTTAGACTGTTGTTCTTTGCTAGCCTGGACACCTGTAGCATGATCTTGTAACCTTTTATCTGGGATGCATTGATGACTTTCTCTAATGCACCTGGGAAGGCAAAGTGACCGTAAGTAATTGCTGGAATTAGTTTTGCCCTAAGTACTGTCAGCATGGGCTCTATAGATGGACTTACTAGGTGGTAGCTTAGACGTTTAAGTGACAGAATTATTCTGTTAATTCTCGGCTTTAGTTCCTTTATATGTTTGGCTGCTGTAGCCCTCTCTGTTACCCATACCCCCAAGTAATTATAGGATGTTGCTGTCCTAATTCAGTGCTCGCCCAGAGACCAGGTTGCTTGCTTTATGTGTGGGTATTTGCCACAGATTATTATCTTTATCATGGTCTCGCTAATTTGCAGGCTGTTTTCCTCATTGTACATTGTTAGACTTTTTAATGCTCTTTGGACTCCCACCCTGGTGTGGTCCATGATCACTGTGTCATCTGCATACTGAAGAATTCCTAGGGTCATCTTGCCCAATCTCGAGGGTATTAGGCTGGCGTCTTTCAAGGCATACCCCAGGTCTGTCGTGTACAGGTTGAATAATAGTGGGGCCAGCACACAGCACTGCTTTAGCCCGTTGTTGCTTTCAATTCTCGTGGTTGCAGTGGTTGGACTAAGTTTGACCTGGACCCATGTCCCCACGTAGAGGGCTGATAGTGCTTTTAAATGGGTTACCGGGATCCCCAAGGATTCGAGTTTTGCCCATAGTCGACCTCGATTGACTCTGTCGAAAGCCGTGGAGTAGTCTATAAAGCAGCAAAACAGGGGCAGCTTATTGCTCATTCCCGCTTGCTTTGAGAGGTGAGACAGCATTGGGATATTGCCCATGGTGGGGCTGTTTGCTGTAAAACCGGTTTGCTAGGGCAGGAGGATACCGTTCTTATCCACCCAGTCCTCTAAGTCCCTCTAAGTCCCTCAATAATTGGCGGGCATAGAGCTTAGCTTCGATGTCAAGCAGGGCTATTAACCTATAGACGGCAGGGTTTGAGGGGTCTCCTTTCTTGTGGTTTGGAAACAGGATAGAGCCTTTCCAAGATTGTGGTAATATTGCTGTGAAGTATGAGTGATTATATAACGGCGTGAGGATGAATGCAAAGAAAGCTAGAGCAGACTTGAAAACTTGAGTGGGAATGCCGTTTCGTCCTGGAGCCCCATTGGTTCTTATAGCCCTGATTTTGCTGGTGGTCTCCTCCACTGTGTAAACGTCAAACTGACTAGGCACTGTAGTTTCTTCCTGCGCACTTTGTGGTTTGTTGACTTCAGCTGCAGCCTGTGACCACTCTGAGATGGGAGGACCCACTTTGTGTGGTTTGCTCATGTACAGACCTTTCACATACTGTTCCCACACATTGCAGGCGGCACTATTTTCTTTGAGCAGACTACAGGGGCTCAGGCTATTGATGTAGCTCAATAGGTTGCTGTTATCAATTTCTTTAATGAATGAGAACACTTTGAGCCAGTTCCTTTCTGTCTGCTGTCTTTTCAGCTCCCACACTTTCTGCTTGTATGTGGATCGCAGGGCAGAGATGGAGTTCGGCAGTGACGAATAGTCTCCTTTCATTTTTGCCTTAATTGCCCTTTTGAGAGCAAGTTTATGTTGAATCGGGCACTTCAGGCTCTGTGTTCAGGCTAAGTTTGTTTTAGGTTAGGGCTTCTTCTTACTTGATTGACATTTCCCAGGGTCTTCTGTAAATCCACTATCAATGTCTCACAAAGACTTATGATGTTATTTGATTGCCTTGTCTGAAATACCTCCTCCTTGCAGCTACATACTCCAGTAGGCTATTACTAAGGTTGGTGGTCCATTTTAAACATTTATGGGCTAACTGTTGTTCATTTGCCCTGGGTTACACCAAAAGTGGCCTATGGTCGCCTTCATCTGTCGTCCACTGCAAAATCACATAGTTTGTGTGCCTGTCCTTTGTTGATTAAAAGATAATATATAGTGGCTATGTTCCTAAAGATCGACTTGAGTATCCACGATGGGCGGCTGGTTTTATTTATTCCATGGGTAGATTGTAGCTTAAAGCTTTTAAGGAGAGAGATCAATGGATTTGAATTCTTCCCACTGCTGGGCATGGCTCGGACATGACCCAGACCTCTTGTGTTAAAATATCCCACGATTATCACATTGTGGTGATCAAATTTAATGAGTATGTCTTCCAAGGTGCTAATAGAGGATTTCATAGACTGTTGGATTGATACAGCAATTCATTAATTGCAAGGAATGGGGCTGATGTCCTTTTCTCAGCCCCTCAATTGTAATAACTTGGAGGTCAGGTGTTTCTACTTTTATGGCTGTGGTTTTGAATTTGCAAGCATGACTTAAGAAAATGGAAAGACCTCCTGCCATCCGAAGATTGTCTTTTTAGTCGCTGGTATGTGGTGTTCATAGAATCCGCCAATTGGGGTGGTTGATGGTGCCCAGGACTCCTGGAAGCACAAAATGTCCTCCTTTGCAAAGTAATCTTGTGTGGCCTTGTCCCTAGAGATGTTGCTTAACCCCGCGATGTTCCATGAATTGAGGGTTAGTTTACTTTGTTGATCACTAATTAAAGTTAAGCATCCTCTACTGACTTTACTATTTCTTTGGTTAGGAATGCTGTTGCCATGGCACCTCCATTTGGAAATGCTCTTGTTGGAGCAACTGCACTCTAAGCTGCATGTCACTCTGCAAGATGTTGATTTTTATTGGGGTTCTTAGTCGCCTGGGTGTCTCTCTCCCTCCTAGGCTTTTGTTCATTGTGCCTATGAGGACTGAAGTTGGTTCCTGCTAATCATATATGGGTTTGAGAACATGTGGGTATTTCGGTATACTGAGGGCGGTGGATACGATACCCCATTCTGTGAGAAGCGGAGCTTTGCTGAGGACAGCCTATTGTTCTTGCTGTTCGATGAAGCCGACTAAGGTGGAGTCTTCGTGGGTACCTCTCTCTAGACTTCTGAACTTTACCCACTTTATGTTATCTGAGGTGATTTGTGCCAGCGATTTGATGTGTCCAAAGAGATGTAGGATGCTGGCCCTGTTCAGGATGTCATAAGAAACTATAGCTGAGTATCTAGGGGTGAGCAACACCTTGTGGATTGCTAGTTGGTTATTGTGCTTGGAGGTGTGTAGTGTCAATCTGTCCTCCCACAGGGAGGGCCTCTGAAAGTTCTGATTTAGTAGGTTATTATGGGTGTCTCTTTACTGTTGTCTACCTGTTGCCCCTTTTGGCAATCCCACCCAAGTTTGTTCTTCTAGGTGCTCAGCCTGGTAACTTTTGAGATGTTTCTGCACTCTGTATAGAGACTCCAGGTTGGGGAGGTAATGGCCCGGTCTTGTGTGCTGGCAGCCTCCTGTGATATGGGCTGCCAAATTGCCTCCTGTGATATGGGCTGCCAAACTGCCTCTTCCTGAGTCTTCTCTATTATTTGCACTGCTATTTGTGGCCCTCCCAGTGAGTGTTCCATTGAACTCGGTCCTTGTCTGTCTTGGTGTGTTCTTCCCTTGTAGTCTTGGCCTTGCTTGGCTATTTAAAGTTAAAAATGGGGCAAAAGGTTTTTGAGATGTTTGTATTCTCTATGCAGTCAGATTTCAGTATTGCTGCTAATAATGATCTTTTTTTTAATTTTGGATTTCTTCAGTTTCTTCTTGGCACTCTTTGACAGTGAGACTTCTGCCCCTGCCACTGCGCCTTTAACCTGGGGGTTAGCTCTTTCTGTGGGACATCGAGTATTGTGCAGATTGATCGGACCTCAGGGTCCCCATTCCCTTGGGCTTCTATGATGTTTTTAGTGCACTTATTGCTTAGCCCTGCCTTAGGGTCCTTGAGGGTCCTTGAGTACTCTGTTATCTGCAAGGAGGTGGTTTCTAGTGTTGTCTGGTTTCATGATCTTCTCAACTGATTCCTTGTGGTTTTTAGTTCTAGTGGGAACATCTATCTCTGTCCCTTAGCTAGTGCCAGCATGTCCTTAGTACTTCTGGTAGCCCTGACCACTTTTCTATAATGTCGGCACAAGAGCTAGTACGAGCTGAATTGGCTTTGTGAATTTTGAGTGAAGTCTCTTATTTTGTTAGCTTATCATCTTGGCGCACCAGATGCTGGGTCATTGACTGCAATAGATCGATTTTTACTTCCATTTTGGTATCCTGTGCTTCTCTCAGTGCTCTTGTGAGTCACTTCTTCCACTGGTTTTTGCTTGGCTTCTTGGCCCATTGGGCTCCAACCCTCCATTTGGGGCATTCTCACTTTAGAGTTCCTTCTAAGATTTATTGGTGTTGCATCCAAGGTTATTTCAATTTTCAGCTCAAGTTTGTGTAGGAAGAAGGAGAGTAAGTCATACATACCTGGAGAATTGGTCTGACGATCTTTCCAGGGTGTTGCTTTTGGAGCAGTTCTCATACAGGTAGACATTGGAGGATTAACCACGAGCACCACTTTGTTCTCCTTATCGTCCTCCTCTATCGGCCACTGATGGATTTCTGCTGTAAGGGGCTCTTAACCTTAGCTGCGGGCTTGGGAGTGCTCTCAGGGCTCCCTATTTTTTGTATGGCGGCGGGCTCTCTAGAGTGATGACCACTCTGATCCTTGGTGTCCCCAAGGGATCCTAATGATGTAAAGGTAGTCTCGATCTCACCTTTCACCGCTTCTGAGGGACTCTTTGGCATGTCTGTTGGACCACCGGAGGCCTGGAAGAAGTGGGTGATGAGCCCTTGATGGAGGTGTTACAGTTATTTTGTTCCTGAGTTTGTAAGATGGCTGTGCTTCTTGTTGTCCTTCTTTGTGCAGGTCCTATGGGCTCAACCTCCACCGTGTCTGGATCTTTATTATTTGGCTTTTTCTTTTTAAGCATCATGTTCATGCGCCGATGTCTGCAAGTTCTGGAGGTTCAGTTCAGTACTACGCTCCTCTTGGTTGAAGCGCGCCTCTACCCATAGTCAAGGTTCTCTAGGGTCCTCTTTGATGCTGCTCCCAGCAACCACTGCAAACCACACACCGGCTCGAAGAATCAAGACAAATCAGGCAAGATAAGTGATTAGGTGGTTAAGCTGGGTTAGGCTGTTGTGTAAGCTAGGATGCCAGTGCAGCGTGCTGTGAGACCACAGCTGAACTCAGGACCTGGAGCTTGGAGCAAGAAGGTGGAGAGGTGAGGGGCACAGTACTTCCCCTATACAGCACAGCACAGCACAGCATTCCTAGTCGTTGTTCTTCGTTCTTTGTTACTCCTACTCCTACTCCTACTGCCTCATGGTACAGTGTACACCACTGTTCTAGTGGTCACTCCCACAAGCTGCTCCGCAGGCTGCTCCAGTCGTTATCCGAGACCTAGGATGCTCCTAATTGCCCTGAGGGAGACCAGGTGAGCGGGGCCCACTGGTGCTACCACAAGCCACATCCAACTTAGTTGGGCCACTTCTGTGATGCATCCTGGGCATGCTCTCAGCAACCGTCAACTAGTGATGGCTGCGCTCGCTGCTCCCCCAACCCTCCCAACTTGTCCGCTAACCACGTGGTTGGAGTTTCTTTTGCACGAGCACGTCCCACTTCCTCAGCCTCCAAGGGCTGCTCTCCTCTGCTCTGCTCATAACCAGATTGCTGTGGTGGGGGGTAGGACTACTACACCCACTGCGGTAGCCCCTGCAGTATTCACGTAGTAATGGCACCAGCAGCCCCCTTCTTTCCCTCCTTCAATGTCGCCTCTATGTGGGAGTGGGGGCTTGGGATCACGATCAGCAGAATCAACGAGAGGTCAGCGGGAGATGCGCAGCAAAAGCAGGAGCTCTGGACAGGCGGTACAAACAAACAAACAGACTCCTTCACCTTTGCCTCCTTCGCCTTTGCCTCACCGCACCATGTTTTTGATGTGTTCAAGTTAGATATTTGGCTATCCACACATTGAGGAGGGTATTAAATTGAATTGCTACTTAATCCTCCAGACTATTAGGCAAGAAACATGTCGATCCCTTAAGAGTAGAGTGCGGTTATCCTGAACCATTACTTCAGATAGTCGCCACTCTTTCGTTCATTTTAATCAGATGGGGAACCATCCAGAATAAAGTTGCTCATTGGACTGCCCAACCTGTTTTAAGCCTCCACCACTACACCACATCTACACCTTTTAGGCCCCTCACACTCACTGCACCATACAGCAAGGAACAATAGATCTCTGCATAAGAGCCCCTGCCCGTCGGGTATTGCAGCGCTGACCCGATGAGGAGCAGGCCCAATGATGAAGCATGACACCTAGCTGGCTGGGTGTGTGAGGGCCCTAGTTCCGAACGGAGGAATCCCCCCTCCCGCCTATCATTTTAAGACTGCCTGCAGCCCTTTGTGACAACACCCTGTAGCTCTCTCTACTTCTCCTGACCTGCCAAGGAACTGCATACCCTTTTCTCCTGTGAGCAGTGAGATAGGCCAGTAGTTCTGAAGCTCACTGGGCTCTTCAGAGGGTTTCTTGAGGAGGGGTCTCATCTCTGCATTTCCATGCGTCAGGGAAGGTGGCTGTGGTGATGGAGGCGTTGAGGATGGTGGTGAGCTGGTGGTTGATCCTGTCTCTTCCGAGATCTAACAACACCAGTGAAAGTCTACTTCATTGAGGCACATTGTTAAATTTGTAGACCTGTGGAGAGGGCTTTTGGGCTCCTGAACACTAGATTCCGATGTCTTGATAAGTCTGATGGACCCCTCCTTTACTCACCTGAGAAAGTGTGCAAGATAGTAATGCTCTCTTCTATGCTGCACAACATTGCCATGCAGTGGAACATTCCAGATAATGACTACAATGAGGAGACCCATGGTGGTGTAGAAGAATTGCCAAATGAAGATGCCAGTGCTGAGGAAGAAGTGAATGATTTACGTCAAGATATAATCATATATCTCTTGATGGTAAGTATCAGTTCATTGGGATGAATGTAAATATAACAATCTTAGTCTACAGGTGACTGACTCCGGCAGTCTTTGCTTTATTAGTAAATTCAAGTTGTTGTCCAGATAAGGTGATTTTAAATTGTGATGTGTACTACTGTGATTTCTACTTGACAAATTGGAAATCTTTGACTATGATACTGTCATTGTGTGAATATCAGCATGAGAAGATTGCATTTTTTAAGTTGCTGTATTGTGGTACAATGTTTTTGAGTCAACCCAAGTATTATATTAAGTTCATGTATTGATTATGAACATGATTCATTTCCATATGTAAATCTACACTGTCACCTTCAGTAGCTCAAAAGACTCCTTGTTGACTTATTGAATGGGTAAGTTGCCGGTACAGATGTCTATCTCATGAGTGTTTTTTCCATTGTGGTACTTTGTATTGTTCTAGCAGTTAAATATGCTGAGACGAATGGCATCATTTTAGTGTGTGCTTCCATGAATGGCTATACTTCTGTGTAAATATATACATATGCAGTGTGACGGTAATGGTATATACCTAAAATCTGAAATCTACAAGAAGAAATGAACTGGGTGATTATGATAAATGTAATAAAACCTTTTTTCATACACAGCACAGCAACGTCAAAATGTGTGTCATTTTTAGAAATATTCTGTGAACAAGCTTCTAAATATGACTATTAACCATGAATATGAATATAGTAAAATTATGTACGTGGATGTTGATAAAACCAGCACTAAACATATTTAAATGTAGTGTAAATATAAAATTGCCACATAGAATGATTAAAGTGGTATAAGAAAACAAAAACAAATGCTGAGTTTCAGAAAATAAAAAGTGTAACTAGTATCAACCATGATGAATGAGATCTTTAAGGGTCCAGCCACAAATATTTGGAACACCATTACAACAAGAGAGCATAGGGCCTGGGTACAATGTGTTACAAACAACAAAATGGTCAAAATAGGAACCTCAAAGGTTATTTAAAAATACAAACAAATTCTCACAAAACAAGCAATTACTCGTATGTTGAGACATATGAAGGATGGAGCGAACAGAAGACATATAACACCAGAGCCATTGATTATGCAAGCTATTGCATATATTAATGTACCGTAATATATACAAAATATTCAAATTACCATGGTTGCTCCATTGAGTGAAAACCGCTGGAATAAGAGCTTGTGCAAAGTGACAAATGGTGAATACAATAAAGGGTTATGAATTGCAGTGCCCATATGCAACTGTGTACAGCCTGTGTGCAGTGATAATCTGTGACCTATTCAATATCCTTATGGTACAGGATTATGCTTCAATCAGTGAATTTCCTCTTAAAGAATAATGATTCTGTCCAGACATAAATTATGAGGTTGTTGATGATTCGACCCAGAAAAGCGCAGTCATTCGAAACCTTCAAAATTGATGCTCATCAGGATAGAAATTGTAGGGCAACCTCTATAAGGACACTGGCAGTGTGATTGTATAATACTCAATACCCTCCTGAACGTGCAAAAACTCACCTAAAGTATCACAGAAAATCGTTCCAAAGTTGGGCGAGCAGGTGTGTAAAGATGATGTCATGCGGACTTCTCGTCCAGGGCAAATGCATCCCCAATGTTCTGTAATTAAAAAAAAACAAGAATCAAACCACATGTGTACTATGGTTACTCTTAACGAATTATATCAATAAGCAGGGTATGTCACCCAGTAAGAATTAAAATGTCCATGGGTTCAGCATATCAAGATTAATTAACCTTCCTCATAGATGTAGATAGGGCTGCAAAAAACAAATGTCACCTATGTGGAAAAAACTAGTTAATAGTACTGATACCCAAAGGTAAAAGAAAACTCAAAACAACATAATCACCAAGGACTATTATGAATCTAAACTTGAGGTTGGAAGAGCCCTACAAAACAACGATAAAATGAGCTGCAAGAATAATTAAATTAGATACTGTTACATACTGCACTCTTGGAATTGTCCAGTATCAGTGAAAAACAGTCAAAGCGGCAATGCGCTCGTCTTACCTGCCGCAGATACAATGTATCCCTTTCTCCCTCTTAGTCACATTGAACAGTGAAGGGTCACAAGGGGGAGAAGATGAAGGGAAGTGCCACAGCTAAACGTGCTGTCTTGTGGACGTGATGCTTCTTCCAAAATGGCGGAGCATTAAGTAGGCGTTCTAAATGCAAAGGAGCCAAGTGAGCTTTTTAGAACGAATAGTAGTCTCCCAATTAAGAAACAATCATTGGGGTGTGATGTTCATTAGAATGGAAAGTACCCTCCGAGTCAAAGCGATGGGAATGCTCCATTGGAATAGGTTCACTCTAAGTGAAAAAACGAAATTAAATAAAATGCCAGAATGTACAGTAAGGGCATTAGTTGTAAGGAGGAATTGAAAAAAAAATGCATATAGATATAATCATAACAAATAACATATAACAACATATTCTTATTCTACATTGTTGGGAGGATTACACTGAATTACTTGTGTTTGTATTAGGAGAGCAACATGGCACTGAGTTGGTCCCACACTAAGTATATGTGTATCGGCTGTAATAGATGTCACAGGTCATAGATGGGTTCAAAAAATGCACCACATACTATCATAACACAATAATGAAACAATGGGGCACTGTGTTACCCATACAGAAGGCATATGTACATCTACTGTTATTGATATCACAAGTCACAGATGAGTTGATAAAACGAGCGCCACATGTTATGCAGTGTTGGAACAATGCTCTCATCATAACATGAGCTAATTAACAAAATGGAAAAAAGGCACTAAGTTACTGATATAAACCAGGCAGATGCAACAATTGGATAGGAAAAAACAATTTACATTTTCGATACTGAACGACATGCCACCTGTGCATGTAAGTGAAATAATACTATAGGGCATTAATGGAAAAACTCAAGTAACCGTCTTGCTTATTACTTTCCACATATTGAGGATCCTCACAAGTAGTGTAAGTGGAAAAAACGGATGTATACCTACATCTTGCAACAGTCAAAAACATACTGCAGTTAAACATAAAGAATAGTGTTATCAAAGACAAATCCTGTCTATGGGTGCTGGATAAAAGGAATGTGGATCACCATTATTCAGTGTAGAAACTTGTCTCGCTATTTCCTCAAACTCATTTAAACCTCGTAGTACTGTATCCAGATTGTGTATCCACTTGCACTCACATAGGTTTAACGTGTTAGCAAAATTGATGCCAATTTGATTTGACGTAACTTTTTCGATAACCAGCCATTTCAAACTTTCTGCTGGGTGGTCAAAGGTGGTAAAATGCTCTACTAAAGGCTCTCCCTGCACATCGCTCCGAATTTGACTGTGGTGTTGCAGAATGCGAGCCTTGACCTTCTGCTGGGTTTGACCTACATAGCAAAAGTCACAAGGGTATATGATCACATTGATGATAGCAGCGCTATTGCAATTAGTATGCCCCTTTAATATGTAGGTACAGTCATTATGTGAGAAGATCCAGCCTGGTTTCCATGGTTAATGCACATGTTTTACACCTACCACATTTAAAGTGACCAGAAATATGCGGTAAGTACCACTGAGTAAGGAGATTGGATTTACTAGGTCCACCTAGAAAGGAGCTTATTTAGTAGTCCTTCACACTTTTTTCATTCCTAAAAGCCTATGTCGGTGGCTCTCTGGTATAGACCTCATCTGCAACCAAATTCCAGTGCTTGTTAATGAACTTTTTAATATAGTTAATTTGTGTGCAGAAGGTGGTCATGGAGATCATCCTCTCTTTTGAGTGGTCTGATCACTGTTTGGGTTCAAGAAGGGCCTCTCGGGTAAAATACTAAGCCCTCTTATGTGTTTTTTTCAGCAGTCCTTTGGGTTAGCCCCGTGCCACTAAATGTGCCAACAGGTTATCAGATTCCTCAAAATAGTCACTTCTATGGGACCAATTACTACGTATTCTAATGAATTGGCCATATGATAAAATGTCATGAAGACTTCTTGGGTGATGTCTTGAATATCTCAGAATGTGTTCCTCTCACTCTCCTTGGAGTATAGTGTGGTGTAAAGTTGGCCATTGTCAACTCTTACGGTAATATCAAGGAAGTTGATCTCAAAATTATTGTATACTAAAGTGAACTTAATATCGTGGGACCTATAACTGAGCCATGAATGGAACCTCTATAGTTCCTCCTTACTCCCTTTCCAGATCATGAGCACATTGTCGATTTAACGCTTCCACCCAGCGATGCTCTCCTAGAAACTGTTGTTTACATTATATATGCATTTGAACCCTCAGTTGGCAAATGTTTTGAAAGAATTGTCCCAAGCGCCAATGTTGTAGTTCCACATGAGGAAATTACTTGTGCCTTTTGTTGGTGGAAATTTGTGGGGTTCTTTCTCACGGGACCTGACGATGGTCCCTCCTCAGGGTGATGGTTGACACAACAGTTGAAGGGTTGGAAGTATTGGCAGATGGCTCCTGGGGTTGCATTGTCTCTCGCTCTGTGGAACAGGCTAGTGTATGTTGATCTCATGTTATGGGTCCACAGAAAGGGGTAGATGACTCATGAATAGCTTCATATGTCCATAGGCCCATCCAGCATCACCCAATACAAGGAACACAACACAGATATTTTCCACTCAATGGGGTAACTGTGCTATCCCATTCCTTATATGTTTCTGAGGAGCTCTATGACCTGGCCCATCTGTTCTCTAGGCCAGGATGCTCCAATGATGTTTCAGCTCTTAGTTTTCCTAAACTGTAGCTATAAGTGGCCTACTCTTCTGTTCAAATGGTGGCCTCTCCATGCCCACATATTCCTGTGGCCTTGACTGAGATGGCGCCATCACACTGGGTCCTGGCTCACCATCAGATGTTGGTGTTAGAGTTGTAGCTGCCAAAACAAGGGCTAGCATAGCATAACAAACAGCCAGGACTGCATAGCGGAACTCCGCGAAGTGACAAAAAAACTCTGCGCAGTTCTGCAAGTGGCAGAGTGCAGCGCAAATTGCAGTTTGCACTGATCTTTTTGCCGCTTGAGTAGAAATTCTACCCGAGCAGCAGCTGGCGGGAATTAGTCCTATAATATGATATGACAATATGATTGTTACTACAGTTTTGTGTAATGTTATATGTTTATTAGTAAGTCTCAGCCTTTCTACACTCATAATTTAAATCTGAAAGTTGAACATAACATTGATAAACATGCTGATTATTTTCAATGTTAAGGGAGAGGAGAGTCAAAAATACCTTTGATTATAGCATCAATTTACACTTCTTCATTCAAACTTAGAATCACAAGGTTTGATGAAGTAATTTGGTTAATATTTATATTTTACCACACTTGTAAGTTATCTATGTAGGTTTTGAAGAATGTGAACATGGATTGTTTGAAAAATATGACAGTGGAAGAGATGTCTTATGAATCCAAGATATGGCATGATGAGAGTGACACATTACATAATACATTATCTATGTATAAGCATTATGGCAGCTGTAGACATTGACCACTAACGGAGTAGCAGCTTTTGTGTACTGAACTGAAGAATGCCTGCATGTAGGGTATTGTGAGATAGAATTGGCAGTTTACATCTGTACCTACAGGCTGCAAATGCAGGCCTGAGACATGTGTAAAAGGCAAATTAAGTCTGTGCCACAATTAGTGCTGCAGCCTGCTCGCAACATTTACTTTACAGGCCCTGGCTACATGTTGTACCAGTTTACTAGGGACTTCCAAGTAAATTAAATATGCCAATTGGGTGTAAGCCAATTTCACCATGTTTGAAGGAGAGAGCAGTGGTAAAGTGCACAAAGTTCTAAGAGTCAACAAAACTGCGTTCAGAAAACATGAGGGTGAAGGGGAATAGTTTTGGGGATGACCCTTCGGAGAAAGCCATGTCCAGCAGTTATGTAATGTCCGGTTACTTACCGGTAATATTCATTACTCCGAGTCATATCCTTCCCCGTTACAGTCCAAACCACATGAGCATAGCTCCTCCCACCAGAACTTCCAAGCAAAACTCTAAGCCCATCCCTTCAATCCAGGCCACTCCCACATCCTGTGGCATATAACACATGACCCCCCCTATCCATATCCTGTACCACCAAGCACAAGAAGCCGAACAGGAAGGGAGGGATGGGAACCAGGACTGTGACGGGAAGGGCTACGACTCAGAGTAATGAATATTACCGGAAAGTAACAGGACATTACCTTCTGGTCAGCCCTCCCCGCCACAGTTCAACCACATGAGCTGATACCAAAGCAAGAATTGGCTTTACTCAGTAGTAAAAAACAGACTTTATTAGCACAAGCAGAAAGTCACACCACTTGAGCAGAACGCAACACTGCGTCCTCAAACCCAGAAGACTCAGTCCCACCCACCACTAAACGATAATGGGACATAAAGGTGTGAGGATAACTCCAAGTAGCATCCCTGAAGATCTTGGCTATGGAAGCCCCTTGAAAATAAGCCCAGGAAGCAGCCACCCCCGAGTCGATCTTCCCTGAACCAACCTCGGCACCAACACACCACAACCCTCAAACGCAGCCCCCACAGCCCACCTCAACCATCGACTGAGAGTAGCCCCAGAAGGCTTCAGACCTTGACCAGCCAGCCTAAAGGTCACAAAAAGTGAACCCACCTTACGAAAAGGTTTAGTACGCAGCAAGTACACCTCCAGAGCCCGCCGAACGTCCAAACAGTGCAGCCACACCCCAACCTCCGAAAGAGGATCTGGACAGAAAACACGTAACACCAGATCCTCCGAGCTGTGAAATGAGGAAGGGAGCTAGGGAACAAAGGAAGGATCAGGCCGCAGAACAACCGATCAGGAAAAAACACCAAAAAGAGGCTCAGAACAAAGCAAGGAGCCCAACTCACCAATCCTCTGAGCCGAGGTAATAGCGACAAGGAAAAGCACCATGATCGTCAAAAACCACAAAGACACCTCATGCAGAGATTCAAAAGGAACCCCCTGTAAGTCCCTCAAAACCAAAGGAAGATCACAATTAGGAGCAAAGGACTTCATGACAGGTTTCTGGAGGAAACAACTCCCCAATAACCGGGACACCAAGGGAACTACCGGCTCACAGTCATCCACTGAGCCCTCAGGTAGGACACAGCCCGACCCAAGTCGAACCCATCCTTTAAGAAATCCAAGATACACACCGGATCCACCTCCAAAGCAGACCAATCCCTGTGCCATACACCAATCCAGAAATTACACCCAACGTCTGGCATAAAACTTGAGAGTTGAAGGGGACCTGGACTGCTGAATAAACTCAGCCACAGAAGGAGAACACCCTAAAGCCACGAGGTTCAACCTCTCAACAACCAACCCACCAAGTGCAGGTGGACCAGACACCCCTGAGACAGAGGGGGAAATGACAGGAGACAAGGGTCCACTGGAAACCTCCAGCAAGGCCTCACTGCCAACCTCAACAACAGAGAGAACCAAGCCCTCCTGGACCAATCTGGAGCCACCAGGACCACCAAGGCCCGATCCAGTTTGACTTTCAGCAGGACCCGCGGAATCAGCCCCGGTGGGATTAGAGCAATTGGGGGAAAGGCATACATCATTCCCCCCTACCACTGGAAGGACAGGGCATCCACTATCCAAACCACGTCTGACTGAACCAGACAACAAAACCTCTCCCTCGTGGCATTCTCCGGAGCTGCAAACAGGTCCAACTCAGGGACCCTGAACCGGTGCCATCAGGCAACCAAACACCTCCTGCGTCAGGCACATGTCGGACAGGGAGGGAAACACCCTGCTCAGGTAATAAGACTGAGTTCAAAACCCCCGGCAGATGTAAAGCTCTCAGAGACAACAAGTTCGACTCCGCCAAATGGCAGATCTGCTGAGCCAACAAGTTGAGGGAAGCCACCTTCGCACTCCCTTGGCTGTTGACACAACACACCACCACCGTGTTGTCTGACTGCACAATCATATCCCTCTGGAGGACGCAAGGCAGAAAATGAGTCAAGGCCAATTGAACCGCCTTCAACTACCTCCAATCCAAAGACATTCCTGCCTCCAGCACAGACCAAAGCCCCTGCAACGGCTCCTGAGCCAACACCGCCCCCCATCCCAGTTTGCTGGCATCGGGCATCAGGACCAACCTCTCCTGGGACACAAAGGGCGAGCACTGCAGGAGGTTCTGATCCACCAGCCACCAGGACAACTCCTAGGCCATGGTCACCCCCCCAGAATCAACAGCTCGTAATTCAGAGACGTTGGATCCCAATGCCCCAGAACAGGATTCACCAGGGGGTACCAGCGCAAACGGGCCAAGGAACAGTCATCACAGTATCAGGCATCAGCCCCTGAACACGGAACCACTGGCAAGCCGTGGAAGACTGAGCCCCCAACACACTCCTTAGTTCGTGCATCAGAGTCAGTCTGTGGGGTTCCAACAGGAAGACTTTTACCAACTGGGTGTTGAAAATTACCCCAATGAACAGCAGTTCCTCAGTAGGGCAAAGATGGGATTTCTCCAAGTTCAGAATCCACCCGAACTGTCGAAGGAGCCTGCAAACGTCCTGTGTATGGGCCTGAGCTTGAAGGAAAGAAGAGGAAGAAATCAACCAATCGACCAAGTAAGGGAACACCTGGATCCCCTGAGCATGCAACAACCCTTCCAAGGGTGCCAACACTTTAGTAAATACCCTAGGAGAGGCTGACAGGCCAAACGGCAATACCTTGAACTGGTAATGATCCACTCCCACAGAGAAATGCAGGAACCTCTGCGAAGCCACGTGTACCGGCACATGAAAGTAGGCGTCCCGGAGATCTAGAGAAGCCAGGAAATCCCCCACCGACAGGAAGAGAAGAATCAACTGCAGAGACACCATTTTGAAAGACCAATAAGGGATACACACGTTTACAGCCTTCAGATCTGGGACAGGACAGTAGTCCCCATTTGGCTTCTGGATCAGAAACAGGATTGAGTAAACCCCCGACCCTGCTGACTCACAGGTACCCTCACTAGAGCCCCTTTGAAAACCAAGTCCTGAACTCCGTCCAACAGAGCCCAACACTTTACGAGAGACCTGGGAACAGGGGTAGCTCTGAAAACATCCACCGGATAAATACCAAATTCGATCCTGTAGCCCAGCTGGACTGCCAGCAGTACCCACAGAACTCGAACAAATTCCTCCCAAACAGGAAAAAAGATGTGAGGCGACCCCCCAACCAGCGCCCCAATGAGCTCCCCACATAGTCATGACTTGGAGGGACCTGAAGAAAAGGAGGTACCCTGTTGAACCCAGTACTTTTGAACGGAAGGTACACCCCGGCCATGTCCCCTACCACGAAAGGGCTGGGCTGCCATTTTAGTTTGAAACGCCTGCCCAAAAGCCCGCTTATATCCTGCAAATTTCCCTCTCTGCTAAGAGCGGACTGTAGCCAACAAGTTCTTGTCTTCAGCCATTTTCTTAATCAATACCTCTAACGGTTCACCAAACAGTTTAGAGCCTGTGAAGGGAAGCTTCATCACAGCAGCCTTCTGAGCAGCCTCCACCTTTCAAGGCTTAAGCTACAACTGCCCCATAACAGCCACCGAGACCCCGGCCGCTGCCACACTAAGGGAATCGAAGGAAAAATCCATCAGGAATCGTAACTGTTGCTCCTACATGGACAAAGACTCTGAGGGATCATCATCCTGCAAGAGCTGCTCAGAAATACCCTGACAGTCTTTGAGAAGTGACTGAACCAGATAGCTGGTGTAAGACGCAGACCAAACTGCAAGATTATAGACAGCAAAGGACTGCTTCAAGGCTCCCTCAACCTGTTTGACCCCAGGATCCGAAGGAACCACATCCTTGGACACCACCAGGCTCTGAAATGCTATACCAGCCAGTAGGGAATCCACCTTCACCACAGACGGTAATTCCTCAGCGAACCCCTGTAAATGATACCTCTTCGCCCGAAACTGGGTAAAGGCCTGTCTGTTAATATCCTACCATTCTCCCTTGAGCACATTCCTCACAGATTTATGAATAGGGAGGCTTTCAGGCTTCTTCTTCTGGTAATTGGTAAAACAGTCTTCCAATTTTCCACCCTCCAAGGGACCACAGAACCCTAAATTGTCCTGAACATGTTGCAGAACACTGTGAAGGTCTGCCCCTTGACAAAACGACCCTTCACCTCCTCATCTGATTCCACGTCTGGATCCACATCTGCTGAGGCATCCAACTTCTGCCTCTTAGGCCCCTTGGGCTCACGAGCCATATCATCTTCTGCACCTCAGCCAGGAAAGGAGCAGTGGAAGACCCAGTGACCACCCTCTCCTCCGCACATCTGAGCTCACTCACGTCTGAACTTCTACCCTCCATGATGGATCAGGAGAGCAGAGAAACCAGCCTCCAATAATTACACCTGACCAATCAATCCAACACCCCTAGGGGGCCAATCAGGGAAAGCTATCCGGACCAACAGCCAATCCCTACCAGGACCGTAGGCCGGCCCCAAAACTGGCGAATCAGAGACCTCTCCTTCCCATACAATGAGCAACTGAATCAGGCCCCAGCTGTAAAGATACCCGAACGAGCCCAGAAGCCCTGCAGCAGGAACAAGTGAACACCCAGGTAAGGCTCCCAGCCATGAACATTAACACTACCTTAATTAATGACTGAGAACTCACAACCAGGGAAACCCCAGCTTTGAACACATAATTCTTTAGGTAAAAGCCTGCGACCATAATCAACTAAGCCCCAGCAACTCACACAATCTCATACCTCGAACACAGAACTCCGTGGAGAGAAACAGAGACCGCAAGTCAAACGGAGAGAATTGGAAACCCCCAGCGGCCTCAACTACAGGCAGCAATGAAAACGAGAGGGGACACCAGTTGTCCTACACACAAAATACCACATTTGCCATTGGCACCCCGCGTGTTCTATTAGGATGAATCTGCTTCAAAAAACACCCTACAGGAGTTTTAAGAGGGGCAACTCGGACTCGGAAAAAAGAACTGAGCCCCCTTGCAGAAGACCTCTGAGGAGGAGCCGAACAGCCATGCCCCCGACCTGCCAAGAAAGGCAAAGCTGCACCCAACACATCTCCCCTCCCTCCCTGGGTGTTCCCGCTAGAGCAGGAAATGAACCCAGAAGAGGGGAAGCCGCAGCAGGGGCTGTCAATACTCCACACCAGGCAGACCGGGCCCCCAAGCCCCAGTCCCGCTAAAGCAGGGACTGAAACGAACCCAGGCAGGCATGTAGGGAAACCAACGGCCGCAAACGCAGACTGCCGCACACTTACCAGTAGGAGGTATTGCAGGAACCTCCCATGACGAGTCTTGCCCGGAACAGCATCCAGCAGAAAAAAACAACAGGATGTGGATAGGTAGGTCATGGGTTATATGCCACAGGATGTGGTAGTGGCCTGGAGGGAAGGTGATGGGCATAGAGTTTTGCTTGGAAGTTCTGGCGGGTGGAGCTATGCTCGCGTGGTTTGGACTGTGTCACGGAGGGCTGATAAGGAGATAATGACTTATCAACTTTCCTAGATAAAAATAGTAACTATTACTGTTTTTACCACTAAAGATGTGCACAAGTGTCATACAAAGAAAATAACAGGCCTTTTCCTACTTCACATGTATGTGCAGGGAAAATATAATTACGCACAATGGTTACTTGTTAACTTGTTAACTTCAGTGAAAGAAGTCTATCTATCTATCTATCTATCTATCTATCTATCTATCTATCTATCTATCTATCTATCTATCTATCTATCTATCTATCTATCTATCTATCTATCTATCTATCTATCTATCTATCTATCTATCTATCTATCTATCTATCTATCTATCTATCTATCTATCTATCTATCTATCTATCTATCTCACAGACGGTATTTGATTTAATGTGAGCAAATGCATTTCGGGACACTGCCTTCTTCAGTACTCATCAAGACATCATCAAAAGTAACACATGTTTAAATTGTATCGGGGTAATTTCATTGGGGGAGCACAGAAAAATTGACAGCAACAAAGGACTGTCGAAGCTCTTGGTACAGATACTAGTATTTCTGGCAGCCATATCAGAGTGTATGTCCACTGCTTAAAACCACGTGTAATCAATTAGTTTAAACTTTATTCTAAGGTTCTTAAAGTCTCTCATAAACAATGCAATTTTTTGTCTTGCATGAGAAGAAAAACTAAATGATTTGATATACCTTACACACAGGCTGAATCCATGCAGTCCTTTGTAAAATGACAGCCACAGTCCCCCCAAACAAATGTGTCACATTAACACCAAAGGTTATCTCATCAGTGATGTAATTTGAGATGTCACCAATGATGCCATCAGTGATGTCACTGATCATGTGATGTAATATGTGAGGTCATAAGCAGTGCATTGCAGGGGCATAAGTTGCAGTTAGCCCGGGTAACTGTAACTACCGAATTTCACTGGTTTAGTACAAGAGAAATCTGTGCATAACTATAACGCACCTGCAACCGTTGATGTTTTCAGTGTATTTGTTTATTTTTATTCTATTTCCTAACTATAACATCACGGTAACCTTTGTTTTTTAAGTGAATTTGTAAACGCTTTTTAATCTTATTGTCTAACTGTAACCACTAGCCTTTGACACTGAGTATCTGAGTGAGTGCATGTGTGTCTCATTGGGTGTATGAGTGTCTGAGTATGTTTGCAAGTGGGTGTGAGGGAGTTTGAGTGGGGCTGTAAATCGTTATATGACTATCTGAGGGGGTCTGAGTGAGTTTTTGTGACTCTGAGAGGGCCTGTGAGTCAATGTGTGAGACTGAGTAGATCTGTGAGTGGGTGACAGAGAGTATGAGCAATTCTGTAAGTTGGTGCATGAGTGTCTGACTGAGTCTGTGAGTGGGTATACATGTCTGAGTTGTTCTGTGAGTGGGTGCATGAGTGCCTCACTGGGTTCTGTTCATTTTCTGCTCATTTTCTGGGGTTTTTCACCTCACTTCTGACCTTTATTTTGCCTCTTTCTGTTCATTGCTGACCTTTATTTTTCCTCTTCCAGCTTGTTTACGACCTGTATTTTGCCTCTTTCTCCTCCCTCCTGTCATTATTTTTCATCTTTCTGCTCGTCTCTGATATTTATCTTGCCTCTTTGTGCTCGTTTCTTACCTTTATCTTGCCTCTTTTGCTCATTTCTGATCTCTATTTTACCTCTTTCTGCTCCTTTCTAACCATATTTTGCCTCTTTGAGGGGTTTTTTTTAGCTCTATTTTACCTCTGACCATTATGTTGCCTCTTTCTGCCATTTCTGATCTCCATTTTGCTTGTTTCTGCTTGTTTCTGCTCTTTATTTTGCCTTTTTTCTGCTCATTTCTGCTCTCTACATTGCCTCTTTCTTTTGCATCTTTCTGCTAGTTTCAGGTCACTAATTTGCCTCTTTTTGCTTATTTCTGATCTTTATTTTGCCTCTTTCTGCTTGTTTCTTACTTTTGTTTTGCCTGTGTCTGCTCGTTTCTGATCTCTATTTGGCATATTTCTGCTAATTTCTGATCTCTATTTTAACTCTTTCTGTTTGTTTCTGATCTCTATTTTGCTCTTTATGTTAATTTCTGACTTTTATTTGGCCACTTGCTGAACATTTTTGACCTTATTTTCCTTCTTTCTGCTCATTTCTGTTCTCTATTTTGCCTCTTGCTGCTAGCTTCTGTTCTTTATTTGGCTTCTTTTTGCTAATTTCTGACCTTAATTTAGCCTCTTTCTGCTTGTTTCTGACCTCTATTTTGCCTCTTTCTGCTTATTTCTAACCTCTATTCTACCTCTTTCAGCTCAGTCCTCACCATATTTTGCCTCCTGCTTGTTGCTGACCTTTACTCTGCCTCTTTCTGCTGGTTCCTAACGATTATCCTGCCTATTTCTACTCATTTCTGACCATTACTTGAGTAAATGTATATGTTTATTTTTACTTTTGTGAATAGTGCTTAAAGGTTACTAAAAATATACACAAATGATACCATTTAGCCTTGCACATTGATGCTTCTATGCATGGAGTAATTCCATTGCTACGCAGCTCATGGAAAATAATCACAATGCTGACAAATGGCTATCAAAGTTTCCAGGCCTGCATAATTTCTACAAATTAAATGAGGCAGTGTGGTTGTCAATTAATGTATTTTCTTCCTACAACCAATAAACAAGCCTAAAGTCTAGGTTAACACACCGCACCACAGCAAAAAAGACAATTTAATTTTGGATAATTTCATTAGTTTTTTACAGAATACTTTAGCTTTTGTCCGAGTATGAAGTTGCTAAGCATCTTCAAAAATTGAGTCTCAATTTTTCACATATAAGGAGTAGCAAAGCTGACAAAGTCTACAAAAATAAAAATGTGACATATAAATAATGCCTGCGTGACGAGGTTGCAATTACTGGTCTGGCCACTCAAGGTTGAGGGTGCAGACTTTACTAAAAGCAAAGAAATCAAATAAATTCATGCAGACTCATGTCCCACCGGTGGATTTCATGCTGCAGGGCTCAGTTAATTTTCATGTCTAATTGTTTGTATTGCACATATTGAAGGACCTAATTGGTTCTAGGTGCTATTAAATCAAAGAGACAGGAATCATACTGTATTTGCATTTTTGCATTCATACACTGCTTCCTAGCCCTAAAGAAATGTATGAGCTGACACGTAGCATGCTACTCCAGTCATGGCTGGAGAAACTGCAGTGTGCTTAGTACAGTACCTGCTGTGCTTAAACAAAGAATTGAGAGAAGAGATTTAAAGGAAATAAAATGTGATTTACCTCTTATTGCTGTGTCTGGTTTAAAGAGTGCAGCCTGTATGGGAAATGTGTTGGCCTCATGCCTGGCAAGTACTGGAATTCAATACATGACCGTATGCTTATTCAAACGCTCAGCAACTGGGGTGAAGAGCCTTATGGGGTGTCGAGATTGGAGGGTGTGACAACCCCCCCCCCGATGCAGAGTTCGAGGCAAGGCATATCCATGAACACTACACCAGACCACAACACAATGCTGCATCTGATTGTAATGAGAATCCAATAAACAGTGACCTCTTCTATCATTCACTGACTGAATGTTTGTCTTTGAGGCTGTACAGTGCCCTATTGTCTATCTCTTTTATATACAATCCAGCGGCGGTCCATGCAAGTAACAGCGGTGGGGTGGTGGGGCCAGCTAAGGGGGGATTTCGAGGGACGATGCAGAGGGAAAATAATTTATTTATTTAATTTTCCCTCAGCCTCGTCCCTCGAAGTCCACCCTTACCTGGCCCCACCACCCCACCGCTTTTACCTGCATGGACCGCGGCTGATACAATCATCACATCTATACATTCCACATGCATATATGCATCTTCATGTGATGTGGCACTTGTATGCAGAAAGTTGGCACAGTCGGCGTGTATGTCTTTGGAGAATACAAAAATGCAATTGTAATTGAATGTAAAAAAATTAATTTTTTACCCATTGTGTATCTGAATTATTTAACAACATATGTTAACCATTGGCCCAGTTTTCTGCCCCTAAAGCAGCGATAATTTTAACGCCGTTTCTTGATAATATGCCCCTTAGTTTCTGTGCTGCATTGCACTAAAATATAGTAAATATCTTAATAAATGGACATTTGGAGCAGGTGGCATCTTGACAGATGGAGCCAGGAGGCCTCATGCACTATTATCTTCATAATTAACATCATCTCCTTTATCTACTTCAAATGCTGGAGCTGTGCCAACAGGTACCCTTTCCCACAGCTAATGTGTCTGCCTGGCCTCCCTTCATAAGCTGTGGCATGGTCATTTTTATAGTCCAAAATGTGTTCCTCGTTCTTCTTAAATGAGAAGAATGCATTTCAAAATCAGGGATGAGAAGTTTTTTTACAGCGCTGAACCAAAACTTGCTGTAGAGCCATAACTGATGGGTATGGAGTGACAGGAACCAAGGTCAAAGTTGCTATTGATGGAACTTAGATAATCTGAAGAATCAGAAGCTGTCTTTCTTTATCCAGGAGAAGGCTGTGACATCTGAGAAAAACCAATGTACTTTCTGGCTGTGCAATCGTGAGGGAGCAAGATGAAAAAACAAGAAGCTTATTCCTTACGCCACCAAGAGATCTGCAACCACCAAACAATCAAAAACACACCCTCTAGGTGAGGACAGCACCTAGGGGAAAGGGGTAGGGGAGAAATAAGACACAGAAAATAAAGTCTAGGACCTCTCCCAGGAAACTGCATTAATCTATATCTCTAGCCACTACTTCAGCTGTCTATAAAACAAATACAGTAGAATGTAGGTATCTGGCCTGTCTGATTCCTAAAAATACTCTATATAATGATTAAGAATGTGCACTTTTCTACCACATCCCACTGTCCCAAGTGTCTTAAAAACCTGGATCCCAAAGGAGAAAAGAAAAGCAATAATGCTGTGTGATCCCAAGAAAGAACAATAATACTAAATTAGTTTAATCTGTATACCATTTTCCTAGAAAGACCCTCCCCTGAGTTCTTATCTAACACCTCTATGCTCACTGGAGCACCCCAAAGTATATGGTGTCAATGCTGTAAATACTTCTTCAAAAGAGAATCTTTATATTAACCTTCAAGGAGTACAGATTTTGTCATAATGTTTGTTTTAACACCAATACAAAAAATACAATCACCAATTGTGTTACAGCTTTCAGTAACAGTCTCTTGCTTCCATAAGGTATAACATCCAACTATGAATATATTCTTGAGTGCCTCTGAGACCTCGAGGCAGAATGGTAAGGGAATATGCAAAGTTATGTAAGTGCATGCATCTTACCAACTAAAAAGAAAGCCATCTGTTGGTAATGGGTTTTCACTGATATCTCCACAGGTGTAAGAAGAACAAACTGCAACAATACCAATAGAGCAAAGGCCGGCAGAGGGGAAGACTGAATCCTTCCAGAACTTGCCAAATGCCTCACAGCAATCCGACAGAAACAAACACTAGCAAGAACAGGAACCGCGAGATAACGTACTTACCAGGTAAGTAACAATTACATGCCCCAATCTGCTCCTGAATGAAGCTTTTGTGTTGCCTCACCTGGAACCCAGTCATGGCTATGTAGCTTTCGGGAGAGTTAAAACCAATGTAGGGGAACGGGTAACAAGTAGACCTTGTCCCCTGCCTCAGCCGCTCCTGTTTCTGACATTGCGGTTGCACCCGTACTCACGAAGTAGAGACAGATGGCTGAAATCCTGACAGAGACACTGAAGAAGGCAATGTTGATTTAACAACAAGTAAAAACCTCCCCGGTCACCCTACCTCTGGAGTGTCTTATCATTCTTCGTGTTCTGTTCGGGAAATTCAGTCTCACTCTTAGTCAAAATTACTGATTTTGGTGTAAGATTATTGCCTTCAATAGAACTTCCCACGTCTCACTGCCCATACTGCCCAGCAGAGAGTGGAGCAGATACACCACACTTCACACTTTGCCAAATAAAAATGTGGCATTGATGCCTGTTGGTGTAGTGCTGCTGCTCTTTAAGGGTGTCCGACATCTTACTGGCCATTTTCTTAAAAGAAGCCAGTTTCTGGGTGCAATCATGACTTCTAGATGAGACGTTCAGAGATTGGAAATTTCAGTTGAAGGGGGATTTTAGCTGAGCTCTCCATTTTGTTTTGCAGGAAATATAAATAAGAAGGCAGTCTTTTAGACATTGGTATTTTAGTGTATGGAATATATAGCATGACACTGAAAAATAATGACGCATACCAAAAACTTCACAAACAACTTATATTAAAAGATTATTCTCAATATATCTATAATATTAAAAGCTGCCCTGATTGTTTCCAACCTATAAGTTTGACCTTCGACTATCATACCTTAAAGGGTCTATGAAAAAGAAAGAGAGTGAGAGGTGGGGGGGAATTCCACTGTAGTAGATAACAATGAAAGTAAGTACCAAACTGAAACTTGTGAGTGCAGTGAAAATGGACAGCCTTCGTGCAGCACAGCAATACAGTAGAGTACATTACAGTACAGGAAGCTTTATTCATTTTTTTAGGAAAATTCTAAAAGCACACACTATAGCAGATAACAAAAGCACCTATCAGCAAAAAATATCAATAAAAACATTGGAAATTCGCATGAGATTAAATAACAGACTAATTATACACAACATAAAATTTTAGGGTCAAAAAATTCAATGCCCCGAATGACCCAGGATAAAAAAACTTTTCAAATAAAAACAAGCAGTGGGGGAAATTAAATTGCAGGAAAAGAAAGGCAGGCTTCACTTGTGTAAAGTTTATAGGAGTGGGTGAATAAATCTATGATTAAGATGGCTAAAAATTGAAAAACCATGACGATAGAAAATGTGCCAGAAATGGCTATATCATCACAAATACATATCAGGAGCTCTGAAATTTTACACCAATATCCTTTAGGTAACAGGAGCTGATGAAAAAAATTAAATCTAAAATAAGTGAATAATCTATGATGAAAATTAGACATCTCCAAAGCCATATAAAGTTCCCCTCCAGGAACTGATTTTATCATTACAAAATGACACATAGAGCACTTTAGGAGGGCCCTAGCATTTCAGTCTGCAGCAAACAGGTCAAGAAAAGCCTGTTTAAACCTTGGTATGTTCCTCCTAACTATAGCTTATGGGTGTGTAATAACTCAGGGAGACCAATGACTTAAAGATCCGCCTAAAAGGGTCATCCTAGGGGATGCTCAACCTGCCATCCAGGGCCAAGCAGTCTTGAATAATGATCTTATTCAGAGATAGGTCCTCCTTTTGCCAAATAAACAGCCAAAATAGCAAAGGGCAAAGTCAAATTAAATCTGAGATATACCACTTTCTCATGCAGTGATCTCAGGAGCAGTGCTAGCTGGTACTTTGATCAATCATCTCAAAAACAAATGTTCAACAATCTGAAGCTAGAATTCAGGAACCTGGCCCCACATTTCACAACCTACCCCTGTATAGTAGATTCACGCTATGTTTCTGTAGAAACTGTCCCAAGAACAAAAGACCTTCTGTATTAATCTTTGCATTTGATGTGATGTCAAGGTCCTCAATAAAGTATATAAAACATATTTTTTTAAAACATGCCAATGGCATACACTTGGCCCTAAAGACTGTAATCATAGCCTCCACATTAGTGTGACCCAAACACTTAGCCAAAATGCCAACTCCACTGACCGCTGCTTTGAATCTGAAAGAAATGTTATTTAGAAGGGGCTGCCAGGAAAGTCTGGAATCATAAAATATCCCCAGATAAGAAAACTTATCAAACCTGGTGATAAGATGGCCCTGCACTGTGAAATATTTGGTTTTGGTGTTCCTAGGGCCTACCACTATAACGTGTGACTTGGTGTGGTTAATCTTGAGATCAATGCCATCCATGTACGCAATAAAAAGATCTAGTAAACGCTGTAAGACATTGACTGTACAGGCCATAAGGACAGCATCATCTGCATGTAAAAGAACAGGCAGAGGATGTCCGCCTAGAGTTGATTTGTCAGCCCCCGAATCCATCAGGGTCAAACTCCAAACCATTGATATACACCATAAAGAGGAATGGTGCCAGGATGCATCCCTGACACACCCCTCTCTTCAACTCCAGGGGCAGGTACATTCCCCTTCTGACCCATATCTAATGGAGGCAGATAATCCATCATCGATAAAAAATAAGAAGAAAAGCAAAGGCGGATTGACCCAAGCACGGGCCAGAGCTTTTTTTTTTATTCTGTCGAAGGCTGAGCTTAGCTCCTTTAAGGCCAAATTGACTGCGCCCTCCCTTCCCCTAGTGTACTTGGACATCAACAGATACAAATTCAGTGTCTGGTCCACTGTGCCACCACCTACCCTAAATCCATGTTGGACTTCAGAGAGAATGTTCTTATTAGATGCCCAAGTGGACAAGCGATCCAGCAGAACCTTGCCTAGCTCTTTTACCTCGCTAGCCACCAAAGAAATGAGGTGATAACAAGCGGGGTCAGCTCTGAAACCCCTTTTAAAAATAATTACAATAACAGAATATTTACAACAAGTAGGGATCCCCCCTCTTACAGCGGCATTAAAATGCTGAATCAGCAAGGTGACACAAAGATCCACCTGTGTATTAAAAAAGTTACCATCAAACTCTGGGGCCTTGCCCTCTGGCAGGGGCAACATAGCTTCCTTGAGGTGCGGTCTAAGGCCTGCACTCTCTCAAACCCCAGGCACATCCTGATGACCAGATTCTAATTCATAGATTGCCCCAAAGTTTTCTGACCAAAACTGAGGCGGAATAGTCAGAGCCTGCACACGCAATGGATCAGAAGAGAAAATAAGGTGATAAACTACCCTCCAAAACCCTGTGCTTTTTCAGAGGGCACAGTCCTCCGCCAACCTGTCCCACAGCTCCCCTTCATAGACTTCTTCCTTTCAGAATGGGCAGCACAATATGCAACACCATATGCAGCCCTAGTTCTCTTAATATCTTCCCCAACTCGGTGTTGCTTGTAAAGAGGCTATGAGTCTTGGAACCAGCCCTATCAAGCCACTTGGTGGGGGGTACTGGATGAGCTCTTGGGGGGCCAGTTTTAATATCCTCAGCGATGGTATTAAAAGCTATCAAAATATGAGCTGGTAAGGCCCTATCGTCCAGACAGATGCTAACATCCTGACCGCAAGAAGAGAACAGGGAGTGATCAAAGCCAGATGGAACCACCTTTGCCCACTTGATTTTATGAACCTGCCCTACTGGATAAACCAGTTCCTGGAAGGGAATAACAAACCCTGCATTACAAGAAGGCCAACTAAATACAGCCAACAAAGGGTTGTGATCACTTAAAATATTCCAAATTACTTTAAAGCTGATAAAAAGCTAAAAGATAACTAGAAACAAAAATATAATCAACTATAGAAGAGCAGGTGCCAGACCACTTGAACGTTGGTGCCTGCGCTGATGAGCAGCTGTCCCAACGATTAAAACGATTCACCAGGGAGTATTCTGCAAGCAAGTTATTAAGTAACTTAAGATGAATCTCCATAAAGAAGGCAATCAGAGCAAGGGTTAAAACCCCCATCAAAAAGAAAACTGTGAAACTAGAAATGAGAGTGTCATATAGAGTAAAAAAGTGAATGAGCTCCCTTCTTAAGATAAGCTCACCCCTAGAAGGGAGATAAAAATCACCACTAACACCCTCAGGTCATTAGAAAAAAGTCAAGAGTGTACCTAAAATAGACTAAGAAAGACTATCAATAATCTCAATATTACAAGTGAGGTTGGTTCTGATATACACAGCACTACACATAAGTAGCTACAGGCCATACACCTGTTATGAAACAAAAAATTCCCTCAAATGTTGGGGAAATCAATAATAATATCAGGAGGTCAACCAGGGCCCTTGCGGCCACTTTGACACAAAACAATTAAAATGAAAAATATTTTACACCATGAGGCAGACTAAAACCAAGTTTCAAACACAATAGCAGAAAATTTACATAAAACACTGGTAAAATCAATATATAGAGAGCCTCTGTGGCCACAAGACAGCAGCAGTGAGACGTTGACAATATATTTAAACTAAGAATAATAAATGTTGCCCCCAAAACTGCCCAAATCTCCCAGCAGAGTAGCATGGAGACTATGGAGACTAACAAAAACCACATACAATTTTAAATACCAAACATGGTTTATTATTCTACAGACTACAGCAAGGCCTCAATATATTAGAACAAAATGTAGATCATAATGAAATCAATAAAATAAGCAAAACTATGCTGTGGTCCCTAGAGGGCTTCAAGAACACTGGGAAAACAACACAAATGCTGGTAAAATAATACCTCTGGTCTACAGTCACCAAAAGGTCTCCACTTATAATGGCAATATGCAAAACATTTTCAGAAAATCTGGAAAAATCAGTAATAATGTCTTGAGGCCAGCCACACACGAGCACACACATACGCATACACACACATCCTCTACCTAGAGGACAAGTCCATAGCATGGAAGACAAAAAGCTTTGACAATAGAGCTAAATGGCTACCTGCATTGGAAGCTCTCCCCGCCCCGACTAAACACACATATCTGTGGAAGGCTTGAAAAATTATACCCCAACTTTAACATAAAATATAGACCTATAAACAGGTATCTAGCACAGTGGAGTTGCTTGGGAGAATGGGCCTAAAGAAAGACAAGTTCATTGTTCCCATCACGTGCATGGTACTAAAAGATTAGCTGTAAATAGGGTGAAGTAGGCCCCTTGTACCACTGCAATTATTGTCACTACACCTACTTCACTATTGCTTGCTGTGCTTCTACACTACCACCCCAAAAACAGTACAGATGAGAATGCGAAACATCAATTTAACTTGATAAAACAAAAGTCTGTAATTTAAAGTGTACTAGGACACAAGTAGCAAATACAGCGACCCTTCTCCGAAAGACAGTATCAGTAAATCTAGACAAAAAAGTAACATTGTAACATGCATCTACTGGTCTCCAGAATCACAGTACAGTGCAAAAACCACCCATTGCCCTTAAAATACAGCAGGCATTTTAGTTACTTTCCTCTCACATTAGCTTGCCCTGTATCTGATTCCTTATTTATTAGGTCATCCGGCAACAAACAAAAACAAATAAATCAAAAATAAGGAAATCAAATAATTGATGGTTTCCTAATGCTTTCCTCCACCATCAGCTGATTTTCCTAAATATAGTACTGGATGCTGCAGATAAAGGAGAAGAAATACTTTGCCGCCAGGATGCAAATATAAAAATACAACAGAATCAATAAGTAATGGGAAAATCTGAAGGACAGAAAGAAGAAATAATTTTTAGAAGGAGTCTGGATGACAAGAGGAAGAAGCTATTACTGAAAGAGCAGTGGTCTCCATTGCACATTCACTGTAAAACAAAAATCTAAATGCTCTTGTATTATTAGCTTCAGGCAAAAATATCTGGCAAAATGATTTTGGCTAAATAACACAGTTAAAGCAATACAAAAAGAGGCACGTATCCATCCAGTCCCTTTAAATCACACGGTGAACATTGGTGGCATAACTCACATGGCCCACATTTGGTTTCACAGTTCCTTCATGATGTGTTCTGCGCAAACCAAATTTTGTGTCCAGCAAAATGGAATAAACACAATCAATTACCTGAAAATTACACAGGTTATGCTTACCCAATAACGATTGCTGTTGCACAAGTAGGGAGAAAAGAGCTGCAATTTACATATAATTTCTTAAGAGAGATTGCAAGCTGAAAGTCTAGTTGTTATAAGAGCATGAACTGCTTTTGATTTTGTGGGAGGGTATATCATAGCATAGAACTGTTGAGCAGAAAAACTGCTTAGGGAACTCCTTATTGATGAAGAATTGTAATGTAGTACGTTGCCCACTGGAAGCAGGACACACAGCTAGGAGGTGTGAACCAATTATTTCTTTATTTATTCCTTACACACGCAGGAGCGCCGGGCCACACACCCTACTCGGTCCACGGCTCCGCGATCTCTCGCCTCGCGCTACTCGCGCTACTCGCGCATGCGCATTTCGCTTCAGCGCGTTCTGCTCTCGCGCGCTGCGTAGCCACGCAGCGTGCGAGAACTAGAACGCACACTACATATCTCCCTCCTTTTCCATGGCCCTGATACAGGCAGTCCTCACAGTCTCTAGGGTATGCACCCTCCATCTAGTTCATAGTCTTTGAAGCGGCTAGGCCTCACAATCACTCTGCCAGCTCGGGTACGTCTTACCGGTGTGCTGGGGTTCCCAGGATCATTGCTTACAACTGGACTCCCCTCCATGCCTCGGGGATCGCCTCGTCCCACTCTGTCCGGGCTGTGGCCTTCCTCCGTCGGTAGCTCTTCCACTTCCGTCGTCCCCTGGTCTCCCTGCTCCCCATCATACTCTTTCTCTGGCATGCTTCTTCCTTCAGGGAGTTTTCTCCCTTCAATGTCCTTAGTGTAGGTCTCATGGGCTGACTTCTCGTTCTCTTCCTCTGGCCATTTTAAGATCTTGTTGCATTTCGCCATGCGGTTGTGGGACCACACGTTCCCATCGCTGAGTAGGGCGGCTCTTTCACTTGTAGAGGTGGACTGTACTTGCTGTCTCCCTTCTTCCTTCGAACCGCTAACTTGACTCTCACCCACTCCCCTTTCTCCAGGGTGGCGTTTTTTACCTTCCGTCTCTGGTTGTAGTACTCAGTGTACACCCTCTGGGCCTTCTCCAAGTTGTGTTGTACTACCGCCGGGGACCATTTGCTTGTTATCGTCTTTTCCTTCCACATGACGTTGTCCTTGGTGAAAGGGTGTCTGCCCAGAAGTATTTGGAAGGGGCTGTATCCCGTCCCCGTGGGGGTGATGCGGTAGGCCCACACCGTTTTCTGTATCTCTTTCTCCCAGTCTTTCCCCATCATGATTGCTGCTTGGATAGAGCCCATTAGCACTCTATTGAAGCGTTCCACCTGTCCATTGCTCGACGGGTGGTACACCGCCGTGTGCAGCAATTTTATCCCATTACACTCTGCGTATTTGTTCCATTTTTCCGATCTAAATTGGGGTCCATTGTCACTCAATAGCGTTCTGGGGATGCCTTCCCTTAGAAAAACTGAGGTAAGGAATTTTATCACAGTTTCTGCTTCCATTTCTTCCTGTATGTGTATCTCCGGCCATTTGGAATACTTGTCGACCAGGACACAGAGGTATTGGGACATTCCGTGGATGTCCAGCACCGGTCCCAGGATGTCCACCGCCACGTCTTCCCATGGCCCACTTGGTAAGGGGAATTTCCCCAGCGCCGGCCGTAGGGGAACCAGCGTCTTGTCTGCTCCTTGGCACTGGCTGCACTCTCTCACTTGCCTTTCCACCTGAGCGTCCATTCCTGGCCACCAGTACATGTGTTTCGCCCTCGCCTTAGATTTTACTATTCCTAAGTGCCCTTCGTGTAGCATTGTGAGTAATCGGGGGACCACTGCCACTGGAGGAACCACTTTGTCTCTCCTGTACAGGAATATTCCTTCATTCCCCACCGATAACTCTTCTCGTACTTCGAAATATTTTCGGAGAGCCTCTCCTAGCCGTCTCTTCTCTGGCCATCCCTTTATTATGTGTTCCTTGACCTTGCAAATTTCCTCATTTTCTCCATACGCGTGTATCCAGTCTTGTTTGCTTATCACCCTTTTGGGATCATCCATTATTGCCACCATCTCGTCTTCTTCGGGCGTCGTGTCCGGGGAACCTTCCATGGCTGCTGCTCGGCTGAGATAGTCTGCCACCTTATTCCTCGTCCCCGGAATATACTCCACGTCGTATCTGTACTCTAGCAGTTTAAGAGTCATTTTCGCTATGCGGGGTGTGGCGCCTGCATGCCCGCTTGAGGTGAGCACTTTGACCAATGGCTTGTGGTCCGTCTTCAGCAAGAATCTTGTGCCCCATAAGAATTGGCGATATTTTCCCATCGCCCACACCACAGCTAGCATCTCTTTCTCAATCACACTGTATTTCTGCTCCGTGGGTGATAGTGTCCTGGACGCAAAGCTGAGTGTTTCCACCTGTCCATCACTCCTTTCCTGCATGAGTACGGCCCCTAGTCCTTTTTCGCTGGCATCTGTCGTCAGAATCGACCGGCCGAGTGGATCATACCCTTGCAAGGGCACCGCTTGACTGATGTCTTTCTTCAGGGCCTCAAATTCCTTTTGTGTGTCCTCCGTCCATTGGTAGGTCGTTTTGTCCCTCGTTAGTTGTCGGAGGTGATGGGTCTTGGTGGTGAAGTGTGGTACAAATTTGCTGTAATACTCGGCCATCCCTAAGAAGGACCTTACTTCCTCTTTGTTGTTGGGTGCAGTCGCCTTGCATATCGCCTCCACATTCGCTCTTTTGGGGGTGATGCCATGTCCACCTATTTCGTGCCCAAGGTAGGTGACTGATGTCATTCCCAGCCTGCACTTTTCCCATTCCGTCGTCAGGCCCTTGTCCTCTAGCACTCTGAGTACCTTCTCCAATCTCTCATCGTGGTCTCTTCTATCTGTCCCCATCACGAGTATATCATCCTGAAAATACTGGACGCCTTCAATGTCCTGAAACAGCCGGTGCATCAGCTTTTGGAACACCGCCGCTGCGGAGGCGAGGCCAAATGGCATTCTCTGGAACTGGTAGCACCCGAAGGGTGTGATAAACGATGTCAACTTCCGGCTTGACGGGTGCAGGTCTATCTGGTGATAGGCGGACGTTAGGTCGATGGTGGAGAACCACTTTACCCCTTTGGTCTTGGCTAGCATTTCCTCGATGCGAGGTAATGGGAATTTCTCTACTATGAGACACTTGTTTAGTTCCCGAAGGTCCACACAGAGACGGACTTTCCCATTGGGTTTCATCGCCACTACCAGGGGGGCGAGCCATTCCGCACTGTCGATCGGCTCTTTTATTCCCTCCTTTTCCAATCTGTGTAGCTCCGTCTGCACCGCATCTTTCACCGCTAAGGGTATGTTCCTGACTTTGTGGGACACCGGACTGGAGTTTTCTTTAAGTACTATCCTGTGTGTAAATTTCTCCAGTTTCCCCACCTTTCCTCCAAACACTTTCGGGAATTTATGCTTCATCGCTTCCAGTACCGGCCAGCTCCCTGACGCTGTCATGATGACTTGTGTATCGCCTCCCGGGTCTAGTTTGATCCCTAGATCCCCTTGGTCCATCCATCCCAGTATGGAGGGGCCTTTCTCCGCTATGTACAGTTTGCACTCTGCTTGTCTTCCCCGGAATTCAAAGGTCAGTTTCCGGTACCCTACCATGGGTATCGGTTCCCCTGTATACGATACCGGCCGAATGTCTGGGGGTTCCAGCCTTGTTCCCAACGTAGGTTCAAACTGCTCCTTCCATACCGCTTTCTGGATGATGGTGTACGGAGATCCCGAGTCTATTACTATTTGGATGTTCACCCCTCCAATCTTCATGTCGCATTGGGGTTTGCGGGTTCTCTTCCCGTCTATCCCCAGCACCTGATCCTCGATACACAGGACCTCCACGTCTTCCTCCTGCTCTTCTTCCTCTTCCCGTTGCTCCTGTTCCACATACTTCACCACGGGTCTCTTCGTCTTCCTTCGGCAGACTTTCTCATAGTGACCCATTATGCCGCAGAACATACACTTCGCCCGGAACGCTGGGCATCTCTTGTCCTGAGCTGCGTGTGCAGGACTGCCGCATCTGTAGCAAGCTCCGTTGTTGTCTCTTGTCTGCTTCCATGTTTGTCCCGTCTTCCCTTTCCACTTCGGGGGTCCTCTGCTCTCCTGAGCTGGTTGCTTGCTTCTTCCCTGTGCTTCTGCTTCATCCACTTTGTTCACCATGACTTTGGGGACCACCTCTCGTTTTGCTGCCTCCGCACAGCCGTTTGGTCAACTCCGCTTTCTTCACCATCGCTATCACTTCTTTTAGAGGCGCCTCACTGTTCGCCCACAGTTTATCTTGCACGCTTTTGTTCGTGGTATGCATGACGATTTGGTCCTTGATGTACTCATCGTGCAGAGCTCCGTATTTGCACGTCACTGCCAGTTTCTTCAAGGCCGCCACGTATTCATCGATGGTTTCTCCCGGCTCTTGTCTCCTCTGTTGGAAGTTGTACCTGTCTATTGAGACACTCACCGCTGGGCGGTAGTGGGCATCAAGGTCCTCCATGGCGTGCTTAAATACGTCATCGTCTGCGTTTTGGCTGAGTTGCGGCACTAGATTCTGGTAGACCCTTATGCCTTCCGGGCCTAAATTGTGCAGGAGTATTCTTTTCTTCCTCGCGCTGGAGAACTCTTCTCCGTTCTCATCTTCGAGGACCGCTAGGTAGTTCTTAAAATATTCCCGCCTATCCTCCCACTTCATTTGGGGTTCTCCTGGTCTTGGCAGAAACGGTATTAGCGCCGTCAGTGAGGATCCTTGGGTGCTCATCTCTCCTCTCCTTCCTGGCGCCGCTCCTGAGCCTCTTGGACTACCTGGCGTGTCTCCTCTCTCTGGTTGCACCTGCTCCTGTTGTCGCTCCTCTTCCGACCCCCCGTCGCTGCGTGCCGCCGCCTCCGCCAGGTTCACTGTGACTAAGCCTCTCTCGTGCTTCTTGCGGTTACGCGCCGTCTATCGGCCTCTGCTCGTGGCCTGTACCTTCTATCTGCTGCCTCTGCCACGCTCCTCGTGTGTTTTCCTCTGGGGTAGTTCTTCTTCCTGTCTTCCCCCTTGGCAGGCCAATGCTGCACGTGCCTGCTCTCCTGGTCCTTGGGTCTGGATCCTTCTGCTGTCTGATAGCAGAATCCCACGCTCGTCGCCACTGTAATGTAGTACGTTGCCCACTGGAAGCAGGACACAAGGCTAGGAGGTGTGAACCAATTATTTATTTATTTATTCCTTACACACGCAGGAGCGCCGGGCCACACACCCTACTCGGTCCGCGGCTCCGTGATCTCTCGCCTCGCGCTACTCGCGCATGTGCATTTCGCTTCAGCGCGTTCTGCTCTCGCGCACTGCGTAGCCACGCAGCGTGCGAGAACTAGAACGCACACTACAAGAATTACTCACCAAACTGTTTGTTGTGAATGAGGATGCCTTGAAACAAGTTTATAAGAACTCCATGTTGATTTCCATGGGTATGTTTTTGCCAGTTACACCTTTGTGTGTGAGGCTGGTTATGCCACTAGTTGTTCTTTCCTATTTCATAATATGCTAATCTTTATAATGCACTTGCATAGCTAATCTGACTGTACAATATAACTAATTAAAGGTGCATATTTGTTTTAGGAAACGATTGCATTATGGCATGAAACAACACATTCATTACACGGAATCAATTGTCTGAACAGTTTTAAGACTCGCCTATATTGCCAGAGTATAATTTTTCACAGATAATTACACATCATTCACACTCATAAAGCGGCTTTTGGTCAGCTGGATTAATCCACTGGTCTGTTAAAGTGTCCCACATTTTGTTTCTGCTAACCACAGTTGCCTAACTGCTTATTAATCACATCCACTAACCAATAGCTCTATTCTTTTCATTTGCAAAAGTGGTTCAAAGTGTGCTCTATTTAATTTCTTTTTACAATAACTTTAAAACCTTTACCTGAACTCCTTTTTAAATGTTATGTTATAAAGTTTTTCAGGGAGATTTTAACATTGTAGCTCACTGCAATTTGAGTGCTTGATTAGGTGGTTATTGTCGTAAATATTTATCATGGCATTTGTTAACATTACTGTGACACTCAGCTTTATGTCTTACCTAATAGATTTAAATCAGAAGAAAGTTTTGGGAATGAAACCTGTGCTTGTAACATAATGCATCAAAGTATACAAAAAAGTGAAAGCTGGAATGCTTGAATTAAAGCCAGCCACAGGTAATTACTTGGGCCGCATCCCAATCCATGGTTATTTTGCACAACATGTCACCTCAGTTTGGGCCCAGCTATATGCAAATTCGTCATCACAATGCTCCAATGGGCGCAGTCCAGCCCATATTGCCAAGCTAGGTCCTACCTGAACCGGAGCAAGAGTTGTAGAGTCCTGGCTGATTTGCATATGGCTAGGTCCAAACTGAGGTATCATGGTGGGTGAAAAATAAGGGTTTGGGATGCTGTCTGAGCAATCACCATTGATTGAGATTAATTTAAGCATTCCATCCATCACTTTGGTTTTTGATGTAATATAATGCATGGTGGATGTCTACAAGAAAGTGATCCTAACGAAGGACCACAAAATTAGGAAATCTCTACTCGATGTACTTTGTTGCAGCTGCCATATTAGATCCTCATTTAACTTTATTTGTTGCATTTCAGTAACATAAAAGTATAATACACAATAAAAAACATTTTGTAAAAGACACATTATCAAGTCCAATAAAACACAATTCATATATATATATAATTAATTATCACATTTTTAAAAGAAAAAAAGCACCTTTCATATATATAATACTTTGTATAGGCCAGGTATGAGCTTTACATTTAGTTTTCCCACGTTTAAATCCCCCACATGCTTTCCTTGCCACAAAAATGAAGAAATTTCACAGCATACAAGTGGAGTATGTAGTTGTAATAAGTTTAAAAGGGCAGGCCTACATTGTCTAAAATGAAGGGTTTTAAAAATAGATAAAATGTATCTCTTCCTCGGTGTTAGATCAAATTTACAAAAAAATCAATGTGCAAATTAGTTATTGAGGAGATATTATCACACAGGCATGGTGGTAACTCAGACATAAAATGACAATTATCTGAGAAGCCTAACATCAATGGGAGTTTGTTTGCCCTAAATCGTGATAGAACAAATCTCTGATGGTCGTTACGAACCACTGTCAAGTATGATTTCAGATCCTCTTGGGGGATCAAGGTGTCCTACATTTACACAGATGGTTTAATCCCCTCCGCCAGTTCTCTCTTATCTATTAACTTGTACTGAAGGTGTTGTTTCAGCTGGTCTCTCCCTATCAATTTACTAGTTTCCAGGGCGAGAAAGTGTTTTGGTAAACCGATCAGCTCACATGTGGATTTTATGTGTCCCAGCCATGAAATTTTCATAGCGTAGTTTAAGATCATGGCATCGCTAAGTATCACTTTGTTCCAGCCAGTGTCCTCATGTGACCAGATCGAGTGTCAATGCGTTATAGGGGGCTATCTAGTCTGTGAGAAATAAACAGCATCCCCAGTTCCGCTTGGACTACATAATTTGACGTACTTGGGGGAAGGGAAAGAATGGACTTAAAAAATGAGTTCTCAACTCGCTGCATGTTTTGCATGCTGGTCATTCCCCACACCCCTACTCTTTATGAGGCCATGGCCACTACCTTGCTTAGGTATATATTAAGAAGTTTTCTCACAGCTTTAAATCTGAATTTCTTAGTAATTGAGGGTAACCCTGTTATGCCCTTCTCCATTTGTGTGCATTTATTGACTGCATTTAGGTTATCGAAAAGTATACCCAAATAATAAAACATGGGGGTTTCCATCAGTTTATGCCCTTCTGCGAAAAAAGTGGGTTTATCTTTGGTTTTGCCCTGATATCATTATGAACGCTTTGGAGCTGTTGACTCTTAAGTCCAGGTCTGCATAAAAATAATGCAATCATTTATAAGTCACCTACATATAAAAGAACCGGAGGGGACAGTAGCCTATCATTAATGTATCTCTGGTAGTTACAGTTAGTTGAGATTCTACCCAATTTATGTAAAGTGAGAATAAAACGGGGCTAAAACACAGCCCTGCCTAACCCCCCTAGCGATTTTAAAACTACCTGAGCTCTCGCCTCTACTTCCAAAACAGACATGAGCCTTTGCGTCCACATAAAGTTGCCTTAAGAACCTTATGATCCTAGACTCGATCTCCATCTCCTCCATGGTTTTCCACATCTTTGAGTGAGAAACACAATCAAAGGCTGCGGAAAGACCCATTAAGGAGAAATACAGTGACCCCATCTTCGCCACTGTATATTTCCCAATAATAGTGTTTAGATTAGATTTAGCAACTGGTGAACATTACTCAAGCTTTTTTTTAAAACTTATCATATATCAGCCAGGGTGTTATTTTTTGCTGCCCATTCTTCCAATCTATTAAGTAGAATGCGCCCCACAACTTTGGCAGTAGCGTCCAGTAATAATATTGGGTGATAATTTTGCATTAATGACTTGTCCCCCTTCTTGTAAATCGGAACAATAATTGAGGTTTTCCAGGAGCTAAAGCTATAGAAGCGTTACAGACATTTGTAAGCTAAGGAGCCTATAAATCTGGCTGCTATTTATATAGGTCCAGAGGGGTGCCATCCGGACCAGGGGCCTTTCCTTTGCTACTTTTGTCCAGTGCTCGTTCCACTTCATAAAGGGTCACGGGTTCAAGGGGGTGGTACAAGGTAGTTCTACTTTGCGGTTCTGCATTTTGTATACTATGGGTTACACCATGATCGGGTCCTTTTGGTGGTTGTTCTTCATATATAACCGAAAAGTAGTTTACCCATGCTTCATCCGCAACATGAACCTCCACCGGTGGCTCGTTGTGACCCTTAAAGTAGCTGTTATTGATAACCTTCCAAAATAGTTTGCTGTCTTTTAGGGCACTAGCCCTTGTTAGTTACTCCTAGGCTGCTACCCTGATATGCTTCTTCCTATTTGCCAAGGTCTGTTTAAAGTGTACACAAGCCAATTTGACAGCATGCACATCCTTTGGAGTCTGTTTTAGTGCTTGCTGAAGATATTTTCTTGCGCTTGTACACTTTGAATCTATCAAACCAGCCTCCCTGATGAACATTGGTCAGGAGTTTACTTCGGGTCAAAGCTTGTTTCACGCTACGGGTGATAGCAGAATATGAGTCAAGAATATGTTGAGGGTTGGACCCCGGATCAAGGCACTGAATAATCTCTGGCATGGTCTGCTGAATTAAAGGTGATAAAAAACCGAGGAGGGGGTCAACTTTCTCCCATTTGATAGTGAACCCGTTTCTTTTCAAGATAATTGGGTCAAAAGCAGTTTTAGTTCTCTCCATTGGCCTAAATAATAAGGACATTCTTATCCCTAGCATCGTGTGATCACTGTACTCTAAAACGACCTTGGGTTCACTAATTTCTGGATCTAAATGTTATAACACCATAATATAATCTATAGTAGACTCAAAGTTGTTCCTGGAAAAAGTAGGGGCTAAGGAGTTACTCCAATTTATCGCCCTATTTTGTATTCTCAGGATTAGTTTAGTTATTAGTGTTTTCAGGGCTGTGCCATATATATCATGGGCAAAGTGCATGGGGGCTTTGCCTTTTGTATCGATAATACCACAGATTGAATTCCCTGAATGTGGGCAGTCACGAGTGTTAAAGACTCCGACCCATATCAAGCTCACTGTATTTTTATGGGAATCAACTATATCTTGGTTGGCGAGATCCAAGTCTGTTACCACTTTGGTTTATGTGTTACCAAAACAATTATTATAAATGTTAATTAATAATATGTCCCGCCCCTTACTCATGGTACATAGTAAAAGTTGACAATATGAAGATTTGTTAATAAATTTCAGAACTTTCAATGTGAAAGGGCTCTCTACATAGGCTGCAAGCCCCCCTTTTGCCCTGCCTCTTACAGAGAGTACTGCTGGTCTAAAAAAGCCTAGGTGACCGTCAAAGTGGCAATCTGATACTTCCCATGTTACATGCACACACAAAATATGAACGTCTGTTAACAGACTCTGCCAGTCTGGGAGCCCGATCTTACTTTTAAGTCCGGAGATGTTCCACGATCTGAGCTCCACCCCATATTTTCTGATTTCTGGCCCTCCTTTATACGGATCTATATGGTCCTTCTCCTCTGAGCACATAACAATCTTACTTTGTAGAGTTATAGTTTCAGACCCACCTATTGAAAAAGTGGCAGGGGGTTCCTCGGCTTGACTCGAGTCAGTCCTGCTCACTTAGCTATGAGAGGGAATCAAATCTATTACCCACCCTATAGGCTTCCTACAAGGATCGATGGGCCTCTGTCCGTGTGACCCTCGTGAGCCCCTAGGGTCATCCATGACTAATCCCCAGTGCTGCCGACCAATGTCAGACTCTGAAGGTCTGTAAAAAAAGCTCAATGGGACTGCCAAAATTTTCTTGGACCCCAGTACTGTCGCACTGCATGCGTCGAGGACCCTCCTGGCTGTTGTAGGGTAGTGAAAATTTAAAATCACACAATTCCCTGCAATGCTTTTTTAGCCTCTGCCCACCCAGCTCACTCGCCTAACCATAATCCCATCATCGTAGCTCTCACTGACTGGATTACAACCAATCCTTCTCCCAATACAGTGCATACATTTTTTTTTAAGGCCCCCCTGGATTCCTCATCATCATTCCGGACAGGTGGGACCCCCGCAAGGACTACCACATATGGAGCGCAGTCTGGTGGTAGATCTAGTGTTCTTGCATGAGGCCACCTAAGTCCATATACTTGGTGTTTTTTCCGAGCAGGTGAAGTCCTGGCAGCTCCATTTCCATTTATACTTCCAGTCACCACAGGTTGCTTAATGGTAGCACTGGGTCTATGGGTGCCCTTCTCCAAGACGACGTCCTATGGTTCCTCCTTCCAGTATCTTCAGCCTGCTCTTGGGCTCTCGGGTTACAAGAGCAGTTATTTGTGGAACTTGCTGGTGGTCTAATGTTAGATAGTATTAAGGACTCGATCTCTGAGAGTCTTGAAACTAAGGAGGCAATCAAAGAAGTTATTCTCTGTTCCATATTTACTATTACGTCTGTGATGATATAACTAATAGATGGCATAGTTTCTTTATCCTGGTGATTATTTTCCACTGTGTTTTTTTTTTACTATGCCCCCATGCTGCCTTTTCCCCATCCTAATGCCTGTCTGAGGAGGAGCAGTCTTGGAGTGGCCCCCTGTAGCTGTTTTTTGCTTTTTTTGCTTTTTGGCCGGGGATCTTGCACTCTTTTCTGGGGAGGAGCCCTTTGCGATATTGGAGATTGTGCCTGCCCACTATGAACAAATTAAAGAGATATTAGAATAAGGTTTCAAATGTCCTGGAGCATCCATCTTAGTAACCTCCGCAGGTTCTGTCAACAGGAGAGTATCTTTTGGTGTTGCTCTAAGTGTTGCCTCAAGCTTGGCCTCCGTATCTTTGATTTCATTCTTCAACGCCCCCATGGCACCTGTTAAAATTTCTCCAGAGAGCCAGTCATGCCCCCATCAGTCCCATTTATCTTTTGCTTCCCCATTCTCAAATTTCAAACAAATACAGGGGCTAAGTACCTGGCGTAGCTGGAGCAGCAAAAATGCTGAACTTCCCTTGAGGAACGTATCATACGAAAAGCACAGCCCAGCCTCTTTCGGGTGATGATGGGCAAGGACGAGCCCACCCTTGGCCCGGGCTTTGCCGGGTCGCGTCCCACACAGTGCACAATGTGAACAGCTGACTGCAGAGGCCGCCTCCTGGGGGCCTGGGGTTGTGGTAAGTGAAGTCCTCAGGCGCTTCAAAGTAAAGGAGCAAAAAGAATCCCTCGCTGCGGGAGCACTGTGTGCGTCCTATAGCATGATGCAAACAGCTGACTGCATATTAGATCAGGGTCTATTTGAAGGGAAGCCATGATGGTCAGCGTTTCTCCCTAGTGCTTGCCGAATCAAATCAACCTCCAGAAAAAGAGAAAGACACCTTATACAAACTGCTCTTCTCTCATTCCATTTTTTGTTATTGTTAACACTTACTCAACTTTTTTGTTGTGGCTTATGCTTTCTATAAAAGAAATTAGAAAATGCTTGCTTGTAAACTGGCGGTGTATATCTCCTTTCTGTTTTTATTAATTCTAACATGCGGTTGCTTTCCCAGTATGGACGAATGGAGCATTTGCAACATATGTTTCATAAAAATTATTAGCTTCCAGTTACAAAGTCTGTATAAGATACGTGCCAGTAAACATGGCATCCACTTAGAAATGTGACCTGGATTGTATCTGTTCTCAGAAGAGTAAAGAACCTTACTTGCACTGAATAGTTAAACGCGAGTTTTACTTCTACATGCTCTTAATTGACTGTTATTAATAAGGATTGGCACAAGGGCACTCATGAGGAGTACATACAATAACACGTTTAACTCTTATTCTTTATTATCTGTATTCATGTCTGTATGAATATTCGCCCTGGGTATGTACTAAATCAGGAACTCATTGATTTGGATAAAGAAAGAATAAACAACTGTTACTAATAATATGGGTTTTCAAGATACAATGGAATATTAAAAATAATTCCTACTTGCCCACTGTGAATCCTTCCTAAGTTTTGCATTTCTTTTAGTACTGTTTGATAGTACACTGTCTAGTAGTTCAGCAGGATGACAAGGCACTTCCACGCCGATTGGTTCAAATAGCAAGCTGGCAGACACACACATTAGTATGCGGTCTCCAGGGACAGAAGTAGCCAACTTGATGAAGTAAGTACAAAGAGAAGGGAGCCTTGCTGCAGTCAGGTGAGGAATTGCCATCCTCCTTTTTTTTTCTTTTTATCTTTAGAACAAAACGGAAAAATAAGTGTCTTATCTCCATTTCTAGGATGTGACTACAGACCCCTCTACCCCTGTTGTTGACCATGAGGCAATTGTATTGCCTATTTAGAAGTACATGTCATCATATGCTACATGTATTTTACTTGTTGTTTGTCACATGGTGTCTTTTCTCAGTAGTTTTCATTAAGAGAGTTTTCACTGGCATCGAGTGTGACACATTCACTTCACACTAGATGAGCACACAACATAGACACTAATTGAACCCTATACGGGTGCATTGATCTAGGTAAGGTAATGTATCTCTTTGCTTCTTCTTTTACAGATACGAAGCATCATTAAGTAACTGTATGTATTTTGTGTATACACATTAGGTGTGCACTTCACTATATCTTCATTATAGGATTTAGTAGGAGTGGTTCGCATATGGCTGGACCTCGTGTAGTCCTGATGAAGAGCTTGTGGGGGACAGCTCAAAACATGTTTACATTGATGCAATACTAGGGGAACCAAACTCATTAAGGTCAGTTTCTCCCTGGTATTAACCCCTGATTTTCACCATACCAGCTAGGGGCGGGAATAAAATATTAGCTCACTAGTTAGGTATTTTTAAGACTTATCTTTCTTCCACTCCACATCACTGCACGTCACTTAGTAAATAACTTAGTGCTCCTACATAGTTCGCAAGTTGCAGCACGCCTCAATCGTAGAGGATTGAGAGGAACCCCAATGATGAAGCATACCACCTAAGGGAAACACTGGAGGGTGAGGGGTCTTTAGAAAAAGAGTCTTACTTCTAGTAAGTTGATTACAACAAACTTTTGTTGAATCCTAGTTGCCCCATAGGTTAGTTTTTTTTCGATATACTCGAATTTTGTGAAACTATATACAGAAGGAGGGTAAACCTAGCCTTAACCTCTACATCCCCCAATGTTTTGATTGTAAAGGAACAAATTGGAAAGCTTTGTATTCCCTTAAAGATTCAATGCCTTTGGGGCAGTTTTAAAATATGGTATCGCCATGGTAGATGATCGGTTATGGTATGAAGACTTGAGACCTTAAGTGAAAGTACTAGAGAATATAGTTTTCATTGACTCTTATTTAAGTAATTCAGTAGAAGTTATTAGTGACCAGTTACATTTTCTATGCCTCACTAAAGTTGACACACACAGGAATGTTGCACAGGTAGTTGGACATTGACCAACCAAGAAAAACAAAAAATAACTAAGGACAGGGAAAAAACACATCCTTTGTTGGACGGAGAAGGAAGGAGCCATGGTTAGGGATGGGTGTTGAACCAAGCCAGGTCTTCATTTATTTCTTAAATAGGAAAATATCTGGTATGGATATGATAGAGGCAGGAAGAAGATGCTTAGTTTTGTCAGGAAGGTAAAGGTAGGAGAAAGGGCTACCCCCTTGTCTGCTATGGCAAATGTTAGGCGCAGCTGCCTGAAACAGTGGATAAGAGCCAAGATGACGAGTATTACTGTAGCAACACAGTTTCCAATGGATGTAGGGAGGACCTTGACTGTAAAGTGCTCAGTGGGAGATGCAGTGGGTCTTAAAAATGTAGGGCCTCATTTATGCGCTGTCGGAAAGTCACTTTTTTCACATTCCGTGCGCAGGAGTCTGCTCCATATTTACTGGGCAGCATTAAGCCACTTTTTTGGGCTGAATACTGCCTCAGGAATATTGTCCCCTTTAACACAGTTTTCTGCAGTAAAGGGGTGTGCAATGGGTGTTACTGGGGGCGTTCCCAGCAACATCCAAGGCATTTTGACACTGCCCTAGATTTATGAAAAATTGTAAGTTAGAGGCAGCGCCAAAAACTAACGCCTCCCCAGCGGAGGCGTAAGCGAGGCATACCGAGGAGAAATATATTTACTTCTCCTCAGTTTTCCTTTGTCTATGTGTGCTGCATTCTGCATTTTTCATAGAAAAAGGAAAAAGCCTCTTGTGATTGTTTTTGTGCAGGAAGGTTAAATGAGGCCCTCATTGCTCCTGAATTGGAATTCAGAACACTGCTGACGGATGTTGTTTGTTGGGTTCATGATCCAGTAGGTTAAGCAGGAATCTGCCTTCGGTGTTCTGCACTGGTCAGGTATCCAGGCAGATCAAGGTATAATGACTTTCCAAAATCAAGAGAATAAAGTGACCAGAGCCTGGATCACCATTTTACATGATGAAATAGGGAGCAGTGGAAGAATTTTGCAAAGCAAATGCAGCATATAGAAGAAGGGTGCAGCTGTTTTCATAATTGTGGAGAAGCTCAGTATGCCATCAAAAATGACCTTTGGGTTCCTAGCTGTGATATCAAGTATGGGAGTTGGCCCTAATTATGGAGGAACAGCATCCCGGGGAACCAGAAGCTTGAGTGATTACTGAAAATGATAACCTGTTGTCCTACCATTAATTTGAGGCATTCCAAAAGCCAAGGAAACATATGTCCATTCTATACAAAGGGTGGATTTTGATTTTGAAAATTATCATCATTTTACATTACTATATATCCTGGTGGGAAAATGTCTGGTGAAGTTAATCCAGTTACAAATTGAGTCCCCAGTAAGCTGTCAACGAGTACTCCTTTCCAATCAGAAAGGTTCTTAACCTCATAAATCGACAATAGATTATTGTATCTTTTTCTGTTTACCAGTTACAAAACATACTATAACTTCTAAAATTTCTCATTTTAGAGACTTCCTTTGAGAAAATAGAGAAAATACAACGTGTGTTCCATAAAAGAATGTCCTAATCGAAATGAATAAAGCATTAAGTATAAGAGTAGCAATTTTCTTCAATTTGCAAATAAAGTTGTCAGTTCAGAAACTAAATATAGTGTTCCGATGAGAGAATAAAATTGCATGAGCAAAAAGCCTTTGCACTTAAACCAGAACAAATTTTGCAAGCTCAAAAGTATTCTTAGCTGTAAATCCACAGACATACCATTTTCCTAAGTGAGAGATGGGACAGGTTTAGATGTGGTCTCTCCTGAAATAAATACCTAAAATATCCTACTCTGCTCTAGGAGCAACCACTTATATGAATGTACTAAAACATTTTTGCAACAATTGACACATTTCCTGTTCTCTGCATCAAATCAGTTTTAAGCAAACTCTGTAAGCAATATGGCCCCCAGTGGCAACAACCAATGACATAAAAGGACACAAAAGTCACAGCACAACCTGTTTTTTGTTTCTGCACTGCTCCGAGTGCTGTTCCTACTCTGGTTGACCAGGTAAGTTGGGGGCGGCAGTCCTGCTTTCATGGACTCATGGACCCAGTTAAAGGGGGAGGTTGTACTCGGTGTCTCCCCCATATTTTGGCACTTCTCGACATTCCTTCTCAGTCCTGCACTAGCGGACGCTCGGAGGTGCCGTGCCTGTATCTAAATTCATTGCTCTGCTGCGTCCTGCTATAGCGGTATTGGCGGGTCTTGCATTGTGTCACTGTTTCCCGGTGGGGTTGGACGGACGCCTCAGTCTCCACATCGCACCCTCCTCCCCCGTGTCCTACCGGCTTCTGTGGGACGGCGGCTGGGATGTTAGACGCTGTTTGTCAGCCTGTGGGGGGTCGTGGCTTCATGCCGGCTCCTTGCGGGGCGGCGCGTTGCATACAGCGCATTTTACGGGGGCTACTTTCTATGGCATGTGCGCTAAGGGCGTGCTTAAGGCTGGTCTAAGGCATTTTTTGTTTGTTTCCATGACAATAGTATGCTTTTTAAGCATTTTAGCTTGCTGTAGTGGATTAGTCTGACATTTTTGTCTTCTGGGTCTATGGACGCAGTCCCGTCCATGGCTATGATCCAACAAATGATTAATACTGCTGTGGATGCCGCCTTGCGTGACAGGGACTCTGTTCCTCCCTCTAAAAAGACCAGATGTGACCCTGGTCCCTCCCATGACTCTGATGGGAAGGAGGATGTAGAACTTAAGGGTCGGTTTGTGCAGGGGTTGGATCTTAAGGATGTTCTTCAGCACATTCGTTCCAACCTGCTGTTTCCCGAGTCTGATGTGAATGTGGAAGATGCAGATTTCTTTTCGCAGTATCAACATAAAGACCTGGAGACATTGCAACTCCACTCCTCTGTCTTGACAGTGTTGGAAACTGAATAGAAGGATGTGGATAAGAGTACCTTTCCCAGGTTTTTGGGCAAATGATATCCATTACCGGACTTTGCGGTTAAGTTTCCGGCCTCAGTGAAGGTGGATTCTTTGATAGCTGGCATGTCTTCTTAGGGTGCTATTATTTCTGAGGATGCTTCCCTGGCAGATCCGGTTGATAAAAAGTTGAATGTGGCGGTGTAACACACTTTTTCCGCTGCCAATTTTTCCCTTAGGGCTGCTACCTATTGCTCCTATGCTACACAGTCTTTGCTGAAAGACTTCCAATCGTTGGCTGAGTTGTTGGACCAGGGCGAGGACGTTTCTCACACTCTCGCACTGATGGAACAGCAGGTGCAACTACTTTCTGATATTTCCTTTGATTCTTTGGGGGCAGCAGCTTCTACTGCTGGGTCTTCTGTGGCAGCTGGTATCCAGTTGTGGTTACGTTCTTGGAAGGCGGATGCTGCGCAAAAGGGTTTACTTATGAAAATCCCTTTCTCTGGAGTTAAACTGTTTGATGCTCCCTTGGAGGATATGGTAAAGAAGTCTGTAGAAGATCGTAAACTGTTGGCTCTGGAGAGAGCAGGGCGTTCACGTTTTTTGGGGGCTCATAGGACCTTTGGTACTGCTTATCTAGGAAGGCCTCATCAGCCCTTTTGTGGAAGGGGGCATGGCCGGGGTGTTCCTCCCTCTGACAAATCCCGGTTCCCTGCCAACACTTCCTCCTCTTTTGCTCCCCCCAAATTGTGACTGGATTGCTCCGTGAGTGGGTCCTGTCTGGTGTCAGCTGTCTCTCTTTTTGGACAACTGGATGCAAACTCTGTTGGATCAATGGGTTCTTCCGGTGGTGTCAGAAGGTTTTCAACTTGGGTGCGTCTAGACTCCCCCAGACTGTTTTCGGGTCACTCCTTGCCCCAGAGACTCTTTAAAGAATGTGGCTCTGTTGGAAGGCGTTTGTTGTCTTGTGGAGAAGGGCGCTGTCGTTCCGGTGCCCGTGGATCAGCGGAGGTTGGCAGTATACTCTATTCTCTTCCTGGCAAAGAAACACACCGGGGACCTCAGGCCTGTGTTGGATCTGAAATGGTTGAATTGGTTCATTCCTCCAATAAAGTTCAAGATGGTGTCCTTGCAGGTGATCCTCCTTCTGATCTCCCTGGAGGATTTTCTGAATTTCATCGACGTGCAGGATGCTTATCTCCATGTGCCGGTGCATCTGAACTCTCAGAGGTTTCTCAGATTATGTGTTCTACGCTAACTTTTCAGTTCAAGCCCTTTGGCCTGTGTTCCTGCCCCCGGGTCTTTACTAAAGTTCTGGCCCATTGTGGTGGGCTATTTACATGGAAGGGGTATCAAGATCTTTCCTTATCTGGATGATTTGTTCTTCTTCTTTTTCTATGGCAGAGCTCCATGTCCGGGAGGTTTGCCACATCCTGGAGGGTCACGTATTTCTGATGAATCGGAGTAAGTCCTGCCTGGTTCCTTCTCAAGATCTGCCGTACATTGGGGACCACTTCAGGACTCATTTGGGGTTGGTGTTCCTGCCTTCTGCATGGAAGTTGACTCGGATGTCAGAGATTCGGTCCTTGTTGTCGGGGACTTGTCCTCCTGTGAGACTGTGGTTGAGGGTCCAGCGTCTGATGTCCGCCTCTTTGTTGGTGGTTCCGTGGGCTCGTATCCACTTGTATCCCGTGGTGAACCATGTTTTGTCTCATTGGTGCACCTGTGGTCAGAATTTCAATCAGCGGGTTCCTGTGTCAGCCCAGGTGAGGGAGGATCTGAGTTGGTGGTTGTCCGACTATCATCTGCCCAGGGGTCATCTGATTGTTCCCTCTTGAGTCGTCACTACAGATGCCAGCCTGTTTGGCGGGAGGTTACTCTGGATGATTCTTCAGTGCAGGGCGAGTGGTCGAAGGATCTGATGTCTTGTTCCTCCAATTACAGGGAGCTGAAGGTGATTCAGTTGAGTCTCCTAGCATTCACAGCCTTGCTGGAGTGTCACCATGTTCAGGTCCGGACGGACAACCAGGTGGTCATGTCATACATCAATCATCAAGGGGGTTGCAGGGTTCCTTCCCTCAGTTGCCTCAGTCACTTTATTTGTTCTTGGGCAGAATCCCACTTGGTGTCCCTGTCAGTTATTTATCTTCTGGGAAGAGAAAATGTAGTGGCAGACTGTCTGAGAATGGTCTTTCCCTCCATCCATCCTTATCCCTTGATGGGCCCTCCGACTCCTCTTCCGGTGTTCAGGTCCCTGGGTCTGCAGGCTTGGCTCTTGAAAGGTGTTCCCTGATCCCTGATCCAGAGTGGTTGTTCTGTGGGGATTGCCGGTCTTATCCAGCAGTCCAGGTGCCCCTTGACTTGAAGTCTTATGCTAAGCATTGAACAACTTTGCTAGTTGGTGTCTTCACCATGGTTGGTCTGTTGAGACTTTGGATCCTGCTGGATTTTTTGAAGGAAGGTTTTGATTTGGGGTTGGCCCTTTCTACCCTCCGTGCTCAGTGGGCTGTCATTCGAGCTTTTAATGGTCTCCCTTTTGTATTCGTGGAGCCCTTGGTGGCTCGTCTTTTCAAATCTCTGGCTTTTCAATGCCCTTGTCTCCGCCACCATGAGACCTACCATTGGTGTTCCTGGCCTTGCAAGGGGTTCCCTTTGAGCCATTAAACTCGGTGGATTTGAAGTTTTTGACACTTAAGGTGGTGTTTTTGGTGGCTATTGCCTCTGCCAGACGTTTTGCGGAGTTGGGGGGTTTCCTGCAGTCTGCTCCATTTTTGCAGATTTTGGAGGATAGAGTGGTCTTACGGGCTCATCCTACTTTTGCCCCTAAGGTGGATTCATTATTTCATCGTTCTGCGGGGGTGGTCCTCCCTGTCTTCTTTCCTATTGCTTCGTCGGCGGAGGACTCTCTGTTGCACCCTTTGGATGTTAGGCGTGCTTTGGTGATCTATTTGTCTCGCACGGCTTCCTTTTGTAAGGTGGACAATTTGCTTTTCACTTTTGGTGTGGCTCGGCAGCGCCTGAAGCCGTCTCTTTCCACTCTCAGTCTCTGGATTAAGGAGGCTATTCTTTTGGCGTATGATGTCCAGTCTGTTGTTCTCTCTCATCCTATTCTGTGGTGTTCTACTCGATCTGTTTCTGTTTCTTGGGATGCCTTTAAGGGTGTTTCCATTGAGGGTATTTGCAGAGCAGCCACTTGGTCTTCTTCTCGTACCTTTGTGCCTCATTACTGGCTTGAGATTGGGGGTGGGGCTTCAGTTTCCTTTGCCTCTTCGATCCTGGACTCTGGTTTCTTGAGATGTGTGTCTCTCTCTATTGTTGTCATTAAAGTTTGTTTTGGATTGCCTTCCATGTGTGTGCTGTGTTCCTATCCATGAAGCTGATATTGCTTTGGTATCTGCTCAATGGTAATTACTGTGGCGAGGAAGACAGACGAGGAGGTAATGCCCCAGTTACTTACTGGTAATCTTCATTACTCCAAGTCCTAGTCTTCCTCGCCACAGTATAGTTTCCCTTCCCTCCCGGCCCTCTGTTGTGGCTTCATGTCTACGGCTTTGTTTACAGGTCGTGCTGTGACTTTTGGGTCCTTTTATGTGATTGGTTGTTGTCACTGGGGGCCATATCGGATGGATAGGGAGACTAGTATGTAACTTTTTACTTGGAGTTTCTGTAGGAGCAGAATGCTCAATGGTAATTACTGTGGCGAGGAAGACTAGGACTCGGAGTAATGAAGATTACCGGTAAGTAACCAGGGCTATATCAGAGGTGGACTGGTCTGGGAGACCTCTGGAGCTTCCAGGTGCTAGCACTTTTTTTGAAAGTGCTAGCCACAAGTCACTCTCCAGTGAATTCCTCGGCTGTACCCTCACCCCACAGGCCATCATTACTTCAACAGAAACCACCTTAAACTACAGATGGTATCTTTAAATAACTTATTGGGCTTTTTCTGAGCTCGCACTTACCTACCACCTTTATCTCCTGTCACCTGAACGCTGACATTTTCCTACGAGGCTTCACCTCTGAGATGAAAGGATGGAAAGCACAGAGCACGGAGTCCTTGAGTAGGTCAATCGTCTGACAGCGATTGATGGCACGAATACAATAAATCACAGAGCAACAGCACATCCTGACTTAAAGAACCCGAAGAGCCACTTAATCTGAAAAGGTCTGCCAGGAGCAAATTGGAAGAAAATAGATGTTAGTATGGATTTTAAGAGAAAGAACTGTCAAAACACTCTCCAGGGAAGATGGATTCCACAAACGAGTCGGCAGACGGTGCATCTGAACTCATTTATCAATTATGGGCGGAAACTGAGAAACGAGGCTCGGTGCGCGAGTGCGCTCGCACATCTAAGTGTCACCGAGGTGCACAGAGTGGGCCTCTCTGGTTCAAAACCGCATAACTTGTTGCACAGAATAAGGATACGTGGAATTTGGGGATTAGAAAGTGGAATTACACAGGTTTGATGGAATGTCCACGTTTGCATGTTAGGCTGTGTGATGAAAGGAGGAGTCAGGAGCCAGGTGGTGGAATGGCGGGGTGTCCGTCGGGGGGTCTGTAGGGATTCAGAGACAATCTGCATGACTAGTACCTCCAAGGAAAGACCCCTAACGCTGCCCCTAGAGATAGGGAGCACCCCTAAACGACACGGCTGCTTATGAGACAGGGGAGTTGGAGACAGGGGGGCGTTTCTCTAGATGAGGAAATATGTTCCTTACGTAAAAATGGAAACATGTTATTAATATAAATGAACATTTCTACCTGACTCATTTCTGTCTCGTTGTTTACGTCCTATAATGCTGACAAGTAAAATATCGGCCAGCAGGAGTACTTCTGGAAGTCTACCACTGTGCGCGATTTTCAATTTTAGGAGCAAACCTGTAAACTTGCAGCAATACCTGAATCGTGCTCTGAGAGCAAAAATGTAATGTGTGGACCGGAAATGCTGCATTTGTGTAGAGTAATGAGTTGGCGTTTCCTAGTATACTTTCCCGCAAACTGGGTTCCTGTGAGTAATCCTATTAACAAAGACACAGAAGTCATGTTTGCTTTGTAGGAGACTAGATGTAGTGGGAATGAATGTTGCTATCGAATTAATGTGAGTGACGTCCAACTTTTGGTAGAGAAGCAACTAGCTTTGGCCTGAGCTGTAACTGAGGCTACTGACACACTCATCTTTGTAGCATATAGTGTCTTTTAAACCACACAGAAGCCTATTTATTTATTTTCCTTTTAATGTGTTGTGCTCCAGTAGATGACATACCTGCCTTTATCCTTTGCTTCACGTGTACTAATATACTTAGTTACCTCTCATAGTTGCACATATAAAAATGACAGTGAATGTTATGAGACTAAATCAGAGGAAAAGTGTGGAATCCCTACAGGCGCAGATATAGGCCCTTCTCTAGCAGGAATTTCTGGGTATCACCCTAATTCTAGAAAACCCAGACAGATGTAAGGAAAACCTAGAACTGTTTTTATGTATGTGCTGTAGTTGCAGCTGGCCTCAGGTTGCTTCTGTCAGAAGGCACGTTGCTTGCCAGTTTCGGCTGGCCTGCTCCTATTGGAGCTGGGCCATGGTTGATTTGACCCCTTCCGAGGTGGCATGGTGGGCAAAAACATGATGGACGTAAATGTAGCATGCAATAATTACCATTGACTGAGATTAATTGACGTATTCCACCCATCACTTTTTCCACCCCAGCGCTAACCCCTGGGTTCCAACGGGTATGCCAGTTATTGGTCTTATGGTCACTGTGCCACAGGGACCAAGCTACACCCTACTAGTGAGGCCCCAGGAGGCTGAAACTGGTCTGGGATTGCCTGTCTTCCAGTTCAAAAGGGACCTAACTTGGGCATTTGTGCTGGACTGTTGTCATTGGACTAGGACCAAGGCAATTTGCATTTTGCTGGTTCCTGTCTCACGTGGCATGGGGGCAAAAAAAACAAGAGACTAGAATGCAACAAGAGTAATTACCAGTGGCTAAGATCAATTCATGAATTTCGCTTATTTGCTTTGACATATTATAGAGTGTGTAATATCTATGACCACACACCCAAGTGCATTTGCACATGGGTGACATGCTACTCCATGGGAATGCTACTAAAAGAGCGTCTGCCTATCATGTGCCCTGTATCTGTTGCATTTTGAGGTAACTTACAAGGACTCAGTTGTGCCCTTTTTAGGTTGAGCAATCGAGACCTCTTGTATATACTATAGTATATACTTATGTGTATGTACTTTGTGAGCTCTGGAGATCAGCCCTAGTACTTGTCTTCTTCCGCTTAGGGACTTTTTTTTCTGTTCAACTGCCTCTTTTTAACTGTCTTGATAGAAAACGACGAGAAAAAGTTAATTAAAATACCTGAATTGCTTTCTGCTGAGGCACTTTCTTATTTTTATTTTTCTAACAACTGCCTCTATTTAACTTTCTTGATAGAAGACGACCAACAGAGGTCTGGAAAATACCAGAATCCCTTTAGCATTCTCTCAATCATGGGTACTCACAAACATTTTCCTGGGGGCCACAAAGTTTGGTCTATGGTGTGACCGAGGGCCGCACTGATGCCAGCGGGGGTGTAAAGTAGGTGTAAGGGAAGCAAAGCATGTATATCTAGTGGCTGTCTTTAAAAATGAAGGTGTTCCTAAAGTTAAAGGCCTACTTTCTTCCTTTCCCTAAATGCAATTAACCTAAATAGGTTTTTGCTGTATATATATATTTTTAAAATCTTGTTAGTGCTGAGTTGAGTAAACAGCAGCCCAGTGCCGCTGCTGCCCAGAGGCCGCATGTAAAGGTCAGGAGGGCCGCATGCGGCCCCCAGGCCGAACTTTGAGTATTACTGCCCTACATTCCAGTCCATAGAAATTGTCTTCCACGAGCACCCGTAGACAATAACATTTTTTCAAATCTTGTATTCTCAGTGATATGACCACCGAAGGCCCTAATTTTATATTAAAAACAGAGCTTTGGACTATACCATACCAGGCAATATTTCTCCCCATGTGTTACCATACCTGTCGTGTCACGCAGTTTGGTGCTTACTTTCCTTCCATGTAACAGTAGACATGTCAGCACCCAGGCTAATGTGCTGCATAGCTAAATACATATAAGGTCCCAAAGGCGAGTCCGATTGCACTGCAATTGCTTGTTGTGTTTTCTCATTGTGCGTATGTCGCAACAAACACATATCTCTCACACATAACTCTGCCGACCCCAATAATTTCTGACCCATAACCAACATTCCCATGCTAGCCAAGGTCCTGGAAAAATGTGTTCAGCAACAACTGAACCAACACATCATGGACTTCAACCTTCTGAACATCCACCAATCCGGTTTCACGCCCGGCCATAGCACAGAAACATTATAGGAAAACAATGGTTCTGTCGGGTATGGGTAAAACAATCGCTTTGTTGAAAGAATAAATCAAGAAAAAAATGGAGAATCAATCAAGTTGACCACACAATCTCAAAGTACAAATCAAGATCAGGCTTGTTTTGAAAGATGTAATGTCATTCTTTATCTATAAATTGCATCATTTATATGAAGAAGCACAAATGACATTGGAAATGCAGGATTACCAAGGTAGTAGACTGTAAAGTGAGTCAGTGAATTTGTGACAAGGTGACATAAGTGACCAAATTGTGCATCCTGCATTTCCAATGTCATTTGTGCTTCTTCATATAAATGATGCAATTTATAGATAAAGAATGACATTACATCTTTCAAAACAAGCCTGATCTTGATTTGTACTTTGAGATTGTGTGGTCAACTTGATTGATTCTCCATTTTTTTCTTGATTTATTCTTTCAACAAAGCGATTGTTTTACCCATACCCGACAGAACCATTGTTTTCCTATAATAATCCTACCCAGGTTCTGAGGGACACAGGGTCACCCCATTGTTTATACAATAGCACAGAAACAGCCATTCTGCAAATAGTTGATGACGCCCTCCTAGCTCTTGACCGCAATGACATCTCTCTACTAGTCCTGCTCAACCTCTCCTCAGCCTTAGACACGGTCAATCATGACATGAAGACTGGAAAACAGGATGGGGTTATCTGGCACAGTCCTTCAGGGGTTCAAATCCTTTCTGGAAAACAGAACACAATCGTTCATGGTGAACAAAAATCTCTCTCCCAGCTCACCGAACCTTCTAGGAGTACCACAAGGCTCCACCCTATCACCCACGCTATTCAACCTATATGTCGAACCACTAACTGAACTACTTCAGCAAGCGAACATTGCGTACCATATGTATGCGGACGACACTCAACTTTACATCAAGATCTCCTCCATTGAAGACATAAATACGATGACCCTGGCACTCAAAAAGACCGTCCACTGGCTAACGACCAACTTCCTCAAGCTATAGTCGCAAAAAACAGAATTTCTTCTAATCTCCCCCCCCCCCCCAATAACTCCCTGGAGACAAAGGAATGGAACAAATTGATCACTGCTCTGAACTGCACGCCAACTTTGGTGGACTCCACCAAATCACTCGGAATTACACTAGATAAAAACCTTAACATGCAAACATACATCAACCTGTCAGCTAAAAACGCTCGCTTTCACCTTAGTTACCTTAGAAAAATGAAACTGTTCATCGAAAACCTGGACCTAAAAACAGCAGTTCAGTCCTTACTCATCTCAAGGCTGGAATACGGATGCACCACCCTTGCGGGGCTTCCCAAAATCTCAACCACCCGTCTAAAAGCCTGCCTCAACGCCACAGCAAGACTCCTAACAGGATCCCAAAAAATTGACCACATATCACCACAGCTGAAAGCACTCAACTGGCTACCTTATGAAGCTCGAATCCACCTAAAAATGGCATGCATCACTCACAAAGCACTTCACCACAATACGTCCCAGTACCTATCCCAAAAACTTACCCTATCTGAAGGACTCAGACATTTCAGGAGCCTCGATAATCTACTCCTGAAACCCTCACGTTTCAGCAAAAAAAAAACACCTGACAGAGCATTCTGTGGAGCAGCTCCAAGAATATGGAACTCACTCCCTCCTTACATCAGAATAATCACCTCTACTCCTCTGTTCAAAAGAGAAGCAAAATCATTCCTGATGTGCAAATTCCTTCTGTAAACTCTCACAGGAACCATTCCAGCTCTACATCCTTATACTTGCCTCATCTCCCCTTGCTCAGATTAACTTTGTCGCCTGTGCCCCTCCAATCTTTGACAGAACATGCTGATATTACGTACTGCTTTATTTTGCTACTTGTTTTGCTCGTTCTGTGTACTCATTGTAAAGCGCTCTGATACCCTACGCTGGGTCTGGTCCGTGCTATAGAAAACTCTAAAAATAAAATAAATAAAATATCTGCGCCTATGCACTTTTGTAGGAAAAGGGTAGAAAGGTGGGGTTGTGCATGCATATTGATACCAACCATCTTTGAAGCTGTCTGTTACATACTGTTTAAATCACATTGAATAGGGGAGGAATTAAAACTGCAGAAGCAGAAATCTAGGGATACTGGATGGAAAGCGGAGTTGCTGTAGGCTAAGCGGGTGATTTGGGTGACCTGTGAAGCACTGAATATATTTATGAAATTTAGATAAAAACCTAAATGAAGAGTGGGATTAATCATGGAGGCTCTTTGCCTGTCTCTTGAGAAGAGGGTGTCCTTCAGCATTAATTACAAGACTGAACAAGCCTGATGGTGTGCAGGTGGTAATTAGCCTTGGGTGAAATTTGGTTTCTAGCGGCATAATTTCGGGAATTTCAGGAATTTCCTTTTAAGCTCCTTAAATGAAATTCCCAAAATTATGGGTTTACGCCACTTCACTTAAGTACACAATATTCAAGGTACAAATTTACAGCAAATGACAGAATTTGTGGTAAAACTTTACTGTGAACAACTGTGAAGAACAACAAAACACTGTGACTGTTTTTAAGGGCTTTTATTTAATACCTCCTTGTGCGAAAAATGTATGCAAGGACATATTTCATACTTAAATGTAGTGTGAAATGATGAATTTGAACTTCGCCTAGTTACACTTATTTTTGTTTGATTTTATCATATTTCTGCATAATCACACAAAAGCAAATTATGCACAATTCATTCACACCTATGGGTAATGCAAGTTAGCATTATTAACCTCCACACACAGAACTTAGGGAATATTTCCACACAACCAATCCTCAACTGGGAGGTACCAGTAGGGATTTCTTAGAAAAAATTGAGCCATTGATGAGATGGAGTTAGATGTTCAAATGTAGATGTTGGTGGAGTATTCTAGAGGGGTTGTCAGGAGTTAAGGACCTGGAAAGGGATGGGATTGCCCCAGAATTTTACCAAATACTGAAGTCTTAGCTCTCCGACAAAATGTTAGAGGTATGCATAGAAACCAAACAAGTGGATACATTACCAGAAGCCATGTATTAAGCCATCACAGTTAGGATGTGCTTAAACTGGATAAAGATCTTGTAGCTCTAGCAGCATCCATACCATTGTCTGAAAATTTGTGGACGCAGAGATATTGCCCACATTTTTTAGCAGATAGGATAATTTAAGCAATTGGACATTGGCACAGGAAGACAAATGTGGATTTATTGCTGAGGCACAGTGATAAACCTTAAACATCTCATTTACTTGCTGCATGCACAAGAGAAAATGGATCTGGACGATGCCCTTGTGAAGTTTGATATAGAAAAATAATTCAACACCCTGATCTCGGTATATATGCTTACGAGTAGGGATATGAGACATATAGTATCAACGTACACAGATGATAAATTGATATGTCTCAGCCAACCACAGATTTCAGTCCTCGTGCTACTGTGGGAATTAGATATCTTTAGCACGGCTTCCGGCCTACAACTAAACAAAAGAACAATATGTCCAATCCCTGATGGCTTGACTAGTGAGGAATAGCATCAACGTGCTCCCATAGACGACATTACAGAGACAACTGGATAGATTCCCACACCTGGGGATATAACTAACACATTCAGTTGGAAACTAATATTCCTATAATTTGGGAAGGGTACTATGGGGGTCTCAATATCTCTTTCCAGTTTTGGAACATACTGTTGGTTTCAACTATAGGAGAGTGCAATTGTGAAAATGCTGGTCCTCCCCCACTGTCTGTATATACTTCAAAATGCTATTTGTCCCATTGCTACATACGGATATAAGGAGCTGGGCCTGCCTTTTGATCTCACATGCCTGGGCAGGGAAATGCAGCAGAGTATGGTTGGAAACTCTAAAATTGGCTAGAATTAGGAGAGCGCTAGGTCAACCCGATAAGTATTTATTTATTTATAAAGTTTTGTTGAGCCCGAACGTGACCCTTATGTGTATCAGAGCGCGTCGCAATTTTGTTTGGATAAGAGAGATACGAAGCAAAACATATGTTACATAATTATGCAAGGCACGTGCAAGTCTCCTGTAGGTATCGGAACACTTCACATAAGGGTAATGTGGATACAGGAATGGGTGAGGAACATTCGAACATATGTATGTAAAATGCATGCTAACAATGTTATTCCCAGATATATAACCATGACAAAAGTCAATCAAGATGACTGAATAGAGGGCAGTAATGGCGTCTGGGAGCCAAGGCCTATTAGGGCATGAACTTGAGCATTAGGATTTGTTTCACTACCTTTTTGAAGGAAGCAGTGGAGGATATTGTACAGATTTCCAGAGGAAGAGAGTTCCAAATCTTTGGGGCACTTCCAGAGAAGGCTCTGTTACTCGATCTCTTTTTGTGGAAAATCTGTCATTTCAGGAGCATTGTACTTACACTTAGTGACGCTCTGCAGGCCCCTGATAGTTCTATTTTTTGAGCCAGATAGATGGGGGCCTTGAAATGAAGGGCTTTGTGCGTCATACTGGCAATTTTTAACTGTATTCTGGCCCCATATGGTAATGAGTTTAGGGATTTTAGGGCTAGGGATATGTGCTCTTTTCTTTTTGTCCCAGTAATCAGTCTAGCTGAGGCATTAAGGGAAGCCCTTCGTGGGGCCAGGCTCTGTTTGGGGAGACCAAATAACGTGGAACTTCCATAGTCTAGTCTTGGCAAAACTAAAGCTTGTACCGTCAATTTGAAGTCTTTCTGTGAATGGTTTGAGACTCCTTAATATACTCAACTGATGTTTAGCTCCCTTGGTTGCATTGCTGATATGGTTCTTCATATTCAAGTGCATGTCTAGAGTGATTCTGAGGGATTTAGCTGAATCAATAATGTGGGAGGAGCAGTTGAAGGCTGTGAGGTGTATCATCCAAAGGTCAATCTTGGGAATGTGATTAGGGGGAACGATGGGATGGAATTCAGTTTTGGATGTGTTGAGCATGAGGTAGTTGTCACTGAGCCAGATTTGAGTGTTCATCAGGATTGAATTGAGTGAGATGATGTCTTCTGGGGAGGTGATTTTCAGATAAAGTTGAGTGTCATCAACATACATATGAAAAATAATGTTTGTGGAGTTCAAGGCATTTGCTAACGGTTCTGTGGTAAATAAAATAAATATTACCTGACTGAATTTCGTACGGAGTCTTAAAATAAAGTAAAATAGCTCAAAATAACAAGAGGCAGAATCCGTGGTATAAGAGGTTCTCTAATGGGCTTTATTCCATTCAAAATGGCCGACTCGAGTGGCGGCCTTCAGGTTCCGTCACCACGAAGGTTCAGGAAGTGAAGTACAATAATTTATTAACAGACATGTATTTTTATAATAAGTACATTACAATGAAACGAATGTAGAAGGCGTAACATTTGATAAGAAAAATGACGTGACAGTGACATAATCGAAACTAGGCGTAATAAGGAATAAAAGAAACATGATTGGTTAGGATTATCAGACATAGGTGGATCTATAAGATAATACTTGGCATAGATGCGCGCGCAGCAGCATGACGTGTAATTGACGTGTAACTAGGGGGTGAAGGGGACTTGACATTTAGCTCTACATGTGGAGACGAGAAGTCTGGGGTCAAGTCATCCTAATCCCAAATCATATCTAACATCCTATGTTTAAAGAACTATGTTATCCACAAGGAAGAGACTCTCGGACAGAATCTATTCTATACTGACTATGTGCGTGTACAAGCGTCTAAGTGTCTATATGAGATGCGAGGGGCAGAAAACTTTCCATAGCAACAGGGCTATGAATCACTTGCAGGAGGACGGAAAGGCCTGGCCTTTTGCTTGGTAACTGGAGGAATGTTTACTTAAACTACTAGGCAAGAATGCATCGACTGAAGAGCAAAATAGATAATTCGAAGGTGAAATACAACTTCTTGGCAGACAGGCGAAAACTGGCCGAGGCAGGCACCGTTAGCTGCACAGGGAGTAGGACAAAGTTCATGGATACAGATGCGAGCTCAAACTGAAGCTGTCAGAGGCTGGGAGCAGAGAAAGGCTTTGAGGACAGAATCGGGCCTACTCGCCTGAACTGTAAAAATGGAGTAACTTAGCCATATAAAGTCGGTGGCCTTTTATACTTAGGAATCGAATATCCAGCCCATAGATGGCGGATCTGACAGAGAACATGTTGACGGTAGACACACATATGTTTGCGTCTTAGAAACTGGAACTGGAGGGAACATACATGTACTTGTAACATGCATATAGAACCGTTGGGGTCCAAGATAGGGGACATAACTGACCAGGAAAATCCACATTTCCACATTCCCTCCTTGTCCCCTTCTTGCCCTTCAAGAGATATCAATCTTCATCATTCCATCGATTTGCTCATGGAGCATCATTTCTTCTTCCTTCTTCTTCCGGGATCTTGAGCCAAAACCTTGATGTGGAATACACGATGTGGCACACAGACCACAAATCGCTGGTCCACATTGCAGGCATAGACAACAACTGAAGAGCATAAGAAGGCCAATACCTAGGAAAGATAGAACTCTCCATCCCCAGGCTGATATCACATTCCAAAACCACCCGGACCACGTCCAAGTGCCTGGATTTTCGTGTATCTGGCTTACAATCTTATGAAGGCGTGTTATAGCTTTATATACAGATGGCGAATTTTCTGGTATGAAAATGCAGCAGCTGGATCCGATGACCCTGCAAGCTCCGCCCCTATCGGCCAGGATGACGTCAAGGACAAGACGATTCTGGAGAACAACAATTCTCATCACTGATTGTTCCTCTGTCAGATTGCCTAGGGCGGCTATAGTCTCGTTTACTACAGCTTCAAGAGTCTTGGTGAGTCTGCGTATCAGCTTACTATTTGATATTGTACCTATATAGGGAAAGATACCTTTATTGAAATCTACATACTTGTCCCATGCCGTCTCAGTATAATCGACAACTGGGAGATCTCTTCGCTCTCTATTGTGTACTAAATGAACATTTCGATAATAATCAGGGGGAGCTAGGAAAACAGGTGGCAGAAGGAATGCTATATAACAGGTACCATCCCAATCTAGAGGCAGACGCATATATGCCGTCTGACCACATATAAAGTAAGAATGGCGAGAAGCTCTAAATGAAGATTTGCCTTGATCACTATATTCTACTGTAGTAACGCATAGGCTATGGCCCATATGTATGGAACCAACTTTTCTCACACATAATTCACCCTTAACTGGAAATACTGACATAGTGGGCAGAATTAGTTCAACTTCGGATTTGACATTCAAAATCATAAGATTAGGCGTAAAATTACCTAATTTATACACTTCATTTTCTAAATCAGTTCCTGTTCTACTGGGGTGACCCTCCTTATTAGGGTGACAGACTTTGAATAAAACTAGATTCAGATTTCCCCATATCCAATGTTGTTGATAAACTGCTGTGTCTGGGTCTATGGAATTTAATAAACTAAACCATGCTCCACAGGAGCCATTGCGTGTAAATGGATGTGGAAAGAAAGGCAGAACTCCTTTGTTATTCTGATAGGGAGGGAGTCGGCCACACACCCAACAATTGGTGGCATTACTAGTCTGATGGGAATGATGTAACATACTAATGAATGTGTTATTGCGCAGCGCAAGTCTATAAGATAATTCATGTGGCGGTAGGTCACTAAAAGAATGTTCATCAGTTATATTGAGAACACGTTTAGAAACAGGATAATACATGTGCAAAATCATACTCGTAATAATTACTAAAATACTCAATAAAAACAAAATTAATAATGTCACAATACAGTGGTTACGCAGTAATTTACAATAAGCATGTCGTTTCATTATGATTCTGGACTCTACATGATTCAGACCTAAAGGGTACATGTCGGGACAGATTCAACCGCTTCACCTTGGAGAGGACTTAAACAATCAAATCGTCCGACAGTTTAGATCTGGACCTGAGTTTCTGTTTATAGCACTGAGAGTCATTCAGTTCAACAAAAGGAAGTTTTGAATCAGTCTGTGAGGGAGTGCAGGGCACAGTGTCTATATCTGAAGGTAGTCCATGAAATTTTTTTACGTGACTGGAATGAATCCACCCTTTTCGTCCCTCGATCTTCACGGCTGTTCTTGTGGTCAACAGGACCAACTTGGGTGCTTTCCACCTGGGCTCCAATTGACTCTTCCTGTCGAAATTTCTCACAAAGACAAGATTACCCGGAACAACGTCATGGGGTTTCGCCTCAGTGTTGTCGGGAAAGGCTGCAGCTACCTGTGAACGAGAAGATTGTAGTGCAGACATCAAGGAAGCCAGGTAATCTGTCAGCATATTACAGTCAACATCAGTTATTTTACGTGGTATAGGCGTCCCCCACATATTCGGCGGTCTACCAAAGATCACCTCATACGGGGATAGCCCTGTTCTAGAGTGTGCTACCATTCTCATGTAAAAGAGTGCAACTGGTAATGCTACTATCCAGTCGACACCTTTCTCTCTACATATTTTGGACAGTCTGATTTTCAGTGTCTGGTTATGTCTTTCTACGAGACCTGCTGCTTCGGGGTGTCGGACACAGTGGAATTTCCACTGATATCCCAACAAGAGTGAGACATGTTTCATTAATTCGGATGAGAAAGGCTGACCGTTATCTGAATATACAACACGTGGTAAACCGTACCGTGGGAAGAATTCTCGAACTAGCTGCTTGGCAGTAGTCGGGGCAGTGTAATCTGATACGGGATACGCCTCTGTCCAACGGGAGAGAGCGCAGACAACTACGAGGACATATTTGAATCCTCGACAACGTTCCATCTGAATATAATCCATCTGGAGGACTTCAAAAGGATGGTCAGGAGGCTGAAATCCACCCTGCTCTACGGGAACACTCTTTCCTGGATTAAACTGACAACATATCATACAGGTACGAACTTTTTGTTTAGCTGCTGCTCGTAAATGTTTGTTGAACCAAATGTGCTGAATGCTGTCTAGCATAGCCTTCTCTCCTAAATGTGCTGGACTGTGAACTGTAGCTATAATGGCTTGAACCATGGAATCAGGGAGAAACCATACAGATTTCTCCTTCGTCATCCATCCTTGATCTGTCTGGATCCCTCCTAGTTCAGTCCACTTCTTTATTTCTTCTGCTGTGGCATGTGTCTGTATGTCAATTACGTCAAGTGCGGGATCCTTAATTGTCATACACTGTGTTGGTGTCTGAACTATTGGCTTTGTCATGTCTAATGTGCGATTCTGAGCAGTCTGTTTAGCTGTTCTGTCAGCTAAGTCATTGCCTTGAGAAATGGTATCAGTAACCTTCGTGTGTGCTTTACATTTCATAATCGATATAGCAGTGGGTAGATGTATTGCGTCTAACAAGGCATGAATGAGGGGTCCGTGCTGAATGTGGGCACCATGGGAAGTTAAATAACCTCTCTCTCGCCACAGCACGCCGAAGTCGTGTACAACTCCGAATGCATAACGTGAATCAGTGTATACATTAACTTTCTTATTTGTGGCTTGAATACAGGCTTGTGTTAGAGCAATAAGTTCTGCTGCTTGGGCTGACAAAGTATCTATACAATTTGTCTCAATAACTTCAGTGTCTGTTGTGACTGCATACGCGGCCACTAAATCTCCTGTATTTGTTCTCATGCACGATCCGTCTACATACAACGTCAGGTCTGGATCTAACAATGGAACGTCTGTCAAGTCTTGTCTAGGTTTCGTCTTTATTTCAATGATTTCAACACAATCATGAGCTAGTGGGTCTGTTCCAATTACAGGTAATAGTGTAGCAGGATTCAATGTATTACACCGTCGGATCTCTATGTGTGGTTGAAACAATGTCAGTTCATAACCAGTAAGTCTTGCTATGGTCAAGTGTTGTGTTTGTGTTCGGTTCACAAGAACCTCTACTGCATGTGGTACTTGTACTGTCAATGGGTGTCCTAATACTATGGCATCGCTTTGTCTGATTGCTAAAGCTGTCGCTGCCACTGATTTCAGGCATGCAGGCAAAGCCTGAGCTACGGGATCTAATGTACTGGAAAAATAAGCACATGGCTTGCGTGATCCTGCTTGATCCTGAGTGAGTACTGATAAGGCAGTACCTTCGCGTTCTGTAACAAAGAGTGTAAAAGGTTTGCTATAACATGGTGTTGCTAAAACAGGTGCTTGACATAAAGCTTCTTTTAGGCTTTCAAAAGCTTGTGTATGTTCCTGAGTCCAAGGGAGAACAGTCGATGTGGCTGCCTCCTGTGTGGTTAACTGAATGAGTGGTTTTGCTAGAAATGCGTACTGAGGGATCCACTGTCTACAATATGAAGTGAGGCCTATGAAAGCCCGCACCTCCTTCTGTGTCTGGGGTATTGACATATTAGCAATTAACTGGATGCGATCTGGTGTAAGCTGCCTTCCCTCCTTGGACAGCGAGTGACCAAGATAAATAACTCGCTGAACACAGAATTGCAGCTTAGAAGGGGACACCTTGTGCCCCTTGTCGGCTAGGAAATGTAAAACTGTCAGAGAAGCTTTTTCACATTCTGGCTCGCTTCTCGCGGTGATCAGCAGATCATCGACATATTGAAGCAGTGCAGTATTGACTGGCATGTGGATACTGTCAAGTTCTCGTTTCAGTGCTTGGCTGTAGATGCTGGGGCTTTCTGTGAATCCTTGGGGAGCGCGTGAGAATTTAAAGCTGCGCCCATTTAAACTGAATCCGAACAAGTATTGGCTTTCCGGATCTATTGGGACGCTGAAAAAGGCATTCTTGAGATCAATTACAGTAAAGAATGTTGCTTCGGAATCAATTGCTGTCAACAATGATGATATATCAGGGACCACAGGGAATTGTGGTACAATACACTTGTTTAGTTCACGCAAATCAATAACCAATCGGTACACTGGTGGAGCAGTAGGATCAGTTCGTTTAAGAATCGGAATTATCGGTGAATTACATACATTGGAGTCTGTTTCTACAACTACTCCCTGGGCAATTAGTTCATCAATGATTTTCAACAAAGCCACTACAGCATCATGCGGTAACTTGTATTGTCGCATTCGTGGTAGTACCACTCCTGCTTTCAGTGTGACTCGATAGGGTGTAATGTTCATGCAGCCAACATCCGTAGGGCCTTGTGCCCATAGATGTACTGGTAAAATCTGTAGTCGGGGATCCATGTCTCTAGACACATAGTGACCTTTAAAATCACGCAAAAACAACCTTACTCCTTCCGGAGAACAACATATTATGGCTCCTAGTGCTTTCAGAGTTTTAATTCCTAGCAAATTTTCTGGGCATGATTTAGTAAGCAACAAATCTGTAGTTCGTGTCAAAGGTCCTATCGTAAGTGGTAGAGGCTGTGATACTTCATTAACAATAGGTTTTCCTGAAAAACCAAGGGAAACATTTTTAGAGCCTGAGAGGGGTGCCCCTGGAACTTCGCTACGTTTTATAGTTGTTCGACTTGCCCCTGTATCGAGTAAGAATTTTCTATCTTGACCTAATAATTCACTATGTACATAAGGTCCTTCTTGATCTACAGGAATCTCGATAAGTGGTAAGTCAACTTCCCTCTCCAGGCTGGTTCATGCGTAACGCTGATACTCAGGGTATTCATACTGTGCAGTCTGATACATTTGTTGTGTTGTGGTTTGTGTGGCAGTAGTAGGCAACGGTGGTGCAGCTGGCACAAACTGTATGGGTTGCTGTGAGGCTGGCATAGACTGTTGCTGAACTGGCACGGACTGTCCATGCAGCATAGCTCCTTTTTCATTCTGATCTTGTCTAACTAATCGTGGTCTCTCTTTTGCAATACCTGTAGCTATATTTCGTTTCAGGACTTGACAATCATGTACATAATGGCCTAGTTGTTTACAGTAATTGCAGGTTCCCTTTACAGGAACTGCAGAATCACCAGAATGTGTCACACCCTTTTTGTGACCATCTGCTGGTACTGTCTGAGAAACTAGCATTTTCATTTTTGTATCCTTCATGCGTCTATGCTCGTGTTCTTGTTCATCCCTAATTCTATTGTGATGATACTGTAACATTTGTAGCATTTGCGACGGAGTGTTACTTTGCCAGGTACTCTCGAATTTCAATATTCTATTCTTTACTGGAGGTAATGCATTTTCCACTAATTTTGTCACAAATAAATGTGGATATGAGTCACTACTTGCTTTTATACCACTATTTATACCAAAACATTTTTCAAATCGAGCATAATAATCGCTTGTGTCTTCATCTTGCTTTTGTTTGCAGGCTGTGATTGCACCCCAATCTTCCTTTTTTGTAGTTAATAAACGTGGCAGTACCTGTACTAGTAAACCTGGTAACAGTTTAACTTTATCCCCGAGCCCCGAACCTGCAGTTCGGCCCCTTTCTTCCTCTGCTAATGCTGTCCAGTCTATCTTTTGGTCTCCCACTTCCCACTCTTTTTCTTTCAGTTTTTCATATATGCCAGCAGGCAAAAGCACTTTTAAAATCGTCATAATATCAGGAAAGGTGTACTCTCCCATCAGTAACATGTCTTTAATTTCTCGGTGGAAACCCGCTGGGTCTTTGTCATAACTAGGTACTACTTTTTTCATTTCTAATAATTCCATTTTTGATATAGGTGTGTAAACAAATACACGGTGAAACTCATTATCTTCGCCTTTTATTGGGTGCACTTCCCGTAGGGGATTTTGTCTATCCATGTAGTACGGTGCTCTTTCTCTGGGGGGCAGGGAGAGAGAATCTGGATTTACAAAAAGGACGTCCTGCTTACGTGACACTAATATCTCTTTAATTAGCTTGTTACTAGAACCTCTCCATCTGTACGTAAGTAGTTCCGTTAATATATCAGGTAAAGGACCAGGGTCAGCATGTTGGCTCTTATATAATATGAGGAGTTGCTGAATCATATAGATTCCAGCTAAACGTTGTTCATCTGTACTGAGGTTGAGAAACGTGTGTGCTACGGTCTCATCACCGTATTTTTCAGGACTAACAATCCAGTGAACGGCTGATCTGGCTAATTCTTGCTCATCCATGGAATCGAGGAGGTGATAACCCCTTCGTTCTCGTAGTATTTTATCTGCGGCTTGAAACGAATGTTCAGGAGATTTCAGATTTATTACAGGCGTCGGATACGTTCTGCTATTATTTGGACATACAGAGTGTATTGGATCAGAAAAACATCTAGTATTTTCACAGGATCTTCCTCTGCCTACATAGGCTATGGTCTCTGACTGTCTTACAGAGTTCCCTGATTCGGACACTTCGTCTTGCTCAAACTCGTCTGTTCCCAATCTCTCTTCATGAATACGCTCTATTTCTTTACGTATTTTCCGGCACATGGCTATTATACAATTTTGCTTATCGTGTCTCCCTTCTGATATATTCTGACTCCATCTTGTAAGAATAAGCATTGCATTCCGGTCTACCCCCGGACGATCTTGATTTCTGATCACACAGTTTATGAGGAAACGTAACAGTTCCCCTTGTATCTCTACTTTCTGGAATTCCATAGCTCTGTTAATACATCCTGGATCTCGTCCTGTTTGAACAAAATGATATATGTTATCCAGATGCGTAGTCATTCCTGGTAACCTTGCTAAATACTCTGCGGCTCGCCTGATACGTAATGATGCCAGAACCATTTCATCCTCTTTACCAACCACCGGGTCATATCTACAATTTACAAGGAGTTCCTTAAGCGTACGTTCATTTACGAACTTAGGTGTACGTGAATGTGCTGACTCTTGAAAAACAAGTTTATTTATTCTAGGTGGTGTAAAAGTACTGTTAGCACCTCCCGTGGCCCCATCTGGGGCGTCGGGTGTGAATGGGTTCGTCGAACGTGACACCGCAACTATGGGTGTCGATACCTCTGTAGAGTCGACTGCGGAGACAGATGCGGAAACAGATGTGCTTGCCGACGTTTGTGTCGGGACTTGCTGTTGCACGGGGACAGATACCTGATCCTGACGTTGAACCCCTCCGCCAGACGGTCTATGTGGTGTGGCGTTAGCATACTCGGGGGCTGCATCGTCTAGATATGAGGAAAGGAAAACATCTTCTGCGGTTCTGGGATGCCCCTTTGGATGTACCTTAATTGGAAATAACGGGGGTGGCAAGTCTTTTGGCACCTCCGTAACAGCCTTAGGTAGTCCTTCGGCTAGAAGGGGATACATACCATTCATAAGAGCATTTCTTTGTCTATTTACTTGTTCTGATTTCACTCGGATACCTTCCTCAATTAATAGATTTTCTTGAACTTTATTTGAACTTTCTTTACTCCTCTCTTCTTGTCTACGTGCTTTTTCTGTTCGTCTGTGAGATTCTTTACGCCATAACTCAACGGCGTCTTTCTGTGACTGTCTGACCTTTCTTTTCCATAACTCTTCCTCCACTTTCATGATGCACTCTGCATCCCAGGTTCCCGCTATGGGCCACCTTTGACTTTCCGGTAATCCTTTGGTATAATCTACCCATAGATCAAGAAACAATATGGCATCTAAGCCATGTTTATGGTACATGAAATGTCCTGGAGTGTCTCTAGGAGGAATAGGAACTGCTTCTTCAAGCACCCCTTTTCTGGTGGTAATCTGTCTTAACTTCGAGAAGAGCGGCATATTAACAACTGATCTGATACTTACTCTTGAACTTACTTAATACGAGAAACACAATAATGAACAGTGAACAATGAACAGTCATTCATACCACAATATGCAAGACATTTTCTGAATACTTTAAACATTAAACATTAAACATTTAATAATGGTCGACAATGATGACAGTCTGCTTAACTAATCACCACGCTGAATTCTTGACGATAACTGAATACTTCGGAATACTTGATATACTGCTAAACAGTACATATACACTGCTAAACAGTGCAGACCGGATTTGTGTACCCAAATCCGTCTTGACCGGCACAACCTATGTGCACGTCAACACGCCTCCCCGGCGATGGTACTCACCGAGTAGCTCCTTGAAACGGAAGGCCTCAGAGAATGGACAGGACTCGACGACTGTGGACATCGGACCCTCTGGACATCGGGATTTCGGAAAACCTGGTGGGCCTCTGTATACCTCGGATCTTGCTCTCTCAGCTAGGCTCTGGTCGGGATACTTCGCACTTCTCACCGCCTCGTCTGGGTTGATCGCAGCCTCAGTCGCCCCCGCTTGACCGGAGGGAGCTTACAGGAAATCCTGCTGGTACGCGTTTATGGTCCGTCCAGCTGTGGCAGGAGACCGGGCCTGCAACGCACCGCCGGCGCGTGAGATGAGAAAGTGTCCCTATTCGGGCGCCATTATGTGGTAAATAAAATAAATATTACCTGACTGAATTTCGTACGGAGTCTTAAAATAAAGTAAAATAGCTCAAAATAACAAGAGGCAGAATCCGTGGTATAAGAGGTTCTCTAATGGGCTTTATTCCATTCAAAATGGCCGACTCGAGTGGCGGCCTTCAGGTTCCGTCACCACGAAGGTTCAGGAAGTGAAGTACAATAATTTATTAACAGACATGTATTTTTATAATAAGTACATTACAATGAAACGAATGTAGAAGGCGTAACATTTGATAAGAAAAATGACGTGACAGTGACATAATCGAAACTAGGCGTAATAAGGAATAAAAGAAACATGATTGGTTAGGATTATCAGACATAGGTGGATCTATAAGATAATACTTGGCATAGATGCGCGCGCAGCAGCATGACGTGTAATTGACGTGTAACTAGGGGGTGAAGGGGACTTGACATTTAGCTCTACATGTGGAGACGAGAAGTCTGGGGTCAAGTCATCCTAATCCCAAATCATATCTAACATCCTATGTTTAAAGAACTATGTTATCCACAAGGAAGAGACTCTCGGACAGAATCTATTCTATACTGACTATGTGCGTGTACAAGCGTCTAAGTGTCTATATGAGATGCGAGGGGCAGAAAACTTTCCATAGCAACAGGGCTATGAATCACTTGCAGGAGGACGGAAAGGCCTGGCCTTTTGCTTGGTAACTGGAGGAATGTTTACTTAAACTACTAGGCAAGAATGCATCGACTGAAGAGCAAAATAGATAATTCGAAGGTGAAATACAACTTCTTGGCAGACAGGCGAAAACTGGCCGAGGCAGGCACCGTTAGCTGCACAGGGAGTAGGACAAAGTTCATGGATACAGATGCGAGCTCAAACTGAAGCTGTCAGAGGCTGGGAGCAGAGAAAGGCTTTGAGGACAGAATCGGGCCTACTCGCCTGAACTGTAAAAATGGAGTAACTTAGCCATATAAAGTCGGTGGCCTTTTATACTTAGGAATCGAATATCCAGCCCATAGATGGCGGATCTGACAGAGAACATGTTGACGGTAGACACACATATGTTTGCGTCTTAGAAACTGGAACTGGAGGGAACATACATGTACTTGTAACATGCATATAGAACCGTTGGGGTCCAAGATAGGGGACATAACTGACCAGGAAAATCCACATTTCCACAGTTCCAAGAGTAAATTGAACAGTATAAGTGATAGGGCAGACCCCTGTGAAACCCCCATAGGTCTGATACAGGACTGAGAAGGAGATTGATTTAACTTGATTCTTTGGGATCAGTTTTTTAGAGAAGGAAGTGAACCAATTCAATACCGACATTGATAAGCCCATCCTGTGTTCTAGAGTAGATAGTAGTTTGATATGGTTCACAGTGTAGAAGGCAGAAGATAAGTCAAGGAGGATCAATAAGCAAGATTCATTATGGTCTAGGAACTTTAAGATGTCATCCATGATGTGCGTGAGTGCAGATTTGGTGATGTGCCCTCTCCTAAAACCAGATTGATGATGATCTAACAATTGGAATTTCTTGATTTGTGAGCAGAGTTGAATTAGCACGCATTTTTCAAGAGGTTTTGCAAGAGTGGGGATGTTGGAAATGGGAAGGAAGCTGTTCAGATCGGCGCTGTCTGTGTCAATTTTTTTAGAATGGGGAAAACCTGTGCTGCTTTTAGACAGTTGGAGATCGTGCCTTGCACTAGTGAAGCATTGACGATCTTGGACCACAATGGGAAGATGGAGGCTTTTATTTCCTTGAAGATGGGAGGTGGAAGAGGGTCACTGAAGGGGCTAGATGGATTGATTGCAAGAAGAGTGTTATAAATGTCACTTTCGCTGAGGTGAGTAAAGTTGTACCAAGAAGTAGTGTTCTTGAGGCTTAAACTAGGGGGGATGAGTGGCTCGTGGTGGGTAGGTGGGGCCATGATTTCATACATTGGGAGAAGAGCCCTCTTTGATTCAATGTTTATATTGATGCTGTTAGTTTTCTGGGAGAAGAAGGTGGCTAATTCGTCACATGTAGGAGAGCCGTCACCAAGGTCATGGCGGTTAGGTGACTTGACCGATTGTTGTTTAATGATTTAAAGAGGTTTCTTATGGCGGTTGTTAGCTAGATTAAGTTGGGATCTGAAGAAGACAGCTTTTGCAGTCTTGATTTTTTTGTTGTAAAAATTCCTGATAGCTCTAGGAAGGTTTAAATGTTCAGTGGATGGTATGGATCTCCATAATTGTTCAGCCACCATCAGTTTACAGCATTCCGAGTCTAGGTTGGAATTGAACCAAGGTTTGGAAATTTAGTGGGAGGCATTTTTATTTTGTAAAGGGAATAGAGCATCCATCACACCAGAAATATCGGAATTATAAAAATCAGTGAGGATATGAACATCCTTCAAGTCTTCTTTGGAAGACAAGGTATTTTTACAACAGGTAGCAAGTTCTTCAATGTTTATATTTTGGAGGTTTCTTTTCCATTGCTTTGTTTTCATGGGCTGGACCCCCTTTACTGACACCCTCCTGTTGATGAAGAAGAGGATGAAGTAGTGGTCGGATCAATCGCATGGGGTAATGGAGTCCAGTGTGATGTGTTACATTTGGCTATTATGAGGTCCAGAGTTTTATACTTGTGAGTTGAGCTATCACAGAATTGTGTCAGTTCGTGATGCAAAAGGAAGGATTTGAGACAATTCACTACATGATCTTATTATATGGCTGCTCAACTTGAGCATGCTGCTGAACAGTGTGCGAAGGGAAACAATTGGGGAAAGAGGTTGTTCAGTGGATTGTGGGGGAGGAGACACTACCGTTATGCTTGATGAGGGGCAGGGGACTGTGCGTGGACTTCCCTATGTTGTGTGACAGGTTCTGGATTGCATGAGAGACATCTGTCAAATTGATCTCAAGGCATGTCCTTTTATTCAAGGCATTGAAAATCTGGTGAATGCAACAATTTAGCCAAATAAACCAAGAGATGTCTATCGGTAGATTGAATAGGAAGTGTTTTCAAAGGCTAGGAGCTCTATGCCCTAGGGAGACCTTCATTACTTTTGAGGAGGCTCAAGAAGAGTTGGAAGGTGGACTCAGACAATTGCTTCACTATGCCAAACTGTTCATAAAGGCCAAGGAAATGTAGACTGATTTCCCCAAACTACCAGCAGCTTCCACAATACTGGAGGTGCTGGTGGAAATAGGTTGTGGTCAATGACTAGTGTCTCATATTTGTATGGTCCTGCAAAATTATAGGAAAACACTGCCAACAATGGGAAGACAGTAATGAGATGATGATACATAGGAGCCATTAACAGGTGCAAAATGGAAATAGACTTGTCTCTTTTTGCAGGGGATTGTAAGTAATGTAAGGCACAAATTTGCACACTTCAAGATTCAACATTGCACTTATCTAGTGACTTATTGGTTGCATAGGATATATCCTGCTAGAGATTAAGACTGCCTGAGATGTGGGGAGTGGGAACTTACATTAATTGATATTTACTTGTCAGTTTTGGAGATCCCTGAACAACTGGCCCTGTACACGCCACACACTAGACCAGTTTTTCCTCTGGTCTGAAAAACTAATAACACAATTATGAGGTGTGGGGAGTAGTACTGTATTCAACACAACTAGCAAGGTAATTCCTCTTAACCTGAATTAACATTTATTCTTCTTCTTTAATAAGAGAAAAACATTTGGCACAAATTACATTAAATCATATTGCAAAAAAATCATAATTTACAATTTATCACAAATGCTTCACATGATCTCAGACTCCATGTAGTGTTTAAACAGCATGATTCTTGTTATTTCTAATTCATAAGAAAACAGCGCATGTCCTGCCAACACGTGTTTCACAGTAAGAACACCACTGCCTTAGGGCTTTAAAATAAGTTAACAACTTCAATTATATAACATAATTGTACAAATTTTCAAAACACTATTCAGAGTCACATTGAACATCATGATAAATGATGAAATTTGATTTTTGAAATAAACCATGTTAAAATAATACTCTATTGTGCACAAATATTGTATCTCCTCACAACATAATTAGAACATGTAGGGATTTAGCCCTCAAAAGATTGAAAAGAGGCTACATAATATAGAAACACTGAAATTAAGGTCAATTAACCTAAACTGCTTAACTCTAAAATTGACTTTGTTGGTACAATTATTCATCATTACTAAACAGCATTAGAAGGTCAACTGTGGCAACCCCGGTAGAATTTCTGATTTTATCTGCACATCACTTGCTGTAGTTCACCCCACACAATCATTTTAAAATCTTCATATCAAGCAACGCAAATGTTACATAATCATCATGCTCTTAATTCAGCCAAAAAGTATACATGTAACAATTAAAAAATATTTAATGTCCAAAATACAATCTCCTAATGTGCCTTCTTACCTTTCATATCCACAAGTAGTCATTCAACACTATGACGCTACGAATATGCTCACAGTCACTCCAAATTCCAATAACTCCACTCAAGAATTTGGGCATGCCAAGTCTTCAAAAATAGTCATCACTGGTTTCTAAAACAGTAAGGGAGAAACCAAGAAGAACTTATAAAAAACAGAATATTCTGCCCCATGAATGTAGAACCCAATTAATGACCAATCCATTTTCCTGAATTTCCAAAGAACAAAGGCACCACAGAACTGAAGATGCAAACCTGACTCAGAAGACCAAGTCTTTAAATAGCAGTGTCCTGCATTAAGTGTCTGACATTACTTCCTTTCAATATCCTTACCAAATAATCAAAATTCAAAATTGTCCAATCGGATTTCACATTTTCATGTGACCATCCTTGCTATGGACTGAGTACCCAACCCTTCAGAAACAGGAATCCAACCTTGATACGACTAGCAATTTCACCCAATGTTATCTAATTTCCCCATTGAATATGATGTTAATATTGGAAAAAACATGGTACAAATAAAAAAATAAAATAAGATATTACTTATGAGGAAAACTAACATTATCTCAAGTATTCCTTAAATAGGGCTCACAAAAGAGAAAACATCCAATACCGAACCGTGGTTCCATCCTTTACCATATGACCTTATCAACTAGCTCCATTATCACAGATCTATTTTACAACATCCATAATAATGTATCAATTATCTACAAAATCACTAATGTAACAGCGACCTCAAACAACTAGAATCCAAACACCTCATTGTGCCAAGAAATAAAATTAAAAGGCATCCAAAATATAAATACAAAAACTGTTAAAAAGCTCACATGTGGTGAGACAAGGTCTCAAACCGTGGTCCCATCCCGTATCATCTCCTCATCAACCCAGTCTATGTTCACACATTTAATGCAATGACTTATACATTCCCACTAACTAATCCACCATTCAAAATGTTATACTACAGAATGATTATGACAGTAGAGACCTAAAAGAACTAGAACCCAATGATATCATTATGTTCCGAAATTCATATATAAAGCATCCAAACTATATATACAAATACTAGCATCATTTGACATCCTCACCTGTGGCTAGGCAAAAACATGAACCACACCTCATAATAGTAAATTCATTTATGTGACCTAGATCTGGGGTGAGGTGTTAATAACACTGTGATCAATCACAAATATTAAATGTAGAACCCACAATCAGAAACAGTCTGTTAGATATCATCCTCAAGACAAACAATTGAATGATATAACATAAAGCAGCACTAGGCTTGCTATTTGTAAACTGTTGTATAGCTAACCATTGGCGCTTTCCAAGAACACCCTTTCAAAGCATCTTGGGAGACCGAAATGATAGAATGAGCACTAGCAGGCAAAAACATTTGAAAGAAATCAGAATGTATGAGAAAGCAGCAGAAGAATTGTCTGAGGGAATAAATAATTTGGAGCATTGTCGAAGAACACGAATGGTGCACTTCCACAGATCAATGTATGGATAATAGGATAGCAACAATGAGAATGTTGAGGTGTGTGTGATTGGGGAATGACTGTATAGCTTGATATCTGAGTAGGCTTGTGGTTAGACCACATACAAAAAATGAGAAGAAATACTGACAGAATATCATCCCAGAGTGTGAGAGTAGTAATGGAATGGTTTTAGATTCAATGATAAGAGAAACCTGCCTTTATCAATTCTATTTGTGGCAGTTAATGATGCATGTGTTACCCCTGTTCATGCTGTTCAATGTATTGTCGTGTAGTTCCTACATAACCTATACAGAATCTCTACGTTCGAATAACATAAACAGTGAGTTTGGTGGCAGACTGACTCTGAACAACTCCACCGAGAATGTTAGCCTTTCTGTATTAGCTAGCTCACAGTGCCACTAGAATCTCCTCTAATCCTGGAAAGAATAGTTTCTGGCAACCTTAGAACATGATAACCCTGATCCCCTCAGTCACTCTTGCTCACTTGCTCGGTCTCAGAGAGTTACACAGAAGAAACAGTTGGCTGTGTTACAATAAGAATTTATTGCACAGTTGTTCTTCTAGTGTAAAATAGATGTGCTACAACAACCGTTAGACATTAGCAGATATATATGATTAGCAGTACAGTGAATATAAAAGGATAGTACAGTTCTACCATCTTGCAAAGATCATGAATACATATATGAATATAAAATGCATGATAAAAGCACGCACTCCTACGATGCTTATCTATATATACCTAAGTGTACTTAGCATGTGAGTAGGTGTGAAGCCAAGAATCCCTCTAGGATTTAGTCTAAACCCATAACCTGAAGTGAGAAAGTGTGGGACCCTGTCCTGGTCTCGAGTTGGACATCCCGCACAGGATGTGTTAGACCACTGTCAGCTGGAGCGTCTGCATGCAGGAGCTTCAGTGTCTCTGGTCAGTGTGTCGACTGGAAGTCTTGGTTCCCTCTGGCTAACATTAGCAAGATGTGCTGAATTTATACAGAAAGTATATAGGGTTCCTTTTTCCCTTGTTTCTTGTATTAGCCATTGTTGGATTTGAGGATGACATATGGGATGAACCCTGTACGTAGATATTATGCAGAAGAACCCTTATGAATATTCATTCATACTGTGTGAGTCTATTGATGAAGTTATGGGACGCTATTGCTCAGGGAGAAACCCTCCTTCTGCACCCAGGACTAGGAACTAGGTAAAGGTTCAATCCTAAAAGGCTCGTAACTGTGTAGTGTAAGGGTGGTAATGTAGGTGAAGGTTTATGATATTACTCGGGCCTATATTAGGGTACCTATATGGAACATAACAGTATGAAAATATCTGGAAAATAATTTGGGGGCGATTACGATGTCGGGTGGAAAACCTTCTCCCAACAGTCGGATTTTCCTCAACCGCATCAGAGCCCTTCTGACTGGTCAGTTTACAATCCACCTGACTGATTACGATGTTCGCAGTTGGAAGGTAAATCGTTTGGTCATTCTGAATCAGTTCCAACTGGCTCTTGGAGGATTCATGTTGATCAAAACCTCAACGTACACCCATATGGCCAGTGTTTCTGACCTCGGGATTACAATGTTGATTTTCAAAAAGCCTTTCTTCATCAGCCTGTCCAAAAAAAAAGGCTTTTGTTTGTTGCAACGCTTTTCGCCCTAAGTGGGATGGGTATGCCCAGACGTGGGTCCCTTGCTCACTACGCCACTGGAGTCAAGCTATCCTGGCTGATGACGGCTGATAGCCAGAAACCGGTCCTAGGATGCTTGATTCCGGTCCAGGGAAGACATGGCTTGGCAGTTCGGGCTGGACTGTTCCCATGAGGCACAGGGTCAAGACTGATTTGCATATGGCCATGTCTGAACTGGGGTGGCGTAGTGGGCAAAAGAACGATGGATTTAACCCAGATCTCTTGACTGGGGGAGAATGTCTGCATTGTCAGCATTCCGTCCATCATTTGTTTGTTGCAACGCAAAAAAAAAGGCTGTCGGAAACTGACTTTAGGGGCCCCTAGTAGGGCCCCCTTCATCCTGCGGCCTCTGGTTGGGGGTTGAAGGGTAACCTAAGGTACCCTGTAAAACCCTGCACTGTGTGGTAGGCACCTTGTGGTGCTTGTGACAGGGTACAGGGTTTCACACATGTACACCACATTTCCCCATATGAGCCTGTTCTATGGCTGGTTGTCGGCGGAAAACTAGCTCCCGTAGGAAACAATGGGAATCTGACTGAACAGTGTTTGGGCACATCGTAATGGGGCAGGTGGAACCGACGAACCTGAGTCAGTCGGTCCCGGTTCTGAGTCGGTGTTGAGCGAAACGTTTCCACCCGACATCGTAATAGGCCCCTAAGTCCAAATTTTGAACAAATGAACATGGGTGCTGCTTTTGCATCAACTATATTATATGCTCAACAGCTCACACCTCTGAAGTAAAGGAGCAACCCCTAAGAACCAACATCATGTAGTAAGTCATATTATGTTTTGAGGATTGCACCCACGAGTGGCATAGAGCAAACAGTTGGTATGGGCATTAGGTGTCCCCATAATAAATATAATGAGATTCCATGCAAGAGTGGCAGGCTGTGTGGAGCATCCGTATGATGAAAAATCTGCAACCATACATTCAGAGATGAAGTGAAATGCATGAGTTACCTGGTTTTGTTCACATGTAAACATGTTGCAACATGATAATACCCCTTACTTCATATACCCAATTCAAATATAGGAACACTATGTCCTTTCTCTTACTTACAGTAATGTTCATACCTGGGTAATCTAGGGGTAAATTCAGAAGTGCATTAGTGTGTCAAAACCCTGTAATCTACATCTATCAAGGGGATTTTTGCACCTGCCAGAGAATCCACTGTGCTCCTATATAATGACAACATTTTGTTTATTTTATCACAAGTGTGCTCTTTGTTCCCATTGACTTCTGAAATGTTATGTTAAAGAGATTTGTACAGCGCTTGGCTGCCCCGGCGACTGGGCATCTCAGTGCTACCCAGGTAAATCATTGCCAGATGGAAAACAAGGGAGTCGTGGATTAGTTCGGGAACAGACACGTTTTTACAACCTTCCTGAAAGCCAGGTGATTCTGGATACCTCTGATAGACACAGGCAGAGAGTTCCAGAGTACGGACACTAGCGCCTTAAAAGAGCGGCCCCAGCTCTTGCTCTTAAAATTTGGGGGATGTGAGCTGGGTGCTGAATGGCTGAAGGCAGCATACGTTGCAGTGAATACGTCACCAGCAGATCTAATAAGACAGGAGGGCCTGAATTTCATGGGCAAAGCATAATGTCTTGAATTGAATTCTTTTATCAATTGGCAGCCAGTGTAGTTTAGGCATGAGCTTTGATGCTGAGCAGAATTTAGGGAGAGCAAAAAGAGTGTGCGCTGCCGCATTAATACCCTCTGTAAGCGCTGAATCACAGATTTATTTGCGTCTAAATAAAGGGAATTACAATAATCCTGTCTAGATAAAATCATAGATTCGATAATGGTCTGGCGAGTTTGTGAGTCGAAAAACCCTAAAAGAGGCTTGAGTCGAAACAGAAGTAAATCAATAGTCTTTTCTTATTATTTTCTGGCATATGAACAATTGGGGTAAAAGTAAAGTTCTTCACATCTCAAAAGGGTCCTCAAAAGTGACTGTGTCCAGTGAAGATTTGAAAATAAATATTTTAGCTGTCACAAAAAATAAGGGCTTGAAAGAACTGTATGGAACAATTTAAAACCCTAGTTAAAAGATTAGTTATTAACTCTATCACTGCTGTGGTGGTTGAACACCTCTCTGTTGGATCCTTTTAATAAAAATCAGTGTAAGGCTGTGTAAGCACATGTGTCTCTTTGGTCTCGTTTCTGCATCCATACAAGCTGTATTGTTGTTTTCAGCACATTCAGGGCCATGTATTGTTGCAACACCTGCATTTCTATTTAACTACATCATGACTATATAATGTAAAATGTCGAGATATTCTCAATATTTTAGTTACATTTACTAAAAAAATGTTTTACTTCTCATATGTATATGTTTGAATTTATAAGTGAAAGTGATAGATGCAATAGGACCAGCAGTAACTAGGATGAAGGAAGCCAAGCCTTGATTTATTTTCGTAAAGTTAAAATGTTCTTTTCTGATCAGATATTGAGTGAAAGATTATTCCAGTATATAGCCAGCAAGCAGATGAAAGGATGACCACTCAGGCAAGCTTTCAAGATTGTGGGGACCGAACTGAAATCTCTGGGGGAAGAGCATGAAGTCTGCTGAAGACGATGTGTAGTAATTTGTTCCCTCATGCGAAGGGAGTCCTTACCCTCAAGGGCTTGGTGATGAAGATTAAGAGCTTTGACGGCAAACCATGAACAGAGCATATATGTCCTGAAATATAAGTGTGCGGAGTAGAAGCTTGGCAGCACTGTTCTGAATAGGATGAAAGCCTGTTAGTATTTTTGAAAGGCAAGATAAAGGAACTGAAGTAGTCCAGGTGAAATATCATAATGGCTTTGAATACACTACAGTTGTGAGGTGCTTAAAAGGAAGCAGAGGTAGGAGTTTGTGACACTGTTAGCTTAAGTGAGAATGTAAGAAATCACACCAAGATTCTTTGTAGACTGAGTTGGCAGAAGGAGTGTGGTCCAATTCAATAGGCCACCATCAGGAAGACCAAGGTTACATTATAGAGAATTGGCAGTCATCCAATAAGCAACTAAAGATAAATAAGCTCGGAATTCACCAGCCATGGAATTGGTATCATTATTAAAAGAAATGATGATTTGGGTGTCTTCACCATAAAGCATAATCTGGATACCAAAAGAACCAATACTATTGGCCAAGAAAGAGAAATAAAGGTTAAAGAAGGTGGGACTAAAGTGTGAACCCTGTTCTATTTAAGTCTTGAGGGCATGGACAATGAATGGAAGGGAGAAGACGGATCACATGAATGCAATGTTAAGAAAGGACTAAAGTCAAAAGAGGACTTAGTGCTGAATTCAAAGGTTATGGCGGATGAGTATTGGATTGTAAACAGTTTCAAAGGCTGTGCTAAGGTCTAAAAGACATGCATTGATCTAGTGTGGCATGAAGCTCTAGAATAACTGAAATCAGGGTTGACGCCATACTCTGAAGAAGTCTGAGGGGCTTTTAATGAGTTTGGCAGTCCGACCATTGAAGGCCAGTGTCTGCAACCGCTAGGAGACTGTTGTGCCTGTGTGTACTTTCAGACAGCATATGTGTCGGATGCACACATATGCATGTTGAAAAATACCACCTACCCATTGCAGGAGTCTGACCCATTTGTGGGCAGTCCAGGTAATGGGTATATGGCGCCAATGCACTTACCTGTATTTCATTGCAGGTGGGGTCGTATTACAAGGGGTGAAGATGCTCCTGTGTAGGGGGGCCTTGAGAAAGGGATCCACTTTGAAATCTGCAGGGAAGAACTGGAAATGGGTGAGTATGCACTCCAAATCCTTTGTCCTCGCTGACCTTTAGGCGTTGGTCCCACCGCTGTGGTGGGCCTGTGGGAAAGCCAACTCTGTACCACCCAATGAAGGCTGCCTCCCCTCGACCATGACCACGGTGGTCAGCGGTTAGCTGCCTGTGCCGGCAGTCCAGTGGCAATCTCTTCACAGGCAACACTCACATCTGGTAATACGAAGGACGGCTCACTGCTGTCAGACCACAACCACTGGGACCGCCAAACTCGTAATAAGCCCCTTAGTCAGGATTGGTAGCAACCTAAACTTTCTACAGGTTTCAAACAGAAAAAGATTTGTTTTTTGAATGATTTTGGAAAGTGGAGGAAGAAGTAAAATCAGTCTGTTACTGCTGTGGAAAGGGTGACAGAAGTATGTTTAATGAGGGAAAACTGAGAGCCTGTTTTTAGGCAGAAGAAACTGCGGAGGAAGCCAAAAAATAATTGTTCAAGGAACTAATCATAGGGGAAACCACAAGAATTACTTTGTACAAAATATGAAGGAGGTATCACGGTTCTCTCCTCATTCACTTCTGCTGATTATCATTGAATGATGACAGTGCTCAATACACAAATGAACTGGAGGACAACTCAGAAGTGAAGAGAGAAACGCACATGCTTGCAGTATAGAGGACTCTGACATGCTTCTGATTATGGCACACAAAGGACAATTCGCTAATTACCAACTTGGAAGTTGTAACGTATATACGGTAGCTGTAGCTAGAGCAGTATCAATGTACACAAAAGAAAATGACTTTCCCTGTATTTTTCTTTAAATACCATCTTTGCCCTGGTGGGCCCTCTGGAACACCACCACCAGACCTAGGTGGCAGAATATTCCTATCCTGCCCCCCTATATGTTGATTTTACTTTAAGTCACAACAGGGGACTGAGTTAAGAGTACTTAAATGGCTGAGCCAAATCTTTGTTGATGTGTTGGCAGCCAATCAGATCTTATCTTAAGATCTGTAGGATCTTTTTCTTGAAGTACACAAAGTTTTGGACCCTACTTTCTCAAAAACGACTGAACGGATTTTCATCAAAACACAAAAGGCACGCTTTCTTGAGCAAGATCTACCTTTTTGCCAAATTTGACTGAAATCTCACAGAAAGGAGGTGAGGTGAATGAGATTTTTTGGGAATGTTTCTTGAAGTAGTCAAATGACACCAAAGTTATTAGCAAATTCCACATGGAAGAATGGTCCTATCTATAACTACCTGGGATATATATGCATATTTATTCACTGCAAAAATCAAGGATTAAAGTTATGTTATAGTTAGGTGAATTTGTCAATAACAACATTAATGTTTTGAGCTCTAAAAAACTGAAATTCAGCAGTTATAGTTAGCAGAACTAATTATAACGTGCGCCCTGTACATTGCTAATGCCCTCACATATCACATCACCATGACATGATATATGACATAATTTATGACATCCCTGATGATATCTCAAACTGCATATTTGATGACATCACTCATGACATCGTCCAATGAGTGTGCTTAGTGGTTTTATTGTGTACATAGTGGCGGGTACCTACCTAATTACTTTTTTACCTGAGTTTGTACAGCTTGTGTGCAGCTAATGGGTGTTAGTGTTTACAAAGCACACGTGGTCCTAATGCATCATAGGTGTGTAGAGGTATTGAAGACGTTATAAATCTTTGTATTTGTATTTTGTTTAATATTTTACGGTATGTCTGCGAAATGGCTTTTTCTTGGAGGTAATGATCTAGCAATCTGTCCTCTAGGGGCGAGGAGACCAGTAGGTCTGTATCTTTCGGTACAGCTCTATTTAGTGCACTGCGGGCTTCAAGGTATCTAAATGTTTCTCTGCTATGTGGAAATGTGGATTTTCCTGATCAGCTATGTCCCCTATCTTGGACCCCAACGGTTCTATATGCATGTTACAAGTAACATGTATGTTCCCTCCAGTTCCAGTTTCTAAGACGCAAACATATGTGTGTCTACCGTCGACATGTTCTCTGTCAGATCCGCCATCAATGGGCTGGATATTCGATTCCTAAGTATGAAAGGCCACCGACTTTATATGGCTAAATTACTCCATTTTTACAGTTCAGGCAAGTAGGCCCGATTCTGTCCTCAAAGCGTTTCCCTGCTCTCTGTCTCTGACAGCTTCAGCTTGAGATCGCATCTGCATCCATGAACTTTGTCCTACTCCCTGTGCAGCTAACGGTGCCTGCCTCGGCCAGTTTTCGACTGCCTGCCAAGAAGCTGTATTTCACCTTCGAATTATCTATTTTGCTCTTCTGCCGATGCATTCCTGTCTAGTGATTTAGGTAAACATTTCCTTTAGCTCACAAGCAAAGGACTCAGCCTTTCCGTCCTCCTGCAAGTGATTCATAGCCCTGCTGCCATGGAAAGTTTTCTGCCCCTCGCATCTCATATAGACACTTAGACGTTTGTGCACGCACACAGTCAGTATAGACTAGATTCTGTCCGAGAGTCCTTCCTTGTGGATAACATAGTTCTCTAAACATAGGATGTTAGATATGATTTGGGATTAGGTTGACTTGACCCCCCAGACTTCTCGTCTCCACATGTAGAGCTAAATGTCAAGTCCCCTTCACCCCCTAGTTGCACGTCACTCACACGTCATGCTGCTGCGCGCGCATCTATGCCAAGTATTATCTTATAGATCCACCTATGTCTGATAATCCTAACCAATCATGTTTCTTTTATTCCTTATTACGCCTAGTTTCGATTACGCACCTGTTATGTCACTTTTCTTATCAAATGTTACGCCTTCTACATTCGTTTCATTGTAATGTACTTATTATAAAAATGCATGTCTGTCAATAAAGTATTGTACTTCACTTCCTGAACCCTCGTGGTGACGGAACCTGAAGGCCGCGACTCGAGTCGGCCATTTTGAATGGAATAAAGCCCATTTAGAAAACCTCTTATACCACGGATTCTGCCTCTTGTTATTTTGAGCTATTTTACTTTATTTTAAGATCCCGTATGAAATTCAGTCCGGTAAAGAAGATTATATTTACCACATAATGGCGCCCGAACAGGGACACTTTCTCATCTCACGCGCCGGCGGTGCGTTGCAGGCCCGGTCTCCTGCCACAGCTGGACGGACCATAAACGCGTACCAGCAGGATTTCCTGTAAGCTCCCTCCGGTCAAGCGGGGGCGACTGAGGCTGCGATCAACCCAGACGAGGCGGTGAGAAGTGCGAAGTATCCCGACCAGAGCCTAGCTGAGAGAGCAAGATCCGAGGTATACAGAGGCCCACCAGGTTTCTCGAAATCCCGATGTCCAGAGGGTCCGCTGTCCGCAGTCATCGAGTCCTGTCCATTCTCTGAGGCCTTCCGTTTCAAGGAGCTACTCGGTGAGTACCATCGCCGGGGAGGCGTGTTGACGCGCACATAGGTTGTGCCGGTCAAGACGGATTTGGGTACACAAATCCGGTCTGCACTGTTTAGCAGTGTATATGTACTGTTTAGCAGTATATCAAGTATCCCGAAGTATTCAGTTACTGTCAAGAATTCAGCGTGGTGATTAGTTAAGCAGACTGTCATCATTGTCGCTCATTGTTAAATGTTTAATGTTTAATGTTTTCAGAAATGTCTTGCATATTGTGGTATGAATGATTGTTCATTGTTCACTGTTCATTATTGTGTTTTTCGTATTAAGTAAATTCAAGAGTAAGTATCAGATCAGTTGTCAATATGCCGTTCTTCTCGAAGTTAAGACAGATTACTACCAGAAAAGGGGTGCTTGAAGAAGCAGTTCCTATTCCTCCTAGGGACACTCCAGGGCATTTTATGTACCATAAGCATGGCTTAGATGCCATATTGTTTCTTGATCTATGGGTAGATTATACCAAGGGATTGCCGGAAAGTCAAAGGTGGCCCGCAGCGGGAACCTGGGATGCAGAGTGCATCATGAAAGTAGAGGAAGAGTTATGGAAAAGAAAGGTCAGACAGTCACAGAAAGACGCTGTTGAGTTATGGCGTAAAGAATCTCATAGACGAACAGAAAAAGCACGTAGACAAGAAGAGAGGAGTAAAGAAAGTTCAAATAAAGTTCAAGAAAATCTATTAATTAAGGAAGGTATCCGAGTGAAATCAGAACAAGTAAATAGACAAAGAAATGCTCTTATGAATGGTATGTATCCCCTTCTAGCCGAAGGACTACCTAAGGCTGCTCCAGAGATGCCAAAAGACTTGCCACCCCCATTATTTCCAATTAAGGTACATCCAAAAGGGCATCCCAGAACCGCAGAAGATGTTTTTCTTTCCTCATATCTAGACGACGCAGCTCCCGAGTATGCTAACGCCGCACCACATAGACCGTCTGGTGTAGGGGTTCAACGTCAGGATCAGGTATCTGTCCCCGTGCAACAGCAAGTCCCGACACAAGCTTCGGCAAGCACATCTGTTTCCGCATCTGTCTCCACAGTCGACTCTACAGAGGTATCGACACCCATAGTTGCTGTGTCACGTTCAACGAACCCATTCACCCCCGACGCCCCAGATGGGGCCACGGGAGGTGCTAGCATTACCTTTACACCACCTAGAATAAATAAACTTGTTTTTCAAGAGTCAGCACATTCACGTACACCTAAATTCGTAAGTGAACGTACGCTTAAAGAACTCCTTGTAAATTGTAGATATGACCCGGTGGTTGGTAAAGAGGATGAAATGGTCCTGGCATCATTACGTATCAGGCGAGCCGCAGAGTATTTAGCAAGGTTACCAGGAATGACTACGCATCTAGATAACATATATCATTTTGTTCAAACAGGACGAGATCCAGGATGTATTAACAGAGCTATGGAATTCCAGAAAGTAGAAATACAGGGGGAACTGTTACGTTTCCTCATAAATTGTGTGATCAGAAATCAAGACCGTCCGGGGGTAGACCCGAATGCAATGCTTATTCTTACAAGATGGAGTCAGAATATATCAGAAGGGAGACACGATAAGCAAAATTGTATAATAGCCATGTGCCGAAAAATCCGTAAAGAAATAGAGCGTATTCATGAAGAAAGATTGGGAACAGACGAGTTTGAGCAAGATGAAGTGTCCGAATCAGGGAATTCCGCAAGACAGTCAGAGACCATAGCCTATGTAGGCAGAGGAAGATCCTGTGAAAATACTAGATGTTTTTCTGATCCCATACACTCAGTATGCCCGAATAATAGCAGAACGTATCCGACGCCTATAATAAATCTGAAGTCTCCTGAACATTCGTTTCAAGCCGCAGATAAAATACTACGAGAACGAAGGGGTTACCACCTCCTCGATTCCATGGATGAGCAAGAATTAGCCAGATCAGCCGTTCACTGGATTGACAGTCCTGAAAAATATGGTGATGAGACCGTAGCACACACGTTTTTTAATCTCAGTACAGATGAACAACGTTTAGCTGGAATCTATATGATTCAGCAACTCCTCATATTATATAAGAGCCAACATGCTGACCCTGGTCCTTTACCTGATATATTAACGGAACTACTCACAAACAGATGGAGAGGTTCTAGTAACAAACTAATTAAAGAGATATTAGTGTCACGTAAGCAGTATGTCCTTTTTGTAAGTCCGGATTCTCTCTCGCTGCCCCGCAGAGAAAGAGCGCCGTACTATGTGGATAGACAAAATCCCCTACGAGAAGTGCACCCAATAAAAGGCGAAGACAATGAGTTTCACCGTGTATTTGTTTACACACCCATATCAAAAATGGAATTATTAGAAATGAAAAAAGTAGTACCTAGTCATGACAAAGACCCAGCGGGTTTCCACCGAGAAATTAAAGACATGTTACTGATGGGAGAGTACACCTTTCCTGATATTATGACGATATTAAAGGTGCTTTTGCCTGCTGGCATTTATGAAAAACTGAAAGAAAAAGAGTGGGAAGTGGGTGACCAAAAGATAGACTGGACAGCATTAGCAGAGGAAGAAAGGGGCCGAACTGCAGGTTCAGGGCTCGGGGATAAAGTTAAACTGTTACCAGGTTTACTAGTACAGGTACTGCCACGTTTATTAACTACAAAAAAGGAAGATTGGGGTGCAATCACAGCCTGCAAACAAAAGCAAGATGAAGACACAAGCGATTATTATGCTCGATTTGAAAAATGTTTTGGTATAAATAGTGGTATAAAAGCAAGTAGTGACTCATATCCACATTTATTTGTGACAAAATTAGTGGAAAATGCATTGCCCCCAGTGAAGAATAGAATATTGAAATTCGAGAGTACCTGGCAAAGTAACACTCCGTCGCAAATGCTACAAATGTTACAGTATCATCACAATAGAATTAGGGATGAACAAGAACACGAGCATAGACGCATGAAGGATACAAAAATGAAAATGCTAGTTTCTCAGACAGTACCAGCAGATGGTCACAAAAAGGGTGTGACACATTCTGGTGATTCTGCAGTTCCTGTAAAAGGAACCTGCAATTACTGTAAACAACTAGGGCATTATGTACACGATTGTCCAGTCCTGAAACGTAATATAGCTACAGGCATTGCAAAGGAGAGACCACGATTAGTTAGACAAGATCAGAATGAACAAGGAGCTATGCAGCATGGACAGTCCATGCCAGTTCAGCAACAGTCCATGCCAGCCTCACAGCAACCCATACAGTTTGTGCCAGCTGCACCACCGTTGCCTGCTACTGCCACACAAACCACAACACGACAAATGTATCAGACTGCACAGTATGAATACCCTGAGTATCAGCGTTACGCATGAACAAGCCTAGAGAGGGAAGTTGACTTACCGCTTATCGAGATTCCTGTAGATCAAGAAGGACCTTATGTACATAGTGAATTATTAGGTCAAGATAGAAAATTCTTACTCGATACAGGGGCAAGTCGAACAACTATAAAACGTAGTGAAGTTCCAGGGGCACCCCTCTCAGGCTCTCAAAATGTTTCCCTTGGTTTTTCAGGAAAACCTATTGTTAATGAAGTATCACAGCCTCTACCACTTACGATAGGACCTTTGACACGAACTACAGATTTATTGCTTACTAAGTCATGCCCAGAAAATCTGTTAGGAATTAAAACTCTGAAAGCACTAGGAGCCATAATATGTTGTTCTCCGGAAGGAGTAAGGTTGTTTTTACGTGATTTTAAAGGTCACTATGTGTCTAGAGACATGGATCCCCGACTACAGACTTTACCAGTACATCTATGGGCACAAGGCCCTACGGATGTTGGCTGCATGAACATTACACCCTATCGAGTCACACTGAAAGCAGGAGTGGTACTACCACGAATGCGACAATACAAGTTACCGCATGATGCTGTAGTGGCTTTGCTGAAAATCATTGATGAGCTGATTGCCCAGGGAGTAGTTGTAGAAACAGACTCCAATGTATGTAATTCACCGATAATTCCGATTCTTAAACGAACTGATCCTACTGCCCCACCAGTGTACCGATTGGTTATTGATTTGCGTGAACTAAACAAGTGTATTGTACCACAATTCCCTGTGGTCCCTGATATATCATCATTGTTGACAGCAATTGATTCCGCAGCAACATTCTTTACTGTAATCGATCTCAAGAATGCCTTTTTCAGCGTCCCAATAGATCCGGAAAGCCAATACTTGTTCGGATTCAGTTTAAACGGGCGCAGTTTTAAATTCTCACGCGCTCCCCAAGGATTCACAGAAAGCCCCAGCATTTACAGCCAAGCACTGAAACGAGAACTTGACAGTATCCACATGCCAGTCAATACTGCACTGCTTCAATATGTCGATGATCTGCTGATCACAGCGAGAAGCGAGCCAGAATGTGAAAAAGCTTCTCTGACAGTTTTACATTTTCTAGCCGACAAGGGGCACAAGGTGTCTCCTTCTAAGCTGCAATTCTGTGTCCAGCGAGTTATTTATCTTGGTCACTCGCTGTCCAAGGAGGGAAGGCAGCTTACACCAGATCGCATCCAGTTAATTGCTAACATGTCAATACCCCAGACACAAAAGGAGGTGCGGGCTTTCATAGGCCTCACTTCATATTGTAGGCAGTGGATCCCTCAGTACGCATTTCTAGCAAAACCACTCATTCAGTTAACCACACAGGAGGCAGCCACATCGACTGTTCTCCCTTGGACTCAGGAACATACACAAGCTTTTGAAAGCCTAAAGGAAGCTTTATGTCAAGCACCGGTTTTAGCAACACCATGTTATAGCAAACATTTTACACTCTTTGTTACAGAACGCGAAGGTACTGCCTTGTCAGTACTCACTCAGGATCAAGCAGGATCACGCAAGCCATGTGCTTATTTTTCCAGTACATTAGATCCCGTAGCTCAGGCTTTGCCTGCATGCCTGAAATCAGTGGCAGCGACAGCTTTAGCAATCAGACAAAGCGATGCCATAGTGTTAGGACATCCATTGACAGTACAAGTACCACATGCAGTAGAGGTTCTTGTGAACCGAACACAAACACAACACTTGACCATAGCAAGACTTACCGGTTATGAACTGACATTGTTTCAACCACACATAGAGATCCGACGGTGTAATACATTGAATCCTGCTACACTATTACCTGTAATTGGAACAGACCCACTAGCTCATGATTGTGTTGAAATCATTGAAATAAAGACGAAACCTAGACAAGACTTGACAGACGTTCCATTGTTAGATCCAGACCTGACGTTGTATGTAGACGGATCGTGCATGAGAACAAGTACAGGAGATTTAGTGGCCGCATATGCAGTCACAACAGACACTAAAGTTATTGAGACAAATTGTATAGATACTTTGTCAGCCCAAGCAGCAGAACTTATTGCTCTAACGCAAGCCTGTATTCAAGCCACAAATAAGAAAGTTAATGTATACACTGACTCACGTTATGCATTCGGAGTTGTACACGACTTCGGCGTGCTGTGGCGAGAGAGAGGTTATTTAACTTCCCATGGTGCCCACATTCAGCACGGACCCCTCATTCATGCTTTGTTAGACGCAATACATCTACCCACTGCTATATCGATTATGAAATGTAAAGCACACACGAAGGTTACTGATATCATTTCTCAAGGCAATGATTTAGCTGACAGAACAGCTAAACAGACTGCTCAGAATCGCATATTAGACATGACAAAGCCAATAGTTCAGACACCAACACAGTGTATGACAATTAAGGATCCCGCACTTGACGTAATTGACATACAGACACATGCCACAGCAGAAGAAATAAAGAAGTGGACTGAACTAGGAGGGATCCAGACAGATCAAGGATGGATGACGAAGGAGAAATCTGTATGGTTTCTCCCTGATTCCATGGTTCAAGCCATTATAGCTACAGTTCACAGTCCAGCACATTTAGGAGAGAAGGCTATGCTAGACAGCATTCAGCACATTTGGTTCAACAAACATTTACGAGCAGCAGCTAAACAAAAAGTTCGTACCTGTATGATATGTTGTCAGTTTAATCCAGGAAAGAGTGTTCCCGTAGAGCAGGGTGGATTTCAGCCTCCTGACCATCCTTTTGAAGTCCTCCAGATGGATTATATTCAGATGGAACGTTGTCGAGGATTCAAATATGTTCTCGTAGTTGTCTGCGCTCTCTCCCGTTGGACAGAGGCGTATCCCGTATCAGATTACACTGCTCCGACTACTGCCAAGCAGCTAGTTCGAGAATTCTTCCCACGGTACGGTTTACCACGTGTTGTATATTCAGATAACGGCCAGCCTTTCTCATCCGAATTAATGAAACATGTCTCACTTTTGTTGGGATATCAGTGGAAATTCCACTGTGTCCGACACCCCGAGGCAGCAGGTCTCGTGGAACGACATAATCAACTTTTAAAAATCAGATTGTCTAAAATATGTCAGGAAAAAGGTGTGGACTGGATAGTAGCTTTGCCAGTTGCGCTATTTTACATGAGAATGGTAGCACACTCTCGAACAGGGCTATCCCCTTATGAGGTGATCTTTGGTAGACCACCGAATATGTGGGGGACGCCTATACCCCGTAAAATAACTGATGTTGACTGTAATATGCTGACAGATTACCTGGCTTCCTTGATGTCTGCACTACAATCTTGTCGTTCACAGGTAGTCGCAGCTTTTCCCGACAACACCGAGGTGAAACCTCATGATGTAATTCCCGGCGATTATGTTCTCGTCAGGAATTTTGATCGGAAAACCCAACTGGAGCCAAGGTGGAGGCTTCCTAAGTTGGTCCTGCTGACGACCAGAACAGCTGTGAAGATCGAAGGAAGAAAAGGCTGGGTGCATTCCAGCCATATAAAGAAATTTCATGGACTTCCTCCTGACACAAACAGTACTCCCCGTGTGTCTTCCCCCATTGACTCAAAGCTACCTTTGGCTGAAGCCAGTAGCACCGAACTCTATAAGCAAAAACTCAGGTCCAGATCCAAACTGTCGGACGATTTGATTGTTTAAGTCCTCTCCAAGGTGAAGCGGTTGAATCTGTCCCGACATGTATCCCTTAGGTCTGACTGATGTAGAGTCCAGAATCATAATGAAACGACATGCTTATTGTAAATTACTGCGTAGCCACTGTATTGTGACTTTATTAATTTTGTTTTCCTTGAGTTTTTTAATAGTTACTGCAAGTATATTGTTGCATATGTATTATCCTGTTTCTAAACGTGCTTTCAATATAACTGATGAACATTCTTTTAGTAAATTACCCCCACATGAGTTGTCCTATAGACTTGCGCTGCGCAACAACACCTTCATTAGTATGTTACATCATTCCCATCAGACTAGTAATGCCACCAATTGTTGGGTGTGTGGCCGACTCCCTCCCTATCAGAATAACAAAGGAGTTCTGCCTTTCTTTCCACATCCGTTCACACACAATGGCTCCTGTGGAGCATGGTTTAGTTTATTAAATTCCATAGACCCAGACACAGCAGTTTATCAACAACATTGGATATGGGGAAATCTGAATCTAGTTTTATTCAAAGTCTGTCACCCTAATAAGGAGGGTCACCCCAGTAGAACAGGAACTGATTTAGAAAATGAAGTGTATAAATTAGGTAATTTTACGCCTAATCTTATGATTTTGAATGTCAAATCCGAAGTTGAACTAATTCTGCCCACTATGTCAGTATTTCCAGTTAAGGGTGAATTATGTGTAAGAAAAGTTGGTTCCATACATATGGGCCATAGCCAATGCGTTACTACAGTAGAATATAGTGATCAAGGTAAATCTTCATTTAGAGCTTCTCGCCATTCTTACTTTATATGTGGTCAGACGGCATATATGCGTCTGCCTTTAGATTGGGATGGTACCTGTTACATAGCATTCCTTCTGCCACCTGTTTTCCTAGCCCCCCCTGATTATTATCGAAATGTTCATTTAGTACACAATAGAGAGCGAAGAGATCTCCCAGTTGTCGATTATACTGAGACGGCATGGGACAAGTATGTAGATTTCAATAAAGGTATCTTTCCCTATATAGGTACAATATCAAATAGTAAGCTGATACGCAGACTCACCAAGACTCTTGAAGCTGTAGTAAACGAGACTATAGCCGCCCTAGGCAATCTGACAGAGGAACAATCAGTGATGAGAATTGTTGTTCTCCAGAATCGTCTTGTCCTTGACGTCATCCTGGCCGATAGGGGCGGAGCTTGCAGGGTCATCGGATCCAGCTGCTGCATATTCATACCAGAAAATTCGCCATCTGTATATAAAGCTATAACACGCCTTCATAAGATTGTAAGCCAGATACACGAGAATCCAGGCACTTGGACGTGGTCCGGGTGGTTTTGGAGTGTGATATCAGCCTGGGGATGGAGAGTTCTATCCTTCCTAGGTATTGGCCTTCTTATGCTTTTCAGTTGTTGTTTATGCCTGCAATGTGGACCAGCGATTTGTGGTCTGTGTGCCACATCATGCATTCCATATCACAGTTCTCGTTCAAAATGCCGGAAGAAGAAGGAAGAAGAAATGATGCTCCATGAGCAAATCGATGGAATGATGAAGATTGATATCTCTTGAAGGGCAAGTAGGGGACAAGGAGGGAATGTGGAAATGTGGATTTTCCTGATCAGCTATGTCCCCTATCTTGGACCCCAACGGTTCTATATGCATGTTACAAGTAACATGTATGTTCCCTCCAGTTCCAGTTTCTAAGACGCAAACATATGTGTGTCTACCGTCGACATGTTCTCTGTCAGATCCGCCATCAATGGGCTGGATATTCGATTCCTAAGTATGAAAGGCCACCGACTTTATATGGCTAAATTACTCCATTTTTACAGTTCAGGCAAGTAGGCCCGATTCTGTCCTCAAAGCGTTTCCCTGCTCTCTGTCTCTGACAGCTTCAGCTTGAGATCGCATCTGCATCCATGAACTTTGTCCTACTCCCTGTGCAGCTAACGGTGCCTGCCTCGGCCAGTTTTCGACTGCCTGCCAAGAAGCTGTATTTCACCTTCGAATTATCTATTTTGCTCTTCTGCCGATGCATTCCTGTCTAGTGATTTAGGTAAACATTTCCTTTAGCTCACAAGCAAAGGACTCAGCCTTTCCGTCCTCCTGCAAGTGATTCATAGCCCTGCTGCCATGGAAAGTTTTCTGCCCCTCGCATCTCATATAGACACTTAGACGTTTGTGCACGCACACAGTCAGTATAGACTAGATTCTGTCCGAGAGTCCTTCCTTGTGGATAACATAGTTCTCTAAACATAGGATGTTAGATATGATTTGGGATTAGGTTGACTTGACCCCCCAGACTTCTCGTCTCCACATGTAGAGCTAAATGTCAAGTCCCCTTCACCCCCTAGTTGCACGTCACTCACACGTCATGCTGCTGCGCGCGCATCTATGCCAAGTATTATCTTATAGATCCACCTATGTCTGATAATCCTAACCAATCATGTTTCTTTTATTCCTTATTACGCCTAGTTTCGATTACGCACCTGTTATGTCACTTTTCTTATCAAATGTTACGCCTTCTACATTCGTTTCATTGTAATGTACTTATTATAAAAATGCATGTCTGTCAATAAAGTATTGTACTTCACTTCCTGAACCCTCGTGGTGACGGAACCTGAAGGCCGCGACTCGAGTCGGCCATTTTGAATGGAATAAAGCCCATTTAGAAAACCTCTTATACCACGGATTCTGCCTCTTGTTATTTTGAGCTATTTTACTTTATTTTAAGATCCCGTATGAAATTCAGTCCGGTAAAGAAGATTATATTTACCACAGCTATGTAATTGATAATCCAGTTGAAGATCACTGAACAGGATCACCTTGCTTCCCGCTCATAAGTTGCCCACCCTCGTGAGAATTAAAAAGTCCCATTTATCAAATCCTGGTTGTGTCGATAATATTCCCAACTGGTATGTGTCGAGCAATGGGGTGATATTTGTGATTTTAGACTTCCAACCCAAGGCGGCGGTTACAGTGTGCCAAAGAGCAATTGTGGTTGAAGTGGGAGTGTATTTTGGTACATGTTTCCTCCCTCCATATATTGCCCTGGGATAGTTGCCAGGGAGCATATTGTGTCTATCCATTCTGTAAGCAGGATCTGTCCCTGGTCGGTGCACCCAATGATTGAGAACTATTAATTGAGAGGCCCAATATTTAACTTTTAATTGTAGGCAGGGCGATACCACCGTCGTAGCATTTTTTTGTAAGTTTTGCCAAAGCTATTCAAGGGGTACCATTATTCAAAAGCCAGGCACGTACCTCTGATTCAATGTCATTAAAGTATTGCGTTGGGACCAAATAGGATGTGTTTTATAGGGCATAGAGGAATCAGGGGAGCACCATCATCTTGTAGAGGGCAGCCCTACCCAATAAAGTGAGGGGCAGTGTCTTCCAATGTTGCACATCAACATGGAAACGGCACAGAGGAGGAGCAAGATTTTAGATCATAGAATACTGTTGGGTGAACTGTAGCGTATTTAACCAAGTAAACAAAACCATCTGCAACTATCTTGGCTTCACAGCCCATAGGGAGGATCGGGCGTTCCCCACTCAGAATGTAAACCAGAGATTTATCCCAGTTAATGGTATAGCCAGAGTATTTCTGGAATAGGGCGAATATATGTAGGACATGGTGAATGGAGAAACGGGGCCTGGCCAAATAAAGCAGAATATCATCTGCATAGAGGGATATTTTGTCCATCCAGTAAGCCGACCAATTGAGGTCTCTAATGATGGGGTCCCCCCTGATCCATATCGCATGGGGCTCTAGAGCCAAGGCAAAAAGCAAGGGGGACAGGGGGCACCCTTGCCTCGTTCCCTTCTGTAATGTGAATGTTGTTGATCGCTCCCCATTAACTGTGATTCGGGCCAGCGGCTTCGACTAAAGAAGTCGCACCCAGGATAAGAACCGATCCCTGAACCCGCATCTTTCGAGTGCGGCTAATAAAAAGGGTCATTCGATCATGTTGAGTGCTATCTTGGTATCCAAAGAAATAATCACCGTCTTTTCCTGGATTGTGGCTGCTCTACCCAGGACTCTGTAAAGGCATTGAAGGTTCAGATAAGTATTTCTAGTCGGCATAAAGCCGGATTGGTCCGGATGGATCAGTTTATGAAGAAAGGGAGAGAGACGCCATGCCAGGATTTTGGCTAGTATTTTGACTTCTGGGTCTAGGGGGGAGTTAGGCCTGTACGAGCTACATTGCTCCGGAGTTTACCATTTTTGTGTATAACGACAATGTTGGGCAATCTCTGCGTTTAGGCAAAACACCCCTGTGCACACTCTCCTCGTACATCCATATGAGGTATGGGGCAATCGTAGAAGCATTAGACTTGTAAAGTTCACTCGGAAGGCCGCTAGGGCCCATGGCTTTTCCGGACTGCAAGGCGCCGATCGCCTTGGACACCTCCTCATTTGTCATGTCGGAGTCCAGGTCCTTAATGTCCTGGGGCTCTAGAATGGGTAGTTTCATGGTGGCTAGTAATTCTTTTGCATCTGTATGGGTGGAGGCCTCAGTGGAGTTATAGACCCGCTCATAGTGAACCACGAATGCCCCCGCAATCCCAGATCTGTCCTGCAATTTCGTACCATCTTGGCATACAATCTCCACCACCCATCTGTTGGCTATTTCCCGTTTGTCTAACCAGGCTAACAGTTTACTAGCCTTATTGCCAATATCATACACACGGTGCTGAGTGGCTCGATATTAATATCTCAAATAGCTGGCACCTTGAGGTACCAAGGGTTAAGGACCATTTCGTGGTGTGTGGGGGGGGCGCCACCATAGTACACCACCAGCAGGGAATGATCAGAGATGCCCCTGGGAAGAAAGGAAATCTCTCTCCAAACTTGGGGAGCTGGGTGGCTTTACAGAAGATATGGTCTATTCGGGACATGCTACCATGGACCCTGGAGAGGAAAGTATATAGTCTAGCCGAGGGGTTGCATACTCTCCATACATATATCAGGCCCAAAGCTCCAAGGAAATCTGTCAGAAGCTTCCCAGATGTTTCCCCCCGTCTGGGCGGACGCCGGTCTAGGTTGCCATTAAGAGCAGCATTACAATTGTCGCCCAACAGTAGGTCACCGCCAGGTAGATTTAATATATGTGAACCAAGGTTGGTCAATGTCGTGGAGTGAAGTCTGGGTGGCACATATAGGGATCTTACATTAAGGGACCCTCCCTCCCATTGGCCCGAAACCGTGACAAATCTTCCAAGTGGATCGTGCGTGACCGTATGAACCTGGAAGGAGAAAGAGTTACGCATAAGAATACTCATCCCTCTAGACCCTCTCACGTAGCCCGAGTGGGCCACCAGTTTATACCCCTATCTATTGAGTGCTCAGTAAGAGGCTCCTTGTATATGAGTTTTTTGTAACAGTACCACATCCAGGGCCTGCCTTTTTCAGATATTGCAGGACTATCCCACGTTTAACTCGGTCCCCCAAGCCATTTACATTGCAAGAGAGTAGTTTAAAACGGCTCAACAATAGAAACTCTTAATGATTGTCGCCCATTTAAACACTGTATAGAAGGCCATCCACCACAGAGGGCATTAGGAAAGCCAATTCGAGGGTCGACAGTACCACCCCCACCCAGCGACCACATTGGAGACACTATGAGTATGAACCTTGGAAATCTATCTCCTGCATTACTGTCCATCCTCGATGTACTAGAAAAAGCACAGCATGCAAGACTGCACCAGAAAAACTAAATCAAACTACAACTATACCCCTTGAAACACCCCGTATCCCTCCCCCACCCGGCCTCTCTGCAACGTGGAGGTAGAAGTGCCCACCCCCAATTTTGCAGAGTGCCTTATACCCTGAACTAGTATACTGTGTGAAGGGGAATGCTACACAGCAGGGACTTCCCTAGCTAGAGAGCCCAGTTCCCCCTTATTCCCAACCATACGAGTCCGTAATATAACATGTTGCAAATTTTAGTCCATTTCTGTTGTGTATCATATAGAGGATCTGTTGATAGTCCCGCCTTTCACCAAAGCAAATGAAGACCTAGTCCCTGCTGACCTGTTCCCACAATTTATACATACTTAGTATAGCCAGCATAAGTCCAGCCTTTTGCATGATATATACACCCAGCCCTCGTTGTGGCCGGACTGCTCTCAGTGCCCCTCCTGTATACGATGTCGATTGCCAGTCCATGGAGGGTCGGCAGGCCAGCCATGCAGCGCGGCTGGTATAGCTGGTTAAACGCCTTCTACGCGATCTGATCTTTCGTGGTCACTGTCTTGTCTTTGCAAACTGCTAGGAGAGTTATGTTTCTGAGCTCCGGGGCTTCTCCAACCCTCCAGCCAGTCCCAGATTTCCTCTGGGGTCTGAAAAAAACACGACTTCCCCACCGCTAGCACCTGCAGCTTGGCCGGAAAAAGCATTGCATTTTTCAAGTTCTTGTTGCGGAGTGCCTGCTTCACTTCCAGAAAAAATCTACGCATCTTTTTCAATTTCAATGTGAAGTCTGGAAAGAACGTAATCATCGAGTTTTCTTACTAAAGCGAGGGACGACACGTGCTGTTTGAAGGATAATGTCTCTCTCACGAAAATTAAATATTCTCGCCTAGATGGGAAGTGGGGGGGCGCTTGGTTTTGAGAGACTGCCAAGCACTCTATGAGCACGGTTGACAGAGAAATATTGTGGCAGGGTCCGGGCCGAAGATGTTTCTGAATCAAGTCCTCTACAAAGAGGTCCGTAGTTTGTCCCTCCGCTCTCTCAGGAACCCCCAAAATGCGCACATTGTTTCTGCGTGCATGCCCCTAGTAATCTTCAAGTTTTGCTTCCAGGTCTGAAGTTTGCATCTGGAGCCGTTTGACAGTTGTTTCTAGTGATTTTGTGGATTTTTGGAGCATTGACACTGAATCATTGGTCGCTTTAACCCTGTCTCCCAGGTTGCGTAGGTTGGCATGCATGATGGTGACCTCAGTCGTTACCGTGTCTATTTTGTGTTCCAACGCTGAGCGGACCTCCAGTATGGCTTCCATAGCATCCACTAGGGTTGGGGCCCCGTCCTCCGCCTGTTCCTTTTCTTCATGTGCTGCGACTTTCTCCTCTGTGGCATCCGTCTTGGAGTGATCAAATTTTGGCAGTTTTAGCAAGTGGGTCTGTCTGAACCCTTTCTCAATGGCCATGTTGGCAGAGTCGTTGCCTGAAAATATCTCCAATGGCACTTGGGGTAAAGAGGCTGCAAGTGTGGGGGTCGAGCGTGTCCAAAAGACAAGAGAAAGTGTTAATGCCGAGCGCCCCACTTAACTGCACCGGTGGTCGAACACCACATCTGACACCGCAGAAATAAAGGCAACCACTTGCTTCCAACTGCACATCAGATCACGCCAGAATCCTGTATCGCTGGTCGCTGTTTTGTTGTGCTAGGCCACAGGCAAAAACTTTAATGTTCAAGACAATCTTTAGTCCCTCAGGCTGCACCGTCAAAACCAGCTGTGTTGGTACCCCTGTTATTGCGAAGGGAGCCCTTACACTGATATTTCCCCCTGACCTGTCCGTGGGCTCTTCAGCCTCAGTAGGGCCATCCTGGTGCGTGATGCTGACTGTGGGGAGGGGTGACAAACAGTGGCCTCAATACAGGTCTCCAGGGGGTAGAGAATAGCTGGAACCCCGAATATCCAGAGCTATGCAGGGAAGGATGGGGGGAGAGGGTGACACCGCACTCCCCTTGCAATGAAATGCTGAGTCATGACGGTGGCATGTGAGGCCCTCTGCGGCCCATCGAGTGAGCCGTAGATCGCCTGTCTGCGTAGGCTTACCAGATCGCTGTACGGCCTCCCCCGTCTGAGTGTCCACTCAGAAAGGACACGCTCTGGTGCTCACAGGTCCTCCCTCCAGAGATTGAGGCACCATAAGGTAACGCTCCATGTCATCATTGCCGGGACTTCCTCCACCTCTCAGCACATCCCGATGCCCGCAGCGATATCTCCGCTCGGGGCTGACGGAACTACTTTGTTTTTTGATCGGAGCTCCTGTGATTGTCTGCGAGCTCAGGACAGACTTATTTATTGGGCAAAAACGGATATTTGAGCGGATGTGGGGGAACTTAGAGGGTTGGTGATCTGAGCTCGACTCCATAGCGGCTATCTTGGGTCCTGGCTGGCCACGCCCATTGAAGAACCAAGGTTTAACCCAGCGGCGTCAGGGGCACGCCTAAGATCTTCGAGTTCACCTGTCTTGGTATACAGAGACACGGAATACTTCTGGATGGCATCAGAGACCAAGTTTATTACCTGCAGCTAGTAACAGTGATCCAAGAAATACATCACGGTGTAAATTCTCAGGAGACTGCTCGGCGAGACGTCTCCTTTTATACCCAATATTCACATTATAAATGTACACCCACTGCACAAAATTCTAGCCAATAAGGTACATTTTCAAACAAAGTGTCACATAACAAAATCTCAATTTACAGTATCCCAACCCAAAAGTTAATTATTAGGAATGTCCCAAATTCAATCTCCACAAGCCGGACAAACCTATAATTGAAAGCATAACCCATGTAATGAAGAAACATAAAAAAAGAAACGGTAACAGATGCTGAACAAGATAAGGCATGTGCAAAGAAACTAAAAGTTAACGATGTCCTGAATATTGATTGGCAATCTCAGACAAAGATCGATCAGGGAAATTGGCTTTGCGGGGTCAGTTTCAGGTGCAGAGGTCAGTTTCTTACAGTTCATTTCAGAGTCAAAAAGAAACCTAGTTAATGTATACATGAACTAAGAAGGCCAGGCCACTTTATTCGCCAGGCTACCTTCACAGGCCTACGTGAGGGCAACACTAAATGGTGGCACAGAACAAAATGGAGTCAGACTCGAGAATTACAGAACCTCAGACCCTCCTTTTGCCATTATGTAGGCAATAACCTAAGACTCATGGTAATCTGAATCTAGGTCTATGTCGATATTCATTAGGTCTTCAAGGTGTTGCTGTAGCATCATCTTATTATTCTCTACTTCTCTCGGGACAGGTCTCCGAACACACATAGTAGCACAAAGACTACAAATGGCGGAACCACACTGGATGCAAAGACAACAAGAGAAAAGGATGGTTAAAACCATACCAAGGAATGTCAAAATCTTCCATCCCCATTTGGACAGCAGTCCCCAAAACCATCCCGTCAATGACCAGTCTCCTTCGACTACATGGATAGACTCAGAGATTTTATACAACCTAGAGATGGCTTGGTACACTGTAGGGGCATTATCTGGTATGTAAACACAGCAACTGGATCCAATCAATTTACATACTCCTCCTCGATCTACAAGTATGATGTCTAATACCATACGGTTCTGCAAAGTCATAAGGCGGTCCGCTTGAAGGTCAGCTGTAACATTACTAAGAGCACCTGCTGTCTCATTAATAGTAGCTTCAACAACGCGGACAAGCTGTCGAATATGCCTACTATTGATCATAGGACCCCAAAAGGGCAAGAAGCCCTTGAAGAAATCTCCTACTTCGTGTGCTGCGGTATCTTCCTTATTGAAGACACCTCTACCATATCTCGTTCTATGATAGTCTGAAACAGTAGTGTATGTAGGGGAAAGTAGAAACGCCACATGACACTTCCCTGAAAAATCAGGTGGCAACCATGTGTAGGCTCTGTCATGACAAACAAAATATGTGCCTTTAGCTGGCACAAACAGTGGAGAAGTCCGAGATGAATAGACATAGGTTTGAGCACACACACTCTTACCTAGCTGAGCTTTCGGATTCCGACCATTACCTTGAGAACAAAAGTGGCCTCGGTGGGGTACAATCCAAATAGGGGGAGACCTTTTTCGTCTCTCCTTCTCTGTCAAACTGGTACTATATCCAGTCACGTTCCAACCAACGTAAGCCTGCACCTCATCCTTAGGGATAGCATTATATGCATCAATATCTCGGATCATAGCTACTATTCCCATTATTAAGGCACTATTGCTCGAGTTATCTTTAAGGGAACGTAAGGGGCGTACCTCATTTGCATAGATAAACATGGTCTGAAAAGCCCACACAGACCCATTAAAAGAAAAAGGCAAAACCAAATATGGCATACCTTTATCTGTCGTATGAGGAATAAGACCACAAACCCAACAATTATTGGTTTTTACTACTAACTGATGCTGATGCAACAATTGTATAAACAAGTTGTTGACAAATTCTGATCTCCTTGTCTGTTCATGTTCAGGCAACGTATAAAACTGGTGCAAAGAAACAGTAGTGAAAGAAAGCATAGGTTGGGAGGTGGGTGCAGATGTCTGTTGTGTAGCATAGACAGTCCAACCCACACAAGCTAATGTGATACTTAAAAACATCAAAAAGCACAATATTATAAAACATTTGCTATATATCAATGTACAAAATCTTGTCTTAAGATCTATTCTCTCAACGTCTCTTTCAGTTACAACAGACTCTATCCTCTAACGTGCTGCTCGCGTCAATTTTCCTTCTTCACTCAAGTGTGCGTCCAGGCGTCCTACACGTCCCTAGAACCGCAGACCTTTCGTCAATACGCGGGCCACCCCTTAAGTTCTTATACCGCGACCCTGCAGTGAACCCGGATGGTGGTTCGAAAAAGAAAAAGAAAAATAGTCTCTTGTCTGAAAGAGTGTAATTCACAAAAAATTCAAATTTTATTTGTCCTTTTTAGACCTTAAGTTGTAGTGTTCTTTACCAGGCACAGTTTGATCCTGAAAGAGTGTCTCTGGGTGCGTAGTATCAAGTCTCAAACACGGCGGCACAGCTTCTTGCAAGACTTTATCATCCGCACGTTCTGACTGAGTCCATTCCAGATGTGCATCGCTAAAAGGTACAAATCTCGGAACCCTTTCACTCTCGGAATCGGCAACACCTTCCCGGACCCACTTATCGTACGGAAAGGGCAAAGGTATCTTCTTACAATGGGTACCATGTACCCAGTTTTTCTTGCCGAACACCTTAATAGCAGTCCGAGTTGATAACAGGACTTGGTATGGACCGGTCCATCTTGGTTCCAAGTTCTTTGACCTCTGGAAATTCTTGGTTAGAACCCAGTCACCAGGTTGAATCGTGTGGCCTGCGTCTACAGAAACTGAAGGCAAAGTGTCATGGACCTGTTGGTGAAGAACACGCAATTTAGCAGTCAAATCATGTAAGTAGTCAACCAACATAGGGTACTCGATATCACTGTACTTCTTAGGCCTCGGCACACCCCAGACATTCGCCGGGCGTCCAAAAACAATCTCGTATGGGCTAAGTCCCACGCGAGAATGTACTGTCGTTCTCGTGGACAAAAGTGCCAATGGTAAGGCATCGGGCCATGTAAGACCAGAGCTCGCTTGCATCTTGGCCAACTTCAGCTTCAGAGTGCCATTATAGCACTCGGCCAGGCCTGCTGACTGGGGCTGATTCGCAGCGTGAAATTTCTGTTTAATACCCAGACCCGCACATACTTTCTTCATAATCTGACCCACAAATTCACTTCCATTATCACTCCATACCATCCTCGGCAAGCCATATCTGGGAAAGAATTCTTTAAGCAAAACCTTGGCTGTAGACAAGGCAGTATTATCCTTTAGGGGTAGGCCTCTATCCATCTGGAAAAGGCACAAACAACCCCAAGGACATACTTCAAGTTATTGCATCTTTCCATATGAATATAGTCTATCTGCAGCACCTCGAACGGATACGTTGGAGGAGCAAAATGACCCGCTTGAGTTGAGGTTCCCTTTCCAGGATTATGCATCAAGCTAATCATGCAGTGTTTAACCAAATTCTCAGCACACTTAGGAATTCCACCATTCTGCCATACCAGAGCCAACAACTTACATATCCCTTTTGAACTAATGTGAGCCAACCCATGAGCCATAGTAACCACCGGAAGCACATATGCATCCGGCAACAACCATCGCTGGTGCTCTGACAACTCAACCCAACAGCCTGTTGAATCCAACATTCCCGTACTCTCTCTCCACATTCTCAATTCTTTCTCAGTAGCTTCTGCCTGAATCATCTTCACACTTTCTGTTGTATCTTCAGACATTCCTCCTTCCACAACCCATCTGGCAGGACCTGCAACATACATCCGACTCGTCACATCTTTCGCCGTTTCTCTCGCTACTTCATCTGCAAACGCATTCCCTTGACCCACATCATCCGTAAACTTCTTATGCACACTACACTTCACTATCGCAATTTGGGTCGGCAAAGTAAGTGATTCAAGAAGTGCACTCACTAATTGTCCATGCTGAATTTTTGTACCATGGGAAGTAAGAAATCCTCTCTCTTTCCACAAGCGACCAAAACTGTGAGCCACGCCAAATGTGTATTGGCTATCAGTATAAACATTCACTCTCTTTCCTTTTGACAACACACACGCTCTAGTCAATGCTATTAACTCCGCTGCTTGCGCTGAATTCTGTGCAATACGTGCTGTTTCAACAATCGTGTGCAAAGTTGTGACAGCATATGCTGCGGTCGTCTCTCCATTCGGAAGCTTAAAGCACGAACCATCTACCCATAGGGTACCATCAGGATTCGAAAGAGGAGTATCTTTCAGATCAACTCTACCCTTCGTTTCCTCCTCTGTCCGGAGAAAACAGTCATGCTGTTCCTGAGCATCTGTCTCTACAAAAATCGGCAACAATGTAGCTGGATTCAATGTGTTGCACAGCTTGATGTGCACATGGCTAGCCAAAAGCGTCAACTCATAACCTGACAAACGCGCACTGGTAAGATGTTGAGTCTTCGTTCTATTCAATAGGGTAACAACTGCATGTGGGACCATCACAATCAATGTATTATCCAATACCAAACCAGCAGACTGTCGGATAGAAAAAGCAGCTGCCACTGTAGCTCTTAGACAACTAGGCAACGCCCTAGCTACCGGATCTAAAGTAGCTGAAAAATACGCACATGGGCGCTGCTTGTCTCCAAATTGTTGCGTCAACACTGACAACGCACAACCTTCTCTCTCGTGTACATAAAGTGTAAAAGGTTTACTGTAGTCGGGGGTACCCAACACCGGAGCAGAACACAATGCATCACGCAATTCGGAAAAACTCTTCTGACATTCGTCAGACCAAGGAAGAGGGTGAGGTGTGTCCTTAAGAGTAAGTGCCAACAAAGGTTTCGCTAGCAAAGAAAAATTCGGAATCCACTGTCTACAATACGAAGTGATACCTAAGAAGGTACGCACCTCTCTCTGTGTGCATGGCACAGTCATTTGGGCAATCGCTTGAATACGCTCTGGGGTCAATCGCCTTCCCTCCTTCGACAAGAGATGACCTAAGTAGGTCACTTCTTGGCGGCAATACTGCAACTTCGAAGGTGACACTTTATGATGAAGGTCAGACAGGTGTCGCAACAAAGAAAGAGTAACTTCTTTACAAATCTCTTCATCATCAGCAGCAACCAACAGATCATCAACATGCTGGATGAGAGTAACACCAGAAGGCAATGCAAGAGTATCAAGCTGAGTTTTCAAAGCCTGACTGTAAATGGAGGGACTCTCACAATAACCTTGAGGAGGGCGCTTAAACCGGAAACTGTGGCCTCCTAAAGAGAAGCCAAAAATATCCCTACTTTCCTTAGCAATCGGAATACTGAAGAAAGCGTTCTTCAGATCAATAACAGAAAACCAAGCAGCTGAGGCAGGGATCATAGTCAATAAAGCAGTAATGTCCGGGACAACAGGAAACTGTGGCACAACGATCTTATTGACCTCTCGAAGGTCGATCACAAACCGATACACAGGTGGCTGAGAAGAGTCAGTACGCTTAAGGACAGGCAGAACAGGACTGTTGCACACATTACCGCACACATTACCTCTCATTTCTTCAACCACACCTTTCTCAACCAAATCATAGATAATCGCTAAAAGATCTCTTTCGCCATCACTGGAAATTTTGTACTGGGGAATGCGAGGTAATTTAGCATTCAATTTAAGGGTAACAACATAGGGTGGTATCTGCAAGAGACAAACATCATTGGGACCTGTAGCCTAAAGTGTATCAGGGAGAGAACGCAGTTCCAGTGGAAGGTGATCCTTAGACAGATACATCGGGGAAATCAATCAATCAAGCTTTATTCGACAGTTGAGTCATAAAAGCACATTACAATCATAACATACAAAAAAACATATAAATTACCTAAAATATTTAAAACTAGAATTAAATTCCTATACAACCGTCGGAAAAGCTAAAAATCAATCTAAAAGCTATACATATGTTCTCAGAATAAGATAGCGCAATTTGGTAGAATTACTATTTGTGTTACCAGCCTGAAGTGAGCTTTAAATGAGACTTGTACAATTGTGAATGTTTACGAGGAATTACCATCATTTCTCAAGGCTTTGGACCGTATGCCCCAAGCCCACCCTAGAAACTTAGCCACTGCTATGAAAATAAAAGGAGCAGTGTCAGTGCTCAGAATACGGAGGGCTATGGTGTGGCTCCTGATACCCAGTGATCTACAGACAGGTTTTATCCAGGCTTTCCGGGGGGCCGCATACATAGGAAAAAAAAATAACAAATGTTCTACGGATTCACGTTCCTCTGTACATCTATAACATTTGTCACATTTGTTTTGGTGACCCCCCCCATCCAGCGGTAAATTCTGAAACCGGTAGGGTGCCCACCCGTAGCTGAAAATACAACTTGCGGTCAGAAGACCTCTCGATTATATCCCAGTACCTCTCAAGCAATGGACTAACTTTTAGATCGAGAAAGCGACCTGTTAGATGGGAGGAAAGACCTTGCGTAGTTTCTATCATAAAAACCCATTCCCAATATATGGCTTTCAGCTTATCCTTGGAAGGGAAAATAGCGTTTAGTTCCCTAGCTAGAGAGCCCAGTTCCCCCTTATTCCCAACCATACGAGTCCGTAATATAACATGTTGCAAATTTTAGTCCATTTCTGTTGTGTATCATATAGAGGATCTGTTGATAGTCCCGCCTTTCACCAAAGCAAATGAAGACCTAGTCCCTGCTGACCTGTTCCCACAATTTATACATACTTAGTATAGCCAGCATAAGTCCAGCCTTTTGCATGATATATACACCCAGCCCTCGTTGTGGCCGGACTGCTCTCAGTGCCCCTCCTGTATACGATGTCGATTGCCAGTCCATGGAGGGTCGGCAGGCCAGCCATGCAGCGCGGCTGGTATAGCTGGTTAAACGCCTTCTACGCGATCTGATCTTTCGTGGTCACTGTCTTGTCTTTGCAAACTGCTAGGAGAGTTATGTTTCTGAGCTCCGGGGCTTCTCCAACCCTCCAGCCAGTCCCAGATTTCCTCTGGGGTCTGAAAAAAACACGACTTCCCCACCGCTAGCACCTGCAGCTTGGCCGGAAAAAGCATTGCATTTTTCAAGTTCTTGTTGCGGAGTGCCTGCTTCACTTCCAGAAAAAATCTACGCATCTTTTTCAATTTCAATGTGAAGTCTGGAAAGAACGTAATCATCGAGTTTTCTTACTAAAGCGAGGGACGACACGTGCTGTTTGAAGGATAATGTCTCTCTCACGAAAATTAAATATTCTCGCCTAGATGGGAAGTGGGGGGGCGCTTGGTTTTGAGAGACTGCCAAGCACTCTATGAGCACGGTTGACAGAGAAATATTGTGGCAGGGTCCGGGCCGAAGATGTTTCTGAATCAAGTCCTCTACAAAGAGGTCCGTAGTTTGTCCCTCCGCTCTCTCAGGAACCCCCAAAATGCGCACATTGTTTCTGCGTGCATGCCCCTAGTAATCTTCAAGTTTTGCTTCCAGGTCTGAAGTTTGCATCTGGAGCCGTTTGACAGTTGTTTCTAGTGATTTTGTGGATTTTTGGAGCATTGACACTGAATCATTGGTCGCTTTAACCCTGTCTCCCAGGTTGCGTAGGTTGGCATGCATGATGGTGACCTCAGTCGTTACCGTGTCTATTTTGTGTTCCAACGCTGAGCGGACCTCCAGTATGGCTTCCATAGCATCCACTAGGGTTGGGGCCCCGTCCTCCGCCTGTTCCTTTTCTTCATGTGCTGCGACTTTCTCCTCTGTGGCATCCGTCTTGGAGTGATCAAATTTTGGCAGTTTTAGCAAGTGGGTCTGTCTGAACCCTTTCTCAATGGCCATGTTGGCAGAGTCGTTGCCTGAAAATATCTCCAATGGCACTTGGGGTAAAGAGGCTGCAAGTGTGGGGGTCGAGCGTGTCCAAAAGACAAGAGAAAGTGTTAATGCCGAGCGCCCCACTTAACTGCACCGGTGGTCGAACACCACATCTGACACCGCAGAAATAAAGGCAACCACTTGCTTCCAACTGCACATCAGATCACGCCAGAATCCTGTATCGCTGGTCGCTGTTTTGTTGTGCTAGGCCACAGGCAAAAACTTTAATGTTCAAGACAATCTTTAGTCCCTCAGGCTGCACCGTCAAAACCAGCTGTGTTGGTACCCCTGTTATTGCGAAGGGAGCCCTTACACTGATATTTCCCCCTGACCTGTCCGTGGGCTCTTCAGCCTCAGTAGGGCCATCCTGGTGCGTGATGCTGACTGTGGGGAGGGGTGACAAACAGTGGCCTCAATACAGGTCTCCAGGGGGTAGAGAATAGCTGGAACCCCGAATATCCAGAGCTATGCAGGGAAGGATGGGGGGAGAGGGTGACACCGCACTCCCCTTGCAATGAAATGCTGAGTCATGACGGTGGCATGTGAGGCCCTCTGCGGCCCATCGAGTGAGCCGTAGATCGCCTGTCTGCGTAGGCTTACCAGATCGCTGTACGGCCTCCCCCGTCTGAGTGTCCACTCAGAAAGGACACGCTCTGGTGCTCACAGGTCCTCCCTCCAGAGATTGAGGCACCATAAGGTAACGCTCCATGTCATCATTGCCGGGACTTCCTCCACCTCTCAGCACATCCCGATGCCCGCAGCGATATCTCCGCTCGGGGCTGACGGAACTACTTTGTTTTTTGATCGGAGCTCCTGTGATTGTCTGCGAGCTCAGGACAGACTTATTTATTGGGCAAAAACGGATATTTGAGCGGATGTGGGGGAACTTAGAGGGTTGGTGATCTGAGCTCGACTCCATAGCGGCTATCTTGGGTCCTGGCTGGCCACGCCCATTGAAGAACCAAGGTTTAACCCAGCGGCGTCAGGGGCACGCCTAAGATCTTCGAGTTCACCTGTCTTGGTATACAGAGACACGGAATACTTCTGGATGGCATCAGAGACCAAGTTTATTACCTGCAGCTAGTAACAGTGATCCAAGAAATACATCACGGTGTAAATTCTCAGGAGACTGCTCGGCGAGACGTCTCCTTTTATACCCAATATTCACATTATAAATGTACACCCACTGCACAAAATTCTAGCCAATAAGGTACATTTTCAAACAAAGTGTCACATAACAAAATCTCAATTTACAGTATCCCAACCCAAAAGTTAATTATTAGGAATGTCCCAAATTCAATCTCCACAAGCCGGACAAACCTATAATTGAAAGCATAACCCATGTAATGAAGAAACATAAAAAAAGAAACGGTAACAGATGCTGAACAAGATAAGGCATGTGCAAAGAAACTAAAAGTTAACGATGTCCTGAATATTGATTGGCAATCTCAGACAAAGATCGATCAGGGAAATTGGCTTTGCGGGGTCAGTTTCAGGTGCAGAGGTCAGTTTCTTACAGTTCATTTCAGAGTCAAAAAGAAACCTAGTTAATGTATACATGAACTAAGAAGGCCAGGCCACTTTATTCGCCAGGCTACCTTCACAGGCCTACGTGAGGGCAACACTAAATGGTGGCACAGAACAAAATGGAGTCAGACTCGAGAATTACAGAACCTCAGACCCTCCTTTTGCCATTATGTAGGCAATAACCTAAGACTCATGGTAATCTGAATCTAGGTCTATGTCGATATTCATTAGGTCTTCAAGGTGTTGCTGTAGCATCATCTTATTATTCTCTACTTCTCTCGGGACAGGTCTCCGAACACACATAGTAGCACAAAGACTACAAATGGCGGAACCACACTGGATGCAAAGACAACAAGAGAAAAGGATGGTTAAAACCATACCAAGGAATGTCAAAATCTTCCATCCCCATTTGGACAGCAGTCCCCAAAACCATCCCGTCAATGACCAGTCTCCTTCGACTACATGGATAGACTCAGAGATTTTATACAACCTAGAGATGGCTTGGTACACTGTAGGGGCATTATCTGGTATGTAAACACAGCAACTGGATCCAATCAATTTACATACTCCTCCTCGATCTACAAGTATGATGTCTAATACCATACGGTTCTGCAAAGTCATAAGGCGGTCCGCTTGAAGGTCAGCTGTAACATTACTAAGAGCACCTGCTGTCTCATTAATAGTAGCTTCAACAACGCGGACAAGCTGTCGAATATGCCTACTATTGATCATAGGACCCCAAAAGGGCAAGAAGCCCTTGAAGAAATCTCCTACTTCGTGTGCTGCGGTATCTTCCTTATTGAAGACACCTCTACCATATCTCGTTCTATGATAGTCTGAAACAGTAGTGTATGTAGGGGAAAGTAGAAACGCCACATGACACTTCCCTGAAAAATCAGGTGGCAACCATGTGTAGGCTCTGTCATGACAAACAAAATATGTGCCTTTAGCTGGCACAAACAGTGGAGAAGTCCGAGATGAATAGACATAGGTTTGAGCACACACACTCTTACCTAGCTGAGCTTTCGGATTCCGACCATTACCTTGAGAACAAAAGTGGCCTCGGTGGGGTACAATCCAAATAGGGGGAGACCTTTTTCGTCTCTCCTTCTCTGTCAAACTGGTACTATATCCAGTCACGTTCCAACCAACGTAAGCCTGCACCTCATCCTTAGGGATAGCATTATATGCATCAATATCTCGGATCATAGCTACTATTCCCATTATTAAGGCACTATTGCTCGAGTTATCTTTAAGGGAACGTAAGGGGCGTACCTCATTTGCATAGATAAACATGGTCTGAAAAGCCCACACAGACCCATTAAAAGAAAAAGGCAAAACCAAATATGGCATACCTTTATCTGTCGTATGAGGAATAAGACCACAAACCCAACAATTATTGGTTTTTACTACTAACTGATGCTGATGCAACAATTGTATAAACAAGTTGTTGACAAATTCTGATCTCCTTGTCTGTTCATGTTCAGGCAACGTATAAAACTGTTGCAAAGAAACAGTAGTGAAAGAAAGCATAGGTTGGGAGGTGGGTGCAGATGTCTGTTGTGTAGCATAGACAGTCCAACCCACACAAGCTAATGTGATACTTAAAAACATCAAAAAGCACAATATTATAAAACATTTGCTATATATCAATGTACAAAATCTTGTCTTAAGATCTATTCTCTCAACGTCTCTTTCAGTTACAACAGACTCTATCCTCTAACGTGCTGCTCGCGTCAATTTTCCTTCTTCACTCAAGTGTGCGTCCAGGCGTCCTACACGTCCCTAGAACCGCAGACCTTTCGTCAATACGCGGGCCACCCCTTAAGTTCTTATACCGCGACCCTGCAGTGAACCCGGATGGTGGTTCGAAAAAGAAAAAGAAAAATAGTCTCTTGTCTGAAAGAGTGTAATTCACAAAAAATTCAAATTTTATTTGTCCTTTTTAGACCTTAAGTTGTAGTGTTCTTTACCAGGCACAGTTTGATCCTGAAAGAGTGTCTCTGGGTGCGTAGTATCAAGTCTCAAACACGGCGGCACAGCTTCTTGCAAGACTTTATCATCCGCACGTTCTGACTGAGTCCATTCCAGATGTGCATCGCTAAAAGGTACAAATCTCGGAACCCTTTCACTCTCGGAATCGGCAACACCTTCCCGGACCCACTTATCGTACGGAAAGGGCAAAGGTATCTTCTTACAATGGGTACCATGTACCCAGTTTTTCTTGCCGAACACCTTAATAGCAGTCCGAGTTGATAACAGGACTTGGTATGGACCGGTCCATCTTGGTTCCAAGTTCTTTGACCTCTGGAAATTCTTGGTTAGAACCCAGTCACCAGGTTGAATCGTGTGGCCTGCGTCTACAGAAACTGAAGGCAAAGTGTCATGGACCTGTTGGTGAAGAACACGCAATTTAGCAGTCAAATCATGTAAGTAGTCAACCAACATAGGGTACTCGATATCACTGTACTTCTTAGGCCTCGGCACACCCCAGACATTCGCCGGGCGTCCAAAAACAATCTCGTATGGGCTAAGTCCCACGCGAGAATGTACTGTCGTTCTCGTGGACAAAAGTGCCAATGGTAAGGCATCGGGCCATGTAAGACCAGAGCTCGCTTGCATCTTGGCCAACTTCAGCTTCAGAGTGCCATTATAGCACTCGGCCAGGCCTGCTGACTGGGGCTGATTCGCAGCGTGAAATTTCTGTTTAATACCCAGACCCGCACATACTTTCTTCATAATCTGACCCACAAATTCACTTCCATTATCACTCCATACCATCCTCGGCAAGCCATATCTGGGAAAGAATTCTTTAAGCAAAACCTTGGCTGTAGACAAGGCAGTATTATCCTTTAGGGGTAGGCCTCTATCCATCTGGAAAAGGCACAAACAACCCCAAGGACATACTTCAAGTTATTGCATCTTTCCATATGAATATAGTCTATCTGCAGCACCTCGAACGGATACGTTGGAGGAGCAAAATGACCCGCTTGAGTTGAGGTTCCCTTTCCAGGATTATGCATCAAGCTAATCATGCAGTGTTTAACCAAATTCTCAGCACACTTAGGAATTCCACCATTCTGCCATACCAGAGCCAACAACTTACATATCCCTTTTGAACTAATGTGAGCCAACCCATGAGCCATAGTAACCACCGGAAGCACATATGCATCCGGCAACAACCATCGCTGGTGCTCTGACAACTCAACCCAACAGCCTGTTGAATCCAACATTCCCGTACTCTCTCTCCACATTCTCAATTCTTTCTCAGTAGCTTCTGCCTGAATCATCTTCACACTTTCTGTTGTATCTTCAGACATTCCTCCTTCCACAACCCATCTGGCAGGACCTGCAACATACATCCGACTCGTCACATCTTTCGCCGTTTCTCTCGCTACTTCATCTGCAAACGCATTCCCTTGACCCACATCATCCGTAAACTTCTTATGCACACTACACTTCACTATCGCAATTTGGGTCGGCAAAGTAAGTGATTCAAGAAGTGCACTCACTAATTGTCCATGCTGAATTTTTGTACCATGGGAAGTAAGAAATCCTCTCTCTTTCCACAAGCGACCAAAACTGTGAGCCACGCCAAATGTGTATTGGCTATCAGTATAAACATTCACTCTCTTTCCTTTTGACAACACACACGCTCTAGTCAATGCTATTAACTCCGCTGCTTGCGCTGAATTCTGTGCAATACGTGCTGTTTCAACAATCGTGTGCAAAGTTGTGACAGCATATGCTGCGGTCGTCTCTCCATTCGGAAGCTTAAAGCACGAACCATCTACCCATAGGGTACCATCAGGATTCGAAAGAGGAGTATCTTTCAGATCAACTCTACCCTTCGTTTCCTCCTCTGTCCGGAGAAAACAGTCATGCTGTTCCTGAGCATCTGTCTCTACAAAAATCGGCAACAATGTAGCTGGATTCAATGTGTTGCACAGCTTGATGTGCACATGGCTAGCCAAAAGCGTCAACTCATAACCTGACAAACGCGCACTGGTAAGATGTTGAGTCTTCGTTCTATTCAATAGGGTAACAACTGCATGTGGGACCATCACAATCAATGTATTATCCAATACCAAACCAGCAGACTGTCGGATAGAAAAAGCAGCTGCCACTGTAGCTCTTAGACAACTAGGCAACGCCCTAGCTACCGGATCTAAAGTAGCTGAAAAATACGCACATGGGCGCTGCTTGTCTCCAAATTGTTGCGTCAACACTGACAACGCACAACCTTCTCTCTCGTGTACATAAAGTGTAAAAGGTTTACTGTAGTCGGGGGTACCCAACACCGGAGCAGAACACAATGCATCACGCAATTCGGAAAAACTCTTCTGACATTCGTCAGACCAAGGAAGAGGGTGAGGTGTGTCCTTAAGAGTAAGTGCCAACAAAGGTTTCGCTAGCAAAGAAAAATTCGGAATCCACTGTCTACAATACGAAGTGATACCTAAGAAGGTACGCACCTCTCTCTGTGTGCATGGCACAGTCATTTGGGCAATCGCTTGAATACGCTCTGGGGTCAATCGCCTTCCCTCCTTCGACAAGAGATGACCTAAGTAGGTCACTTCTTGGCGGCAATACTGCAACTTCGAAGGTGACACTTTATGATGAAGGTCAGACAGGTGTCGCAACAAAGAAAGAGTAACTTCTTTACAAATCTCTTCATCATCAGCAGCAACCAACAGATCATCAACATGCTGGATGAGAGTAACACCAGAAGGCAATGCAAGAGTATCAAGCTGAGTTTTCAAAGCCTGACTGTAAATGGAGGGACTCTCACAATAACCTTGAGGAGGGCGCTTAAACCGGAAACTGTGGCCTCCTAAAGAGAAGCCAAAAATATCCCTACTTTCCTTAGCAATCGGAATACTGAAGAAAGCGTTCTTCAGATCAATAACAGAAAACCAAGCAGCTGAGGCAGGGATCATAGTCAATAAAGCAGTAATGTCCGGGACAACAGGAAACTGTGGCACAACGATCTTATTGACCTCTCGAAGGTCGATCACAAACCGATACACAGGTGGCTGAGAAGAGTCAGTACGCTTAAGGACAGGCAGAACAGGACTGTTGCACACATTACCGCACACATTACCTCTCATTTCTTCAACCACACCTTTCTCAACCAAATCATAGATAATCGCTAAAAGATCTCTTTCGCCATCACTGGAAATTTTGTACTGGGGAATGCGAGGTAATTTAGCATTCAATTTAAGGGTAACAACATAGGGTGGTATCTGCAAGAGACAAACATCATTGGGACCTGTAGCCTAAAGTGTATCAGGGAGAGAACGCAGTTCCAGTGGAAGGTGATCCTTAGACAGATACATCGGGGAAATCAATCAATCAAGCTTTATTCGACAGTTGAGTCATAAAAGCACATTACAATCATAACATACAAAAAAACATATAAATTACCTAAAATATTTAAAACTAGAATTAAATTCCTATACAACCGTCGGAAAAGCTAAAAATCAATCTAAAAGCTATACATATGTTCTCAGAATAAGATAGCGCAATTTGGTAGAATTACTATTTGTGTTACCAGCCTGAAGTGAGCTTTAAATGAGACTTGTACAATTGTGAATGTTTACGAGGAATTACCATCATTTCTCAAGGCTTTGGACCGTATGCCCCAAGCCCACCCTAGAAACTTAGCCACTGCTATGAAAATAAAAGGAGCAGTGTCAGTGCTCAGAATACGGAGGGCTATGGTGTGGCTCCTGATACCCAGTGATCTACAGACAGGTTTTATCCAGGCTTTCCGGGGGGCCGCATACATAGGAAAAAAAAATAACAAATGTTCTACGGATTCACGTTCCTCTGTACATCTATAACATTTGTCACATTTGTTTTGGTGACCCCCCCCATCCAGCGGTAAATTCTGAAACCGGTAGGGTGCCCACCCGTAGCTGAAAATACAACTTGCGGTCAGAAGACCTCTCGATTATATCCCAGTACCTCTCAAGCAATGGACTAACTTTTAGATCGAGAAAGCGACCTGTTAGATGGGAGGAAAGACCTTGCGTAGTTTCTATCATAAAAACCCATTCCCAATATATGGCTTTCAGCTTATCCTTGGAAGGGAAAATAGCGTTTAGTGGGTCATTCCATAGTTCAATCAATCCTATACTACCCAAAAGAAACTTGATACTTCGCAACCAGTGTATATTGTGTGATAGATCAGATTTTAATATATCGCTAAAGCCGCTCTTGTAGTGTACAAGTTCATCTGTGCACCAAAGCCGACGCCAGTAAAGTATTGGACGAAGCTTCACAAGGTGTTCTAGTGGCTTTTTCCCTAGATCTAGCAGTAAAGGACGCAGTGGAGTGCTAACAGGGAGGCTTGTAATCTTGCGTAGAAACGCATTTTCAAGCACCGTCAGATTTTTCAGATTACCAAAGCCCCAGAGCTCAGACCCATATAAGCATGTACTCAGTACCATTGTCCCATAAACTTCGAGGGCTGGCGAAATTGGTTTTGTACATGAGCTTTTAAATCTGGCTAAAAGAGCACCTGATTTTTGTTTGTGAAGTAGGGCGGCTCAATCCAATTGGGAATCCCAACGCATATCCTTCTGCAATGTGATACCCAAGTATGTAAAAGAGGTTAACTCCTCCAGGAGCAGATTATTCATAAGAATTCTCCCCCTGAATGATTTGTGTGCATTAAAGGACATAAACTTAGTTTTTTCGGTGTTAACTAACAGTCCCCTCATTTTGCAAAACTCTTCAAAGCACCCGAGTGCCTTCTGTAGTCAACTTGGGGTCTTGGAAATGATCAACGTGTCGTCCGCAAACATGTGGATGGGAACACGTGATCCAGCCAAAACGGGTGCATCAGTGGGGGTCTGCGAGAGGAAGTCGGCCACCCCGTTGACAAAGAGCGAGAACAGGGTCGGTGCCAAGACGCACCCCTGCCTCACTCCCCTGCCAACCGGGAAGTCTTCCGTCACCTCTCCCACATCCCCCCAACGGACCCGAGCTACATTACCCTCATGCAAGCGAATAACTACAGAAAGAAGTTCAGGTGCGAGTCCCATTTCTCTCATGACTTGCCAGAGTTTCGTTCGTGGAACCAAATCGAAAGCCGCTTTTAGGTCCGCGAACACCGCATATAATGCGCTCTTACCTAAAAATCACCGTCTTCCAATGTACGATGACAAAGCGGAAGATTTGGTCAATCGTGCTTGTCCGCCGGCGAAAACCTGCCTGCATAGGGCTTAGAATTTCCTGATCTTCTGCCCATGATAGAATCTTGTGTAGGAACATACGGCCCACAACCTTCTGTATTGAGTCTATTAGGCTGATTGGCCTATAGTTGGCCGCAATAGACTTGTCCCCCTTTTTAAATACAGGGACTATTTCTGCTCCCTTCCACGAGACGGGGATGTCAGCTCCCTGAGCAATTGCATTAGCAAGGCGCATGATATATCTACACCATAGGCGTCTATCGCCAATAAACACGTCTGTGGGGATTCCATCCATGCCGGGAGCTTTGCCCCTGATCACTTTATCTAGAGCATGTTCTACGTCTTTTAGAAGAAATATAGCTTCTTTATAATACACATGGCAATAAGTAACACCGGAGTTTACTTCATCACTAGGAGCTGCATACTGGGGTTTGAAATAGTCAACCCACGCGTTCTGGGCCACGTTGTTCTGAGGGCGCTCTGGTAAGCCCCCCCTATCCCATTTATATATGTCCCAAAATTGCTTGCTGTTCCTACACCTGCAAGCATCAAGGAGATCTTTCCACTTTTCGTTATCCCACATTCCTTTTGCCTCTTTCAGTGTCCTCTTATAATATGACCTGGCAGATCTTACCGAAAGTACATCTTTCGTCTTTAGAGCGCTGCCAAGTACTTCTTCAGACCCTCAAAGAGTTTATTATGTGCTTCCACCACAGACTGGTGAGAGCTCATGTCTTCTACCATTGTTCCAAGGGGTTGTAAAGCATCAGTTACTTCTTTATTTATTGCAGTCACAGTTGTTGGATCTTCTATGATCCTATCCCATTTTAGATAACGCAAGTTGTTGGACAAAAATTGGTCCGACTCAAAGTTCTCTTCCCGAGCTGGTTGTCTACCAGGAGAAGGCAAATCAAACAGTGCGGCAAGTGGATGATGGTCGCTCTCAATACGATTAGTAACATTCATATCAATGAGATAAGCCCAGAGCTTCACATGGACAAGTAGGTAGTCTATACGACTCACCCTACGTCCATTATCAAAAGTGTACTTTGCAAGTTTGTCTGACTTACTTCTACCATTTGCTGCCCTCAGATGATTGCCCAAACACAGACCTTTTAGCTGAATTGCTGCCTCAGTCCACCTTTTTATAGGGGCAATCTCTAGGGGAGGAATTCCCCAGCTAGAATCTTCCTCTGCAGTGAACTGTGGTATATCATGGCCAAGAGGCTCAAAGGAGGTGTTAAAATCGCCTACTACTAGGGGTAATATATTAGGAGGCAGAAGGTCCAAGGTGTCTTCAAGCTCTTTTACGACTGGAGACTTTTTGCTCCCCGGGAGGCCACATGCGTACACGTTAAAAATGTCTATTTTAAATCCAGACTGTAAGGTTATTCGTATTGATAATATGTCGTTACTGATTCTAGGGCCTACTTTTACATGACAGCCCATGTCCTGCCTTACCCATATAGTTAGACCGCCAGAAGGACGGCCTCTTGTACTTTTTAATGCAGGAACATTGAAATTAAGATAACCATTACAGTATATAGGGTCAATAGACCAAGTCTCTTGGAAGAGACAAACGTCATATTTTGTTAGAAAACCCGTCCAATCTGGGTTACCAGTTTTAGAGCCTAGTCCAGCGATGTTCCACGATAATAAAGACAAAATGCCCTTCTCTCTACTATCCCCCATGTTGTTAACTAAGCTCCCTAGTGGAATATTTATGCTATCTCTCTCAGAGTAGACCAGGCTATCTTTCATACTAATACCCATATTGGGTTTGGCGCCCTCTATAATATCTCTTCCTATACCACTTGAACCACTTGGAGGGTATGTCGGACACCCCACCTTATACCCCGTAGACTTTTGGCATACCGCCCCCATCTGGTTGAAATCAATTAGTGATTGCCCAATTTGCAGATTTGATTCATTGCCAGAACAACAATCGATGTCATGTACATTTGTGTTTGTGCGGTTATGTCTGTTACCTTTCTTAAAGGGAACTTGGCCATCGGGGAAATCACTTTCTTACCCACTGCAAGATGTACTCCCGAAGGAGAACAATATAATGTCGCATGCAATCTTTTCAACAAGTCCAAACCCAACAGATTCTCGCCACAGCCCGTCGTTAGAATAAGGGGAGCCTCCAATTCACAGGGACCAATAGAAAGGGGCAAAGGACAAGAAACCGGATTACGAACTGGGGCGCCAGAAAATCCTACTGAAACATTGGTCAAGCCAGACAAAGGTGCGCCGGGGAGTTTAGAGTGCATGATAGAACTCTGCTGCACCAGTATCCAAAAGAAAAGGTTCTGCCACACTTGATGTAATCACTTCAACATAAGGTCTCCTCTGGTCTACTGGAACTGACACTACTCCCTCCCTTTGTCCATGGCTGTCCTAACTATCATTAAAACCAACACTCTCACTTCCAACATAAAAATCATCAGTGTAGTACTGAGCGGACTGGACGGTCGGAACATTCTGTCGGTCAAAATAATTCATAGAATTCTGAGGGGAAAAGGAACGTTCATTCTGGGGAAACGTACCACGTCCCCTACATTCTAGGTACTTATTGGAAACCACCACGACCTCTCAGACCAGACATGCCATTCGCACGCTGTAGCAAGATCGTGCAACTATTCTTGAAGTGACCTTCTTCTTTACAATAAGCACACTGATTAGGGCCTTGCGGGAGTCGCGAAGCAAAAGACTCAGGCTTCTGCAACAGTTTCTGAAACTGTGGGGGTTGCTGAAACTGGGAAGGTTGCTGAAACTGATGCTGATTAGGGCGAGGCGGATAAGCCTGCTGCAGAAGAACTTTTGTTTTTAATTCTCTAGTCTTCTTCTCTACTTTATCCTTCTCATCTTTATCTCTATTCTCATAGTATTGTGCAGTAGCCAATATCTGAGCCGAAGAAGAAACAGCCCATGAACTCTCAGAGTCCTTTAACTTATTAGAAATTTCAGGAAGTAAATTAAAAACAAACTTATCTACAAACAACCTCTGACCACCTTCTGTACTCATATCCTGACCACTATGATCAATGAATGTTTCCTCATACCTAGTGAAGAAATCAGACACACTCTCGTCTTTCTTTTGTTTGCATGCTGCTAACTTGTCCCAATTCACCCGCAGAGGAGGCATCATAATTTTCATTAAATTAATAATCCTGGCAGGTAGTTCTGCAACTAAGGGCTCATGTTTGGCACCTCCTACCTGCAGCAGTAATATTAACCCACGTATCTCCTAACTCTGGCGTGTGATCCTCGGGACGGATCTTTGCCCACAGGGGTTGAGGAACTACATTACCCATCAACATATCTATGTCAGCTAAATTCATAACACACGCATCAACTGTCTGAGACAGCTCCTTATAATAATCAGCAGGATTTTTACGGGGGCCAGGCAAAGTCTGCTTAAGAGCCAGGACCTCAGCTCTCTTCCAAGGGACATGCACCCACACTCGCTGAAAATGAGCCGGTGCAGCCGCAATACCATGAGCGGCATCAGCCACAACATCTTCTCTCCATGCAGGGGTAAACTCCCTCATAGGATACTGCTTCACTTTTCTCCTAATAGAAGGGTCAGGTTCGAACAATGACTGAGGTGGAAGTCTAGACCTATAAGTAAGTAGTGTCTCTACCGCTTCCTCAACATCGGAACCCACTATCGTCCCTTTAGCAAATTCAGACTGAACATTAAGCAATTCCAGTGGAATTGAACCCAACTCATTATCTTCCCACTCCTGACGAAGGAAGGTACACATGACATCAAAAACATACCTTTGTTTTGGTGCCTCCCACTGTAGGAAGATATCCATAACCACTTGTGGACTGTACTTGGAGGTATTCGAAACCCATCTACGAGCAAGGAGATCTAACACTGCCCGCTCTTCGGGAGCAGGGAGCTGACTACGTCTCTGCGTACGTTCAGAAACAGGGGTCATATTCAGTGACCCAAAGAAAGGAGACAAAAGACTAGTGACAGTCTCAGTCATTCGTTGCCGAGCAAGAGAAGAAGTTGACATGAGGACAGGAGACAAAGTGTTTTGAGGTGACAGAGACGTAGGGACAGAAATAAGAGAAGTCGAAGATACAGTAGTGTAAGCCAAAGGAGTTTGAGTCAAGGCTGGTGGCAAGGCTGGCGGCCCTGGAGGGGGCTGCGCCGGGGGAGGATGAACCACCTGTGAAGCAACGGGTGGCTGAACTACAACAGGGGGTTGAACGACAACAAGTGGTGCAACAACTGGAGGTAACGGAGGTGCAGTAGCACCCTGCACATAAGGGGGTGGTAATCTCAGTAAATGTGACATCAAAGGATCCTTTTCAGGGTCTACAGTCACATTTGAAAGGGGAGGTGGCAAAGCCGGGTAACATTTGTCAATGGCCATGCAATGTTGTCTATCTGACACTTCAATTGCACCATCTTCTTCATCTTCCTTAAACTGCCTAGGAGCTTGCATTACCGATATATCCCTTTCCTTCCTATCTCTCTTAGCTTGCTTAATTTCTCGCTGTTTGGCTTCCTTTACGCCAAAGGCGAAAAGAGTCAAACATCGCCGGCCGGGCTTTCTTCTTAAATAGCGCAACTTCTAGGTTATCTAAAACATCTGATTCAAAACTACCATGTTGGGGCCATTGTAAAACACCATCTTTCCTTGTATAACGGACCCATACTTCATTAAAGGTAATGGGACCTATACCATGCTTTGAATAGAGCTCATAAATTGGAGTTCCAACCGAAGGTATCGGACACGAGTCCTCCAATTGGGAATCCCTATTACAACTACAACAAAACCATTTCCTAAATTTGCTAAAACCAGGAATCTTCTAGCTCACTGTGAGAGATATTCAGCAATAACACTTCCTAAAATACAGTTGTAAACGGCAGTGTCTGCCTTAAGTTAAACAAAAAACGTTTCATATATGTTATTCATAAAGGCATGAGGAAATTCGATTTTCAATCTCGATCGTATTGACCCGCCATTTTGTAAACCCCCGCCATTTTGTGTTGCCCTCACTCAGGCAGCGCGGCAAACAAAGTCTTTTCTGCTCTCCCTGCAATATTTTGTCAAAATAGCCTTCTGCCTCTATTTACAAAGCTGGTGTTAGGGACTGGCCGAGTACACTAATCCCTGTCTGGTTTCCCTGATCCCTGTCTTAACTATCTGTTGGTTCACACTATTCTCTTCTGACTTTATCTTATCTTCTGGCCTTCGCTGTGTCCTGCTCGAATTCTCTTGTTTCACAACTGTCCTCTAAAACACACATACTATCTCACCACCTGCGAGTCAGCTACGGACACGTTAATAGATTAACCCGTAAGGAGGAGCGACAAACACAGTTGAAGGAGAGGCCTCTTCGGATTACTCGATACTTTGTTTTTCAACCTTCTCTATTGGCTCTATCCTATCTTAAACTTCCCTCATTGGTTCTCGATGTGTGCGCTAGGGTGTTTTCTGGTTAATGTATATGTCTCCTATACACTATAAAAAATTGTACGCCACGGAGTGAAGTGGCAGTCTCCTGAGAACATACCGTGTGTACTTCTAGGACAACTGTACTAGCTGCAGCTAATAAAATCTGATCTATTACGCCAACAGAGTGTCCCCATGTCTCTGTTAGCTGAAGCAGGAGAACCGAGGAGATTAAGGCGTACCCCGCGCCGCCAGACCCAAAAGGTTCTGGTTCTTCAAATGGCGCCCAATGTGGGGCGGTTTCAGAGGTAGTGGTTCTGCCTGAAGGTCGTGAGGAACCCTGCAAGAAAATTCTGGAGGAATCGCGAGCCACATCAAGCGACCCCTGTATGTCGAAAGTGGTCCGAAGGTCTTTTGCAGCGTGGTTACTCCTTCCTGACGGCTACTGACGACTGCTGTCCTGACTTCCGCCCTGCCTTGGCCCTCTTTCTGGTGATGTATGGTAAGGCAAGACGATAGACGGGCCTCTGTTGGTGTAAGAAGACATCTTAGTTAAGTATTGGTGGGTCGCTCCCACATTGGTTCTTTGGTCCTTTGGTTCTTTGGTTCTTAGGTTCTTTGGGTCTTTGATTCGGGTATTGCAATAACCGAAGCCGAGGGGTAAGTACATGTGTGCTGTGTTAACTAAATTAGACCCCCTTGATGTTTGTGAACAGTCCAGTGAAATAACGATGCCTGGTCTGACTAAGTTTAAGAAACTTTGTTGCTTTGGTTGTAATAGGGATTCCCGGCTGGAGGACTCTTGTCCGATTCCTTCGGTTGGAACTCCCACTTATGAGCTCTATTCTAAACATGGTGTTGGCCCCATTGCCTTTAACGAGGCATGGATCCGATACACGAAGAATGATGGTGTTTTGAAATGGCCAGAAAATGGTAGTTTTGAGCCTGACATACTAGATAATTTGGAAGCTATTTTATTTAAAAGAAAAGCCCGGCCGGCAATGTTTGATTCTTTCCGCCTTTGGCGTAAGGAAGCCAAACAGAGAAAAATTAAGCAAGAAAAACAAGATAGGAAAACACAGGGTATGACAATTATACAGGCTGCTCAACAATTTAAAGATGATGAAGTTGATAATGCGATGGAAATTTCAGATAGACAGCATCATATGGCGATAGACAAATGCTATCCGATGTTGCCAGCTTCCCCTTCCGATAAAAGAAAGGATTCAGAGGAAGATCCCTTGATGTCTCACTTATTGAGATTGCCTCCGCCCTATGTACAAGGTGCTAATGCACCCCCCATTGTTTCAGCCTGCTCAGCCGCCAGCCACGCCTCCGCTTGCTCCGGCTCTTCCACATTTGCCCCCTCAAGTATTGCCGCCTCTGCCAGCTTTGCCTTCAACTCCTTTGCCTTCATCTTCTTTGCCCTCTGCTCCCCAGGTAATTATAGATTCCTTTTCAATTAATTCGCCTAATACCTTGTCCCCTATCCTTGGGGCAGATTTATGAGCCCCTTGCGCCACTTTTGCGTCACTTTTCCCATGTTAAAAGTGACGCAAAAGTGGCGCAAGGGGCTCATAAATCTACCCCCTTATGTCCAATTCTCCGTCTATGCGTAAACGACTCACAGATACGGTTTCTGGTCTTTTATCTCCTTTCTTTGAGGCTTTAAATGTGTCTCCGGCTTTTTCGCGAAGACAGTCTCGTAGTCAGTTCGCAGCTTCCGAAGAACGAGAAAGGTTAAACTCTCTCGCTCGTAAATGGATTGAGAAGGGTCCCCAGTATAGTGTGCCTGACATTATGCCTACCTTTTTACAGTGGAATGCGCCTACGTAGAGATATGTTTTTAATGTCATGTGTGATACTCTCATTAAAGGATGGGAGGATATGGATTTGGGTTCGGTTCCTCAGGGTCTATTAGATATTCAAGCTGATTTTGATAAGGGTCTCATTGTGGGTTCCAAGGTTGAGGACGCCGTAAAGCGACTTGTTACCTTTAGAACCTTATTTACCTCACAGATTTTTCTTGACTCCGATCCCTCAGTTAGGTTGACACTGAAAAATTACCCAATGAGAGAGGTTCCTCCAGTATGGAGAGAAGAGGTTGCAGCAGCAGGTAATATTCCAGCTATTCCTGCTCACTTCCAGCGTATATGGGTACATGTTCCCTGGAAAAGATCTGAGGTTTTGGCTCTTAAACAGTCTCTACCGGATCCTCGTAAGAACCCTGCAGGTTATTATAAGGAATTGTCACAGACCGTTGATGCCTGTATCATGAATTTAGCAGACATTGACATGTTGATGGGGAATGTAATCCCACAAGCATTATGGGCTAAAATTTGTAAAGAGAATCATGCCCAAGAATTAGGTGGAGATTGGGATGCTATAACTGCCGCAGATAGAGACCAAGTGGGTGGTGCGAAGCCTGATGCTTTGATTTCACAACTCCCTGGTAGGATTATTACATTAATGAAAACGATGATGCCTGCCTTGAGAGTGAACTGGGATAAACTAGCCGCGTGCAAACAGAAGAAAGATGAAAGTGTCTCCGACTTCGTCACTCGTTTCAAAGAAACATTCATTGATCACAGTGGTCAAGATATGACTACAGAGGGTGGACAGCGATTATTTGTGGATAAGTTTGTGTTCAACCTGCTTCCCGAGCTGTCACACAAGTTGAAAGACTCAGAGAGTTCATGGGCTGTTTCTTCTTCAGCCCAGATATTGGCTACTGCTCAATATTATGAAAATTGGGATAAAGAAGAAAAAGATAAGCAAGAGAAAAGGACTAAAGAATTAAAAACTAAGGTTCTCTTGCAACAGGCTTATCCACCTCGTTATGCCCAGCCCCAGTTTCAACAGCCTCCACAGTTTCAGAGGGTGTATCAAAAACCTGAGCCATATTTTCCGCGACCTTTGTTAGGTCCTAATCAATGTGCCTATTGTAAGGAGGAAGGTCATTTTAAGAATAGTTGTCCGGTTTTATTGCAGCGCAATGGCACACCATCTGCTTCACGAGGTCGTGGTGGCCTCCAGTCAGTAAACAGAGGTAGAGATCGAGGTATGTTGACTCAAGAACAGCGTTCCCTTCCTCCTCCTAATTCTGTAAACTACTTTGATCAGCAAAACGCTCGGTCTACACAGTACTACAATGAGGATTGTTATGTTGAAGGCGAGAATGAAAGTCTTCATGCTAACTAGGACAGCCATGGACAAAGTAAGGGAGTTGTGTCGATTCCAGTAGATCAGAATGGACCTTATGTTAATGTCACTACAATGGGTGTTTCAGAGACATTTCTTTTAGATACTGGTGCGATGAGAAGTTCTATCATTCATTCAAAACTCCCTGGGGCACCTTTGTCTGGCTTAACAAATGTATCTGTAGGTTTTTCTGGCACCCCAGTTCATAATCTGGTCTCTGGCCCTTTGCCTATTTCAATTGGCCCTTATGATTTGGAAGCTCCGCTTCTCTTAACGAATGGTTGCGGCGAGAATCTATTGGGCTTAGATCTACTAAAAAGAATACATGCCACAATATCTTGATCTCCTGCTGGTGTACATCTTACTCTAGGACAGAGATTGACTTCTCCAATGTATTTATCTAAAGATCAATTCCCACCCGAATTGCTCTCTCTTCCTGCGACGCTTTGGGCTACGGGTCCAAATGATGTTGGTTGTCTTGAGATCCCACCGTATGTTATTACTCTCAAGCCCAATGCTGAATTGCCACGCGTTCCTCAATATAGAATTTCCACTGAGGGTGAAAGAGCGCTTTCTGGAGATCATTCATGATTTGATACAGAAGTAAGTGGTTGAGGAAACGAGAGGAAACATATGTAATAGCCCTATTCTTCCTGTTCTTAAACGCACTGATCCTTCTCAGCCTCCTGTTTACCGTTTTGTGATTGATCTTCGGGAGGGAAACAAAATTGTTGTACCACAGTTTCCTGTTGTCCCAGATATCACTGTGCTGTTGACAATGATACCTTCCACAGCGGTTTGGTTTTCTGTTATCGATCTGAAAAATGCCTATTTTTCGGCTACGTTAGATCCAGTAGCTAAGGCATTGCCTAGCTGTCTTAAAGCGACAGCAGCAGCAGCTATTTCCATTCGTCAATCGGCTGGAGTGGTGCTAGATAGTACACTCACTGTTATGGTGCCACATGCAGTGGATACTTTGCTAAACAGAACAAAAACACAGCATCTTACGAGTGCCCGTTTGACTGGATATGAGCTGACGCTTTTGGCTAGTCACGTACACATTAAACGATGTAACACTTTAAATCCAGCTACTTTGTTGCCTCTTCCAGAAGAGAAAGGTGTTCAAAAACAACATGATTGTTTCCTCCGTACTGAGGAAGAGACAAAAGGTAGAATTGACTTGACAGATACGCCATTAGTGAATCCGGATGGAACGCTATGGGTAGATGGTTCTTGTTTTAAGCTTCCAAATGGAGAGACAACTTCAGCCTATGCTGTTACTACCTTGCATACAGTCGTGGAAACAGCACGCATCAGACATATCTCAGCTCAGGCAGCCGAACTGATAGCCTTAACTAGAGCGTGTGTGTTATCCAAGGGAAAGAGAGTGAACATGTATACCGATAGCCAATACGCTTTTTGTGTAGCGTTCAATTTCAGACGTCTGTGGAAAGAAAGGGGATTCCTTACTTCCCATGGCACTAAGATACAACATGGACAGTTGGTGACTGACCTTCTTGAATCACTTGCTTTACCTACCCAGATAGCAATTGTGAAGTGTAGTGCGCATAAGAAGATTACTGACGATGTTGGTCGTGGAAATGCATTTGCGGACGAGGTAGCTAAAAAGACAGGCAGAGATGCTACAAGTCGCATGTATGTTGCGAGCCCTGCAAATTGGGTCAGAGAAAAAGGAATGTATGAAGACACAGTAGAGAGTGTGAGATCAATTCAAGAAGAGGCTACGGAGAAAGAATTGAGTAAGTGGAGAGAAAGTACAGGAATGTTAGATGAGATGGGAGGTTGGGTAAAATTATCAGAGCACCAACGTTGGCTGTTACCAGACGCCTATGTACTACCGGTAGTTACTATGGCGCATGGTCCAGCCCACCTAAGTGCGAAAGGAATATGCAAGCTTTTGGCTCCAGTGTGGCAGAATGAGGGAATACCGAAGTGTGCAGAAAATTTTGTGAAACATTGTATCATTTGCTTAATGTACAATCCGGGAAAGGGAACCCCAACTCCAGCAGGTCATTTTGCTCCTCCGACCTATCCATTTGAGGTGTTGCAAATCGATTACATTCACATGGAACGATGCAACAGTCTTAAATATATTCTAGTGGTGGTATGTGCCTTTTCCAGATGGATAGAGGCATATCCCCTGAAAGACAATACTGCTCTATCCACAGCCAAAATACTTTTAAAGGAGTTTTCCCTAGATTCGGGTTGCCGCGCATTGTCTGGAGCGACAATGGGAGTGAATTTGAGGGCCAAGTCATGCAAAAAGTTTGTGCGGGTCTTGCCATCAAACAAAAATTCCATGCGGCAAACCATCCACAGTCAGCGGGTCTAGTGGAGTGCTATAATGGCACTCTAAAGCTTAAACTGGCTAAAATACAAGCCAGCACAGGCCTTAGTTGGCCCGATGCCCTACCTTTGGCTCTCTTATTCACCAGAACGGCTGTGCATTCTCGTTTGGGACTTAGCCCTTATGAAATTGTTTTCGGATGCCCAGCTAATGTATGGGGAGTCCCTCGCCCTAAAAAGTACTCTGATATACCATACCCGATGTTGATTGATTATTTGCATGACGTCACAGCTCAATTGCGTATTCTTCATCAACAGGTTCAGAGCACTTTGCACGAGGCTTCCACAGACTAAGGTCATTCGATCCAACCAGGTGACTGGGTCTGTGTGAAGAATTTACAAAGGACGAATAATTTGGAGCCTCGCTGGAGAAAACCTCGTCAAGTGCTATTAACCACCCGTACAGCAGCGAAAGTTGAAGGAAAGAAGAATTGGATTCACGGTGTGCACTGCAAGAAGGTGTCTTTGCCTTTGCCTTTCGATCAGTGGGTCCGCAAGGGTATAAGAGACTCTGAAAGCAAGAAGGTTCCCCAATTCATACCTTTTAGTGATGTACACTTGAATGGAACATTGTCAGAGAAAGAAAACAACGACATTCTCCAGGAAGGTGTACCACCGCACCTTTGTCTGAATAACACAGATCCACGAATATTGTTTCAGGATCAGACTGTGCCTGATAAGGCCCGTTATAATTTGAGACCTAAACCGAAGAAGAAAACTTGAGATTCACTCTTTCATGTAGTTTCTATCCCGGTTGCAGGGTCACGGTAGGAGTCTTAGTTGTGACCTGAGTAATGACAATAGGTCTGCAGGACGTGCAGTGTCATAGGACGGTAGATAATCATAACCAAGTGATTGAGGAAGATTGCCATGAGCATCCACTTAGAAGATGGATACTACATTAGGAGAAAGAGAGAGAAAGGAAAAGATGAAAAACTACTGTAAATTAATGTATAGTCGTTGTGGTATAACCCTATGTATTTTTATATTATTGTGTATTTTAATGGCATGTATAGGTTGGATTGTTCATGCTATGCAGCAAAAAGTTGTCCCCTCTTCTATCACTGTGCCTTCCTATTCCACTATCTCTCCACATCTTTTTCATACACTTCCTCAACATGAACTGATCCGAAGAACCGAATATTACAATAACTCCTTTATCCAGTTATTACATCAACACCAATTGGTAATTAATACAACCAACTGTTGGGTATGTGGACTAATGCCCCATACCACAGAAAAAGGGATGCCATATTTAGTCCTTCCGTTCTCTTATGAAGGTTCTGCTTGGGCTTATTTTGTAATTTTCTCTAATGCCTATCAAAGCCGATTTAAACGACCTGTCAGTCCTTATATTGATGGACCAGATTTCAGTCATAGTTCATAGATAAAGGGAATGGTAGCTATGGCTAAAATCATGGAAAATAGTAAAATTTCTATTGATGAGAGAAAAGCATACACTAATTGGAACGTCACCCATTATATCACTAGTCTTAGTGATAAGGTTAAACTGGGAAAATCTCCACCAATTTGGACTGTACCTCATCAAGGCAATTTCTGTTTGCAAATAAATGGTCAGACTGCTAACACCGAACAGGAAAAAATGTTTTTGCTCCCATACAGACATCCATTCATCTCAGAATTCGCCGCCGTTAGTACCATCTCAGGGCAAGTATTTCATCTGTCATGATAGAGCCTTTACATGGTTACCGACTGGTTTTTCTGGAACCTGCTATATAGCTTTCCTTCTTCCCCCTACATATACTGCTTCTTCAAATTTTCATAAAAACAGACATGGTAGAGGGATTATTGATTCCAAAGACACAGCAGGACAAGAGGGAGGAGACTTCCTAAAAGGATTTCTTCCTTTTTGAGGTCCTATGGCAAACAGTAGGAATATGAGGCAACTGGTTCGTGTAGTAGAGACGACCATAGACATCACTGTAGGAGCTTTGAGTAATATTACAGCGGAACTACAGGCGGATCGTCTTATGACATTACAGAATCGAGTTGCCTTAGATATTATTCTTGCAGATCGTGGTGGAGTCTGTAAATTGATCAAATCAAGTTGCTGTATTTATATACCTGATGATGCTCCAACAGTATACCAGGCCATCTCTAAATTACACATAATCTCTGAGTCGATTCATCAGGACGAAGGAGATTGATTGTTATTGGGATGGTTTTGGAGACTACTGGCCAAGTGGGGTTGGAAGGTATTAACATTCCTTGGAATGGTTTTGGCCATCATTTTCTCTTGTTGTCTCTGTATGCACTGTGGTCCCGCCATTTGTGACCTTTGTGCTACTATGTGCATTCCAAACCCTAAGTCACAGAGAACAGAGAATATCAAAATGATGTTGCAGCAACAACTTGATGACCTCATGACCATTGACATCGACTCAGACTAACATGACTCCGTATATTATTGCCTGAGTTCTGGCAAAAGGAGGGTCTGAGGAAATTCGATTTTCGATCTCGATCGTGTTGACCCGCCATTTTGTAAACCCCCGCCATTTTGTGTTGCCCTCACTCAGGCAGCACGGCAAACGAAGTCTTTTCTGCTCTCCCTGCAATATTGTGTCAAAATAGCCTTCTGCCTCTATTTACAAAGCTGGTGTTAGGGACTGGCCGAGTACACTAATCCCTGTCTGGTTTCCCTGATCCATGTCTTAACTATCTGTTGGTTCACACTATTCTCTTCTGACTTTATCTTATCTTCTGGCCTTCGCTGTCTCCTGCTCGTATTCTCTCGTTTCACAACTGTCCTCCAAAACACACATACTATCTCACCACCTGCGAGTCAGCTACGGACACGTTAATAGATTAACCCGTAAGGAGGAGCGACAAACACAGTTGAAGGAGAGGCCTCTTTGGATTACTCGATACTTTGTTTTTCAACCTTCTCTATTGGCTCTATCCTATCTTAAACTTCCCTCAGTGGTTCTCGATGTGTGCGCTAGGTGTGTTTTCTGATTAATGTATATGTCTCCTATAGACTATAAATAATTGTACGCCACGGAGTGAAGTGGCAGTCTCCTGAGAACATACCGTGTGTACTTCTAGGACAACTGTACTAGCTGCAGCTAATAAAATCTGATCTTTTACGCCGACAGAGTGTCCCCGTGTCTCTGTTAGCTGAAGCAGGAGAACCCAGGAGATTAAGGCGTACCCTGCGCCACCAGACCCAAAAGGTTCTGGTTCTTCAGGCATGTCCACAAGCGATGTATACAAGTCTTCTTTTATTGTTCTTGAGTGCGAAAATTCCCAGCAACAAATGAAAAACGGGCCAACACGTGTTTCGTCTGTACCACAATAGGTATGCAGACTTTGTCAAGGCAACAGCATCGGTAGCTAACTAGTCTTGCTTCAAATTTCAAGGGGTTATCAAAAATGATACACTCACAAATATAGAACCCCCCGGCTTCGACTATTGCAATGGCCTAATCAAAACCAAGAAACAAAACAAAGTCGTGGGAGCGACCCACTTATACTTAACCAAAATGTCTGTCACGCCACCAGAAGACCGTCTAACGTCTCGCCTTACAAATCATCACAAGAGGGTCCAAGACAGGGCAACAGTCAGGGCAGCAGTCCTTCGCAGCCATCGGAAAGGGGAAGCCTCGCAGAAAAAAACCTTCGGTCCACGTCGACATGCAGGGGTCGATGAATTGCCGGCCGTCCTCCAGAATTTCCTCATGGGGCTCCTCACAATCTTCAGGCTTGGACCAGTACCGCTGAAGTCGCCCAACGTTGGGCGCCAGTTGAAGAACCAGGGTTTAACCCAGCGGCGTCAGGGGCACGCGTAAGATCTTCGAGTTCACCTTTCTTGGTATACAGAGACACGGAATACTTCTGGATGGCATCAGAGACCAAGTTTATTAGCTGCAGCTAGTAACAGTGATCCTAGAAATACATCACGGTGTAAATTCTCAGGAGACTGCTCATTTTACTAAGGCGAGACGTCTCCTTTTATACCCAATATTCACATTATAAATGTACACCCACTGCACAAAATTCTAGCCAATAAGGTACATTTTCAAACAAAGTGTCACATAACAAAAACTCAATTTACAGTATCCCAACCCAAAAGTTAATTATTAGGAATGTCCCAAATTCAATCTCCACAAGCCGGACAAACCTATAATTGAAAGCATAACCCATGTAATGAAGAAACATAAAAAAAGAAACGGTGACAGATGCTGAACAAGATAAGGCATGTGCAAGGAAACTAAAAGTTAACGATGTCCTGAACATTGATTGGCAATCTCAGGCAAAGATCGATCAGGGAAATTGGCTTTGCGGGGTCAGTTTCAGGTGCAGAGGTCAGTTTCTTACAGTTCATTTCAGAGTCAAAAAGAAACCTAGTTAATGTATACATGAACTAAGAAGGCCAGGCCACTTTATTCACCAGGCTACCTTCACAGGCCTACGTGAGGGCAACACAAAATGGTGGCACAGGACAAAATGGAGTCAGACTCGAGAATTACAGAACCTCACCCTGGGAAGGAATCTTTTGATCTGTTTCCCTGTCTGCATCACTGCGGGTTGGGAAACAGATCAAAAGTCAACCCCCAGCAGGTAGAAGTATTTTTGAAGCTCCCATCCAGAGGGAGCAGACTTGGTGTGTGCCAACGCTTGGGGGGAATTTTGAAAATGCTCCTGCCAAGTGGGAGAAAACACAGGTTTTCCTGCCCACACCGGTGCAGTCAGGAAAACTGATATGTCCCAGGGGTGGGCTCCTCGGCACATAGCATGTGAGCTGGCCATGGGGATTGGGTCATGGGGCCATTAATGGCTCAGGGAGGGGGGCCCCACCCTTAAAGTAATTGACCCCAAGGGTGGGCTCCCTGGAGCTGTTTGAGACTTGGGGAGGGGAGGTGTGTGGCGTCCTTCCTTTTTTGTTAAATTTTGGCCAGGGGGAGGCTTCCCTGGTGCCTTTGAGGCTTGGGAGGGGGGCTGCATGTCCCCCCATATAAACTAATTTTGGCCCTGGGGGTGGGCTCACTAGGGCCTTTAGGGGCTATTGGAAGGGGGCCACATGGCCCCACTCCCCATATAAACAATTTTCAGCACTGGGGTGGACTCCCTGTGGGCCTCTGCAGACACAGGTAGGAGGGCAGCGCAGCTCCCCTACATTTTCTGAACACTACCATGGGAGTGGGCTCCGTAGGGCATAAGGTTATTAAATGCGGCCTGTCTGCATTTTTCTTCTGATCTCACAAGAGTATCGCAGGAACTCAGCATTTTTTGCCAATTTTGTTTTATTCTTTTAGGCCCCAGGGGTTGTTAGAGTTGATGGTTCCTCTGGAGCAGGGCCCTCAATATCTCCACCTTCTGCCATCTCTGATTCTGTGATAGAATAACAACAGAAGTGAGGAAGGGTTTTGGGGATGGTACTGTGGGGGGGAGACTTAGAACAAGACGAGGATTTGCTTAAAGATGGTTAAGTATATTCTCACACTTTGCATGCATACATCAATAGTCTTTACGCTTTTACTCATTTCCTGCTATAGCCTTACCTGTGGAAGGAAATATGATGATCACAGCAGAATACTGGCAACTATAATGATTGCTTGAACTGTTCTGACTTCATTAAGGATAAGGAGATTCTGATCAATACTTGCAGTTTAGTACACAAACTATTGTCTGCATAGTTTTAGCGCATGACATGAAATCCACAAACTTATTGGGTTATGAAAAGAGCGTATACAGCTGCTATTATCATTAACTGAGAGGAATGAATATGGGGTGGAGGATTTGTCCACCATGTTGAAATTCCAAACTGATTATAGCTGTACTAGTGGCCTTAAACCTTCATCCAAGTTTGTACCGCTGGGACAACAATTTTGCAGCCATTGATTTGTTTGTTAAGAGAATTGTGGTGGAATTACATAAAATGGAAAATCTGAACTGGGACACATGCACACAAAACTACAGAAGGGCTAACATTTCGATGGAGGAACGCACTGCACTGGTAGAACTTAGGCGAGTCCAGAGTATAGTGATAAGGGAAGCGGACAAGGGCAGGAACATTGTCATGATGAGAAGGACTTACTATAGCCAAGAGATCTACAGGCAGCTCGGTGGTTGCAATTGTTACAGGAAATTGAGTAGAAATCCCACCAGTGAAGCAGGGAGGCATATCACCGAAAGATTGTTCACTTGGAATGAATTAGAATTGTTGGATGAGAATGAATTTGAATATATGAATAACACCTATACAAGGTTTCCTTTAATTTACACACTTCCCGAAAATTCACAAGTCTTTGCAGAACACCCCAGGCAGGCCACTCGTTTCTAGCATTCGTAGTTTAACAGAACATTTGTCTGAATTTGTAGATTTATTTTGAAGCCACTAGTGGTAAATCTGCCTTCTTATATTAGGGATATGATGGATGTCCTGAATAAGCTCCAAGATGTAATCTGGGACCATGACATGAGTTTTGTGACACTTGATGTTATAGGGTTGTATACCTGTATAGAGAATGACATGGGCAAACTGGCACTGAGTCACTTTCTTGGTGGGCAGAATGTAAGCCATCAAGAACATTCCAACATGGTTTCAGAAATGAGTGACTTGATACTCAGTAGCAATTTTTTTGTATTTGAGAATGAGTGGTTTTACCAAATCAGGGGTACCGCAATGGTTTCCAGATTTACTCCCTCTTATGCCAACCTCTCTATGAGGTGGTTTGAGAGGGAGCATGCTTGGTCCAGGAAGCAAGTAAATGAATGGACCTGATCCTATTTTGGGGCAGGTTCATTGATGATTTTCTGTTAATTTGGAGAGGACCGAATGATGACTTAAAGGAATACTTCAACTTCCTGAACTAAAATTAACATAATGTCAGGTTCACGATGTGTCACAACTCTGATCATGTTGATTGTCTAGAGATTCAATTGTTTACAGTGGCTAATAAGATTCAAGGTAAGCTTTTCTGCAAGAATACTGCCACTAACAATATTTTGGGAGTGGATAGCGTGCATCCTCCTGCAGTAATAAGGGGTATCCCCTTCGGAGAGATGGTATGAACATAAAGAAATTGCAGTAAAGAGGAAGGCTTTGAGAGGGGTTTGGTGGATGTGAGAGGAAGATTGATAGCAAGGGGTTACACCAAATCCAGTCTAGATAGAGCCAAGACCAGAATGGATGGAATCAGGAGAGAGGACACATTGGCTCAGAAACCAAAGAAACACGCACACAAAAGGTTAGCTTTTGTTTCGACTTACAGTACACAACACAAACGGGTGTTCAGGATTTTGAACAAAAACTGGAATCTCTTGAAAGGGGTTTCAGGTTTAACAAACACTATGGCAAACAAACCAGTAGTGACCTACAGCAAAAGTCCCAACATTGGGGACCTAATCACTAGACACTACCTGGAACGAATGCAGGATTTGACAAGTCATTGGTTACCTAGCCATCCAGCAGGTTTTTATACTTGTGGGTTATGTATAATCTGTGATTGTGGCATAAATAGCTTGAAGTATTTTAAATATAATACAAACAGACAATATTGCATCAATTAATTCTTAATTGCAACATCTGTGGCGTAATTGATGTCATCATATGTGTATGTACAAAAATAATTGTGGGGAGCACCAAAAGGGCGCTTAGGATCAGTGTTCAGGATCATCGTCGCGCAATCCTGAATGGTGATTGCAGGTCCCCAATTTACCAGCACATGAAGGATAATCATCCGGTTCTTACTAGTTTTAAATTCCATGGTATACAAAGAGTCACACCAAATGTAAGAAGGATGACTGGGAGTTGAAACTAAGGCAGGAGGAGGCAAAATGGATAAGTAGACTTAGGACAGTAGAGAAGGGGCTCAACAGTGATAATGAATTTCACTATTTTCTTGGATGAAGCATTATCAGTATCACATTAGACAGTAGACGAGCATGGGACAAAGTAGGACTCATGGGTCAGACTAGTGGGTTACCCGGTAGGGTTTGCATTGAATAAACGGGTCAGCCATCTGACTGATGGATGGTAGGAACTGATATGATTCGTTCTTGACACTAGGAAATGATATATATGCAGGAAGGAGTACAGTGATTGAGATTCTGTTTGATCAATGCATGTATATTTTGAGCTCCTTGGAAGTGGACTTGTGACATACGTGGATACACAGAGATGATTGAATTAGATTTAGGATGTGAGGGGGTAGGGCTAAACTATACAGAAGTGTGCACTGTGTGCAGTAGCTGGTTTATAGTCTATAAACATTGCGTAAATGTGATTTTTATATGGGTTGTTTGGAATAGCAAACCCAACTTTACTGAACTCAGCCTGCAACAAAAATGTGATAGCACTACAAGGTTTTTCCATATCAGGAAAAAATTTGCATCAGAATTTTAACATCACAGCTAAGGGGCGCGTTATGCATCACCACCAACTGAATAGGACCCATGGGAATCACAGGGGGTTTCAGATCAGCCCACATTAGACGGAATCGGCGAACAATTGTTGTAATATCTGCTTGATGTGCCTATGGAAGCGCCAAACGTAACAAGCCAGCAATGGGGGGGGGTGGAGCTCTGCCGCAGGCATTGATTACATATCAGAGCTGCATTCGAGAGGAGTGGGAGCTGCACCCAGTTACATTTTGGAGAATTGTATATTGATTGTAGTACAAGATAAATGTAGGAACAGAGCTCTCATGCTACTATGCAACAGAAATAGCTGCATCCTTGGATTTTACCGCGAGTGAGATGGCAACGCCCACATTCAGGCAGGACAGGCAGGGGGTGATGACATGCCTTGATTGGTCTAAATTTACTTATTTGCAAATCGGCTTAAGAGCTGGGACCGATTGAGGTACCGCACGGCCAGACGGGAGCCTATTGCATGAGGGTGGGTTTTGGTGGACCAGAAAGGAGATGGATGAGTTTGAGACACATTGAATCAATAGGCTTGCCAAACGAAAGCCTGAAATTGGCAGATGCAATGATTTACCGGGACACCGCGGTTAGACAGGGGCATGCACAAATAGTTTAGAGAAATGTAGGACCAGAGAGGAGACACGTTGGATCTCTGTAACCATTAGTGGGAGACTTAAGAGCCACTGCGGTGATTGGTAGATGGTGCATTTAAATAGCTAAGATCGAAATGAAGGCTAAGGATGGCGGGAATAGGCAGATTGGCCGAGGCAGGATACACATGAGAAGGAGACGCGGCAGGGTGCAGGTCAGTGCCTCGGACACTTGGGAACTTGCTTAATGGGCTCAATATATTACGATGATGAATAGGGAGAAGGCAATGCTATAATAAGTACTTAGTCGAGGCCACACCATGAACTGTGTAAGTGTTGGTAGGTGACTTCAAGATCCTTGACCAAGATGCCTGAGGATTGGAATGAACATTAGGTATTTGCTGATAAAAGGAGACTGGAAGGATAGGATGAATTTATTTTTATGATGTGGGTCCAAACAGCACAGAATCAGCAGACTTTTGCATATAAACGTGAAACTGACATATTCGAGCAACATTTGGTTTCTTTCTGTCATGAAAGGATAGGAGAAATATATTTAGTTTAGTGAGTCGGCCGAATCAGCACAGCTTCAGCAGACATTGCATTTGAAACGCGAAATTTGTTCATTAGAGCAACGTTAGGTTTCTTTCTGTTGTAGATGAGCACCTTTACGTATGACTTAATTGTCACGGTCTTATTGACACAACAGGACTTGTGATCATCGTGAATTCAAGAGGTAATACAATCACTCATATTAAAATGGAATAGGGGAGCGGGACTTTGACATGTGCTGGAGGATATTGGGAGCATATTAAGGAACACACAGATCAGGCATAGTGGGGGAGGAGGAATTACTAATACATTAATAAAGGGAATGGTGGTTGATAATATAATATCTAGGAATAGGTGACGATTGCCTCGAATGTCTGAACAAAAAATGGTTATATATAGTGGGGGCCATGAGGCCAAAATATGACTGAAATCAAATGTAATTATTTTTTGAGTTGACATGTGAATTTCACTTTCAGGCATATGAGATTGAATAGATTTGATATAGGCAGGGAGTCGGATAATTTTGTTATTAGAATGATTTAAAATGTATATGCTTTTGTATCTTGATGCGGGTTTGGGTGCAACATTTATTGACGCACCTGTTTTTCAAATTTACAGCCCTGATGATGTCCACTTAGGACGAAACACATTGGCTGAATCGTATTGATTGATTTTTGCTGGATGAATTAATGGACTGCAAAATAAACAAAGAATTGAGAATACAGCAAGAGACTTCCTGAAGACTTTTTTGTGTGTGACATTGAAACTGGATAGCATCTTGCTTTTGTAGTATTTATGAAGGTGGTGTGGCATTTCTCCACTCCTGCCGTTTGCTGCCTTTTACTTTCTTCTTTCTTGGTTGCTGTTGTTTCTAGGTTTTCCTGGTGTTAACGATCTGCATTTGACTGCCTCGAGGTGAACAATTCTTCTGCTGATGCAGTGGCGCTCTCCTGCTGCTGTCAGAAGATTGAAACCACCAACAGCCCATTGTGCCTCTTCCTGAATATTTTCCCTCATCCAGCAACATGTTTAATGTTGTCTCATGGAATGCTCGTGGTCTAGGTCATCCCGTCAAGCGTTAAAAGATTCCGCGCGCCTTGATTCCGGGCATCATTTACCTGTGGTTGTTCGTCTTCTCTTCGTGCCATGAGGGGAACGGCCATGGCGGGGACACAATCTTCCGTGGATTAGCTTTCCTGACACTTTCCCGATGCCGTGAGGGGAACGGCCAGCTGAAAACTCTACTTCCCAGAATCCTTGGCACTGGGCGCTTGCCGATGATGTCACCCGGCAGCGCCTAGGCCTTCAAAAGACCTGCAGGCGCCCCGCAGCACGGGACGTGCGCCTTGATTCTGGGCATCATTTACCTGTGGTTGTTCGTCTTCTCTTTGTGCCGTGAGGGGAACGGCCATTGCGGGGACACAATCTTCCATGGATTAGCTTTCCCGACGCTTTCCCGACGCCGTGAGGGGAACGGCCAGCTGAAAACTCTACTTCCCAGAATCCTTGGCACTGGGCGCTTGCCGATGATGTCACCCGGCAGCGCCTAGGCCTTCAAAAGACCTGCAGGCGCCCCGCAGCACGGGACGCGCGCCTTGATTCCGGGCATCATTTACCTGTGGTTGTTCGTCTTCTCTTCGTGCCGTGAGGGGAACGGCCATCGCGGGGACACAATCTTCCGTGGATTAGCTTTCCCGACGCTTTCCCGACGCCGTGAGGGGAACGGCCAGCTGAAAACTCTACTTCCCAGAATCCTTGGCACTGGGCGCTTGCCGAGGATGTCACCCGGCAGCGCCTAGGCCTTCAAAAGACCTGCAGGCGCCCCGCAGCGCGGGACGCGCGCAGGCAGTGCCCGGACGAAGCCCGGGCCAAGGGCAGGCCCGTCCTTGCCCGTCCCTGACTGGACCTGACTGGGCTGGGCCACCCCTCTAACGTTGCTGCTGAGCATATGAGCACAAGGTAGAAGTGTGCCTTCCAGTTTGCTGGGCAGTTGTTAAGGGTATATTGTACGTGCTGTTGAGCCTCTAGGGCCATTCATTTGTATTAACATAGAAGGCTATTACCCAGCTTTATGCGCTCCTGTGCTTTTCCGAATTGTTGACACTGTCTTGGAGTCCACTCTGCTATTGGTGTGTTTCCAGCACATGATGACGGGTAAAGGGAAGCGTACTGGTGGGGGGGGGGTCAGTGCCTGGTACTCTCGACCAATTTATTATCAGAGCGGTATCAGTACTAGAGCATGAATTAGCTCTTACTGAGCGGCGTCTATCTTCAGAACTAACCAATGCCAGACGCTCATCTATGGGAACACTTGCACTAGCAAAATCGGGGAACAACCTTTACAACGCAACTGTTACAACGCACTACACTTACAACACATTTTTTACAACGCATAATCCATTACAACGCACTACACTTACAACGCATGACACTACAACGCATTTTTAAAAAATACCTTTACAACGCATACCATTACAACGCCTACCATTACAACGCATAATATTACACTACACTATCCAACCCCTGGAGTTAGAATAGTAATTTTTACCCCTATACTATCCAACACTTACCCTACTGTTGCACCCCCTGGAGTTAGAATAGTAATTTTTACCCCTATACTATCCAACACTTACCCTACTGTTGCACCCCCTGGAGTTAGAATAGTAATTTTTACCCCTATACTATCCAACACTTACCCTACTGTTGCACCCCCTGGAGTTAGAATAGTAATTTTTACCCCTATACTATCCAACACTTACCCTACTGTTGCACCCCCTGGAGTTAGAATAGCAATTTTTACCCCTATACTATCCAACACTTACCCTACTGTTGCACCCCCTGGAGTTAGAATAGCAATTTTTACCCCTATACTATCCAACACTTACCCTACTGTTGCACCCCCTGGAGTTAGAATAGTAATTTTTACCCCTATACTATCCAACACTTACCCTACTGTTGCACCCCCTGGAGTTAGAATAGTAATTTTTACCCCTATACTATCCAACACTTACCCTACTGTTGCACCCCCTGGAGTTAGAATAGTAATTTTTACCCCTATACTATCCAACACTTACCCTACTGTTGCACCCCCTGGAGTTAGAATAGTAAGTTTTTACCCCTATACTATCCAACACTTACCCTACTGTTGCACCCCCTGGAGTTAGAATAGTAATTTTTACCCCTATACTATCCAACACTTACCCTACTGTTGCACCCCCTGGAGTTAGAATAGTAATTTTTACCCCTATACTATCCAACACTTACCCTACTGTTGCACCCCCTGGAGTTACAAAAGTAATTTTTACCCCTATACTATCTAATACTTACCTTAAATGCAATTAAATATTATGCGTTGTAATGGTATGCGTTGTAATGGTAGTTTTTAAAAATGCGTTGTAGTGTCATGCGTTGTAAGTGTAGTGCGTTGTAATGGATTATGCGTTGTAAAAAATGCGTTGTAAGTGCATGCGTTGTAAAAGTGTGCGTTGTAACGTCATACATCCAGCAAAATCCCCTAATAGCCTAGCAGGGCAGGGTACAGGTGACTTAGCCCAGCGGGGGAATACTGGGGATAGCCCCATTACTTTATTGGCTAGTGGTGATACCATTGAGGTCCCGGGCGAAGCTGCCCCTACAACAGCTAGTACCCTTAACCCCGTTATAGCCTATCCCCAGACAAGGGCCAGCCGAAAAGTTGCAAAACATTCTAATCTCAAGAGGAAAAGAGATGGGGCGACTCAGGGAGGGAGACAGGCGAAACTTCCCAACGTTACGAAAAATTCATCAACTGTGACGGATGTGGCACAGGCTGATGACTATTTACTTCTGGGTGAGACTACTAATAGGCCCCCCGACCAGCCCCAAATCAGTGACCTGATCCCCAGATTGAGCAGATGGTGCGTTCTTTATTACTCCCCCTCTTAGAAAGGGTTAAAGTGGTCAATGAAAGGGTTGAACGTCTTGAACAAACTATATTAGACAACTTCTGTTCATTGAAAAACGTTATTAAACTAGTTACCAAAGATAGTGACAAGCATACCGGGGCAAATTCTACTCCTTCTGTTTTGCCACTCCCCCCCCTTGACCTTGATGTTTCAACTAAGGCCAATTTAAAGGTTGCCCCCCCTAAGGTCTTGGCCAAAGATAATCCCATCAATCAAGGTGTTGGCCAAGAAAGGACCAACTTAAAGGGTTACTCCAGCACTAATACTGCAAGTAAGGGTGTGAGCAAAGGAGTAACCTGGGAGGCTAGCGATAAAACCACCAAATCTCCTAGGGCTCATATTCATCTTCCTCCGGACTCCATACCTTATGTTGCCGTACTGACTGGTGTCCCTGAATTAAAAGATGGCACACTGGAATCCTACCAACAACTTAAAAACAAAGTCACATTCTGGCTAAATAAGAACAGACCGATTCCGAATTACATGGATGGGAAGTCCTTTTTGCCAGAAGGGTTAGTTGGGTGGGACCTAGACCAAAAGATGTCCCAGGGGATTCCATTATTATTAATTTTGAAGATAGACGCATAGTGCGCTTTCTTTGCGATCACCCATCTGTATGTGACTGGTCGGAAATTGGGGTGCACGATTTGAGGCATTTTTATAACTTTGACCCTAATACAGTTGCAAGATCTAGTCAAGACTGGGCAAGACGGGGAACCAACCTAGGGCCTACCACTCATTCACCCGACTATACCAATGATCTGTGTCACCCTGTAGCTTCGGCTTGACCGGCGATAGAGGGGCCGCTTCCTATCATATCTCCCATGTTAAACATCCTTAGAAGTGGGTGTAAGGGTGGAGTAGAGGTAGCCCATTCCACATCTTACGGGGTGGCTAAAGCAATAGGAGCACTAACCCCAAAACAGGATGGTGAAAACCAAAGGGGTCCTGAACAGACCTATGCTAGCCTAAACCTAGCACCAGGGTTCGGATCGGGGAAGGACTCAATGATTTCCTGGAATGTTGCTGGGTTGAAGACAAAAATGGATTCTCCAGAATGGTTAGCATTCATTGGTGGTTTTGATGTTTGCCTCTACCAGGAGACCTGGTCCTGCGAGCCCCAGTTTATGCAGGGCTTTTTGAACTTTTGGGTCCCAGCAATCCAGGGACCCAAGGGGCGTCCGATGGGAGGCTTGGTAACCTGGGTTCGACAAGATTTATTCCCAGGAGCATATGAAGTGCCTACCAAGTCCGATGACATCCAACTAGTCAGGTTACCACTGGGCCCCCTGGGTGATTTGGACATTTACAATCTGTATATGAGAGGGATCAAGGGGCCGGGATCACGGGTTTTGGCTCATCTGGCTTCCCTTATTGACCAGCACTCAGGTGAGAGAGGAGTGCTTGTCGCTGGGGACCTGAATGCCACTTTCGAACCACTCCTGGATCCCGAGCTCGGGTGGGGTGTTGATCCTGAGGAAGATCAGCTCTGGGGAATACCTGAGCTTGACCTCGATCCTATAAAAAGGTGGACTGAGACCATTGTTCAGGTCAATGCTTTTTGTTATGAGTATAGTCTGAGGGCATTGAATCGCAGGTGATAAACTAGGGGCCAACACTTTTGGCAATGGTCGGCACTCTAGTAGGATTGATTACGTTCTATGCAGCCTGAAGCTATGGCGATCTGTATTAGATATGGTGGTCGAGGTTAGAGCCGAGAGTGATCATAACCCTATTTGTGTAACTCACCAATGGTGGAAGAGTAGTTATCAAGCAGCTGAGGACATGGAACCTAGGCCGCCTGAAGTCGTTCCCACAAACAACATGCGCAGACTTAAGTGGCGCGAGCTCAAGATCAATGACAAGGCTATTACTGATATAGATAACAAACTAGCCGGTACTATACTGGAGCTTGAGGGCATGCTGGCCTACGAGCCAGGTAGCGTAGTAGCCACTGAATTCCACGACACGTTGTTTGACGGAATAAGTTCACATTTTATGAAGCCTGTGAGGAAATCTAACAAGGTCCCATCAAAGCGACTTAGATGGTATGATGATGACTGTAGACAATCCAGGGCCAATCTGGCTATAGCCCTTTATAGTGGACACAATGATCGTGTTCGCACAGCTAGACTATTGTACAAAAAAGCTGTAAGACTGGCCAAAAGGAACTGGGATGAACAACATTGGCTTGATTTAAAAGGAGCATGCCACACCAGAGATACCCGGCTATTTTGGAACATCATTAAGTGGGACAGAGGAGGGCGACCCGATAGCCCTTCCAACTATGTTTCCCAGGAGGAGTGGTTAAAATATTTCAAACCACAATACGCTCGTAATCCCTCATTCAATTTCGCTTGGGTTCCAATTCATGCTCTCTACTCCTAAGGTCCCTTCTGTACTCAAGATGCTCTGATGGCCCTGGGTTCTGTTGCTAGCGGTCGTGCTCCTGGACCAGACGGGGTCCCTCCTGATGTCTTTCTTCACAACAAAGCCAGCTGGAGTAAGTATATCATTCTACTGGCAAATGCTGTGGATGTAGGTGCACCCGTTCCTAAGTCATGGGGGGGGGGGCAGTTATAATCCCTGTATTTAAGAAGGGAGACAAGACACTCCCAGGTAGCTATAGGCCAATCAGCCTTATAGATTCCATCCAGAAGGTGATCGGGAGGATGGTCCTGAATCAGATATTGGAGTGGATTGATGATAATAACATCCTGTCCCCCTTCCAAGCAGGTTTCCGCAAGTTAACTAGCACAGTGGACCAGGTTTTCCGTTTCGTCCAGCTCCACTGGAGGGTGGTGACGCTGGGCAAGGGCAGCCTCTATGCCGCTTTTGTGGACTTGAGAGCTGCCTTCGACCTTGTGCCTCGTCTTCGGTTGTGGGCAGTATTGGAAAAACTTGGTCTCCCTAAAGAAACTTTGACACTGGCTATGCGACTGCACAAGTCCAATTACGCTAGGATCCAGTGGGGTGGGCCAGGTGAGGTTACTCTCGAGTTCCCGGTCGAGCGTGGTGTGCGCCAAGGTTGTACCATTGCACCCACGCTCTTCTCATTATACATTAACGGGATAGTTGATCTTATGCTTTGTGTAAACACTGATGCCCCAAGGTTGGCTGGAGTTACCATCCCAATATTGATGTTTGCAGACGATACGCTCATTGTATCCAAAACTTCGAGTGGTTTGCAAAGAGCCCTGCGCGTGTTCGACGATTTCTGTCTTGACCATGGTCTGGAGGTCAATGTGGCTAATACAAAATTCATGGCCTTCAACCCCCATCCTAGCTTTCGAGGGAAAAAGGTATTCATGAATGGCCAACCACTAGAGATGGTTAACAACTTCACGTATCTTGGCATGCACCTAGCAAATGATAACAAATGGCGTAAACACATTGAAATGGCCACCTTGCGATTTAAACAATTATCTGGTGCCTTAAGCAGGGAATTCAACAAATATTTTACAAAACCAATAAGCCCTGTATTACAAGTTTACGAAGCCAAGGCCTTAAGCTCTGTGCTCTACGGGGCAGAGCTATGGGGTTTTGACCAGCTAGCATCTTTATCCAGTGTTGAACATACATTTTTTCGAAGTATAACTGGCCTTCCTCAGAGCACTCCTCTGATTCCTCTTAGATATGAATTAGGTAGGAGGTCTATTCTGGATATTGCAAAACTTCGACCGGTTCTATACTGGCGGAGACTCTGGACTACTCCTGATCTCTCCCATTATGCTAACGGTCTTATGGACATTATAAAAACAGATGTTTTCCATAAAATCGGATGGCTGAAGAACCTTCACGATACACTGAAAGACATGGGTATGGAGGGGTTATGGTGTGACCCGGTGGCCGCTCTGTTTCCATCTAAGAGATCCCTCAAAATGGCATACTGGGAAAGAGTTTAATTCCAGGCATGGAGTAGAGCTTCTGGGATGTCCGGTAGCTATCTAGAGGCTAAAATCACTCCTGCACTAGAATTATACTGGGATTTGGTTACTAATGTCGGTGACAGGAAACTCTACTTCCAGTTCAGAGCTGGTTCTCTGCCTCTTCGGTCTTCGACTGGAAGGTGGGCTTGGGCACAGGAGGAATCATGCCCTGCTTGTGGGGCACAAACAGAAACAACTGCCCACTTTTTGTTTGTCTGTCCGGCATTTACTATCCCAAGGCGCGTTTGGCTCTCTCCCATGTGCAAGATCCTAGGTACCAGGAGTAGTGCTGTGGCATTACGAATTCTGCGCACTAGCTCCCTAACAACTATTTTTGTGGCCCTAGCTAAATATCTGGGATGGGCGTGGTCTCTATGGAGAAAAGCGATCAAGCACACATTAGAAGTCCCTTAATTAAAATTGGGGCTTGGGTCTCTTTTATGCCTTAAGACTTGTTTCATAATCTAGTAATTAAGATTTCACAGTAGTTTGTGAGTTTTCTTAACCAGGTACATTCTTTTGTCAGTATTATGACTTGTTTAATGTTTTTTTAACATATTTTTTAATGTATTTATTGATGTCGTGTAAATATTGTGCTCTTTGTTTTATGTTTGTGTCTTTTATGATTCATTTTTAAATCGAATAAAGACTGATGATGATGTATTTATGAAGTACAAGCTCCTTTTGCATATATTGTAGCTTTGTTGTAAGTGGCCCAGGGGCAGTGGGACCACAAAGAGTAGAGCGTGACTAGATTGATTTAAGAAACTCCTGGATTACATAACAGTGTGTACTCTTCTTGCTGCCTTTACCGCTATGGAGTTGCATCATTTTGTTATGAAATGAACTCAATACACCCCCTTGAAAACTTGACAGTCTTAATACTTAGTTCCGTGACTCATAACTACACAATGTTTCATGAGAGCACACTGTTAATGGAAGTCTAGTAAAGTGCTCACAATTGAAGTCTGTGACCAGGATCAGGAATGCCTTTAGCATCTCTGACCAAGAATGCCTTTATGCATAACCTGTTACAAGGCACTCACTTGCGCTCCAGATTGTTTCGCCTTGACGACGACAAGTTCTCAGTCCCTATAGAAACTGGCAGAGTGACAACCAATATTTATATCTTGTCATCACTCTGAAAGTCTCCAGGGGGAAAGGGGTTGGCATGACAAGAGAGACAAGATAAGACGAAGAATCCAGAGGTCTTTTTTATGTGCAGGGGTTCGGCAGGTTTACTGAATACTGGTTATTGGATTCTGGTACATCTCAGGACTTTTAAGGACTCTTGAACCTTCCAATAGATTCCTAATATCAGAATATATAAAACAAATATGTATTAGCCTCTTATCTTTTGTCACTTGTATTTGTCCTGATAACAACTAACATTCAAATCTTACCAAATTACTTCTTAGGCTGTGCACGAACTACTGAATGCTTTACAACGTAGGTAATAGATCAGCAATCTGGAAATAACAATATATACATTCATTAGCATTCGATTAATGGTTCATTAATTATTATACACAATATTTTACAAGTGGTAGTACCTGAGTTCCTGTGTGGATGTGCCTAGGTTCAAGATAGTGAGTCTTCTTGTTTTAAATAAACAGCATTAATTGTCACTAAATAACAAAAACCAAGACAAAATATTACTTTGACATCAATACACCAGTTACATTTTTGTCAGGGATTGATAATGTTTGCTTACTACTTAAAATGAAACATTGAATCCTTAATTCTCACAGGGTTCAACAAAAGCAGCTGCCAAGTTGTGGAAAATAAAGTTTTCAGTCTTTGAGTTGAAATGTCCATCAACACCAAGAAATACGGCACTTCTATCCGTAATGCATATGAAGTTGATCGGTCTTAAATTCTAATAATAAGTCACTAGTTAAGAGTTCTTTACTCCTTGAAATGCTGAAGGAATATGCGCTTTTTCATTAGAAGATTATTTAGACTCACCGGTGTCTTTGTAGTCCTTTAGAATACCTTGTTTTTGGACTGCCTGTCTTTTTCAGGATATACGGTAGCTGCCGAGGAGCTGGAGGAAGAGGAAACCTGACCGAAGACGTCCAACAAGTCCCAGAAGCCAGGGAATCCCCGAGGAGGAATTCAGCGGAGAAGAAGGCCGGTCCGGATACAAGAGCTGGAGCCAGTTAAGTGTCGGAGCAACAGGCCAAGCAATCAAGTGTGAATGGGAGCGGTTTAAATACCCTCTCATCCATAGTTACAGGTTGTTTGCATACACACATCTGCTGATTGACGGTTGACGTGTGTAGGCAGCTCATGCATATGCATTTTCTACAGAGTGTTCAGAAGTCCAATACTGCACGTGTAGCCTACCATTAAATATTCATGAGGCACATGTTTATTCCATCTTTGAATACACGTTATTTTGCATAGTTGTAACGTTGGTGCCTTGTATAAGGTCCTGAACAGTTTTGTCAAGCACCTTTTTGATGAATTTACAGTTTTTATGTATGCACATTGATACCTGGGCACATTGTACTTCAGAAAGCTATAAACAATAACCGAGCACATGATAAATTATTGGTAAAAGATATTCTGTGCCACATTACACACATTAACACGGGAAATGCCATGCAAGGCGGGCATGAGAGAGCATGCTCACAACAGTTTCCCCCGCAAAGGCCGCCTTTCGGGTCATGGTTTCTCCGGATGTAAAGCATGAAACCGTCTAACCAATGGATCAGCATGTAGATTGGAAGCTGGTTTCCATGATTGTTCAGAATCCTCATAACCCTTCCAGTCAAGAAGATAATATAGTTTTCCTTGAATTCTTTTGGAATCAAGGATGCGCCGAACCTCATATTCCCGATGATTGTTCACTATAACCGGAGGGGAGGAACATCTTTCCGAGTCAGAGGATTATATTGTTTCACTAGGGATACATGAAGAGTGGGGTTTATTGTAAGCTCATCAGGTAATTGTAACTGTACAGTGACTGGGTTGATAACCTGTTTTACTGGTAATGGGCCAATAAATCTGGGCTGTAATTTTCTAGGTCCTTCTAATTTAATATTTCAGGTAGACAACCATACTAGATCTCCTACTTTATAGACGGTCTCGGTAAATCTATGTTTGTTATGTTATGTTAAAATTATTTATAAAGCGCGCTTACACCAAGCGGTTTCATGGCGCTAATGGCGGGATACGACAGTAATATAGTGACAGATGCTTACTCGTATGCCTGAAAAAATAAGAGGGTTTTAAGGAGAGTTCTAAATCGGGTGTCTGAGGTTACAGATCTGAACTCCGTGGGAAGGGAGTTCCAGAGTTGAGGGGCCAGAAGAGAGAATCTGAGACCACCGTGTTTTTTCCGCTTAAAGGGGGAACAGTGAGCAGGTTCAAGTGGGAGGAGCGAAGTTCACGTGAGGGGATATAGCGATGTATCATAGAGGAGATAAATGGCAGGCCTTGACCGGCCAGGGCTTTGAAGATGGTACAACCCAATTTGAATGCGCAACGTTTGGCCACCGGGAGCCAATGGAGGCTCTTCATCAAGGGGCGGGCATGTTGATGGCTGGGTTGATGGAAGATGAGCCTACCTGCTTGGTTCTGAACCATTTGTAGGCGGTGAAGCTGGTAGGCCGGGATGCCAACATAGAGTGAGTTGGCGTAGTCAATATGGGATATGACCAAAGCCAGGAGGACTAGGGTTAGGGCCTCGGTGGTTAGGAATCTACAAATTTTCCGAATTCTGCGTAGATGGAAGAAACAAGTTGATACCACCGCGTCGATCTGGGATTTCATGGACAGATCTTTGCTTATAATGACCCCTAGGCTTTTTACGGATTCCGCCGGGTGAGGTGGGTTGCCTAAGAGAGGAGGCTAGAAGTTAGGGTTCCAAGGATTGGAGGTGCCACCTGTCAGGATTAGCTCAGTCTTGTCAGGGTTGAGCTTCAATTGGTTGGCGTACATCCAGTTGCTGATGAGGTTCATGGTAGACTGAAAGTTAGAGGCTGAGGTGGTTGAGGAGTCGATTTTAAACACCAACTGAAGGTTTTCGATGTAGTTAAAGGTAGCTACCTCACTGTTACGTAAGCAGCGTATCAAGGGTGACATGTACAGATTGAAAAGGAGAGGTGAGAGAGAAGCCCCCTGAGGGACCCCGCAAGTCAGCCTAACTTTCTCGGCTGAGAAGGTAGCTAGTTGGACTGCCTGGAAACGATTGTCCAGGAAGGAGGAGATCGACTTCAGGGCTGGTCCGGTCGATCAGGAGATCATGATCGACCTTGTCAAAAGCTGCAGACAAATCCAGAAGAACGAGGGCCTGGGAGATATTTTGGTCAGCCCCCTTCCTAAGCTCATCCATGACTGCTAGGATGACTAACTCCGTAGAGTGAGCTGGTCTAAAACCTGCCTGCTGGGGGTCAAGGAACAGTGAGTGTTCAATAAAGGAGCTAAGGCAATTAGCTACATGAGCTTCTAAAATCTTACTGAGGTAGGGGAGTAAGGAGATGGGGCGGAAGTTACTGAGTATCAAAGGATCGGCGTTGGGCTGCTTAAGGATGGGGACAATTTCAGCAATTTTGAAGGTGTCGGGGACCGTGCCTTGTCTGAGAGAATTATTGAGAAGCGCTAGTGGGGGGTCTGGGCAGATAGAAAAGGCTTCTTGTAGAACATGAGGGGGACAGCAGTCTGTAGGGGAGCAGGATCCAACTTTTTTTAGTAGGACAAGGAATTCCTCTTTGGATATCAGAGCTATTTGATTCAGCACCTGGGGTTATTGAACAAGATCGGAGGGTTTGTTGAAAGAACGGGAGGGGGGATGCTGCTTTTGATGGTGGCTATTTTCTCCATAAAATACACGTTTAGGGAGTCACATAGTGATTGAGAGGGGAGCGGTTTAACAATTACTCTATCTGGTTGTGATAGTTCATCGACTATGGAGAGAATGTCTTTAGTCTTGGTAGCTGAGTTAGTAATTTTCAGGGAAAAGTATGTTGTCTTGGTCTGGAGGATGACATTTTTATAGTCTTTTAATAGAGTCATATAGGTGTTTTTTTTTTCAGGGATATAGTCACGTCTCCAGCTGCGCTCGGGTTGTCTAAGTGCTAATTTCTTTATTTTCAGCTCGTTGGAGAACCAGCGTTGGGCGTCGTCAGGACGTTTAAGTTTGGATTTTTTAAAGGGAGCAACGATGTTGCTGGCTGACTCGAGCCAATGCTTGATGCCAGTAGCCTGATTGCTTAGGGAGGGAGGCTTATAATAAAGTGCAAAATTTGCCAATGTTGGCCCGGTTCCAGTTTCAAGCCAGGTGGTTGCCCAGGAGAGTAGGTTTTGTTGGGGGGGTGCAGTCCATGGAAAAGGAGATAATGTGATGATCTGACCATAGGCAGGGGTGAGGAAATTCGATTTTCGATCGTGATCGAATCAACCCGCCATTTTGTGCTCCGCCGCCATTTTGTGTTGCCTTCACTCAGGCAGCACGGCGAACAAAGTCTATTCTGCTTTTTCTGCAGCTACGTGTCGAAATAAACCTTCTGCCTCTATTTGCAAAGCTGGTGTTAGGACTGGCCGAGTACACTAATCCCTGTCTGGTCTTTCTAATCCCCGCCTCAACTATCTGTTGGTTCACACTATTCTTTTCTGACTTTATCTCATCGTCTGGCCTTCACTGTCCTCTGCTAGCATTCTCTTGTTTCACAACTGTCCTCCAACACACACAAACGTATCTCGCCACCTGCAAGTTAGTTGCGGATCTGTTAATGAATTAGTCTGAGGGAAGGGTGACAAACACAGTTGAAGGAAAGGCTTTGTCGAGTCATCTGATACTTTGTTTTCAAACCTTTCCTATTGGTGCTGTCCTGTTTTCCAACTTTTCTTATTGGCTCTTTTCTATATGTTCTTGGTGTGTATTTGGTTAATGTATATTTCACCTATGTGGTATATAAGATTGTGCGCCACAGAGTTAAATGGCAGTCTCCTGAGAACCTACCTTGTGTACTTCTGGGATAACTGTACTAGCTGCAGCTAATAAATCCAATCTTCTAACGCCTAACAGAGTGTCCCGTGTCTCTGTGTAGCTGAGAAGGAGAACCCAGGAGATTAAGGCATGCCCTGCGCTGCCAGGCCCAAAAGGTTCTGGTTCTTCAACTGGCGCCCAAAGTGGGGCGGCTTCAGTGGTACCGGTTCTGAGGAACCCCGCAAGAAAATTCCGGAGGATTCGCGAGCCACGTCAAGCGACCCCTGTATGTCGAAAGTGGTCCGAAGGTCTTTTGCAGCGCGGTTACTCCTTCCTGACGGCTACTGACGGCTGCTGCCCTGAATGCCGCCCTGCCTTGGCCCTTCCTTTGGTGATGTATGGTAAGGCGAGACGATAGACAGGCCTCTGTTGGCATGAGAAGACGTCCTTAGTTAAGTATTTGGTGGGTCGCTCCCACAATTTTGTTTCTTGGTTTCTTTGATCCGTTGGTTCTTAGATTCGACTATTGCAATAGCCGAAGCCGAGGGTAAGTGCATTTGTGCTGCGTAAACTGGGTTTTACCCCCTTGAAGTTTGTGAACAGTCAGGTGAAATCACGAAGTGCCTGGTCTGACTAAGTTTGGAAAACTTTGTTGCTTTGGTTGTAATAGGGATTCCCGGCTTGAGGACTCTTGTCCGATTCCTTCGGTCGGAGCTCCCACATATGAGCTCTATTAAAAACATGGTATTGGCCCCATTGCCTTTAACGAGGCATGGACCCGATACACAAAGAAAGATGGTGTTCTAAAATGGCCAGAAAATGGTAGCTTTGAGCCTGATGTGTTAGACAATTTAGAAGCAGTCTTATTCAAAAGAAAAGCCCGGCCGGCAATGTTTGACTCTTTCCGCCTTTGGCGTAAGGAAGCCAAACAGAGAGAGATTAAGCAAGCAAAACGAGATAGGAAAGCACAGGGTATGACAATTATACAGGCTGCCCAACAGTTCAAAGATGATGAAATTAATAATGCGATGGAAATTTCAGAAAGACAGCATTGTATGGCGATAGATAAATGTTATCTGGTATTGCCTGTTTCCCCTTCCGATAACAAGAAAAATTTAGAAGAAGATCCCCTAATGTCCAATTTATTGAGGTTGCCTCCGCCCTTTTTACAAGGTACTAATGCACCCCAGTTGTTACAGACTTTTCAGCTGCTAGCGGTACCTCCGCCTGTTCCGGCTCTTCCGCATTTGCCTCCTCCAGTATTACCGCCTCTGCCAGTTTTGCCTTTAACTTCAACTTCCCTGCCCTCATCTCCTGATCTTCGGTCTCCTTTGCCTTCTGCACCTCCTGCAATTATCGGTTCTCCGTCAGTTAGTTCACCTAATACTTTGTCTCCTATTCTCATGTCTAATTCTCCATCCATGCGTAAGCGACTCACGGACACTGTCACTGGTATTCTATCTCCTTTCTTTGAAGCTTTAAATGTGTCTCCGGCTTTAGCTCGAAGACAATCTCGTAGTCAGTTCCCAGATTCTGAAGAACGAGAAAGGTTGGACTCTCTCGCACGTAAATGGATTAAAAAGGGTCCCCAATACAGTATGCCCGATATTATGCCCACCTTCTCACAATGGAATGCACCCATGCAAAGATATGTTTTCGATGTAATGTGTGATACTCTCATTAAAGAATGGGAGGATGTGAATTTAAATTCAGTTCCACAGGATCTGTTAGATGTTCAGGCCGACTTTGATAAAGGACTTATTGTGGGTTCCAAAGTTGAAAATGCTGTAAGGACACTTATTTCTTGTAGAACTTATTATCCTCTCAGACTTTCCTTGATTCTGATCCGTCGGATATTTATTGATCACAGTGGTCAAGATATAGCTACAGAGGGTGGTCAGCGATTATTTGTGGACAAATTCGTATTTAATTTGCTTCCCCAGCTGTCACACAAATTGAAAGATTTTCAAAGCTCATGGACTGTTTCTTCTTCTGCCCAGATATTGGCTACTGCACAATATTATGAAAACCGAGATAAAGAAGAAAAAGGAAAGCAAGAGAAAAAGACGAAAGAACTGAAAACAAAGGTTCTCTTGCAACAAGCTTATCCTCCTCGCTATGTTCAGCCTCAGTTTCAACAGCCTCCGCAGTTTCAGAGGTTGTATCAAGAACCTGAGCCATATATTCCGCGACCTTTGTTAGGATCTAATCAATGTGCCTATTGTAGAGAGGAAGGTCATTTTAAGAATAGTTGTCCGGTTTTATTGCAGCGCAATGGTGCATTATCTGCTCCACGAGGTCGTGCTGGCCTCCAGTCCGCAAACAGAGGTAGAGGTCGAGGTATGTCAACTCAAGAACAACGTTCCCTTCCTCCTCCCAATTCTGTGAATTATTTTGATCAGCAAAATATTAGGACTACACAGTATTACAATGAGGATTGTTATGTAGAAGGTGAGAATGAAAGTCTTCATGCTAACTAGGACAGCCATGGACAAAGTAAGGGAGTTGTGTCAGTTCCAGTAGATCAGAATGGACCTTATGTTAACGTCACTACAATGGGTGTTTTAGAGCCATTTCTTCTAGATACTGGGGCGATGAGAAGTTCTATCATTCATTCCAAACTCCCTGGGGCACCTTTGTCTGGCTTAACGAATGTTTCTGTAGGATTTTCTGGTGCCCCTGTTCGTAACCCGGTTTCTCGCCCTTTGCCTATCTCAATTGGCCCTTATGATTTGGAAACTCCACTTCTCTTGACGAATGGTTGCGGTGAGAATCTGTTGGGTTTGGACTTGTTGAAAAGGATGCATGCTACGATATATTGTTCTCCTTCTGGTGTATATCTTACTTTAGGACAAAAACTGATTTCTCCAATGTATTTGTCCAAAGATCAGTTTCCACCTGAATTGCTTTCTCTTCCGGCAACGCTCTGGGCCACGGGTCCGAACGATGTGGGTTGTCTTGAGATTCCACCTTATGTTGTCACTCTTAAGCCTAATGTTGAATTGCCACGTATTCCGCAGTATAGAATTTCTAGTGAAGGTGAAAAAGCACTTTTGGAAATCATTCATAATTTGATTCAGAAGGGTGTGGTTGAAGAAACGAGAGGTAACGTATGCAACAGTCCTATTCTTCCTGTTCTTAAGCGCACTGATCCTTCTCAGCCTCCTGTATATCGTTTCGTAATTGATCTCCGGGAGATAAACAAAATTGTTGTACCACAATTTCCTGTAGTCCCAGATATCACTGCTCTGTTGACGATGATACCTTCCACAGCGACTTGGTTTTCTGTTATCTATCTAAAGAATGCCTTCTTTAGTATTCCCATTGCTGAAGAGAGTAGGGATATTTTTGGCTTCTCTCTTGGAGGCCGAAGCTTCCGGTTTAAGCGCGCACCTCAGGGCTATTGTGAAAGTCCCTCTATTTACAGTCAAGCTTTAAAATGTCATCTTGATGCTTTTCATTTGCCGTCTGGTGCTGCTCTTATCCAATACATGGATGACTTGTTGATCGCTGCTGATTCAGAAGATATTTGCAAAAATGTCACTGTTGCATTGTTACGCCATCTGTTTGATCTGAATCATAAGGTTTCACCTTCAAAACTACAATATGTTCTTCGAGAGGTTACCTACTTGGGTCATCTCCTATCAAAGGAGGGACGACGATTAACCCCAGAACGAATTCAGGCGATTGCGCAAATGTCTGTGCCATCCACACAAAGGGAGGTACGTGCATTTCTGGGTATTACTTCTTATTGTAGGCAGTGAATCCCTAACTTCTCTCTGTTGGCCAAGCCTCTGTTGGCACTCACTTTGAAAGATAAGCCTCAGCCCCTTCCATGGACTGACGAATGTCAGAAGAGTTTCACTGACTTGCGTACTGCGCTATGTTCTGCTCCTGTATTGGGTACTCCCGATTACAGTAAGCCCTTCACGCTCTACGTTTATTAAAAAGAAGGTTGTGCGTTGTCAGTTTTAACACAACGGTTTGGAGACAAACAGCGGCCATGTGCATATTTTTCGGCTACGTTAGACCCAGTAGCTAAAGCATTGCCTAGTTGTCTCAAAGCACCAGCAGCAGCAGCGATTTCTATTCGACAGTCTGCTGGAATAGTGCTCGATAACACACTTATTGTTATGGTGCCGCATGCAGTGGATACCTTACTAAACCGAACAAAAACGCAGCATCTTACGAGTGCTCGTTTTCCTGGATATGAGTTGACGCTTTTGGCTAGTCACGTGCACATCAAACGATGTAATACTGTAAATCCAGCTACTTTGTTGCCTCTTCCAGTAGACAAAGATGACCAAGAACAACATGATTGTTTCCTCCGTACCGAGGAAGAGACAAAAGGAAGAATTGACTTGAAAGATACACCGCTAGAAAATCCAGATGGAATTTTATGGGTGGATGGTTCTTGTTTCAAGCTTCCTAATCGAGATACAGTTTCAGCCTATGCTGTTACTACTTTACATACAGTTGTGGAAACCGCACGTATCGGACACAATTCAGCTCAAGCAGCAGAATTGATAGCTTTAACGAGAGCATGTGTGTTGTCAAAAGGAAAGAGAGTAGACGTGTATACCGACAGTCAGTATGCCTTTGGTGTAGCGTTCAATTTTGGACATCTTTGGAAAGAAAGGGGTTTCTTTACTTCTCATGGCACTAAAATACAACATGGTCAATTAGTGACTGATCTTCTTGAGTCACTTTCTTTGCCTGCCCAAATAGCAATTGTGAAGTGTAGTGCACACAAAAAGATTACAGATGATGTTGGCTGAGGAAATGCATTTGCAGATGAAGTAGCGAAAAAGACAGCGAGAGAAGCTACAAGTCGAATGTATGTGACGGGTCCTGCGAATTGGGTTAGAGAGAGAGGAATGTATGAGGATACAGTGGAAAGTGTAAGAGCGATTCAGAAAGAGGCTACAGAGAAAGAGTTGAGCAAGTGGAAAGAAAGTACAGGAATGTTGGATGAGATGTGTTGTTGGGTGGAATTATCTGAACACCAACGTTGGCTGTTACCAGATGCCTATGTACTCCCAGTGGTTACTATGGCACATGGTCCAACCCATTTAAGTGTGAAAGGTATATGCAAGCTTTTGACTCCAGTGTGGCAAAATGAAGGAATCCCGAAATGCGCAGACAATGTAGTGAAACATTGTATTATTTGTTTAATGTACAACCCAGGAAAGGGAACCCCAACTCCAGCAGGTCACTTTGCTCCTCCGACGTATCCCTTTGAGGTGTTGCAGATCGATTACATTCACATGGAACGATGCAACAATCTCAAATATGTTCTGGTGGTAGTATGCAACTTCTCAAGGTGGATAGAAGCATACCCTCTAAAAGACAATACAGCCTTATCCACAGCCAAAATTTTACTGAAAGAATTTTTCCCTAGGTTTGGTTTGCCGCGCATAGTCTGGAGTGACAATGGGAGCGAATTTGTTGGCCAAGTCATGCAAAAAGTTTGTGCAGGTCTTGGTATCAAGCAAAAGTTCCATGCAGCAAATCGTCCACAGTCAGCAGGTTTAGTGGAATGCTACAACGGTACACTAAAGTTAAAACTAGCGAGAGTTCAGGCTAGTACAGGACTCAATTGGCCCAATGCTTTGCCACTGGCTCTTCTGTCCACCAGAACTGCAGTACACTCTCGTTTGGGACTTAGCCCTTACGAAGTGGTTTTTGGACGCCCGGCTAACGTATGGGGAGTCCCTCGCCCTAAGAAATACTCAGACTTGCCATATCCAATATTGATTGACTACTTGCATGACCTTACGACTAAATTGCGTAATCTTCACCAACAGGTTCAGAGTGCTTTACCGGAGGATTCCACAGACCCAGGTCATTCCATCCGACCAGGTGACTGGGTCTGTACAAAGAATTTCCAAAGGACGAAAAATTTGGAGCCCAGGTGGAGGGAGCCTCATTTAGTACTTTTGACAACGAGAACAGCAGTCAAAGTCGAAGGAAAGAAGAATTGGATTCACGGTGTGCATTGCAAGAAAGTTCCTTTGCCTCTTCCCTTCGATCAATGGGTGCGTAGGGGTATTGGTGACTCTGAAAGTGAAAAAGTTCCACGATTCGTTCCTTTTAGTGATGCACACCTGAATGGAACATTGTCTGAGAAAGAGGATGACGACATTCTTCAGGAAGGAATACCACCACATCGTCGCTTGAATACGACCAATCCACGAATATTGTTCCGAGACCAAACCGTACCTGATAAAGAACATTATAATCTGAGACCTAGACCAAAGAACACTTAAGATTTTTGTCTCTCTTGTGTAGTATTCTATCCCTGTTGCAAAGTCACGGTAGGAGTCTTTATTGTGACCAGAGTAGTGGCAATAGGCCTGCAAGACTTGCAGTGTCATAGGACGGCAGATAATCATAATTAAGTGATCGAGGAAGATTGCCGTGAGCATCCATTTAGAAAGATGGAAACTACACTAGGCAAAAGAGAGAGAAAGGATGAAATGAAGAAAGAATCCTGTAAATTAATTTATAGTCGTTTTAATATAAACTTATGTATTATTATATTATTGTGTATTCTTTTGGTGTTTATAAGTTGGATTATTTATGCTCTGCAGCAAAAAGTTGTCTCTCCTTCTACCTCTTCGTCTTCTTCTACTGTCTCTCCACTTCTATTTCATACCCTTCCTCAACATGAGCTCATTAGAAGAACTGAATATTATAACAATTCCTTTGTCCAGTTATTACATCAACACCAGTTAGTGGTCAATACAACTGACTGTTGGGTATGTGGACTTATGCCACATACCACAGAAAAAGGAATGCCATATCTAGTTCTCCCGTTTTCTTATGAGGGTTCTGCTTGGGCTTATTTTGTCATCTTTTCCAATGCCTACCAAAGTAAATTCAAACGATCCGTTAGTTCATATATTGGTGGTCCAGATTTTAGTCATGGCTCATTGATAAAGGGAATGGTAGCTATGGCTAAAATCATGGAAAATAGTAAGATTTCCATTGACGAAAGGAAAGCGTATACAAACTGGAACGTCACCCATTATGTCACTAGCCTTAGTGATAAGGTTAAACAAAGAAATTCTCCACCAATTTGGACTATTCCTCATCAGGGAAATTTCTGTCTGCAAATAAATGATAGATCTTCTGCCACCATACAAAGAAACAACTGTTCCCACACATACGTCTACTCCTCTCAGAACTCGCCTCCTCTAGTGCCGTCAAAGGGCACGTATTTTATCTGCCACAATAGGGCTTACACGTGGTTGCCAACTAGTTTTTCTGGTACCTGCTATATAGCTTTCCTTTTTCCCCCTACATACACCGCTTCTGCAAACTATCATCGAAACAGATATGGCAGAGGGATTATTGATTCAAAAGACACAACAGGACAAGAGGGAGGAGATTTCCTCAAAGGATTTCTTCGTTTTTGGGGTCCAGTGGCCAACAGCAGAAATATAAGGCAACTGGTTCGTGTTGTAGAAACTACAATAGATATCACTGTAGGAGCCTTAAGTAATATCACGGCAGAACTACAGGCGGACCGTCTTATGACCTTACAAAACCGAGTTGCCTTAGATTTTGTTCTTGCGGATCGTGGTGGAGTGTGCAAATTGATTGGGTCAGGTTGCTGTTTTTTCATACCTAATGACGCTCCAACAGTATACCAAGCTATCTCTAAGTTGCATATAATCTCTGAGTCGATTCATCAGGACGAAGGAGATTGGTCCTTTTCGTAGTGGTTTTGGGGACTACTGTCCAAATGGGGTTGGAAAGAGTTGACATTCCTTGGAATAATTTTGACCATTATATTCTCTTGTTGCCTTTGTATGAACTGTGGTCCCACAATCTGTGACCTTTGTGCTACTATGTGCATCCCTAAACCCAAATCACAAAGAGCAGAGAACATAAGAATGATGTTACAGCAACAGCTCGATGACCTCATGGCCATCAACATTGACTCAGATTAACATGAGTCTATCTTGCCTGAGTTCTGGCAAAAGGAGGGTCTGAGGAAATTCGATTTTCGATCGTGATCGAATCAACCCGCCATTTTATGCTCCACCGCCATTTTGTGTTGCCTTCACTCAGGCAGCACGGCGAACAAAGTCTATCCTGCTTTTTCTGCAGCTACGTGTCGAAATAACCCTTCTGCCTCTATTTGCAAGGCTGGTGTTAGGACTGGGCGAGTACACTAATCCCGGTCTGGTCTTTCTAATCCCCGTCTCAACTATCTGTTGGTTCACACTATTCTTTTCTGACTTTATCTCATCGTCTGGCCTTCACTGTCTTCTGCTAGCATTCTCTCGTTTCACAACTGTCCTCCAACACACACAAACGTATCTCACCACCTGCAAGTTAGTTGCGGATCTGTTAATGAATTAGTCTGAGGGAGGGGTGACAAACACAGTTGAAGGAAAGGCTTCTTCGAGTCATCTGATACTTTGTTTTCAAACCTTTCCTATTAGTGCTGTCCTGTTTTCCAACTTTTCTTATTGGCTCTTTTCTATATGTTCTGGGTGTGTATTTGGTTAATGTATATTTCACCTATGTGGTATATAAGATTGTGCACCACGGAGTTAAGTGGCAGTCTCCTGAGAACCTACCTTGTGTACTTCTGGGATAACTGTACTAGCTGCAGCTAATAAATCCGATCTTCTAACGCCTAACAGAGTGTCCCGTGTCTCTGTGTAGCTGAGCAGGAGAACCCAGGAGATTAAGGCGTACCCTGCGCCGCCAGGCCCAAAAGGTTCAGGTTCTTTAGGGGGAAATTAAGGGTAGTGTAATTTCCAGGTTGGAGGTCTATACTTGTTCCAAGATGTGTCCCTTGATGTGGGTGGCAACGTGTACCTGTTGGATGCAATTTAGCCCAGACAGGAGCTCAGTAAATTCTAATGAGCTGGTACTCTCCTTTACATCAGTGGGCCACTAATTAAAGTCTCCTATGATGATAACTTTGCCATTATAGATGACTAGTTGGTAGATCATTTCGCCTAACAGTTGAGGGAAAGAGGGCAGGTATTGGGGGGTCTGTAGAAGAGAGCGCAGCTGAAAGAGGAGTGAGAAGAGTCAAATTTTAAACTGAGGCTGTCAACTGAAGGTATGCCAGTGACTTCCATAGTGGTAAATCTGAGTTTGTGGTGAATGATGGCTGCAACTCCGCGGCCAGGTTTCCCTGAAGGTCTGTTGGCCTGAAGTATATAATAACCCGTAGGCACTGCTGCCAGGATGTCAGGTGCGGATTCGGTGGTAAGCCATGTTTCTGACAGGAGGAGTATGTCTGGTTTATCGGAGTCGAGTAGCTGGAATATTTCTAGTCGGTGTTTAGCCAACGAACGGGTGTTTAAGCAGTACCAGGGTCCTTTTTTCCTGGGGCAGGGGAGTAATAGGGTCAGGTGTTTCTTTTGATTTGGCCGGCGGGTGCTGCTCGGACGCTAGGGCAGAGAGTTCAGGGAGAAAGTTCCTGGGATTGAGAATCCCTGTAGTATGCAAATAGGCTTTTGTGCAGGAGTTGATGGGCCAGTTTGCTTGAAGGTGTCTCAGCTCAGCTGTTGAGTAAGAAATAAAATGGGCATAGTGGGTTGCCCCTAGCCCCTGCCGGCCGCGGACGGGTGCAGATGGGCTTGCCTTTGGCACGCCAGCGGTGCGCCCACTGCGTGTGCGTTTAAGAATTGAACTAAATAGTGGTGGGGCGCGGAAAACTAGCGTGCTGAACCCTACCAGAAGTGCCTGCCCTGATTGGAACTCCCAAGAAGCCCTCTGCACAACGGCACTAGCCACGTCGGACCGGGGCGAAGGGGTAATCTGGTACAGGTGAGATTTTGCATGTGCAACGTACAAATATTTAAAACAGCAGTGACGGTTGTACAATGGTAAAATATTTAAGAACTTTCAGCAATAGCAGCAATGTTTTACTTTTAAAAGAGGAATGCGCGAGTTTCAAACAGCACAACTAGCAGCGTCACCTGATGTCAAGGTTCTGCCGTGCCCGCTGCGCTGCACTCAAGCTTTGAACTAAATAGAGGTGGGGAGCGGAAAACTAGCGCGCTGACCCCTACCGGAAGTGCCTGCCCAGATTGGAGCTCCCAAGAAGCCCTCCATGCTACGGCACTAGCTGCGGCGGACCGGGGCGAAGGGGTAATCTGGTACAGGTGAGATTTTGCATGTGCAACGTTCAAATATTTAAAACATTGACGGTTGTACAATGGTAAAATATTTAAGAACTTTCAGCAATAGCAGCAACATTTTACTTTTAAAAGAGGAATGCGCAAGTATCTACTTGAATTTAGGCCCATACTTTACGTTTAACAAGACTTAACTTCGCTTTTTCCTGCATAGAATATAGTTGATTGAGACTCTCCGTAAATGATGGTAGAGTTATTGTGGAGGGTAAAGGCAAGGTAGGAAGAGAACGCGGATGGTAACCTGTTAGAAAGTAGAACGGTGAACACCCTAGCGTGGAATGGATACTATTATTTTAAGCAATCTCTGCTAAAGGAAGAGCTTCTTCCCAACTCGAAGTCAAGGTGGATGTCAAACAACGTAAGCTTTGTTCCAAGTACTAACTGACTTTTTCAGTTGGTCCATCAGTTTGTGGATGGAATGCGGAGCTTAGTGCCACATCAATACCTAAATGTGTACACAACATTTTCCAGAATTGTGAATTAAACTGGGTCTCGGTTGGAAATTATTTTATTGGGCAGACCATGCAACCTTACAACATTATTTAGGAAAATTGTACTAAATTCTACAGCAGTGGGCATTTTAGCGAGTGGAATAACATTACTCATTTTGAATAGTAAATCTACACTTACAAGGATGGTAGTGCATTTATTAGCTTCAGGAAGGTCGGTGATAAATTCTACACTTATGGTATGCCAGGGTGTGGGAGGAATGGATAGGGGAAGTAGTAGACCAGCTGGCGCTATATGCTGGGTCTTATGTCATGCACAAGTTGGACATGCTTTAACGTATTCCCAGACATCCTCTTGCATGTTTTCCCACCAGAAGTTGCTTGTGCATACATCTAAAGTCTTATGTGTACCTGGGTGACCTGCTAAACCAGAATCATGTCGCCAAGCTATGATTTGATGTCTTAATTCTTTTAGTGGAATAAACAACTTATTATTATGAAATAAGTTGTCATCTCTTATGGAGTTCCTGCTGTTTTTCAACCATTTTTGTGTGTGAATGGGTTTGGTTGCAGTCTTAATATCCTGGAGAAGAATGAGTCAACCTGAGTCAGAGCGACTAACTTGCTTACGGGTATGATGCTAGGTGCAATTGTTGGATGTTCTTTATTGTTTTTTTCATCAATTCTAGACACTGTGCCAGATAACAGTTGTTGTTTACCTGGTTGATATGTTATTAAAAAATCAAATTCATGAAAAAATAACCACCTCATCTGCCTGGGGGTTGACACCTTCACAGATGTAAAAAACTGAAGATTCTTATGATCTGTGAAGATGGTTATTGTGTGCTTGGATCCTAGCAAATGATGTCTCCTTTCTGTGAAGACCACTTTAACAGTCAGCTACTCACGCTCCGCTACCGTGTAATTTTGTTCAGCCTGTAGCAATTTTCTTGAGAAGTACGCTATTGGATGCAGGTGTTCAGTGTTGGGATAATTTTGTAAAAGAACTTCCCTCAAAGCAGTCTGGTAAGCATCCGCTTCCACGAAGAATGGATGATCTGGATCTGGGTGGCAAAGGATAGGGGCTGCGGTGAATGCTTGCTTCAATTTTTTAAAAGCATTTCCCTCATCTTCTATCCAGTAAAAGATTTTTCCTTTTTTCAACAAATGAGTAATTGGGGAAACGATTTCAGAAAATTGGGCAATAAATCTTCTGTAAAAATTGGCAAAACCCAACATTTGTTGAATGTCTTTTATAGATTTAGAGGATTGCCAATTAAGAATAGCATCAACCTTTTTTGGGTCCATAGTAATTCCTTCTGGGGACAAAAAATAACCAAGGAATTCTTACGTAGAGGTACGAAATATGCACTTTTCTAATTTTGCATATAAAGAATGCTCTTTTAATCTTTGAAGGATGGCACGAACATGTTGAATGTGTTCTTGTTAATGCTTAGAAAAAATGTGTATATCATCTATATAGACAATGCACAGATGTCTAGAAAGTCATGCAAAACTTCATTAATAAAATATTTGAATGCCGCCTGAGCATTACACAGTCCGAACAGCATTACAGTGTACTCGAAAAGTCTAAATTTTGTGCGAAAGGCGGTTTTCCATTCGTCGCCTTCCTTGACGCGAATGAGGTGGTATGCACCCGCAAGTCCAATTTCGTATAAATGGTAGAAGCCTTAACCTGATTTAATAATAATGGAATTAATGGTAATGGGTAACGATTTCTAATCGTAACCTTGTTCACTACGCGATAATCAATACATGGGCGAAGAGCTCCAGATTTTTTTGCCACAAAGAAAAGTGGAGATGACACGGGTGATGTAGAATGCCTAATAATACCTAATTGCTATAATTCATCAAGGTATTGTTTTAAATATTGCGTCTCTGGATCAGTAAGGGCATATATCCTACTACAAGGCAAGACTGACCCTGGCATTAGATCTATTCTGCAGTCATACACCCTATGGGGTGACAATTGCGTAGCTTGTACTGGATCGAATACTGCAGAGAAATCTCGATAATGTTCTGGTAGTTTAATAAGGTGTTCCTGTGTAGAAGCACAATAAAATGGATGGATGGGATCTTGTGTTTCCTTATAACAATGTGTTCTACAAAATGTAGAATCCAAGGTCACGGTTCTTTGAACCCAGTCTATTTTAGGATTGTGGAGCTCTAACCAGGGAATTCCTAGGATTATCCCAAGCATAGTAGTGTCAATAAGATCAAACATGGTTTGCTCGGTGTGGCCATTTTCGCTAACAAGTGTCAATGGTGGGGTGTGAAAACGAATTAGGCCGGATGACAAAGCCGAACCATCAACTGCCCTTACAGGCTCTGGTTCTTCTTTTGGAACGTGAGTAACGCCAATTTTTTTTGACAAGGCTATGTCAAAAAAGTTACGCATAGCGCCTGAGTCAATTAAGACAGACAAACAATATCTTTGTTGGTCAGAGATAATAAAAGTAATTCGCATGGCCTTGTGACGAGGAACACGGTTGATAGTGTTAGTGACATAGTGAGAGATCTTGAGGTCAGTAATTCTCAAAGGAGCGATCTCTTTCTCCTTTGAGACGTTTAGTTTTCTGACTCAGTTGAGTCTGAGGTTATACTAGCTATTGACTTTTTCATTTTGGGCTTTATTGGGCCACTTTAAGCTAAGTGACCTGCTCTACCACAATAAAGACAAAGATTTCCTTTCCTTCGTATATCTTTTTCTTCTGCGGTGAATGGCCCTTTAAGTCCTCCTATCTGCATTGGTTCAGATTAGTCTTCATTATCCTTTTACTCTAACTTAATTGAAATAAGTCTAGTGTCAAATCTGGGCTTGTCATGCTTCCTTTCTCCAAGTCTGTGGTCCAGTTTCACAACCAAATCCAAGAATTCAGGGTAGTCTTTCAGGTCATCCCTCAAAACTCTTTAAAAGAGAGAAATGCATTTTTAATCTGGCCAATGAGTTTTAGACAAGAGACGGTTAAAGGTGGTCGTGTATGTTATAAGGTCCTTGGAAACTTGTCGTGGATTTAGGAGTTCATTATCACTAGCTTGAATGAACGTATGACGTGTAAAGAGACGAGACATGGCATTTTTAAAATGAGTGTAATTGTGTAGAAGAGGGTCATCATTTTCTATTAAAGGAATTGTCCAGTTTGTAGCTACTCCACCTAAGTATGAAATAATAAACGCAACTTTCTCAGTGTCAGAAGGGAAGACCTGTGGTTTGCATATAAAATGCAACTAGCACTAACTCATGAAAGATGCAAACCAGGAACTATCACCTAAAAAGCGTTCATGGGTAGCCAGGGGGACAGAACTTGGAGTAACCACTGTTGCCTGTAAGTTTTGATCAGAAAGTTGGGGACTAGAACCTGAAGCTGCAAAAGGACTTTGACCAAACTTTGGTGGAGCTAGGATAGGACGAGGGTCTGGACTTTTGGGTTCTCTCTATTGAGTGAACCCAGACCTACTTTTTACTAATTCTTCTCTTAATGCTTGATTCTCCTGTTTAATTTGCTGCATTTCAATTTGTAGGTTTTTAATGATATCAGTTAACTTCGATGTCTGATCAGTGACATCCATGCTTAGACCGTAGTCAAGGCGAAACAAGTGTGGGCTTGGCATTCTGTTACAAGGTACTCAACTGCGCTACAGATTGTTTCGCCTTGACGACAACAAGTCCCCAGTCTCTCTAGAAACTGGCAGCGTGACAATCAAGATTTATAACTTGTCGTCACTCTGAAAGTCTCCAGGGGGAAAGGGGTTGGGATGACAAGAGAGACAAGATAAGATGAAGAATCCAGAGGTCCTTGTTATGTGCAGGGGTTTACAGGTTTACTGAATACTGGATATTGGATTCTGGTATATCTCAGGACTTTCAAGGACTCTTGAAACTTCCACTAGATTCCTAATATCAGAATATATAAAAAGATATATAAAAGCCTCTTATATTTTGTCACTAGTATTTGTCCTGACAACAACTAACATTCAAATCTTACCTAATTACTTCTCAGGCTGTGCATGAAACGACTGAATGCTTTACAACCTAGGTACTAACCCTGGGCGAAGTTCGCGAAGTAGCACTTCGCTAAGCTACGCAAAGTGCAGTTCGCACTACGCGAGCTACGCGTAGCACTTCGCGAACTGCGTAGTACCTTGTTCGCACTGTGCCAGATGTCGTTTTTAATTATTGCACAGTGCAGACAAGCAACCGGCACTGTGCAATCATTGAAAATGGCATCTTGCACAGTGCGAGCTGTAGTTTTCTGCTGCTCGAGTAGATTTTTACTCGAGCGGCAGCTTTCTCAACGCAAACTGGTAGTTTCTCATCGCGAGCGGTTGCGAGCATACACGACCACTCGCAATGAGAAACCTGACCTCCTCGCGTTGGGAATCTCGCCGGGAGGTTTATTTTCCAAGCTCGCGATCGCCAACTTGATGTTCCTGATCGCGAACAAGGAAAAAGTCTCGCCGGGATGTCATTTTGCTTGCTCGCGGTCGCCAACTTGACGTTGAGGACCGCGAGCAAGCAAAAAATTACCGCAGCACTACGCAACGCTATGCTATGCGTGTTCGCACTGTGCTACGTGCAGTTCGCGTAGTGCGAAGTAGCGCGAACTTCGCAAACTACGCGAGCGTAGCGTAGTGCTTCGCCCAGGCTTACTGATTATGGGAAAGGGCCACATCACCATGCTTGAAGATTTTAATAAACACTTATATGAAATCAACAACTCATCAACCAAGAGACTAGTACAAGACCTAGAGGCCTTGCAAATTATTCAACAAGTAGTCACTGCCACCCATTAAAAAGGACACATCCCCGACCCCATCTTTTCTAACGACCCAAAGATCGAAGTTAATACACACATCCTAGTACCATAGTCAGACCAATATTTTATCTCTTTTACTCTCATAAAGACATCAAGGCGAGTGTCAGCTAACAGCACCCTAAATCCAGCTAGGAACCGGTCCAAACTTGCACCCAAAGGTTGGGTCAAGACCTTGGAGGCTTCCACGGCTAATGGATAACCCAGACGAGGCCTACCAGCAATGGGAACACTGGATTGAACATTAGACAAATGTATTTCGAAGTCCAGGCCAAGGCCTCAACTGAGCACCAAAAGAGCTCCTTGGTTTAACTATCTCCTAGACTCAATGAAAAAGAACTGTAGGAAACTGCAAAGGAACTACAGGAAGTCTTACAACCCTGCTTTAAATTCGCAATATATTATGACCATTAGACATTACCATACTGAAATTAAACTAGCCCAGTCTAAGTTCAATGAGGAAAAGATTAACCAGGTTGCCAATTCCCCAAGAGAATATTTAAGACAGAAAAAGCTCCAACAAAGGTTGAGCCGTGCAACTCTCCGCCAAAGCTGAAGCTCGAGTAAAAATCTACTCGAGCAGCAGAAAACTACAGCTCACACTGTGCAAGATGCCATTTTCAATGATTGCACAGTGCCGGTTGCTTGTCCGCACTGTGCAATCATTGAAAACGACATCTGGCACAGTGCAAAAAGGTACTACGCAGTTCGCGAAGTGCTACGCGTAGCTCGCGTAGTGCGAACTTCACTTTGCGTAGCTTCGCGAAGTGCTACTTCGCGAACTACGCCCAGGCCTAATAATCAGGCTAGCTAGAGCCTCAGTGAGAGCATCAGTGAATTTGCTGCATGAACCTGGGGGTCTATAAATGAAAATTCCCATGAAGGTGCATGTGGGGGAAAGAGTTATCATGATTTGCAGGATAGCATAATCCGTTATAGTGAGGGGTGTGGTGATGCATCTAAGATCTTTTTTTAAATATAATGCCGATGCCGCCCCCTGTTTTGCCTACTCGATCATGTTTGCAAATTTGGCATCCCGGGGTAGGGCTGTTATAATATCGGTGGTAGGGCTCTCCTTGAGCCAGTTCTCCATAATAAACAGTACATTGAGCTGTTCCTCCTCTAACAGCAGCCTAATCTCTATTTTATGTCCTGGGAGAGACCTGCTGTTAATTAGCCCCATACTCCAGAGTTCCTTATTCCCTTGACTTTACTTGCTGTGCTGTAGCAGCCTATCTATGGGACATTGCAACACACAAACATGTCTAAAAGGTTGAGCAATGACAATATTACGTGTTAGCAATGTCAATAGCCACAGCAATAGAAATGTCAATAGCCACAGCAATGGCAATGTCAATAGCAACATAGCCTAAGCACAGAAGAGAGACCTGTGGGTATTATGGCTCATGACAGAGGGTCCCTCTTGCCCCACCCCCTGGGCCTAGGTGGTCTCAGTATCCCTACCTTGCCCCTTTAAATGAATATTTGTATTAACTTCAGGACAGGGAACTAAGTCTCTGAGCCCTGTAGTGGGTGCCAGCCACATTTTTCCTATGTTGCTGGCAGCCAATCAGAGCGCTTGGTCCCACCAGAGTCAGCGAGTTGGCCCAAGGGAAATAAAACTTGCTGGGCCAATCAGCACACTCAGTTTTCAATTGGCGCACCCGCAAGAGTCTCCCGAGACTCTCCCTGACCCAACCATCCAGATATACAATTTCTTTGTCCCTTAATTTCTCAAAAGCTACTGAACAGGTTTACACCAAATTACAAAAAGCACAATTTGCATACCAAGATCTAGCTTCCTGCCAAATTTTGCTCAATTCAGTTCAGCAGTTTTTGCTGTAGCATTGTCTAAAGAAATCTATGGAAAATGCACGAGAAAATTCCATTTTGAGACCCCCATTTTTTTCGCTGCCCCCCCTAACCCTGCTTGACAGATCACCCGAAACCTTTCCAGGAAGGAGCTGAGGAAGATGAACTTTTTTTTTAAAGGTTTTGTGAAAATCTGCCAAACAGGGCCAAAGTTGTTTGCAAACAAAAAATTGGTCTATCTATGGAAAAGCAGACCGTACTATAACTGCCTAGTGGTATATATACATACATATATATATATATATATATATATATATATATATATATATATATATATATATATATATATATATATATATATATATTACCTACTGGCAGTCGCCAGTAGGTAGTTATAGTTAGGACCACGTTTCCATAGGAAAACCTCAACATTCTATTTTGAATAACTTTGGCGCCGGTCGACGAATCCTCGTGAATTTCTCAAAATAGGTGGGGCGCTACGCTCCGCTCCTACCCTGAAAGTCTCGGGGGGATCCATCAAGCGGGGGCTGAGATAAAAGGGGGGTCCCAAAACGCGTTTTTCCCATGCATTTTTCCATAGGACCTTTAGAACGAGCTACAGCCCGAACGGCTGAACAGAATTACTCAAAATTTGGCAGAGAGGTAGTCCCTAGGTCAAGGAAGTGCCTTTTGTAGGTTTGGTGTAAATCTGTTCAGTAGATTCTGAGAAAATAGCCTTTAAATCAATATATATATCTGAGCCCGCTTACGGTACGCTTACCGTACGCTTACGGTAAGCTTACGGTACGCGTACGGTGGCGTGCGCGAGCGCGATTCTGATTGGCTCTTAGATCTTAGTAAACATTCGAATCGGCCGAAAACAGGAAGCGGCGGCCGCCATTTTCTGTGTTTCACTCTGAAAAAAAAAGAGTGAAAACAAGAAAAGGGGGCAATGAGGAGAGTTACAGACCCCCTTACATTTGTGAGGGGGTCAAAGAAGGACTGTAAAGTACAAAACAAACATTTATTGATTTTTAAAAAAAATCACGGGGTACGCGTACGGTAAGCTTACGGTAAGCGTACGGAAGAAACATGGCGTGCGCGAAGGAGATTCTGATTGGCCCATAGATCTTAGTAAACATTCGAATCGGCCGAAACCAGGAAGCGCCGGCCGCCATTTTGTGTGTTTCACTCAGAAAAAAAACAGAGAAAACAAGGAAAGGGGGCAATGAGGAGAGTTACAGACCCCCTAACATTTGTAAGGGGGTCAAAGAAGGACAGAAAAGTACAAAAAAAACATTTATTGATTTTAAAAAAAATCACGGGGTACGCGTACCGTAAGCTTACGGTAAGCGTACGGTAAAAAAAATAAAAATAAATAAATGAAAAGCAGATTTAAGAGTTTAGAAATTAGGGAGCTCTAAAAAGAGCTGTTGTGTTTATGAAGTCATTTTTTTAGTGGTACCTACAAGTAAGTACCGATGCAGAGTCTAAGGTTCAAGAGGAAGACTCTGTTCCCTTCATCATTGAAGTGCACACCATCTCCTCTATAAATGTCTTGCATGTCATAACGCAAGTTGTTGTGGTAAATGGCACCCATACCATAGTCACGGAGGAAAGCAGAAACAGATTTGTTGACGTGCTTTCTTGCTTTGTCAATCTGCGGACAGAAATGATTGGACCAGTTCCATTTTTGCCTTTGGCATATGTTGGAAAACACAAAGGCAGTTTTAGGGAAAAGTGTAAACAGTTGTGCAAAGGTGTCCTTCATAAGCATTTCCAGACCTACCCCAGTCAAAGTGCCTAGGTCATTGCCACCACAGTGCACTATTATGAGGTCAGGGTGTTGGATTTGAATGAAGGATTTCACCAATGGCATCAATTGGTGCCACTTTAACCCTCTCTGACCAATCCATTTAATGTCTACATTTGGCAAAGCAAGGTCTCTCACCATACCTGTTTTCTCTGCAAACTTTTCACTCCAGAAGACATAGCTGTGCCCTACAATCCACACTGTGAACATCTTCAAAGGAGAACTGGATGCACTCAGGAGGTGTCTTTCAGTAGAATGGCAATATGAAAAGAAAGACAGTTTGGAAATGGAGGCATACATATTTTTTTCAAAACAAAAAGAACTGATTGGCTGTTTCATACCATTCTAGAATAAAAACTAGGCTGTATGTGTAAATTAATAGAAGCATGTTTTGTATTGGTACAAAAAAATGTGTAACCAAAGAACAGTACTATGGATTTGCTGTAAGGTTTGAAAAGTCAAGCACTCTTGCTCTGTGGAATTGAAACATTGTGTGTCGAACTTCTGACCTAACTCTACACAGCAGTGTTCCATGAGCTGTTGCTATGGTAGCAGGCAGAAGTCAAGTTGGGGGAAGGGTACTAGGCAGAAGTCAAGTTGGGGGAAGGGTACTTTTGGAAAAGGGTTGGTTTTCAACCAATAGAAATGTGTGATTACATTTGAAAAAAAGGGGGAAGCACTGAGATTTGAAACTTACATGTATATGTGTGGAAAAATAGAGGGAAAGTTTGCCATTATCTGGTTCTGCTGAGAGGAGAGAGGTGAACACAACAGAGATCCTGGCTCTGATAATCTGCTGTTTGAGTGTCACATTTCTTTCACAACTAACTAATTTTAAAGGTGAGTTTACAGTTTGAGAGGGGATGTATGTGGTAACTTAAGAAATGAATAATAGAAATGGGAATTGTTTTTGTTGTAGTTACACATGGTGGTTTCATAATGTGTCAGTCTGTAAAAGTGATTTACACTTGCCCCGAAAAAAAAAAGAGCAGTAAGTGTGCTTTCAAATTGGCAAAGAAATTTCGTTTTGGGACTAATGTGAAAACATGACTCTGTGTGCATAGAAGAATTATAGGCAGAGATTTATTGCGTCTTGCTCTGGTGATTTCATAGTTGCATTAGATGGAAAGGGGGAGCGAATTTTTGGGGGAAGAAGCAGAGTCTTAGCACACACCCATGTGCTTGCCATGTATAGTCATGCACAGTATTTAGAAGCGAGTGGGGTTTTCAGGTTTAAGTCTGTAATGCAAATACATTCAGCATCACTAAGGCTGGTTGCCCTTGCTGGAGTGTAGGCAGTCACAGAGAATACACATGGTGGTGGTCTGAAAAAACAGCTTGGACATGTGCATTTAAATGAATCAAAAAAAGTGGTTTTATAATGTGTCAGTCTGTAAAAGTGATTTCCAATTATAAAAAGTGATTTTCACTTGGCCCGAAAAAAAAAGAGCAGTAAGTGTGCTTTCAAAATGGCAAAGAAATTTCGTTTTGGGACTAATGTGAAAAAATGACTCTGTGTGCATAGAGGAATTATAGGCAGAGATTTATTGCGTCTTGCTCTGGTGATTTCACAGTTGCATTAGATGGAAAGGGGGAGCGAATTTTTGGGGGAAGAAGCAGAGTCTTAGCACACACCCATGTGCTTGCCATGTATAGTCATGCACAGTATTTAGAAGCGAGTGGGGTTTTCAGGTTTAAGTCTGTAATGCAAATACATTCAGCATCACTAAGGCTGGTTGCCCTTGCTGGAGTGTAGGCAGTCACCGCGAATACACATGGTGGTGGTCTGAAAAAAACAGCTTGGACAAGTGCAATTAAATAAATTAAAAAAAAAGGTTTCATAATGTGTCAGTCTGTAAAAGTGATTTTCACTTGCCCCGAAAAAAAAAAGAGCAGTAAGTGTGCTTTAAAAATGGCAAAGAAATTTCGTTTTGGGACTAATGTGAAAACATGACTCTGTGTGCATAGAGGAATTATAGGCAGAGATTTATTGCGTCTTGCTCTGGTGATTTCACAGTTGCATTAGATGGAAAGGGGGAGCGAATTTTTGGGGGAAGAAGCAGAGTCTTAGCACACACTCATGTGCTTGCCATGTATAGTCATGCACAGTATTTAGAAGCGAGTGGGGTTTTCAGGTTTAAGTCTGTAATGCAAATACATTCAGCATCACTAAGGCTGGTTGCCCTTGCTGGAGTGTAGGCAGTCACAGAGAATACACATGGTGGTGGTCTGAAAAAACAGCTTGGACATGTGCATTTAAATAAATCAAAAAAAGTGGTTTCATAATGTGTCAGTCTGTAAAAGTGATTTCCAATTGTAAAAAGTGATTTTCACTTGGCCCGAAAAAAAAAGAGCAGTAAGTGTGCTTTAAAAATGGCAAAGAAATTTCGTTTTGGGACTAATGTGAAAACATGACTCTGTGTGCATAGAGGAATTATAGGCAGAGATTTATTGCGTCTTGCTCTGGTGATTTCACAGTTGCATTAGATGGAAAGGGGGAGCGAATTTTTGGGGGAAGAAGCAGAGTCTTAGCACACACCCATGTGCTTGCCATGTATAGTCATGCACAGTATTTAGAAGCGAGTGGGGTTTTCAGGTTTAAGTCTGTAATGCAAATACATTCAGCATCACTAAGGCTGGTTGCCCTTGCTGGAGTGTAGGCAGTCACAGAGAATACACATGGTGGTGGTCTGAAAAAACAGCTTGGACATGTGCATTTAAATAAATCAAAAAAAGTGGTTTTATAATGTGTCAGTCTGTAAAAGTGATTTCCAATTGTAAAAAGTGATTTTCACTTGGCCCGAAAAAAAAAGAGCATTAAGTGTGCTTTAAAAATGGCAAAGAAATTTCGTTTTGGGACTAATGTGAAAACATGACTCTGTGTGCATAGAGGAATTATAGGCAGAGATTTATTGCGTCTTGCTCTGGTGATTTCACAGTTGCATTAGATGGAAAGGGGGAGCGAATTTTTGGGGGAAGAAGCAGAGTCTTAGCACACACCCATGTGCTTGCCATGTATAGTCATGCACAGTATTTAGAAGCGAGTGGGGTTTTCAGGTTTAAGTCTGTAATGCAAATACATTCAGCATCACTAAGGCTGGTTGCCCTTGCTGGAGTGTAGGCAGTCACAGAGAATACACATGGTGGTGGTCTGAAAAAACAGCTTGGACATGTGCATTTAAATAAATCAAAAAAAGTGGTTTCATAATGTGTCAGTCTGTAAAAGTGATTTCCAATTGTAAAAAGTGATTTTCACTTGGCCCGAAAAAAAAAGAGCAGTAAGTGTGCTTTAAAAATGGCAAAGAAATTTCGTTTTGGGACTAATGTGAAAACATGACTCTGTGTGCATAGAGGAATTATAGGCAGAGATTTATTGCGTCTTGCTCTGGTGATTTCACAGTTGCATTAGATGGAAAGGGGGAGCAAATTTTTGGGGGAAGAAGCAGAGTCTTAGCACACACCTATGTGCTTGCCATGTATAGTCATGCACAGTATTTAGAAGCGAGTGGGGTTTTCAGGTTTAAGTCTGTAATGCAAATACATTCAGCATCACTAAGGCTGGTTGCCCTTGCTGGAGTGTAGGCAGTCACAGAGAATACACATGGTGGTGGTCTGAAAAAACAGCTTGGACATGTGCATTTAAATAATTCAAAAAAAGTGGTTTTATAATGTGTCAGTCTGTAAAAGTGATTTCCAATTGTAAAAAGTGATTTTCACTTGGCCCGAAAAAAAAAGAGCAGTAATTGTGCTTTCAAAATGGCAAAGAAATTTCGTTTTGGGACTAATGTGAAAACATGACTCTGTGTGCATAGAGGAATTATAGGCAGAGATTTATTGCGTCTTGCTCTGGTGATTTCACAGTTGCATTAGATGGAAAGGGGGAGCGAATTTTTGGGGGAAGAAGCAGAGTCTTAGCACACACCCATGTGCTTGCCATGTATAGTCATGCACAGTATTTACAAGCGAGTGGGGTTTTCAGGTTTAAGTCTGTAATGCAAATACATTCAGCATCACTAAGGCTGGTTGCCCTTGCTGGAGTGTAGGCAGTCACCGCGAATACACATGGTGGTGGTCTGAAAAAAACAGGTTGGACAAGTGCAATTAAATAAATTAAAAAAAAAGGTTTCATAATGTGTCAGTCTGTAAAAGTGATTTTCACTTGCCCCGAAAAAAAAAAGAGCAGTAAGTGTGCTTTAAAAATGGCAAAGAAATTTCGTTTTGGGACTAATGTGAAAACATGACTCTGTGTGCATAGAGGAATTATAGGCAGAGATTTATTGCGTCTTGCTCTGGTGATTTCACAGTTGCATTAGATGGAAAGGGGGAGTGAATTTTTGGGGGAAGAAGCAGAGTCTTAGCACACACCCATGTGCTTGCCGTGTATAGTCATGCACAGTATTTAGAAGCGAGTGGGGTTTTCAGGTTTCAGTCTGTAATGCAAATACATTGAGCTTCACTAAGGCTGGTTGCCCTTGCTGGAGTGTAGCACTCTGGACATGGGCTTTTTAAAAAATCTGAAAAGTGGTTTCATAATGTGACAGTTTGTAAAAGAGATTTTCACTTGCCCAAAAAAAAGAGCAGTTTGTGTGCATTCAAATTGGCAAAGAAATTTTGTTTTGTGACTATTGTGAAAAGAAATGTAGTAATATATTTAAATACAATAAAGGATTTTTTTTTAGTTTTTTTCAGGTATTGGTGAAGAACAGTGAACAAAATTTAAGATGCCTACAAAATCTCGAGTTCAAAAAACGCTAAAAAAAAAACTATATTTGAAGACAACTGGAGGACCAAAGTTAGTAGAAGATGCTCATGTTGGGAAAAAGAAAAAATCTTCTGGTAAGCAGAAAAAACAATTTCTTAAAAAAATATTCAAAACAAAGAAAAATGTACAAAATGTCTGTCCTGGGAAGAATGTAACAAAACGAAGAGAACAGCAAAAAATTGAGAATTTAGTTAATGCAAATATACCTTCTGCAACTGAAAAGTTTTACATAAACAGAAAAACAGCGTTTAAAGAGATACGTAGAAAAATGTTTCAGAGAAGAGTTATGTCCAATTTGATAAAGGATGTGAAGAAATATAAGCAAAAGGCAAAATATTACAAGAGAAAAAAAGAAATTGAAGCCATTGCAGCAAAAGCATTAGAATTAAAAAGGAAACTATTCATATTAATTTTGAATAGGATGCGTACATTAGATAAAATGGTTAATGTACTGAAATCACAAAGCAAAAGCAAAAGAGTAGTGAACAGAACAAACTTTTGTAAAGTGTTTTTAGGAAAGTGGATGCATAGTTCAAGTAGTGAACCTTTTTTTAATGAAGAGAGCTATTTTCAAAGTAATAGTTTGCTGCATGCAGTTGACACCAGAGGTCGTTCATACGAAGTAAAAAATGGTTGCATAATGGAGAAGGAGATAATGGTTCCAAGAGATGAGGTACAAGTGATGGCAGATGAGGCAATGGGGAGACGTCCTAAAGCCCCAGTGTACACTTGGAATTGTAGTAGTATTTGCACTGTGCGTCAGGAATCTATTGACAGATTTCGAGAGTTTCTAAGAGAATATAGTAAAAAAAGTGTAAAACAGAAGATTAAGGTGCTTCAAAGTCTGGATCCATGCAGAGTGAGAGAGAATACTGGTTTGCAGGGTCATTCTCTGGCTTGTCTATCTAGAAAAGTGTGCAATAGTGTTTTCCATCATTTTAGGATGCTGGCTGTTCATCATACTGAAATGAGAAAGTTTGTGAGACGGTTGTATTTTGTCAAAAGTCCAGCAATAAAGTTAAATGAATTGAATAGGGCTCTGTTCCGAGGAACGGTATCAGATGTAGAGAAGGTTGTTGATGAAATTCAGTTTTGTTACTTTGGTCCTGAACAAAACAGTGCAGAGAAGGACACAGTAAATGAGGAAGAAGTGGAAGAGAATGTAGAACCTTCTGTAAGTAAGACATTTAATGATCACATAACAAAATTTGCAATAGTCTCTAATGAAAGACCAAATGTTACTTGTATTTGTTGCCGCAGAACTCATTATAGAAAACAAACTAGGAATGTTGATCTCTACAGAAAGAGTGAAAATGAAGATAATTATAAGTGGATGGATTTTGCCACATATATATTTCTTGAAAATTGTTTTGAATTGGGTGAAGATCAGCGTATTTGTAAATACTGTTACAACAAGTTAGAGGAAAATAGAATGCCGACCAGAGCTGTACATAATAATTTAGAATTGGATGCTATTCCTGCTGAACTTTCTGAATTAAATACATATGAGTCTATACTCATTCAATGTGTTCATCCGTTCCAGACCATAGTACGTATGGAGCCCAAAACTGGTAAATTACCTCCTTCAGATTTACTGAGAGGTTTAAAAGGTAGAGTGTTGTATTTGCCCTTGGATTTGAAAAAAAATATGGAAACTATTGATGCGGATACTTTGGAAACTGAACCATTAATTATTCTGGTTAATGGTGTACCTACAAAGAATAAGAAGATTTGGCAGGAGCTGGTAGATGTGCGGAAAGTACAAAGAGCAAATTTGTATTTGAAAAAAAATAACAAATGGTATGAATCAATTTATATAGAAGAAGAAGAAGAAGACGAAGATTTTCAAGAAGACACAGAAACACCAACTGGACAAATTGAAAAAGTGGACAAGACAAAGGAAGAAGAAATTTATGAACATTTTAGCATACATCCTCTTCATTCGAAAGAAGTTATGGGAGACAATATTGATCTCTTTCAGATGAAGAAAGCAAAAGGAACTCCCGTGAGTGTATGGAAGGAGAGCTTGGAAGCTCGATGTTTTCCCCAGCTGTTTCCTACGGGAAAAGGAGGACGATACGATGAACGTCCAGAACAGATTCCAGCTTCAGAGTATCGGACTACAAGACTATATGCTGAAGATCCCAGATTTCGACAAAGTATTCCTTATTTGTTCCATCTTTTATTTGAAAGCGACTTGTCTGCACTGTCTTATGCAGTAAATCACATTTTAAAAAGTGGAGTACATTTACAAAATGTGTCTGCTAAGGATTTTATGGAGAAAGTGCAGCACCGAGATGATCATTTGGAAACACAACTGATCAATCTGATGGCTTGTCAGCGTGGGACAAATGAATATTGGTACCGACGCCATGGTGAACTAAAATGCATGTTACGCAATTTAGGAACACCAACATGGTTCCTTACCCTAAGCTGTGCCGAGTACGCTTGGGATGATTTACTGGATTTTCTACGAGAGGCCAATTCAAACATTAAAAACATCGAATACAAGACAGCAGGAGAACTGTGCTCATTGGATCCGGTTAATGTTTGCAGATATTTCAATCATAGATTTGAGGCTATGATGTCCTTCATCTGCAATAAAAAAAATCCACCCCTTGGAGAAGTAGTGGATTTCTTTTGGAGAAAAGAGTACCAGGCAAGAGGTGCTCCTCATATTCATATACTGTTGTGGATCAAGGATGCCCCAAAGTTTGGAACAGATACTGATGAAGCAGTGTTATCTTACATTGAAGAATATGCAACATGTGGTATACCAAAAAGCACAGAAGAGAACAAGTTAAAGGAGCAAGTTTTATGTTTCCAAAGTCATCGGTGTGGAAAATACTGTCGACGGAAATACAAGAGCAAAGAAAAATACTACACTAAATGTCGATTTGGATTTCCTAGACCTGTTCTTTCAAATGGAAGAGTAAACAGTTTTATGTCAGCTGTGAGACATACTATCACAAGAAAATCACCTAAGAATACCTACAACCTTAAAAGAAAAGAAGAATCAAAAAATATAAATGACTACAACCCAGTCATTTTATCCATGTGGAACGCTAACATGGATATACAGTATGTAGCTGACAATTCCATTGCTGTTGCACGATATGTAACGTCTTACATTACGAAATCAGAAAAAACAGAATTGAAGGAAATGTGGGAAGAGATTTCTCATGAGAAGACTGTTAGTAAGAAGCTGTACAGTTTCAGTTTGAAGATGTTATCGCATCGAGAAATTGGATCCTACGAATGTTCAGATAGGTTATCTTCTGCAAGTCTCTACTCAAAGTCAAGAAGAATAATTTGGGCAAGTTTAGGCCTTGCAGCAATGAGAAATCGGGTACTGAAATCTGTTGGAGAAATTGAATATTTGGCCGAGAATGACCCAGAAAGTACAGATATATTGAAAACAAACATGTTGGACACATATTATCCCAAGAGAAGTCATCATCTGGAGAACATGTGTCTCTATGAAGTGTTGCAGAACTACATTTATTCACGGAAAGCTGCAGAAGACATTAATAATGGAAAATATAAAGTTGTTGGTGAAGAAGGATGTTTGGTGAAGCAAACCAAAGGAAGTTTGATAAATCACCGGAAGCTGAGTTGCGACACTACCGACAAGAAAGAATTTTACTACTTGGCTCTTTTACAGTTGTTTAAACCATGGCGTACAGAGGATGAACTACTGGGAGAATTTCAAAGCTATGAAGATTCTTTTAATGCTTGCAAAGACAGCATACAATGCAGTACATTCTCAACTTATCTGCAAATGTTAAATGAAGAAATTGAACAGGAAACTACAATTGCAGCAGAAATAGCTAGAGACAGTTCTCAGGACAGCCAAAGTTCAGGAACACACAGTCAAGATCCCCTAGGACAACCAATCGTTGAAAATGAAGCATCAATAGCCATGAATGAAGTGGAAACAGCTATGAATCAAGCTCAAGAAGAATTTATAGACTTAGAAAATTTGGAAAGACAACTGAATCAAGAGCAGCAACAAATTTATGAAGAGATCAAAAACAAAATTGATCACGGATTTCTACATGTAAAAAAAGAGTGCTCATGCACATCATTTCATCCAATCAGGATGTATGTAAGCGGACAAGCTGGCACTGGAAAAAGTTTCCTAATTAAAGTCATCAGAAGCTACCTAAAGCAAAAAACGGATTCTACGTTGTCTTGTGTGGTTACTGCTCCAACTGGGTTAGCAGCATATAACATAAAAGGAATCACCTTACATCGTTTGCTAATGTTACCAGTGGAGCATGAGAACAAAATACAATTCAACAAGCTAACTGGAGAAGCATCCTTGGAAGTTTCACGAGTATTGAAGAAGATGCAAGTTCTCATTATTGATGAGGTGAGCATGGTATCAAACTTAATGCTTGCCTTTGTGCATTTAAGAATGCAGCAAATTTTGAAGACAGACTATGACGTGTTATTTGGTGGAAAACACGTCATAGTTTTTGGAGATCTTTTGCAACTTACTCCAGTTAAAGGACAACCAGTGTTTAATACTGTGACACATGAAGACACGAAGAAGTCATTGGGAAGCATCGGTAATACAAATATTTGGTCCTTCTTTGAGTACAAGGAACTTACAACTAATATGAGGCAAGCAAACGATGAAGAATATGGAAGTATTCTGAAAGATATCAGGATTGGACTACTCACAGAAGCTGGCAAAAAAGCATTACAGACTCGGCTGCTACATAATTTATTTCCAAAGGAAGAAATAGTTGCAGAGAAGATATACAAGAACATTGCAGAAAACAAAAGTGTCATCTGCTTAATGCCTACTCTACGTGAATGCTCAATATTCAATGAGGAGCTTTTGAAATTGGAAAAGGAAGAGATCAGGAAATTGGAAGCAGTGGACAAAATTGAGGATGGAAGAATTACTGTCACAGTAACAGGCAAACTGAAAAATAAATTGGACTCACTAGAGAAGAACATCTCCAAAACAGCTGGATTAGAAAAAAATCTATATGTTTGCATGAACTGTAGAGTGTTTTTAAGGAGAAATTTGGATGTTGAAAAAGGTTTAGTTAATGGAGCTATGGGAAGAGTTGTGGGTTTTATTAATTATCAGAAAAAAGAAGGAATTGAATGTTTAAAAATAAAATTTGATCAGATAGATGAAGTTAAAGATATTTGTCGTTGTACAGTTCGTTTTATGCTTGTGAAAGACTTATATGTACGTAGGAAGCAGTTTCCGTTTTCTCTAGCATATGCTGTAACTATTCACAAGTCTCAAGGATTGACTGTAGATTGTGCATTTGTGAACATTGGTTCAACTGTGTTCAAAGAAGGTATGGCATATGTTGCTTTGTCACGAGTCAAAACATTATCAGGTTTATTCATGATAGACTTTGAAGAATCAAAAGTTAGTGCTGATACAAATTGTGTAAAGGAGTATAATAGATTAAGAAGAAGCTATGCTCCTCATTTAGGTCAGTATCCTGTGTTGGAGAAACGTGTAGTTTCTCGTAAAATAAAAAATGAGAATATCTGTAGTGAAGATGTAGAGAAGAGGAAAAAAAAGAGGAGTGATGTAATTGCAAGCAAAAAGAAAAAGGAAAATGAAGAACAGGTTGTAGGATGTCATTTTGAAAATAGCTCTGGTGTCAACTGCTACGCAAATGTAGTGCTGAATGTTGCATTTTATCTGGAAAGTTTGCAAGAGCAGATAATAGTAAATCAGGGAAAAAGATTCTGTTCAGAGCTGAGTCTCCTTTTTCAAAAGTTGAGTAAAGATAAAACTCAAATAGAAAGTGCTACTGAAATTAGAAAAGTTTTAGATATATGTTCAGGACGAACACAGTTTTCTCAAAATGAACAGCAAGATGCACATGAATTTTTGATGTATTTTCTTCAGGTAGTGGAAGAAGAAGGAGTTCCCATTGACATTTTTTTTGGTCTCTCTTATAAATGGGAACATAGTTGTGATAATTGTTATAATATATGTGGCTCTATTGTTGATAATGAAAGGTTTATTTATTTGACATTGCCAGAGAGTAAAACAGTCACTTTTGCAAAATTAGTTAAAGATGCTAATCATAGCATGAAATGTGGTGAGTGTAATTCTGACATGTTTTCAACATTAATTTTAAAGGAATACGGACAGTATGTAATTTTAATGATGCAACGATGTAGAGCTGATGGTTCAAAATTGGATACTTTAATAAAGAAGATTACAGGACAGCAATTATCAATTTCAGGAAAAACTTTTGTAACTGTTGCAATAATTTTCCATGATGGACCTACTGTTACTTCTGGACATTACACAGTTTATCTAAAATGTGAAAAAGGCTGGACACTGTGTAATGATTCCCAATTGATTTTCAAACAACGTTTGCCTTTTGATTTAGCAAATTCCTATCTAATCTTCCTGAAACCTAAATTTTAGAGAGACTTGGCAAGATCTGGACAAAATAATTTTACCATTTTACTGGATTACCATTGCAATTTTGTAAAAAAAAGATTTTTAAAATTATCATTTGGCCTAATGGAAAGATAACCAATTGTAATGTGGACTTTTTTAATTTTTAATGCAATTTTGAAAAACCAATAATTTAGAGATTATCGGTAACTTCTGCACATTTTAAATTTTGGAATGTTATTGGACTGCCATTGGAAATTTTTTCAAAAATGATTTAAAAAATTACTATTTGGCCATGTGGAAAAGTAACCAATTCTATTGTGGACTAAATAAATTATTCAAAAAATTTTCGTGAACCAAAATGTTACAGAGAATCGGTGAGATCTGGACAAATTAAACTTTAGAATTTTATTGGATTTCCGTAGGAAATTTATTCCAAAAAAAAAATTAAAATTACTATTTGGCCTAAAGGAAATGAAATCAGATGTATTTTGGAGTTATTTGAGATATAATATTGTGATTATAGTTCTGAAACAAACATATCAGACGGTATTTTAAAGAAATAAGTATTGGTATTAGATGATATTTTTTTACAATATTATGCATTTCTATAATGTTAAGTTTAATTAAAAAAAGAATCAGGGCTTTTTTAATACAATCTTTGTGATTGGTATTTTTTTTTGCCCGCTGTAAAATGATGAATGCAATTGCTTTCACAATTTATAGTGAAATGCAATATATTCTGAAAACAGCAAAAATAAGGCAAAAAGATTTTTTGGTAAAAAATGTAAATATGTGTACTGTATTATAAAATGTTTAAAAAATATTAATACTTTTTTCTTTTTTTCCAGATAGATATAGAAAATTTTCGAAAACTACAAACATTTTTAAAACTATTTTTTAAAAAAAGAAATGAATAAATATTTTTTCAGTGAGTATGGTAAGTCAATAATAATAATTGTAGTCTCTCAAGGACAATGTAATGTGATAAATGATTTTTAGTGTTTTTTTTTAAAAATAAAAAAAAAGTACGCGCACCGTACGCGTACGGTAAAAAAAAATAAAAAAAAGTTTTTAAAAACATATGTAAAAAAAAGATGAAAGATAAGGTTGGCTCTTAAAAGAACCGTTGTGTTCATGCAGGGACAGAGGAAAGGAAGCATGGGAAAATTATTCAAAGCGACAAATGTGCTGATCTATTTTGTTGTTCACTAGGGAAACACTGGTCTCCCTATGGCAAATTAGATCTTTACAAAATGTGCAATGAATATCAACCTTCCGAAATCGAGGGTTCATTTCCAGAGGGCCAGCAAAAGGAGATTCTCCCCCCACAGATGAAGGGCTCACCTGACCTGCAGAAGAAGGAGTAAGCCCTGCAGGTGATGGTCCAGGCTGAGCTGCTGTGGATGTACTGCCTCGTCTTTCTGAAGAGTTACCTCCAAAAAGATGACCATGTGTCCTTCTGTGTACATCCTGGAGGTGTCTCTTCATGGTGTGATTCCCAAAGGAATACTTCCTGTTAGGATTACCTCTAGAAAGTACACGCTGACACAGCTTGCAAGTAACTAAGGGTGCATTCACCTTTTGCTGGCCTTCTGGAAAAGTAAAATAATCCCAAACATAAGAAGGCTTTTGTTTCCTCGATCTCTGCCTCAAGACAGTGCTGCTAGTGCTAGCCTCACTCTCAGAAGAGCTCTGCTGTTCTGCCATCGTATCCCAAAGACAAACCAGCTCCTTCTCCCAAGGGATCACAAGCAGAAATGAGGGGAATGGGTGTGGTGTAGGAGAGTTCTAGAACTGAAAGTAGTTTCAACCAATCAAAAGTTGTGTTTCAAGATCACATGACCTACCGTACGCTTACGGTACGCTTACGGCAAAAAGTACGCGTGCGCGTAAAAAAGACACGCGCTTGCGCGCATGCGCATAATAGTCACTCCCCGGCACTTCCGCGTAACGTGCGCGTGTGGCGTAAGCGCGCACGCGTCCCACGCGCAGTACGCGCGGCTACGCAAAGTGCGTAACTATACGCAAGCAGCGTAGATAGATTACGGACGTTGCGTAAACCGTACGCTTACCGTGAGCTTACGGTACGCGTACTAAAAAAAAAAAAAAAAAAAAAAAAAAAGAACTGGAAATAAATTTTACATGTTTATTTTAAAAAATATATTAAAAAAAAATATTTAAGGATTTTCAAAATTAAAGCATAGTCTTTATAAAAGGTAAGAAAATTAAATTAAAAATATGTTTGAAAAAATTGAAGAAGAAAAAAAAAATTAGCATTTAAAAAACCTTGCAAATTCACTGAAAAAACCATGGGTTTCACACACGTTATAGTTAGGAATTAGCATTTAAAAAACCTTTGAAATTCAGTGAAAAAACCATAGGTTTCACACACGTTATAGTTAGGAATTAGCATTTAAAAAACCTTAGAAATTCAGTGAAAAAACCATAGGTTTCACACATGTTATAGTTAGGAATTAGCATTTAAAAAACCTTAGAAATTCAGTGAAAAAACCATAGGTTTCACACATGTTATAGTTAGCTGGACATTTTACTCGTAAAAAACCAATGAAATTGCCCCGTTATAGTTAGTTCAGCTAACTATAACTCGCGCGCCCGCAATGCACTGCTGATGACGTCACATATTACATCACTCATGACATGGTCAGTGACATCACTCATGACATCACTGATGACATCTCAAATGACATCACTGATGACATCACTGATGACATCATCCAGTGAATGTGTGTTTTTCTGAAAATTAAATATGTTTTATATATGTATATCTCAAGGTCGATGGAAGAATAAATGGGTATATAAGTGTCTAAATGGATGATTTGTTTTTGAAAAATTGATTGTGTAACTGACTGATTAAGTGTATCATAGTGAATACATGGCTTAGTGAGTAATGTTTAAATATGTAAATATCTGTATCAGTCTCTCACTTTGTGTATAAGTGGCTGCATGGGTTGGTGAGTAGCTACATGGGTGTCTATATAGGTTATTAGTTGTTTTTTTGAGTATCAGTCTGAGTGTCTGCATGGTTCGGTGGGGGGTATTACGTAGTGCATAGGTGCATGAATGAGTGACTCACTGTTTGTATGGGTTGAACACAGCATGTGTGCAGGACTGTATGGGTGGATGAGTGTGTGTATGGGTGTGTTAGTGAGTGAATGACTGTCTCAATATTGTCTTTATGAGTAACTACATATGTTTTAAACTAGTATATGTGACTATTGGTGTATATATGTGAGTATATGTGAGAGTGAGAGATTGAAAGAGTTCCTGTATGAATAAGTATGTGTTTCTATAAGTGATTGTTTATAAGACTAAGTATGTGTAAGTTTCTGTAGAAGTAAGTGTGGTGGTGTGTGTATAACTGTATATGCAAGTAAATGTATGTTTGATTCTTTGTTAGCATGAGTGACTATGTGTGTGAGTAACTCTATGGATGAGTGGCATTGTGTAACAGGATGTATAGGTGTATGAGTACATATGATGAGTGAGTACATGTATGAGTGACTGAATTTGACTGTTGGTGAATGAGTGGATGTGTATGTGGATCTTAGAATTACTGAAAAGGTTGTTTTAACTGGTATTGGTATGTCCATTGTTTTGAACATTGTAGTTTCTATTTTTGAATGTGTGTGTCAAAGGTTATATTAGGGGAAGAGGAGGTCTGCCACTCTATCACAAGGATGATGTCATCAGTGATGTCATCAGTGATGTCATTTGAGATGTCATCAGTGATGTCATGAGTGATGTCACTGACCATGTCATGAGTGATGTAATATGTGACGTCATCAGCAGTGCATTGCGGGCGCGCGAGTTATAGTTAGCTGAACTAACTATAACGGGGCAATTTCATTGGTTTTTTACGAGTAAAATGTCCAGCTAACTATAACATGTGTGAAACCTATGGTTTTTTCACTGAATATATATATATATAAATATATATATACACATATATATATATGTGTATATATATATATGTATTCACTGAAAAAACCATCAGCCAACTATAACTTGCGCGCCCGCAATGCACTGCTGATGACATTACATATTACATCACTCATGACATGGTCAGTGACATCACTCGTGACATCACTGATGACATCTCAAATGACATGTTATAGCTAGCTGAACTAACTATAACGGGGGAATTTCAATGGTTTTGTATGAGTGAAAAGTCCTGCTAACTATAACGCCCCTGAAACCTATGGTTTTTTCAGTGAATTTTTAAGGTTTTTTAAATGCTAATTCCTAACTATAACGTGCCTGATACCTATGGTTTTTTCAGTGAATGTCAAAGGTTTTTTAAATGCTAATTTCTAACTATGCCTACAGAGATAGGACATGTGAAGAAAGAAGAAAAAACGCACAGAAAGAAAACAAGAAATGCAGAAAGAAGCAACAGAAGTCCTCAAAGACGAAGAAAAGTGCAGGAAGAAGGATAACGTGCAGAAAGAACAAACAGTAGAGCAGAAAGAAGCCTTGTTGCAAAATCATCCTGTACCCTCAGCTTTTTCAGACGGATAGTGGTGGTAACTGAGTCTGACTAACCAGTCCTAGAGCCAGTGCTATGTTAAAAGACACTCAGAATACAGTGAAAACACCTACATGCACTAGGGAACACTATGCATTGGGGTCCCCCTGTGATTAGCATGACCTCCTCTGTAAGCCCCTAGTATATAATAGGGCAGGCAATTAAAACTACCTCTTAAAACGCGCCACAGGGCGTGCTTGCACACATCACCTCAGGCCCCGTCCCCTCCCTTCCCCACTGTGTAAACACGCCCTGTGGCCGTTTTAAGTTGGGAGATTAAGTCCCCTTGAATCCTGAGGGTCCCAAGGGTCCAACTAGACCAGTAGGTACCTCCAGTAAGCGCCACAGAGCTGCGTTGCAGAGAGATGTATAAAGGGGCACGGCCTGGACCACCTCTCTGCAACGCAGCTCAGTGGCGCTTACTGGAAGCACCTGGTGGGCTAGTTAGCCCCCAGGGGCCCTCAGGATTGAAGGGGAATTATTTCCCCAACTTAAAACGTGCCACAGGGCGTGTTTGCACACGTCACCTCAGGCCCGTCCCCTCCCTTCACCACTGTGTAAACGCGCCCTGCGGCCGTTCTGAGTTGGGAGATTAAGTCCCCTTGAATCCCAAGGGTCCCTAGGGTCAAACTAGCCCACTAGGTACCTCCAGTAAGCGCCACAGAGCTGCGTTGCATAGAGGTGTAAAATGAGGTGTGGCCTCAGAACACCTGTCTGCAACGCAGCTCCCTGGCGCATACTGGAGATACCTGTTGGGCTAGTTGGCCCTCAGGGACCCTCAGTATTGAAGGGGAATTATTTCCCCAACTTACAACTGGCCAGGGGACTCGTTTGCAGAGTGCTGCAAAGAGGGGGCGTGGCCTCTGGCGCGATGCCGGTCTTTTATTTATTTTATTTTTTTAAGAAGGAGGGCTGTGTGGCCCCCCTTCTTTTTCTAATTTATTGGCCCCCTTCCCAAGGCTTTATCGGCCCCGGGGACCCCAACTCCCGGGTCATGGCCTTTTTTTTTTCTTCCTTTTTTAGGAGGGGGGCTGCGTTGCCCCCCTATTCAGACCACTTATGGACCCGGGGACCCCATCCCCCGGGGCCGGCCTTTGTTTTTTATTATTTTTAAAAATATATATTTATAGAAACACCTAGGACATGCTGTACAAACCGTATGTACCTATCACCATGACGATTTGCGTGATATTCATTAAAAGGCGACTATGCATACAATGAATCCACGTGGAATGTATTTACTAACCCCGGGCATAGCACTACGCTTCGCCCACGTAGTGTACGTAGCGCTGCCTGCTTCGCACTTTCTGAAGTAGGCGAAGCAGGGCAGCGCTACGCACACGCCGAGGGCGAAGCGTAGCTGCCTGCCACCCGCCACCCACCTCCCACCTGCCCTCCTTTTAATAATATCAGCAATGTAAAATAAATTAAAGTAAAGCGACTTACCGTAAGCGCGGCGTCTCCGGGGCTCCCTCTTCTTCGTTTCTAATTTCTTCTGGCAAATGCGCATGCGCGGACACCCGCCCATGCGCATTTCTTGCGAGAAATACGCATGCGCGGGCGTCCGCGCATGCGCATTTGTCAGAAGAAATTAGAAACGAAGAAGAGGGAGCCCCGGAGACGCCGCGCTTACGGTAAGTCGCTTTACTTTAATTTATTTTACATTGCTGATATAATTTACAAGGAGGGCGGGCGGGAGGTGGGTGGCACGTAGTGGGGCTACGCGAAGCGCGTAGTGTGCGTAGATTTGGGCACACTACGTGCTGCTTCACGTAGCCCCACTACGCCCACTACGCCCACCCTTAGTATTTACACCGCTAGTGAAGCTCTGAAGTGTCTGACGCCCTACTGTGCCTAATCCCGGCGCCCCCGCCGGTGGGTACTCTCTAAGTAGACACCCTTGTTGTTTATTTATACAAACATGGGTAGCTATTGACGGGCACATTTAATACACACGCACACCAAGCCATTCAAAGGGGATTCGACAAAAATTCGACCAAACTATGCAAGAAACCCCCCTCTTGGTTAATAAAACACACATCCGGATGTGTAATACTTTTTATTTTACTCTCTGGAAAGGAGACGAACCTCACTTGAGAGTCACAGTGTGCTCCTGGCTGAGCCCAATGCTGTGTTACACCCACCAGTGCCCGCCGAGTGCCACACACCTCTGTGTTGTATTCCACCAGCTAGTGCGTATGCTATGACACTCTCTAGCCCATGTGCACTGTAACACCACCCCGTGAATATGTCATGCCACACTTGTCTTCGAACAGGTGATATTGCCCCATCTAACGTGCCTTCCATACATATGACAATCTGTGATCCACATCTTTGTCACAGTGCATATGCAACGTTACACTCCCCAGCACATATTTTATATTACAACTTTAGAGACTAGTTAGGTTACACAACACTGCCCTGTGCATATTACACTCCAAGGTGCATATCGCATAGCACGCGCTAGTGCCTGTGCTATCTCGTGCTCTCCAATGAATCTGTTATTGCGCACAATGTATTGCTTATTATATTTCAAGCCCCGGTTCATCTTATATCACACTTTTTGGTGCACAGTTTATACCATATACTATATCTAGTTTTCATTTTCAATCATGCTCTCAGGACTATGTTCTATATAACAATGCGTCCACCTACCCTTTTCATGGGCATTACATTTTGCGATGGGGGGTTGAGGGTCAGGGGGTGTTTCTGCCAAGTGAGCCCAGAGTCACAGTCACAAACGTCCTCTTCTTCCTGAATAAAAGTGAGATTATGCTGCATACTTGTTCATATTTTAAGTAGTTCGCACAGACACACATTTTAAAAACAATAAAGTTCCTAATACCCACCCTCTCTGAACAATTAGCTTGCTGCCCCATCCACCTCCTCCCTATCCTCTGTTGTCTGAATCCATGGACTAGCCTCCTCCCTCCTGCCATGCATGGTCTGATGTGCTGCCACTGCCCTCCATTTAACATGATGTACCAGTCCACTCCTCCTGCCCTCCATTGCCCAATTCTATGGCCCATCATTGACCTTCTGCTTAGCTTCTGTGCCCTCCGATGTCTTTCTGCATGCCCCTGCTCCATCCTTTTTGCCCACCATGTTCCATGGACCTGACACTCCTATCTACTCTGAGTGTTCTTATGAGCTGCCACTTCCCTCCCACCTGCCTAGCATTGTCAGATGACTGTAACCTGTCCCTGACACCTCCACCCAGCCTGTCCACATGCCATGCCCCTATCCCCTTCCTCCTGTCCTCCATGGTCCATTTTACTGCCACACCATTCTGCCCTCCCTGGTCTGTTGTGCTGCAACTGCTCCTCCTGCCTGCCCCACCCGGTCTGTTGTGAAGCCCCTTCCTCTGAATTCTCTTGTCTGTGCCCAGGTCCTGACCCTCCCTTCCACCCTACATGGTCCTTTGAGCATGCCCCTGCACCATCCTTCTTGCCCATCATAGCCATTGTGGTGCCACTAACCCTCCCGCTTGCCATGCATCATCTTCTGTGCAGCCATGGCCCCTCCACCCTTCCCTGTGTGGTCAGCTAGCTGCCCCTGACCCCCTCCTACCTTCCCTTCATGGTCTGTGTGTATGCCATCATAGTCTCACTTTTGCTCTCCATGGTGTGTCTTGTTTCTAGTGCCCATCCTGCCTGACCTCCATGGTCATCTTGCTGCTCCTGCCCTGCCCCCTTGCCCCCAGCCCTCTGTTTCCATGTGCAGACCCCTATTCCCTCCCTCCTGGCTTGTCTGTTCCATTGTAATGCCCCTGATTCGTCCCTCCTGCCCTTTATGGTCTGTTATGCTGCAGCTTTCTCTCCTGTCTGTCCATTATGGTCTGCTAGCTACCATTGCCTCTTTCCCCTCTGTTCTCTGTTGTCCATGTGCATGGTCCTGTCCCCTCCCTATTGCTTTCTATGGATTGTTGTGCTGCACTCCCGTCCCGCATGCCCTGTTTGGTGTATTGTGCTGCTGCAAACCCTGATGCCTGCCCTGTAGGGTCAGTTTGGTGCACCTCTCCATGTCCCTCCTGTCCTCTGTTTTCTGAGTCCATGTCCCTACCCCAATTCCTCCTGCCTACCATGATCCAATGTACCATACTTGCGAACATTTTGAACTTGGTAAGAGGGAGATTTTGAAAAAAAACTGGGGTATTGATTTTCCCCTTTGAGTTACATTGAAAAAGAGGAGATTGTAGACAGGAAACAGATCAAATAAAGCCCATTTGAGCTTAAAAACATTGGGCGTTTCCTGGCTGAAACGGGTCTGTTGGCATGTATGGTTGTACTACCACTGCCTCTTCCTTCTGCCCACAATGGTCTATTATATTGCCACAGCCTCTCTTGCCAGTCCTGTATTGTTGGTTTGTTGCCCCTGCTCCCCTTTCCACTGCCCTCCATAGTCTGTTGTGCTCCCACTGCCCTTCCTGCCTGGCCAGTGTGGTCAAATTGTTGCCTCTGTACTTTCCTACCTGCCTTCAATTTTCAGAGTCCGTGCCCCTGGCCTCTGCCTCTCAACAGTATCCCAATGAACAGCTAGATTGCTAACATTCTATATTTATTACAAAAGTGTGGAAAGCCTGACGTCATCTTGATGTAATCAAAACTGTAATACCTAGAGCATTTCCTTTAGAAATTACATATATGAGAGGGTCTTATTTGCATCAAAATTATGGTTAGTGCTCTAAAAAACTAAAATGAGGACATATTTTCTGAGTTTTCAAGTAGCGACAAAGAACTTTTAAATTATTTGTAATCTTTATGTTTTTTTTATCAAGTTGACCACTTGATTAAATGTTGCACTTAGGAGAAAGGATGTGGTGTTACTTCCAGAGCTGCAGACTTTGCAACTGGGGAATCAGGTTGGAGTTTCTGCTTCAGCTCAACATTCTGTGATTCTGGTCAAATCACTTAATCTCCCCATGTCTACAACCAAAATGAATTTGATCTTGTGTGATGTAACCAATGCCCATGTAAAGCACTCCAATACTTGACAAGTCTGCACTATATAAAACTGCAAATACACAAAAAATAAGTGTTTTACACACTTCTGTCATTGGGCTACATGTGGGCTACATCTGGGTGATATTTGTGCTGCATTTGGGCTCTTTTGTCTCTGGTGGCCATCTTGGGAGATTTATTTTGTTATGAATTTTCCTAATTTCCTCATTTACTGCAGTCTCCTCAGTAGGAAATACTTTCAGTTTTTTACTTTGGTTCCATCAAGAAGGCATTCAGATGTGTCACACATTTGCCATAAATTCTGAATGTTAGCACCTTAGTTGCTCATTAAATCACTGTAGTAAAGCTACTGCTCACCAGGGAAGTCTGATGCTGGTATTCAACGTGTATGTTTCAGTCTGCATGTCAGAAATATTTTATGAAATAGAAGAGGATTTGAGAAGTCAAAATGTGCCCTAATTTTTCTTTTTGCAGCACTAATCATAATTTCTATGACAAATGAACCCCCTTATTTTGTTCCTTTTTAAATTAAATGTTTTAAGAGTTACCACTTTATTCCAATCAAGATGACTTCAAGTGTGCAATACGTTTGTCATAAGTAGGACTGTTAGCGCTCTAGTTGTTCTTTAGAAAACTCTGGGAAGCTGCAGTAGAACATAAATGAATCAACTGACAGTCTCTGCCCTTGTTGGATGTACATGTTTTACTGAGAATGTCAGACTTCATTCTCACATGACTGTGAAAGATAATGTGAATTTACAGAAAATATGCTCTCAGTTTAGCTTATAGATCACCTTCCAAACCTCTGTGGGAAAAGCATGAGAAAATAGTTTTCTCTCAAACATGATTCATGATATTACAGCAGAAGGCTTTTTCACATGGCAAAATCACCTTAGAACACACCACAATTCCTAAAATGAGTATGGTACCATCAACAAATGATTTATAATGTAACTAAAGTCTCAAAACCTTCTATTAACTGCAATGCTTTTTAATGAGGTGCTAACATGTATATTGGTCCCAAGATGGCTGCCAACACTTCTTGGATGAAGTACTGATAGCCAATCAGATCTCACGATTAGATGTGTGGTTAGGCTCTGCCCAGATATATCTATCTTTTAACTCTAATTTTCTCAGGAACTACTGAACGGATTTACACCATTTGAGCAAAAGGCACGAGTCTGAACTAAGGACTACCTCTTTGCCCAATTTGGTGTAATTCCGTTCTGCAGTTCGGACTGTAGCTGCATCAACAGGTCCTATGGGAAAATACATGGGGAAAACGTGTTTTGGGACCCCCGTCTTTCTTGGCCCCCGCTTGACGAATCACCGTGCAATTTTCAGGATAGGAGCGGACCAGAGCTGGCCAAAAGTTTGGAAAATTTCGCGAAGATTCGTCAATCGGCACCAACGTTATTCCAAATAGAATGTTGCAGATTTCATATGGAAAATAGGTCCTAACTATAACAACCTACTGGCGACCGCCAGTAGGTAATATAAATATATATATATATATATATATATAGTATCTGTTTAGTAAGCCTCCTTGAAAAAGTCAAATATAAATGTAGATGTCTTTCTTCAACACCGAAGAGCTAAGTCTTTAAAAAATGGAATTCTCAAAAATCTATACAAAGAAGAAATTAAATATCAGGCTGCTTACCTCAAAGTTTAATTTAGCTCTGTTGAAATATGAATTTCTCATACTCTAATCTCCAGTTTGCACTTGAGATCCTATCACAAAAATGTTTTAGTAGATTACAAAAGAAATCAAACAAATTAAAATGGTTTCACTTCTTGACACAAATTAACATAACCAACTACAAACAAGTGTTACATAACTTTTGTGTCTGAGAAGCAAGAAATGTCTGCTCTGAGTTGCTTAAATATCCAGAAGTGCCTGAAGCAATGAAGTATTTTCAAGTTTCAAGAAAGTGTTGTGTCTCCTTTGGTAGAAGATTCAGTGGTTTCATTTTCAGAGAGCTCTGCAGACACTTTGTAAGGTAAGGATTGAAACTCTATTGATATTATGAAGCCTGCCTTTTGCCACAGGCTGTGTATGCTAGTGTGAATTTGTTTTAGTGCTAAAAAAAACCTACCTTGCATTATATCATTCTGATATTTCTGCCTATTTTTCTTTGTTATGCTATATTTAAAAAAATATTCTTTTTTCATTGCATTTATTTTGAATATGAACAGATACATGAGCATGCATATTTTATCAATATACAATGTAACAGCTGACTCGCCATGCAAAGCAAGAATAGTCCACTCTTGTTTTTTGTTATCAGATCTTGAGCTACAAACTGTATTATCCGAAAAAATCACACAAATCTGCACTTTAGGCATATGTGCACAAATTTCCCAGATATGATATCTGCAACATGTACGGAGACAACTAAATTTGAATTGTTTTTATGCCTCTTGGAGTCTCCCATAGAGTATTAAGCAACAATTAGTTGACACCTATAGAATCCCCCTCACTTGATTGTACTTGCCCTCCGTCCACATAAATGTAATAAGTGATGCAGCTATGTGAGTACTGTTCTCATGCATCAAGGGTCACATCTCATCAGTGTTTGCTTGTACCGCTAGAAAGATAGTATCCCATTCCATGTTCGCACCTTCCCCTGTCTTTGTCTCTGCAATAGTGTCATGGAAAGATGCCATCTTTATTGTACCCACACCATCTCAGATAGCAGAAACCTAAGATCCTGGAAAAATGAATTTGATATGGTCAGTGGGAGCGATATAAAAAATATAAAGCAGCCTAGAGTAATTTAATAATTTTATCGATTGTCACCCTGCTCGTATATATAGTGGCAGTCCTGTCCAGAATGGTAGCAATTCTTGAATTCCAGATAAACATGTTTCCCTCTTCAATTTACCATGGAAGTTATAAATGTTGATACCCAAAAATGTAAAGGTTTCATTCCTCCCAGTTGATCTTGGAGCCAGATAATGCCCCAAAGAGCAAGACGTCATCTGCATTCCATGCTGCAACATGCACCCTTCCATGCACAATGATACGCATTCAAAGCCCTTTGGTTTTCAAAAGAGACGTCAGTCATTTGAGTGCCAATACGAGCAAGATGAGTCACACTGGACACCCGTCTCATGCCCCTCAATACATGCCACCTTGCAGAATGCACTTTACCTGTTCAAACCCTAGCAAGTGGGTGTTAATATAAAAGTAATATGTCTTTTACCCCTATATAGTTCAATAGCATGAAAAGATATGGCCACAACAGCATTTGTAATGCTTTTTGCCTAGCAGTGCCAATGTATGTGCACCCTGTGCATCATGCAAGTAGTCCATGATAAGCAAGAGACAATGAATATTTATATATCTATTTCTCCCAGGTATGGATCTGCATTGGTCTTGGTAGATCAGTCCCAGTAAATAAGGAAGTAGTCCATTTGCGATCACCTTCTCTAATATTTTATATTCTGAAGTTAATAATAAAAGTGGTCTATATGAACCAACATTGAGGGCATCTCGTCCCTGTGTAGTCATCATGGCGAGGTCTGTCTCCCACATCGATTTTGGAAGTATTTTCTTCTGGTAGGCTCCCCAGTATAGGGCATGTAAGCCTGGGGCTATTGCAATTCATATGTAACATTGAACTCCTAGGGCAACCATCTAGGCCTCGGGTTCTTCCGGTTGTCAGCTGGTTAATAGCAAGTTTCACCACATGGGTCTCCAAATCATGATCTAGTCCTCGGGGGCATGACAGTGGTCCCACATAGACCTGATAGGTGTATTATGAATACTTTATGACTTTCTAACTGCCTAGACACCAAGTGGCTGTCCACTTAGCATATAGCGCAGATAGTTACCCTCCTCTTGTTGATGTGTTAAGAATTTTTTTAAGTTTAAATGTTTCAAACTTTGTATCAATTCCTGATATTATTTGATTGCTTCCAGAAGGTGTGGCCTGTTATATACATTCCTAGTTACCGAGACCTCCAAAGAGCTAATGATTGGTTGTGCCCTGGGTCTTCCTTGAGTTAGGGTTAACTGCATGCCCTATGTAGTTTAAATACAGTAACCATGAATTACTACTGTAAAGCCATCCAACTGGGCATTTGTGTGTGAAGCAGTTCTCATGTTCTTGTTAAATATAAGTTTGTCTCATTTTCATTTTTTGCTCTAAAGGGAGGATCTAATAGTGCATCTGGCTGCAACTGACAACTTGAGAATGCTTGTGGAGACTCCCTGTATATTAGTGTTATCAATAGTGGATTGTGGCTATAATCTGTGCGGCATAGATTTTCTGTAGAGTGGAGTTGGCAAACCAGGTCTGCAGTCCTGAAAAACATGTCCAAACAGGTATCGATATTATGTACCAGAGAGTAGAAAAAGTGCTCTCGATCTTTTGAATGCAGTTCTCTGCATAATATCAATCCACAATGTCTCATCCATTGCCAAAACCCCACCCACCAGAATTGAACAGGAAGCACTAGGAAAAGGGGCAAGGGAATAGTCTGTGGCACAGTTGAAGACAAGATTAAAATCACCACTCCAGTCAAGTCAAGCATGCCCAATGACCTAGTTAGATATAGCGTAAAATTATCCAAAACCTTATTAGTCCAGTGTTGAGGGCATGTGTACTAGTTCTCGTAAACAGGGTGCTATGCAGGGAGCCCTCGATAATGCAGGGCTGATGCTCCTCATCTACTGTTGTGCAGGATGTTACATAAGGTACCCCGATGCCACTCAGATCACCATACCTTGTAATTCAGCTTGTCATATGAGTTTCTTTCAAGCATTCTATATGTAATTTTCAATATGGTATTGTTTTTATATGTAGCCTTTCCCCCATAATTCCCATGAGATACATGTACTTTACAGACTTATGATGAATGTGTAATGGGTCCTCCAGGAGAGGAACGTGCCTGGAGTTGTGGCCAAATTCTGCAATGTGGCAGAGATTTTTCTTGCGAGCAGCTTGCTAATGGTAAGTTGATGAGTGAGATTTGGTGTGCCTAGAATGATTTTTAGTAGCTAGGAGTGCACCCAGTGAGATTTCTTCAACCCAAGAAGTCAGAAAGCTCCTCCTGAAGTAGAAAATTTACTTGAGCGGCAGCAAAATCAACTCGAGAACCAGTGCCCTCTAATGTGCCATGTGGTGCCATTAGTGCTGATTTTTCAGCACAAAGGAAGTTCTTGGCGCTAAATCACAGTACAAGCCTATTTCCGCGTGTTCGCGTAACTCTCTGCAACCTCAAAGAATTCCGCAGAGTGAAACTCCGTGAGTTCTAAACTCCCCTAAATCCATGGCACTGTGCAGGGCGGAGCTGCAGTGCCTATGGAAATGCCCCATACTGGCATCCTGGGATGACCTCCTGCACATGTTCCAAAGCAACGCAGATGACGATACCTACCCACAGTAGATACAAAAGCAGTCACTGGATTACCACAGGCTGGACTGTGATATGCAGACCATCATGGTTCTTGACCCAGTTTGCCCAATAAATGTGGAATTAGGTGCATATTGCTAGGTAACCACAGGACACCTCTCACAAGACTTCAAAATAAGAGACAGGCCGATGTAAGAATTGTTTTTTTTTCTATTGATAACTCCCAAATCATTGCAGCAATGTGTGCTTTCTTTTCTGCCCATGCTATGAGAATTCAGATGTTGATGATGCAAATGCAGACTACAAGTATGAAGTATAATGCAAAATATTTAATAAAATGTTTTTAAAAATGAAAAGAAAATAGGTTGCTAGTATTCTCCACAGGCACCTAGTGCCCACTGCAAGAGGGATCAAGCGATATTATCCACTGTCACTGTAGTTATAGTAGAGCCTTCTTGGGAGGAAGGTATATCGCAAGATGCTGAGGACTCTGATCACCGTACTAATGTTTCAGTCACTCAAACCATGCTGTGTCAGTAGCATCCAATAGAATCACAAGTCCCTCATGAAAGATGCCTGTGTGTCAACTGCCTTACTTTCAGTTGGTTCCCTGATGGAGCGGCCCTCTTAATGGCTCCTTATTCTTGGTCTTCTGGGATGTTCTGCCAGTGTTTCTTTCCGAGCAATAACTTGACCAGTGGCATTCAGGCATGCCTAAACCTGCTACGGAGTCACAAAGATATGCATTGTGTTGTCCACCACCACTCTGAGTTTGGCTGATTGGATGAGTCTGAAGTGTATATTCTAGTTTTTTAGTGCACACCTTGGCCTTCATAAAACTCTTGTCTTTTCTTCTGCACGAGTGTTGTACAGTACGGAACTATATGAATTTTATGGTCCTCTAAGTCCCAAGGGCAATACCTGTGGGGCAGGTACAGGATGTTATTTCGATCTCGATAATTTAGTGGATGACACAACATTGGGCATGGGAGGGGGGCTCTGGGCAGTAAGGGCCTCGTAGGGACTCTGTGCACACTTTCAGAAAGGAAGTTTGAATGTTTGCCTGATAGCTCCATTTCCATGAGCAATGTCTCTATTCAAAATTATACTGAATGGCCATTTCCCCATTATGGAGTCCTATGATTTGGATATTGTTACAGCGTGGGCACCCCTCCCATCCTCAGTCCTCTCATGCAGGTACTGTACCTCCTTATGTAGTCACAAACATTTGTTGCTGCAAGTCAGATACTAATGGCCATACAGCATTGATTGTGGTCAGCATGGCGTAGTCCCACATCAAGTGCCACAGTGTCTATTTTTTGTTCCAGAGCAGCAAGTGATGCCCAGATAACTTGTAAAATCTCTGATATTTCCTACATAGGCCCAGAAGGGGCATCTAATTCCATCATTTCCACATTCACCTGGATTTCTGGAGGATCACAAAGTAGATGGTTTCTTTTATCCAACGTTGTTTAGTGGCTTTAGTAGTAAGCTCGCTGATATCTGCACTGTGGGTGAGTCTTCACTGATGGCATGCTTGGTGTAGATGGCAAAACTGGTGCCATGATATCGCTACTCCTACACAGGAAGGGACAGCACACACCTTCCCATTTATGAAACTAACCAAGTTCGACTGAGGTCCTTGAGGACTTCCAATTATGTTGAAAGCCAGAGCAAAAACTCAAGATGTGGTCCAATAGTGCCAATTTCTGCCCAATAAGGTCCTCTGGGTTATAACTCTATGTCCCCCATAGCAGGATGTTGGCAGGTATTCACATAGATGAATCTGTGTACAATGTCAGGGCTGCGATGTATTACACAGAGGGCCCATACCTACAGGATACACCCACCTCTACATGCAAAAACATCAAAACAAAGACGCCATGAAACCTGACTGCGCCCCCAGGAATAGGTTTAAATTCTGCTGGGCTCCTGAACCAAATCCCCTCTGTCCAGGGACTACAGGTGCAGTGTGCCAGGCCCTGCTTCTCAATGCCGCCACAGGTTGTTAAGCCCTATCCAACAGGTACCATAGAGAAAGAAGGATGGGGAGGCATACGCACACATCAACTCATTCCAAGATTGCTGGCCAAGTGCCCTCCTTCAGGCCTTTACTGCTGTCACAGCTCCTGCATCCCAGGTTCTGCTCTTACCTCATGGCCATGGGGAATGCTGAATTACCCCACAGCCTATTTTGGCACCAACCTCACCACAGGCCCATGCGGGGGGCATCAACAACACATCGCTGCTCTTCATGGGCGTCCCCCAGCTCATTGACATCTCCAGAGGTGGGTCTGAATCACCTCCTTGGGACTGCCCTCTTGAGTCACAGAATTGGATAACGTGAATTGTCAGACGGTGGCTGCAGAGTGCCACAAAATCAACTTTTTAGGGTTCAGTAGACTACAGGGTAGCTCATTTCACTCCACAACATGAAACAAGCAGGGTCTTCATTAAGGATGGGGTCAGGATATGTATTGTGAGGCAGGAAATTAGCTCTCTATCTAAGAATCCACCATCTTCCGCAGTGAATTTGCACCCCTTGTTACACAAAGTTTGATCAAAAGTTTCTTTCTGTCCTCTTCTAATGCATAAGCTGGCAGTGGTGTTGATGTGTCTATGATCAAAATGATCACTCCCTGCAATACCATGTCCCAGAGCTGGATGTATTAGAATATATTTGATGAAAAAACGTTAGTTAGTGTTGAGCATGGACATTTTTCCAACAGGTTCTGAGGGTCTTCTTCTGGTCCATACCCTTTCCAATATAGCAAATTCTAGAACTTTCCTTTTACTATTCATTAATCTTTTATAGCCTGAATTGTATATTTAATCCCAGTGTCATCTATCACTGGGGCCCCAGTGAGGAGATGAAATAACCAAATACCTGGATTTCCAGGTTTGATTAGTATCACATGAAACACCAGACAAATATAATTGTCGAGGTTAAAATGATTTTGATGGAAACTGGATTTATTGTTTTAATAATGGAAAAGGTGCCAATGATAGGAGGATGAGTTTTTCTTTTGCCATGTAAATTGTAGATGTCTAGTGGAGAGACACACTACACCTGATATTTGGGTGCTTGTTTCTTGTAGTAAACGTTGGCATGGTTAAATTGAACCAGTGCCTTATGATAAACATTAGACAATGTAGGTAATTGTTCATCTACCGTGGGAAGGTGCTCATTAGTATCAACTTCTTCCAGTAAGAAGTGTGGATGACAACCAGTCAAACAATAGAATAGAAAGTATCTAATGGAAGAATGTTTATTATTATTGTGATAACATTTTGCCAGCCATTCAAGTACCACTCAATTAATTTTGCATCTGCACAAAACAGTGTAAGAAGGTTTCAGGATTTTGATTCACACCTTCTCTCTGCAATCAGTTTGAGAACGGTAGACCAATGAAAGTAGTATCTCCTGACCTGAAGACTTACAAAATGAGGACAAAAACATTAAACAAATTATACATATCAGCTGGACAAAATTAAAGAAGGAAGCCCATGTAATCGTACAACATCCTGGAAAAATCATGTATTTGTCTCAATTATTTTCAGAATACATTTTGGAGGAATAAAACAAGCCATCTTTTCAAAGACATACACAGTCACCATATTTGTATCGTACCCATGATCTGGAAGCAGAGCCACAATAAAGTGATCTGTAAATGTATGTTAAGGTTTTGGTGAATTCTGCAAGAGGAGTAACCATCTCATTGGCTTAGTTTTGTCACTTTCTGCCCATGCACAGAAATCATTCGTCTGAACGTAAGTTTGTACGTCCTTTTGTAATTCTTCCCACCAGTAATGTTTCTTGAACAAATCTTTGTCTCCCCTGGATGCCCTGCTGAATTGGAATCAAAGGTCATCTGCAGCACCTGTAATACCAATTCTTGGTTTGGTAAATACAGAAGATTGTTATACCACAGTAACTCTTGGTCATATTTTTTAGATGTTCCTTGAGATACTCATGATTGTCTCTTTTGTCTTTCAATGATATGCGGTATCAGCTTTACCATTTTATTTTTTTCAGGATGATCAGTAATGATCAAAGTATAATCTGCAAGCGACAGTGATCACCTTAACTATCTTGTGGATAATGTTTTTGCAAATGAAGAAACAAAGAATTCCTGTGGTCAGTGTATACCATGACTGTATGTCTCATACCCAGAAATTCATGTCTCCGTTCCTTGAAGTCAGCCTTACCTTTACAGCCAATAGTTCTTTATCTGCTATGCTGTAGTTACTTTTCGTTGAGTTCATTTTTTTAGAGTAGAAGGCCACAGGATGAAGTTGTCCGGTAGTAAGATGCCTCTGTGACAAAATAGTGACACAATGTAGCGCGTAACATAGGGGTTTAATAATACATGATGATTTAGAGTTCAATGTGGTTGTTTCTTTTTAATGTTATAGTGTTGAGCAAATAGCGGAATTAATTGTGCACAAAAAACGGGGGACTAATCATTGGAGAGTGTTTTTTAATTTCATTCATGAGAAAAATTGTTTTTTAGATCTTGTGAAACTGTTCATGATACGATATATTTTTTCTTTACTCTAGAGTTACCCCTGACGAAGGCCGAAAGGCCGAAATGCATTGGGTTAAATATTACAATAAAATGTGCTAATCCGACATGCTGTATTAAAGGCTGTGGCATTATACACACATTTGAAAATTGGAAGAACCATGTTTCATCTATTTATCTAAACGAACAATAAACTTTACAAGGAAATTGATTAAAACGGACTAAAATCGATGAAATCTTTTGGCTTACGATGTTTTTCATCTAACAAGTGGTGGTTTGCATCCTGGGACTGATATGCAAATATCAGCAATCTGACGTATTTCCACAGTGCTGTAGGACATAGCACTTGCCAGGATAGCACCCCGAAATAACTAGACTTGATGAACTTTGAAGAAACAGGTATGCGGGACGTATCTAGAATTGAAATATTTTGCATACGATGTCCTAACCGACCCAGCACCCGTGAATGACTTGGATTACTATTTTTCACTAATACCAATTCACTGAAGAAAATAATCGTTATTTTGAACTGTTCTGTTTAATTATATCAGTTTAAACACACAGAGGCAATAGTGGGTGATTTTAGTTCTTAAGTATTGATGGATACACACGTAGAGGAAATAGCGGGTGGTTTTTGTCTTTAAGCATTTTGTTTGTGTTGATGGTTACACACGTGGTAATGGAAGGCGTGGCAGTGGGGGTATAAGCTTCTGTCGGTTCACAGCCATTTAAGAACTTTTTGCAACCCGCAAGGGCGGGTACAGACGAACGTTTTTGAATTTGATGGCAGAAACGTTGAAGGTATGAACTAGACACAATGTAGCGCACCTCGCTGAGTAACATAGGGGTTTAATAATACATGATGATTTAGAGTTCAATGTGGTTGTTTCTTTTTAATGTTATGGTGTTGAGCAAATAGCGGAATTATTTGTGCACAAAAAACGGGGGTCTAATCATTGGAGAGTGTTTTTTAATTTCATTCATGAGAAAAATTGTTTTTTAGATCTTGTGAAACTGTTCATGATACGATATATTTTTTCTTTACTCTAGAGTTACCCCTGACGAAGGCCGAAAGGCCGAAATGCATTGGGTTAAATATTACAATGAAATGTGCGAATCCGACAGGCTTTGGCATTATACACGCATTTGAAAATTGGAAGAACCATGTTTCACCTATTTATCTAAACGGACAATAAACTTTACAAGGAAATTGATTAAAACGGACTAAAATCAATGAAATCTTTTGGCGTACGATGTTTTTCATCTAACAAGTGGTGGTTTGCATCCTGGGACTGATATGCAAATATCAGCAATTTGACGTATTTCCACAGTGCTGTAGGACATAGCACGTGCCAGGATAGCACCCCGAAATAACTAGACTTGATGAACTTTGAAGAAGCAGGTGTGCGGGACGTATCTAGAATTGAGCTGTGACAAAATAGCACATATCATGGGGTAGAAGCATCAACCTCAACATAGAAGGCATGTGTGGTTTCTGGATGTCTTAATATAAGAGTTGTTGCAAAACACTCTTTCTAGTTTTATTTGAAGGCTTCTTCTGCTTCAGCTGTCCATTGATTTCCTCTCCTTAGATCAAACTTTGAAGAAACTGAAAGATGTTTAACCTAATTTCACATAACTGGAGTCAGTGGCAAGGGGGTATCTGTTTTGTATGATAATATCGTTCAAGGCCATGCAGTAAATGCACATGCGCAACTCGCCACCCTTCTTGGGTACCAAACAAATTGGAGAGACATCGAGGGTGGTGAGATGGCTTTATGAATACATTGGTTAAAGAAGTATCAAGATATTGTTGTAAATGGTTAGCCTCTTAATCAGTTAAAGCTTCGAATCAGATACATGGTACTTGTGCCCCTGCTTTCATTTCAATCTTGCAATCATATGTACGATGGGGAAGCAGAGACTCTGCTTGAATCTTCATACAAACATCCAGAAGGTCATGACACTCCAGTAGGATTATTTGTTGAAGCATTATTGGCTTCTCTTGCAGGGTATTTTCAGTCTTCAAAGGCAAGATAAGACAAGAACTCACTGCATCCCATCCTCCAGGATCTCCATTTCAGATGAATATCAGAAATATTTATATACAGATGAAGATAACTCTACAGTTGGTAAATCCAAAAAAATTACTGGGTTGTTTTCAGCTAACCAGGGTCAGTGGCGTAGCTGGGGGGGGCGAGGGGGGCGGACCGCCCCAGGCGGCACTGTTTTGGAGGCGGCAGCCGCGTGGCAGCGCGGAGTTAGTAAGCACTACACAATACACATATGTGATGTAATTCATTAATAGGTAGGGGTTACGTAACTTGCGTTAGGATAAACTCGCTCTATACTTCATAAATTAAAGGGGGGGGGGCGTGCTCCAGGGGCACCCTCAGTGGAGTCAGCAGCACATCCGTGACCGTCTGGGATAGGTAATTAATTAATAGGTGCTAGGTCCAGTAACATAAGCTTGCTCTAGAGATTTGTCTTCATAAATTAAATGGTAAAATAAAAAAAAAGGTAATGGTGCACAGCGCGCAGATGTCTCCGCCGCCGCGTCACTCTTAGGGTGGGGTTGGTGATCACTTGTCATGCGCATTGCAATTAAAAGTGCGCGTGACTGGTGAGGCCGCGGTGAGGAGGCATCCCAATGATCCCAGAAAGGACTGAGAGGCACCGTGCAACGGCGACCACCAGCCATGATTTAATTATTTTTAGCCTGCCCCTGGCTAGCCTTAATGCCCTCTCTGCTGCCCTGGCAGGTGAGTCTTCGCCTGTTCCAATCGGGTGTAATGAAATGGGAGGAATGCATGCATGATGCATCGTCGTGGGCGCGCGGGCTGCCGGGCCGGGATTAAACGCCAAGGTAATATAGGCCCCGAGCCCCCGGCCCCGTTCTGCTCATTTGAGACCGTGATTACAGTGAAAGCGAAGCAAGGTGGCTGGTGGTTGTGGCGGGCGCCATGGCATGGCTGGCTGGCAGCAGTAAATCAACATTTATAATCCTGATGGTAAGGCCCAGCTCGCCCATGCCCAGGACCGGCTCTGCTGGTAAGCACAAACATGGAATGAGCTGTAAGTTGTCCCTGACTGAGCTGTGCTCTGTATTACACAAGAGTTTTATTAGCTCTGTGATGAAGCTAAGACACCCCTGAGAAATTGTACAACGTTTGCCTTAAAAAATGTTTCCCAAAACTTGTCGGATGCGTAACCTATCTTTGTAATATAGCGGATCTTACAATAAGTCTAAGCAGGGTTCATTACCTGGCATTTTAAATTGATTACTTATAACTCGCTTCCCGGTAAGGTCATAGGTCAGGTGCCTCCTGTGCTAACAGGGAAGAGGGCACTTGTGTTGCAATGAGCAACAGAAACAAGTTCTGGTCACAGGAGCTAATAGGCTAAAAGCACTCCAGGGCAGGGGCGTGTGGCCCATGATGTCTGTAAGGTTAAGTCAGCATTATCAGGCAGACCGCATGATGAAGGGGACAAGCAGCCAGCACACAAGAAAAGAGGCAGGGAAAGTGTAGCAGCTGTAATGCAAGGAGTGGCAGCGTTATGCTAAATGTGGTATGTAAGCCTTAGATATTTATTGATTTATTTACTGGTGTTTTCTATTGCTTGAGCTCCACCCACCCGGAACTCTGACACTGTACAAAATGATATAATGATAGTATTATTGGAGGAAACTAATGAAACAATTTCAGAGCTGTGCAGTACCAGTAGGAAAAAAAGCACTGGGTGAAACAATTTGCAGTCACATGAAAATATTTCTCAGTTAGTATGTTTTGGGAGGTGTTTGAAAACAGTAATAGCTGAAGGATTACTGCAGACTACAAAAAGTGCATTTGGCACTTTCGGAAAGTTGCCTGAAAAGGGAGGCTCTGTGCAAGGCACACCTCTTGAACTGCGGGGTACAGAGAGAACTTTTTTGAATCGCAGGTTTTGTGACTCTCCAGGTATGGGTAATTTATGAGAGATTTTTTTTTTTTTTTTTGCAGAGTTTTATAAAGCACAAACTTGACCCGAATCCAATCCGATATCAGATCACTTTACATAGCACCAGTTACATTACATGAGGAGACACATTCATTTTTTTTTTGTTAGGCATTTCTGGGGTTGTAGGCAAGGCAGGCAGTTCTCATAGTTCATTTATGATCAATGTGTTGTCATTTGAAGAAAGTGAGAGTTGGGTGACATGTTCATGGTTTTGGGCACTCCTCACAAATCACGTAGCATGATTTGGCACGGCTCTGAGTAAGGCTTGTCTGGTTTTGGGGAGGGTAGTGAGCAGAGCTATGGTGTGGTCCAAGTTTTCAAATTCACTGCTGTTTTTTCCCCTCTGATTTTTATATAGTGCTAACTCGACCTGAACGTATTGAAGCCTTCACATGAGCACCAGTTGCATTACACAAGGGCACATTCGTTTTTGTTAGGGACGGGTAGATTACGTGATTTGCCCAGAATCACAGGATGTTGAGTGTCATTGCCAAGACTCGAACCCCGTTCGCCAGATTTGAGGTTGACTGCCGTAGCCATTAGACCACATCCTCTCCTGCTGTTATTTTCAAGGTTTATGGAAGAGGCTTTAAGTGTTTGAGTTTGTGAAGTTGGAATCTTGCCAGTTTAGCCATGCTTTGAATATGCTCCTTGAGAGGAAGGGTTTCACCAAAGAAGGATGCTAGGAATTTGGCAGTGAGGGGACCTTTTATAGTAATGCCAGCATTGGTAATGATTTCAAGCCACAAACTCTTGCTTATACAGCTAGCTTTGGGGGAAGTAACAGAAATTCAGGCTTTGAGTAACTTCAGTATTTCTGCCAGTGCGCATTTCTGTGACTTGTAGAGCAGGTGTGATCATGGAGGTAGATTCAGTGAAGTCCAGTTTAACGTAAACTTGAGTGTCATCAGTATACTGTTATAATGATAGGTCAAGATCTTTTTTAGGAAGATCCGCAATCGGTGCCAGTATGAAGCACTGTGGTAGAATCAAAGAGAGGGATTAGTGTACCTTTATTTGCTGAGTGCAAACTGTATGGTATAATTAAAAACATTTCAGTTCTGTTTCATCTAAACACATCCTGCCTTTTGAACTACCATAGTAGATGAGAAAACATGGGTGGCTGTCATCTGAGGACTCGAGCATGTCACCTAATACTGCAATTAAAAGCAGATTGGTACTGATAGGAAAAGCTTCTTCCTCTTGGGCATCTGTCATGTGGACCTCTGGCATAGCTAGATTGTTGCTTGTTATGAGGAAAGCTGAGTGTGCCAGTGTGATATATAACAGTGGGCTCCTCCACTGCATCTATGCCCGCATCCTCGAAAAATAACCTTCACTCAGCGGCAAGATTAGACAGGCTTCATCTACACTCGGTGGTTGTCTATCATTAAATCATCATTTTACTGCTTTGTGGAGCTTGTCTCCAAACCCTTAGTTTCTCCTACATTTCAGTGGACAGTTAGGGGCATGATCTCCAATTAGCCAAACAATGCCACTGTTTTGGTCTTGATGGTTATGCTGTTTATTGCTGTTCTGGATTCCACTTCCCATTATCTTTCCATCCTGCACACTGATCAGCTTCAGTACAGACTCTGCATTTCCAATTACTCTGTTAGTGTGGCACAGGGCAGCCATTTTGGCCGGAGCCCTGATATACATCACTCTGCTGAAAAGCTGCGGGATTGTGATTTTAGGCTTCATTTCACAGAACACTGTGGACCAGCATTCTAACCAGTATGGCCCGTGCCTGTCTGATGGGCTGAGAATTGAGACCACCACTGTGAGGATATGGAACTGTGCGCAACTGAGCGCATCTTGAGACCCTTGAAGCACCATCTAAACACCCTCGTTGGCGCTCCTATCACAAGGCTCACACTGAGGCACTGATGGCACTGTACCCAAAAAGAAGCTGCAGTTACACTACAGAGAAATTCACAAGAAGTTCTTGAAAAGAGGAAGTCACTCCAGAGTGTAGCAAAGCACCACAACTTTGACAGTGCACCTGACACAGGCGGCAAACGTTACCGATTCTACACGCGCCCTGCTGCCACTTCTGAACACCTCCTCCTAAGACACAGCGAAGCAGAATACTAGAAAAATCACCCTTACTCACAGCAGTGATAGTTACTCTTCGTACAGCAGTTACACACACTGCCGATATCCTCTGCTAAACATTCTGCTGAGGATGAAGAGCAAGTTTCCCTTACCGTGTGCTGCTCTTCCTTTTACTCATGGGTGTGCTGTAAGTTCTTCGCATGGCTGTAGAACACACGCTGCAATACGCCTTAATAAACACCTTACTAGGGATGTAAAGCAAGTTTTTCCCTCACACTCTGCCACTTTCCAGAGGCAGATGCTTAAGGCAGGTGCCTTTACACATGCTTTGTCCAGTGGCATAACACAGGCCCCCGCTGCCCCTGCGGTGCGGGGGGGTGAGCTGCAGGGGGCCCCCGCAGCACAGTACTCGGGTCTGAGAGCTCCGGCAAAAATCCGTAATGGGAGCCCCTCCATGTACCTTGCAGGGGGGCCCCCTCAACCTTCGTTACGCTCTGCCGCCAGTGCCTCGCGGCCCTGTTTGAAGTGCAAGCAAGCTCACGTGACCTGCAACTACTGCACAAGCGCACGCACCACATAGTGGTGGTGGTGTGGTGCGTGCGCGAGTCGCGACCGGGTCACCAGTCTCTCGAGTCCTGGGCAATGCCAACCTCCCGCGCACAGACACGGGCTAAGGCGGGGACGAGTCACAGCCAGGTCCCGCAGTCATGCTGAGCTCAGCTGCCGCCCGCGGTGCACATCGAGCGGGCGGCATTTATCGAAGGTTGTGCTGCATGTTTAGGCGGCGCCATAATTCTGCACAATGCGATAGCGTGGGAGCCAGCTTCGAGCTACTCGACCATGTCCCGGTGGGGATTTTTTTTTTTTGCATCTTTTATATAGCGCAAACTCGACCCGAAGGTATTGGAGCGCTGTACATGAGCACCGTATTTACATTACATATTCAGGCACGGGGAGATTAAGTGATTTGCCCAGAATCACAGGATGTGGACGCGACCTCGAGGCTCGAACCCTGGTTTCCTGCACCAAAGTCGGTAACGCAGCCGACGGACCACATCCCCTCCCCTAAATGGATTGATTCCCACCACCGACGCACGCCATCCAGGACAGGCGGGCCCAGGCAACGCCGTCCGCGGCTAACTTAAGTTGGTCAACAGCCTGCTAAGTGCTGGGCAAGGCCGCTGAGAGCAGCTGAAAGCAGCATGATGAGATCCCGCCTGGCGACTCGACCCATGACCTCAGGCCTACCTATGGCTTACTCGAGTGAGGCAGGCCTTCTGAGTCACTGGCGAACCTGTGCAGAAGTATAGGAGCTGTCTAAGCTTCTCATGTCGACACCTGCGCGTGGGATCTGATGCACAGCTGCCACAAGAAGTCATTCATCTTCAGGAGTCAGTACGAGTACAGGTATGTTTTAAAGCAAACACTTCTGTGCAATGCCATATGTATTTTTTAGACTACTTTTACAGCCTGCTACATAACACGCACTGGTGCAAGTACTCTTAGATAGTGGGGCTTTTTAATGCTCACTCTCTCAAAAATTAAATATTTGAAATAAAACTGCCTACAGCCGAATTGTGACCCCTAGCCTATGTGTACTTTAATCAAACTTTTCTCCTGAGGCTTGCATGCACCCCCATGCTTAATTGTGTCTAAATGTTAATTGCTTAGACTAGCAATGCAACGTAGCTTCAGATTGTTAATAAATAACGGGTGGTGACGCACACCCTGCTGTTATCAACAAATTGATGTTTATCAAATTGATCAGTGTGTCCTTTTGAGATAAATTACAGTCTGCAGAGGGGTTGTGGCCTCTAAGCTACGTGTGTACCCTTCCATTTCCAGTGCTTTGCAGCCGTTTAAAAAAATTCTTACAGTTTCTCGTTGCTCAAATGGGTGCAATTTCTGATATTTATGTTGCCTTTGTTTTTATTGCTTGATTTTCCTTGCGAAAAAAGTGTCACTCATAGTTGTTGAAATGTCACTCATAATTACGCTGACATTATAAAAATGTGACACTTAGCAATCTGAAACCTTGGCAGCTATGCTTCCTTTATGTCCGGCCTGCTGCTGTTAGCTGTACTTTCGGTGCCAGCTGCGCCCCTCCACGTGCACAAACCATGAACTGAACATTGCAGGCATTGCCCTGTAGAAACGTAGACATGGCCGCCGGTTGTACAGTGGGGTGTCGGAGAGCATTCCATAAAGAATAGAACCCTGCGAATGCTGGTAATTTCTACGTTTTTATTTCTTTATTTGAAATTTTATACCACACGCAGACGATGTTAAAGTACTCTACAGTTTTTTATTTTTACAATAAAATTTGAGAAATTATTCCAAATAATAAACATACATATTTACAAAGAAATGTTCAGGATGACGGCAGAGCATTTTGCAATTTGTAGATGCATATTTTGAGAAATGCATCCAAGTCATATAAATCCATGTTAGCAAAGACGTGTTGTCTTATAGTGAACGTTAAGTAGTCAGTTTGTTCTTCTCTCTACAATATTTGATTTAAGAATGACACTGCATATGTGGCGGTGCAGGTGCTGGAGAGAGCTGCAATTAAATGTCACAAACGTAAGTGTTAGTGTTAGGTGATATGAGGCATGAATATGGAGTTTTATTGGATAAATAAAAAATCCATATTCTGGGTGCTGTTATTGAGATGGAGTAAGGGCCTACTTCGGAGTTTGGCCGATGGGATGCTCAGACACAAATGTATTACAGGTGCATTGTAGCCTATAGCCTTTGTATACAGAGCACAGGATATTTGCCACTGTGTGGCAGAGTATTCCATTCACCAATCTCTAAATAAGGCCATACGATTTTTTTATATTGAATTTCAGAGCTACAAGCATCAGTGCTTCTTTGTTTCTGGGGTTTCTGTTTTGCCCAGTGACATCTAATTGCTGATGCTAGGTAGGTTGGTGAAGGGCTTTGAAGGTTATGCACACTGTCCTAAGTATGCAGTGTTTCTCTACTGGGAGCGAGCTCAGACATTATCTAACTGATGAGCTGTGGTCTGCCCTTTTCCATGTTTGCAGTAAGCCTTACTGCTGAGATTAATAATAATGTTGGGGAAGCCAGGCTCGATAGGCCAGTGAGTAGGGCAGTTTCACATACCTACCTGGTGACATCTAGAGAATGGATTAAAGTTTGCAGATCTTGTTTTTAACATAAGGCACCACAGCATGCACAAATCTTGCACGGAAATAAGATCTGCTATTCTCGAGTTAGGGCACGAGATAGGGGTTGCCTTAAAGCTGGTATTAGTGTTTGAGTTGGAGTGACAGTCAATATTAGTGTTAGAAAGAATTAGGTTACAACTAGGATGAGGGTGATGGTTAGATGAATGGGATAGGGGTGGAACAAGGACTGGAATTATTAGCATCGCTTGGATTAACAATAGGTTTAGAGATACATGTATGATTATGCTTAGATTGCGGGTTAGTTTTAAGGTTTGGATGAACAAAAGTGTTTCGATTGGGTCTTACCGCAGGTTTGTGGTTAGGGTTTGTGTTCTAGGTTTAGAGTTACAGTTAAAGTAATTGAGCCAACAATTGTGCAAGGAGGAATCCAGACTGCTTAACACCCAGCCTTAGCACAGAGGCCAGCAATTTACAAATAAACATAGAATTGTCAGAGACTGTATCAAGCTCTGAAAACTATAAAGGGCCTACCACAGCAGGCTTCTTTTTTTGGTCACTCTGGTGAGACACTAAAAACACACACAACATGGGCCCTTCTTTAAAAATGCAAATGAGTAAAATATCTGGTTACCACATTATCAAGCCAATACCTGCCTTAATACTGTACAGAGGGCTTGTGACACATTCATATGGGAGGGGGACTAGAATTTTGTTGAGTCAGAGAAGGTAATAACCAAGAGAAACATGATTGGGAACACCCAGTGGTGCTCGAACAATTTTCAGAGTGGTGTCGCTGCCATCAGTGCTTCCTCACTGAACTCACAATGTTGAACTTATATCATTAAAGCATGGTGTGTTCGCGCAGTGTCATTTATAGACAGCACAATCTCCATTGAAGTGGTCATTTAACTTGCAAAGACATACAATTTTACAGATAAAACTAATGTAGCGCACAAACGATGTGTGGAAATCGGGTGTCAATCAATCAAACAAGCAGGATTTGCATAGCGCTACTTATAACCTGTGAAGGTATCTAGGCGCTGGAGGGTGGGGGCGGTGCTGCTGATTAGGGACGTTAATCGAATAACCATGTTTTTAGGTCCTTCCTGAAATCCTTCAGGGTGGCAGTCTGTGTGTTCTCCTTTGTACTGCCAGTCACCGGTGTATTTAACTGTGTAGCCTTGGACGGTGTCATGTATGTGCATGTAACTTGCATGATCGAGGTAACTATTAGCGGCGATACTATGTGTCTCTCGGTCCTTTTTCCCCAGCACGCCTCATCCCCCTCTCCAGGGGCGGCAATCTGAGGGATAGCCCCGGGCGCCACAAGCTCTAGCTACGCCTCTGACCAGGGTGTACCTAGAATTATTAACTGGATCTGTGGTATATCTATTAAATTCAGTCACTTTCTTGTGCCGTTGAAAGAACACAATTTAAATGGGAAAAGTACAATATGTTAAGGGCCATTCTTTCTGTCTATTTTCTATTCCCAATGTCTTAATAAATGCTGATCAGGAACATTTCTGGTAACTCTTTAGTCTATTGTTACAGATACTTATGAATATACCTTTTTTTTGTCAAACAAACATACATATACAGTAATATGTGTGGTTCCAGGCTGCAGTTAATTCCTCAGGATATTTTTGGGGGGAGTCTGGCAGAAAGATGGGCTCAGTGGATTGCTCACTCTGTCTGTTGAGAATTCTTGTTAAAACTTCTTTTTAGGATTCTTTGGGTTTTGCCTAATGAAATGTATGTTTGAGTCATATTATAAAGCAAAAACCAAAGGAAATGATGGACGGAGTGTTGAACATTGCAAGCACTCACCCCCAGTCAACTGATCTGGGTTTAATCCATCACCGTTCTTTAGCCCACTCTGCCACCCCAGTTCAGACATGGCCATATGCAAATCAGTCTGACCCTGTGCCTCATGGGAACAGTCCAGCCCGAACTGCCAAGCCATGTCTTCCCTGGACCGGAAACAAGCTTCCTAGGACCGGTTTCTGGCATTTCATTGTTGCTTTGTTCGCCATAAGTTGGCAGGGTATGCTCAGACGTGAGTCCCTTGCTCACTTTGCCACTGGATTCAAGCAAGCCTGGCTGAAGACGGCTGAAATGCCAGAAACCGGTCCTAGGAAGCTTGTTTCCGGTCCAGGGAAGACATGGCTTGGCAGTTCGGGCTGGACTGTTCCCATGAGGCACAGGGTCAGACTGATTTGCATATGGACATGTCTGAACTGGGGTGGCAGAGTGGGCTAAAGAACGGTGATAGATTAAACCCAGATCAGTTGACTGGGGGTGAGTGCTTGCAATGTTCAACACTCCGTCCATCATTTCCTTTGGTTTTTGCTGAGTCATAATATAAACATATTTCTGACTCTTTCTTCATTAGAAAAGAAAGGATGAAGTACACCAATCTCCATGGGCTCGGGAGATACTACAGTGGATTTATCAGAAAGCAGAACTAGCCTTCCTCTTTCCCAGTCCCTATATCTTGGGTCTGACTTTATTTTTTTCCTTCTTCCTTTATGTTAAACGTTGGCCCATTTCAATCTCTAGATCCATTAACTCACTACAAACTGTAGGCTTGTTGGAGATCTAGCTAGTAATCTTGTAATTTCTCATTTAATACTCTCAGTGGGCATATCAGCATCTACAACTAAGCTCTGAAATTGTGATAAAAATGCTTAAAGGTCCTTTTTATCCTGTCTTAAATCCATCAACTCTGAACCAAATGACTGAGTTACTGTCCTGATATTAAACATATGCTATAATCCATTTTTGAATAAATCCACATTTTACAGCAGAGGACTGCCTTTAGTTACCGAAGGAACTGACCAGACTGCTGCATCACCAATTAACTGGAATAACATGAAGGCTAAATTTAAAGCATGTGTTGGGAATGTTGTGTGCTGGCATACAAAATTGAAACTGCATTCTTTAATGAAGATTACCTAGCTTCTGAGGATCGCCAGTATAGCATTCCTGGGGAGCTCAAGAAATAAGGGGATGCTACAACAATTGGTAATGGCATGTAGGCGGTAGCTACTCAGTCTTGAGAATTGAATGGCACTGAAAATACAGATGCTTGAAAAGGATCAGTGGCTGAAGTAGAGTGCTTACATCCAAAAGTGCTGCTTGTGATGCATATAGTGGACCTAATCTAGCTGCCAAGTTAGCAATTTGCTGCCTTGAACACTAGTTTTTTGCTCTAAATTCAGACACATCTTTCTGAAAGGGCTTCAATTGCTCACCCTAAAGCACCAATGGTGAAGGAAATAATGTCCATGATATCTAGGTGAAGACTCCACTTTAGTTTCTTCGACTGAAACAGTTGTCACCTGGTTCACCTCCACAGGAGTATCATGGAATCATGTCAATGCCCTCACTGTCCTACCCTGGTATCCTGCAGTTCACAAAGAATGCACAAATAAACTGGAAAACACCCACAGGGGGGCAGGGGAATGTGGAAAGAGAATCACACATCCTGACACTATAGCAGTTTCTGACATGCTTCTGATTGTGCTCACACAGGGCACTTCACTGACTACAAACCCGAACCTGGAAGCTGTAACATATTCACTAAAGAAAATAGGCTTCCTAATAAATAGTGAAGTGTATATATACAAAATAAATTGTGAAAGCAGTACTCATTTTTAAGAAAATACTTGTCTGATGTAGCTCAGCATGGGTTTCTCTGACATATGAAATCTATTTAGTAAGGAGCCTGGATAAAGACAAACATAATTATAGGTGTCTGTGAAGTATGTATATCTGTTTCTGTTTTAGAAATTCAAACATGTAAACATGTTCAAGCACAAAAATAGTGAAACAGGAGGGGCAACAGAAAACAAGCTAACACTTTCAAAAATTTAAGGGCCTTTTATACCAAAAGGCTTTTCACATTCTGTGTTGATACGGAAAAAAAGTTAGTACATAACGGCCTACATTTTTGAGAAAACAAAGCCCCAAAAAATACATCCAAAAACTAAAAGAAATGTGGAGCATCTTACCTCAGAGCTTAATTTAGCTCTGTTAAAACATTAATTACTTAAATTACTTAAATATTGGTCTCCAGCTTGCTCTGGAGTTCATGTCATAAAATCTTTCAGTAGATTAGGAAGGCAATTAAACAAAATGAAATGGTTTCACCTATTGAAAGAAAAAAAAACATAATGAACTGCAAATAGGGCTTCAGTAACTTACATGTTTGAGGAGCAAGAAATTCTGTTTTTTGGACGTTCATCATCGGTATGGTCCAGCACTTGGTGGCTGAATGCTTTAGAAGAACCACCCTCTCCTGAGGAAAGAGGTAGGAACGTGGGATGTGACTTTGATATGGATCTCTCCTGTCCTCAAGTGATGATGGTGACTAGCCTGTGTTTCTCTCTGTTGAGGTCTTTAAGAAAAATCCTTAAATCTAGCCAATACACCTGCAAGACCATTATTCATTGACTAATCACAGCAAGTCTGGACTATTCTAAAGCCCTATATCTGGGTCTGCAACTCTACCTAGTTTGGAGGCTTTAGGTTGTATAAAATGCTGTCGCCCACATCTGAAGAAGTCACACTGGCTTCCGGCACAAAAGTGGATCCACTTTAAATGCTTAATGTTGACTTTCAAGGCTATCTATGTGAAAGTCCCCAGTATCTGATGGACAGACTCAGTCATCATCAACTCAACAGACTGCTTAGGTCCTCCCATTTATACCTATTACAAATTCTGAAGATCCAAAGGACTAGGAAAGGAGGATGCTCCTTTTCAAGCCCCTGAACTGTGACATGAGCTTCCACCTCTCTTCATGCCATCCCTTCAGAACTGTGCTTTTAATAACAATTGAAAACTTGCCTCTTTCACATAATCTAAAATAGTAGTCCTTTGTGTTCAATGTTTCATTTTCCTTTCTTTCTTTCTTTCTTTCTTTCTTTCTTTCTTTCTTTCTTTCTTTCTTTCTTTCTTTCTTTCTTTCTTTCTCTTCCCTTCTTTCTTTCTTTCTTTCTTTCTTTCTTTCTTTCTTTCTTTCTTTCTTTCTTTCTTTCTTTCCTTTCTTTCTTTCTTCATGCAGGCTACATACACTAACATGCCCAGCATACTTGGGATGCTAGTGCTTGAAAAGTAAATATAAAAAGACTTTGGAGTTTCAGTGGTGACACAGTGTTACAGTTACAAATCCTGGTGACCTCTAAATGCTATCACTTTTGCCTAGATGCCCATCCACCTGTGTTTTTATGGTTGCTAATATGGTGTAAGAAGGTCTACCCCTCATGGTATGGGTCGCCTGAAGGTGGTTTGTTTTGTACCATTTTTGCTACTTATGTAATACAAAATTAAACATATTGAACTACTGGCTTTATAGCAATGGTTAATTTGTAAAAAAAAGTAAGTGCCAGGGCTCTCGTCAGGAGGCAGTTCGCACCAGCCCATTTCTCCTGTTAACTCCGCCTAAAACAGGACCAACTACCAACCATGAAAGAGGGGAGAGGATGTGGCATAATAGCCAGAGCGGCCAACTTCGGAGATGGGGAACCAGGTTTGAGTCTCAGCGCTGGCTTAACATCCTATGATTCTGGGCAAATCACGTAATCTCCCCATGCCTACTATAAATGAATGTGAATGTGTCCTTAACTGGAGCTCTTGAAAAGTGCTGGTGTTGATGATTAAGTGCCGTTGCTGAGCACTGTAAACCACTGGCTCAAATTAAGCGCTGCTTTATAGCAGAAATGTATTTGCTTCAAGGGTGCTAAAATGAAGAAGCCTAAATATGAAACCATAGCCAAAACGTGTCGCTCATAAATTATGTTATTTGAGTTAAAGAGATAATTTATCTTAAGAAAGTCTAATTCATAAAAAACCCTTTAAAATAAACAGATGTTACCCTTTTTTTTTATTATGTCATACAAAACGAAAACATTATTTAGTTTATCCAAGCAAATTCGTGTTTCAAGGTTACAAAATACTATTTACTTTCTTCATTTCTTGCAAGGTAAACAGTACAAATTTATTGTAATCACTTTTTCTCTTTGAATCTTATTTTGCTCTGGTGCAAGTACTTTTTTCTCGTATTATACATGCAGCGACAATTGTGCAGATGAACACGCACAATTTTGCAACTCTGATCTGACCAATGCATAATATCTTTATAGAGCTCTCGTTTTTCCTACATGGTATAAATGTGTTGATCTATAAAGAAAACATGTTCTGAGTAAGATTGAAAACAACTTTGAAAAACACCTTCATAGCTAAAATCCTTGCAAAATGTCTGTTATCTGCGGTGATCTTGGGAAATAACAAATGGTGACATTTGCGACTTTATGGACAAAGACATCAAAGATATTTCATGTTTCGGTGGCTAATAAATCTGTTCAATGTTGCCATTCATTTTATCGGGAGTGCATGGCCGCAGCAGGGGCTGTGGGATGTTTATATCAACAATCACTTTGCCACCATGTGTCTGTGAAAGCTTGTACTTTCTCAGGACTGAAGGGCAGGCTGGCAGCGCACACACCCGCCTCAATGTCAGAGGACGAGAAAGACATCTCAGTGAGTAATACCTTCGGCATCAATATTAACACGCTATTTAAGGTAATCATTCTCTTCGAACCGTACCAGAGCACACATTATTTTTTACTGAAATACAGAATCCAATGCTAAATGAGAGTTATATTATCGAATGAACTCATCAAAATCCCCTTGGAGATAAGGTCATTTAATTAAACAAAGTTCAAAAACATCATCGGTTTCCCAATTACTGCAGAAGGCAAGATTTGACAGCCTGGAAAAGTAAGCTTTTGCAGGGATCCTGTGGCTTTCATTAAGGACCTGTTAAAGAGGGAGCAAGGAACATCCAGGGCGTTCCTCACTGCCTACCTCTAATGGCAGCATAGACATGTTACTGGAACGGACGTGACATCACATGCCCTCTAAATCACTATTGCATCACTGATGCTGAGATAACACTAACTTTGACCCGGAAGTCTATATATTTCATAGCATTTAAACATTAAAATCCTGAGGGAACTGCACGATAGTGCTGGAGCACTGAGCCCCCTGTCCAATTTTCCCTGCAATGGACCTTTTTAGGTGCCTAAGGAATACAAGCATTTGCAATGCAATAGGTCTCGCATTCATGCGAGTTTTAGCTATTGGCATTGTAAAGGACAATGCCTTTTATTTATGTATTGGGTTTTAAAACATAAATAAAAGGCATTGTAATTTACAATACTAGTAGCTTAAACACTCACAAATGTGAGACCTATCGCATTGCAATAAAGGGCCTTCTCAACTGCTTGTTAGATTGTAAATATCAAAGGAAGAGACCGGCCTGCGACAACTTCAAAGTAGTTGTGTAAGTGTTGTATATTGCACAGACACAAAGTGTGAAGTGAGAGTTACATGTGAATCGAGCTATAAACACTAACAAAGCGCTCCAACATCTTTCGCTCTATGATTACACCAGAAGGAAGAGCTGGAGGGGGCGCTATTTCCTTCCCTCTCCGTGATTTGAGTGTGCAGTGTGTCATTGCATAATGTCATTGCTATCTTTGGCCTAATAAATAAAAACACTCCAGCTGTAATAGGGTCCTGGATTCACCTCCTGGTGCAGGGCGGGCTGTGATTTATGGCAGGCATGTAGGGAGGGAGGGATGGTCTTGGATTCAGCTCTGACCTCCTATAGTGCCCCTGCTATTATTAGTGAGCGACAAGTGCTCAGGTGGTGGTATTGGTGTTGGCATTGGTATTGGTGGTGGTAGTATTGATGGTATTGGTGGTGGTATTGGTGGTGGTGGTGGTGGTGGTATTTGTCATAATATTGGAGGAGGTATTGGTGGTGGTGGTATTGGTATTGGTAGTGATAATGGTGGTGGCATTGGTGGTGGTATTGGTGGTATTGGTGGTGGTGGTATTGGTGGTGGTATTGGTGGTGGTGGCATTGGTGGTGGTGGTAATGGTGGTGGTATTGGTGGTGATGGTGTATTGGTAGTGGTATTGGTGGTGATGTTGGTGGCGATGATGGTATTGGTGGTGATGGTGGTATTGGTGGTGGTGTTGGTGGTGGTGGTATTGGTGGTGTTGGTATTGCTGGTGGTCGTAGTATTGGTGGTATTGGTGGTGGTGGTATTGGTGGTATTGTTGTGATGGTGTTGGTGGTATTGGTGGTGGTGGTATTGCTGGTGGTATTTGTGGTTGTGGTGGTATTGGTGGTGATGGTGGTATTGGTGGCGGTGGTATTGGTGGTGGTGGTATTGATGGTAGTGGTGGTATAGGTGGTGGTGGTCGTGTTGGTGGTGGTGGTTTTGGTGGTGGTATTAGTGGTGGTGTAGGTGGTGGTATTGATGGTGGTGGTATTGGTGGTGGTGGTGTTGTTGTTAATAAAGCAGGCTTTTGAAAACAAACCATCAGGTGGCTTAGTGCAGATGACATGTAACACAGATGTGCTGTTGTCAGCTTCAGCCCATTAGCACACAATTATGTACTACCTGAAATACACATGACTTAATTCGCTAATCATTTCTAAATCCATTTCATTTGGGTGGGGTGGCGGGGATGAAACAGACACAAGATAATGCCGGGTTAATGTGATTGGAAGCGGGCGCCATGTTATGGGGCGGCCATGCTGCTTAAAAAAACACAAGTGGTTTCAGCTGAAGCAGCGCATGTCCGGCTGGCAGTCAGAGAAACTCAATAATGTAAATAGTGCTTACAGACGAAATAACAGGTCCTGTGTAACAACTGAAGTAAAGAGGTCAGTAGTCATTGGAGGGTACAAATGAAGACATGCCTGTACTAAGGACTGACTAACAAGTCTATTAACGAATCCGAAGACAGCATTTACAAAAGACAATGACACAAGCCAATGAAAAATATGTGAGGAGAGTGGGCGCGGCTTCTCTCCCATACTCTACAACAGCAGACTCGCAGAGCGAGCAGTGTATGCGCGCTGCCGCTAGGCACAACCTAAAAAGGGACTTAACATCATCCACAATTTCAATTTACAGTGTAACCAATTAGGCCACACAATGAGGAACCAAAGTCAGTAAATGAGATTAAGTATGGGTTTATTACAAATTTAAAGCCAGACTGATGTATACAGGTCTAAAAAATATATTGTAAAAGTACAGATTTACTACTAGCAGGCCAAATCATCTAACAAAGTCAGTCTTAATAACATAAAACATACAAGGAATTTGGTGATAGCAATGAAGAAAATCAAAAATAAAATTTGATGATTGGTGTAAGATTTGTGGTCCTCTTGCCTATTATGCATGAGAAAATCTAGATCTCCTAAACTAAACCTGGACTAAAAGAACAGATTGGCAAAACCTTAGTCAGATCCTGTAAAGGTGGAAGGCATCAGCATAGTGGAAATCTGTAGATGTTCTCCAATATAAAGTGTATTGTATAGCATCAAACCACACAGCAGAGATACGTGAAAAGGTCTATACCCCTCTGAGTCTAAAAGGAATCTGACTAAAACTGAAGTGTGATCACCAATTAAACTGCACAAAACAACATTCCAGAATCTCACATCTTGTGTCACATTACTTTCCACCTTTACACGGTAAGATTTGGCAACTACATTTGAAACTACTTTCCTTTGGTCTGCACATCAGAATGTCATTGAATTCCTCCCATCTCCCAATTCTGCACCAACAGTAGTCCTCCCTTTGTTCATTAAGGCTTCTCGTCCTTGCCAAAAGTGCTCCTTACAAACCTCACTGGCTCTCACACACAAGTGCCTTTTTCTGTACTTTAGATCATACAACTGCACTTGCAGAGAAGTTAAAAACATTGCAACCCGAACAAACTTTTCGTTGAAGGTTAAACAGTAAGAAATCCAGATGCTTAGGGCCTTTGGTCAAGTTAATGTGCCAAACGTTTCAGTACATGTTTAAATACATGAGTATGGATATATTTACAGTTAAAATATATATACAGAGTACTATTCAAATGAATACATCATTAAATGAGTTAATAATAATATTCAAACCACACAAATGCAGATTTAAGCGAAAACTGCAATTTGATGTTACAGAAAGGAAAACATTAGTATGTACATCTGTATAAATGTTGAGATTATACAGTAAATGCACTTTCTGTTGCTGTTCAGTGCACCACATCACGTTAATGATATTAAGTCACACGAATACATGAGGCCATGTGCAAATATAAATACGTGATGGCAACCAAAAAAACCGGGTGGAACCAGAATTACTCTCCTCCAATAGTTAACACTTGATAATAACAGTGACAAATGACAAGCACCTAAAACGGCTGAGAGCTAAATGTCTGCTTAATTTAAAAATAATTAGTAAAATGACTTGAGCTACAAGGACATAAAAACTACCTATACCAGTCTCAAGCAGCAGCTTGTGAATTATAAGTAGTGATCCAGAGTTTCTGGGCTCAAGGATTTACCTCCTTTACTGGATCATAAACTTTTACTTACTTTCTAACTTGGTCCTCTGATGAACCTTTGTAAGTCGCACTCAGGGGAAAGAGAGTTAGCTTAATCAATTGATTGATCATTGATCAATTCAAATTTCAAATAATAGTGCAACCAATGTGGCTGCACAATGAGGACCAGGAATCAGTAGCCAAGGATGTTTATTACAAGTTAGTAATAACGTTCAGGTAAATCTCTCTTAAGACCATACTATATAGGTATAATATAGCAACAGGAAGGGAAAGCCTCTTGAAGAAATTTAGATGAACAAGAATTAAACAAACAAGCAGCTCTCTTTGCTACAATGCTGAACATTAACATGAGTATTTGGTGCTCAGAAAATAATCTCATTTGGTCCATTCTATACGAGCAATCTAAGTCTTCCAATCACAGACCAAACCACAGAAATTCTCAGAGTTCAGAAATCACATACCACTATAGAAATTGATCGGGATAAGACACAAGAGTATGAGTAACACTAGCAGTAGCATTTCGGAAGCTTGGTCAAGAGTCTTCAATAGATCGAAAATAAGATTCAGTCTAAACCACACTTAGGGACTGTACCATAGGGGAATGTCTTTAAGAGTCCCTTCATGGTGCAATAGGGTTTAACAAATGGTTCAGGTTGGAGTTCAAGGAAGGTTCTGCATAGCGTCTGCAGAACGGGGTCAGGCAAAGAAGTTAAGCATAGAGTCTGTAAGAAAGTCCGAAGTCATCGGCCCACATCAGCCAGCGCATACAATAAGTTATAATTGCTAGAGTCTGTTGGCAACTCCCCTTTGGTTGCATCATCAATTGAAGTCAATTGTATGTGTTTCAATCTTGGATTCATATAGTACACACTGCAATAATAGAGAAGAATCTCATAATGGACATGGGAACACAGTCTTAGTCACATACTCAGGCTAGAGCATAAGAGTCCAGTATTCGTCCAGAGGATTCTCATGTGCTCGTAGGGAATTATGAAATGAAATACAGGCCTTTAGAGTAAAAATGCTGACTTAAGACATTAAATAAGTGATGTAGATTTAATATGCACGCACACATTTAAACATATATGAATATTATATTTATTTAATACTTTTGGTTCACTTGGCATAAATCATACAGTAATAAAATAAAATTGCACAATAGTGACTGGGAGCTACGTTGACAGTACATACATGTAACATTAATGCATGCATTAAATCACCTTTGTTGTTTAACTTATGCTAAGACAGTACACATATAAGGATCATTAAGAGCTAAGAACGATATCCCTAACAATTACAAAGACAATCTAGCCCACGTTTAGAAATCATGAGCAATGCTTCAGCTGTGAAGTAAAGAGTATGGTTTTTGGAAACAATTACACATTACTACATTTTATCTTTGCAATGTAGCATACATTTTAACTGCAAATCCTTTTAGTTGAAATAAAGCATTTATATTTTATTATTACATGTCAGTCACTGTATTAATAAACATCAAATGATTATTTCCAAATCAATTTCATTAAATGCATCTCTATTTAGTGGAGACAGTTCCTAAGATAAACATCAAATGCATTTCTTTTAACATGAGTACATATTATGTTTGAGAGCTGCTAATTCTACAGTAAGGACTCTCTTCAACAGTAGAGCTGGATGCAGTGGTGCATGAAACTTATGATATGTAGTACTCATGCAGCATTTATTCTGTGTGTCATGCATCATTTTTATATGGGTTTTAGTGATGTGTAAAGAGTTGACAACTTTTCGCTGCACCAATTGTAAAGAAATTACAGCATTAGCAGAAAAAGGACGAAATTGAATTTGGAGGAAAAGCCCTCCTGGTCTGGTTCTAATTAAGTATGTAATTCTGAAACCTACAATGCTGTTCCATAATTGAAAAGAATCACAAAATGGAAAAACTGAACCATAGGTAAGAGAGAACCAGGGAATAATCAGTCAATGTTTATTCCGAAAATAAAATTTCCATCAAATGTACAGAAACACGATATACATAAAAAGATAATTACATAATTATTCATGAAACAAATACTAACCCAGTATCTAACTATGAGAGGGTGGAAAATTCCACTCCGCCAGCGGAGTTCACAGAGTTTTGCCCACTCCACGCTATGTGAGTATCAAGAAGTTCTGGCAATATTCCCCCAAGTGCCACGTGGCAGAATTTTTTCTGTCCAGCTGTGCAATGTTAAGTTGGCAAGCGATAATTTGCATCCCCTAGCACGATTTTCAGGCACTAGAACGGGCAGTCGCAGCAGGTTGTGACCATTCACATTGAGAAAGCTGTCTCTTGAGTAGAAAATCTACATGAGCAGCAGAAAGAAGCAGCGTCCTCTGGCACTCCGTGTGGTGCCATTCACACTGATTTTATAGTAGGATAAGAAGGGGTAATCGGTCCCAAACCCTTACTGGCCGTATTTAATTGAGCAAATAATGGCGATAGTTCTTGTCCTTGGCAGGGGGAGACCCCTAACCCCCTAGTCTAGAAAGAATTCCAAGTGAGTGTCCGGACAAGCTAAACAGGTTTTCTTTTCACACGGAGAAAATTCCAATGCAAGGTATGCAGAGTAAATATTTTTATTTTTGGGTGTTTGTGACTCTTTTCCAAGGGTCAGATTCAATTTGTAAGAAAGGAGTGACAGCAACACGTGTTTCGCCCCCTTTACACGGCCATCCGGCCTGGGGCTTCCTCAGGGCATAGAAAGTTTCTGAACAGGACTTGTGTGGTCCTGTGGTATCAGCTTATGGTATAATTCTCAAAGTAATCTCTGGCATATTGCCCTTGCATCGAAAGTTTCAGCAGGCCCGTGTAAAGGGGGTGAAACACGTGTTGGTTGTCACTTCTTTCTTACGAATTGACTCTGACCCTTGGAAACGAGTCACAAACACTATAAATTAAAAATATTTACTCTGCATACCTTGCATTGGAATTTTCCCAGTGTGAAAAGAAAACCTGTTTAGCTTGTCCGGACGCTCACTTGGAACTGATTTTATAGCACATACCAAGCTCCCAGGCACTAAAAATCGCCCACTCAAGGAACTCTTTGGAATCTCACTGAGTTTTCATGCAACTCATCAGAATTCCTTGAAGTAAAACTGCATGAGCTCAGCCCACCTCTTCATATTATCCTAACATTCGCCTCCGCCCCTGGAACTAGTTACACTTACAGTTTGATGAAATTTACCCCAAACACCCCATCCTAGAGTAATCTTAAGGAATTCATCATATTTGTGCTTGTTTATATTACATCAAACCTATATCAACAGTTTCCTTTTTTCAGGTCAACATGTTATAATGAGTGATGCAGTATCCACATTTAATGTGCTCTGGTTTTTCAAAGAGTGTATTTTCTAGCTCTGCTACATATTCCAACAGTGACCTAAATCAAAGTCTCATCAATGCTGAGTATGAGGGGCAGTAGAGGAGAAAATGCATTTCATCTTCTGTGCTAAAAGTGGAACAATGTCACAATTTAGAAGTGCCCTCTTGACATTTAGTTGTAATAGAAGCAATAGAAAACGTGCATACATGGAGTACATTACATTTAATATATTTCCAATTACATAGTTAAGTAGTTGCTAAGGAACTGCAGAGGTTGCAGTAAAAGAGTTCTACCTTTTAAATCCCCTACTGAGTGTTTGGCACATGGTTGCAAAGCAGACCAAAATGGCAAAATGCCCAATTCTACTTTAGTTTGTGTGACATGGGGCAACCAGTGAGCAGTATCATCTGTATTCGATTGTAGAGACACTTGTAAGGATGTTCGATATATTGTGGCGGCAGACTTAGCCTAGATCCTAACACAGTGAAAAGTAGGGTTATTGGCTGTCACCTGTTACACTTCTCACCACTGAATCCATCCTTAGAGTATTAATTGGGATTGTTTAGGGCACAATACATATCTTTCAAAAACATGATGCATCCTTAATAGATACATTAGGTCTAAGTGGCATGACCGTTCCCATCATACAGCAACCGTGCAGAAATCTTCTCAACATGGGACATAGCCATCCTAGTTTATAACAATAAGCATGAAGGATAACGCCACACTTATTATTTATGGTCACATTCTTCTCAATTTGAGGATGCAATACCCCATCTATCAGACCCCATTTTGGGGGGACATGGGGACCATAGGGACTACTGGACCTCAACCTGGGGAGTTGACGTTGTTTGCCACAGACGTCCCTGGGGAAAAGTCCAACTTTTTTAGGAATTGACTCTCAGGGTAATGAGGGATAGGCACCTTCGGCAGGTAGTGTGAAGGGAGTCCAGCTCAGATTTCAACAATCAACCAGCAGAGCCAATAAAGTGAATACCCCTCCAAGTGCTTAACCTTGCAATAAAGAAAGGTATGTTAATCACACAGTCATACTAGTTTCAAGTTTATTTATTTGATTTAGTTCTCTATTTAGAACAACACATTTCTAAAAAGATAAATAAAATACATTTGTTATTTAAAAATTGGTAATTGATCATTCTGATACAATTTTATAAAGGTTTTTAAAAATGTAAACAGTTTATAACACACAAATTCATTAGGAGGTGACCTAAGAAGCGAAATGAAACTCTGAATGGATGTACAATTACATCTTGTTTGAATTAGTTTTAATTACCGGTTTCTGGCTCCTACCACTGTTGAATTAGGGCAAAGAAACAAAACATGCTTCAAGTCTTGCACCCCTCCATTATAAAGGTCACAAATACTACAGGCATTTTTGTTAAAAATCCATGTAGAGGTAAATGATTTAAAAGGGAGAATCCCGAGCTGAAGTAGTATAATGCACCGCCTGACTCCATGCCTTATAGTAAAACGAGTATACTGTTGCACTTGTTTATATTCTATTGTCTCTACATAAGGTTCATAATGATGCTATTTAGAGCTGAGTTGGATGTCAATATCGCAGCTTATCCTCGGTGTTAAATGTTTTAGGAAAAGCCTCAGCTGTGCAGGAGACCAAGATTTCAGCACTTCAGTTGTACAGTTCGTTAATTTAAGTGCTATAGGTAGATTTTGATTAAAAATGTACTTTGGTGATCCTAAATCAAATGCATCTGTTTTTAGTAAAGATCTTAAAGTGCCTGTACAAGATTGTAGGTTCATTTTATAATGTTGGTAATCCCTCTGGCATATGAGCTGACTATAGCTAACACGAGGCGCAGAGCTTGTGCAGGAACTGCCTGGTGCACTTTAATCAGTTTCCGAAATATTTTCCCTTCTTTAATTTGTATTTGTTGCCATTGTCTTATTGGGATATTGGGATATATTCGAGAGTGTAAGAAAGTACAGGTGGGATCTTGGAACTGAAAACCTGTAAAAGAGAAGAAAAATGCCTGTGCCCACTGGCGAAATATAATCATTGGAGAGCCCCGACGTGTACATCAGCTTTACGGCCCAGGTGCTGCAGATGAGGGGTGTTTTGTGAATTTTGTGTAAATATACACCCTAATTAGGTGTATTCCTTCACCACTTCTAGCAGTCTTCCCCCTAGGGTCCATTTGTATTTTGTATATTGTTTTCTTCCTCCGAACGGAACTATTTTCGTTTTTGTTATATTTGGCACTAGAAAGTTTTCTTTGGAATATTTGGTGAGTACCTTTAAATTCCTTTGTAGGCCGAATGGGGTAAGATCTAATATAACCACATCATCGGCATACATCATAATATGGATTTTACGTAGTGATATTTTTTGGAGAAAATTGATAACTTGTGTAAAACATTCTGGTAGATCGCTGAGATATAAAGAGAACAGAAGGGGAGCTAAAAGGGAACCATGCCTGAGACCATTTGGTGTAACTATTGGACGAGTGAGTCCCTTCTCTTTTCCCATTTGTACCTGACACCATGTTTCCAAGTGAAGTGATATAGCTTGTCAGGGATTACAAGTTGTTTAAGCTTACTCTAGAGTGTGGGTCTATACACTCTGTCAAATGACGTCATGAATTTGACGAAGACTGAGTAGACGACCTGTGATTTTAAGACCACGTATTTGTCAATTATTGTTTGTAATGCTGCTATGTTTTCCTTTACAGACAGTTTCTGTCAGAACTCAGCTTCATTTAGGGGGATCAATCCAAGCTGAAAACACCCAATCTTTAAGATGATCCAGGACACTAGCTGCAAAGATCTTCCCTGTAGCCTCCAGCAGGGCGATCTCTCAGTAATTGCAGGGAAGCAACCGAGAGCCCTTCTTATAGATTGGGATTACGATGCTCCCCTTCAATGATTTGGGGATTTCACCAGTAACATCGCAGTGGGAGTAGAGAGGGACTAAACATTTACACCCCATTCTTCTGGGTTACTTTGAAGTACTTTTATTGGTATCTGATCCGGACCCATTGCAGCAGAAGATCTAGCATTTTCTATGTGATATTCGATTTGCCGAGGTCCAGGAGCAGCGTTATCAATAATATTTTCGCCTAGCTTGCTTAAGGCTTGGATCGAACCTTCTTGCCTCAAATTTTATTTGTATAGGTTTTGTAGGTATGATTCCCATTCAGTTTCAATCAATCAGTCAATCAGGGAATTGTTAGCGCGCTACTCACCCGTGAGTGTCTCAAGGCGCTGACGGGGGGTCCGCAGATCTGTTTATCCGAACAGCCAGTTCTTTAGGGTCTTCCTGAAGGTATTCAGGGAGGGGGCACGTCTGATGTCTGCTGGAAGCTCGTTCCAGGTCTTGGTTTCAATGTGAGAGAAGGATCATCTGCCTGCTCTGGCTCTGTGGATGCGCGGGGTTTCGGCCAGTGCGAGGTTGGAAGATTGGAGGTTTCTTTTGGGTACGTGGAAGTTGATTCTGTTGTTGAGGTATTTGGGTCTGTTGTTGAGGCATTTGTAGGTGTGAGTGAGGATTTTGAAAGTGACTCTTTTCTCCACAGGGAGCCAGTGGAGACTTTGTAGGTGTTGGCTGATGTGTTTGTGTCGGGGGATGTTCTGTATTGTCTGGAGTGTGCGGAGTAGGTACATGTTGATGCCAACATAAAATGCGTTTCCATAGTCCAGTCTGCTGGTGATGAGTGCGTGGGTGACTGTCTTCTTTGACTCAGGGGGGATCCACTTGAAGCTCCTTACGGAGAACGCGAAGGGTGTTGGAGCAGATGGAAGTTACGGCGTTGACCTGTCAGTTTATGGTGAGTGATGAGTCCAATACGATGCCGAGATTCTTGGCGTAGTCTGAGAGGGTAGGAGACTTCTAATGGCAGTCGGCCACCAGGTGCTGCCCATGCAGAAGGGTTGGTACCTTCTGTCTTCTCTGCGTTGAGCTTCAGGCAGCTGTTGGTCATCCAGACTGCGACGTCTTGCATTCCTTTCTGGAAGTTGAGTTTGGCAGTGGTGGGGTCTTTTGTGAGGGAGTGGATGAGCTGGGTGTCGTTGGCATAGGATACGATGTTTAGACCGTGTTGTCAGACGATGGCTGCGACGGAGGGCATGTAGATGTTGAAGAGGGTGGGGCTCAGTGATGAACCCTCTGGGACTCTGCAGGTAATTTTCGTGGGGTCGGAGAGGAAGGGTGGGAGTCTGATCCTTTGGCTTCTTCCATGAGGAAAGATCGGATCCAGTCCAGGGCTGTTCCTTATATGTCTGCGTCATGAAGTCTGGGGACTAGTGTGCGGTGGGAGATGGTGTCAAAGACTGCTGATAAGTCAAGTAGGATGAGGGCTGTGGAGTGACCTTGGCCCAAGAGGGTGCAGATGTCATCTGTGTAGGCGAGTAGGGCGGTCTCTGTGCTGTGGTTGCTTCGGGATCCAGATTGGGACGGGTCGAGGACGGGGTTCTCTTTAATGAATCGTGTCAGTTTCCTGTTGACTGTTTTCTCTGCAACTTTGGCTGCAAAGGGGAGGAGCGAGATAGGCCAATAGTTCTTGAGGTCGGTGAGGTCAGCTGTGGGCTTCTTGAGCAGGGGTCTCACTTCTGCGCGCTTTCAGTTGTCTGGGAAGGTGCCTGTTTTGAAGTTGGTGTTGATGGTGCGTTGTAGTTCGGGTGTGATGGAGGCCGCGGCTCTGTGGTAGATGTGAGGGGGGCAGGGGTCGGTGGGGGCCCCGAGTGGATGCTTTTCATGGTCTAGGCAGTGTCTTCGGCCGTGATCAGTGTCCAGTTGGAGATGGTGGGCTGGCTGCTGTTGCTGGGTGGCAGGGGGCCGTCTGTGATGCCTGGTGGATGGTCGATGAAGTTGTCATAGAGGTTTTTGATCTTGAGGTGGAAATATGTTCCAAGCTTGTTGCAGAGGTCTTGGGATGGGGTAATGTCTGTTGCTTCGCTGCATGGGTTGGTGAATTCTTGAATGACACTGAAAAGTTCCTTGGAGTCGGTGGAGTTGGCCAGGATGTTGTTGTGAAAAATACTTTATTTGATTAAAAAAAAATGTAATCATAAAAGCAGAACATACACACCACACATATACAAAAAAAGATAATTAAAATGGCCAAGAATTATATGAAAGTTCAAATTTTAAAAATATATAGTGGCAGAATGTTAATGATGTGGCAAAGAAATAAGTGTTACTGTCAGAGACTAAGATGGGAGCCCGGAGTTATAAGGAAACCCAGAGAATGTAAACATTTCATTAAAACAGTCATCAAGTAGCAGTGTCGATAAAAATCATCGAAGCCACATACCCTGATATTGCAGGTGTTGAGAGCACAGGAGATACCAGAATGAAGTCTTGTAGATCTACAGTTTTGTTTTAGACACCTGTGACTCTCTTTAGAATTGTTACCGGGCCTGCAATTTGCTGACTAAATTTACGATATACATGATAAATACAAATAGTAAAACTTATGTTTAAAACTGTATTCTCTGGGTTCAAGGCCACAATAATTGCCTGCCTGCAGGTCCGAGCTCCCAGTCTATTGCATTCTGGCCTCAATTTTAGTCTACGCTGAGTCAGGAGAGCGGGGCAGTGGCATGTAACATGCTCCATAGATTCCACCGAGGCACCACAACCCCTGCACTGTTGATTATTTGACAAGCAACGCCAGATGGGTAAATGTTTCAGCAAGTGCCATTCCCCCAGTCTAAGTGCCATAAATCGCAATTTTAAATACAAAGAATATGTGCAGGGCAGGTATGATGACGGTGATGCCAACTGATAAGAGTTAATGACTGCCCATGCATACTTGCGTTTGGCAAAAGAAGCTTTGTCGATGGTGTGGGACAGAATGCGAGTACGCTTCTTAATGCTGGTTTTAAAAGCTGTTTGACTGGGGTTTAGGTTCCAGAGGTCACCTGCTGAAAATTGCTGAAGACATTCATTAAAAAATGTACTATAGGATCCACTTGGATTATTAGTGCCAATATCAAACCACAGCAAAGACTCAAGGGAACAGGCTTCAGCCCGCCTTAGCTTATGACACAGATGTAAGTAGGCACCTGCGCTGGAAATTTCATAATTTTGGAGGCCCAGTTCTAATCTAATCTGTGCAGCGGAGGCAGATTTCGGCATGTGAAAAACACTTTTATAGATCTTGGTCACGTGTTGATTTAATGTTGTGCTGATTTTACCCCTGAAAATCTCAAGACCATATGACAACGAGGGGCAGACTTTAGCTTTCATAACTTCCATCATTGGGGCCAAACTCGGACCCATCAGTTTTTTTGAGAGTTTTGAAAAGTTCAATCGGAGAGCTGTGGCTTTCAATGAAATGTCACTACGATGCTTGGCGAAGGTGCCCCTAGAGTCAAAGTAAACCCCCAAGTATTTATAGGATTTTCCTACGACAAGACTGGAATTGTTGTATGACCAGCCACCACCTCCATAATGTTTTCTACCGAATATAACCACTTGGGTTTTCTTTAAATTAACCTCTAGGATATTCTTAACGGTATAACTATGTAGTTTGTTTAACAATCCTTGCAGCCCTACTCGGGTAAGGCTAAAGAGGACAAGATGATCAGCATACAGAAGGTTACTTAACTGCACCCCGCCGATCTTGGGTGAATTAATATTTGTCTCGTCCAGGTCGGCTGAGAGATCGGCAATAAGCAGGTTGAAAAGCAATGGGGCTAGCACACACCCCTGTTTCACTCCTCGTGTTGTTAAAATTTTTCGAGACAGATGTGTGCCAGTGCCAAGCTTGACTTGAATCCAGGTGCTGAAATATAGTTGCCCAAAGTGCCTCCCTAGGGACCCGGTCAAAGGCAGCTTTAAAATCAACAAAACAACAGAAGACCAGCTTTGATGAAATAAGCGATTTGTCGATAAGTACTGATAATGCCAGTAAATTAGACGAAGTACCTGAATTTACAGTACAGCCCGTTTGGTTTTTTGGAATCAAGCCTTTTTAGTTCGCCCAGGCACTCAATTCTTCAAGTAAAATGCTCGCGAAGTACTTTGCGTCATTGTCCAGTAAGGCTATCAACCTATAGTTGTTGGGGACGAATGGGCGCCGGACTTATATATTGGGTGAATTACTGCCCCTCGCCATGAGTCTGGTATAGTTGAATAGCTCAGCACAGATCTAAAGAGGGTTGCTAATTGTTGTGCCCAATAGGGAACATTTGCTTTGAACAGGGCCTGTGGCAGGCCATTTGGGCCTGGTGCTCCATCCGCTCTCGCTTTTGATAATATTTTGACCAGCCTTGCTTGAGTAACGGAAATAAAACTCACATTGAGGCTGCGTCAGCTCTTGGGTATTATCCTGGTTCTCCAAAGGCCCATCTTTAGATGTAAAGGAGGTGTTTGTTACTAAAAAGTCTGCACCTTCATTGGCCTTAAAGTGGTCGGTCAGAAATGTAACCCATTCTGCCTAAGCAATGTTTGCACTCCACTGTCTGGTTGTTCCGTTGAGTTGTCTGTTCAGTAATGCCCAAAATGTTCTTGAATTACGGTTTTTGCTTTCCCAAAGAAGTTTACCCTAAAATTGATCGAATTGAAGTTGTTTATCTTGTTTGAATGCCTGTCTATAGTTTTTCTGAGCAATTTTGTAGTTGATCAAACAGTCATTGGATTCTGGATGCCACCTAATTGCCCACTAGGCGGTGTTTCTGATCTTTTTTAATTTCATAGTTTGACTTGATATAAAAAACTGGGAGTACAAGTAGTCGTATGATGATAGCAAAAATGTGACCAATCAGTGATATGAGAAACTATGGGGTGGAGGCCTCCTAATGTAAAAGACAAACATTCCTTCTTGATGTTGGTACTAATTTCATCGTTCCATCTTAAGTGTTTTACATTTTCTGAATGGACTCCAGATGTTGTTGTGGGTGAAGTTCCTCTTGGTGGCTCTGATCTGGTTGTGGTAGTCCGTCATGGCGTCCTTGTAGGTGGTGTGGTTTTCGGTTGTCTTGGTGTTTCTCCAGTTCTTCTGAAGGCATCTGCAGGTGCGTCTGTCTTCTTGGAGAGCAGTGGTGAACCAGGAAGCTTTCCTGGGGCATTGTCTGTCAGGGTTGCCTAGTGGGGCGAGCTCGTCTGTGCAGTTGGAGACCTAGGTGGGGAGTTCTCTGGCTGCGTCGTTTGCGTCGGGTGCCCAGGTGTGGTCGTCTCGGGTGAGGGTGGAGTTAAGTTGCTCATCGATAACCTTGCTCCAGTTCCTTCATGGTGGGCGTGGGGCTGGTTTGGGTTCCTTGGGTTTGTTGATGACGAAGTGTACGCAGTGGTGTACAGTCCATGGCAGCTGCGTTGTGTGACTGAATTGGACGCTGTTTCCTGCCGCGAAGATGGGGTCGAGGGTGTGTCCTGTTCTGTGGGTAAGTGTATTGATGAGTTGTTTAAGTCCGATGCTGGCGAGGTTGTCACAAAGAATAGTGGAGTTGGGGTCGCTGGGGTTGTCGAGGTGGAAGTTCAGATCTCCAATGAGTATGTAGTTTGTTGAGGTGATGGCGTGGGGTGCGATGAAGTCAGTGATGGTGGTGGTGAAGGGTGTTTGGGGGCCGGGGGTTCTGTAGACGAGGATTCCTCGGAGTGTGGCTAAAGGGTTGGTCAGGATTTGGAAGTGCAGGTGTTCAGCGGAGGGGAAGGTTTCGCTGGAGGTGGTGAGGCGGAGGGTGCTCTTGTGGGCAATGGCGAGGCCCTCTCCTGGGTGGTTGGGGCAGCCTCTGGATCCTGTATCCATCTGGGATGGCGGTGCTGATGTCAGGGGCAAAGGATGCATTGGTCCAGGTATCTGTGAAGAAGACGATGTCGGGCGAAAGAGAGTCGAGTAGGTTCCAGATTTGTATGCTGTGTTTGTGTACGGAGCGTACATTGAGGAGGAAGATTTTAGGGTGTCACCGGTGCAGTCGTCGGCGGTGTTGAAGGCTGGGATTGCCGTGAGGGTCTGGCGGCAGTGGAGGCAGGAGAACTGCCCGTGGGTCGTGTTCGGCGAGGCCTGTTGGCATTCTCTAGGTCATCCACGGTTGAGTGTGTGGAGGGTGGTGGTGTCCTAGCGATGGATAGTGGGAGGTCCAGGGTTCCTGGCACTGGCCGCGGTCGGGTCGCAGACAGGCACAGATGGGCTTGCCTTCGGCGTGCCACCATTAAGTAGGGGAGGTGGGAGGGAGGAGAGGCCAGGAGGCGGGAGGGGGAATTCTGGGGAGCAATTCTAGGGGGAATTTTGGGGTTAGGGGCCGCAGGGGCAGCAGCCGTGAAAGGCGAAGGGAACAGGCAGGCACAAGAAAATAAAAACAGTGGTGGAATTAGAGCAAGACACAGATGGGCACAATAACAGTGGCACAACAGGGGAAAAATTAAGTAAAAAATGGCTGAGAAATGTTACGATGGTTGCAGGCAGTCTGGTCCCAGTTGGAGCAGGCAGCAGGCGCAGGAGCGGGCAGCAGGCTCAAACCTACCCCACACCTTCTTTGTCACTCTCTCAGGCTCCATCTCTTAGTTCTGCTTTACCCTTTGCTTTATGAGTATTCAGGAGAAGCGTGAATCAGGTTCAGGTGTTGTTCAATCACCTCCAGTTTATGTGCAATCAGTTTCGAGATTTAGCTCTTCATGGAATGGAGGAGTTTTCTCAAGGTCTTTCAAGGGCCACCTTATACTCTGTCAGTGCTCTTGCACACTTGCAATAGCTGCAGCACACCGTCAGTCTCCAGTGGAGTTTGTCTGGGCTGGATTTAGGCTTCATTTTGTAATGTAGATCCACAGTCTTTCTTTCATGGTCATAGCAGCCTGCATGCAGTGGCTTCACCGTGACTGGTGCAGTCAGTCAACTGATGATCGGCAGTCACCATCCAGACTGTAGGGAAGTGCAGTCCCAATTCATCAATGTTTTCCGGACTGTATTGTTTTGTGAAACTCTTTATTAACTGTGAAAATACCTAAATCTGTCTATTTTCTTTACATATTTTCAAGTTTGTGGGCTCTGGGAGCTTTTGGATTGTCGGTGCTATTAATGCACTAATCAGCTGCTTAATGCGTTGACAGAGCTGATGTGCTGGATCCGGAATTTCTCTATCAGCAGGTAAGGGTCAGCAGATAAGGACTTTAGCTGAAAGTTTGCTCTTTATTGTTGACCAAAGTTGCAGCAATGTACTGTGAGTGGTTGGGGTTTAAATCTCACCTAGTTATCAAGATTTATTCAAATATTATTTGTTATGCATCTGTTGTGATGGAAATTAATTGGACTAAATAACAAGGTACCATATTCTCTAGGCTTGTGACAAACGAACCCCATGTCACCTTACATTAGTCAGAGTGCACCAAAAAAATCCTAGCACAGCCAAAGCAAGCAATACACTTAGTATGAGCCTATGCATTTCTTCTTGCTTTGCCTCAAAAAGGAAGCTCTTCTTTCTTGCTTCTTTAGAGTTAGTCCAAATGAGGACACATTGCACAGTTTGCCCAAGCCAATGTATTGTAGTAGCCAGGCCGACATTATGGTTATTGGGAACAACTGGCATATTTGAATAACAAACTTAAAAGTATATGAGAAGTGCCCCTTAGAAAGAGGCATGTTGTTGAGACAGAAGAACCTGAATGGATAAAAGAAGAACATAATGAAAATGTCTTTGTCTGAATGAGTAGTCCTGTCACTCATTGCATGTGCTCAGGACCAGGCCTACACAATACATGACTTGGCATAAAATTGCTAGGCTAAACAGTAATCATTCAACCGAAACAATACCCACAAGGATGATAATATCATAGAAGTAGACATTAGGCATTACAAATAGTAGGGATCTGCAGTTTAAAATGCTTGTTTTTTTTTAAATGCTCATCTTATCCTGTATCACACCTATTGAGATTGCTATATATTTTCCACTATTCTAATACCTAGAGTTTGTGTGGTGATTGTACAACATCAATAACCTATTTTTATAAACCCCAGCAGTTGTGTGTGTCTACTGTTTTCATAGGCCGGGGTGAGATCCACACATCTACAAAGGGGGTGTTTATAATCCTCCTCAGAGATATGAGAGGTATCCCTTACTCCTGCTGTAGAAACTAAGTGCTGAACAGATATGAAGGATTAGCCTTTAGTGTGAGTACCATAATTGAGTTTTTTTGGGCTGATTTAATTGGGCAGATAGCCAGGGATACAGAGTAAATTCCACTGTTACAGAAGTTCCTGTCAATGCATTTTTCCGTTTCAACAGGATGGAGACCTCTACCAAACAGGCTCCTGTTTATATTTTCAAAACATAAAAATCCCAAAACATGATTTTATTTTTTGAAATAACAAATGCAAAGATAACCTTGCCATGGGAGTCATCTCCCATGTGAGGGGAGCATTTAGCACCTTTCACTGCTCCTTGCCGCCAGGGTTTTCCTGGCAGAGATGGGCATTGAAGGCTGACCTGTATTTCTGCCTATCTAAATTAGGTAGGCCGAATGTCAGGTCAGTCTTTGATGGCCCTTACTCCATAGGGCCAGCATAGGAGATAACTCACAGCGGAGACAGAGTTTAATTGTGGATGGAATTTAGGAATCCGCTGTGATTATTCCCAAGGTCTACCCACAATTACATTTGGAGGCAGGACTGCTTTGTTGGTGGCAAGAATGCTCTGTTGCCGATTTCATTCTGCTGCTGTTGCTGATTTCATTCTTGACAGTAAGGGTACCCTGTTGCAAGAGCGACAGAGTATTCTTACCACCAAGAAGGAAATTAGGCCCTGTGCAAGCAAAGACTGTAGACTCAGAGGATACTGAGTTAGCGGAGGTAGACTTTTTTGAATTTTTACCCAGCCCTTAACTGGCCCTTTGACAGCAAGGACATTCCCATTAAATGGGTGTGGATTAGTACTAGTGGTCAGAGCACACCAGTTATAAACTAATGAAGTATTTTATTATTGAAATGAACTAGAAACCTCAGATTAAGCACAACTTTTCAGAAAGACGGTTAAGATTGATTCTCCAGCCCAATATGATACATTTCTGTATATTGAAATGACTTTGACATATATTGATCGCTTAAAGCTGCTTCAAGGAAAGATCCCACATGTATTACAAAGAATACAGTTAGGACCACCTCCAATGGCAAGGAAAACATTGCCAGTGCTAGCTACATACACTCCACGTCCGGAATGCGACCATCTCTCTACAGGAGAAACTAGAGAGATGCTCACTGCCGATATGAATATGTATATACAATTTAGGCAGTATTTACTACAACATCAAGGTGCTATAAGAGTAGAGGTTGTGCAAACACCCACACAAATACAAGCTGTTGCTACTAATCCACAGATGATGGGACATTACACAACCAAATGAAATGAAATACCATTTTGATTAACAAGAAATGTTACAATTAGAGGCTGTGTTTAGTCATTCAACTCCGCAGAATATTAAATAAAGTATTGAATATGTGTTTACTGGTGGTTATGGTACCGTATGTCCAACAGAGTTAATCATGGAGGAGTGTGTTTACTACCTTATGCATGACTAAGAATAGCATGCCTTCAATTGTGATATTGCCAGAAGTATTGAATTAAATAGGAAAATCATAAAGCTTGAGCTGCTGTGGATTTAGGGATGACGGGTATAGGAAATATAGACACAGTAGCTAGGATAGTTCTTGGTAATAGTTAAAGTGATGCAACAGTATTGACTATTCATCAAGGATACACTGCTACCTTACAAATCAAAAAGAGGAAGAGTGGCCAAAACAAATATATCAAGTCTATGTCTCCAAGGGATTATGTACCTTAAGGTGAGACTGCATAGACCCCAGTTCAAAACTAGAGCAGAGAATGGTAATCTTTTAAATGAAATGAAGCCAGAGGTATAATAATCTAGAGGGGAGAGAACAAATTTGTGGGATGGAATTAAAAAACAATCTCAATTTTATTGTAAAGATGAAGAGGAGGGAGGATATAAACTTCCGCTCAGGAAAAAACCTACCATCAGCTTTGATAAATTGGATAATCTGCGGCCCATTTCTCTCTTATCTTATCTTGCCAAGGTGGCAGAGAAAACGGTCAATATCCAACTTATGGATTTCATAGACAAAGCTGCCTTACTGCACGACACCCAATTTGGCTTCCGCCCCCGCCATTCTACGGAATCGGCACTACTGACGGCAGTGGAATCCCTAAGACAGGGGGTGGATGAAGGTGTAACGCCCTGAACGTCTCAGGATCGTTTAACAGACACGACAATGAGGACGCAACCACTTGTGAAGGGTTAGTTCTTTTAATGAAGGCAAATAAAATACAAAGAACAAACAAGAGTTATAGTCACTGGAATCCTCCAGGCTAAGTACGTTACCAGCCCACAGCACGGATGGTCCTAACCGTCCTCTGCATATACGCCGATCCCGGCGTATGCCAACAGAGGGCAGAAATGAAATGGCCGACAATGCCAATCGGTAGGCTGTGAGGGGCACGAAGAGTGTTGGGGAGAATCGAGGAGTCAGGGAAACACCCAGCCGGGGTCTCTACCTGAAGGGAGCAGCCGCTCAACCTCTTCCTCAGACTGCACCGGGACGCGGAGTCACCTCCTGGTGATGCGTCACCGATACCCCAATCACAAGCAAGAAGACTGAACCGAGAGCAGCCGCTCGATCGATCCTGTGGACTTCCGAGTCTGTAACGCGGCAAACACCTCCTGGTGTGCGTTACAGCTGGCAGTCCCTGTGTCTCTGGTCGGGCTGGGAGTTACGACTCCAACCAGCAAAAGCGCCACTGCGCTTGGACTCAGCCGAGTCAAAAAGCGAAGCTCAATGGTTGACCGGTAGAGCTTCCGGGTCCTTCACAGGTGACGATGGGGCAAGACACGGCCCAGGGAGTAACGACTCGACCTACCTCCGTTCTTGCCTTACTGGAGCACCACTCCGGAACACTGCTCTTCACGAAGCAGGTACGTCGGTGTAAACACAATATCCGACAGCCTTGTACCTCCCGGTTCCTCCCTTTATAGGGCGTGTTTTCCTTGAGTTATGTAACAGCTCTCCTGTTTACATAAGGGCGTGTTTCCCTTGAGTTATGTAACAGCTCTCCTGTTTACATAAGGGCGTGTTTCCCTTGAGTTATGTAACAGCTCTCCTGTTTACATAAGGGCGTGTTTCCCTTGAGTTATGTAACAGCTCTCCTGTTTACATAAGGGCGTGTTTCCCTTGTATGACAGGAATTCTTGACAGAAGGTCACACTATGGCCCTTATCCTACTGGACCTGAGTGCTGCATTCGACACTGTAGCTCACTCCACCTTGCTACAGTGTCTGAATGATGGAGGTATAACTGGAGCCGCACTCCAATGGTTCCTATCCTTCCTGACGGGAAGAAGTTTCCAGGTCCGTCAAGGGGACCACTATTCCCGAGACATAGAATTGGGTCAGGGCGTTCCTCAGGGTTCGTCCTTGAGCCCAACTCTTTTTAATCTCTATGTCTCCCCAGTGGCTCCAATTGTAGTGGGACACGGACTACAAATTGTAACCTATGCCGACGGCACACAGTTGGTTGTTTCCCTCTCGCGTGCACCCGGCCTTGCTATGGACAGCTTCAGGGCTTGCATGCAAGATCTTGCAACCTGGATGTCCACTAATTGCCTTAAATTAAATGGCAACAAGACCGAGGTGCTCGTGGTGGGAGGCAGCCCATCTGTCTGGACGTCGGCATGGTGGCCACCTTGTCTAGGTGAGGCCCCCACACCTCGGAAAGAAGTCAGAAATCTCGGGGTCTGGCTAGATATCGACCTGTCTTTCGGACCACAGATCAACAGGGTGACGGGCATTTGCTTCAGTATTCTAAAAACTCTGCGGAAGGTCTTAACTTTTCTTCCTACGACCGCCCGCAGAACACTGGTGCATGCCCTTGTCACCTCACGCCTAGACTTTGGCAACCTACTGTATCTAGGAGCTACCTGTAAAGCGATAAATCGACTTCAGGTGCTACAGAATGCTGCAGCCCGCCTTATCTTAAACCTCCCAAAAAGATCTAACTCCAAGGACGCCCTCCAGACACTCCACTGGTTGCCGGTGAGGAGCAGAGTTGAATTTAAGTCCCTCTGCACCTGCCACCGTATCCTCGCTAAGAAGGCGCCAGCACCACTCCTGAACCTCATCTCAAGGTATGCACCAACCCGTGCATTGCGCTCCTCGCAAGGAGGCTTGCTTAAGGTTCCTAAGGTGAAAAAGGCCCGTATGGGAGGTAGATCCTTCCGTTACCTGGCGGCAAAAAGCTGGAACAATTTACCTCTTAACCTCCGACTGGACCCCTCCGAATCCAGTTTCCGGAGAAAATTAAAAACCTACCTCTTCTCAAAATAGTGGGCTCCTCCCCTACTTCTTCCTCGGAGTGTTTCAGTTCAGCGCGGGGACACGCAGTTTGCGTAACCAGGCGCTCTATAAATGCCCCTTAATAATAATAATAATAATAATAAAGAGACAGGAGAGAAATACGAGTTCCAGAGATGTAGCAATCCTCTAATAAGGGCTATTCTTCACAGGATTGTGGCATTCAAAAAGCAAGCAAGGTTACCTGTTCTTCCCCAACACCTGACAGGGAACAACCTATTAGCAGGGAGTGCCAGACATTCTACAGCCAAAACCCTTGAAACTGACTTTTCTGAAGAAAAAGGTAGCTGCAACAAAGAAACAAATGCCTCACAAAAAGAGAGTTCTTCGGAGGAACAGAATATAGGTGGTGGCTGTACTAGCCGGATTGGAGGAAATAACTATAGCCCACCAGAAGCTTAAACCCCACCTGATCATACAAATAGAAATGCCTGACATAGATCTAAATGGACCTAATTTAATCTAGTTCAAATACAAATTGAAGGTAGTATTAAGCTAACAACCTCTCTGACCTTTTGGACTCACTTAACTGATGCCTATAATATAATACTATTGGAAAAATGTTGGCCGCCACAAGTTATAATTGAGACTTGTTAGGGGAGGGAGTTATAATAGGAGCGTTTTGTTCACTAGTACCCCAGCCTCTCAGGGACCAGTATGCCAAAAAATAGGCTCTACAACTTGATCCTGAATTATGTATAAAACCAGCAGGTTAAGATAAAAGTGCAACACCATGCATGTTTCCTTTCAGAGATGAACCACGGGTTTATAAATGTATCAAATTAAATGATAAACAGAAAAAGATATTAAATGAAATAAGTGTTAATTACAATATCTGGAGTAAGAGATTAGTAGTTCCATGCTCATCAACAATGATCACTCCTGTTTACCTAGTTTTAAAGCATGATAAACATTGGTGAATTGTATTAGGCTATAGTAATTTAAATTTACATTGGAAAACATACACAAACCGCAGGTTTAAGGACATAGTTCATACACAAAAAATAGAAAACCACTTTATAGAAAATGATGTTTGCACACAAAGACTAGCACCAATATCAGAATATTCAACTTCCTTTAACATGGGAGGAATTCATTTTAGCTTCATACAACCTTCAGGGTATCAGAAAAAGCCCTGGGGTCTTTTCAGCAAGAATAACTGAAATATTATAATGTGATTTAAGTGCAGATAAATAGTTTTTTTATAATATAAAAATCACATTGGATGATTTGGAAGAACATTTGCATCATGTATATAACACTTACATGCTACTAAATTCAGGCAGAAAATTGAATTTCAGGAAATCCAAAAATATGCTTTTTTAATGTAATTTTGCAAGGACATGAATTATCCAGTGAACAAAAAGGACTTACAACATCCTAAAAAAAGTGTCAAACTGGGGTGGGGTCAGACATCTACATTCGACACAGAATTTCCATATACATGATGGAACCCAAAATGGACAGTGTCCAAGCTGTGAAAATCTTTGAGAAAGCAGTCTCCAAGTATACAATCAAATCTGCAGGAAACCCCTATTATGGGACTACCTCTCTTGCTTAAGACCTTGCCGAGCTACAGATTCACTGCCCATGGATATGCTGCTTCATTTTTAAATGACTGTGCATCATAAATCAAGCCTTATGCCCTTGCTTGAATTTTACTGCTCTACAGCTATATTTAAATTCTACAAATCCCTTTAAATTCAGACATTCCAGGCATTTCTATCATAGCATTTGAAGTTGAATGATCAAGTAGTTCTTCTAGGATACACTTATATGCAACCCACAGACCCTTGCATATAATAAACCAAAATGGTGCATCGTTTTTTTATGCTGAGCTGAGGTTTCCCAGACACGTACCCCGCCACAAACTGGAACAGTTACTCCTCAAAGGTCTTTTACAAAATTGACCCCTCAATGTCCCCAATTGTTTGAGCTCTAGAATTTTGTTTGGCTACTAAAACCTATTATTGGCAATCAAAATGAAAGCAATTAAATTGAACTTAAAGAGACAAATATTATTTCCAAATTGACAAAAGCACTATAGGTGATGAAAGACTAACCTCACTAAAGATCCTTTAATACACCATACTTACACCCTAAATATTTGTATTGGTTGCATGTTCTTATCAAATGCTAGCACATTAAAGTCTTCATCCATTTTCTAAAATGCCTTCACAGTTTAAGTTGCATTTGTGAAACATGTTTCTTCTTAAAGGTGCATGTCTGATATTTGAATAAAGTGCTGCATATGATACTTGCCATAGAGTGTGGATATCAACATCTGGTATGTCCGTTCTCCATATCTCCTCTGGTGAAGGTAGCTTGTTATCCTCCACTTCCACTATCATTCAGTACCACTTGGAGACTTCCTTTTTAAATGCTAGATATTTCACAAATTCTCCCTCCCACTCTGAGTCCGAACTGAACTGCCGTTCTTTCCGAGCCCAGCTTGTCTGTTGAAGGTATTTAAGTCTTGCCATGGTATAGTTCGTTTTTGAGGCAAGTACATTCCAGGCAATGACAGAGTTTCTTTCAATTAACTCCCCCCAAGTTGTAAGACCCGCCCTCAATAGAGGGAGAGCTAGGATATCCGAAAGACATTCCGGAGAATTCCAGATTGGAGCTTTGTTACTGTAATATAGTTTGTCCAGTTTGGGATGGCCATATTTGAATAAGAAAAAATGTCCTTCTTCTGGGAAATTCATTTTTAAAGCCCGTAGGTGGGGTAGAGAGTTTTGTGCAGTGTCCATGAGAAGATGTCTGGTGTTTTTAAAAAAGAAAGTCCAGTGATATAGTTTAAAATACAGCAGGGCAATTCCCCCATCCACTTTCTTTTTGCGTAGTTTTTTCCATGCTATTCTTTGTTTTTCCACCCAATGCCGGTCAGGTCACTTTGCAGTTTCTGTAACCATTCTGATTTGAAATGTAGTGGTAAAGCATTAAAAATAAACGTGAACTTTGGGAGAATCATCCTTTTGATCAAATTAGCTCTGCCCAGAATGGATAACGGCAGATGCATCCATGATTCTAATAAAGCCTTGGTTTCCAGATGCAGTTTCTTAAAATTAATGAAAGCTATGTTATTCAGGTCTTTGGTTATTCTAACTCCCAAATACCTAATCTCTGGCTTTTCTAGTTGAGAATTTATTGGTCCATTCCAAGTCATGGTTTCCATTTTATCTTTATTCACTAGGTAACCAGATATTGTTCCAAACTTTTCCATTATTTCCATTATGCGTGATATTGCAGTCCCGAAATTCGGTGTGTATACCATCAAGTCATCCTCGTATAGAGCTGTTTTTATTTCCCAATCTAAGTATCTAAAAGGGGTAATCCCAGTCTCAGATCTTATTCTTCTGGCCAGAAGCTCTATATACATAATGAATAATAAAGGGGACAAGGAACATCCTTGCCGAGTCCCGCGTCCTATCTTGATTGGCGGTGAAAGTGATGCATTTACCACTATCCTAGCTGTTGGTAGTTCATAAATTGATTTTATAGTATTTGAGAAGTTATCCCCCAAATTATTTTGTTTTATAACTCTATACAGGTTCGGCCAACTTACCCTGTCGAATGCTTTAGAAGCATCTATCATTATAACAGTTAGTGGTGTTTTTATAGTAGTGGCTATATCGATGACTGTGACTAATTCATGTGTTAGATCCTTCAACTGTCTATTTTTCATAAAACCCTTTTGGCTGGAATGTATAATGCTCCCCATTGTCCTGCCCAACCTTATAGCTAAAATTTGTGTAAATATTTTATAATCACTATTTAATAATGAAATTGGCCTATACGACTCTTATTTTAGTGAGTCTTTCCCAGGCTTCAATATTAAAGTAATTACGGCCTCATTCCATGAGGGTGGGATCGAAGCCTGGTGGCTGTGTATACTATTAAATAACTTGTGTAAATGTGGGGTTAGAATCTCCTTTAAGACTTTATAAAGTTAATTATGGATACAGTCCGGTCCCGCAGCTTTTACCCTCTTTAAACTAGAAATTGCTTTTTCTATCTCAACGATAGTGATTTCCTGATTTAGCATTTCTTGTTGGTCAGTGTTTATCCCAGGTAGGGGATCCTGATCCCACCACTGATCTAACTCTAATTGGGAGTCTCTCTTCTCTTCAGTGTACAGCTCTTGAAAGAAGTCGCCAAATGCCTTGCCTATACTAGCATTATCCTCGCATGGTTTGTGAGAGCCATCCTCCTGTATTTTTTTGATCTCATTCCTCAACTGATCGTGTTTACCTTCCACGTGAGAAGTTTCCCGCAACCTTTCCCCTTTTACTGGCTTCCCATCGTTCTCTAATCTTCCCTTCCAAATATTCTGCCAGCTGCTCTTTAGCCTCATTTAGCTAGTTCTGCAGTCCAAGCCTTGAGGCGGTGTTTCGACAACCTGTAAGAGTTTCCTGTGCTATTTTGATCTTATCCTCATATGTTTTGATTTCTTTTTTCCCCTCTTTTTTATAAAAAGCAGCATGGCTTATCAGTCTCCCCCGGAGCTAGGCCTTGAAGGTGTCCCAGACTATATGTGGTGCTGCAGAGTTTGAGTTTATGTCAAAAAATTCAGCCACTTCTTCTTTTAATGTAACCGCCACTTCATGTTTCCCTAAAAGTGTTCTATCTAGTGTCCATCTATGTTCTATTACATTTCCCCTCGTGAACATTTCTAGCCTCACTGCTGCGTGGTCAGACAAGTTCTCTGGTTGATATGTGACCCTGATGTTGTTCTCTCTTAATCTCTCACTCAACTAAAATAAGTCGATTCTTGAGGCATGTGAGTATTTTTTATTACTGTATGTAAATTCTTTTTTATTGCCGGCATTGAGTCTCCATATGTCCACTAGCCCTAGATTCTTTATCAGTTGCTGTACGCTCTTTCTCATTTTTGGGGCGCTCATGATGTGTTGTGATGACGATCTATCAAGTAGAGAGTGCATTAAATATTGAAGTCTCCTGCCAGGATTATGTTATTTTTGTATACTAGTAAGTGTCTATATAATTCATTAAGAGGGGAAGGGTCGTCCACATTAGGACCATAATATCCTACCAGCGTGAGACCTAATTTATCTATTTTGATGTTCACTATTACCCATCTACCCCTTTATCTACTTTACAATCCTCTATTTTAACATTTGCCAGTTTTTTAAATAATATGGCCACTCCCTTGACATTGCATGATTGCTTAGAGCATACCATATGTGTTATCCATTTGTTTTGTTTAAGTATGTTTCCCCATTCCTCTTCTCGTAGATGCGTCTCCTGCAGTATAATTATATCGTTATCAGACAGTTTAATTAATTCTAGGATCTTCCTCCTTCTTTTGTGTACTCTCAACCCATTAACGTTCCAGGATATTATTCTGAGATTATTTATTTTATTCTCCCCCTTGCCCTCACCCTTGTTCTTTAAAGCCTTCTTTCTGATGTCTGTTAGTGTCATGTATGAGGATGTTTATTTTTCCCCCTAATGCTCCCCACCCAGTGCTCCTAATTACAAGTGAAAATGTGCATTCCTCTCGTTGAAACCCTCCTCCCACCCTAGGGAACCCTCCCTTATTACATATGGGGTGTCGCATTGCACCCCTTGAAGCTCCGACGTTCCTATCTCTTCTTGATGCTAATGTGTGCCTTTTTGACTATTTATGTGGTCTATCAGGTTCTCAACCTCTTTGACTTCCCTGAAGTTGTGCATTTTATTCTTTCACATAACTTTCAAGGTGGCAGGGAATTTCAATTGCGCTGTTGCCCCTAGTGTCTCAAGGGTTTTGATGTGCTTCCCTAGCTCCCACTGCCGATTTCATGTAGTGCTGGCCATGTCTGATCTTATAGAGTAGGACCAGTCATCTTTTTGGAATATTATTGCTTTATGGGCTACTGAAAGTATTGCCTCTTTGATGACATAAGTACGAAAGTTTACTAATATTTTCCTTGGTTTGTCCCTTTTTGGGTCCCGTCTAAGGGATCCTATGGGCCCTCTGTGTCTCTTGTTCCACATCCCAAGTTTGAAATTCTGTCATGTTATGTTATTGAATTTTGTAGAGCGCGGCAAATACCCGGAGGTGTCCTGGCGCTGTATAGAAAACACCTGATAGTCCTCACCCAGGAGAGCTAATGTATATAGATGACCGGGATTTATTCATTTCAGAACAGCCAGTCATGGCCTCCTTAATGATGGTCATCACAAAGTCTTTCAGATTCCCCTTCTCTAGGCCTTCTGGAACATTCAAGAGTCTTAAATTGTTCCGCCTGGAATTATTTTCTAGTGCTTCCAGCTTATCCTTGATTTCCTTCTCACTACTTTTTAATATTTTAATCTCTCTTTGGTTGTTCTTTACCTCTTCTTGTAACCCCTCAAACACTGTCTCCATTGTTATCAACCTTGGTGTTATATCGGCCATTTTGATTTCCAAATTCGCACAAGAAGCCTGTATTTTCATTTGATTTTTTCCTGATATGGAAAATGTATCTTTTATCTCATTTGAGAGCTGTGCTAACATTGAGCTTACGTCTACCGAATTTTCCTTTGTCTGTCCGTCTAGTTGGTCCTCTGCGGATACGTTCATCTTGGAGATATTTAAGGTGCGTTCACTTTCTGTAGAGATATGTGACAAGTGTTCCCCCAAGGGCATATCTGTGTCTTCTGTATTGTGTTGTTCTAATACAGAGTATCTGTTTGAGGTGTTTAAATTAGTTTCAGTTACTGTCTGCTTATCCCCCGGCATAGTTGCCATAGTTGCTATAATGGCTTTAACAGGTTGATTCCTCAGTGATGTTGATATGTCTGAAGGGTCTGCTTCTTTTAATTTAAAATACGACCTCAGGGACGGTGTGGCTCTTGGCTTTCCTGGGTAATTTTTATTCCATCTTGTAATTTTCCTTGGTTTATCCGTGCTATCTTTTTGTTGGGTTAAAGGTTTTTGTGTTGCCAAGGGAGGTGAGACTCGAGTTAATACTGCACCATGACCTATCCCTCTATCCTTATCAGTGCTCCCATCTCCTTCAGTTAGCAACTGTATACATTCTGCATTCCTCAGGGAGTATCTGTTTTTTGCCGAACCCTTACTTCCATGATCACAGCGATTGCTTGTCCTTGCCATGTCCTATCTGTGCTACCTTATCCTGACTGATCCAGTACCTTTCCTTCCCCCTCTATTTCGCCAAGTCCGGCTGTAGATTTTTTTTTCTTTTTCGAAACCACTCTGCCACCTTTTTTTGGGGTCATATGGCAGCCCACACAGTGATTCAAATATTCTCCTTTGCCAATATTCTGGGGATCTGTAGTTGCTCCCTGCTTATATTGCAGGCTATCATTCCCCCCACCTGGGCTGACAAACAACACACTCTTCTGCCTTCTCACCTTCTCGCCTTCGTACTTCCACTGGAGCGCTCCCGTCCATTCCTGAGTTCGTGACTGGTTCTGCCCTGCTCCTACTCCGCCTCTGCAGGTCTCCCCGCCTGCTCCGACTCCTGTGACCTGGAAACTCAAGAGCACCGCCGTGAGCCGGCCCTTCCACAACAGCCGAGCCGCTCGCCACCACGATAGACCAACTGTGGCTGCGGCCGCACACTCCCTTTGTTCCGCCGCTGCACCAAGGTCGAAGGAAGCTGCTCGAACAACCATGAGCCGCTCCCAGACGCCCGGCCTCCCAGACTCACGCAATTAGCCTCAGGTTTGTTATATGCTTCTACGTTTTTCCAGAAGATTTTATTCTCCTCCAGGAGAAAGCCATTCCGCCCACTGCTTTAATATGCCGAAAAGTGGAAGGTTAGACGCAATATTTCAGTATACTATCCCATATGTTGAACCGCGGAGCACCGGAGCTCCCCGACCGTGCTTCTTAGCCGGCCCCCATGTTCCCCGCAAAGCCCCACAATTAATATTATTGACTAATATAATTAAGACATCATTACATTCAGAATGGTGACATTCTAGTTTTCTATTACTAGAAACCATGCATGGTCTCAATGAATAGAACTTGAAAAGAAAAGTGTTAGGAACATGTTTACATTTCTAAATTCATGGTAGGTTTGTGTGCCTACAATTACAAGGCAAATAGGAAAATAATCCGTTGTTATTTTCATTGTAGCTGGACCTTCTTTCAAAGTACAAGATCAACACAGTATGGACAATATTATGGGACATTTATGTTAACTGGGAGACAAATGTTAGGTATCATTGTTAATTTCCTTGGACCTCTCTGCTTTGTTTCATGAAATAGACCTAATAGACATCACAGATCGGCTACTGTAATGAATATAATGAATGTCCATAGACTGGTTTTGGCCAATGATTTCAGAGTGGTGATTCTGAATCAATCCAAAGGGTGGGTCCATCAATGATAACCTTATATACACTTTTTAATAATCCTCTCATACTCAGGTCTTCATCAAACAATACAAACACTGGTAATTTGCGGAAAAAACTTAATTGAAAAATACAAATCTCCAAATATGAATTGCATACCTTTACTTTCTTTAAATGATGATTTTCTTATTATTCACAGTTCCTAAATCCCAAATTGCCAAGTGGTAAGAGTCTCAAATGGGGACTGCCATATTGGCAGCCAATGATGACCTCACCTATTCAGGAAGTTACATTGATTTCAGTTCACCGCTATCACAGGAGGAATTTGAGCCAACATGTTCAGTCAGGAGCCTGAAGAGGAGGCTGTAGGGAAGAGGAAATGCAAATTTAGTGACCAAGAGTTGGGAATTCTTTTGAAGTGGTGTGTTACAGAACATAAGGACTGTTAGGTAAATTCTCAATGAATGTACCTGTGTTTAACATAAACAAATTTCAAGCAGGATAAACTAAAGAATAAATCCTGTGGGTGCGAAAAAAGGGAAAAAAATTGGCAAAAGGGAATGTGGTCTGAGTCCCCACACCAAGGAAAAGCTGTAAATATATATATATATATACATAAAATTGGAAAGTTTAAACGAAATGTATTTCCTATAATAAAAATAGGGTTATGGATGTGCTCCCATTTTATTATAATATTAGCCATACTGAAAAAAAATGCCATTTAATTTATTTCGGGCTTTCACATGGACCAATGCAATGCTTGATAGGAAATGTAGTCCATGTGTACCTACACAAGCTTTTAATTAAACATTCTGTTTTTTCCTTTAGAACATTCATGGTTTACCAATACTACATTTGAATTGAAAGTAATTTCAAATAAGGGTGTTACATATATAAAGATAATATATATATTTTAAGTGACCCTCATTTATAAAATGGTGTCTTCACAACATACAGGATTATAATAAAATTAACATAGTATATTTTTAACTCTGACAGCTCATCCTATTCAGAGAATCCCAACAGTGACAGAGGATGTCAGTGAATCATCCTTTCACCAAGAAGTAGAAGAAACAGCAATACCAATCAGTACACATCAGCTATTCCACCCAGGATCCAAATCACAATCCCTGTAGTAAAATACTCACCAACAATTATCACTCAATCTGCAGTTTCAATAAATCCTCCTGCCCCCCCTTTGCATTGGAGAATAAAGGCCATTAAGATCTATATTAAAGTTCAGATTAGGTAAGCCAGGCAAAGTTTACATGCTCCAGTTTGATCTCATCTATTGAAAAAAGTTATTAGGAAAATTCAAAGAAGCAAACACAGGGCTAACTCCGAATTAAGTAAAAGGGTGGCAAAGTTACATAAAACAACTCAGAAGGAAATGCAACCATTCGACCTGGCTTTCAAGAACTGACAACACTTTAAAGGATATGTGCACACAAATGTCTGATTGATCTGCAGCACACATGCGTCAACGGAAACAAATGTACAGTGACCTCCAAACGTTTAGACAATCTGTTGAGAGGTTAGTTACAGTCACCTTAACTCTGTGTCAAAGAACTGCAAATATGCAGGTACAGCTGGTCAAGTGCAATGTTGCAGTAGCAAGGAGCCTAGGTCAAATTAAAAATACTCCCAGTCAACAAGAGGATCACCTTCAAGCTCCTCACCCACACTCACAAAGCACTTCTCAACGCCGGACCAGCATAACTCAACAAACGGCTCACCTTCTACACCCCGAACCGCCAGATTCACTCTGCTGACCTCGTCCACTCCACTATTCCACGCATCCACAGGATGACCACCGGTGGCAGATCGTTCTCTTACCTCGTTGCCAAGACATGGAACACCCTCCCCACCCACCTGAGACAGACCCAGGACCTGCTGACCTTCAGGAGACGCCTCAAGACCTGGCTGTTCAAGCAGTAGCTGCACCCCCCCCCTCAGCACCTTGAGGCCCTCACAAGTGATTAGTGCGCTCTACAAATGCTTGATTGATTGATTGATTAGAAGAAATTCAAATGGCTAATGCAGGAAGGGTGCAAGGGGAAACTGAGGAGGGCTTAAGTTTGAGCAGAATTTCTCTTGGATAGCCAGCAACTTCAAAGCAAATTAAAAGTTAGAGTGGAGAAGGACAGGGAAGTGCTAGATAGCATTCCAACGAGAGACCAACTATTCGACTGCATCTTGTGAGGTTTGATCAACAGGCTTTTGTATAAAGTAAAAAAAACGTTTTTCTAATACAAAATGATATGTTCAGATTTCCATTTTTGTTTTCATCAATACAACCTGTGAATAAATAGAATTGTTTATACTTTCTTAAATGCTATAAGTAGTTTGCCTCAAACGTAGCTATTTTTCACATAGCCCCTCTATACATGTCTCTGTGCGGCTCTAATGGCATTTTGTCATGGAGCAGGAAGCGGAAGAGGGTTTTCTACATCATCGTCATCAGACTCACTACTTACAGGCAGCATTGAATTACTAGTTTATGGAACATGGCACAGGTTGCAATGGTATTAGAACACATTTTTTGATTGTACTTTAGGGCACCTCCACTCTTGTGCACACAGCATGACATTCTCTTCAATAGTGCAGATGATTGTTTTACAATGCATCTGTTTTTTGTGAGCAGCATTGTATGTCTTTTGTCTTGGTGTATGTGGGTTAATGTATGGCGCCATATCCATGAGTGTAAGTCACATACTCTGCCATCTGACATTTTAGTGCTCAGTTTTAGGTATGCTCATAGTTGAACACAAAAATACAAAACCATTATAAATAAATTACCTAGTAACCCTCCATCTCCAAACTCTCTTCATGCTATCTTCCCAGTCAGTCATATAGTGCACACATTGTAAATATGTGAGTCATGTCTGCTCACAGGAAATTGAGCAACTAGGTCTGTGTTTAAGCATGTGGCTTTACACAAAAAGCAGTGCTTACTATTTTTATTTCTATATGTACTCTGTTTCAGAGGGTGGGCATTGCATAACATCTATTAACTTACTAAAAAAGATCAATAGCACAGGATTGTATTTTTGTAGTTTGCAACTCAGCAAGGGTACTTGGGAAGGCAATATGCAAAATGATTTTTGCCACCCATCAAGAACCTTCATGTAAACCCTTGATAACACACTCTGAGATATTCCCCCTCCACCTACTATTGTTTCTCGGTAGCTTTCAGATGCTAAAATGTGTTAGAAACATATTTTTGCTGAACCTATACTTAGCATTACTTCCTCATCTGTTTGCTCAAACTCAGTCACCCTCTGCCTGAAAATCCTCTTTCTAATCCTCCACCTCCCCTGTTGGGCTCCAAGAATCCCAATCCTCCTTATTGTGAAAGTTTGCAATGTATTGTGGGCCTCCTTTCATACTTTGCTCCTGGTTACCACCTGCTTTTAATTGATGGTATTTTGCACGTACAGTTTGCTGTGTTTTAAGTGTACACAATTTGCAAATGCATAATTGTGAACCACTATCTGTATTCAGAAATAACAATTCTGTATGTCAAATTGGAAATTAAAATAGTGTTTTAATTACTGTATTACATTTTTAGGAATACATAATTTAAAATACTTTAAATGTGAAAAAGGTCTTTTTCAGCAGTCACAAACCAGTTTCAGACCAGTTTGCGGCTCACAATTTGTTTTATACCCCTGGCCCTAAATGTGTGTTTAATGTATTAGAAATTGCAAAGTTGTGGGTGCAAGGTATGAAACAAAAACTGATACATTGTAATAAACACATCCATTTGACAGAATAAAGGCACAACAGCCAAGAAAGTTGCAGAGAAATGGTATGGTAAATCATTTTGGGTGGAACATAGCTCCCAGTCATCCTTATCCGTAGTTGTCTCAAAAGGGAGTATCTTCGTTTGCATATTTTTTTTCTCTTTTGACCTCAGTGTTGCTATACCATGAAGTCAGTTGTGTTTCATTTCACTCCAGATTAAATTACCTTTGTTTGTAGCCATCTGTCATTTGTATAAAGTATTGCCCAGTTTAAGGAAATGTTTGCAAATCATCATTGTTTTTCATAAGAATAGTGTCACTGGATTTTTGATCAGCAGTTTCTGATGTTCAATCTGATGAACCCTCTTCTCCTGCTAATTATTGCAGGCAGGTGCATTTACACCAAGAGGCACTGCTTGTAGCGTACCTTGGCAGACCAGTTTACAACGACAGACACCTTTCTTTCTGATTAATTGATGCTTGCATCTTTTCTCTTTCCCTCTGGCCCCATATATAATATCTATCTGCAAGAGAAAGGTATTTGCTTTCACAAGCATAAAGTAACAGGCTTTATCCTTAGATCCAAGTTCTGTCATGCATGGCCTATTTGCAGAGCACTGAAGGATTTCTGATAATGGGATTTATACTTGTTTTCTTCACGTAGTTTATTCCTTCTATTCCTTTGTAACTATTGTTTCTCAGCTTTTTAATTCATGCTTTGGTCAGCTTGTTAATCACTGCTTTCGTTACCGTGCTCTTTGCTTCCTAAAATGTACCCTTCCTCTATCTCTCAGCTTCTCAGTCTATGCTTTGTTTAGCTTTTTAATCACTGCTTTGGTTGCTTTGTTAGTTGCTGTTACGACTACACCCTTCTAGATACCAACCCCATTACTCCCTTCTCATTGCTTTTAAATAATTGAACTCTGAGGTGGTAGTTACTCATTCTGCCCAACACATTAACAGCATTTATTTTAGCTGGCATAGATTAAATTCAAGCTATTTTTTTGAAAATGTATTTAGCTGCCTTTCTGACTCTAATACCCAGTGGTATATCCATACAATCTAAACAGAGAAACGATTATGCAAATGTTTGAGGGTGACTCTCCATCAGCGACTGTCCATGCAGGTAAGTGTGGTAGGGCATGGCAGGAGGGGGAAGTCGACAGAATATGGGGAAAAACATAATAAATCCTATTCCGTCGTCTGTCGACATCCACCCCACCCCACCGTGCTTACCTGCTCGGACCGCTGCTGCTCTCCATAGTTTAAGAACTATGGACCAGAATTTCAATCGCTTTCAATCACATGCAGACTATGCACAACTGCAATTTTACATTGATGACGAAGGAGTTCCAGTTGATCTGTGTGAGTCTTGCTGTGGCTTCTCTATTGAGGACTGGTTAGCCATATCCTGTGGGCTAGCACTTATGATGTCTGTTGTATCCCTCCGAAAAGTTCCTCTCAATGAATAAGTCATTATAAAAGATACGTGCAGACTTGCTTGCAGTGTGCTTTTTGTAATTTGATGTAAATTATTCAGTAGTTTTAAAGCACTTAATTGAAAATCAGATTTGTATCCCTAGGGATGCAGACCCTCTGGGGATCCACCCATGGAGAATCTGCAAATCCACATGCGGAAGCAGAGTTCTGATTGGCCCACTCAACATGCCTATATATACACTAACATGCCCACTTGCATACCAATACAGACACAATCACAGCCACTCAAATACCCATACACATACTCACACACCCTCTGTAACACCCATGCAGCTACTCTCCCACCCACTCACATACCCAGACAGACAATCTGACACCCACTCACATGCCCATTCAGACACTCTCTTAACCACTCTGACATCCATGGAATCTCACACCCACTCCCATACCAATATAAACATTCTGACACCCACTCTGACATCCATTCAGGAAGTCTCACACCTACTTACATACGACACAGGTATAGTCACACCCACTCTGACAGTCAGACAAACATATTCACACTTACTCACACATACAGGCACTCTCACAAACACTCACACACCCAGATAGACACTCTCACATCCACTCACAGACGGACCAACAGAGTTACTCAGAGATCCACTCAGACACTAATACACTACCTCACAGACCCACTGAAACATTCAGAATTTCAGTCACAGATCCACACACACAGTCATACATCCACTCAGAAACATCTACAAATAAATGTTAAACATCCTGTTTTGTATTGAAAGTGTTTTTATTTGGTTTGCAAATCCATGATGGACCTGCTGAGTCAAGAAAAAAGTGTTAAGAATGGATTTACAAAGGAGAAGTGTTTGGAAAATAGGGTGGCTCTTATAAGAGCCATCGTGTTTATTGTGTCTATATGTATGTGATCACTACACATAAAACAAGATGCAGTCTTTCAAGTTGTGCAGGAACACCCTGCTGCCTTTTTTCTCTGGAATTAACTCCAACAGGTGTGTAAATCCTGTCCACGCAAAAGCGTAGGTTGTTATTGTAGGTAGAGCCCATGTTAAGGTTTTTGATGAATGTAGAAAAAGTTTTACTATCATGTTTCCTGGCTTTGTCTATCTGTGGACAGAATTCAGTTGACCATTACCTCTGGCATATGTTGGAGAACACCAAGGCAGTGTGAGGGAAAAAGGGCCATTACATTTCCAAAGGTATCCATCATTAGGATTTCCAGTCCTACCCCAGTAACTGTACCCAGATCATTGCCGCCACCGTGCACAATCATGAAGGCTGGATGTTAGCATTCCATAATGCTTTTAACCAATGGAAGCAATTGATGCCACTTTAACCCTCTCTGGCCAACCCAAGTATCATCCACATTAGGCAAACACAGGTCTTTGTCAATGCCACTCTTTCTAGCACACTCACTAGCCCAAAATACAAAGCTTTGACCCACAATCACACTTAAACCATTTTCAAAGCAAGGAGCAGTAGGACATAGGAGAAGACTGCTGAGGAATGAAACAGATTTGAAAATGAAGACAGGTAAAAAGAAGCCCAGCAAGTAAAATGTAAAAGATGAAATTTGAGTGGATGATATAAATATGCTAGTGGTTAAAACTAGGTTGTGTTATTGAGAGAAAAGTAAGTGATTTTTCTGATGTTACCAAACAGTAATGTGTTTGGGATATGCTTCTAATTGCATACACTCAACCACACCTCCTGCAGTTGGTTAACTAGTTAGCATCCTGCTCAATAAACTGTTGTGAATGTATGATCTACGGCTAGCACTGAATGTTTCAAACTTGGTCACTATACTTGCAGAGCTACAGGCCCATCGGGGAAGGGAAGCAAAAAGACTAGAATGTAAGCTTTTTAAAAAGAGTTAATAGACTTAACGGTGACTAAGTACTGTTTGGGTGGAAATGTAACCCTTTCTACCAAATTGAGTATAAGTGAAAATTATTATGAATAGATTTTTTAAACAGATTTAGGTGTCCCACATGGAGTTGCAAATCTGCTGCGAAGTTACATGGGGGCCGTGCTGAGAGCCATGGTAGATCCATGAACTCGCCCAAAACTCCTACCGAATTGGGCTTTCTTTAGAGGAGTGTAAGAAAGGGTTAACAATTCTGACCATTCAGAAGAGCTGTATTATTAGTAAAATATGAAAGCAATTTTTCTATTTGTTTGCAGCCTATATAACCTTTAAAGCATAGTTGAAAATGTTGCCATTAATTGTTCACTTGTATTTGAGTGGTGAACTATTCTTGTGGTGACTAAGAAGGAATGAGTAGGTATAAGGTGTATGAAAGTGACCGAGATGTCTCGAAAAAGTAAAAGGGAATAAAAAAGAGTATGTGATGAAATTAATGAAAAGTACAGTGATCACTAAAGGAGAATAAACAGTTGTAAGGAGTAAGAACATTGAGGTATACACTGATGTAGCCACTGAGAGAAGAAGTGAAACTCTAATGCATGTAATAACAGTCCCAGGCATTTTATCATGTATAAACTGACACACCAATATATACATTGATAAATGCATTGAGTCAGACTGCCACACAATTGTGTTTACAGTGTGAGAGCCACATACACTCTGATGTACACAATTACAAACATTGACCATACCTATGCATATTCTAACATACCCATGCATACACTCATTCATACATTAACACAACCAGGCAGACACTGATACATACACTGAACCAGCTAGGCACATACTGAAGCGTACCTTGACATACCCAGACAGAAACTGATGCATTTGCTAAGACATCCAAACATAGTGAAACATACAGTGACACATTGAAGTACACTGTTATGTATACAGTAGCATACTTAGACACACAGGTACATAGTAATGGAGTCACTAGTACGTACACCTATGCACACACTGATACAGCTACTAACACAACCCATTTAGACACTGAAAGTCCCTGCAAACGCTAACATTGTCAGTGACACACCTATGCATATACCAATTGGCATACTGATACACCTGGTCAATCAGTAATGGATACACTGATGCAGGGAGTAAAACACCCAGATAGAGAATAATATAGCTAGAAGGATAGGCAGCTAAATAATAATACTGGCAGAAACAGATCCAAGTGTACAGTGAGATACATAATAGTAGACTGTGTCAAACACAAATGGATGCACTGATACACACATACACATATTAATACATACACTCATATACTCAGCCTATCAGTAATACCTACAAGCAGGAGAGGTAGATGGATAAAAAGTTAGATGTGCATACTACAATAAAGAGAGCAAAGAGGAAAATGAAACTATCACTTGTGTAACAATTTACAACTCATAGAGTAATGAATACATCATTACTCAATGAATTACAATGCCTGAGAAGAGACAAAAAAGAAAAAAAACAGAGGAAACAGTATTACCTACTTAAAACTAGAAGAGAAAAAGAAAATAAGGTGGAGAATATGCAGAGCCAAAAAAGAAAAGCTGGTAAGAGTGCCAAGAAGTTCTGAAACAAATATGTCCTAAAATGCAGAATGAAGGAAATGTCTTATGTAAAAAACAAATGTTGAAATCAACTGAAAAAAAGCAAAGAGTACATGTTTCTGAAAGTGGGAAATGTTCTAAGAAAACAGTCAGTTTGTCATAGAGAGAGAAACAATTTAAGAAGTTGCGAGCTAAAATGTTTTTAACTTGAGTAATACTGATGGTGTGATATAGAGTACAACTTGATTAATTTGATGGTGTGCCAAAGGGGCACCAACGAATATTTGTATCATTGTTATGGAAAACTCAAATGTATGTTGAAAAAACTAGCTGCACCTATTTGGTTTCTGATACTCAGTTGTGCTGAGTACGCATGAGATGACCTGTTGCATTTTTGGGAGAAACAAACTCAAACATTAAGGACGTCAATGTAAAAAAGCATGAGAACTTTGCTCATTGGATCCTGCTAATGTTTGTAGATATTTTAACCACACGTTCCAAACCATGCTGTCTTTCATCAACAACAACATAAATCCTCAACTTGGCAAACTAACTAATTTATTTTGGCATACAGATTACCAAGCAAGAGGTGCTCCTCATATTCACATGCTGTTATGGTTAAAAGATGCACTGAAATTTGGAACAGACAGTGAGGAGTCTGTACTCTCTTTCATAGAAGAATATGTAACATGCCCCATCCCAAAAGACAGCAGTGAGAAATGCCTGAGACAACAAATTCTGCACTTTCAAACACATAGATGTGGGAAGCATTGCTGTCAAAAATACAGATGCAAATGAAAGTTTTACACAAGATGTCTGTTTCGATCCCCATCACCTGTGATTTCTCAAGTAAGAGTGAAATACTTTTTTTCTGCAGGCAGAATAATACTGACATGAAAATCCCTGAACAGCACATACAACCTGAAAAGAACAGAGGCCTTCAAGTATATTAATGACTATAACCCTGTGATTCACACAATGTGGAATGCAGATATGGATATACAATTTGTTGCAGGTAACTCCATTGCTGTTGCTCGGTGTTAGAAATGGGGGTCTCTAGTTGGCAGAGGTAGGTACCTTTGTCCAAATAAGAACCCTTGCTTCTAGTCAGGGTAAGGGGGATACACTCCTAAAATAACCCCAGCTCTCTCCCTTGGTAGCTTGGCATGAGCAGACATCTTATCTCAGAGGCAGTGTGTAAAGTATTTGTGAACACATACAGTAATACAGTGAAAACACTACAAATAAACACCACACCAGTTAAGAAAAATAAGTAATCTTTATCTAACCTAAGCCTGGGCATAGTTCGCGGAGTTCCACTATGCAGAACTGCGTGAAGTGTAAAAAATCTCTGCCACGCTATGCGGAGCTCCGCGAGCAGGGGAGTGCATTAGATAAATACCATTCATGGTGATTTTCAGTGCCAGGTGCTTGCCCACACTGTGCAATCATAGCAAACGGCACCATGCACAGTGCAAGTGGGTGCTGCTTCCTTTCTGCCGCTCGAGTAGATTTTTATTTGTGCTTTCTTAACGTGAACGGACAGTTTCTCAACCCGAGCGGTCGCAAACATACGAGACCACTCGCAATGAGAAATCAGACCGCCCGCATTGATACATTTTGCCGGGAGGTTGATTTTCCACAGTCATGCACCCCAATTTGACGTTAATGCACGCAAGCCAGGAAAAAACTCTGCCCTGCAAAGAAGAGTTTTTTGAAACTCTACAAGCTCCGCATAATGCAGAGTGCGGAAAACTCTGCAAACTCCATGAGCAGAGCAGAGCTCACCGCCAAGACTTAATCAGAACAAAACAAGACCAAAAAGACAAAAATCCTCAATACAGTAATAAAATATTAGTTTCAAATGGTAGAAATAGTTCAGTTCAAAGCAAATTGCAGATGCAACACTTTTCACACAAAGTGCCTTGGATGCGTCGTGCACATAAACAAAAAGGGACACAGGGAAGGTGATCCGTCGGTTCCTTACACTCAGGGAAGGTGATGCGTCGGTTCCTTGCTCCGTGAGAGGTGATGCGTTGGTTCCTTACTGCATCCCCAATGATGTGAAAGACTTGGCGCCGCAATGCAATGATCCATGATGATGCATGGGTACCTGAAGCCGCACAGCAGGCCTTGTGTCGGAATCAATGCAGCGCTCCCAGTGCAGTGTTTTCTCGAGCTGCGGGCAGGTGCGGCTCTTCGGTGATATGTCGGAAACAGGTGCGGATGCGTTGCGCATCTCGAAGTTGCATTACTTTTCCCAGCTCCACGTGGCAAACAGCCTCCAGATGTCCAAAACGACAGGAGACCCCTCTTAGGAGGTCAGCACTTCCAGCAAGAAAGTTCAGGGGAGCTGGGGGTGAAGTCTATGTGTCCGTGAGACTTAGGAACAGGAGTCATGCTCAGTTTCAAGACCTTGGAGATCTTCCTCAAGCAGGGAACACAGCAAACCGCAAAGTCCCTTTTCCTTTCCTTGGCAGCAAGTAGCCACAGCACGCCAACCCCAGACAGCAAACTGCACCGGGGCAGTATTCCTCCTCAGCTTCTCCGGCTCTTCTCCTTAGCAAATGTTCATCTTGATTGGTCTGGGCCCCTCTTTTTATACAGTAAATATTTTTGTTCTCTCCTGGGCCAGGGCTCTGAGCCCAGTCCAAACCAGTTCTGGGAGGCACTTTGCAAGTGCATAATAACCTCCATTGTCAGTGTGAGCCCTGGCTCCAGACAAACCACAGGGTTGGGAGAAGCCCTCATTGAGGAAAGCATGCAGAGCACTATTCAGGTGCAGGTGCTACTCCTCCCACCACTCCAAATGCAGACCAGGTCCATTCAACCTATCGCTGACTCATCCAGACTCTCTGGAGCCACTGCACATCCCCAGCCCCTGTCACTCCAAAGCCAGGCAGTCAATACACATCCTAGCAGAGGCACACTGGATATCTAAGCAAGAAAATACCTACTTTCCAAAAGTGGTATTTGCAAACACAGAATGTAAAAATCACCCTCACTAAAAGATGCATTTTGACTTTCTGAGTTCAGGCATGCTAAACTTTATTTTACTACATTGTTCCCAGGGGTAGTTAAGCTTATAAGATGTTATAAGCAACCTCCCATTCAGTCTATGGGAACAGATATCCTTGCAATATTGAAAAACAAAATAGGCAGTATTATGCCAAACACACCAGGGCATGCCCTACCTTTCATATACACGGCACCCTGCCCACAGGGGTACCCTGGACCTACCTTAGGTGTGACTAACATGTAAGAAAAGGGAAGGTTAGGGCCTGGAAATTGTCTGCACTTGCCAAGTCCACATGGCAGTATTAGACTACACCCAGGCGCTGCAATGGCAGGCCTTAGTTACATTTACATGCTGCTTATGCAGGCCAACTAGCAGCATTTGATTTACAGGCCATAGGCACACACAGTAACTGTACTATGGACTGACTAGTAAATCAAATAAGCCAATTATGGAAACACCAATCTATAACTACAATTTACAAAGGGAGCACTTGCACTTTGGCACTGAACATAAGTGGCATCGTGCCCAAAGCATCTAGACCAGCAAAACGATGTCCAACACACAGCAAAAGAACAGGTAGCAAAGGCAAAAATACAGGGGAAACCCACGCCAACGATAACAGGTATAACACTCTGTATGTCACATCATATATTACAAAATCAGAGATGAAGGAGATTTGTAAGGAAATTTTGGCAGAAAAGAGTCTAACCAAAAAATTGTACAGCTTCAGCTTCAAAATGCTTTCCCATAGAGAGAGGAGATCCTATGAGTGCTGTGACCGGTTAATCTTGGCCAGTTTTCTTCTTGAAGTCAAGAGGAATTGTTTGGGTAACTCTGGGCCTTGCAAGCACACATAACAGAGTCTCAAAGTACCTAGCAGAGTTCGATTCTCAAAGTACAGACATTGTGAAATCAAATATGATACATACTATCCAAGAAGGAGTCCACATCTGGAAAACATTTACCTTTATGAAGTATTTCATCACTACCGAAACAGAAGCAATGCGACAGAAAACAGAGAAGGTAAATGTGCAGTAGTTGGATGTGATGGTTGTTTGGTGAGAGATGCAAAAAAAAGTGTAATTAACCCCCAAAAATTTAGTTGGCAAACTCCAGACAGAAAAGAGCTTTTTTATTTGCCACTTTTATAACTCTTCAAGCCTTAGCATGCAAACAGAATTACTTTGAGACTATGACTGCTACGAAGATTTTCAATGATGCAAAAGACAGCATAGAGGGTTCAGTCTTCCCAGACTATTTGCACATGTTAAATGAAGAAATTGAACAGGAAGAAATTATTGCTGCTCAGGTAGCTAAAGAGACTTCCAAAAGCAGGTAAAGTTCTGCACTTCTGAGTTAAGATACTCTTGGACAACCCTTTATTGAAAATGAAGCTGCATTAGCCATGATTGAGGTGAAAAGTGCAATGGAACTAGTGAGAGATTTTGAACAATTAGCTGGACAACTGAATGATGAAAAAAAGAAATGTGTATGGAGTTAAACGAGAAAATAGAGCACGGATTCCTTCACGAGAAGAAAGAATGCAAATGTTCAGCATTTAAGCCAATACTATTATACAAAAGTTGTCAAGCTGGATCCGGGAAAAGCTTGTCAATTAAAGTTCTCACCGCTTATCTACAGAGGACTACAGAATCAAATGTATTGTGTGTAGTAACAGCACCTACAGGGTTGGCTACACACAACATTAAAGGAATTAATCTACATCAACTGCTAATGCTTCCCATTGAACATGACAATAAATTGGAATACCAAAGTTATCAGGTGAAGCTTGTCATGATGTATCAAGAGTATTAAAGAAACTGAAGTTTTTAAACATTGATAAGGTGAGCATGGTCTCAAACGTAATGCTTGCCTTCATACTCTTGAGAATGCAACAAGCTGTTTGGAGGAAAACATTTAATTGTCTTTGTAATCTATTGCACCTTACTCCCATCAAACACTTCTGCATGATAAAACTTAGAATTCTTTGGGAAGTGTTGTCAATGTAAACATGTGGCTACATTTCCAATATAAGGAACTACTCAGTAATATGCATCAAGTATCTGGCTAGAGTACAGAAATATTCTGAAGGTCAATAGAGTAGGAGTTTTTTTGTGTGCAAAACTGTAAAGTAATTTTGCAGGGTAATTTAAATATTGAGGCTGGATTAGTAAATGGTGCGATTAGGTAAAGTTATTCATTTCATACATGTTTCAAATAGGGAAGAGTTTGAATATTTAGCTGTAAAATGTGATCAGATTGATGGTGTGAAGCAGATTGGTCAAAGTTTTGTACGTTTTATGTTTTTAAAAGACTTATATGTATGGTGGCAGAAGTTCCCAGTGTCTTTAGCATATGCTGTAACTATCCATAAAGTTTAAGTGTAGATGCAACTTTAATTATTATTGGTGGTAGTGTATTTAAAGAAGGTATGTCATATGTTGCATTATCTGGTTTGTTTATGGTTGATTTCGATGACTGGAAAATTATTGCTAATGCACGTTGTGCCAGAGCATACAATCGATTAGGAAGTGTATGTGCTCCTTATTTAGGACAGTATCCCATTTATGAAAAACAGATAATCTGACCAAAGTCAAAGCTCTCAAAAGAATCTCTGGATGCTGCTGAAAAGAAGGAAAAGAATGACAAGAAGGAAGGTGTTAAGAAGAGAAATCTGGAAATTGAGGGAGAGATTGAAGGTTACCAGTTATCAAACACTTCTGGTCTCAACTACTATGCAAATGTTGTTCTCAATGTACTATTTCATTTACAACATCTCTTAAATGTAATTGAGCAGAAACTACACAAGAGATTATGTTCTGCACTGTGTCCATTGCAACAACATTTGCTTAGTGATAGGACTATAATACATTGTGGTCCATACATTTGAGATCTAGCAGATATATAGTGGATCAGTACTATTTACTCAGAACACTCAACAAGACACACAGGTATTTATAATGGTCCACCTTGGAGTTTTAGAAGAAGAAATCAACATAAATGACTTATTTGGACTGCGTTACACATGGAACCATGACCGTGAAGGCTGCTCTTTTATGTCTACTACTCAAATAAATTCTGAGAGACTTCTGTACTTAACACTACCAGATTCCAAAACTGTGCCTCTTGACAGATTGAGTGAAACGACTAACCAAAATATGACCTGCCCAGATTGTAGTTCCAATGTTATGCCTTCAATGCACTTACGGAGAAGTGGGAACAACATTATATTAATGCTACAATGATGCAGAGCAGATGGATCCAAATTAGTAACTGAAATCACAAACTTCAAAACTAGAATATTTTCAATTTCTGGAGGAACGTACACTTCAATGGCTATCATCTTTCAGAAAAAAATTATTATAACTTCAGGACTCTATACTGTCCACTTAAGAAGTGTAACTAAATGGACAGAATGCAATGACAGCAAGTTTACATTGAAACAAAAACTGCCTTTTAAGCTTCCAAATGTATGTCTTTTGTTTCTTCAACCAAAGTTCTAAGGAGTATTAGTTTTTAAAAAGTGATATACGGTGTTCGTTCTTTTTGGATCATCAGTGTTTAATACATCATTTGGCCTATCATGGGTGATTTCTTCAAAAGGTTATCCAAAATATAAGTGTACTGTACATCTATTAGCACAATTAGACCACTTGAAATATGATAATATTTTTAGATACGTTTCTTTACAATAGTTCAGCAGCTATCGGTGAAAGAATTGATTAAGGATTTTTAGCAAGCGCAATGCAGTGTCTCTAATTTATAGTGACATATTGTGCAGTTCTGTTTTTCTACAATGTATAAGATTGCTCAAGGAGGAAGCTTTACACAGTATATTCTTTATGCTATAAAAGTATAAAGGCTGAGAACAGTAAACAAGGAAAAAGTGAAGTTGGTTTCAATATTCTGTGTTTGAAAATACCACTTTTAGAAAGTAGGTATTTTCTTGTCTAACCATCCAAACCTGCCTCTGCTAGGCTGTGCATTCCTTGTCTGGAGTTTGAGTGACAGGGGCTGGGGGATTCCAGGAGACAGGGTGAGTCAGCACAGAGCTGAATAGAGAGATCTGCATCTGGATGGGTGGGAGGAGTTGCACCTGGGACCTGAATAGGGTTGTGCCTTCCCTCCACAATGCTGGCTCCACCTCCTGTGGAGCGTCTGATGTCTCTGCCCTGCACTCTGAAAGGAAAGAAGGAGTCTTGTCAACAAAGTGCTCCAGGACTGACCAGAACTGGTTTGGACTAGGCAAAGGCCTCTCTGCCTTCAGAGAACAAAGATAAACTGGCTATAAATATTAGGACCCAACCCAAGAACTTTAGATCACTTTTGGACAACAAGAAGAAACCTTTGCTGAGGAGAGGAACCAGAAGAAACTGAGGAGAGACTATCCCTAAGCTGAAGTGCTGCTTGGGGGATTGGCTGGCAGTGGTTGCCTGACTGCCAAAGGAAGGAGAAAGGAACTTTGGGTGCTTTATTTCAACATGTAAAAAGATCTCCAAGGGCTTGAGAGAAGAGCTTGCCTCCCGCTGAAGTCTCAGGGACAACAGACTTTAACCCCCAGCTCCCCAAGAGTTCTCTGGAAGTGCCTGCAGTTGTTTGGGCCTTCTGAGGGACTGAGTGTTGCAAGGAGCTGGAAGCGTCTCGTAATGAAGAAGAAGCATGTCGTTGTCGCAGCCTCTGCCATCGCATCGAGGATGTCACTGCTGTAGCTGTCGCATTGCACCTCATCACGAGAAGCGTCTCGCAATGAAGAAGAAGCGTGTCGCCGATGCAGCCGCTGCCGTCACATCACGGAACAAGGGTGTCGCCGATGTAGCTGTCGCATTGCACCTCATCACGAGAAGCATCTCACAATGAAGAAGAAGCGTGTCGCCGACGCAGCCGCTGCCGTTGCATCACAGAACAAGGGTGTAGCCGCTGTATCTGTCGCATTGCACGGCAGAAGCACCTCGCATCCACGGAGAAGCATGCCGCCATCGGAGCCGCTGTCATCACATCACTGAATAAGGGGGTCGCAGCTGCAGCTGTCACATCAAGCGGAAGCGTCTCGCATCATCAGAGAAGAGTGTCACCACCAAAGCCGCTGTCGTCGCATCACGGAACCAGGGTGTCGCCTCTGCAGCTGACGCATCGAGTCGAGAATTCTCGCAACATCGGAGAAGCGTGCCGCATCAAGAAAAAGACAACATCTTTATTTCTGTGCACCAAAATTTCATCACATCACGGCGTTGCTCACCGCATCGCCCCAGAAGCGCATTAAAGAATCAATGCATCACCATCGTTGCAACACTTTTGTTGCCCTGCGTGTCGCATCCAAAGGTACATTGACTCAAAGTGTCACATTTTAAGATCTAAACAGAACTAAGCCAATTCTACCATTTTAAGGTAACAGTATTGTGGAATTTTGACATTTATGGTCTTGTGAATAATCTATATAAAGAATACTTTTTTTTTATATAAAACTTGTGTGGTGTCCATCTATAGTGTTGTCACTTGATTACTGTATGTGTTCACAAATGCTTTATACACTGCCTCTGAGATAAGCCTCTCTGCTCGTGCCAAGCTACCAAGGGGGTGAGCAGGGGTTATTTTAGGAGTGCACCCCCTTACCCTGACTAGAGGCAAGGGTCCCTATTTGTCACAAGTGCCTACCTGTGCCAACTAGAGACCCCCAAATCTAACACTGGTGGTCAGCGGTGAGGATTCTGGACTTGCATTTGTGACTCATGTACAGTGATTGGTGAACACTACTAGCAAGTGCAGACCAAACACAACCACAAACTGTTTTTCTGTTTTCTGGTGCCCTCCTGGAAGTATTTTTCATAATATGACTCTGGTTAGTTGTTGCAAAATGGAACTCGACTTCTGCCACATGTTTGTCTACACAATGAAGGAGCTACATGTGTTTTGCAAGGAAAGAGGGCTGCCTGTGAAGAGAAGGTCCAGGGAGGATTTAGAGGCATCCCTATTTCAGTATGAGTTACCCAGCTGGAAGGCAACACTACCAGTGGTGTCTGAAAAGTAGGAATTCTCAGAAAAGTCTGGAGAAACAGAAAAAGATAGCTGGCTTCTGGATTATGAGCAGAGGCTGAGAGAAATTGATGAAGAGCTGAGTGAGATCGAGGAGGCTCAGAGGGTCTTAGCCCAAGGAGAAGTAATTTGGGCAGCTCAGAAATTGAACTTTGCTGAGTTGGAGGTGGAGTCCAGCTCAGATGGTGGCAGCAAAATTGAGTTATCCAATGCTGAGGGAGTAGTACACACACCCAGAGATGAGGGACCTGACTTGAAGGAGGGGGTTAACATACACCAGGAGGTTCAAGGACATGAGGTAGCTCCAGTAGTGCGCAGTGTCCCTGAGGAGAATGGGGAAACTGACACAGGGGTTCATGGTCCTAGTGGTGGGAGGGACACTCTACTGACTCTAGATGAGAGGTGCAGGGAGAGGTGTTCCCCCAAAGTTGAAGTCCTGGTCTGTGAGTGTGAAGACCGCCCAGAAGAGTGTGGGTTGAATGACAGAGACAGTCAGATACTGTCTTGCCAATCTCAGGAGAGTGGTGTGGAGTATGTGTGCGAGGCACTGGATGGAGAGGTGAAGGATAGTTTGGTTAACCATTGTAGGGGGCTGTGTGATCCAATTGGAGGAGAGCATATTGTAAGTCCCTGTTTTCCAGAGCTATGCCAACACCTGTTGGAGAGTGAGTTCTCTGACCCCCAGGGAGCTCACATTGGAGGCATACCTTTTGGTGGATTCCAGAGGGTCTGGAGAGGCATTAGGGAGTGACCCTGAGGGAAGTGACTCAGGTATCTTCCAACCCAGAGTGGTGGAAGAGGTTCAGAGTAGCCCAGGTCCTGTTGTAGTGGGAGGGGTGTAGGGGCTCACGTCCTGTCTCAGTGGAGAAGGAGTGAGTGTGGGGCTGCGTGTCCTAAGGTGCCCGAATCCCAGTCTCAAGCCTGGATGGTTCTTTAAGGGAACACCAGGTGGGGAACCTAGTCTGTCCTGAGGGGATGCCCGTTGTGCGGGATCCCCTGGTGTCTAGTGAACTGGGAGTGTCTGTAAGCAGGCCTCCATCCGTTCCTGGTGTCTGACAGTGCCACTCCTAAGTGGAGAGTGCAGAAGTCCAGACTGAGGGGTGAGAGGGGGAAAGAGTCCCCAGTGGAAGAACCAGTGGGTCAGGGGCCAGACAGAAGGGCTGCGTCACCAGTGAATGACCATGGTGACACCACTTCTGTCCTGGGGGATCTTCACACACTGTCAGATGGACAGGGGTCGGAAGATCTGTGCCAGGCAGACTGTTACACGACACATGAGTTGTGTGTCACCCTCGGGGGGCATAGGTGCTCCCCAGGAAGTCCTGGTGAGTGTTCAACCGCAGGGGTTGGTCCCTGGGTTGGGAAGCCAGGTTCAGGTGTTGTCTGACCTGGAGGAAGGGGCAACTGTAATCAGTGTCCTGACCGATGTACCTTCTAGGGGTACCACTCCAGTTGGGAGGGTACAGCACCCTGGAAGGGGGTGTAGAGGGAGGGAGTCCTCGCCTCTGATTCCGGTGCAGCCTGAGGGTTTATACCCTAGGTTGGAGAGCCAGTTTCAGGTGTTGTCTGACCTGGAAGGAGGGACTACTGCAAACAGTGTCCTGACCGATTGGTCTTATAGGTGTTCCACCCCAGGTGGGAGGGTACAGCACTCTGGAAGGGGGTGCAGAGGGAGGGAGTCCTCGCCTCTGACCCCAGTTCAACTGGAGGGTTTAGACCCTAGATTGGAGGACCAGGTTCAGGGTGTCCCACCTGACCTGGATGCCCAGTTACAGGATAGAACCCCTGAACTGGTGGGTAAATTGAGCAGGACACCTGCCACAGGTGCCCTGGCAATTCTGGAAGGGGCTACCAATCCTGGTGGGAGGGTACAGATCCCCAACAAGGAGGAGGTGGACCAGGTGTGGGAAAGCCCACCCCAGTCCCCTGTCCAGCTGCCAGGTACAGGCCTGGGGCTGGTGGGTCAGTGTCAGGATGTCATACCTGACCTGACAGGAGGGAGAGTGGTCAAAGGGTGCAAAGCACCTGGGCTACTGCCCCCCTCTCTCTGATGTCACAGAGGTTTGAGAGCCCTGAGAGGCATAAGGCCTGGGTCTCATCACTGACTACGGTCAGTGGCCACTGTGGCTTGCTCTCTGTCTGTTGGGACACACCGGTGAGCAAGTTAAGGTTAGGTGCTGCACAGGTGGTGTCCACAGGTGAGGAGAAGGGTTCCACATGGGTTAGCTTGGTGGGCCCTGAGAGTATGGACAGAGGAATTGAAATGGGTTCAGATTGGCGAAGAACTGGAATATGCCCCTGCAGTTGCGGGCCAGGTCCAGGTTCTATCACCCAAAGCAGGGAAGCCCATCAAGGTAGTGATTGGTCTATCTACACTGCGTTTTGGCTGGAAGTGAGTTGTGTTGAACTTGCGCCTTTTTGCAGGATCATCCCCGAACTTTTTGCCTTCCCCTGTATTTTGTCTGACGTGTTGTTGGCTGTTTTATGACTCTGGGCACTTTACTACTGCTGATCAGTGCTAAAGTGCATATGCTCTCCCTATTATAAATTGATGTATGAATTAGTGATTCCATGATTGGTTGGTTTGGTTTACCTGTCAGACCCTAGTACAGTGCACCAGGAGTTCCCCGGGCTTGTAAATCCAAATGCTGCTGGTGGGCTTGCAGCACTGGTTGTGCCACCCACAGAAGCAGCCTGTAAAAGTGTGTCTAAGGCCTGCCATTGCAGAGCCTGTGTGCAGTCTGGAACTTTCATGCTGACTTGGCAAGTGCACCCACTTGCCAGTCCCTAAACCTTCCCTTTTCTTCATATCAGACACCCCTATGGTAGGGCCAAGGGCAGGGTGCATTGTACGTGTAAGGTAGGGCATGCCCTGGTGTGTGTGGCATGTTCTAATAGTGAATTACAGCCATTTTCGTTTTTCACAATTGCAAAACTACCTGTTCTCCATAGTCCAGAATGGGCAGTTTAATTATTACATCTTATAATCCTAACTGACTCAGGGAACATGGTAGAAATTCGAATTTAGTATGCCTGAACTCAGAATGATAAAATACATCTTGTAGTGAAGTATGTTTTAATATTCTGTGTTTGAAAATACCACTTTTAGAAAGTAGGTATTTTCTTGTCTAACCATCCAAACCTGCCTCTGCTAGGCGGTGTATTCCTTGTCTGGAGTTTGAGTGACAGGGGCTGGGGGATTCCAGGAGACACGGTGAGTCAGCACAGGGCCGAATAGAGAGATCTGCATCTAGATGGGTGGGAGGAGTTGCACCTGGAACCTGAATAGGGCTGTGCCTTCCCTCCACAATGCTAGCTCCACCTCCTGTGGAGCGTCTGATGTTTCTGCCCTGCACTCTGAAAGGAAAGAAGGAGTCTTGACAACACAGTGCTCCAGGACTGACCAGAACTGGTTTGGACTAGGCAAAGGCCTCTCTGCCTTCAGAGAACAAAGAGAAACTGGGTATAAATATTGGGACCCAAACACAAGAACGTTAGATCACTTTTGGACAAAAAGAAGAAACCTTTGCTGAGGAGAGGAACCAGAAGAAACTGAGGAGAGACTATCCCTAAGCTGAAGTGCTGCTTGGGGGATTGGCCTGCAGTGGTTGCCTGACTGCCAAAGAAAGGAACTTTGGGTGTTTTATTTCAACTTGTAAAAAGATCTCCAAGGGGTTGAGAGAAGAGCTTGCCTCCTGCTGAAGTCTCAGGGACAACAGACTTCAACCCTCAGCTCCCCAAGAGTTCTCTGGAAGTGCCTGCAGTTGCTTGGGCCTTCTGAGGGACTGCATGGCGCAAGGAGCTGGAAGCGTCTCGCAACGAAGAAGAAGCGTGTCGTCGTCGCTGCCGGTGCCGTCGCATCGAGGATGTCGCTGCTGTAGCTGTCGCATTGCACCACATCACGAGAAGCGTCTCGCAATGAAGAAGAAGCGTGTCACCGTCGCAGCCCTGCCGTCGCATCATGGAACAAGGGTGTCGCCGCTGTAGCTGGCTCATTGCACCGCAGAAGCGCCGCGCATCCACGGCGAAGCATGCCGCCGTCGGAGCCGCTGTCATCGCATCACGGAACAAGGGTGTCTTCGCTGCAGCTGAAACATTGAGTAAAGACTTCTCGCAACATCAGAGAAGCGTGCCGCATCAAGAAGAAGACAACATCTTATTTCTTTGCACCAAAATGTACTTGCGTCACGACATTGCTCGCCGCATCGTCCCGGAAGAGCACAGTAAGGAATCAACGCATCACCATCATTGCAACAATTTCTTTGCCCTGCGTGTCGCATCCAAAGGTACATTGACTCAAAGTGTCGCATTTTAAGATCTAAAAAGAACTAAGCCAATTCTACCATTTTAAAGTAACAGTATTGTGGATTTTTGTCTTTTATGGTCTTGTGATAAATCTATATAAAGAATACTTATTTTTGATATAAAACTTGTGAGGTGTCCATCTGTAGTGTTGTCACTTGATTACTGTATGTGTTCACAAATGCTTCACACACTGCCTCTGAGATAAGTCTCTCTGCTCGTGCCAAGCTACAAAGGGGGTGAGTAGGTGTTATTTTAGGAGTGCACCCCCTTACCATGACTTGAGGCAAGGATCCCTATTTGTCACAAGTGCCTACCTGTGCCAACTAGAGACCCCCAAATCTAACATATATAAAATGTAATACTTGCCATTCATGTATGATGTTCAGCTCCGGCAGTACTTCTCCCCAGATCTTGTTTGGAATTTCATAGTGTCCCTCACCTTCTTCAATCAGTGCCCAGTACCAGTACGCTGTTTCTCTTTTGGTGATCTTGTTTTTCTGCAGCATTTCCTCTATTATCTCGCTTCCATCCTCGCTATCTTTTAAGTTCTTGACCCAGCTGCTTATTTGGTAGTACTTATATCTAGAGATTGTGCCCTTAGTTCTTTCACACATTACCTCCCACTTTATGACAGAATTCAGTGTCATTAGCTCGCCACATTTTGTGATATTATTTTCCTTCAGGGGGTTTGCTAGCCTGTCTTTCACACAGTCTGGGGTTCCTGGGGAATCCCATATGGGCGCGTATCTGCTGTAGTATGGTATTGTGAGTATCTTTATCATTTGGTGCCAGAGTGATGCCGCCGCCTTTAAGCTTTTTAATTTTCTTTTCTTAAAGAACTTGGGATGACCAAATTTGTATAAGTAGTGGCTTCCTTCCTTATTGACTGCCGCTTTCAAGTGGTCAGGATACAGATCATAACTTTCTAAAAGTATCCTAATATCTGGGGTAGCGATCCCTCCTTGTACTTTTTTCTCCTTATCTTTTTCCAGGCTATCCTTGCTCCTTTTGCAGCCCAGATAAAACTGCTTAGTTCTCCTTGCAGTTTTTTTATTTGGTCGTGGTTAAATTCAAGTGGGATAGTGCTGAACAGGTAGGTGAGTTTGGGGAGTATGGCCATCTTAATTATGTTTGATATTCCCATAAAAGACAGTGGGAGACCTCCCCATACTTTTAGCAGCTTTCTTACTTGTTTATAGATTCTTTCAAAGTTTAAGCTTGCAATTGCCTTTATGTCCACTAGGAGGTCTACGCCCAAGTATTTTATTTTATCTTTTACTCTAGGGTCTTGAGAGTTGTTGTTCCACTCTAGGATTTCTGTTTTTGCTTGGTTTGCTAGGTACCCTGATACTATTCCATATGCTTCTAGAATTTCTCATATTTTTGGGAGGAAGGCCTCTAGGTTGCTCGTAAAGAGGGCAACATTCTTCTTCAATCCCTGATGTTTAAACAGTATTATTCCCTTCTCCTTTCTTATTAATTATGCTAGTGGTTCGATGTACAAGTTGAATAATAGGGGGGATAGCGGGCACCCCTGCCTTGTTCCTTTTTTTATCATTATGTTTTCTGTTAACACTCCGTTCACTAGCACCTTTGCTGATGGGTTTTTGTATATCTGTTTGATTGCGTTCTGGAAGGTCTCTCCTAAATTAAATTTTGCTAGAGTTGCATTTAAGAAGGGCCAGCTTACTCTGTTGAATGCTTTAGCGGCGTCCAGGGTTAAAATCGATAGTGGGGTTGCGATATCTATTGCAGTAATGAGTTCATGTGTCAGCTCTTGTATGTACTTTCCTCTGATGAAGCCTTTTTGATTTGTGTGTACCACACAGCTTGCAATCTTTCCGAGTCTTTTTGCTAAAATTTGTGTATTTACATTGTAGTCGGCATTTAGGAGTGAGATTGGCCTGTAGGATTCACATCTCGGGGGGTCTTTCCCTGGTTTGAGTATAAGATAAATGGTTGCATCATTCCAGGAGGCTGGGAGCGTCCCTTCTGATGTAAATATTTTGTTTAGGAGTTCTGTCAGGGAAGTAGCCAATACTTCTCGCAGATATAAATATAACTCATTTGGGAGTGAATCCGGACCTGCCACCTTACTTTTTTAAAATCTCTTTAAGGTTTCTAATAGTTCTTCTTTAGTTATCCCTTGATTAAGCTCTGCTATTTGTTCTTGAGAAGATTCAGGGAGGGTTATTTTTTCCAGTGTTGATTGTATCTGGTCTTCCGTGACTACCTTTTCCTCTGAGTACCGTTTGCTAAAGAATTTCACAAACTCCCTCCTAATATCTTCCTCTTCTGCAGTGTACTGTTGGTCTTTTATCTGTATCTTTTCTATCCTATTACGTATTGCCTCTGTTTTCAGTTTCCACGCAGTAGTTTCCCACATCCTTCCCCGTACTCGTAGTGTGATATTTTGCTTGCTTCCCATTTATCTTTTACAATTGTTTCAAGAAAGTCTGCCAGTTCTGTTTTTTCTAAGTTTCTCTCCTCCTCAATGCTGATTTTCTCTTGCTCGGTGATAGAGACCATGTTTAGTTCGACCTCCAGGGATGTTATCTCTTTTTCTAGTTCTCGGATCGTGTTTTTTTAAGCTTGTTTTTATATGCCGCAAGGCTGGCTATTCTTCCCCTGATAAAGGCCTTATAGGCCTCCCAGGCGGTTTGCTTCGTAGTCCCTTCTTTGTTTGTTTGGAAGAACTCCTCAGTATCTTTTGCCAGTGCTTCTATGCAGCTTTCCTCTAAATATATTCCCTTATCTACCGTCCATCTGCGGGTGGGTGCGTGACAATTTCGGTTAAGATGTTAGATCACTGCGGAGTAGTCTGATAGGTGTGCTGGTATGTGTTCTACTCTTCGTGTAGAGTTTAATAGGCCCCTGTCTAGTAAGAAATAGTCTATTCTTGATGCGTGCCCCAATCTCTTGTTTTGCAACGTGAATCTATTAGACTTATTACCTTTCGCCCTCCATATATCCATGATCCCAAGATCTTTGATACAAAGGTTCACCCACTCCCTCATTTTTGGTAGGTTTGGGTCATTTTTGGGTGGGAATCAGTCTTTCTTCAGGTGCAGAATTATATTGAACCCCCCCCCCCAATTATTATAGGTGCTTGCTCTGTTAGGAGTTACGAGTAAAGTTTTTAAAGTGGGTCTGGGTCGTCCAGGTCAGGCCCGTAGTATCCAACCACTGTATATAAGTTATTACGTGTCTTCAATTTCACCACCACCCATCTCCCTTTCTTATCTACCTCTGTGGCTTCAATCTGCGCTCCTAGGGGTTTCTTAAAGAATACCGCCAACCCTTTTACACCACACTCTTGGTTTGTACACACCCACGAATCTATCCATTTTTGGTTTTTGAGGGTTTTCTCCCGTTCTTCTTTTAGTAAGTGTTTTTCTTGCAATATCATTATATCATAGTCCACTATTTTTAAGTATTCCAGTATTTTAGCCCTTTTTTTCCTTATCCTGAGTCAGTTAACATTCCATGACATTATTTTAACAGACATTTAGACCAATTCCTTTTGTGCCCATCTGGTTGGTGAACCCTTCCTATTTTCTGTAAAGTTTGTCTGGGCCCCTTCTTCCTCGTACTAGTTAATTTGGACATGTTGTTTATTTTTGATTTTATCCCCATTTTGCTCCTCACCGTGTGCATTTTTTTGTTTTTCGAATTTTTCTGTGTGTGTCCCCCCCTTTCCCCTCCCAGGAGAAGCCTCCCCTAACTCTTCTTGGGGCATTCCTTAGCCCCTTTTTGAGGTCCTCGCTCTTCTGTCGCATTCTTCTTTCTTTGTCATGCTTGATCCTACATTTGTGATTTAATTTGCTCTACGAAGCACTCTACCTCCTTGGGGTCTCTAATGTTGTGCATTTTATTTTGCCACATTATTCTCAGTGAGGCTGGGAACCACATTTGAACTGTTGCTCCTAGTGTTTTCAGTTGTTGTATGTATTGGCCGAGCTGCCATTGTCTATCCTGCGTTGTTTTTGAAATATATGATCTAATTCTACACGTCCAATTGCTTTGGGAGAATGAACCTGCTTTCAGGCCCTCGCTTTAGGCCTGAACAGGGGGATGTACACCTGTACACCACTCTTGCCGCAGCTTTTTTGCAGGTCCTACACGCCGTGGCCGCCTCAGCCCACACTGGGACTGTGCAGCAGTGCGGTACTCCTTCCAACTCCACTTTCGTCCGCTGCGTGTATTGCAGCTTGCTGATGCCTGCTGATGCGTGCCGCCTACGTCGACCCTGAACGGCTCCTCCTCACTCTGCTCCTCTCTCAGCTCCGGGACGGTTCCTGCTTTGGTCTGTGATCCGCCCCCTGTGTTCCTCGACCTCTCCACCTTCTCAGGTAGTTTGCTTCATTGCTTCGATCATTTCTTAATTTTCAATTTTCACCTTACTTCATATCGCCGATTACACGCATACCAGGATCCTTCTTATTTGCTGTTTTTGCTGCTCGTTTTGTGTTAAATTATGCAGAGAGCCCAGAGCTCACAACTGAGCTCTCTAGCCGGCCGCCAACTTCTCCAGAGTGTCTAGCCACGTAGTCACAAGTCACCAAAAATGTGTATAAGTTCTTTACAGTGTTACAACTTTGCAATGCTTTAATATTAACATAAAAATCTGTTTTGCAGAAACAGAAATGTAAACTTTACTATACAACTTTATAGCATGAAACAATAACCTCTATTGTTCTTTTCTCTCTTTTTACACAGATCAATGGAACCATGTTTTGGAGTCATGTAGGTGAATATTTTTTTTCTTTAAGCTTTATAATACATCGAATAAGACTCATTAGGACACACTCATACATACACTTATACCTGTGAACACACTGATGCATAAACTGACACACTCTAATACATACACTGAGACACCCATATACACAGTGAAACAGATACTGACACATTTGTAATTTTTCCTTCGCAGTATCTGCTATGAAGGCTTCTCAAGGTAATGTTGTTCGGCCTAGTACAAACTCTAACCAGTGCATGTTGCTAAACTGCCCCTTATTGCCTAAACACGGGCATGAGATAGCGGACTTAATCATGTTGCATCAACCTGCTGTGCTTTTCTTAGATGAAACGTGGCTTTTGGCCTCTTCCGTCCCAGATTTTCTTGATGCAATTCCTCCTGACTATGCTATTTTTAGTATAGAAAGGTTTAGTACAGACATTGAGGACCCAGATAAAATGTAACTGAAAAGCTTTACCTTCAGCAGTACAGGATTATAAGTGATTAGACAGCAGTGTATGTCCAATGCTTCAAGTTAATAAATTGCAGTTGCCAAGCTCAGAGAGAGAAAAGCTGCAACCTTTGATACATACTGTTGGTATCTAAAAATCAATAAAACAAACAAATCAAGAAGTCCCTGGTGCATCATACAAACCAATATTGACAGTTCCTCCAGAGAATGAGGAAATGGTACCAGGTAAGTGAGGCAAGTAAACAATCAGCTTTGAGGTCAATTTAGTAGGGAAAGATAAGACACAGGGATGAGTTAAATGTATTGCAACAAGAGCAAGATCATGCGCTCTGTTTATGCTGAGGTTGTAGGAATAGACATGTAGTCAGATAGACACAAAATCAGATTGCACAAATCAAATAACACGCAGGCAGATCACGTGTTCTGCTTGAGTTGAGTTTTAGAACACGTAGATTACACAAACCAAAGAACAGGTAGACAGATAGCAATAAGAACATGTAGTCAGAAAATGGGAGGGATTGCACCTATTAATAAAGGAGGTTTAGAGGCTTGCTTTAGTTGTGTAATGTTGCTCAAATATGGCTATTGTTGGTCACATGATTAGCATGTATGAGTCAGCAAAGATACACTATATAAAAGGCTAACTGCTGTAGCCAATTTGAGAGTTGGGTGGCAACCTACCTGGGTTCATCATTCTCCCAACTGCTGTAAAATAAAACCATTATACTTTATCACTTACTCTAGCTTGTTTTTCTACTTCAATTAAGGTTTAACCAACACTATCTTCAGACTTATTCATTGCTTGAAAATGGGTGGGGGGCCTGGCAGTAATTTTAAAACATAATTTGCGATGCAGCCTGACGGAGTTAGACATTGCTAACTCGGAGGCAGCACTTTTTAGCTTATTGCTCACGAACCATTTTACCTTAACAGGTTTATTAATATATCGTCCACCTGGCCCAGTCACCAGCTTTGTTAATTCGCTAATGGACATAATTTCTGACTTTGCTGCATGCTATGCTAACTTTTTAATTATAGGGGATCTTAATATTCATATTGGCATTGCCAACTGCCTGATAGCCAAACACTTAGTTGAGGATCTTGAGTTCTTCCAGCTCAAGCAGCTGGTACTGATGCCCACACATGCGCACGGTCGAATCTTGGATCCTATTTTTACCATAGCCGCCGGTCTGCCGATTCTGAGGGCCTGATCGGATCATTATATAGTCCCTTTTTGTATTTCTGAATCTCTCCTGCCAACCTCATAAAAGGATATCACGTAAATGGTCCTGTATTATGCCACAACCTTTGAGGGCAGCCCTAAACCAGTAAACCTTAACACCCAACTCCTATCCCCACATTGCTAATAGACAAGCAATTAGGTAGCTTAATCAGGTCCTAGATACTTTAGACCCCATCTATAACTAGCATGCGCTCCAAAACATCGGCAGGTTGGTTTATGGATGCACTGCTAGTAAAGAAGAAAACATGCAAGCGGCTGGAACGCATATGCCGCAAAGACTATGATGATTAAAACAAAACAATTTACTTGGATGCTTTGAAAGAATATCACATGGACTTGAGGCACACCCGTGCTAATTTCTTTGTCCAAAAAATGAGCTGTCCAAAAACTCGTCGAGGGAACTTTTTCAGATAGTTAAATCCCTGACATCGTTGGGACGCACGGCTGTGTCAACTCCACCGACCACTGCCCTTTGTGATCTGATCGCACTTTTATTTTTTGATAAAATAGACACCATTCATACTACTTTTCCCGAAGTGTTCTAGGAATTTTCAGTTTATTGTATCTGATTTAACATCTACTACCACTCCAGGAAGCTTCTCAAACCTACAAATCATCTCAGAGGCCGAGACTTATGTCTAAATTAAAATCTGGATCTCCACTGGATCCCGCTTCCCCGGCTATATTAAAGTGAAGCAGGGAAGTTATTGCCCTTGTGCTTACTGATTTGCTCAATCTATCTTTTGCATCTTGACAGGTCCCTTCCAAGTGCTATGGTGCTTTCACTCTTAAAGAAACCAACATTAGATCCTTTAGCACCTGAAAATTTAAGACCCATTTCCCTTTCTTGGTGAAAATTGCTGACAAATTCATCAACCAACAGCTGGTGAATTTTGTGAAAGAGAAAGTACTTCTTCAGCAGTCTCAATCTGGGTTCAGGCCACTCTTCAGCACAGAATCAGCTTTCCTATTTGCTTTACTAAACTCCCTCAAAACTGAATTCCTCCTAATCGCTCGCCCCAACAAATCTCCAATCATACTGGAATGGATGAAACACCTTACAGCTCTTAATGGTCATCCGCTAGTCGTGGACTCAGCAAAATCTCTGGGGGTCACGCTTGACAGTAACCTAAAGATGCAGAAACATATCAGCGCCGCCACAAAAGGAGCTAACTTCCATCTGAAGACTCTTCGTAAACTAAAACCCTTTTTACCGGCCCAAGATCTAAAGCTAGCGGTCCAAGCACTAGTAATCCCTCGTGTGGAATACGGGGCAGTTACCCTTTGCGGCCTTCCGAGGACATCGACAGCCCCACTAAGAGCCACGATCAACTCTGCTGCGAGACTCATCACGGGCTCAAAGAGAAACTCCCACATTTCACCAGACTTGAGAGCACTCAACTGGCTTCCGTTTGAAGCCAGAATCCATCTGAAAATCGCTTGTATGACCCACAAGGTCCTCCACCACAATACCCCCCACTACCTAGCTCAGAAATTGGTGCGCTCTTCGGGCAACAGAGCCTCCAGGAGTGCCAAGACTCTTCTTTTGAAACCACAAAGATTTGCCAAAAAAAAAACCTATAACCGATCCTTCTCGGGCATGGCTCCTAGGATCTGGAATGCCTTACCCATTGAAACAAGAATGAACCCTTCTTCTGCCGCATTCAAAAAAGAAGTGAAAGTGATCCTCATGGCTAAATTCACATGAACTTTGTTGCGGTTTTCTGTATGTTATGTTTGGTGACTCTTTAGTTTGTCCCTATGTATAGCTTAATCTTTATGACTTTCAGAACTGCACCTATAACCTGTTAAGCGCTCTGTTACTCGCAAGAGTCTTGTTCGCGCTATATAAAACTTCAAAAATAAATAAATAGAGTCACTCTGCCTCACAGCGGATGAAGGTAAGACAGCTGCACTAGCCATGCTGGACTTAAGTGCAGCCTTTGAAACAGTCCCCCATGAATTGCTATTAGAAAGTCTACTGAACTCAGGATGAGGGGCACTGTGTTGGGCTGGTTGGCGGACTTCTTGCAGGGCTGTACTTTTCAGGTCATTCAACAGCTCTACACCTCTAAGATACAGTTGCTGCAGCAGGGAATGCTTTTTAATTTATACATGCAACCTTTGGCTGAACTTATTGAGGGCCATGGTGTGCAGACAGTATCTTATGCTGATGACACCCATTTGATTATAACATTGGCTCAGGATAACAACAAAGCTGCAGACAATTTCAAACTATGCCTGATAGACCTGACCAACTGGATGAATGACAGTTGCCTGAGACTAAATGCAAATAATCCTCGTAGTAAGGAAACAACCTTCCATCTGGTCTACATTGTGGTGGGCAAACAAGCTAGGTCTTATTCCAATTCCAAAAACCTAAGGAGAAAAATCTAGGAATCTGGTTCAATGCCACCCTATTTTTTGAACAATCAAATCTCCACTCTTGTTGGAACTTGTTTTGGAATCTTGAAAATGATTCAGAAGATTCTGGGGCTCTTACCTGACTCTGCGAAAAGAATGGTAGTCCAGCCCCTTGTGGTATGATGGTTGGACACTCTATTTTGGGACTTCTAAGGACAGGCTGAGAAATTCTACAGAGGATACAAAGGCGACCGCATGATTGCTGCTGAACATTCCCAGATGCACTCCGATGGACCCAGCTTTGGCAAAACTTCACCGGCCCCCAATTGAGAGGTGGATCTCTTTCAAAGCCATGTTCTTTGTACGCAGGATCTTTGATGAAAAAGGTCCTGGTTATCTATTCTCTCTGATTAAACCGTCTTTCCAGAGCCGATGATCAGAGTTCTTGATGCCAGCTCTTTTAGGTTTGTGGCAGCCAAACAATTGAATCGACTCCCGCTTAATCTTAGACAAGAACTGCCTGAAGTCCTTTTTCAGAAACATCTAAAAACGTGGCTTTTTAGAAATGGCCTTGTCCATTAACAATGCAGGGATGCCCGTTACTAGTTTTGTCAGTTGGAATTCAGTGCGGGGCACTCCGGTTTGGAGTAACCAAGTTCTTTACAAAATGCTAATACAACACAACACATAACATAATTCACTTAACTACCCAGGACACATTCATACATTCACTGACACACTCAGGCACGTACACATATATGCGTACACTGAGACACCCAGGAACACACTCATACATACAATGACACACACAAGCACACTTTGATACATACATTGAGTGACCCCCAGACACAGTGAAACAGAAAGTGACACACCCTGGTATCCACTTATGTGTACATTGACACACCCAGCCACACCTGCATCCATACACTGAGACAAACTTGAACATACTTATGCATACACTGAGACACCCACGCACATACATATTCATACAGTTACAAGCCCAGGACACACTCATACATATGCTCACACACCCAGGCCCATACTGAACCAATCACTGACACCCCAAGACACACACTCATTCATACACTGAGACACTAGAGGACACGCTCATACATGCACTGACACACCCAAAAACAGTCTGATGTATACACTGAGACACCCACAGACACAGTGATACAGATAAGGACACAACTTTGCACACACTTATGCATACTTTTCTATAACCAGTCACACATTCAACCATATGCTGAGATAGCCTGTAACACTCCTATGCATACCGTAGGACACCCCCACACACACATATTTATACAGTTAACCACCCAGAACACAGTCATAAGTAAACTAAAAAACACCCAAGCACACACTGATCCATACACTGACACACTCGGGCACTCACTCTTACATGCGCTGAGACACCTAAGCACACTCTAGTGCATTAACTGAGACACCCACTGAGAGAGTGATAAGTACACTAACACACCCTTATACATACTTATGCATACATTGAAATACCATACACACACTCATTAATATGCTCATACACCCTGGAGCATACTTTTGCAAACAGTGACACACCCATGCACACGGTTATACCTACGCTGACACACCAAGGCACACACTGATGCATACACTAACACACTAAAGCACACACCCATTCATAAACTGACCTACCCAGAGACTCATTCATATACATACTGACACCCCCAAGCACACTGTAGGAGAGTAGGGTCTGCTTTCTATGTTCACCCCCACTTTTTGCTTTTGCTTTACTGGTTTTCGACTTAGATGTGGCTGTGGGCCTGCTAATCAGACCCACAGCCCTGCTGTTCTCTCTCTAAATTAATACTATGTACTTTAGGTGCATAACCCATTTGGATAGGATCACCTTATTGGCCCCTGTACAGTGTACCCTAGGTACCCAGGGCATAGGTGTACCCTAGGCCTACCAGGGGCTGCAGCATGTATTATGCCACCCCTGGCCTGGCCTTCCATTTTGACACAACTGGCTGATCACTCAGCTGAGGCAAGGTCGTGTAATCACCCCTTGCTTAGGTGTAGTATTCCTATACCTAACTTACATATAGACACATGTGTACCTATCAGTCACTCCTATGGCAGGCCTTGACAATCCTGGAGGCAGAGTGCTTGGTAACATGTGAGATGGTGCTCTAGCATGAGCTGAGCCTGTCTGCAGCTTTCGGAACCTTGTCCTTATAGCTGTTCTATGATGTAGCCTACCATATACTCTTAAAGTGCCTTATAATCTTAGACGGTTATGGTAACTATGGTTTGGCTTTATCCAAACATGTCGTGTAAGGTGTCTAACACTGTGGAATGATACCCCCATGCCATTTCTGGACATGAGAATATTATTCCCCCCTTCTAGAGGGAAAGACATGTTAAAATCATACTTCAACTGTTAGCCTCTGACCAAAGCCTCAGCATCACAAAATGGATGCTGCTGCCACGACACAAGTCTGACCTCCTGCAGCTGGGAGTGATCCCAGCCAGGGAGGCCTGGACAATAGGTTTCCTGCTTGGGGAGGTGCTAGCACCTCCCCAGACAGCGTTTAGTGTATTGGGGCAGGGTGGGCTGAAAGGAATGAGACATGCCTGGGGCACACAAGGTGTTCCTTGCATAGTCCAGTTCAAACCGGCGCTGGGGCACTCGAGCCCCAGCTCTGGCGCGAAACTGGACAAAGGGAAGTGGGTGTAACCACCCCCTCCCAGGTCCCACCCATAAGGCGTGACCTAGCAGGTATCCCAGCCCCCCAGATTAGTATAAGAGTGGGAGTTGGGCCTCAAGACTTTAGATTATCCTGAACCTGCAAAACTGAACAGAAACTCTGGACCTTCGACATTCGACGAAAGAAGAAGACTGAAGAATCTCCCTTGTAGCCAAGGAGTGGCTACCCTGTGCAAACAGGCACCATCAAGAGACTACCCTTTGCTTTGCGACCGTTCTACGAGGAACCGACTGCACAGCCCGACCAGAGCCTTGACTTCCAGACTTCTCCGACCCTCATCCACATCTGCAGCAGAGCTGAGATCCGTGGAGGCGACGAGCGACGTGGGACCGGCTACCTGGAAAAAGTGGCTAGTAACTTACAGCGCAGCTTCTGAGGTACCCTCGAAGTTGTGCACCGGGGATTGAGAAGCCCCAACCCCAAGCACCATCTGCACCGAAGATCAGCCCCCCACACTCCACGAGTCCTGCGTGGGGCCCTTCAGCATTTTCCTGCTTGCCGCGTCTGTCCGGTTGCTTGCCCGCTGGCTAGTGGCCTTTGTGACGACGCTCCCTGAAATCTTCTGCGCTGGTTTGGCTCCTCCAGACTGGCTCCCGCTTCTATGCAAAGAAGAAGCACCCCAGACCTTCCTGGTCTGCACAAGAAGCAAGTCCTCCGTTCTTCGTGGGTTCCGCTTGCCAAGGCTTGGTGAGTCCTAGTCCAACTTCGACGCCGCCGACAGCAAGAGCCTTCGTGGGACAGCTCGCCTCCTGGTCCTGGTCGTCCTCGACGCTTCCTGGTCCTCCTGGCTGCAGCGACAAGCTTCACCTTCACCTGCAATCTTCACGACATCGCCTGGTTCCTTCCTGGTTCCACGTGGTCACTGGCTAGTGACCTTGACTCTGTCCCTTCTGCTTGCAGGTTTCTTCTCTTCTTGATCCCAGCCTTGGGATCCACCGGACACTCTTCACTGACTGCCTGTCAGCATCTTTCTTCAGGCATCCATAAGAGTCGATGACGAAAACGACGCATCTTCACCCCTATGCACCCGCAGCCTGTGGGCTAGGTAACTTGGGTACTCCGGTGCTCATCAGGATAGTGACTATCCTAGTGTCTAGTTTTCAAGTCTCAACTTCCTAGCTACTCCGGAAGTGTCCTAAATCTACCGTTTTCTAAACTGTACTATTGCTATTGACTTTTACGCATTACGCGTGCGTGTTTCCACTCTGCACACGAATCCCGTGGGCCTCCCACTTCCTAACTAACGCTAGTGTAGTGTAGCCCCAGCGATTCCCTAGGCCTAGGCCTATTCTATTTCCGTGACAGTGGTTCTTATACCACTTACTTAGTATATGGTTTGCGTGGCCCCTAGGGCCTAACTGTATTACTTACCTGTGTGACTTAATGTATGCTTAAATAAGACTGTGTTGTACTTACCTCTAATCTCATAAAGAGTGCTGAGGGTTTGACTAGAATAAATACACTTTATTTTATATATATATATCTGTTGTGGTGTCCTTTCATTTGGTATTCAAGGGATTATATATGGTATCACAGCTGGCTTCACATGCCATTCAGAGTTTAGCCTAAGACTGCTCTTGTCCATGCTACCACTAGGATAGCTGGTCTATAAGGTTGACCTTACAACCAATCACCATAAGGGTATTTGGACTGATATAAAGTGTACACTAGAACTAGTGACATCATACATCAGGCCAACTTCTCACATTGGTGGCAGCGGTGGGATTTGAGCTTGCTGTTGTAATACCATTGTAATCTTGAGATACTAAATTGAAAGATCACACAGATATTGTCTAGGTACATATAACATAGATTATTATACTTAAGTCCTACTGGACTTTGTAGTTGTAGGTTGAAGGGAGTAACACACCCTGACTACAACTACTAGAGAGGTTTAGTAGATACAACAAGTGTAGGTAGGTGCACACACCACACCCTCACTAGATCATGTCTCTGAGAGGAGATCAAGTAGATGCTCTCTCAGGAGGATCAGGTCTGCAAAAGATCCCCTCTAGATATGATACCTTAACATTCCAGGAGATGAGACACTTGTGTACCTCCAGAGGAATAAAACAGGGTGCAAACCCTACCCTCCTTCAGTTAAGACAACTCCTAGAGGAGTATGATGCTCTTAGGGCATCTCAGGCAGGTGCCCTAGGCACAGAGGAGGGTCTACCCACCACAGAGGAGTCAGATGGGGCTTCAGATGGAGAGGTAGACAGCCAGGGCCAAGTAGGAAGACTTAGCCAGGCTAACCTAAGTTTACATGGGAGTTTGCATGGGGTCCCCCCATACAGACCCACAAGTAGGCTTACACAGAGAAGCAGGAGGGACAGATCCCCTTCAAGGGAATCCATCCACTCCCATGTCTCTAGCATCTCTAATGCTTCCTCTCACAGGGGAATGACTTCACCTGAGAGAAAGTAGCATGCAGCCAGAATGAGGGAGGCTAATCTGAGGATTCAGAGGGAAGAACTTGCCCTTGCCAAAGAGAAGCTTGCTCTGGCTAGAGAACAAAAGTTAAGTGGGTTAGAACCCACTGGTGGCAGCAACATTCCTAGAGATAGAGACAGGCACTATGATAATAGAAACCTGAGCAAGATTGTCCCTCCCTACAAGTGTGGGGATGACATCCACAAATGGATACCTGCTTTGGAGAGAGCTTGCAAAGTACAGCAGGTACCCCAAAGTCAGTGGGCAGCTATCTTGTGGCTCTCCTTCTCTGAGAAAGGAAGAGACAAGCTCCTCACAGTTAGTGATGAGGATGCAGATAATTACACTGTCCTGAAGAGTGCTCTGATTGATGGGTTTGGCCTAACCACTGAACAATACAGGTTGTTGTTCAGGGATACCCAGAAGACACAGACTCAGGACTGGACTGACTTTGTAGATTGTGCCACTAAGGCTCTGGAAGGCTGGCTAATGGGAAGTAAGGTTAAGGACTATACAGGATTGTATAATTTGATCATGAGAGAACAAATACTTAACAACTGTCAAAACCAGCTATTGCATCAACACCTGATTGATTCTGATCTGACTTCTCCCCAAGAATTGGGAAAGAAGGCAGATAGATGGGTCAGGACTAGAGTTAAGCAGAAAAACCAGAACCAGGGCGGTGATCAGAAAAAGGCAGACCAGAAGGGTAATGAGCAGAAACAAAAAGACCAGAAGTCTTCACCAGGCCCCCAAAAGGCTCAGGGGGAGGGTGGTTCCAAAAAGGATAAAAAGAAAGATGGCCAAAAGAAACCATGGTGCAACTATTGTAAGTCCAACTCACATTGGTTTAGTGAGTGCACCAAAAAGGATAAGCCCCCAGCCACCATTGCCCCTAAGGCAACTGTACCCCCTAGTTCAGCTGTAAGTGGTGGGTCCCAGCAAAAGGGTGTAGTAGGGTTAACCCTGGGAACTGAGGAGGATTCTGGCCTAGTCAGAGTACCTACTCAGGCTGTTCTGATCTGTGATGGGGACTTAGCTTTGTCCTCTACTGTAGGCCCCAGTAACCTGGGCAAGTACAGACAGACACCTTTTATCAACCAAAGAATGGCTCAGGCCTACAGGGACACTGGAGCTAGTGTCACAATGGTGACACCTGCTTTTGTGGACCCTGGACAGATCATACTAGGTGAGAATTACCTAGTGACCAACGCTAGCAATGCCACTGCCTCCCATAGTGTGGCTATTGTTAACTTCTCCTGGGGAGGGGTAACTGGCCTCAAGAAAGTTGTTGTTAGTTCAGACCTTCCTGTAGAGTGTTTACTGGGCAATGATCTTGAAACTTCAGTTTGGTCTGAAGTGGAGTATAGGACCCATGCAGAAATGCTGGGGATAGATGCACATGTCCTTGCTGTGACCAGGTCACAGGCCAAAAAGTGCACCACTGAACAAGTGCTGGATCCTGAAACTATGGACCAGTCACAACCCAAGAGAAAGAGCAGTAGGGTTAAGGCTGTGCCTTCCCCCCTGCCTCAGGTGGTGGATCAGCCCTCCCAGGAGGATGATTCTGAGAGCCCTGAAGGAACTGTCCTAGAAGAACTTGAACCTGATCAGGTTGAGTTTCTTGGGACAGGGGGACCTTCAAGGGCAGATCTGAGGCAGGCTCAATTAGACTGCCCCTCTCTTGAACCCCTCAGACAGCTGGCTGCTGCTGAGGCTGCAGGGAATGCTCAAGGTACCCATAGAGTGTATTGGGATGAAGGGCTACTGTATTCAGAGGCTAGAGACCCCAAGCCTGGTGCATCCAGGAGGTTGGTCATACCACTGAAGTTCAGAGGCTTCCTTCTAACCTTGGCCCATGATATTCCCCTTGCAGGACATTTAGGCCAGAACAAGACTTGGGACAGGCTTGTCCCTCACTTTCACTGGCCCCATATGTCAGAAGATACTAAGGAGTTTTGTCGCTCCTGTGTCACCTGCCAAGCCAGTGGCAAATCAGGTGGCACCACAAAGGCCCCCCTCATACCACTACCTGTGGTGGGGGTCCCCTTTGAAAGAGTGGGCATAGATATTGTAGGACCAATGGACCCACAAACAGCATCTGGGCACAGATTCATACTGGTGATAGTGGACCATGCCGCCAGGTACCCAGAAGCAATTCCCCTGAGGACCACAACAGCTCCTGTTGTGGCAAGGGCCCTGCTTGGAGTATTCTCCAGAGTGGGCTTTCCAAAGGAGGTCATTTCTGACAGAGGTACCAACTTCATGTCAGGATACTTGACTGCAATGTGGAAGGAGTGTGGTGTTAACTATAAGTTCACCACACCCTATCACCCACAGTGCAATGGGCTTGTTGAGAGATTCAACAAGACCCTAAAGGGAATGATAAAAGGATTACCAGATAAGCTTAGGCGAAGATGGGACATCCTTTTACCCTGCCTTCTGTTTGCTTACAGAGAGGTCCCACAAAAGGGGGTTGGCTACAGCCCTTTTGAGCTTTTGTTTGGGCATCCTGTAAGAGGACCCCTGTGTTTGGTGAAGGAAGGATGGGAGAGACCTCTCAGACAACCCAAACTAGACATAGTGGATTATGTACTTGGTCTCCGCTCCAGGATGGCAGAGTATATGAAGAAGGCTTCTAAAAACCTTGAGGCAAGCCAAGAACTCCAAAAAGCTTGGCATGACCAAAAGGCTGTACTGACTGTTTACCAGCCAGGACAGAAAGTGTGGGTGTTGGAGCCAGTGGCCCCAGCAGCACTCCAAGACAAATGGTCTGGACCCCACACTATTGTTGAGAAAAAGGGAGAAGTCACCTACTTGGTGGACCTTGGGACTCCCAGAAGCCCCCACAGGGTGCTTCATGTCAACAGATTGAAGGCATATGTTGACAGGGCAGACATGGGGCTACTCATGGCTACAGATGAGGGGCAGGAGGAAGAGAGTGACCCGCTCCCAGACCTGTTGACTCAGAACCCTGATGATGGCTCAGTTGATGGTGTGGTCTTTTCTGACAGCCTCACTGTCCATCAGCAACAGGACTGCAGACAGGTTCTGCAATCCTACAGACATATGTTCTCTCTGACCCCAAGTCAGACAAACTGGTGCACCCATGAGGTGGACACTGGTGACAGTCTGCCTGTGAAGAGTAAAATCTACAGGCAACCTGACCATGTCAGGGACTGCATAAAAGTTGAGGTACAGAAGATGTTGGAGCTGGGAGTCATTGAACCTTCAGAGAGCCCTTGGGCTAGTCCTGTAGTTCTTGTGCCAAAACCTCACACCCAAGATGGTAAGAGAGAGATGAGGTTTTGCGTGGATTACAGAGGTCTCAATGCTGTCACTAGGACAGATGCCCACCCAATACCTAGGGCAGATGAGCTCATTGACAGACTGGCAGCTGCTAAGTTTTTGAGCACATTTGACCTAACAGCAGACTACTGGCAAATCAGACTAGCTGAGAATGCAAAGGCCAAAACTGCTTTCTCGACCCCAGGAGGACATTATCAATTTGTGGTAATGCCCTTTGGTTTGAAGAATGCACCTGCCACTTTCCAAAGGTTGGTGAATCAAGTCCTTACTGGGTTGGATGATTATTGTGCAGCTTATCTTGATGATATTGCTGTCTTTAGCTCCACCTGGGAGGATCACCTGGTCCACCTGAGGAATGTTTTAGAGGCCCTGCAAAAGGCAGGCCTCACTATCAAGGCCACTAAGTGCCAGATAGGGCAGAGCAAGGTTGTATACCTGGGCCACCTAGTTGGTGGGGGTCAGGTTCAACCACTGGAGAGCAAGATCCAGACCATAAAGGACTGGGCTCCTCCAACTACCCAGACTCAGGTCAGAGCTTTCTTGGGCCTGACTGGGTACTACAGAAAGTTTGTTAAGAATTATGGGTCCATAGTGACACCCACTTAATGACTTGACCTCCAAGAAGATGCCAAAGAAAGTTCAGTGGACGGTAAGCTGTCAAAAAGCATTTGATGACCTGAAGCAGGCCATGTGCAGTGCACCTATTCTGAAAAGTCCAGACTACTCCAAAGAGTTCATTGTCCAGACAGATGCTTCTGAGTTAGGTGTGGGAGCTTTTCTTTCACAACTGAATGTAGATGGTCAAGACCAGCCCATTGCTTTTATAAGTAGAAGGCTGACCCCTAGAGAGAAACGTTGGTCAGCTATTGAGAGGGAGGCCTTTGCTGTGGTTTGGGCCCTGAAGAAGCTGAGGCCATACTTGTTTGGCACTCACTTCAAGATTCAGACAGACCATAAGCCCCTCTTGTGGCTAAATCAGATGAAGGGTGAAAATCCCAAACTTCTTAGGTGGTCCATTTCCCTACAGGGGATGGACTTCACAGTGGAACATAGACCTGGGACTGACCATGCCAATGCAGATGGACTCTCCAGATATTTCCACTTAGAACATGAAGACTCAACTGGTCAAGGTTAGTTTAATGTCCCTAAGTTTGGGGGGGGGGGGGGGTTGTGTAGGAGAGTAAGGTCTGCTTTCTATGTTCACCCCCACTTTTTGCTTTTGCTTTACTGGTTTTCGACTTAGATGTGGCTGTGGGCCTGCTAATCAGACCCACAGCTCTGCTGTTCTCTCTCTAAATTAATACTATGTACTTTAGGTGCATGACCCATTTGGATAGGATCACCTTATTGGCCCCTGTACAGTGTACCCTAGGTACCCAGGGCATAGGTGTACCCTAGGCCTACCAGGGGCTGCAGCATGTATTATGCCACCCCTGGCCTGGCCTTCCATTTTGACACAACTGGCTGATCACTCAGCTGGGGCAAGGTCGTGTAATCACCCCTTGCTTAGGTGTAATATTCCTATACCTAACTTACATATAGACACATGTGTACCTATCAGTCACTCCTATGGCAGGCCTTGACCGTCCTGGAGGCAGAGTGCTTGGTAACATGTGAGATGGTGCTCTAGCATGAGCTGAGCCTGTCTGCAGCTTTCGGAACCTTGTCCTTATAGCTGTTCTATGATATAGCCTACCATATACTCTTAAAGTGCCTTATAATCTTAGACGGTTATGGTAACTATGGTTTGGCTTTATCCAAACATGTCGTGTAAGGTGTCTAACACTGTGGAATGATACCCCCATGCCATTTCTGGACATGAGAATATTATTCCCCCCTTCTAGAGGGAAAGACATGTTAAAATCATACTTCAACTGTTAGCCTCTGACCAAAGCCTCAGCATCACAAAATGGATGCTGCTGCCACGACACAAGTCTGACCTCCTGCAGCTGGGAGTGATCCCAGCCAGGGAGGCCTGGACAATAGGTTTCCTGCTTGGGGAGGTGCTAGCACCTCCCCAGACAGCCTTTAGTGTATTGGGGCAGGGTGGGCTGAAAGGAATGAGACATGCCTGGGGCACACAAGGTGTTCCTTGCATAGTCCAGTTCAAACCGGCGCTGGGGCACTCCAGCCCCAGCTCTGGCGCGAAACTGGACAAAGGGAAGTGGGTGTAACCACCCCCTCCCAGGTCCCACCCATAAGGCGTGACCTAGCAGGTATCCCAGCCCCCCAGATTAGTATAAGAGTGGGAGTTGGGCCTCAAGACTTTAGATTATCCTGAACCTGCAAAACTGAACAGAAACTCTGGACCTTCGACATTCGACGAAAGAAGAAGACTGAAGAATCTCCCTTGTAGCCAAGGAGTGGCTACCCTGTGCAAACAGGCACCATCAAGAGACTACCCTTTGCTTTGCGACCGTTCTACGAGGAACCGACTGCAGAGCCCGACCAGAGCCTTGACTTCCAGACTTCTCCAACCCTCATCCACATCTGCAGCAGAGCTGAGATCCGTGGAGGCGACGAGCGACGTGGGACCGGCTACCTGGAAAAAGTGGCTAGTAACTTACAGCGCAGCTTCTGAGGTACCCTCGAAGTTGTGCACCGGGGATTGAGAAGCCCCAACCCCAAGCACCATCTGCACCGAAGATCAGCCCCCCACACTCCACGAGTCCTGCGTGGGGCCCTTCAGCATTTTCCTGCTTGCCGCGTCTGTCCGGTTGCTTGCCCGCTGGCTAGTGGCCTTTGTGACGACGCTCCCTGAAATCTTCTGCACTGGTTTGGCTCCTCCAGACTGGCTCCCGCTTCTCTGCAAAGAAGAAGCACCCCAGACCTTCCTGGTCTGCACCAGAAGCAAGTCCTCCGTTCTTTGTGGGTTCCGCTTGCCAAGGCTTGGTGAGTCCTAGTCCAACTTCGACGCCGCCGACAGCAAGAGCCTTCGTGGGACAGCTCGCCTCCTGGTCCTGGTCGTCCTCGACGCTTCCTGGTCCTCCTGGCTGCAGCGACAAGCTTCACCTTCACCTGCAATCTTCACGACATCGCCTGGTTCCTTCCTGGTTCCACGTGGTCACTGGCTAGTGACCTTGACTCTGTCCCTTCTGCTTGCAGGTTTCTTCTCTTCTTGATCCCAGCCTTGGGATCCACCGGACACTCTTCACTGACTGCCTGTCAGCATCTTTCTTCAGGCATCCATAAGAGTCGACGACGAAAACGACGCATCTTCACCCCTATGCACACGCAGCCTGTGGGCTAGGTAACTTGGGTACTCCGGTGCTCATCAGGATAGTGACTATCCTAGTGTCTAGTTTTCAAGTCTCAACTTCCTAGCTACTCCGGAAGTGTCCTAAATCTACCGTTTTCTAAACTGTACTATTGCTATTGACTTTTACGCATTACGCATGTGTGTTTCCACTCTGCACACGAATCCCGTGGGCCTCCCACTTCCTAACTAACGCTAGTGTAGTGTAGCCCCAGCGATTCCCTAGGCCTAGGCCTATTCTATTTCCGTGACAGTGGTTCTTATACCACTTACTTAGTATATGGTTTGCGTGGCCCCTAGGGCCTAACTGTATTACTTACCTGTGTGACTTAATGTATGCTTAAATAAGACTGTGTTGTACTTACCTCTAATCTCATAAAGAGTGCTGAGGGTTTGACTAGAATAAATACACTTTATTTTATATATATATATCTGTTGTGGTGTCCTTTCATTTGGTATTCAAGGGATTATATATGGTATCACAGCTGGCTTCACATGCCATTCAGAGTTTAGCCTAAGACTGCTCTTGTCCATGCTACCACTAGGATAGCTGGTCTATAAGGTTGACCTTACAACCAATCACCATAAGGGTATTTGGACTGATATAAGGTGTACACTAGAACTAGTGACATCATACATCAGGCCAACTTCTCACACACACTGTGATGCATACACTGAGACAGCCACGGGCAGAGTCATACATATACTAACACACCCTTGCACACTCGTATGCATACTTTGACAAAGCAAGTCACACACTCAGTCATACAGTAACCCACCCTGGAACATACTTATTCAAACATTAACTTATCCATGTACACAGTTAAATATATACTGAGACACCTAGGGACCCCCACATGCATGCTCTAACACACCCATGCAGATCTTGTGGGAACATGGGGGCCGGAAGCTAACGGCCGCAGCCGAGCACCTCTGGCCTGTAAATGCCTAATCTCGCCGGGGGCTATAGCGGGGCTTTTTTTAGATGTTTTTAGATGTTTTTTTTCTAACGATAACTAATGTCGTACCCCCCGCTTTAATATTACCTTGAGTCTGGATGTATTGATGTCCCTGTGCGGCGTCTCTCTTGAGGTCTGAAAATCTGATGGTGTGCAACGGCGGGGAAGGAGCGGTCCTGGAGCCTTCGTGGCTCCGATTCGTGGGTGCGGTAAGGGAGTGGAGGCGGCGGATCCCCGGCCTGCAGTTCTCGGTTTTCTCTCGTGGAGCCTGCGCACTTCAGTACATTCCAAGCAAGAGTTGTGGCAGGCCGATGCGAATAGCCGACCGGGGAGCAGTTCGGAGAGTTCTGCCAGCGTCCTTGTCAGCAAGGGAAGAGGTAAGGTCTCAGAATTTTTTCTTGGGGACTTATTGGATCCCCTAGTCGTTTTGCCTACCTCCCCCCTCGATCTGTCCAACGATCAAGTATCAATTCAGAAGTTGAATGCAGAAGACGTCGAAGGAGCCATCCTGCGAGTCCTCTACGAGACTCCCGTAATGCCGAGTGGGACTGAGGGGACTGAGGGGTTGGTTGGGACTGTATTTCTTCAGGAGGGCTATAAGAACTGCATGGAGAAGTGTCGGAGCAGTGTCCTCTATAGCACCCCTTATTGTGCGACTGCAAAACAAACGTTAGAGCCTATCATTAGTCGCTATACCTTGCGTATTAGGGCTCCTAACCTTATTTCGGATTTGCCTAAACCTTCTTCAGTTTCCCCTCCAATTACAGAAGTTAAGGCTACCGTTAGAAAGGATAAAGGATGAGTCACTCTAGAGAGCACCCCCCTGGTAAGGGAAGGGGGAGGAGGAAAGCTAAAGGGGGTTTATCTTCTAAACTTAGAATAACACCATCATTGAAGACGTACTATAAGGTGTTATCTACCACTACCTCTAATAGGGGGCAGAACAAAAAACCTATCATGGCTTCTACTTCTACAACTACCCCACCTGGCCTCCGTTCATCTATAGAAAACCGTTAACCTTCTATTAGCCTTGCTACCAGTGTAATAGGTGAGATGGGTTCACCCATGGGTCATCAGGTGATTGTCCATCCAACAGTGGAGTTATCTAATTGTTTCTCTGTACTAGTCAACCATGAAAATATCCCTGGTACCCCCTTAATTAAGGAGAAAGTGGATGCTTCTCCCCCCACACCTGAGACCCTGTTAGATGGACCATCTACTCCTCCCCCCACTTTGACTAAGATTCCCCATGGGTCATTGGCTGATATTTTGTTAAGTCTAAAGGAGGATATCGGGAGAAGGTTTTCAAATTCAGAAACTAATCAAGCTGCTATACAGGCCTCCTGTGAGGCATTGGCACAGAAAATCGAAGATGTCTCGCAGAGAACGAACATTCTTGAGTTAAACATTCCGAAGATTAAGGATACTCTACACTCCTCCTCAGTCTTGATGGATAAGCTGGTAAAACAGAATAGGGAACTTAAGGATGATATAGAGCGTTTGGAAAACCACTCAAGAAAGAACAACGTGAAAGTGCTAAATGTCCCCGAAGATATGGAGGGGGATGATATTAAAAACGTTGTGATCTCCCTTTTAAAGGCAACCATTCTAAAAGATTTGCTGGAAATAGACTTCGTCTCTGATATTCAAAGGGTTCACCGTGATCCATATAGGAGGAACCCAGGAAAGCAGCGGCCAAGGAAAATCTTAGTGAATTTTCTTACATATGCCATCAAGGATTTTTTTTTATCCTTGGCCCTGAAAGCCGGTCAGGTTAAGAGCAATTCCTTCTCTAGTCCATTTTCATTCTCCATCCAGTCTGACGTCTCCCATATCAAGGCAACAAAACAATGGGAGATGGGCAAAAGAATGGTTATTCTGAGCTCATTAGGGGCTAAGACTCAGTTGAGGTTCCCTGCATCCCTCCGGATTATGTGGAATAACCACATGTATAATTTACACCAAATAGAGGAAGTTGATATTCTAATAGACAAAATAAGAAGTGGAAGTGGAGCAGAAATGAAATAGGGGGTAAAGGCATTCAATTGAATTTTTCTTTTTCTCTCTTTTTTTTTTTTTTTGTATTGTTAAGACCCGCTGGTGCCCTGGCGGGATTGGGCCCTTTCTATATGGTGTTGTTTTGTTATGGTCACGTCCAGGGGTCCTCATCCAAAGGGCTTATGGCCAGAGGAGAAGGGAGGGTTCCCCAGGGTAGAGAGGGTCACTTGGGGGGAAAGAGGAGGAGGGGGAGGGGGGGCACTGGTGGGATTGCAGTGGGAAAAAATATAAAAATTGTCCTCACTCTCAATGTCGTTTTAAGATGTAGGCCATTTATAGAGTGTTTGATTAAGATCCGGGTAGTTGAAAGGGTCCGTAAATCATAATGAGTACCAAGATCCGATTTGTCTCGTGGAATATCAACGGGCTCCGATGTCCACGTAGACAAAGGTTAGTTATGACATTTCTTGAACAATCCTCAGATCAGGTCTGCCTCCTGCAAGAGACTCACCTGAGATGTTTGGAGTGTAATGCCGTCTTTGGGAAATATCGATGGGTTGAGCATTATTGCTCCTCGGAGCAGACATCTCATAGTAAGGGGGTGGTGATATTAATTAGATCAGGTATTGGAGGCACTATTAAATCAGTCTCAACTGATCAATCAGGAAGATGGATAATAGCACAGTTGGCTATTGGGGGGGCTGGTCTTACTATAGCTTCATTTTATGGTCCCAATGTTACCTATACAGAGTACAGGCCAAATTAATAGATTTTAATGTTCTCCTTAATGCTATCCAGGACAGGTCCAACTATAGCCAATATGTTGCTGCCCCCCGTACCTGTCAGGCTATGATCAATATGATTTACGAGCTCGGTTTAGTTGATGCCTGGAAGGCAAAAAAGGGCATAAAACAAGTAAAAAACACAGTCATTCGTCTAGAATTGACTACATTCTTATAGACAGGTTGAACCTGGAGAATTTAGTTGATATCTCTGTCCTTCCAAGTATTCTCTCGGACCATGCTCCAATCTCCTTCTCATATTTAGGGAATAAGCCAAGTTCCAACTCTAGGTGGACTTTGAAAAGGGCAATGTTGTCTAACCCCGAAATCATCGGTGCCCCTAAAACTTCAACAACAGATTATTTCTTTGACAATATTGGTTCAACATCTCTAGATTATGTCTCGGATGCATTTAAGGCCCATCTGCGTGGACAGTTACATAGCCTGATATGCTCCAAGAACAGAGAAGAGGCTTTAGAATTTCAGACTCTGGAAAGGGAGATTTCGAAGCTTGAAGGAGACAGATTGAATTGTCATCCTGGTAATTTAACACAGGTCCTTAGTGAATTAGAACATCTGCGTCTGGATTATCGGAGGAAGCTGGATCACAAAGTAAGAGCACAGTGGTTAGCCCATAATATGGAAAACTATGAGTATGGTGAAAAAGCAGGTGCTCTTTTGGCATGGAAAGTAAGGGCCGATCGGGCCAAGAATAATATCAACAGACTGATCATTGATGAGACTGGAGCGACCTCCTGTAAACAGGAGGACATGCAAAGGTGCCTTCTCTCCATGTTTTCCGAGTTGTATAAAGAGGAGACAACTTCTAGTCTTGGGAGCATTCAAGAGTGGCTCCGAAATAGGGCAAGATCAGTATTAACAGAGGAGAGCCGAGGTATTTTAGATGCCCCTATATCGGAATATGAAATCAAACTCTATATCAAAAAGAGCAAGAATAATAAGGCTGCAGGGACGGACGCTCTTCCCGGGGAAATTTATAAGGCCCTCCAGGACGAGATAGTCCCCAGAATGTCTGAACTGTTCAACTACATTTAAAGTTCTGAAGGTAGGATTCCTAAATCATGGAAGGAGGCCACGATTGTTCTTATTTTAAAGCCGGGGAAAGATCCCCTTAAAGCGGATTCTTATAGACCAATCTCCCTGCTTAATGCTGATTATAAGATCTTTATGAGCATTTTAGCGGGGAGATTGGTCAAGATAATTGCGCAGTTGATAAATGGTGATCAAAAGGGCTTTATTCCAGGAAGGTTTATCCAGGAACAAACGTTACAGCTAATAGGCAGCATTGATCTGGCGACAGCACGGTCGGATCCTTGGCTGTGGCTGCATTTGACGCAGCCAAGGCGTTCGATCGTGTTAATTGGGTTTTCCTTTGGGAAATCCTAAAAATGATGGGATTCGGTTAAAAGTTTATACAGATACTCATTAGATGCTACGAGGGTGCCTCTGCAGTTATTCTTTGAATGGCTCGTTGACTCCTAGCTTTAACATCACAAGGGGAACGAGGCAGGGGTGTCCCATCTCGCCCTTATTGTTTGATATATATATTGAGCCCCTTGCTCAAGCTCTGAGATTGGATCACCAAATTACCCCCTTCCAAGTTCTTGATTACAGCTGTAAATTAGCCCTATATGCAGATAATCTGCTGGTTTATACCAACAACCAAGCCGAGGTACTCCCAAGGGAGGAGGCTATCCTAGAAGAATTTGGTCTGTATTCTGGATATCTTGTCAACCCCTCTAAGACAGAGGTAATGTCCTGGGGCATAGACAATTGGGCTGGAAGGCGTAGTAAGGAATTTAGGTATTTGGGGTTAACCATAGTTCAAGACCTAGTTGATATTCCTTTGATAAACCTGAGGAAAGTGGCCAAGGAAATTGACCATCTATTTTCCAGATGGCAGAATTTACCCCAGACTATTTACGGCCGGGTAAACCTTGTCAAGATGGTTATCTTGCCAAAATTGACCTATTTGTTCAGCACTATTCCTCTCTACTTCTCCAGTAAACTTCTGGGTAAGATACAAGGCAAAATTGGAAGTTTTGTTTGGTCTAATAAAAACGCCAGGCTATCCTGGAAGAAGTTGAGACGAAAGCTCCTTAAGGGTGGTTTGGCTCTCCCAGATGTGCTTTGGCACTCTTTCTCCTTTCAATTTAAAAATATACGCTCTTTGCTCACTAGTACGGCTGAAACCAACTGGGGGAAGATTTTGAGTGTGATGGCCAGCTTCGAGGGGGGGGGATTGGATTTCTCTATAAGTTCGGGGCACCAAGGTTTTTTAAGAATGTTCATCTAAAATGTTTAAGAACAGCACTAAATGCATGGTACAGAGTAAGAGTGAGATGGGGGATCGGCTATTATTCTGATTTTTCTCCCATCTGGGATTCTCCCGGGTTACCGCTATGCCTGCAAGATAGTCTTGCATTACCTATTAAGAAGGCAGGAATTACGATTTGGTCTGACCTTATGTCATCTGACGGAGTTCTCCCTTGGGAGGTTTTAAGATCAAAAATAGGCAGTTCCTTCTCTAAATTCAAATACTTGCAATTGTGCTCATGGTTCATAGCCGAGAAGGAACATAAAAGTGGCAACTGGGAAATCGAATACCGTCTTCAAAATACAAAGCCTATAAAATAGGAGGTCTGACACTGGTACAGGAGTCTGCTAGATGCTGATAATGTAGATATCCCTCCATCTCACTCCACTTGGAATTCATCCGTTTTGGGTAATATAGCCATTAACCTGTATGTCTTACCCCGTCAAACCTTATATAAGTATGTCAAGCCAGCCTCTCTTAAAAAAAATCCCTTTTTTGTTATCAATAGACTCTATTATACCCCCAAGAAAATAGCGAGATTTGCATCTTGCTCCTCACCGAAGTGCCCAAGATGTGAGTTTGCTGAGGCGGACAATATACATATATTCTTTGAATGTGGCTCCTTAAGAGGATTTTGGAACAACGTGGAGCGTGCCCTAGAAGACATTTTTAGAATTAAATTTCAACTGAACCTAGAATTAGTCCTTCTTGGCATGGACAACGAATTCACAAATTTGCTTTCTAATGCACAAATGGGTTTATTCTTGTATCTGATTTTAATTGCTCGGAGGGAGATCTGTAAACTCTGGAAAGACTCTAGGCCCCTGTTGTAGGAGAACTGGTTGGGTGCTGCATTTGGTTTGGCTCGCTTAGACCAGAGACATTTGAATGATAACAACCAAAATATCTGGTCACCATTTCTATCTTGGGGTATCGAAATGAGGTTGGTCTAACGTTTTTCTTGGTCCAATGATTACACCAAAGAAGCTGGCCTAGCTTGGCCCAAAGCCAATGCAGTAACAGAAGCCCGGGGTGCCTAGGTCGGAATGGGCTTTGTGTTTGTTTTGCAGATGCTAATGGTGAGATGAGGACTAGAAAAAAAAAAAAAAACACATACCCATGCAGATGCTAATGCAAACCCTGGCACACTGAGGGACACACAAATACATACACTAGCACACCCAAAACAAACTGACGCATACACTGACACAGCCAAGCACACTTTGATATATACACTTAGACACCCACAGACATACTTATACACACACTGAGACACACAGGGACACACTTATAGAAACACTGACACACACACGCACACTCTGATGCATACACTAAGACACCCATATATACAGTGATACAGATACTGACTAAGCCTGGGCAAAGCACTACGCTACGCTCGCGTAGTTTGCGAAGTTTGCGCTACTTCGCACTACACGAATTGCACGTAGCACAGTGCGAACACGCGTAGCGTAGTGTTGCGTAGTGCAGCGGTCATTTTTTGCTTGCTCGCGGTCCTCAACGTCAAGTTGGCGACCGCGAGCAAGCAGAATGACATCCCGGAGAGACTTTTTCCTCGTTCGCGATCAGCAACATCAAGTTGGCGATCGCGAGCGTGGAAAATAAACCTCCCGGCGAGATTCTCAATGCGAGGAGGTAAGGTTTCTCATTGCGAGTGGTCACGTATGCTCGCGACCGCTACTACCAGTTCGCGTTGAGAAAGCTGCCGCTTGAGTAAAAATCTACTCGAGCAGCAGAAAACTACAGCTCGCACTGTGCAAGATGCCGTTTTCAATGATTGCACAGTGCCGGTTGCTTGTCCGCACTGTGCAATCATTGAAAATGACATCTTGTACAGTGCGAACAGGGTACTACGCAGTTCGCAAGTGATAGTGCGAAGTTCACTTTGTGTAGCTTCGTGTAGTGCTACTTCGCAAACTACGCCCAGGGTTAATACTGACACACCCTGAGACACACGTATGCAGGCATTGATATACCCAGGCATCCACTCATTCATACAGTGAGACACCCAGGAGCGCAAATGCATACACTAACACACCCACACACACACACTAATTAATACTTAAAAACAGACAAGGACACACTCATACATACACTGATACACCCAGTCACACACTGCGACACCCTGGAACACACTTATATATACACTGACATACCCATATACACACTTATTCATATACTAACACACAAATTGATACTCACTTACATTCACTGAGACACCTGGACAAACTGATGCATACATTGACACACCCATGCCCAACTTACACGCTATATATACAAAAAAGGAACACAAGGAGAAATATAGCTCTTTTTGGTTACTTGGTAAATTTCTAAAAAGAACCTATTTTTTCACCATTTGAAAAAAAGTTTTTTTAAATTATTGGACTCGAAAAAACATGGTACATAAATGTTGTAAAACTACTTACATGAAAACGAACCTGTTTTCAAATTGGAAAAAACTAAACAAATTTGGATGCTATAGTCAAAAAGAATTAGCAGGGATGATTGTTGACTGCATCCAAAGCAATCGATGTAGAGTTCAAGCCAACCAGCACGTGGCAGTGCAAACAATGGGTTGTCATGTGCCCCAAATTTGGACACACAACTGCTACTGCTATTGTTGCTGAGGTGGAAGGTGCCTACTGCATATACGGAGAGACAAAAACTAGCTTCTTTTTCACGGACCATTCTCTCGTATGATTTCTCTTGAATAGTCTTGAGATGTTTCCACATTGAAGAAGTTCCATGGCTATATTTTTGCATGATTCTGAAGATGTTCCTTCCCACAGATGGTGCACTTCACTATCATCACAGTGACGTTTTCACCAGATGGTATTGTGAAGTACCTCCATACTTATCTTTGCTTTTTGGGTGGTGGTGCATCATGCTCTTCCTCCTCCAGAAGAAGAACAGGATCTTCTTTATGTGTAGATGCTGTTCCTGCAGCCATTGGTACCAATCAGCAACTCTCAGGATGTACAAAGTTACTAAACAACAGATATTAATATCTATGTCATGCTCCCTCACTGCCCAAGTGCATAAAGCATGTGTTGGGTTAGGTATTATTCCCAAAAAGATGTGGTCCTTATGTGGCCAAGGAAATTAGCAGGTTTTGCTGTGCAATTGCCTGAATTTGCAGTGACCTTCGGCAAGTTTACGAGGCTGTAAAAACGTATATTGAGTGAGTAGTAGTGAAATAAACTCTATACTCTGAAATTTTTGACATCAGATATGTCTACACTAAAATTAAATTTTTTAAATGTTGGTGAATCTGTGGTTCGTGGTGTGAATATGTGATTGGAATAGGGAAACCACAGAGTACTTACTCTCCAGTCTCGGTTTTGGTACCGCGATGGAAGCACAGAGATAAAAATGTGTGTGGTAATAAAAAAATTACAAAAATAACTACATATTTCTCTTTAAAAAAATATAGAAACTTTCAAATGTTGTTTTTTAAAAAGTCCATTATAACAATATGTTATTGTACAAAAAAATACAAATTATAGAAATAAAAACATGGACAAAAAAACAATTTTAGCTATCCAAAAACATGTTAAAAAACAAAACAACAAAACTATGTAAACATTATAATATGTTCTTAACCCCTTGCATGCCCGCCCCTTTCCCCGCCCAGTGCCGCGCTTTGTATTAGCGGGCGGAGTTCATGACGAGCTGGACTCATCATGGGCACAGCGCCACCGCAGCCCATGACGAGTCCAGCTCGTCATGGGCACTGAAGGGGTTAAAATGTATACATAAACATTGAAAGTTAAAAGAAAAGGCAAATCATAGTCAAAAGAAATTAACTTAGAAAACCTTGAATCTTTATGACAAAAACTAAAATCAAATAGTTAATAAATTTAAGAGAATCCATTTTGAAAACCTTTGGAATTAGCAGAAAAAAACAAAGATTACAGGGACTTTAGTTAGGAAATAACATTAAAAAACATTAGTAATTCACTGAAAAAAGCAAAGGTTACATGACCTTGCTGCTTGCCTAAATCAAGAAGATGAACCTCGAGAATCCATTTTATGATTGTATATGCTTTTTCCTATTTTCTCCCATTGCCTTCTATTGAGTGCGATTGCGCACAACCGTGATTTATTTTACGAACTTTGAAAAAACATAACTTAAAAAGTACTTACCTTAGAACGAAGTTCTTTGTCTGCAAAATTATATAAAAATCATGCTATTTTTTCAAATTGTTCTTGGATTTATTTTTGAGTGGATGTCTCATTTATTGCCTCTGTAAGTATAAAAAATGCTTAGCACTACCCTATGATAAGCATAACTGCTCGCCCCCACACAACCACAGAGTGTTAGTATTTATCTACTTTTCCTCTGTACACCAGTAATGGATAAATTGGATTCTATGCACAGTGTACTTCATTTTAGTACACTATATAGAGAGCCAGCTTCCTACACTGCATGTGTAAGTGTCTGTTTGGGTGAGTGAGTGGTTGTTTCAGTGAGTGTTTGGTTAATTGAGTTGGTGTGTGAATGGCTGTATTGGAGAGTGACTGTCTGTGTGAATGACTGTATGGCAGAGTGAGCAAATATGAGAGTGCTTGTATGGATGTGAGAATGAGTATGTAAGGGATGATTCCAGGACAGCTGGGCCACTCACTGAAGTGTGTGTCAGGGATCTCAAAGTCCATCAATGGATGCCAGCATCCTGGATAGTTGGAGTCTGGATTGGACTCTTTCTTCTCAGTCGTAGATGTGGGGGTCCGGTAGCCAGGTTTTGGCACAGCACAGCTCTGGTAGGCCCTGGTGTCCCCTCACTTGTGGGGGGGGCACATCTGACCCTCCAGAGCTGATGTACCTCTTCTGGCTTGGGTGCTCTATTGGAGTCGGCAGAGAGCAGAAAGTTAGTAAACCGGACTGCAGATTGCAGGGGTATAGCTCCTCTAATCCAGGGTAGGTTCTCGGCAATTGGTCGAAGGCTGGAGGTGGTCTGGGGTTCTTGGAGGCCTAACATTTGCAGGACAAGACAACACACCATGATTGTTGAGTCCTGGAGGCACCGAACCACAAATTCTATTTTTTTGACTTGGTCCGTGGTGAATCAGATGCAGCACCCAAGCCAGAAGAGTTACTTCAGCCCTGAGGGTTGGATCAGACCCCCAATAAGTGAGAGGACATCAGGGCCTATTGGAGCTGTGCGAATACCAGAGGAACCAGACCCCTTAACTGAAGACCGAGAAGAAAGAGTCCAATCCGGACTCCAAATACTCAGGATGCATACACTCATCAAGGAACTTCAAGACCCCTCGGACCGCTCTGTGGCACAGCTGCCTTTTAATCATCCCTGCAACCTGCCTGCCCCAGGCTATGAGGACCATCTTGATGCATGACAATTGGCTACCCTGCCTGCTCTACATCCAGCCCACCTGGCATGCGTAATGGAAAACCAGCTGTGCTCTTGTGGTCCTGAGGCCCCTTATGACCCTCAGGACCTACCTTTAGGTCCCTCTGTGCAGCAAATGATCAATGATGCCCTTCTTCGTAGCATACCAGCTATCAATGACCTAAGCACCCTGCTCCCAACTGAATCCAGGATGTTACAATCTTCAGATGCTGGACCATTGGACTTGGCATTGCTACTTACCTAAATTTAGAAGATGAACCTCGAGAACCCACTGTGTGATTTCATATGTTTTTCCTATCTTCTCTCTTTGACTTCTATTATGCGTAATTGCGCACAACTGTGATTTATTTTGAAAAGTTTGAAAAATCATAACTTAAAAAGTACTTACCATAGAACGAAGTTCTTGATTTGAAAAATTATGTATAAACCAATATTATTTTTTCAAATTGGTCTCAGATTTACTCTTGAATGTGTGACTCATGTATTGCCTCTGTGAGTACAACACATGCTTAGCACTAACCTCTGATATGCCTAACTGCTCGCCCACACTACCACAAAAAGGGAGTTGGTATTATATACTTTTGCCTCTTTAGACCAGTAAGAGATCCACTGGACTCTCTGTGCAGTGTACTTTATTTTAGTACATACAGAGAGTCAGCTTACCACAGTCACTTACACAGCTAGTCACTCACTCATACACCCATACAGACATCCACTCTGTCCCCCATACATTTACAGCCACTCACACATCTAATTACTCACCCAAACAGACACTGACACACCCACTCGCCCATCAAGAAAGTCTCTCACACAGCCAGGACTGCAGTTAGGGTTCAGCATATTCATACCCTGCCACCTGCTATATTTTTTTACGTTTTTCTCTAGGACTAAGTCCCATATGGATTCCAAAACTTCCTGGTGAAGTGTTGGCATGCAATACGTATTCAACACGAGGACTATCAGGACCTCAGAGGAACTGCATCCCTATATGTACAATTTCTTTTTTTTTTGTAATAACTCAAAAATAGACTCATACCAAATAACAAAAAATATTCTTTCTGGAGCAAGAGCTAACTTTCAGGCACATTTAGTGTAATTCCATCTAGCTGTTCGGGATGTAGTTGTGTTCAAAATCCCTATGGAAATTACTTTTTTTGATGCCCCCCCTTCTTTTTCTTGGCCCCTGCTTGACGGATCGCCCCAAATCTTTCCATACACAATATTCACCGGGCAGGCACTTTTTAAAAAACGTTTGTAAGATTTGGCAAATGGTGCCAAAGATATAGGAAAGTCAAAAAACAATTTTCCTATGTAAACATGGTTTTAATATATATATATATATTCACTTAAAAAAACCATAGGTTCCACACACGTTATAGTTAGGAATTAGCATTTAGAAAACCTTGCAAATTCACTTAAAAATCCATAGGTTTCACACATGTTATAGTTAGCTGGACATTTCCCTCGTAAAAAACCAATGAAATTTCCCCGTTATAGTTAGTGCAGGCATCTATAACTCACGCGACCGCAATCCTCTGCTGATGACGTCAGATATTACATCACTGTATTTAGACACCTATTTACCCATGTCTTCTTCCATTAATCTTTAGCTATACATCTATTACAAATATTTATTTTTCAGAAAGACACATATGTAATCAGTGATGTAATATCTGACGTCATCAGCAGAGGATTACGATCGTGTGAGTTATAGTTGCCTGCACTAACTATAACGGGGGAATTTCATTGGTTTTTTACGAGGGAAATGTCCAGCTAACTATAACATGTGTGAAACCTATGGTTTTTTAAGTGAATTTGCAAGGTTTTTTAAATGCTAATTCCTAACTATAACGTGTGTGAAACCTATGGCTTTTTAAGTGAATTTGTACGGTTTTTTAAATGCTAAGTTATGTATTTATAAAAAAAAATTTTCAGGTTCTTCACCGTGCTCGCACCGTGCGTGCACCGTGCGCGCGCTGTGGGTTCTCGGTGCGCTTCGCGCGCCGTGCGCGCGCTGTGGGCAAAATCAATATTTTCAGTAAATAAGAGCAAATACTAAATCGGATATGGGCGCAAGGTAATCAACACATGTATGCACTACTGTTTGTTAAACTAGGTTAGATCATGACTGTGAGTTGATTTCCATTTCTGTACAGCTGATTCACAACAAGATGTACAGAGGAGGTAGGTGTCTCTCTTAGGTTTTGAAACCTGTGCTACTTTATATAACTGTGGTTCTTTTAAATGGTTTAAGAAATCAATTTGATTCAGCTTAAAGCCACACTATAAAGCAATTTAAAAATAAAATATACATTTACACAAAAAATAACAATTAAGGTTCAACAATGTTAGCACAAGGACCTTTCTGTTTTCAAGTTGCATCCACTCGTGTTAACTTACATGCATATAAAATATAGGAAGCCACAGGCTGGTAGCTCGTTCAGCATAGGGCCACAGCCTCTTAACAAGTTTCTACACTGTAAGCCCTAAATATAGGACAGAGGAGTTGTTTCCTACATCTCATTGTAATTGAACACATCAGCATGAAGTGTGCTAAAGTAGAACTGTGTTTGTTTTTGCCAGCAGGCAGCCAGAGGATAAACAGTTAGCAATAACATCTGGCCGATGCTCACATTGTTTATTGATTGCAGAACTTTATGTCCAAATGCCTGCACACTTTTTGTATCCAAAGGTTGCCAATTTTAAGTTGCACCTTCACTACTCTGCGAAGCATGGTATATTCAGTACATGGACTTCAAGCCAGCTCATCGCTGGTCATTGGTTGTTCAGGGTGCCTTTCTAAATTCCTTACTTCTAAATGGTAAATTCTGCCCATGTGACCCTCTTTTTGGTCTGTCGGTCCCTCCCATTGCGACTGGTCCTCCTACAGGGCTCATTTCTCTTCTGTCTATTTTCGATTGTTTCGTGCAGTTTTTTTTCTGATTGCTAACCACCTGTTGGAGCGAGCTCCAACTAATGCCGCAGTTTGGATAGAGTCAGACAAGTCAAGAAAACAGTCTTGACCTTGTTTAATACGAAATGCTTTGTGATGATGAGAGAAGTCAGAAAGCTGACCCCTCTGGAATATTTAAGTCGTTTTAGGAGCTGTAGGGAGAAACAAGATGGCTTCCCATTCCACAAGAATCTAGATAAATGCTTATCAATAGATATTTATTAGGTATTTTATATTGGCAACATCATCAGACAAGCATTAGAAATGCAATAGGTCTCGCATAATTTTTTTGAGTTAGAGCTATTTCCATAGCTCAACAGCTACCAGACAGAAATTGCCACTTTGAAGGTACCGAACTGAACATTGCTTTGTGAAATGGCCTGAAAGCCTAAAACGATGCTGATATACAAAAAAAAAGGCAGATCAGGATGACCAGGAGGAAGCAGGGACGTATTGGGATGGTCAACGTAAGCAAAACAGTGAGTGAAATTGCCTGGGCAAGACCCAAGCACGCAAAAGCAGGAGAATCAGACCCAATGCACCAATAAAAACCCTGCATTTCTAAATAGCACAACAACGAACAAATGGTAATTCATGGGCATGCCAAAAGCCAATAGAGTAGATAACAACAGGTCTTGCAGACAGCGCATACACGCTGCCTAGGCTCGATCTAAAAAGGTAAAGCCAAAGGGTAGTGAGACTTTTAAAGACAGCTCTGGGATGTTATTGTTGCAGTGTTCACAAATGATACATCCTAGGTGTTCTTGTGATAGACTGAGTACGCACCTGCAATTCAACTTCTGTTTATTTAGCTTCTGTATCTGTGCATGGGTGACTCCTCAGAATTTTGACAATTCAAATTGCCTCTTATTTCTTCCATATTCGTGCTGTAGGCTGTTTCTGTTGTTTCAGGTCTTTTTAATGGCAGCAAGTGATTGTTGTATGTTTGCTGTGTAGTCAGCACTTGCACTACCATATCGACTGGTGTCGCTATGGCGAGCCCACAAACACTTTAGTCTTGATGAATCTGCTGAAGTTATTAATGCAGTGAAGCATGTCACTGAATTTATGGAGGCAACAACCTGTGTTAGTGAGTTTATTTATGTGGCGACTCACTTCTTAAAAAGTGTTTTAGTGACTCCCTTACACTTTTTTAGCTGACTTTAGCGTTGTGTAGTTTAGTGAAGTTGGACTCGTAGCTGCACCTCATTTAGCATAGGGACGGCATAGTGATTTTAAACCGTACAAAGCAGCAGCATTACAGTACGCTGTTGAGACTGGGATAGAGATAGGAGTCTGCTCTAAGGATAATATGGATCACAATAGTAAGCCTTTCGTCCCTTTGTTTGTTCCCTGTGGGACACACCAATATAGTGAAGTCTGGGAGACTGTTATTACAGTCCTCACTCTGGTACTCCCATGAAATCTTCTGACTTTTTATGGTATGTTTCTTCTTTTTTGGTGCTCGTGGTGCCGCATAGAAGATTGAATAAAAAGACAGGATCGATTGTATTGTCTATCCTGGTATCTTGGTATATTCCCCTTTATTCATGCCTTCATATGGATGCAAGCAGTGTTGCACACCTGCAAGGGCTTTCTTTGTTTACTATTACCAGATTCCAATATTGAAACTAATATGGTGCTAAAAGTCTAAGAAGAGGGAGGGAAGAGCAACATTTCTCATCATCATGACAAGGTTGGTGCAACTATTATTTTCCTTGTAAAGGCACTGAAGTGCCTGTTCACTGAGTTGCCTGTCTCCTTAGGCTGCACCATCTTTGAGCAGGGCTTCAGCCCATTTTAGCAGTTTTGATTGGTTTATGCTTTTCTTACTCCTCTCTTAATTTGGTTTTTAAGATTACTTTACCAGTAGTCCTCTGGTGCAGGGAAGCCTGTGCCAGAGGTTGCTGGACCTCGGGTTGGTTTTAGTTTGCTCTCACCTGTTTTTCATTCACTAAGTGCACCCCGAGCAATGCTTGCCACACCTTGGGCCATGCCCCTCTTATGACGGGCTTTAAAAGTCTTCCGGCAGCATGTCCGCGCAGCGAGCGCGCCGTTAGTGCATCAAAGGCAAGCCCATCTGCGCCCATCCACTCCGCCCCCAGGGCCCGTCTCCCTGATCTGATGCACCCAGTTCAAACGCAGAGGATCAGTTACACAAGAGAAACCCTCTTCAGTCTTGGCCCTGAAGGTAAGCGCCCACTATACACTACATTTTGTCCTGCACTATTATCGGATTACAACGAAACGGTATGTCATGGTCCTGGAAGGCTATTGGCTGTGTTTTGCTGGCTGTGGTTGGGGCTGGGTCTTTGCGCTAGTATCGTTATGGCAGTATATGTCAAGGACAATTTTGAAATAATATGACAACTCTTCACTTTTTGTCCTGGAATGTCAATGGCCTGCGCATGAGGGGAAGAAGAGCTAGAATTTTACAATATTTGAGAGACTCCCCCGCGCAGGTTATTGTCATCCAGGAAACTCACCTTCTTAAGACAGAAACAAAAGAAATGTTAAAAAATCAGAAGTGGGTGGACGTTTTCTTTTGCACTGACCAGACGGCAAATATTAGAGGAGTACTGTTCCTTTTTAAAAAAACAAGCCAGAGCCCAAATTTTACAACACAGGGAAGATTTTAGCGGTAGATGGCTGATATTGAAGGTCGCAATATGGGGCTTATTTTTTACTTTGGTGGGATACTCTGGTCCCAACCAAGATGATGCTTCACATCGTAATGCTATTCGTTCCCATCTCCTCGCCTTTCCTGATCCAGTGATTTGGGCAGGAGATTTTAATATCGTATTAAATCCCATTGTGGATAAGTCTCCAAACATTAGAGCAGTGGTTCCCTCTAGATCTAGGAACTCGCTTTTGACGACGATGACCCAATTAGGGCTATGCGATATATGGAGGGAAAGGTCGGGAGAACAACTGGGAATTTCTTTTAGAAATTTGAAATATAGACATAAGTCAAGAATTGATTACATTCTGCTTAGTTATAGTTTAAAAGACTGAGTCAATAAGATTGAATACCTTCCGTCACATCTTTCAGACCATTCAGGTATCCTTTTAAGTATTGATTGCATACAATCACAGCATGTTAGAACCTGGTCATTTGACCGAACAATATTGCTTGAGGAAGATGAGATTACTTTTCTTTTCATTGAAAGCAAGTATTTCCTTGAGAAAAACTTAGGTACAGCTAACATTGTGATAGTATGGGATACCTTGAAAGCTCTCTGGAGAGGCTGTATTACTAATAGAGCAAGTTACAGAAAGAGGAAATATGGAGAAGTGACCTCGGCTCTAGAAGCAGAAATTAGTAGAATTGAGAGTAGAATGAATAATCAAATTGGTATTGGCCTGAAAGATGATCTGGAAAAGCAGGATCGTTTGAAAAAAGAGTTGGAGGGTATTCTTCAAGAGAGACTTATGCACAGGTGGGAAGCAAGTAAAATCTCCCACTTCGAATATGGAGAAGGGGCAGGTAAATTACTCGCTTGCAAAGTTAAAACAGACCAGTTGCGAAACCATATGAAAGAAATAAAACTAGATGATGAGCTATCTAGTCGCTCCTCAGACAAAGATATCGGTACGGCTTTCCGGAATTATTTTCAAGACATATACAAAGAGACCGCCATAGAGGATAATGCTAAAGTAAAGCTTTGGCTAGGGGGATTATCCTACCCTCCATTACTCTTAACCAACAAATAGACCTAGAACAGGCTATTACAGAAGAAGAGGTGAGGAAGGTCATAGCAGAGGGGAAAAGAGGTAAGGCAGCTGGACCTGATGGGCTACCAGGTGAGCTATATCGATCCCTACAAGAGATTATAATCCCAGTACTTACCCAACTGTACAATAAGATATTATTGGAGGGGGAAAACCCCCCTAGTTCGTGGAATGATGCTACAGTGGTATTGATCTTGAAACCCGGCAAAAATCCAACTAGCTGCGGGTCATATAGACCAATATCACTGTTAAATACGGATTATAAACTCTTCTCCTCAATTTTGGCAAATAGGTTGGGGGTGGTGGCTAATAGTATTCTCCACCCAGACCGAAAAGGATTTGTGAAAGAACGTCAATTAGCGGACCTCACATACGACCTGGTCGGTGCAATCGATATTGCCTCTACCTTCTCTCTCCCTTTGGCAGTCCTAACCCTAGACGCAACCAAGGCTTTTGATAGCGTGAACTGGGGCTATCTGTCGGAAGTTATGGCCAAGTTTAATTTGGGGGATAGATTTTGTCGTACCATCCAGCTGCTATACCAGGCCCCGACAGCTAGATTATTGGTTAATGGAATATTGACTGATGCATTTAAGATCACCAGGGGAACGCGACAGGGTTGCCCTCTCTCTCCCTTGCTCTTCAATATGTATATAGAACCTTTTGCACAGAGACTTAGGGAAGATCCCAATATCATCTCTTAAATTTGGAGAGTGGGAGAAGAGGGTGGCCCTGTATGCAGATGATATTCTGATACTAATGGCAGATCTGAATACAGCTTTCCTGACAGTTATAAAATTAGCAGAGGATTTTGGACAAGTTTTGGGATATGAAATTAACACCAGTAAGACCGAAATAATGGCATGGAATATCAGAGATACACAATTCCAGGTCGGTTCTACTATGAGGTATCTGGGTGTTAGAATGGTACAGGATGTAGGCAAAATAGCAGAGTTTAATCTAGATCGAGTCTTCAGAGATTGTCAGAAACAGATGAAACTGTGGGCCCACCTCCCATTATCCATCTTGGGGAGGGTTAATTTGGTTAAAAGGACAGTTTTACCTAAGCTCACATTTCTTTTCAATACAATCCCTCTGTTTTTTGATAAGTCTCTGATAGACAAATTCCAACAAGAGGTAAACTCCTTTATCTGGAAGTATAGATCGACCAGGCTAGCCTGGAAGAAGCTAAGACGAAAGAGAGAGAAAGGGGGACTGGCGCTCCCTGATTTTCAATATTATGCCTGGGCCTTCCAGCTTTCACATTCACGAATGTTCTTAAAAACGCCTGTGAGTATAGGGGGAGGAGACATGTTTTGGGCTATGTTAAGGGGTGTTGGGTTACCAGAAGAAGGGTATATGTTTAAGTTTGGGGACCAACAATTCTTTAAAAAGGTCAAACTTAAGGTCCTCCAGTCAATAGCAAAAAACTGGGATAGAATTAGAAAAAAGGTGGGGCTTAATTATTTCTCAAATCTAGCGCCACTCTGGGACTCTCCAGGCTTGCCTGAGTGCCTCCAGGACAGTTTGACAACACCATTGAGAGATGCTGGGATCACAGTGTGGGGAGATTTGATTAAAGAAGATATGTTTGTCTCCTGGGACGATCTAAGAGAGAAAGCAGGGATACATTTCTCTAGATTTAAGTATATCCAGCTAAAAAGCTGGGTACAAGCTCAGCTTAGTCGGAACATATCATTTGGCAAGGGCAGCTACCTAGAAAAACAGCTAGTTGAGAGGCCTGTGGGGAAAAGAGAGGTCTCAGTGTGGTATTGGGCAATTGAAGAGGCAGTGGATGGAGTATTTAAGCTTGCAGATGAGTTATGGGGAGAGCAGATGGATATACAGTGTGATCTTTTATGGCAAGATTCATCTAAAACCCTTTTTAGGTTAGTCAAACCTGTCTGGCTGAAGCGGAACCATTTGTTCACTGCTCATAGAGCATATTTATACCCTCTCTTATACTATCAACATTTTTGAAAGGAAAAGTTTGTAATAAATGTGGGATGGCAGAAGCATCAGACATACACATGTTTAAGGACTGCCCCTCCATTTCTTCTTTTTGGCAAAATGTGCGGAAGACTCTTGAGAGCATTTTGAAAATACCAATCCATATAGACCTGCCCCTGATAATCTTCGGCCTCAATAGTAACATCGTAGGCCCTGCTAAATCTTTGTTATTTTATGCAATTTTAATGGCAGGAGGCAAATCTGCAAGCATTGGATAGACTCTGTTCCACCTAACCATTCAGATTGGCTAATCTCACTATATGAAGTATCCAAGATGGACATGACTAGATTATGCAGAAAAAAAAAAATTGCATATTGGGACCTGTTGATTCAATGGAAGTAGGGTTTTTTTTTTTTTCCCGATCCTATGATTATGCCTTTTGGATACTCCTTGGACTACTCTAAGTTCCCAGGCTACTGATAAAGTCCAACGGGCTGTATAAGACCTAAACTGGAGTAAACCCAACCCCCCCCTTGAACGGCAGGGGAAGTATCCTTCCGACTCACGAAAAGACGGTTGGTTCTGCTGTGGTGGTTGAAGGCGAATGAGGACAAAAAAAAAAAAAAATGAAACGGTATGTCATAGTTGTAAATCAACTGCTCTTTTATCCGAGCCACTGCAGTGCTCCCAAAATAGTACAGACTCAAGATTCAAATATAAATCAGAGATAAAGAACCTCCCGACCTCTAGTAGCATAATATGTATCTTACTCAATACAAGGTCCTTAGTTAAGCATAACATAGAATTCCAGGATTTTGTGGTGACACATCAGGTTGACCTGATTTTTATAAACTAAACTTGGGCAGGCTCTAACTCTGTGCCAGAAATAGCTGCTGCTACTCCCCCAGGCTACAACTTGTTTCCCCTAGATACAAATAAGGGGAAGAAAGGAGGAAGGTTGGCGATGCTCCACCGCAATCACTTTCAGGCAGTTTTCACGCCAGCTCTGGAGGAGGGCCTCAAAGCATTATTTTTCTCCATTGAAATTTGGAAATCTCAGTCTTTCAATGGTCTTTTGGTTTATTAGCCTCCTGGACCGAGAACCAGTTTCGGAGATAGACTACATGCCTTACTGGAATCATTAATGTCGAGCACTGATTTACAGTGCTGGGGGATTTACATTTTCACATGGAGACCAGCACAGATAGGGACTCTATTACATTATTAGATTGCATGAATGGTTTGGGACTCTGGCTGAAAACAAAAGGATCCACCAGGAAGGACATATGCTGGATGCAATTTTTTCCCACAATCCATACATTAATGACCCAGTCAACTTTCCACTAACCTGGACAGATCACTTTGCAGTTAAATGGCAGCTATCAGTGAAGGTCGCTGTATCACGAGCTCATAGGAACTCCTCAAGTAGAGCATGGCATAAAACTCAAGCACACAAATAAGTCCAACAGCTCTCACACTTGCGAATTTATCCCCATGGATACATGAGACTATGAATTTCTTAGTTCCTATATATCACAAACTTAGGTTAGAGAAGAAGCCTTGGCATGGAAAGGCATTAAGAAAATCGAGAAAAGATTGTCGTAAATTGGAGCGTAAATGGCAAAAAAATGATGATGAAAAAGAGAGGAAGCAGTATAAAGTCAAACTAGCAGAGCATTTACAGCTTATTCTGACCTCTAAATCAGGCTACTATGCTGAGCAAATTAAAGCAGCGTGTGACGCAAATGAAACTCTCTTTTAGGTAATAAAAAAACTCACTGTACCAGCCAGTCTTAATGTAGCAACCAATAACCAAGAGTTTTCTGATTATGTTGCCTACTTCTTTCAAGAGAAGGTTGTGAATATCTTTAATCAGTTCAGGACATCTAATAACATCATTACAGTTAAATTACAGTGTCCCAACCGAGAGCCAGATAGCTTGAATTTTAACAATTTTGATCCACCTGCAGCAGAGCGGATAAAAAATCTGACACCCATCATTAAATTAGGTTCCCCTAATGATCCATGTCCACCTAAAATATTCCATATGGCACCAGAACCTTTCGCACTTCGACTAGCCGATATGGCAGTAATGTGCAATCAGGGAGTCTATCCCAATGACTGGAAGTCAGCGTCAGTTCTCCCACTCTTAAAAACCCCTATCTTGATACTAAAGAGTTAACTATAGGCCAATCTCTAGGCTACCCTACGTGGCAAAACTTGCCGAAAAAGTACTTAATCAGCCACTAACAGCCTATATTGATAAACACCTGCTATATGAAACTCAGTTTGGCTTTAGAAAACATCATATCACCAAATTTGCACTGGTGGCAGCAAGGGAGGATATAAGAGCCACTCTTGATAAAGGAGGGGAGGCTACTTTGGTGCTGTTGGATCTCTCCGCAGCTTTTGACACAGTAAACCACCTGGTGTTGGTTGACCACCTGCAGAGTATAGGAATCGGGGGCACAGCACTCAGTCTTCATCAATTATTCCTGACAAATAGGGAGCATAGAATCTTGGTGGGGGATTTTTACCTCCCAATGCTATAACCTGCCTTGTGGGGTTCCGCAGGGTTTGTCCCTGAGCCCCACATTGTTCAATCTTTGTCACTCCACTTGCTAAACTCACTGAGTCCTTCTCATTGTCCTTAGCATCTTATGCAGATGACTCACAGATCATAGTGTCACTCGCCAAAAATACTACTGATTCTGGGGACTCCTTTAGAGAATGTATACTGTAAGTAAACAAATGAATGGGCAATCATTCTCTGAAATTGAACTCTTCCAAAATGGAGGTTATTTTGTTTGAAAATAACCCCCCATGTTGGACAAACTCTAGGTGGCCCTGGGAACAGGGAGCACTTCCTGCCCCGGTCCCAAAGGCACAGAATCTGGGGATATTGATTGACAAAGATCTGAACCTGCAGGGCCACATCTCCAACATTACCTCGGTTTCTTACTACTTTCTGAGACAGATTTAAAAAATTAAGAAATATCTGCCCTTCGAATTTTTGAAAACTGTGGTCATTTCATTAGTTCTGGCATGGCTTGGCTATTGTAATAGTCGTATCTTAATATATCAGCCATACTCCTAAAAAAGCTACAAAACCCTGCAGAACGCATCAGCATGCTTTCTCCTAAAGGTGTCTAGATTTGAATCGGCTAAGGGAGCCATTAGGGCACTTCATTGGCTTCCGGTTAAACAACAGATTAAGTTTAAAGCTGGATTACAGCTTTCAAGACCCTACATAGGAATGGACCGGTGTATTTCTGTGATCATCTTAGATGGTACACTCTGAGCAGGTCTCTTCGCTCTAGCACGGCAAACAATCTTGTAGTTGTTCCTTTGAGGAAAGCTACATGGGGTGGAAAAAGTTTCTTCAGATCAACTGCCTTGATTTGGAATTCTTTACCAGGGGAACTTAAAACTTCCACCTGTTTAGGAAATCTCTTAAAACTTGGCTCTTTGTCTCAAACTAGGAAACGTTCTAGGTTTCATCATCTGTCTGGTCCCCACAGCGCCTAGACGCCTCTGGGCATTAGATTGTACTTTATAAATACTTTTCATTCATTAACTCATTGATCTGAGCTCCAGATAAGATGGATGAATTAGCATACTTATTAATTTGTTTTGCCAGTAACAACTTGGAATTACTGTAACATTTCCACATTATTAATCTACTGTACTGTTCTGCGACATATTTCCTATAGATGTCCTCAAGAATTTCGAGGTGTCATTATTTGGCAGCATCAAACTAACATTTTCAATCTTACCAGCATCTAAGTTAGCCATTTCATTGTCATCAAGGTACTGATTGTACCAACTCATGTCCTCACTCTTGCTCCGGTTGATTTTTGTCCTCTTACCCTTAATAGGATTTGTGCACAATGAGTTTTGCAGTTATAAAGAAAGTTAACCAAGGGGTAAAGGCTCCCAATGGCTAAACTTAGAACCAACATTCTCTTAATAAGAGTCAAAATCCAGAGATGACCCTACATGTAATCAAGAGTGAATAAGAAGTGTATGGGGAAGTTGGACTGCATCTGTTTTGAACAAGTTGCACTAGATCAGTCCCCCTCCTTATCTCTCACTTCTGGAAATGGTCAACAAGGATAGTGTGATCAGTGATGTAGAATGTTTAGACGGTTCTAACATTATCGTTGCGCCAGCGCCAATTTATTACCAAATGATTCTTCCCCGGGATACCTGACATGGCTCATTCTTAAGATCTAAAACTATTGCATTGCTCATTTAATCTTGCTCAAGGCACTGTCCTGGATTTATCTTAGGAAATGGTGTACAGTGGACAAAAACACTGTCTACCTCAGTAGTGAATTTGCATGTCGTTTCTTATGTTTTATGCACTCAAAGGACACGGATGCAATAGTTGAATCGCATTGGTGTCGGTGATCGATTTTCTTTTTTATAAATACAATATCCAAAGAGAGCACATGGCAGTCAGCCTGAGTTCAAGGCTCAGGTTCAACATCAAGGGGGTAACTGATCCAGTAGGTAGTTCATTTTTCATTAAAATAGTGGAGGTCTTGTGATGGGATTTCAATCATTTGACTAAAAATTATTTCTCATTCTTGGCATAAGGTTACCCCAACACTGTCCAACCTGTTATTAAATTCCGACTCTGGTGTGCTCGAACACCCATATGCTGGGAGCGCAAGGCGACTGCTTTATGGAGGAATATTAGTATGCAGACAAAGCCTGAATAGCTTTGAACAACTTCCTAAATTAACTGAAATACAGCACAGGATGTATAAATGTATTGCATGTACCGCTTTTGGGGGATATCCTGTGACACCTTCTAGTGACTTTTATCTTCAGCAGCAGGTATGAATGTGACTATTTTTACCCCAGCTGAACAAGGATTGTTTGCATTATAAATTGTGTTTTGGGGATTTGACCAAAGGTACGTTGTAACTGAAATGTTGCAGATTACCAGACTGCTGATATAATTATGCTTCTCCCCGCACTCCAAACCCCCACCCCCTAACATAGATTAACTCTATACACTCATGCCTGCGTCTTCCCGAGGGGTCAGTAATCACACTAGTGATTGTTTTGTCCAGTTAGCTTCTGAAAATGACTAAATAAATGATATAAAATTATGTACTAAGCACCTGATACCGAACAGTCCACCATGTCACTAATCAGGCGGTCTAAAATGGACAGAATATCAGTAAATGGCAACGCAAAATATTAACATGGCCTTCTGTGATAGTTGTCTGGATGACTTCTTTTTTTGAGAACCTGGAAGCTGCACTAAAGTAAGTTCCAGTGATATTTTTGCAGTTAACATGGGCCTTTCTTTCAGCTGTACTCTCGCACCACAGCGAATCACGCCATCAACATTTCCAAGTCAGTTTTTCAGCCTCTTCTGTCACCCATGTTTCCCAAGGAAACAGCCACGCTCCGGATTCCCGCAGCAACCCTGTATGCTGCTCGTGCCCTCGAATCCATGTCAGGGGAGGTTGCCCTCCCTCCTTCTGGCCCACGTGTGCATGCTGAGAGCGAGAATCTGCTTGACGCTTCATGAATCATGTTTGGAAACCCAAAGCAACATCAGGGAAAGGGAGTGGTGTTGCGATGAATTAGTGCTGTATGTAAATTACTTCTCTACACGTGAGGTGGGGGAATAAGGGAGATGTAAGCAGTAATGAAACAAGCATTGGCAATGCAATAGGACTCGCATTTATGCAAGACCTATTCCATTGAAAAAGGAAGTGCAGGCGGGCGCGATAAGGCACGAGAATGACAGGGAGTGCGCGGGAGGGGGCCGTGGGGCCCCAAGATGTCATGGATTTGGGGAGGGGGGTGTAGGGAGGAATGGAAAGAAAGTAGTCTGTGTAGTAAAGGGGCCACTAACCATGAAAGGATACAAATGACTGACATGGCTGTCATGGGGAGGGACTAACAAGCTTGAAACCAATTGGAAGGCAGCATTTATAACCTAAGACAATGAAAAAGATGGTCCAGAGACTGGGCAGAGCTTCCATGAAGCTTCCACAATATAGTGTATACTGCATGCCTTGCAAAGCGATGGCAGCGCATTCGCACTGCAATGCTAGGCGAGACCTAGTAAAAATGAAGGATAGGAGGTAGCATCATTTTAATTGTATCAAGACAACCGAACCATACTAAGAATAAAGATGACCAACCCTCTGTTAATTATTATTATTTTTTTTCAAGGTGGGCTTCCATATAAGAATAAAGTGTACCTCTGACATTGTTGCGATATAAGATTCCTAGGCATTTGATCTTATCGGGGTTCCATGAGAAGCCCACTCCAACAAAAGGAGATTAAAAACATATTTATTTAAGGGCATCACTTTGTACTTGGCTATATTAAGAGGCTGATTATGATGGCGAAAGGCCGGCCACAGCCAGCTGTGCAGTGGCGGGCCTTCCGCCATCGGACCACAATTTTTCCCCCACCAAATTAGCATGGCGGGTGAATTCGACTGTGACCGTGGCGGGCACAAAGTCCGCCTGCCAAGGATACGCAACAGGCAATCGGTGCATATCTGTAAAATGGTGGCAGTGCCAGCAGGCACCGTCCGCCAATTTACAATGCTGCATCCCCGACAGCCAGTGTATGGTGTTGGAACCTCCATTCACAGGCTGGTGGGGATTGTATTTGGGGGCCCATTATGGGCCCCTGCGGGGTTGGAGGGTGGTGGGATGCACTGTGGCATGTCCCTTCACTAAGTGGCAGGCACCGCGTGGTGCCTGCCGTGTAGTGCAGGGAAATGTAAAAAGTGCATCATTAACATTGCGGCGGGTGCTGCGGCTAGCAGCACCCGCCGCAAAGTTAAAGATGGTAGATGCGATCGGCACTGAGGTGGTGGTATCGTAATACCACCAGTGGGAATGCCGCCTTGTATCCGGGCAGTCTTACTCCCCAACATGATGGCAGATGGGCTGAAGTCCATCCGCCATTGCAATCACCCCCTAAGTTTGTAACCCCACATGCTGGAGTATGATGCACCTAACTCTTCAAAGAAATAAGGAAGATAGCATTCTGGTTTGGAGATATAAAGAAGGATGTCATCTGCATATGCTGAACATAAATGTGTATGTTATTTAGCTGGAAGCCATGCTTCAAATGATAAAAGAATGTCTCTATGGCTAGAATAAACAGTAAAGGCGAAAAAGGACATTCCTGCTTTGTGTCTCCTTTAAGGGGAAAGTATGTGGATTGAAGTCTAATAACTAAAGCTGAGGAACAGGAAGAGGAGTATAATAAGGAAATGAGTTGGAAAAATTGTGGACAAAACCCATGCCAGCAGAGAGCATGAATAAGAAATTGCCAGTCGACCCCATCAAAAGCCTTCTTGACATCCAAAGCTATGAGTTTAGGTGCTTCACTGAAAATGTTTTTAAAAAACGCAAATTATACACAATGTTTCTAATTTTATCAATGCCTAATTGTTCAAAGTCAACCAACTCAGGCATAAATGTGTTTAGTCTAAGGACCAATGCTTTATGGGATATTCATTTTTTCATTGCGAAAGATCCCTGTCTAATTACAGGCAAATGCAAATCATAGCTTCTGTGAAAGAGCCTGAGAATTTATTGAGTGAGAGAGAATAAGTAATTAATTTGAAAAATGTAGGGAAAAGCAATTTAGAGACCTGGAGGTAAAATTCAACTGTGAACCCACCAGGTCCGTTTGTTTTCCCTAGTGGAAGCCATTTAACTGCTAAATACAGTTCTCGAGAGAAGCAAGATAGATTGGTGAGGACTTATGCATTGAAGAATGAACAAAGAAGGACTTGATTGATTTCTCAGAAGGAATAGATTTGGGAGTATACAATGTTTGATTATATGTGGCAAACAATCAGAGATATCTGAGTAGCGAAAGAGGGTAGTGTCAGATTGGTTGGTAACAGTTTAAATAGAAGATTTTTTTCTTCTGCATTTTAGGTAATTAGATATCAGAGAGACAGTTTCATTTCTAACTCCATAATATCTGGCATTAATCTTAAGGAGAGCATCACATGCTTTCTCTGTGGTTAATTTATTGAATTTAATCTTGACTCCCAGTAAAGCATCTTAGTCATCTTTATTATTCTTAGACATAAAATACTTGTGCTCTGGTCGCTTGATTTAATTTAGAATGGAAGCAGATTGTTTCTCCAGAGCTTTCTGTTTGTTGGAAATGTAGCTAATAATAAAGCCTCTTGAAGCCGCATTACATGCATCCCTCCAATATCATTAAATTAAAAATACTCACAAATAAATGCCTCATACAAAAGTAATGAAAGTTTCATCAGAAAGAAGAGAATGATTGAACCTCCAGCGGGATCTAGATACAGTATCTCAGATAACATCTAAATCAGTACTGACCGGGGCATGATCCAAGATCAAATTTGAGCTTATTTCCAAGTTTATTAGGTTGGGTGAAGTTTTGGCAAAGGAATACATAATTAATTCTAGTCTGGGATCTGTGGGGAGACGAATAGAAAAAGAATTCTTGAAGCGAGGGATGTATTACTCTCCATGAATCCACTTGATAGCATGTTTGAATGCCTTGTGAGTTTTATGAGGAAGGAACCTCGAGGAGCAGAAGCCGTCCAGGAAGGGATGAAGGATTTGATTGCAGTCACCTCCCAGGTTGAAGTTTTCAGTATAATGTTAAGTGACCTTCTGGGAAATAATCCTCCAAAAAATGGATCAGGGGTAGTTTACCATAAACATCAATAATCAGAAAAAGGATGCTATTGATTTTATCATGTTCCTAAGTAATAAGTTAGATATTTATACTCTTATGAAAAAGGATAACCACCACGTTCTTGTGTTGCACAGAAGGAGAGAAATATATTTCACCCACCCATTGTTTTTTAAGCTTGTTAACATCAGCTTCGGAAGATGCGATTCATAAATTAGTGCGTTTGATAGGGTTCTTCAAACCTTTAACATTCCAAGTTGTATTTCTAATCTGTATTCAAGAAGGAGTCATTATAAATATCGAGAAAAAACATAAACTTAGTGATAATACACCCAGGAAGTTTCAGCAATAAATACATGAGGGAAGAGAAGGACAGATTGAGAGAGAAAGAAAAGGAAAAAGGGAGAGAAAGGTGGGAATACCCCCGAAAAGTAAGGAAAGCATAAATGCAACACAGTAAGGAAAAACCTTAGTTGCAGTAATAACATTATACGAAAAGAGATACATCCCAAGGGATGAGAAGGTTTTGGAGCTCCCAAAGAGAAGATTGACCCAGACTCGGCTCCCGCAAACTTGGAAAAGACCACAGCAGACACAGAGAAAACATATTAAAAAAACAGTATGGTAAAAACACAGGCTAGCATGATGGTTGAACAGTAATCAATTTATAAAAAGGTTGAATACAGAAATCTCAAGAACGAACCAATACACTTACCATTAGATATGAAAGGTAGGGTGTTGAGGGAGTAGCATACAAATTGGTGGGCCGAACACTCTAGGACAGGAGACAGATGCCATGAATGCTCTAGGCAGTAAGACAAGGAAACAAAGATGATTATACAAAGCACAAATATAAAAAAAAGTTAAAGAGAACAATATGTTAATCAAAGAAAGCAAATAACAAGGCAAAATAACAATCATGTTTTTGCTACAGCACCAATCTTCATGTCCTCAATGTAATGCTAACGAAGAAAGTCCTACAATTTGTCCGGGTCCTCAAAGGTATAAGAAGTTTCCTTATATGTGATTTTATAAAAAGCAAGGATGTACCAGACCTTATCTAATATTCATGGGTTTTAATTGTAGGCCAAATCAAAGAAAACGTTTCCTCCTTGTGGAAGTTGGATTAGAGATATCCTCTGAGAAAAGGGTCCAGTGGTCAGACCATTGGAGATGTCCAGCTTGCTAAGCTGCTGAAAGAATGTGTATTAAATCAGTGTGCTGCAAGAAAAGGATCATGATGCCTCTGGTTTCTGACTAGAAGCTGTGGCTGAAGGTATGGGACAAAGGCGATTTGCACTTTGAATATTTGGATGACGGTGGTCCTCTTTAGATGCTGTATTTCCTTAGTCAGCTGTGAAACCTTAGGCAGCAGGTCATGCACTTCACTAACTCTCTGATCGACAACTATGTTCTGCTGGTCATGTGAAGACCATTTCTCCTCAATGCTCATTTAGAGAAAGAGTTCTTCTTAAGCCTCCTAACCAGAGCAGAAGATTTCCTAGGTAGATGACCAGCTGCAGTATTAAAACATCATATCCTAAGGTCATTGGAGTTCTCCATATTGACTGACAGGGTCTTGGACGACCTTTAGGACTTGTGATGCTTTTGAAGGGAGGCGTGTGAGGAGTAGCCAGGTCCTTCTGATTCAAGGACCTACCCATAAATTAGCAGACCAAACTATTGATGGGACAAGTCCAGTGTTACTACATAGACTGATGACCAGAATGCCAGAAAAAAAGTAAATAGTCTAAAAATGAATTGGGACACAGGTAGCTGCAATAGCAGGTAACCCCTTCAAAGTACTGTACGTAAAAGAAGGCAGATTAGGCCATTAGAGGAGAACACGCCTGAAGTCACCAAAACGTACTCCATATCCAGTCAGAAGCATAAGAAGAGATCACTATCCAAAGGCCACACATCAAAGGACTCCACAAGAAAGCAAAGCGCCCCTTGTGGAAATATATCATTACTCTTACTGTAGTAAGGACACCAGCATCTCAAGCTGGTGAATTACATCACTGGATTCCTCACAGAGTTGTAAAATAGTGTCCGCTTCTGAGGCGTACCACACTGAAAGAGAAGTTTACTGCCAATGGACAGCACTGAGGGCCAGAGTAAAGGTGAAGAGGAAGGCGCCCACCTTCAGAAAAATAATTCTGGGGCTCAAAGGCAAAAACTTTAAGTAGTGCCACTGTGATTCTAAATGTTCGCTGGAGTCGCGTGGGAGGTCTAGGGTTCGGTAGCTCACCTAAATCTACCTTAATATTATATATAACAAAATTAATTTCTTTCTTGACCTCATTACTGAAATCTAATGCTTTCTAGAGGGCGCTGTTCTATCTTTGAAAACTGACACCTGGGTCATTGTCATAGCTTAACCAATTCAATTAACGCTTGAGTGATTCTGGGCAAATAGCTCTCTCTTCCTGTCTCTGAAACTGTACTTGTGCACTCACTGCTAGAATCTCAGCAACGCCACGCTCTGTCGGAATACCAGTCTTGAAGCGCATGCCTGACCGGAGTGGGTCTTTTGACATCCATGGCAAACATAATGGTGGCCATGTACGCTGGCAAAAATGTGATCTCTTGAGATTTCACCACCTTAAGCCCACAGTCCAACGAGTCCTCCACCAAACTGACAAAGGAAGCCGAGCAAAGCGAGAACTTTTCATGAATGTATCAGTGACATAAAAGAGGCAAACAAAGGCAAGTTAGCCACGATTGCCACATGAGGACTGACGCAAGCCCTTTTACATGGGACTCCCCCATGTGTAATGAGACATTGCTAGAGTTGTGTGTGCTTTGCTGCACACTCCAGCAGTGTGTCATTACTGCGCCACCAGATACGTCAGGATTCCTGACGTATCAGGTCAATCCATGCGACATGGAGCGCCGCACTGTAAATACGGCTCATCCAAGGTGTCGCAAGGAGGGCGCACTGAAAAGTGTTGCCTCGCTGTTTTCAACCAGCAATGCGACACTTTTCATAAATGAGGCCCCAGTGTTTATGGAAACGCAGCATGAGTCACGGTACAACTTATGGACATGGCGAGATACTTTTCACAACTGTAAAATACTTTCTTTGTGCTGCTCCTATTAAGAGCCTGTACTTCAACATACTTGAGACCAGTGCCCTTGTGCGATAAAAATGACCTTTTGTCACTGCTTGTGACTTTCTGCACATAATTTTGCCCGCCTGCCATTGATACTCACAGCAGTACACACGTCCATTTCGAAACACCTATATTTTCTCTTTGGAAGTCAGAAATATCTCAGAGCGCCTTTTCCTCGGTTCCATTATGCGACCAGGCTTAATGCACTGCACAGTTATCCATTTTATTCTTAACCTGGCTCTTACAGACAGAAGAGGTAATTAAGTGAGACAGATATTTTCAGTTGCTAATATTACACTTTCTCTTAAATGTAGTTCTTCGCTTTCCTAAAAGCTGTAATATTCTTTTAATGTTGCTTGCCAAATGCACTCCTAATTGCCCTCTGAAGTATGTCTCGCGGTAAGTTTGAGAATTAAAGGTGATTATTTCCAGGGGACCTTTCTCTAATGATATACTTTTTGGTGCCAGCGCTTCCTGTTACATGTAAAGCACAGCCATATGCATTAGAAAAATTGCATTTTTATTCGATAACTAATCAAAATCTACTTTTGTGGCGTTTTATATATTAATCTTGGCATAAATCAATCACAGTTAATCCGGTAGGATTTCTAAACATTTTATAATTTTTTAGATATTGAATATAGCACAAATTTCTCTTTAGGAGGAATTGAACAATTTCAGAATCATTTTTTATTGAATAAGAAGATTCATGGCCATAGGTGCCATCCCTGGAATAGTATGCTATACAGAGTGCCTCACAAACCTACCTCAGTACAGTAGACAGCTTTTAATTGGGAGTTGGATGTAACACTGCATATTGGTGGGTGGAAGCTGGTTTTAATATATTCATCCTGCCCCAGCGTTTAGATGTTCATCTGTTGACCTTGAATTCGGTATAAATGGCTCTAGGGAGTGTTTCGGGTGTCTTGTGCCTAATAGACAAGAATGAAACATGCATAACCCAACTTGCAGACCGTAGTGCCCAATCTTTATGGTTTTTCTAGTTTGTAGGCAGCTTCCACCCTTTCAGTTGTTCCGAGATCACACTTGTGGGTAGGATGAGCATACCAAACCTCCACTGGTGCTGCATGTTTTTTTCAGAATGACTCTCAAACCATTTCACAATATGTGAACTTCAAAATGAACGCCAGAGCAAATGTGGTCAGTTTGTAGAACCAAACCGGCTTCCAAAATCTGTTTACAAACCTATTTGCCTAACTAGTTGTACATTATTTGCTTACTGTGTTTTGTTTCTTAAACTGGTGGATGTTTTCTCTCTCAATCAATAGAGTTTCACTTCACGGAGTAGGCCGGGACCTCCAGTCCAGTTCCCCCCCGCAATCTTTAGCTATCACCTCCCATAAGTACATGGAAATCTGTCTCTAAAATGCAATCTTTGGGACCTCTTTCTAAATGTTGCCCTTCTTGATCAATCTGCACAACGTTCAATGATCAAGTTCAAGAATGTGTATCCTATGTTGTGGCAAAAGGGCACGACCAGTAACATATTTCCTCCACTCTGACTTCACACGGGTCGGTTTTCTATCCACATATGGATCACACGTAGATCTTGAGTTCCTCACGTGGAATGTTAATGGTCTTGGGGATAAAATCAAACGTGGGATAGTTCTCCAATATCTGAAGAGACAGGCACCAGACATACTACTCCTTCAAGAAATGCACATAGTTGGTAACTCCTGCGGGGCCTTGAATAGATGGGGGTATCACCTGACCGTACATGCGGGGTTTACATGGGGTTCGTGAGGGACAGGGGTACTCCTACGTAAAGGCTGTACATACATGATAAACAAGACCTGGTCTGATGAGCAAGGCAGAAACGTTGCGCTATCCGGCACCTGGGAAGGGAAGACACACAATGTTATATGGACATATGCCCCCGCTGGGCTGCAGTCCCTCACGCAGCAGGACCTAGGGAAACTCCTTCTTGATCTTCCGCTTGGCTTATTAGTACTTGGGGGGGACTTCAATCTTGCAGTGGATGGCGCCATAGATTGCCTCCCGCCATGCAGAGACACTTTCGGGGATCCAAACTTGCTGAATTCCTGTCCGCCATGGGCCTCGTTGATATCTGGTGATGACTCAACCCCTCTACTTCACAATTTACGTTCCAATCTGGGGCCCACAACAGCCAATCACGGATTGATCACATGTTCACAACCGCACAAGATATCCATGAGTTCACTGAGTCCCGATGCCTAGCACGCGGTATCTCAGACCACTCACCTATCCTCACTAAGATGACAATTAGCTCCCACTCATGACGCACGACCCTGGCCATAGACCCCTGGGCGCTCAAGATACTGTCTATTAAGGAGACATTGATCAAAGAGACCGATCTGTACTTCAAAGAAAATGTAGGATCTGTCTCCTCAGCCCAAATTCTGTGGGGTGCGTTTGGTGCAGTGATGAGGGGCTGGGGTCTTGCATTGATGGTCGGCCATAAAAGAGAACTCGCTAAACGCATAGAACAGCTGGAGAAAGATATCCTACGTAGGGAAAGGGCACTTGCACTCACCCCGACCAGGAGGCGCAGCACACGTTGGCAGTCATGCGCATCGATTACAAGAAGCTCCTTACAGACGCTGCCAAGGTGAAGTACAAGTCAACCTGTCATATGATATACGAGCATGGGGAAAGAACAGGCAAGCTCCTTGCCTGGCTAGAAAAAAAGGAGCAAATATCGAGATGGGTTCACCTACTGCATGGGTCCAACGGGGAGGCAATCACCGATCCCCAGCGGATTGCGGACACATTTGCTACTTATTTTACATCAGTATACACATCTACCGGGACAACCATGCTGCTTGCGACTGCAGAATTGCTTTCGACTATAAAAGTCACCTGTTTGTCCTCTGAGGATAGAGACTCCCTAGAGGAAGAAGTAACTGAACAAGAAATCCAATTGGCAATTCAAGATGTCAGTTCGGTCAAGGCCATGGGACCCAACAGGCTCCAGATTGAAATCTTTAAACAAACGGCCTCCAAGTTGTCCCCTACTTGCTCCAAATGTACATCAAAAGCTTCCAAAAAGGGATGCTGCCAAAAGATATCAGAACGGCCACCATCATGGTTATTCACAAGCAGGGTAAACCACCTGATGACTGTAGGGCCTACCGACCCACTTAACTCCTCACAGTTGAGGCAAAAATATTAGCAACATTGCTGGCCAATAGACTCGTTCCCCATATCACTGGACTGATACATCCGGACCAATCCAGCTTCATGCCTGGGCGGAACACTGCCTTGAACCTACGACGATTAAACAGGATGTTGGGTAGATGCCATACGATTAGGGAAGACGCAACCCTGCTATCACTAGACGCCAAAATGGCTTTCGATACTATTGAATAGGATTTCCTCTTTGCAGTATTAGTGAGAATGGGATTTGGACCTAACTTTATAAAGTGGGTCCAATTACCGGGTATTGGACGTGATGACATACACGCCACCGGGAAGGGGTGTGTTTTACACTCCGGATCTTCCTGGGGCTCTATTAAAACCTGCAAGTGGCATGGGGCCATTATCGGCAGGGGACCGGCGTGAGGAAGTGACCTATGGTAGTGCTTTGGAGTAGTAAGTGGAGGATAGCGGTAGTAGGTTAACGATATTTGATTGCATACATGCTCTTTTTTTCAATTAGTTCCCACAGCCTGCCGTTACCATCGGATGCAGGTTCGTTTGCAAATGAGCTTTAAGCGGCGATCTATGTCTGCATTGGAAAGGTGTTTTTAAACTACATAGACAATGTTTGAGTGTTGTAAGCATATAAAGGCTAGTCAGAGGACATTTGAGTTAAACCTACTACCGATGTTACTATGACAAGCTGAGCATTTTTTACATTTTGGTCACCGGGGATAGTTCGATAGGCTAAGCAGCTTTCCCCTGCCACGAATGACGTTAGGTGCAGGTACCTAATGTAATACAAACTGTTGACAGTGTAACAGGGTTTTTTTAACGCGTTTGAGCTATGGTTTACAGAATAAGAGGAGAAGAAAACCCTACACACACTGTTGTTTCTTCTATTCTCCTCACCGTCATCTAACATCAGAGTGTGACTACAAGACCATGTTCCCACAAAGCTCCCAGGTTCAGAGAACTACTTGTGAACTCTTGCAAGTAGATTAGCTGTATATATCTATGGCATAGGGATTGAGTTAATTTCCCGCAGGCATGATTTGATTTAAGTAGTGTCAAGTGACATTTTATTTTAAAAAAACTTCCACAATGAGTTTGGATTTTATTATTTCTAATATGAGCACGACAGAATCCCTTGCATATTTCCCACCGGTGTTTGAGGTGTGTGTGTTGGTTCTGCACGTGGTGTGGGCAATTTTATTGAGATATAATAAAAAAATGGCTTGGTTTTATGGAGACACTGCACGTGATGTGCTGGCAGGAAGTTTGAGGGCAATAATTCTGAATTTTAAAAGAGGAATTTGCAATGGATGAGTAGTACTACAATCATGTGCTGTTCTGCCCTCTCCCCCTTCTTTTCACAGAAAAAGGATCCCTCTCGGAAATCCCCAGAGTGCATGATAATGGGATACTGTCCACCGTGCTAAAAAACAAGGTAAAAACCCGACTAGGGGTGAAGACCAATAAACTAGGGACCAACACTCTGACGAATGCCAGGGTGACCCGGTTGGGCACGATAAAATTGGCAGAAACATGTTGGTATCTGCAGCTGGGATATAGGGGCTTTCACCTCCCCTGAATATACCATATTCTATGTTTTAATCCTACCAAGGGGTAACCGGAATAAAAGACGAGTTTTGCCCTTTAGGTTGTTTTAACTATATGTGTTTGCACTATTTGGGCCCTTCTTGAGGGAACATTCTTTCCGTTAAGTTTTGTGTCTCTTTATGCGGTTATTGTTCCTCTTTATCCACTCTACCCTCACCACTAACCTTTATGCAACAAAATGTTTGCGCTCCATCCAATGTGTTGGTCTGCACCAGGATGTATGATGCGGCCTTATGATGAAGCATTACACTGCAAAGTGTGTGAGGGCAGTATTAAGACATTTATTGTCTTTCCTCTTTCTTTTTTGTTGTCTCTGTTGACTTTTGATACACTACCAATTGGACCAAGTCTCAACTTTATGTACTTTGGGGGACACCACCATGTAACCCAAGAGGCTATGACATCCCAGTGGCATCAAGTGGGCTTCTGATATCTAGGCTTAAACATCACAATTGACCCAGCCCTATTTTATGAGATGAATCAACTTGAACCCCTGGCAAGTTTCCACGCCGACGTCAAACACTGGTGCTCCCCCCCTCACTCTCTTGAGATGTGCAGCCCTATTTAAAATGCTCGCACTACATCCTGCGAGCATCCTGTATGTGTTGCAGAACGCCCCGATAAAATCCCTGACACCTATTTCACCAACATCGAAAGTGCCGTGCATACTCTGCTGTGGGACGGCCGAGCTACACGGATTGCCATGAAAAAACTAATGGTGGGGTGGTATGACGGGGTCATTGCATTACCTGACATTATACTTTACTACCAGGTGTCCCAATTGGTTGCGGTCAACAGATGGGCACATGGGGCCCAGGATGACCCGAATGTCGGCACAGACTGGTGGATTATGGAACAGGGGGGATACAACAGGGCACTGTACACAGACCCCTGGAAGTTAAACCTTACGGGGTCCACCACGCACACAATCGACACATGGCATAGGGTAAATAGGCAACTGGGCTGGCATAATAACCTCACACGAGTCACACCACTCTGGGAACCAGATTTCTTGGGTCACCTCAGCACCTGCCCCGGGTTTGATAAATGGGACCTTATTGGCATCTCTACAGTGGGGAATGTGTGGATCTCGGGGAGACTGGCCACCTTCGCAGGCCTTCAGCAGAAATACCAACTTGCACAGACCGAAACATTTCGATATTTACAAATCAGTCACGCAATCAGGGCGGTGTTGCCCAGGGATGATCCACTGTCTGAGGCTTCTCCACTGGAAGATAGGCTATTACTTGATCCCATGAACAAAAAAGTAATATCCCTCACGTACAAAAAGCTAATAAATAACTGCTCGGACCCATTGGTACGCCTGCAGCAATATTGGGAGATGGACCTGGGTGACCTCGAAGATGATGGCTGGTGGGATGCACTGGCCTCTCCCCGAGAGGTGGCTATCCCCATAAGACTATGCCTGGTCCATTGAAGATCCTACACCGCGCTTACCTAGATGCGGGGGTCTTAGTCAAAATAGGTAGAAGGGTGGACCTTCTATGTCTTAGACAATGTCACCAAAAGGGAACCTTTTTCCACACCATTTGGGACTGCCCAGCTGCGCAAGCATACTGGGATGATATTACCCAGCAAATGGAAAGGGCGGGATTAAGACTCTGAAAACCTCCCCACAGCTTTGCCTACTAAACATCTGTGATGCCACTGATCTTACACAAACTGAGAAAACATGGGCCTCATTGGGATGGACCATTACAAAATGTAACATTGCACAGATATGTGGGGCGGGGGTAATCTCTAATGTCTGTGACTGGGCAGTTGATATGGATAGAGCAATGGTAGCCGAAAAAGATGTCTTCAAATACAGGGGATGCCACAGAAAATGGGATCACAAGTGGGGTCGGTGGAACAGATACAGGGGGGTCATATGCCTGTCTGCAACAATTGAATTACGACGTGAACGACTTAAACTTGTCGACGTGTATGATACTGACAATGTGATTTTAAATGGTGATATGTAATGTGATTGCCTGAATGGCGACCAACCCATGACATATATATGTATACTATGACCTTGATGCACGGCTGCACTGCAGTTTTTCATTTTCATTTGATAAATAAAAGTTTGTTTTTTTTAAAGAATGTGTATCCTATTATTTTGGAAAAATTCTCTCATAACTGTCAACAGGCTCACTGTACCACTGAACCAAAACAGGCTTCTTCTATTGACAATGATTTGTGAGCGCTTCCTACAGGGCATAGTTATCGATAACGCCCTGTTGGTAAATTTACTCTGTGGGTACATAAAGCATTGTTGATGGGCACAAGGCGTGGCCTTTACCAATTTCCTCTAAGTTTTACAGATATGGTCAACGGGAAAATCACATGGTCCCTACATTTGCAAGATAAAATGTACACAGATTTATCCTTTTTTAGGGAACTTTCACACAGAACTGTTAAATAGGCACACTGTTATAAAATGATCAAAAACATGATTTTGGCATTAACTAAAAAACACTATTTGTGAGCACATCATTTAGGGTATTGTTGCATATAAGGCCCTGAAAATATATATAAAACATTGTTTCTGTGCACCTGTAAATTTTACAATGTCCTCTGCTACTACATTCTTTTTTTGTGTTTGAAATGCTTTAATTCACACTTGTGATAGAGAATATAAAGATATCAGCAACTCATATAATGAAATCAAATACAATATTGAAGTAAGGGTAAAGCTAATATCAATAGAAAAAAATCTAAGCATTTTATGAGGTTTTATAAATAGAAGGGAAAGGAAAAGAGAGGAGGTAAAAAAGAAAGAAAAACAGAAACAGAAAAGAAAGATAAATAAAGGGAGGAGACGAAATATGACATTGCAATAAATATATACAGATATGAACAAAATATGGCATGTCAATAAGTAAATTGCAAAAAAATTACAACATATTATTCAGTATGAAAAATATATAATATGAGGAGCATAAAAGAAAAAAGCAAGAAAAAGAAAAGGAGGACAGAGGAAATATCATTCAAGGAGGTTTAAAATTTTCAGAGGTGGTATGAGAACTTTTCTTCAGAGCCAATTTATCTAGATATATAGTGAGAGGTAACCAGAATAGGTCCTTGTTGAGAGTGGGAGTACAGGAGGCAGCGAATGCAGCATCAAGTCTATGAAAATGACAGAGGGAATTCCACCAATGCTGAATGGAGAGTTTAGTGAGAGTTTTCCAGTTAAAAGATATGTGTTGGAATGCAAGAGCGAGCATGAGGTCAAATAGACCGTGGCAGTGTGTGGGCAGGTCTAAAGAGTCAGAGAGACTACCTGCAAAAAGGATAGGTAGAGAATAAGGAATAGAAAGAGTGAAGAAACGAGAGATATATAACCAAACTTCCTCCCAAAATTTAATAACAGGAGGGCATAAAAAGAAGAGATGAAAAAGGTCAGAGTCAGGAAGGCCACAGGTCCAACAGTTAGAGTCAGGAGAAATAGAAAAACGAAATAAAGAAACTGGAGAGAAGTAGAGTCTATGATATAAAAAGAACAAAGATTGAGTAAGAGAGGTGGAGCGGGTAATTTTTAGAGATCTGAACCAAATTTTATCCCAAAGAGCAACAGACCAATCACATCCCAAATCCGACTCCCAAGCCAGTTCTGGTTTGGACTTCACGCGATCCAGATTAGGAGATAAGAAATATTTATAAATAAGAGAAGCTTTAGGAAAAGTATAGAGAATTTTAAGGAGAGGAGATTGGGAAACTGAGGGAGATGAAGAAGGTAAAGAGTAGTAGACGTCGAGAATAATTGCCATAAGAGTGGCAAATTTGTGTGAAAAGGAGCGAGGACAATGAAATAAGAGTTGAAATTGAGGAAATGAGCAGGGTGAAAAACCATCAAAGAGCTGATTAACCCATATGAGGCCTCTTGACCTCCAAGAAATCCAGCAGATGGGTCTATTGTTTAGGAGAATAAGGGAATTATGCCAAATGAGAGTATATAAAAAGGATTCACGGGTAATAGGGTTAGATTGAACCAAGGATTTCAAAAGAGAAGAGGTATGTCTAAATAAGGGAAGAGAAGTAGAAGAATTTTTAGCGGAAAAGCGTATAACTTTGTTAAGAGAAAATGGTAACAATAGCGTTTGCTCTATATAGTGGAGAACTGGATAGAAACCTCCTGAGGCGGAAGCCGGGAGACTAGCTGCGCACGAAAACTAATTTTTAAAATTTTTAACTTTGAAATTGTGAAATCTTTTATGTGTATCTGCTGCTGTGATTTACGACTGCCCATTTGCACAATCCTCACCTCCCTGCCACTCACCTCCCCCTCAGCCGAATCGGTGCTGGGATTGGGAAAAACGCCGCCGCCATATTGGGGGTAGAGCTGGGTTGACGGTATAGCTGTTCGGCCCCTCCTTCTTCTCCACTATATGATGAGCACCTCCCGCCGGCCGCGCAGCGGCCGCGCGCAGCGGGCTCGCCAAGGGCGCGCCTAAGGCAAGCCCGTCTGCGCCCGGCCGGGCCCAGGGGCCACAACCCCTGGCCCTCGGACGGTGCTGGGGAAGCATTACAGCTCGGGTCTCCTTCATAGCCTAAGACCCCCTGCGAAAGCAAGCTGCTGTCACCCATATTACCCTTTGGACTTACCTACTATTTGCCCACACTGTAATGCAAGGCTCAATGTCGCCCAGAAGGAAGCCGACCTTCAGACTTTTACAATGTTTCTTTTAAACTGTAGGTCTCTTCCGAAGCATAGCTCGGAAATCTCACTATTGCTGGGCGAATTTGCACCCGATGCAATCTTTTTAACAGAAACATGGCTAACCTCGGATTCCGAACCCGACCTAGTGCAAACACTCCTCCCTGGCTATCAAATTGCACGTAAGGACCGTGTTCAGGGAAAAGGCGGGGGACTTGCAATCATTTATAAAACTCAATATACGTGCCTTTGTTGTGTCTCAGACTTTATCCCGGACTGTGAAAGCCTGTCCTTTTCCATCAAATTCTCCCCCAATGACTGCTTCTCAGGGATCCTTATTTATCGTCCCCCAGGCCCATTGAATCAATTTCTCACTGCACTACCCTCCCTTGTAGCGAAATTAGCGACGTCTCCCTCCAACTTTACGTTGTTGGGGGATCTCAATATTCACTTTGACAAGAGCTTAGATAACTTGGTCAAAGAGCTGATAGCAAGTCTGGCTGCAGCTCAGTTGGAGCAATTAGTTCTAGCCCCAACACACATTAAAGGACACCTGCTGGACCCTGAATTCAGCAACAGTACAGAACTCAAGACAGGCCCCCCTATCCACCTTCCATGGACAAACCACTTTTTAATCCCTCTTGTTTGGTCGTTACATAGACCCGTTCTTTGCACTCCCAAGCCGCGAAAGATGAGAAATTGGTCTAGGCTTCCACTAGAACAGTGGACCAGCTACTTGGCAGCCTCTAGACCCTCTTTTTCACAGAATCCCTCATCAGATAATAAGGAATTTGACAACTGGATTCGGGAGTCGCTTGACTCTATACTCCCCGTGAAAGAAATCAGCTTAAAAAGGCTACGAGAAACAGCTCCATGGTACTCGGAAGAGCTCAGAGCAAAAAAGCTGCACTGTAGAAAGCTTGAAAGAAAGTGGCGCCTGGGATATGCCACTATAGACAAAACCACGTACAAGGAGGCTATTAGAGCCTACAAATCAGAAATAAAATCGAGACAATCCACCTATTACAGCGATAAAATCATGAAGGCCAGATCAAAACCGAGAGAGATCTTCCAAATTGTCAAAAGTCTTACAAAACTTCCTCCACGCATGGTTCCTAATGACAAACCTCTCTCCCGCTGCAATGAGTTAGCGGAATTTTTCTATCAGAAAATAAAAAAATGTATTCGTCATTTCCAGTCACAGCCTGGGAACCTCCCACTAATGAACCTTTTCTTTCCACGGAAATTGATCATCTCTCCCGAATAACCTTGGATCATTTCCCTCTGTTAAACCTAGAAACATTAGAATCTCTAATACAACAAGTAAAATCAGGTTCCCCATGCGATCCTGCCCCTCCACGCACTATGGTGACAGCCAGCGAAGTTATTCTCCCCACCCTGTTGGAGCTGCTTAACATCTCTTTAACCACAGGTAGTGTTCCACCTACTTGGAAACAAGCTATGGTGAGAGCACTTCTGAAAAAACCTAACCTTGACCCCACTAATTACAGTAACTACCGCCCCATCTCCCTGCTACCCTGGGCGAGCAAAATTCTGGAGAAACACATTAATTTCCATCTGACAATGTTTCTCAAGAACAATCATCTACTTGACGTCTCTCAGACAGGATTTCGCCCCAAACATGGAACGGAAACGGCCCTGTTGGCCGTGACTGAGGAAACTAGGCGGATCTTAGATCGAGGAGGATCAGTGGCAGTCATCCTCCTTGATCTAAGTGCAGCATTTGACACAGTAAGTCACACAACCTTGCTGCACCGACTCCTCAATCTGGGAGTATCAAGGAACGCTTTGGCTTGGTTTAAATCCTTTTTGAGCGGAAGGACATTCCAAGTCTTTGACGGAGACTTTACCTCCTCAAGTAAACCCCTGGCCTGTGGGGTACCGCAGGGATCGTCACTAAGTCCTGCCCTATTCAATGTGTACATGAGACCACTGGCTGAGATTGTTCACCCATATGGTATTAAGATCATCACATATGCGGATGACAGCTGGTGGTCTCCCTTGCACAAAATAACTGTGATATTGCACAGACCAACCTGACTACCTGCATGAAAGAGGTCAAAAGCTGGATGACCGCATCGTCCCTTAAACTTAACGGTGATAAGACCGAGCTTATGTTACTCGGCCCGCCAGCACTGTCTACCATTGACCTCTTATGGCCCACTAGCCTGGGCGCACCGCCCATCCCGAAAGATAACATAAAAAGCCTTGGGGTCTGGCTGGATGAATCCCTGACCTTTAACACTCAAGCAACCAAGACATCTGCGACCTGCTTTGGAATCATCAGAATGCTGAAGAAAATTCTTCCGCTCCTACCGTTTGAAGCTAAGCAAGTTGTGATACAAGGCCTAATTTAATCCCGGTTGGATTTTAGTAATGCCTTGTATCTAGGGGCACCGGAATATGTCCTGCAAAAACTCCAGCGCACTCAGAATTGCGCTGCACGCATGCTGCTCCAGCTTCCATGTAGAGCGTCTGTAGAATCCGGGTTGAGGACTCTGCACTGGCTCCCTGTCAGGAAGCGAATCAAATTTAAAGCTATGTGCATCTCCCACCAAGCCTTTTGGAAAACTGGCCCAAAGATCAACCATTGTCTGCTCTCCCCTTACCATCCCAGCAAACAACTCCGCTCTGCCAATGCATTCTTGGCCGTAGCTCCCAGGATTAGGAGATCAAGAGCGGGAGGCAGGTCTTTTACCTATAACGCAGCCAAACTATGGAACTGCCCCTCTATATCTTAGATCCAATCCCAACCTGTTATCCTTCCGTAAACAGCTCAAAACATTTCTCTTTCACTAAATAAACTAACCCCGAAGCTACTGTATCACGATTCACTATCCTCTTTCTTTTCCAGCGCTTGGACGCCCTAGGGCAGCAGTCACGCTCAATAAGACCCCTTTTCATTTCATTTCATAGAGAGCCAAAGGGGAGTAAAAGGAGAAGATATTGATGTAAGCCATCTGGAAGCCTGACGAAGCGAAAAAGACTTATGATATAAACGAAAATCTGGGAAATTAACTCCACCATTTGATTTTGGTTTACGAAGAGAGGATAAAGCGATTCTAGACTTCTTATTTTTCCAGAGAAACTTTGAGAGACAGGAGTCAAGACGTTTAAAATGAATATTGAGGATATGAACAGGAAGCATGGAAAAGGTATATATTAGAATAGGGGCGATCATCATTTTAATGGAGTCCAGTCAACCCCACCAAGAGAGAAAGAGAGGATTCCAAGAGGAAAGTGACTTATCAATACGGGAAAGAACTGCGGACATATTTAGTTGAACGAAGGAAGCAACGGAATTAGAGAACCAGATGCCCAAATATTTAATTTTCGAGCTATTCCAGGCAAACCCAGTGGAAGAGAAGAGATGAGGAAGGCAACATTTTGTTAGAGGGAGAACTTCAGTTTTATCAGAATTAATTTTATACCCAGAGACCTGTGAAAATGAGTCAAATTCAAGTAATAAAGCAGGTATGGACGTTTCGGGGGCAGCAATAAATAAAAGGATATCGTCCGCATATGCGGAAAGTTTTAACTGATTATCACCATAAGGAAAGCCAAAGATAGATATATTATTATGAATAGAGGTCAAAAAAGGTTCAAGGGCCAGAACAAAGAGAAGTGGGGATAACGGACAACCTTGACGGACACCACGCTGAAGAGAAAAATAAGAGGAAACGTGACCATTAACTAGGACCGAAGCCTTAGGAGCAGAGTATAATAAGGAAATAAGAGAGATGAATTTAGGGCCAAAACCATGCCAGCGTAATGAAGCAAACAAGAAAGATGAATCCACTCTATCAAAAGCCTTCTCTGCATCGACAGAGATAGCAGCGAGAGGAATGGAAAGGGATGAGGCTTTATTTAAGACATTAAGGAAAAGACGAGAATTATCAGAGGTGAGTCTACCTTTAACAAAGCCACATTGTTCCTTACCAATAAGATGGGGCATAAGGGGATCCAAACGTAGAGCAAGCAGTTTAGCAAACAATTTATAATCCACATTGACTACAGATATAGGTCGATAGTTTTTACAGAATTGGGGATCACGGCCTTCCTTGGGAATGAGACATATGGTGGCTTCTTGGAAAGTTCCTGCTGTCTTACCAGATAAGCAAAGTGATTGAAAGAGAACTAAAAGTCGGGGAAGTAAGAGGTCAGAAAAGTGCATGTAAAATTCAACCGAAAAGCCGTCGGGCCCAGGTGATTTCCCTTTAGTAGGAGTGTTCAAGGCTTTAGATAGTTCGGCGAGTGAAAGGTCATGTTCAAGATCAAGAAGATTAATATGAGAGGCGGAGGGAATGGGAAGTTTCTCAAAATATGTTTGAAAAAGAGAAGGGGTGGGAGGAGATTCAGGCGTGTAGAGAGACTGATAAAAGAGTTTAAATTGATCAAGTATTTCTTGGTCCGTGTGCAAGAGAGAGTTATTGGAAGAATAAACAGAGTCAATAAAAGTACGCTCTTTACGTGATTTAAGATAATTAGCTAAGAGCTTGCCTGACTTGTTACGACCGCCATAATAACGGGCGCTACTATGGAGGAGCATGGAGGAAGCATTATCAGTAGTGGATTTGTTAAATTCAAGTTTAGCTCGTATAAGATCTGGTGAGATAGAGTTAGTAGAGGAGGTGTAAAACTCATGTTCTAGAGACTTAATATGGGCCAATAGAGTTTTCCGTTTCTGAAGAGAGCGTTTCTTTTTCTTAGAAACAAAATCAATAACAAAACCTCTAGCTGTAGCTTTAAAAGAATCCCATAAAAGAAAAGGAGACAAAGTAGGGTCGTTGTTGAGCAAAAAGAATTCATTAACAAAGGAGCGAAAAGAAGTAGAGAAAAGGGGATCGGTAAGAAGAAAGTTATTAAACCACCAGCGTGAAGACTTAGGATGTGGGGGGAGAAGATCAAGGTCTGTTACAATTGGAACATGATCAGAAATGACTATGGGTTCAATAGGATGGAAGATTTTGGGATAGGGGATGAGAGAAAAAAATGTAATCAAGACGAGAGAGAGATCCATGAGGAGGAGAGAAAAAGGAGTAATCAAGGGCATCAGGATGGGAAAGTCTCCAGGAATCAATGAGATGTGACTGGGAAATAGTGTCAAGGAATTGTTTGTGAGTCTTATGAGGTGTGAAACGGACAGATGATTTGCGGTCAAGAAACGGGTCAACAATCTGGTTGCAATCACCACCTAGAATGAACATAGCATCTCGAAATGGAATACATATTGATGTGATTAAAGGCCAAAAAGAGCAATCAGGTTGCGTAGGACCATAAACATTAAAAACAGTTAAAGGCACAGAATTAATTAATAGCTTAGCTAAAACCCATCGACCTTCAGTATCATTATCCTGGAACATAACCTTACATTTTAATTTCTTGTGACATAGAATAGCAACCCCATTTTGTTTTTTTATTAGAAGATGTGAAGAATAAGACCGTACCCACCCAGCCTCTTTTCAACTTAAGCGACTCAGCTTCAGAAAGATGAGTTTCTTGCAAAAGAACTAAATCTGGGTTGTAAGAAGCCAGGTGGGAAAGTATTCTCTGTCGTTTAATAGGATTAATAAAACCTTTAACATTCCAGGAGATTACTTTGAATGCAAAAATAGAAAAAATGTAAAAGAAACATTAGCTATAACAATACAAAGAAAGAGAAGAATGCCAATAAGGAAAAGGAAAAAGAAATGACAGAAAAGGGGGAATGTAGAAAAGGAATTGCAAAAGCAAAGGGGGAAGAAAATGAAATAAGTGTATATGAATAGGGAAAAAATAAAAATAGATAGGAACCCAAAGAGTGTTGAAAATTAAAACAGCGATATGATTAAGCATTCACTGAAAACATGAATTCTCTCTAGCTAAAACATGTTTCTTGTCTTATGCTGACTAAAGTCTAGACTCCATTTTGTATTGTCATGTCTCCACGTGCTTTGCACGAGAAGAGTCCTACCTTTTCGCTAGTTGCTCTTGTAATCTGCCTAGTAACAGTCTATAAATAGCTCCTTTGTCCGTCTGGCGCATGTCCAGACTTGACCACATCTGTTATCAGTTAGTCCTTGTTTGACCATGTTTTCGCGGGCTCAGGAAATTGTTAACTCCGCCCACATATTGATCCTGTATCGAAAATGTCCATAAATGGTAATGAATTTTGCTCTATGTTGTATCCACCCACTTATGAGCCCCTCTGTTGTGTATAAAAGGGGACCGCGTACGCAAGTTCTTTGTGCTACTCTATGCAATACTGAAGAGTGTTGTGTAGGTTGTAGGACCACCCTTAAGGGTTAATAAACTCTGTCTTTGTATTTGCAGTTTCCGTGCCAACTTCCTTCTAGCTTTTGTTACAGGAGAGCGAACCCTTGTATTCTGCGGGCCTAGCTGGGGCCTGTACTCATCAAGAGGGAAAAAAGTAAAAGGGAAAGAGAAGGAAAGAAGGGGACGGAAAAAGGAGAAGAATAAATAAAAGAAGAGACAGTACATATCCAAAAAGGATGACTGAGGACAACATACCTGAGGGCCGAACGAAAAAGGAGAACAATGCGACGATGGTGACACTCAACAAGGTGGGCCTCCCATGAATGGGAGTCCGAACCGGACCAGGACGGAGAGACGCAGAGGAGGAACACACGGAGTGAAGAGAAAATTAAATCAACCAATCTATATGAAGGAACAAAGGAAATGATTACCATATAAACAAAATTAAAACTAACCAGCTACCTTATAACACGAAAGATAACAAGTTCTAACACCATTAATATCAGAAAATCACAACATGAAAGGAGATGAACATGAGAGGAAAACTACACTAGAACAGTGTATAGAACATTCAGCCATTTGAAGTAGTGGAAGACTCCATGCTGCTGGAAGTATGAATATGAATAAAGTTCTTAAGCTCTGCAGGATTTTGAAAAGTCCATGTGCAGTTTTGATACGTGACTTTGAAGAGACATGGCTGGAACAAGCCATATCTAGCGCCAAGAGAACGAAGAGGAGCACGAAGGTTTAGGAATTCTTTTCTTCTGGACGCAGTAGCGTTTGAGACGTCCTGTGAAAGAAACACCTTTTGACCCATCCAGGAGATTTGACGTTTGGACCTGGCTGCTGAAAGGACTGAGAGAAGATCTGTACACTTCAGGAAAAGAATGATGACTCCCCGTGGTTTAGTAGAAAGTAGATGTGCGAGGACCAAGTCTATGAGCGCTTTGGATGCTGAGAGAGGTGGTAGATGGCATATCTAAAAGTTTCGGAAGAAAGGAGGTGAAGAATGAAACAGGATCATCTCCTTCCAGGGATTCTGGCAATCCGTAAACACGTAGGTTGTTCCTCCTGTTCCTATTTTCTAAATCCTCAGTGTATTGTTGAAGAGCGAGAACCGATTTTTCCAGAGAGGAAATTTCTTACAAGTTTGCTGGAATCACTGAGACTTGTTGCTCCACCGACGATACCCTGTTTTCCATAGTAGACCACTTCTCCTCAAGAAATTGAATCTTGGCATTGGTTTCCTCAACAAACGGTCGCAAAGCACAAATCTCATCCAGAAGAAGTTCCATAGAAATGGGGGATGAAGGTTTATCTGGAGAGGGAGGATCCTGCATTAAGCGTTTAGAGGATGCAGCAGGTGAGGAGGATTTGCTTGTAGAAGGCTGCGTCGAGGCTGGGCGATTGGAAGGAACACCAGCCATTTGGCCAGAGTTAGTGGAAGATGCTGTCGAGGGGGAACGCGTAGAGGGAACAAAAACAAACTTTGGACTGTGGAGCCTTCCCATAAAGAAATAAGCTTCAGGGTGTCGAATGCACGGAGCTTTCATTGATGGTGAGTGAGTGAACATAGATAGGAAGTCAAAGGAAGGTACCAAACAAAGGCAGAATCTTGTCCCCTGTGCAAACGGCTGGATTCTGAGTAGAGTTCCACTCAGAGCAGTAAATCAAATAATGAGGAGGCAAAACCAGGCATTATGAGGCAAAAAGTGGTCCTTTAGCAGCATTAGGAGGATTGTTTAAAGAAAAAAAGGAGCCATTGAGGAAGGTAGCGTGTGAAGACGCACCTCAGCAAAAACGGCAGTTCCCGAGGGGAAGAAGCGCATAATCAAGATGGCGGACGCTCTCTCAGGGAACAAAAGCGGTAAAGAAAAATAAATAAACCGCTGCGCGCAGTCAAGCAAAAATAGTCTCACCAGGAGGACGAGGCATTCCAAAGCAGAGCACGAGCCATTAGGGGGCAGAAAACGTGGTAAAACCGCATCAGGAACATGAGAAAAGGTCCCGGTATTTCAGGGCGGAATCCCTAGGCGGCCATCTTGCGCGGCGCCTTATCCACGCCCCCTCTGCTAATACATTCTATGGGTACAATACACAAGGAATGTTCCTAGACATTTAGCAATGCAAGGTAGCTGGCTGTTTCAGCAACAGGTTGTCCAAAATGAGTGTTGTGGTTTGGTCTCTCCTTTAATCATGCCAGATAAAGGCCCTCATGTGGAATGTTGGAATTCCTCTTAGTGAGATACCTCCAGGTGGAATTTCCCCATTCACAATTCTCAGTGGCCTAGTGTCTCAGAGTACAGAAATACAAGGTCTGTTGATTGGCGGGTTTGGGGACACCAGGACGAGTTTCAACCAATGCAGATGATTACATGGTGAAATGTGCAGTGACTAAGTGCACGAATACAGCATACCCCCTATTGTATCCCTTTAACATCACAGGAGAGCACACAATCCTCCTCCAAATAGGCTCTAGACACCTGACCACAGGATGAAGGAAAGTGAGGGGACAACACTCCTCGCAGAGAGCCCCTACCCTTCCTTTGCCAGTGACCACTTTACCACTATGCCTCTACTTGACTCCCTTGCCTCTCTCAAACCAGACCTCCAGCTGACACTTTCGGCATTATCTGACCAGGCATAAAATGCAACCATCTTTATCTCTGAATGTGGTGAAAAACAACAGGAAAAGGACCCAGTGTTGTCAGTGTTGTCAGGTCAGGCTAATTATCCTCCATAGCAGGAAGAGAATTGGTAAGTACTGCTCGGAATGTAAAAACAACAGGAAGTGCACGTTTAACCATTTAGATACCAAGGTCATATATATTTACAAAACTTTTAAAGCAGTATAATTTGAAGGAACAAATGAAGCAATCAGTGATACCAAAAAGATTGGCATACCACTGACTGAATCATCAGCACTCAATGCCTGATAAAATACATTTTATATTTGAGTCGAAAAGAGCATGGCTCAAAGGTATGAAACTAGGGGAACAACTGACAGAAGAAAGCTTATACCATACAACATTTAATATCTAATTTAAAATGTAGTGTGTCAACGATGTGTCAACCAGAACCCGCTAACATTGCCAAAGTTTCAATCCTTAGTTGAAGAACATGTAAAAGTTAAGAGTTCAAACACTGGAACCTGGAGAACATAGAACCTAAGCCCTAGAGAATGGTTATCATAGTCTGAATAAAGCAGATGTACCACAAATAACCTGACGGGCTTTATGTTAATATTGACAAGGGAGGTAGATGAACTTTTCAGGTCTAACTACATGTGATCTGTCTTTGAGGAAGGGTTTGAACCATTTTAGAGATTGGCCTAGGATGTGGCTCACTGACAGAAGTCAGTGCAGGAGAATGTTGTGGTCCAGTATATCAAAAGCAGCAATTGCCACAAAGAGGATCAGCATTCACAGCAATCCCTAGTCAGTCATTTCTAGGATGTTGTCTCAGATGTTCGGTGGAGAGGGAAGTTTTAGTCCTATGTTCCGGGCAGAAGTGAAATATGCTAGACCTGGTATGCTGTGAGATCTGAAGTTAAACTGAAAATGAGAGGTGAACACAATTTTTAAAAAATCCAAGGAAGTCAGTAAGGAGGCAGTCATCAAGGTTAAGAATGGAGCAGTACAAGAGTGGCATGACAGTAGAGTGTTTAAAAGGCAAAGAGACTTTCCATGGTTGGATGGATCTATTTATGAATGACAAGATGGCTGAAACCACTGCAAGGGAAGGTATATGCATAGCTATGTTGTCAAAGAGGCAGGGGTCACCTGGTTTCTTACTTGATTTGAGGCCTTAAAGCAGGGAGGTGTTTAATCTCCCAGGTATTTTTGAGGAGTCATAGGTTTTCAACATTAAATCTCCCAAGGCTGTCTGAAAGGTGTCAGTAAGGATTGGTAGAAAGGAAGCAGTTTTGGTGGTGGTATTTTGAGCCCTTTCAATGAAGAATGAGCTTAGAATAGAGAGGGAGTTGTAGTGATTGTATTGCAATCTGTTGTGGCGAATAAATGTTTACAAATGATATCCTGTTCCTACTCAGTTTGGGTACAGAAAGCATCTCAGTGAACTATTTTTAGCAATGTGTTCTGTAGGTCAGGGAGATAATGGACAGTCATCGGCTTCCATTGCATCTAAGTAAGGCAGAGATCATGAGCGTTGGCTTGGGAGCAGACATCTGCATCCTTCCTATTGGCCCAACAGAATGGGTAACTCTCAATCTCGTTGCCATGGTAGGAAACCTAGGATTCAAGTTAAGCAGAAACCTTTCCTTGATACTCAATATCTCTCTAGTCATTTCTGCTTTTACTCACCTGGTGAGGCAACTTCAAACAGTATTGCTGATCTTGAGATGATGATAGACATTGCTTACAATAGGATTATTATGATGTGCTAAATTTTGGGATACTTAAATACCTTATTGCCTTATCATGTAAAATAATACTGCCAGTTGGCAATTGGAGCTAACTGATTAAGTCACTTAATGCTTTGCTGAAAAATCACTATTGGCTCCAGAATCATATGCAAGTGAAATTTTGACCATCATCCACAGATTCCCTAATGGATCAGTACTTAAAATCCTAAGTGATTTCATGTTTCCATACTCTCCCTCAAAAACAATGCACTTTAGGTCTAGGTTGTCTCTAGGCCAGGGAAGCAATTCCCCCTAAAACTACAGGAAATTACATGTAACTACATGAAAATGGCCTTTTACACTATTTTTTGCACAAAATGGATGTTCAAATCTATTTTTGGCATAGGGATGCATTTCACACTACAATAATGACACAAAATAGTGTGTGGCATGATCAACAGCCACACAGTTTAGTTAGTTTGCATTCTTACTGTATTCCCACAGTTGGAGTTTTACCCAAACAAAGGCTCACTTACGCAACATAAAATAATGACGTACTCAGCCATTTGCAATTCTCATGCAAAATGCTGATAACTATGAGAGATTATTCCAGTGTAAATAAAATTTCCCTCGAGCCTAGTTGTCTTCTATTTGGTTTAAGTGGCTTAAGTTTCTTTGTTCATGGACGAATCCCATTTGGGTGGCATAAGGACATCCCTGAGACTGGTTTGTCCTGAGTTCTCCAAAAGGACTCACATACTCGCCTGTTCTCTGGATCAAGAGCTTTTGGCGTTTTGTAATTTTCCCAGTGGGGTTTGTTTTGGATTCCCTCTAGCAGCATGGAATCTCTGTGAATGTACTAACACTGACAATAGTAGCTATTACCAAAACATAGCATAACATAACATAGATAGCACCCATGTCTTCTGGGTACTGAAGAATTGCAATTAGAAATAGGGCATACATAAAGGTCATGTGTTGTGCCCTATATATAAAGAAGATAGCCACATGCCTGGTCCGAAGGTTCTATGCCCTGGTGGTCACAGAGTCCAGCTGTGCCAGTTTAGCCCCTAGCCATTAAAGGGAAATCTCATTCTTTGACCATCCACTTGGTTCAGGCCCACTGTATTAACTGGCTATACTGTGACTATAGGAACATCTTTTATGAATGGGAAAAGTGCAGGAGAAGCCTAGTCAAGCATAAATGTTTCAATTGGATTCCCCCAGGTACTTCAACTCTCCCTTTCTGGTATTTCATGTCTAGATCTTTCAAGTCACAGATGGCAGACCCAGTTCACAAAAGTGTCAATGTGGTGTTAATCACAAACATAAACATGAAAGGCTTTTGCTGAGCTAATGCAGATATTTGTTCATATTCTCAAACTGTTTATGATTTTACACAAATTTAAGTCTCCACTGATCTTTTCAGCCTCTATTATCAATAAACTGGCAATAAGGCAAGATAACACTTTCCTGTTAAAAGGTAAATACCTAAGGTTTAGTTCCATCTTATATAGTAGGAATATGTCCTCTTGCAAGGAAAAGAGAAAATATGTAAGGTAAGATCACATTTTATGTTTTAGGATTAATTGCCAGAAATGTATTTCACTCTACTTTGAATATTCTTCTATGCACAACTGTGCAGGGGCGGCTCAACAAAGCCAGTTAGCTTAGCAGAATGATTGTTAAGGCAAATGTTTGAGTCTGGGCCCAAAACCTATTTCATTCCCATAACAGAAAATAATGATTCTGGTCTCATAGGTTCTGATCACACATCTCTATGTTATGTCTTATATCAGGTGTATTATAAGGCATTTTCCCAAAGATGAAAAATTGTGAAAAATGTCCAGTTTTCTTAAAAACATTGTAACTTCTTTCCTTGTGCATCACAAGCCTCACATTTTCTGGGGAATTAAAGATGTCAGAAGTATGAATCCATTCTGTTTATGTCAGACTTCCCAAGGATCTTGTTTCATGGCTGCACATGCCTGAAGATCTACCACCCATACCGCAGCGATATGACATAGGTGTAGTTGTAGGTAAGATTCCTCAGCGTATTCTGTAAAATGGTCTTTGAAACCAGAGTTGACTTTTGCAGATCCCAAAAGTGAAGGAAGAAGCTGGACAAGAAATTGTGAACCTCAGCGAGTTCTGCTAGAAATAGGGCATGTGCCTTTAAGTAGCACACACAGGAATTTTGACAATCTATAAAACATAGACAAACACAGATAATCAGAATATAATGTTTCATTCATTTTGTCATGCTTATTTTTCTGTACAAATTCCCATCCTGGTCACTGGAGAAAGTAGATATACCCCCAGTTGTTGATATTTTACAATAATAGATTATTTACTATGCACAGTTCGTACATAAATCTTATGTATCAGATGATGATCATTATCATGGCAATCTCAGCAGTCATAAAATAAAACAAGGTGAATATCAGATTACCTAAAACCTTCAAAATGACACATTCCTACAATCTTCATTAGATTATTGCAGTCCCTTCATAATTATCAACAGAATATGTTATCAGCCTCATGATTATTGTATTGGCTGAATGGTTGTTAGAATTCCTTATCCATTTATATGCCAAGTAAGTATCCCCACATACCTTAGAAAGCCCTCAAGTCTGCAGTCAGATAGCACTAATTTGGCAAGTCCCCAAATAATCAATCACTGTGTCTCCCTAGCTAAATCCTTGGCACTCTTTATACCCTTTCTCTACTTATTTTGTAAGGAAAGTGAATGAGGATTTCCTATGCAGCTTTCATATCATTGCTCAGCAATACTAGTTATATTAATGTAACAGAAGCTCACAGAAGCCCAACAGAAGTAAGGAAAGTGTCTGCATTTTAGTTCCTTTCCAACTTGATTTCTGTGAAGCCAGATGGCCTTGTAGATGTAGTCCTTCAGCTTTTTGAAGAACAGAAAGTTTAGTTTTTCTATTCTGATAGTGCGACTTATGTGCGACTTATGTCAATTTACAGCTCCCAAATAATATCATAAAGTAATATGGCATTCGTGCATACCCTTTTAACATTACCAATCAACATATTAGCTTTCTAGATCCTAAGCCTGACCCGCACTCTGTCTGATACATACACTTAGGAGTAGGCCTGGGCGTAATTCGCGAAGTAGCACTTCGCGAAGCTACGCAAAGTGAAGTTCGCACTACGCGAGCTACGCGTAGCACTTCGCGAACTGCGTAGTACCTTGTTCGCACTGTGCCAGATGTCGTTTTCAATGATTGCACAGTGCGAACAAGCAACCGGCACTGTGCAATCATTGAAAATGGCATCTTGCACAGTGCGAGCTGTAGTTTTCTGCTGCTCGAGTAGATTTTTACTCGAGCTTCAGCTTTCTCAACGCGAACTGGTAGTTTCTCCTCGCGAGCGGTCGCGAGCATACACGACCACTCACAATGAGAAACCTGACCTCCTCGCGTTGGGAATCTCGCCGGGAGGTTTATTTTCCATGCTCGCGATCGCCAACTTGCAGTTGCTGATCGCGAACAAGGAAAAAGTCTCGCCGGGATGTCATTTTGCTTGCTCGCGGTCGCCAACTTGACGTTGAGGAACGCGAGCAAGCAAAAAATGACCGCAGCACTACGCAACACTACGCTACGCGTGTTCGCACTGTGCTACGTGCAGTTCGCGTAGTGCGCAGTAGCGCGAACTTCGCAAACTACGCGAGCGTAGCGTAGTGCTTTGCCCAGGCTTACTTAGGAGTTAGTGCTCTAATGTTGACTTGAAATCAGGACTGGTTTATATATAAATTGTATGTATTTCCGAGGAACCCTGACAGAATGCAAATGTAGTATGCTTCCTTGAGCTGTCCAAAGAATAGGTCATGCTATTAGAGGTTCTAACATAAGAGACATATCTTTACATCAAAACTCAGGGGTTGTTAAAGATATATTTCTGGGTGAAGGAAAGCAGGTAATTGAATGCTTCAGCAGCTATCTGAGGTTCGCAATCTTGATTAAAAAATAGAAACCGAATGAGAGTTAAAGATGAGGGATGAAATGAACCATTTCAAGACTGTGTCTTTGATTCCCAATACTGATTCTAGGATGTTGGGTAGTGTTGTTTGGTCCACCATGTTGAAGGTGGAGGATAGGTCTTGAAAAAGTAGCAGATAAGACTTAGGTGTGTCGAGCATCCTGTATATGTTGTCTGTTAAATTTAGGATAGCTGCTCTTTGATGCAGCCTACTCTGAATCCTGACAGAAACATGATGAGAGTACTGTGGCCCTTTGTGTGTTGGCAGAGCTGGGCTTGTATGCATTTCTCAAGGGATTTAGCTAGGAAAGGTAAGTTAGTTAATGGGAAGAAGTTGACACTTTCCCTGGAACAAGTTTGGTAATTTCACATTAGTCTATGATGCAGATTTACTAATAGCACACTAACGCCTGCTTGCATAATTGAGAGTACTTTGGGGGAAATATTTCTACAGCAAGAGCACATTTAGTGAGCATGAGCAGCTGCTCACACTCGCTATTCATGTTCTGTTCTATTTAGTCCTACGTCTTAGCACAAAATGCATTCTTGCATACATTCTGCATGCAATGGGGCCTTTCTGTGCTAATAAATAGTGCTAAATGCAGAATTATATTTCTGGCACAAATCTACGTAATAATCTTGAAGGTTAATAGCCACCTCCATGACTCTCAATCAGGCTTTAGGGCGGGCTATAGTATGGAGACTGCCCTACTAGAAGTGGCAGAAATGATACGTGAATCCTTAGACCAGGGCAACAGTGCCATGTTAGTGCTGTTGGACTTGACATGGTATCACACCAGATTCTATTAGAAAGACTGGCACGGCTTGGAGTTATGGGAACTCCTTTAGCCTGGTTCCGTTCCTTTCTTACAACCCGGTCACAACAAGTGTTCCACCGTCCCAATGTTTCCTCTTCCTGCCCTCTTGTTTGTGGAGTCCCGCAGGGCTCGGCGTTGAGCCCCACTCTATTCAATGTTTATCTTGCCCCCTTGGCATCCGTAGTTGAGCACTGTGGAGTCCGAGTGGTTTCATACGCCGATGACACCCAGTTGGTGTTCTCCTTCAAAGATCACGCAGAGGGCGCTTTTGGTAGCTTTAGGCAATGTTTGGTGGATATTTTTTTGTGGATGACTGACAGTTGCCTGAAGTTGAATACCGATAAAACGGAGGTTATGTTTTTTGATCAACCGTCCCCTCCACGGGACAGTCTACGGTGGCTGGAGGAACTTAATCCCCCTCCCATTCCTGTTACATCTACCAGAAATCTAGGCTTTAAATTTGACTCTAAACTTTCGTGCAAGGACCAGAACGGGCATGTTTCCGCTTCTTGCATTTGGAATTTGAAAGCCATTCGGTGATTTCTTCACCTTCTGCCGATGGACTGCAGGGAGACTGTGGTCCGCACGTTTATTTCATATCAGCTGGACTATGCTAATAGCTTGTATTTAGGCCTTCCAGCCTATTTGATTAGAAAACTGCAGACCATCCAGAATGCCGCTGCTAGGCTTATTTGAAATGTGTCGCTTTGTCATCATATCTCCCCTCATCTGCGCAGCCTGCATTGGCTCCCAGTTAGGAAGAGAATAGAGTTTAAGTTTAAGGCTCTGTCTTTGGCCTACAGAGCCTCCAGAGACAGTGGCATAGGATACTTGAAGCTGAGACTCCAGAAGTACAGCCAGACTAGGACCCTGCGATCCAATTCTAAGGAATTGCTACGGATTCCTCGCTTTGCCAAGATTGGGGTTGGTGGGCGAGCTTTCTCGGTGAGAACTGCTAGTCTCAGGAATTCCATGCCTGACCATCTTCGTAAAGCAGAGTCGGAATTTGCATTTAAGCAGGCTTTGAAAACTTGGCAATTCGACCTGCCGTAGCCCGCCCTGCTTTCTCTGTCCTCATCTGGGTTTTTTCCACTGTTCAGCACCAGGACACCAACATTGGTGGTAGCCGTGCGCTCTATAAATGGAATGGAATTGAATGGAATAACTATGCTACGAGGAATTACACAAGTTATGCCCACCCTAGTTTTAGGCAGTCTGGCATTATACCCTGAGTTAGTGAGGAGTTGATAAAGCTGGTCCATAAAAGTGCTAGGATTTGTTTGAGTACTTTAATTATTGGGGATGGGAGGGGATCAACAATGTGAGTTTTTGGATGTAGCTCTGATATGATTGTTATAAGTTCATTTTCCTCAGGTTTTTTGAATTTCTGGCTGACTGCATTGTTCCTCTGGAGTAGTGGGGGTGGATGTGATCCAGTCTCTACATTCAAAGCCTTTAGTTATTGTAGTGGGTGTGTAGTTGTTTGGTACTCGTTGTTTTTGAGGCTGTTGTTCAAACAACAACATATAAGGCAGTAAAGGTCATTCTTCACCACACCAGCCCAATTTCCCAACTTCTATCACCTTGGGTGCTCACTCCCAGAGTACCCACTGCCAAAAACTCCTACTTTCAAAGACATTAAACATTTAGGTGGGGAAGAAGCATTCCAATTATTAGTAATCAATAGTCACTGCTTAAGATATTTGCAACCACAATGTCTATTATGCTTGAGGAGATTGGAACAATGGCAACGATGTTCAGTCCATCAATAAATCTAAAAAGACCATTGAATGTAGAAGATTGTGTAATTGTTTTTGTCTTCCTACTTAATTTTACATGAATGTACTGTTGGAAATGGAGGTCTCTAGTTGGCAAGGGTTTGCACCTTTGTCCAAGTAGGGACCCTTCTTCCTAGTCAGGGTAAGGGGGATAGAGTTCTAAAATAACCCGTGCTCACCACCTTGGTAACTTGGCACAAGCAGACACGCTTATCTCAGAGGCTGTGTAAAGCATTTGTGCACACACACAATAATACGGTGAAAACACTACAAATGGACACCACACCAGTTTAGAAAAATAAGTAATCATTATCTAAACCACAACAAGACCCAATACGACAAAAAGCCACAATACAATAATGTTAAAATAGTTACTGTGCAAAATAACCTTTTTTAAATTGCCTCGATGCTGAAAACGAGTCTTACAATTCCTGCTGACCGTGTCGGTGTGGGGTCAGCTAAAGTGAAGTCAGACTTGAAAACTGTTCCTTTACTTGTTGTGACAAATACAATGGTATGAGCCGGTCAAGGGCAACCATCGCAGTTGCTTTGCAAACCAATGAAAGCTGTGCAGGGTGTTGTGCCCTCACGATGCGGTGCAGGCAGCGGCTCGATGAGAATCATGCAGACGGCATCGATAAGCCCAAGGCTTACAGTGCAGGGTGAGGCAGTGCTCGATGAGGTGCTGGCAAGTTGCGATGCAGGCGACGTAGGCGGTTGAAGTACCGGTCAGGCAGTGACGGTGTCTATGAAGTCCAGGCAGTGTGAAGTAAGGTGGTGCGGAATGCTGTGCCCACAGGACGCGGTGCAAGCAAAGGCTTGGTGACAATCATCAAGACGGCGCCAGTGAGACCAAGGACGCGGTGCAAAGTGCGGCAGTGCTTTCTGTGGGGCTTTCAGGACACGGAATCCTGCAACGGACTCAGTAACAGAGTCAGTTACCCTTGAATTCTGCGGTGACTTCAACCAGCGGTTCCAGAGACGGTTCCCAGAAGGATGGTGAGGTCTTTGCTGTTCCTGAGACATCTTGAACAGGGAGCAAGCTCCACTTCCAAGCCCTTGGAGACACTTCTCAAGCAGGACACACTCACAGTTCCTCTCCTTGGCAGAAACAGCTACTGCAGGCCAACCTCAGACAGCACACGGCAAAGGGGCAGTACTCCTCCTCCAGTTTCTTCCAGCTCTTCTCCTTGGCAGAGGTTTCTCTTTCGATTAAAAACATTTTAAAATTACACGCAAAACAATTTAATGTATCCCAATAGCATGAGACCAATATCGCAATGAACTGAAGTGTCATTAATTTATCTGTACCTTCGCCTTCTTCAATCTAGACATTCCTAAAATATTTAGATTTCTTATATATCATTTCATAACATGCAGAAGAATCCTTCCAAATTATCTTCAATCATGGTTGATTCCTTCATTCTACTTGTTACAAAAGTCGTATGCAACATCTGATTTTCCAGTAAGATTTCCCTCTCCTACATTATATTATAAACATTTACTGTAGATGGAACTCAAATGTCCGACTTACATCAATAAGTAGTGGAATCTTCACACAGAATACTAGCAGTATTATCCATCTATTTTCAATTGTTTATTCAAAGATTAAATGTTGTGACATATTCTATTTCCAAGACCTATTGATTATTTCAAATACAAAATCATAAAGTCAAATTTGGAATAATCCAAATTAGCACTTCCTATGCTTGTTATCAGCAATTTACTTTGAAATAAAAAGTTTGATCACAGGTCACAGACTAATAATACCCATATGACTAGTTTTCTTTGAATAGAGTTATTAAAAAGATTATTTTTGGTGCAAAGTAAGTTAAACAAGGTATCCCTACATATTTATCGACCATCAACATTTGAACTTACACAGAGACTTTAGGTGGGTCAGGTAATCAATTTCCCTTTTCCTTTTTAGGTAACAGATGGTTCTTTGTAATTCTGTCTCTAATTTTCTGTCCTCTCTTAAAAGCAACTAATGGCTTCTGAGAAATTACTTCCTCCAGATCCAGTGATCTATGTTTAGACTATATATTATACATTTCATTGTAATCAGTGTAATATGTAATCACAAAGCACAATCTTTTCTTAGAAGTAATTTTAAGCTATTATATCAAATTGGTACTTCTATTACACTTCTGGACTTCTTTTCCACTGTTTAAAACAGTGACATCAGGGCCTCATATGTTGAGCCTATTCTTCAGCTCATAGATCCCATCAATAAACTGTTGCTCTTTACTACTGTAGCGATGTATTCCAACCATCTCACTATAGGGGATCCCCTAATAACTGATATGGGATGTGAACTGTCAGTCCTCAAAATGTTATTTGTTGCAGTAGTTCTTTTGTATATCTTATTATGGACATTTTCTTCTCTCACATTCTGCATTTAGGAAGGTAATCCTATGGTTATCACAAGGCATATAATCCGAACATTATAGTCCTAAATAAAATACTGGAAATATATATGCATTTGTGATTTAGAGTTTGTCCAAATAATGAGGATGTCATCAATAAAATGTCCACCCTCTCAAACCATCTCATAAAGAGGTTTGCATAAGAGGGGCAAACATGAACCTCATCGCTGTTCCTTGAAATTGCTGGTACCAGCCACCATTAAACAAAACAAATGTATTTGTCAGAATCAATTCTGCCATCTCTACCAACATATTTGAATGGTCATACAGACTTGCACTTCTAGATGACAATAAAACGCTGCATGGCTATTCGTCCAAACTTTGGAAAAAGTTAGACAAGCAATCAAAAAAGAGGGTGACCAGGAGCACATTAAGATCCAGGATACATGACCCAGAGTAATTAATAATAATTAATGGTATACAGTTCCTAAAAAGGGAGGTATCAGGTCAGATAAATAGGAACCAAACATGGGGATGGTTCCTTTTTGGATCTAGGGCCCTCACACAGCCAGGAGAGTGTAATGCTTCATCATCAGGCTGGCTCCTCATGGGGGTGTTGGGGTTCCCGTTAGGCTTTGCAGCGCCGGCCCAACAAGGAGACAGCCCAATAATGAAGCATGAGACCCTTCTGGGTGTGTGAGGGCCCTAGTTCCATAAAGGAACCATCCTAGCTTTAGTTCCCATTTATCTGACCTTATACCTCCAGTCTTGGGAACTACATAACTTTAATTTTTATGGACAGGTGTACAATCCCACCACATCTAAGAACACAAAGAGTATGGATTGATCCCAATTGACCTACTCCATTGTATTCAATACATCCATAGTGTCCCTTACATAAGAAGGCAAATGCACTATAAAAGGCTCCAAATATTGATGCACATATTCAGAGAGATGTTCTGTAACCCCCTTCTAGAGCAGAAATAATCAGCCTCTCAGGAGGGAATCTACCAGACGTGCACCTTTGGTAACACATACATTAAAGCAAAGGAAGGTTTATCAATCTTAAGATAGCTGTAGTCTGAATCAGTCCCATTCTCTTCCAAACACTTAGTTAAAAAAAAAAGCCACTTTCACTTGGCCCATAGGGTTGCCTATTATCTTCCTATGATATTTGGTGTCTCTCAAGTTGTCTTCTGATCTCCCCCTCATAAAACATCCTTTGCATAATAACTATATTTGTCCTTCCTTGTGTGCTGCACATTTCATTTTAGAAACATCTGGGCCTAGAACATGCAAAACCCTGCGTTCCTCAAGGGTCAAATCTCTTTTGCATTTCCATGAGCCCACATCCCTACCCATTATACATATGTCCTCAAATATGTGTAGTTCCTCCATTATTGTCTTAGAAAATAAATCAATGACTGAAAATTGTCATACTTCGTGGAACAAGCTTAGATGGGAGGCAAAGCCCGCTATCTCAGCTATAGTCTATTTCTAAATCCAGTATGTCACATAAACTCGAAATCAAGTTCATGAACATCATTTATTACCATTATAGTGCACACAAAATGTATGTCAGTAATAGAAGTCAGATCTATTTCCCCCCACAACTTGTTTTATTTCTGATAACACATCTGAGACAGCCTCCCCGTGACAGATGTTTTTGGGTGCTTGAGAAGCAAAAGAGGACCAATGTTAACTTACAATTACAATTACAACCTTTTTGGTCACACAGTGAAGCTTAGAGTCAATAATTAGTATTAATAATTGATTTATTACAAATTCATAGCCTAAGAAAATTAAATCAGTTTCAGAAACATAGTATAGAAATACAGGATTACCAATGGAAAGCCAAATTGACGCACAAAGTTTATCCTCAGTAACAAGAAACAAATGAGGAACTGATTAGCAATAGTGCAAAATATAAGAAAAACTGCTTGATGGTTAGATTGAAAGCTTTGGACCTCCTGCATATAATTCATTAGAGATTCTAATTCACTGTAACTAACCATACTCTTATGAATGCTAGGTAAAGCCTTAAATAGATCCAATAAAGTAGAAGGGTGTCAGCATAGTAGAACTTCTCTACTAGGTCTCCAAACAAAGAATATTGCATAGCATAAAGCCACGCAATAAGAATAGTGCATAGAAAGTCTGAAAGGAATACGAACAAAGCTAAAGCGTGTTTTCTAGTTATACCCACAGAAGGAACCTTCTAGAAATTCTGCATCAAAGGTCTCATTAGTGTCCATCTTCAAATGATACTCTGTGGCAGCCACACTCGTAATTCTCTTCTTTGATCCAGATATTCAAAACGACCTTGGATTCTGTCTCCTCATTCTGCACAGACAGTAGTCCTCCCTTTGCTCATTAATTTTATCATCCTCGCCTAGAATACTCCCTTCGAGCTTCCCTATCTCATTCACACAATAGGCCTTTCTCTATTCATTAGGTCATACACACGGCACCTCCAGAGGAAAGAAAAACATTGCCCCCAAAGAAAACATTCACGTTGAAGGTTAAATGTTGCAAAATCCAAATGTTTAAGGCTTTTGGTCAATTTTGTAGAGCAAAGATTTCAATGCATGTTGTAACTGCGTGATTACATATAGACAGAGACACATTGCAATTACAAAATGTAATTCTATAAGATACATGTCTCATTATACATTAAATGCAAAATAATATTAAATGAGTAAGTAACTACAAACCACACACATGCAAATATATATGAGAACTGCAATTTGTTGTTACTGTCAGAGAAGCGTTAAAATACACACATATATAGATGTTGAGGTTACATGGTAAATGCACTTTCTGTATTGCTTCATGTGCACTACGCTTCATTAATCATATTAGGTCACAAGAATACATAAGGCCCTAAGTAAATGTATATGTGGCCGCATCAATCGTAAAAGGGTGGAGCCAAGTTATGCTTCGCCACTTCCTTTCTATTTTCTAGAGTGGCAAAGAAACTACTCAAATGTATCCTTCTTACAGGTTTAAACAAATCAGTGTTTAGCTGTGTAAAGTCATTATTTTCGGCAGGACAGAAACTAAGTCCCTTCTGTGCCACTTATCTTCCTATTAGAAAGATTAAGTATTTGAAGTACATCTTGCCCTTTCAAATGGGACTGCTTGCCCACCTCTATATTCTGTTCCCTCTCAGCTTACTCCTTGATTGGTTGTACATCCGTACTCCTACTTTTTCTGGTGTTCTTCCTCCCTCCTTGTATTAGACTTCATTTCCACATGCCAATTCTTTTCCTGTGTACCTCTTTAAAAAAAGATGACCTATATGGAATTATTCATGTTTGATTACTTAAAATCATTACATGAAAACAACAAAACACGGCAGTTTCCTATGTGCGATAGTAAGAAATAATAAAAATCATATATAGACATTTCAATCAGCAATACTTCTTAAAAAAAGAGCAGCATTTGTTAACAACTTTAAAAATCTTAAAAGAAAGAGCATTTGAGGATTTTCTCTTCTATTCTTATATGCAGACTGCTCTGAGTAAAAAGACCACAGGGATAATGCAAAAAGCAAGAAAGTGCGGCATGCTTGTATTGCAGCATGTGTGGCCACAAGGGTCGGACTAACTCTGCTTGTATACCTTATGATATTCAACATGGGCAAACTCTGCACCTCCGGGAGGGAAAGGAGAAAGTAAATGAAACACACTGAGACTGGTCCGTTGTCACCCTGTTGAGGCTTTAGGAAGTGCAGATCGAATATCGTTTGTAAATTTCCCAAACCTTGCTAGCGTTTTTGGTGTATTGGCAGAGAAACACAAGTCCGAGGCTTTTCTGCAAAATCTGATACGTTGGACCGGAATAAGGGAACTAGCAGTCAATGGCGGTCACTGGCAAGTTTGGGGTAACAGCCCAACAGGTGGAGCCTGGATTCTCTGCGGTAGTTGCAAAGTCTGCAGGATGTTATCTCATTCTGCCTCACACAGGAAGGGTTAAAATCCATGCTCGAAGGGCAACAAGCTCATGAAAATGATTTTCCTGTATGTGTGGGCTGTGAGAGCATCATGAGAAAAGGGTTGAGCCTTCCCCAGTGTAAAGGAGGCATCCAGTGCCTCAAATGTGGAGCTGTGACAGGGTCTTTCAGTATCCCATTCAAATGAGGCTTTTGTGACCAGCACATTCACTGCATTTTTTTCAAGCTGGGAGTGGTATATCCTGACTGTAGTCTCAATTTGAAAACAACTGATTGCCTCTGCTAGATATAGTTGCCATGGGGAACCCTCCTCCTCAAAGATTGATTTTAGTTGTGCTATAAGTATAGGGGCAGATTTATGTTAATTGGCGCATCCCTGCATATCAGCAGGGATGCGCCAATTATTATGCGCCACAGCTGCGCCACCATGGATGCGCCGCATTTATAATGCGGCGCACCATGGGGCAAAAACAGCACAGATGCGTGACGCATCTGTGCCGTAAAAGTGGCGCATTGCTGGTGTTGCGTCGCAAGCGTGACGCAGCTCCAGCAATGTTCTGGGGGGCCCTATCTGTACAATGCTGCGTCAATCCTTACGCCTGCTTCAAGCAGGCGCAGGGTTTTGACGCAGCATGGGCCTAAAAGTGACTGAGTGAAATCTTGTAGATTTCACTCAGCCACTTTTAGGAGGCGTTCCTGCGCCGGAACGCCCCCACCTGCCCTGGAACGCCTACATGTGGCGCAGGGCTTTACAACGTGACGCATCTCCCAGATGCGTCACGTTGTAAATACCCCGCACCATGGCGCACGATTTGCGCCGCTGCTGCATCACAAAAGTGACGCAACGGCAGCGCAAAAGTGGCGCAAGTGCAACATAAATCTGCCCCTACGTCTCAAGGGGCCCGCAGGGTCCTAATGTAATATTTTACTAGAGCCCCTTGGCATATGAGGTCCAGTCTCCTGAGGCTCAGCTCCAATCTCAGCCTTGTTTTTCGGGCTTGCTGGGGAGCATGGAAGATTTTTTTATATGCTGAGATTTGAGTGTTCATGAGATGCATTTCCAGTGTGCCAGGGAAGGCTAAATGGCCGTGGTTTAGAGCTGGGATCATTTCTACTCTCTGGGACCTTCAGCACTGGTTCTGCTGTTGGGCTTTGCAGACAACAATTTAGGTGTTTCAGGCTGTCAATGACTATAGCGCTCTTGTTTCCAACATACTTAAGATGTGCTGCAGGCTTGCGGCTTTTATTTGTCGGTCTCAGAGCTACCATTGTGCTAGTTTCTTCTGTAGGTATTTGCCAAAGATGACAATTTTGGTTTTTCCATGGTTCACCTGAAGTTTATTCACCTGATTGTACCTGTGGAGTGAGCTGAGGGCCATCTGCAGACCTGCTTTTGTTTTGTCCATGATCACAATGTCGGCTGTGTACTGCAGAATTGGGAGATACACCCTTCCCAGCTTTAGTGTATTCAAATTGGAGCCTTCCATTGCTTTGCCCAGATCAGCTGTGTAGAGATTGAAAGAAAAGGGGCCAACACACAGCCCTGTTTAATTCAGTTGTTGGTTGGCACCTTTGCATTTGCTGTGGTGGGGCATGATATAGGGATGCTATGGCCTTAAGGAGCTGGGGAGGGATCCTCCATGTGCTTAGTTTCTCCCACAGCTTTCCCCAATCTGCCCTGAAGAAGGCTGCACTGTAGTAAACTATGCAGCAAAACAAAGGAGGTTGCTCGCTCCGCGTAGCTCAATACGACAGGTACTCCAGTGCTATGATATTGTCCATTGTACAGCTTTCTGTCCTTTTTTGTGTTGCCTAGGCTTCAGCTCTTCCAATAGAATGTGTGCATAGGCTTTTGTTTCTAGATCTGAGAGGGCAATGAGCCCTTAATTTGCTGGGTTTGAGTGGTCATAATTTTTTTAAATTGGTAAGAGAATTCGCCCTCTCCATGAGGTCAGAATCGTAGTGGAAGCAAAGAGATAGTTGTAGAGTGGGGTGAGAACCGCAGCTCAGAAATCTTGTGCTGATTTAAAGACAGAGGCGGGTCCAGGAGCACCATTGCTCCTCTTTGTGTGGATGCTGCCTGTAACTGAGGCCTCTGTGATGGGATAAACCTGTTGAGCAAGTTGGGCCTGTGTAGGAGATTTTTAGAAGGATGATGTTTCTATTGCCTGATCATATGTGTATGGGAGCTTGACATAATTGATCCACACCCTTTCCGCTATTCCATTCTCCATAGTGTTGGCGAAGTTGCTGAGGCTGTTTATATACTTTCAGAAAAGGGAATAATTCTCTTTTAGGACGGTGGAGATCTTCAGCCATTCCACTTCATTTTAAAAACAACTCTGCTGCCATACATTCTGTCTGTACGCTGCTCTAAATGCTGAAATTGTTTGTCCGCAGTAGTTTTTTTGCCTCTTCCCTTGGCCGTCAGGTCCGTTGGGAAATTGTATTTGTTTGTGACCAGCTCCTTTGTTGTGGTGAGAGGGGCAGTTATTCAAGTTGGGAGATTTCTTCTCAGAGGGAACCACGGTCCACTCCCTAGAGTCATTTGAACTTCTGCAACAAGTTTTGCCCAGTGTTCCAGAAGTGTAAGAGTGGTGGGTGGTTTAGCGACTGACTCTTTTTTTGCAATCCAAACAAAATGTTTTTAGCCGAGTTTCATTGTCCATTTAATTCTGGGTGGGGCTTTATGGTGTTCTTCCCCGTTTGGTTCCCTAACTAACAGTAGTTGTGATGAGGCCTTGGTATCTAGTTTCAGAGTTGCGCACAGGGTCTCTGATCACTATCAACCCTGTCTCTGCTTCGAAAGTGTGAAGCTTGGGAGACAGCAATTCACTGATGAAAATGTACTCAATGATAGATATGTTCCTGAAAGTAGGAAGTGTTTGACGTTAAGGATCGTGGGCTTCTTTTAAAGATTGTGCAGAGACTATCCTATAGTTGTTGAGGAGGCTCTGAAAAGGTGCAGCTTCTGTAGATGGTCTGATAGATTTAGTATATGTGCCTAGGGCCCTAATGTTGAAGTCTACACCAATTATGTGTGAGAGTTGTATTTCCTTAGTAGCTCTTTAATTGCAGTTGCAAGAGAGTTTAAAGCTCTAAAAGGAAGGGACTGGCTTAAATTTGAGAAAGAGTTCTGTAATCCACCCCTAGACTGTCTGATGTAACATTGCAAGCGTTTCCCGTTCCCAGTATGTGGCCTTCAACTTTTTCTTTGTGATTCGTAAAGTGGATCTTGCCAGTACTTTTAATACATAGTAAGTCTGTTTTACATAATCCAACCATGGTATCCTCCTCCCGCCCTGAACCCTATCCAAAATCTCTTTTAGCCCCTCTCTATAATTGACCAACTCAGGGGTTGACCTACCTCGAAATGAGTACAGAATCAGTCTCATCTGAATTAGTTGGGCTATAGACTGAATCCCTAGATCATGTTTGAAAACTAGAGGGTAGCTTTGGGGAATTTGAATCATCTTTCTCTGAAAGTTATTCTCTGTCACCTCCAAAGCATCCAGATTGCTGTGGCCCCAAAAATCTGCACTGTAAGTAGAATCAGCTCAAACTTGAGCCCTTCAAACCTCAAGTGTGGGGTAAACTGGGTGGAGGGAAGATTTATTAGCAAATTTTTTATAAAGCTCCTGCTCAGTGTTTCCATATAAAAGTGCTTTTGGTAACCTGGCTTACACAGGAATTGGTGCTAGACAGTCAAATATTAAGGTAATCAAGTTTGTAAACTCTTTCAAGCTGCTCTCGTTCTAGAGTTAAAGTCCCTCTAAAACCTCCCTGAGGATGAATGGGCATACCTTTAGTTTTTCTTTGTTTTCATTTTAAGGCCATGGTCCAAACAAAATAACTCAAACCTTTGCAAGAGGGACTCAAGACCTCTGGGAGTCTTGGATATGAACATTGTGTCATCTGCGAACAACAAAGCTGGTATTTTTATGCTCCTAAAAAGCGGGGAGGTGTTGTCGCAGGACATTAGATAGTCTATACGCCTATTAATAAACAACAAGAACAGCATAGGGGCAAGTACACAGCCTTGCTGCACACCATTATCGACCTTAAAGGGTGCGGTGGCTCACCGTTTGAACCCGAGCTAACTTGGGCAACATTTTCACAGTGGAGCCGCACAATTATGTTAAGTAGAGGATCGGGCAACCCAAGGTTCCTGAGGATGCACCACAATCGATCGCTCGGTACCATGTTGAATGTCGCTTTGAAGTCTAGAAAGGCTGCATAGAGGTTGCCCCTAACCAAGTCCACTCTTTCCACCTCAGTAATTGAAACCTAAAGATCTGATTGACTGTGCCAGAATACTGCCTGGAATTGGGTTGAATCCTTATTTTCTTCTATCCAGGAAAGCAGCCAGTCTAGAATTACTTTACAAAACATTCTGGGGTCAAATCAATTATGCTTATTGACCGATAATTTGCTGGTTCCAGTTTTGATAATTTCTTGTTAATGGGGATAATCTCTGCCCCTTTCTATGACTCAGGTATGTCACCTCCCACCATTATGGTGTTGGCTATTCAAGTGAGATAAATGACTGGTTCTAAAATAAAAATGATGATAGGATATCAGTCCAGGCCAGGAGCCTTTCCAGGTTTCTGGGATTCTAGAGCAGACTTGATTTCTGAGGGGGAGAAAAACCCATCAACAAGTAGGGGATTAGAATTGAAAAAGGGCAAACAAAAAATTGAGGCTATGCTGGGAAAGGACTTGTCTAGTGACTGACATTTAGTGTGAATATGTAAGAAACTGTATAAGGTTTTAAAATGAGTCACCCAAACTTGAGGAAGAATATGAGATTCTGCCTTCATTTTGACAGACTTAGCCCCATGGGAAATTAAATGCCAGAAAGCCTTCTGGTTCCCTGATCGCATGGCAGATAATAAATCACTCCAGGTGACCTAGTCCCAGACAGGTTTTGCACATTTTAGGGCAGATTTATAAGCAGCTACAGCTGTCTTAACATCTTGGATGAGTCCGTCCTTAAAGCAACAGAGAAGGCAACTTTCAGCCATTCTAGAATTCTTGGTTGTACCATGAAGGATCCAATGTAGCTGTGCGATTTTTGGAAGAGGATAGTTTAGTGAAGTAATTGCTCTTCCAGTCTCTTAAAACATATGGTATGGACACCTATGATCGTTTTCAGAAGTTAAATCAGGATCAGCCAAGAGTAAGAGAGTGGGGATTAAATCCTGGTATAGGTTGGCATAACGATCTTCATTTTCCACTAAATACACTTACCTGCCCTTTTTTTCTTGATTACTGCTCACTATCGGTACACCAAGGGCCAAGTTAAAGCCTGTATCTGCGATGTCCGCAGGGCCACGAAGGTTGAGGAGTAGGGAAAAATGGACACTATTGGTCCCAGTGATGACTTCCATGTAATCAATGATTTCCCATGACTGAAGATTCATTAAAAATAATTGATTCTACTGGAATGCAAATTCCTATTAAATGTTGGGTGCTTCTTTAGGTCTGATTGTTTTCTGCAGCTTTATGCTTTTAACTGGTTGCATATACTAAAGTCCATCAATTTCCCAGCTACTTTAGGGATGGATTTTAGCTAAGGGCCTGAATTCTGGGGAATACTTCAGTAGCAGTCTTCTTCATTAGAGATTTTCCTTTGGAGTGTAGTGGGTTCGAAACTTCTGTTGAAATCCCCACCTACAATGACAACTACCCCTGTTAGGTTTACAACTAATGGAGTCATTCAGGGATTGAAGTGCAGGGGACTCTGCTAACTTTGAAATGCCTCGCAGTAAATGTTAAATAGAAGTAGTTTTAAGTTGTTGGGGAAAGTAACCTCAAGACCAAGGATATCTGGGGAAGCAATGAATAACCGACTCACATGACATCTCAAAATGAGCTTAACCCACGCTTGGACTTATAACCCTCCCTATGGAAAGGGACGATCCTCCAGGTTTCTTTGAACAAAATAATGTTGCCCATATTTATTTTTTAAAAACTCTCCGCTTGAGCTTGCTTGCACCCCAAACACGCAATATTCCAAGAAATCATAATGAGTTTCTTTGGCGAATCAGACTTTTGCGTCTAGGGGATTGGAGGGCACATCAGAGGGTTGGGGAATCAGACGTTCTTAAAAGGGGGAATTGTAAACAACATTCACACCAGAACAAGGTGAATCATAAAGGTTCTTCAAAGCTGAATCTAAAACAAGCTGTGAGAAAGAAACAGAAGTCTGGGTTACAAGTCACTCACTGCCAGTGTGATTTAATATATTTGGGGGTGGGGGGTCTAAACTGTCCAGTCAATCGACACAGGAGAGAGGTGAAAGGGGTTGTAATTTCCAGTTGGATGGACACTGATGCTGGTACTAAAGTCAATGAAGAAGTATGGCAGATTTTTATTGGAGGATAAGCTCAATGTGCCTAGGTTTTGCTGGGGGCTGTCTGTTAAGTTTATCGTTGAATTGGGGTGTGGCCCATCTGAATCTTCAGCCACCAAGTTTTGGTTCCAATAAGTTGTTGACCTGCTGTCTGCGGAGGAGTCATGTTTGCCTCTGAATGCGGTAATGAGTTAATTTAGGACCACTGGAACAGTCGCCCATTATTAACCAATAGCTACACATGAGCAGGAGCCCGACCTATCTTCTAGACAGCCTTGGATTTTGTTTCCAATGAGGTCCATTTTAGCGCTCAGGTCCACATATTGCTGTGCGATCGACTGATGGAGGTCTATATCTAGATCCATTTTGGTGGACTTCCATATCAGTGCTCTGGTTATGGAGTTTTGTGCAGCACTAATGGAGATCAGTTGCAGGTCTTCACTCCAGTTGGTATCTTGTTTGTCAGGGGATGACTGCCTTGTTGCTTCTGGCTTTCTGAACATCTTCGGAGTGAGCTCCAAATTATTTCTATTTTGTACTCCAGGTTGTGAGAGAATGATGGAGAATGGTCTCCCAAATCGTGATTTTGTTCAGTTGTGGCAGTCATGCTCATCCTTGGTGAGCAGCTCAGGAGAAGTGACCTGAATTGAGACCTGGAAAGTGGGTAGAATGTAATAAGACCTGCGTTTCCCGGCTTGAGCACACAGGTTGCGTAGGGCTTGCTTGAGCAGCCCATGACTAGTGCTGCCTCTTTGCACTTAGAGTTGCTGGTAGGGGTTGCGGCCGATGAATCCCCGTTAGAGAGTGGAGCTTGCAAAACTGCATGAATAGGACTTGGGGGATGAGTCGAGGGCTGGGTGCACCTGGACTCCGAGTACACCGAGTGATGACTGGAGCAGGACAAGTTTTCCCCTCAGTAGCTGACTTTGACCGAGTGGTGGGTTTCCTTCTGTGCATGCTGTGGTTAGTGAGATTTTATCTGTGTACCCCTTGTTGCATACTTTGAAGAGATTTGTGCCTGAATACTATTGTTGACAACTGTCCTTATAGCAAGGTTGCTTAGCCCCATCGAGGCCCATCTGCACGTTAGTCTACAGCAGATTTAATAGGGCTTGGAAGAATGCAGAGGAGTTAAGCTTGTGGAAACTCAATTAGCACTTTCAAAGGTGAACCTCTGCTTACTTTGAGCTTGCTGCATGCAGAGTTGAAGCAATCAGGGTTGAATCCAGGTGTCGGGCACAGGTTACGTGCTTGGGAGGGACTTGCTTTTATGCATTTTTTGCATTGAGGTAGGGGAAGTTGAAAGTTCCAATAAGTTGTTGACCTGCTGGCTGCGGAGGAGTCATGTTTGCCTCTGAATGCGGTAATGAGTTAATTTAGGACCACTGGAACAGTCGCCCATTATTAACCAATAGCTACACATGAGCAGGAGCCCGACCTATCTTCTAGACAGCCTTGGATTTTGTTTCCAATGAGGTCCATTTTAGCGCTCAGGTCCACATATTGCTGTGCGATCGACTGATGGAGGTCTATATCTAGATCCATTTTGGTGGACTTCCATATCAGTGCTCTGGTTATGGAGTTTTGTGCAGCACTAATGGAGATCAGTTGCAGGTCTTCACTCCAGTTGGTATCTTGTTTGTCAGGGGATGACTGCCTTGTTGCTTCTGGCTTTCTGAACATCTTCGGAGTGAGCTCCAAATTATTTCTATTTTGTACTCCAGGTTGTGAGAGAATGATGGAGAATGGTCTCCCAAATCGTGATTTTGTTCAGTTGTGGCAGTCATGCTCATCCTTGGTGAGCAGCTCAGGAGAAGTGACCTGAATTGAGACCTGGAAAGTGGGTAGAATGTAATAAGACCTGCGTTTCCCGGCTTGAGCACACAGGTTGCGTAGGGCTTGCTTGAGCAGCCCATGACTAGTGCTGCCTCTTTGCACTTAGAGTTGCTGGTAGGGGTTGCGGCCGATGAATCCCCGTTAGAGAGTGGAGCTTGCAAAACTGCATGAATAGGACTTGGGGGATGAGTCGAGGGCTGGGTGCACCTGGACTCCGAGTACACCGAGTGATGACTGGAGCAGGACAAGTTTTCCCCTCAGTAGCTGACTTTGACCGAGTGGTGGGTTTCCTTCTGTGCATGCTGTGGTTAGTGAGATTTTATCTGTGTACCCCTTGTTGCATACTTTGAAGAGATTTGTGCCTGAATACTATTGTTGACAACTGTCCTTATAGCAAGGTTGCTTAGCCCCATCGAGGCCCATCTGCACGTTAGTCTACAGCAGATTTAATAGGGCTTGGAAGAATGCAGAGGAGTTAAGCTTGTGGAAACTCAATTAGCACTTTCAAAGGTGAACCTCTGCTTACTTTGAGCTTGCTGCATGCAGAGTTGAAGCAATCAGGGTTGAATCCAGGTGTCGGGCACAGGTTACGTGCTTGGGAGGGACTTGCTTTTATGCATTTTTTGCATTGAGGTAGGGGAAGTTGAAACAAACTGCTTTTGAGCCTAGTCCGACCGCTTCCGTTACACTACAGCTCAACCATAGGGGCCACAGCCCTAATTCTGCTGCCACTCTTCGTGTCAACCTCCCCAAGGCCTCGCCTCTGTTCTGCTGCAGCTAGCCACGGTTTCCTAAAGGGCCAGGCAGGAACCAGGGGGCAGGGAGCCAGCAACAATGCAAGTGGTGGGCTGAATTAATGTCTATGCTGGCCTGTATGGACTTCTGGACTTGTAGGGAGGAACGCTAGGTCCTTACCTTTCCAGGGTAGCCCAATGCAGTGTCAGCATTTCTGGAGGCCTTTTTGGTATTTCCTCTGCTTTCCTAATGACTTTGCTTGCCTAGATCTTACCCACCAGATCATGCTATGTGGTCACTCAGGTCAAGGTCTGCTTGACGTGGGTCATTAGTATGGTCAGCAGCCTGTACCGTGGTAGAGGATGGCGGGCGCCATAGTGGCTCTTGAGAGTCTTGAGGTGGCCGGTCCACGGTGAACTCCCGGGCTCAGTCCCAATGCCACAGGCTTTCACAATGGTGCTGGTGATAGCAGTTCTTGACGCTCCTGGGGTGGCCGGCATTTGACAAGCCCTCCAGGCACCATACCGATGCCGAGTAACTCCATGGGGCTCTGTGCTGGTGCTGGCAAGAGAGCGAATGATCGTAGCTTGTTCTGCCGCTCTGCATTTCTCTGCATCTGCATTCAGTCCTAAACAGCCACTGGCATATTTATAAGGCCATGTAAATCCACGTTACCTGGCTTTTCATGGCTTATAACTATGTGCCCCTTTCACACAGAAAACTGCGTGAAAGAGGCGTTCCATTGGTGTTGCTGGGGGTGTTTTCTAACAACTTCCATGGCTTTTTGACACTGCCCCAAATTTACGAGAAATCGTAGGTCTGAGTCAGCACCAACAACTTACGCCTCCCCATGGGTGGCGTAAGAGAGGCACAACAAGAAGAAATATCTTTATTTTCCTAATTTTTCCTCTTTCTTTGGGTGCTGCTTTATGCAGCACACACAGAAATAGGAAAAAGGCTCTTGTGATTGTTTTTGTGCAGGAAGGTTCCCCTTCCTGCACAAAAATAATCATCCCCGCAACGCAGGCACCCTTGCATCATGGTGCAAAGGTGCCTGCGTTGGCACACGTCAGCCCACAGGGGAAAAGGACAGGAGTGCGCCATATCTAATGGATACGGTGCATTCCCGCTCTTTTCTTTTGCCGTAGGGCAGCGCAGCAGCAAGGCCTGAGTGATGGAGTGGTTTGCCTCATGAATGCAATGCCACGTTTAGAGACGATGGAGCATGGCATGTGGCGAGCCTGGTCACAAGAGAAGATCCAACAGTAATAATAATTTTAGACAAGTATGCTTTTGGATGGTTTGGGGTTAGAGTTTAAAGGTAGAGGGTCAGACCACAAGATCAATCCCTTTCAATAAAAATCACGTGAAAATAGCGCAGGATTTGGCTCAGAAGGGAAGCTCAGTTAATCCAATAGAAATGAATGATAAGAGACAAAATGCAGTTTCAACAAGATAGTATTTTTGAGGAAATAAACCCGATTGTATAAATTTGTTGCAAATTTTAGAAGCTCACTTATTTTCGGCAAAGCATGAATAAGAACATAAAAGGGTTTTCAGTTTTAAAACAGTACAGCGAGGTGCATGCATGAACTGTGAAAAACACAATTCCACCTGAGAGACAGGGGGCGACGGGCAACTGAGGAGCAAAAGGAAACTGCACTGCGTTTCCACTCTTGTTTGCCTTGTTCAGTTTTGACTTACCTCGACAATGCATTTGGCAGGATTGACTTATGGAGCTAAACAGGAATAGCGGGGGCACACCCCATATTATGGCATTCCTGTGCTGCTACAAGCAGTTGAGAGAGCATACTGCCAGATGTCATCATATCCCGCTTATTTTCCCACTTCTGATTTTGGCGGCAGTGATTAGTTTTGTTCTCGTGTCTTTTCTTTCACCTTCTTTCTTAGCATGTTTTAATTGCTCTTGTCTGGACCGGTCTCTCTGTCATCTTCCAGTCTACTGATTCCAGAATTACGCATCTTCTCATTACGCTGCTTTGAGCATAGTCAAATATTTCCATCTACATTTGATGCTCACGGTGCCGGCCTGTAATCACTATTCTTGTATTGATTTTAATCTGAAATCTTATTTTTAAAGAACAAACATTAGATTCTTACATGCAGACTTCATGCCCGCTGTCTTTGATTGGGGATGCATAGCACATAAAAGGAGAATTTTTATTTGTTGGGTGGGAAAATTTATGTAACTCCATCACACATAAACGGTGTTACTATAATAATTTTTCGGTTCAATAAAACCTCAATGATGGGTGCATGAATTATATATATTCTAATAAAAGGTAACCTCTATTTCATGCCATAGGAATGAGTGTGTGAGGCTATATTTTAGTAAGAAGAAAATTCAGTTTTACATTTTAGCGCATAAACATCAGTAGCTGACTGGGACTCATATAGGGAATGAAAACGCACAATTTAGTTCATGCCAATCCAGTCAGGTCAAGCGAACTTCATTTTGAAAAAAACAAGATATTTTACATCAAAAGTGTCTGAATTCTATCAACCATTAACACAAGAGACTCACACCTTATACAAGGTGTTGCTTGACTTTCACAATGGTATGTCATTGCTTAGAGGTGAGGAAAACGTATTATGCCTTGGTAAAGTAGACTGATGAAACTATGAAACTACATCCCTCCTGAAGTCATACATAATGTTCTGATTACACCTGAGTTGCATGAATCATCGGAAAGCCACATCCAGCGTCAATCTTCTGGTAACATGTAAAGATTTATGAGGGGGCGACACAAAAAGTACTGCAGTGTGCAATGGGAAGTAAGAGGGCGGGAACTTTTGAGAAGGCAGGACACAGTAGCTTAACATGAAGGTTTTTTAAGTGTACATGTAATGACCCCCTCGCCAGTCACTGCTCCTCAAAAACTCCCTACAAGTAGGCCTCTGAGTGAAATTCTGCTGCGCTCGCAAAGTTTGCAGACTTCTGCAACTCCGCGTTCTGCAGAGAACGCATAGTTATTGATAAACTCCCCACTCCGCAACAGAACCTCTTTTTTTTTGTTGCCACGCTTGAAAAATTGTTTTGTGCATTCAGGTCCTTTTTTATACTTTTTTTTCTAACGGGAAGGAAGTGCCCCAGAGTCTCTAACTTCCTGCACTGCCCGGCAGGCTTGTCCCAGTGCTTTGCCTATCTCCTGATCACTTTTTCATTTGCATTTGGAGCTGGAAGGATCACTCTTTGTTTCTGCTGCATATTCCATTGTATTTAAAGACTTGTGCTTGAGAGTTCACAAGTAAGTTAAAAAACATATAAATGTTTTGTGGTGGGGTGGGCTTCAGTTTCAGTAGGGGCCTAGTAATTTTTTGAATGTCATTTTTATTGTTTTGTAAAGGAAAAATGTAGCACAGTTGGTACATTTTCGCCATGTTTTTAATACATTTGCAATATTCGCTTAATTTACTATTTGGCCAAGTCTGTCAATGGGCCTTCCAGCCAGAAGGCCCAATACTAGTCATGGGTGCATGAAACAACTGATTCTGTGGCGTCTGTTAAATTGAAACATCATTTAGGCCATGGATGGCATTGGATTGAAATGCATCATTTTTTTTGTAGTATTTAATGTTTTCCCCCTGCAAACAGTGTATAGGGTGGGGTAATGCATTTGGAGGATGTGTGTTGTTGTAAAACTTGTTAGGCTAGTTAATTTTCATTTTTTACATTGCTGAATTAATGTTGTGTTACCTGTGTTACCACCATGCCTCCTTTGTCTGGCCAGTGTGGGCGTGTGTTTGCCATAGGCCACTATTTGTCTTTGATCCCCATGCCATGTGGCCAGGGGCCACTTTGTATAGTCAATGTTCATTTGCCTGCATGTGTTCTTTGCTTTGAATTGCAACAATGCCACGTTTCACTGATGTTATTCCTGCCTGTTTGCTTTTAGGTGCACAAGAGACAACATCAGCCGCAGTACTGCCAGACAGAAGGCCTGTGCATGACGTGACGTGTGACCACACAAGACGGAAATCTCTTCAGATTGTGAAGCTATGTGCCACTGTGAGCTTCAAGATGGTCCCAAAGAAAGGTGCTGCCAAGAAAGTGACTAACGGGGAGGAGGAGAAGAAGCTGATTTCCACCTATGGCATGCTGGCCAAGACCTTTTTGGGCAAACTTGTGCCTGTCGCACTAGCCTCCGGGGAGCAAGCTGGGAGCAGCAACCCGGCATCACTGGACCCACCCCAACCTTCACCCAAGCCCATGTCCGTCACAGAGGCAGCCAGTCTAATCACGGCAATGCCGACAAGCAGTGACGTTGAAATGGACTTATTGTTTTTGCAAAGTAGTACCCAATTGTTGTAGGAAGCTCAGATAAGTGGTCAACAAGAGCCGCAACCAGCAATAGTAGTTATTCCCAAAGTAGGAGCAGTTGCGGAGATTGAGCTTCATGCTGAGGAAGTGGAAGAGTGCTACGCAAACAAATGATGGACGAAATGCTAAATAAATCATACATTCACCCCCACTCAAGAGATCTGGGTTAAATCCATTGTTCTTTTGCTCACCATGCCACCCCAGTTTAGACCCAGCAGTATGAATGAATGAATGAATGAATGAATGAATAAATGAAGAAACATTTCTAAAGCACATGGCTACCCGGGGGCATCCCAGCGCTAGCAAATCAGTTTTGACCCTGTGCCTCATGGGAACAGTCCAAACCGAACTGCCAAGCCAGGTCCTCCCTGGACTGGAAACAAGCATCCTGGGACTGGTTTCTGGGTAACACCCTTCATCAGCCAGGCTAGCTTGAATCCAGTGGCATACCCTGCCAACTTAGGGTGAACAAAGCCTACACAAGTAGATGATGGACGGTTGCGGCTCAGTAACCAGCAGCATGTGTACTGAGAAATAGACAAGTACACATGCTGCCGGTTACCAAGCCGCAACCGTGGAAACATATACTGTATAAAAGTCTTCTGAACCTGGAAACCATGACACTTTGTTGAAACGCTTTATCATCTCTGAATACGTTTTTGCGACTTGAATGAGCCCTGAAGAAGTCTCAGTGTGAGACAAAACGCGTCGGCTATGGTCCTTTGAATTTTAAAACTCAATAAAGAACAATCTTGCACAAAAAAAGAAAAAAACATCTGGAATTTGAACATCCTTTCGTGTGCTCACTGTTCTGGACATTGTCTTGTTATTACACTTGAAAGTGCTGATCCTTTTTGCTTTCATGTTGTTATAGGATTTTATTCCTTGGTGAGGAGTATAGAGGGGAGTGCTCCTTGGTTCTTTGCACTAGCACACTATACTCAGATACTATATTTGTCAGCTGCGGATGATTTATAACCTCTACCCTCAATCTATCTATATTTAGGTAAGTTAAATATGTCAATCACAGTAAACAAACATAACCATGTTTAAAGGATCACAGCATATATACTGGAGCATAAACAGCAGTGCACCAGTCTTCAGAGTTCAATAAACAACAAAAATAGGGTCCAGAAAAAGGAGCAAAATTTGGGGTTGGGATTATATGGCAGATTTCATGCATTGTCTATAAGATTGAAGGGAGGACTATTGCAAAGAGAGCAACTAAAATGCAAACAATTTCACTTCAATAAACAATGAGGTCTAGACTGTCACACTGGTAGGTGTCATATGATATTATTTTCAAGAGATTGATAGCAGTGAATTTCTAAAGACACTGAAGTGAAGTTTCAATTAACATCCAACTCTGAAACAAGGCCCTTTCAGGTATCTGAAACAAATACAATGTCCCTAGTGCAAAGTTCTCATACAATGGGAGAACTTCAGGGGTTCTTCGGTCTAGAGAGAGCTAGAATAGAAGGCTGCTGCCACTGTCAATCCCACCATTTCCCCTGCACATAGCTTCACTTATAAATTTCATAAAGGTAAATGTGAATATTTGGGAAATTGAGAGATATGGGGGGCACCTTCAAGCAAGGTGCATATGGATGACACATATTTTGTCCACCCAAGAGTTCATTTTCAGAAGTATTTAGTGAATATGACCAAGGAGAGAGACCCTTGGTTTGATATTCAACATGGAAAATGCATTTACACTGCTGCTCAGTCAGGGTGAGGAACACTTGATAGATTACCAACAAATGGTATGTATGTGAAAGCTGTACCTTTCCATTAAATATGGAACAGAATAGAAGGCCCCATAGAGAGAAAATAAGAACATCAATTTCACATCTGGGCCAATTGTCATCTATTAAGTTGGACATTTCCCTGCTTTCTGTTCTTCTTCTCCCTACTGTTGATTCCACTGTTAGTACAGTACTTTACAGTAATCAATTGAGCTATTGGGAGGTACATGTGCACTAACAAAATGTTTAGACAAACAGCCTTACTTTTCTTAAGTCTCAAGATTTGGGAGCAGAAATATTGCTACAGAGAGGCCCCTCTCAGAGTAATGGTGGACCATAAAGTCCACTGCTGGCCCCAGTAAGTCCTCCTGTTGTTAATATTAATATGACAATGGGCACACTTAGGTGATGACTAAAGATATAATTCATCTGTATGGCGATATTTTGCAGTCCTGTAAGCCAATAACCTAAAGTAAACATCCAGAGTTGTAAACCGAGCCCTAGTCAGCCAGTCAGAATGCTTCCTTAGCAGGCTACAACTACCATTATAGACCCATTTTGGATACATTCTGTGGCTTCTTGCTCCCTGTTCCTTCAGTGTTCCCTCTATGATGTCCTTTTGGTGGGTCACGCATCCTTGTTGTGACATTTCCTTTGACTTAAGATTCCAGCTCATCATTGCTGGATTTTAACAATGGCTCCTGAACAGCACAGTTCTGCCGGTCTGCCACCATCCTTGGTAAAAGGAACTTTTTGTCTTTTTTCACAGGTACTGGCTAAATATTTATAGCTGTGCGGGAAAGCAAGTCCAACTATAGGTGGAAACAGAAATATATGATTAAAAGTTTTATGCCAAGGTGCACCAGGAGAAAGAAGCGAAGAGTTTAACTTTTCCTTGTTCAGTGTAATACGACCAGCTAGATGGTGAGACAATCTCCCAGCATTCTTCCTATTTCATCAGTGGTGTGAACATCAGTCCCAGTATGCACCAAAACATGCAGACATACTCAACAGCGGCTTCTCCGCTAAGGCGGAGGTGTGTCGCCCTACTGCTCTCTGAGCAGTTGAAAGAGGAATAATAAAATGATAATAATGCAGCGTTATTATCTTTTTATTTTTCCTACTACAGTGGCTCAGTTGGGATGGAGCTGGGCTCCATGATGCCATAGCACTGCATGGGGAGGAGTGGTGAGTGCACTATGTAGGTGCGCATGATGCTTTGGCCAGCCCTTTTTGTCTGGCCAAAGCATCATGAGCACTTTGCATGTTCTCCACCCAGGCTGCATTACAGCCTGGGAGGAGAATATGCCCAGGCCTCCAGCCCCTGTCTGAGTGCCGAACCACTGCACTCAGACTAATCTCAGTGCTGCATTGCAGCATTGTGTGTGGCTGTGGGGAGCCTGAGAGCCCGGTGCTTCCTGCTGCCAGACTTGAGGAAGATGACACAGTATATGCGGCGGCCGGCGCGATTCCAGGTAAGTGTGTTTTTAAAGAAACTATATTTTTCATCCCTCCCCCCTCCTCACCACTCCCATCCAGTAGTAGCTGCTACTGGACATAGGCTCTGATCACAAATGGACACTAAAATTCTGATCTCTGCGCGAACCTGTTTGTACAAAGTTTGGATCGCCACATCACATAATTATCAGTGCAAAAAAATCCATACCCCTGCAATTTATTACAGATCAGTTTCTAAAAGTCGAACCTGCCGAGTCTACTTGGGGGAAAATACCCTGGTAGTTACTGGCACTATTGCAATGCGATGCAGCAACCCCTGATTTCCCAATTTTATGCCTCATTCCGAGTTTGAAAATGAATATCTTATGTCCTCAAATCCACTTGTTATTAGGACTTAGATGCACAATTACTAGTCACTTAAGCTATAGAATCTCAATTGCATACATTTATGGAGAACATCTTTTTTCACAGATATTCTATGAGATAGAAAAAAAACATAGCAATGATTTAGGATTATAAATGCATCCATGAAAAAAAGGGATAAAATAAATCAAAACAGTTTGGAATTCTATTTACCCTACCATGTATAGCTTCTGCTCTCATCTCTGTGAAGTAAATTCAACAACACGAAGAATTCCACTGAACAGCAAATTAGCAGTTGGCTATTTTTGCACATATCACCCTTTAGGAAACTGGTTTCAATGTGCTTTACCCTGCGATTTTTTTTTACTGTGCTGCTGTTTCTGCAAAATATATAATACAATCAGACTTTTCCTCCACAGCTGACAAAATAAATTGGACAGAATGCAACTCAGTGCACAGCAAAGTTTGTCAGACTGGTAGAGGTCGGGTTCGTTGCTGACACAATCAAGAACATCTTGCATTCTACGTAATTATTTGTTCTCTCTGAGGTACAGATGTATTTTTGTTGTATCATCCGTGAAAGTAAATCAATTCTGATTCAAAGATTATCTCTGCCTAGTGAGAGGAAAAGTGGTAAATAAAGTGGTTAGGCCATGGAAATGGCATTTTACCTCCCCGAGTCTTGGATTTAACACCTGTCCGGGCAGAAAGGAACTATGGAGTATATTTCCAAGAACTGGAACACAGCTGTTTTGCCACAGGGGCGAGCCAAATAAAATACCGCCGTGGTACGACAAATTCCAATGCAATGCTTGCATTGTATTTACCATACGGCGCACCATGGTGATAGGAAGAAGGCTGCATCATAAATCTAACACTGTTGTGTGAGCCGAGTCATTAGGAAATTTGATGCTAATGCTGCAAAAGTGAAGATCAACTAATCAGTCTAGAAAATAGACACTAGCTATCCTAGTGTATCTTTTGTGCGCTTAGTGGGGGAAAGCAAATTTAAACCACGCTACATGAACAAAAAAATTGCAAACATACCTGAAAGCAGCAATGAAGCAGCCAGCAGTGAGCACAGTCCAGGACAACAACTACATCAACCACAGTACCAGCCACGATTACCAGTCAGAGTCCCAGGGGAAGAGGAAGAGAAAGTGCAAGTTTAGTGAGGAGGAGAATGAGATCTTGATCACAGATGTGACAGAGCACCAGCACCAGCTCTTCATCATCTCCAAAATGTCATTGGGGAGGAAAAGGCCCATATGACAGAACTTTGTGGAGAAGGTGAACAGCGTTGCTGAAGTCAAGAGGACAGTGAGTGAGGGTAAAAAGTGCTGGCATGATTGCAAGCATAGGACAAAGGAGAAACTGGCAACCAATCTCAGGGCAGAATTGCAGATAAGAGGTGGTAGTCCATCACCCAAGGACCTGCTGCATTCGTAGGAGGAGCAGGTGTCAGGGATCATCTCCAAGAAGTCATGGAAGGAGTTGCAGGACAGGACAGTGCTGGCTATGACGAACTACAACTGCAACAGGGTAAGTTGCAACAAGGGGCAATGTGGGTAACATGGTCTTGTCGTGCAATGCAGGCAGCTATGTCCCAGTGCTCCGTGGCACTGACTGCATGCCAAAGGGTAGTATGCTGGCTCATGTATGGTTAAACAGAACATGTATGCACCATATCTGCAAGATATGGCAGATTCCTATCCTTTCTGCCAGCACACAAACAGCAGCTGATGGCCAAAGCAAGCCCCCTTGCCCAATGGTGAAAGGGCACTTACATTGGTGCTAGCATACAGGTTTCAGCTGCCATGGTAGGGACCACTTGAACTCTTCTCATCTACTAAATTTGACTGGGTGTTGGGGTGAATGCAAGTGATGTACACTAAAGGACCGTGGATCATATATACAATGAAATGGAGCAGCGCGTCAGTGCAAGCAAATCAGCTGCGCTGAGCTACGTCATTTAAAAAATGCAGGGATGCACCATATTTACAGGAATACATGCCACCCCTGTGCTCAACCGTATGCCGGTGCAAAAAGAGCAGCCGTGCTCCAATGCAGCCAACCTTGCACCATGGTGAAAGGGTGTTTCCATCGCAGCAATGTTTTTTTTATGTACGGGAAGGGACACCTTACTGCACATAAACAATCAACCCTACAATGCAGGCACCCTTGCACCCTGGTGCAAGGGTGCGTGCCCTGGCATACAGCGGTTCTTTTTGCACCAGATAAAGAACCTAAGTTAGGCAATGCAGACTAGAGAGACTCCTTTCCTTTGTCCTGTCGCTAAGATTGTGGTATTTAGTTACTTAGTTATGTACTTAGTATTAGTTGGTAATTTAGCAGCCCTCATGACGTGCAATTCTCTCACATGCTGAGTGACTCCTTTGTAGAACCTTTTGTAGTTTGTATAGTGAGTGAATATAGCAAGAAACCAACCAATTTGGCGTATGCAATATGCATGAGCCCCTCTATGCATTTAAGAAGACTAAATGCAGACTTTGTGAATTGGTCCATCAAAGGGGTTGAGATGATAGCGAATGAGATCGGAACTTAGAAGCAAATATAATTTTTTTGTAATTAATTCCAAAGCCTTTGGAATAGGTGAGCTAGGTAGGTTTACAATTCAGGAATCGGAATGGAACTATGGAATAATAAAGATAGGATGGTTTACGACCACGATACTAGTCTACTACTAGTTGATCTGATTAGCAAGGTCAATGTTTTTGCAATTGTCGATTCCTGTCAAAAAATCTTTTTGGCGTGATTTTTAATATTTATTTAACACCAATCAATTTTTGTCTCTTTAATTATGTCTTACATGAACAGCATCCACCAGGCTGGTGCGGGAGCTAGAGGTGCCTCCCAGCAGGAACGCTCCTCTGCAGATGGCTTTGCTCACCCCGTAAGTCCTTCTCTGGTTAATATTAATACATTTTTCCATAACTTTTACCGCACCTTAGTTAGAACTATTATTTCCGTTTCCTAATTTAATTTTTTACCAAATCCTCTTCGATCTATCTGTTTCAAAATTTGTGTTATCCCTGCATTACCTACCAACTTAGTTATTTATATTTCTAGTGTCTGGTTTCTTTTTACATCAAATCAAACTGCCTCTGACTCTGTATTAGTTAGTCTGTCTGTAGCTTTCTTTCTTCTGGTTTTTCAGTGAGCTTTCTCTCTCCCCATATATATTTGGTGGACTGCCTAGTGGTGGTACTGTAAGACTCACGAAACCCATTGGTCCTTACTACTACTGGTACTAGTACTACTACTCTGCTGTGCAGATTGCATGACCAAGTAAGGTATTCTATGCATGTTTGTTGAGATAAGAAGGCTTGCTTTTATTTTCTCATGCTCAATAAGTCAATACAATGATAGTCACGTTGGACACCACAAAGTGGTGTATTTTACTTTTTGTCGTCTAGGCCTAGTCCTATTTTTATTAGCAGCAGTGATGGTGAACAATTGATTACTGTGCACCATGGCTGGAAAAAGTAGGAGGAGGAGGAGTAGGAGGAGGATGGCACCATTATATTTTCCAACGAAGGGAGATCTCATGTCCGATTGTCCACCCAGTTGGCCACTCTTTTCTTTTCAAAAATTCAGATTCACCAATAGCTCTAGCCACTGAGTCCAGTCCTTTGGATTGCGCTCTTCTTGAGAGGCTTTTCAAAAATTGCCACCAACAAAGTGCCCAACTGGATACTTTACTTTTTTAGATAGGACATTCTGTGTAATCTACTTTAGTAAAGGAATTGTAGTGATATGTGTGGTGTATGTATTGTATTTTCAATCTTGTTAATGAAATAAATAAATAAGGGGAGGAGTATAGGGCATCTAAAAAATGTGAAATGTTTTTTCTAAGTGTACCAATCACTAGTTTAAAGGCCAGCGGCGAAGGCAATGCCAGTCAGGAGGGAGCTGATGCAGCAGCTGCAGGGGGTGAGCCAGTAGCAGTGGCCAGCGGTAGTAAGTCATATTCCTTACTTATTGACTATACACTTGATGCAAGGGTGTGCACTGTCCTGTTGAGAATAAGTTGTTGTTAACAGTTGAAGAAGACACCCTTTACTTAGCATTAGCAAAAGTTCACTAATTAATGGCCTCTTCTATCTTCAACTCAGCAGAGAAAGGTTTATGAAGAAGACTTAGAGTCAGACGACCTTGATGGTTGATGGAAAAGGGAAAGAAGGATGGAAGGAGGCAGGAAGGGTGATATGTAATATATGACTGGCATAGAAGGATGCGCGGGTGAAGGAAGGGGGCCCAGGACGCATTTAGGTGGCTGATAAGATGCATGGGTGGTTGAAAGATGGGTAAAAGGTGAAGGAAAGTATGCCTGCCTGGGTGGGTGAAACTGTATGGGTGAAAGGAATCCTCTGGGAGGTTTGAAGGGTCAAACCTAAAGGCTAGCAAGGATGCAAGGGTGGTGATTAAAATGAAAAATGTATGTTGTTGGTTAAAGGTTTGTTGAGATTGAGAATGATAGCCATGTTTGAATGTATGGATGCCTGGATGGTATTCAATCATAGCATTGGTGGAGACTGGATAAAGAGAATGTGGAAGAAAATTAAACCGTACCAGAGTAGCAAAGCCAAGGGTGAAGAATAAAAAAAATAAGGCCAGAAGAGCAATGCAATGATAAATGGAAAAATCGCTGGGAAGAAGAATAAGCAAGGACTGTTTTTTTTTCAAGTTTTTTGATTCACATTTGTATTTCAGAATACTCCCTTGACTCACAGTAGTTGGCAAGCACAACATATATATTGTGTATGTATCCCCCATCATCAGTTGCCTCCTTCTGACTCCAAGGCCAACTCCCGCTCCCTACCAATTTCATTTCGACCGTGTCACCCATCGGTGGCCTATTGGCTACATGGTTACAATAAAACACTAATAGTACTTCACGGCATGCCGTATATCATCATTCATATTAGTAATCATATCATCTGCCTTGTTGTGGTAGTCAGGATGCAAGTGAAATTGAACATTTGCCATTGATTTAACAGAGTATGGCCATAATAGAAATATAGATAATTGTGTGGTACAGCCACCCCACCTGCAGACAGTAGTAAAGTAACATGAGTCTGCCACACAAGTATGTCGGAATAGGGCACAAGCTGACTGAGCTAGCATGTCTACAAGGTTAATTCAGCTAAACAAGAGATAGAAGAAGAATAGTGCCATAGTGCCTAATGCCTGAAACTCTAAACACATCCAAATCTTAGGGGCCGAGGAAGTGAGGATACCACAAGTGCTAAGAGTATTGGTTACAAATGTCTTTTTTCTTTCTTCATATAGCTACTCCTGGCCAACCCAACTGGCAGGAGTTAGCAGCCAGGGCCTGGCAACAGAAGCTGGAGGCCATCAGGGACTAATATCTGTGGCTGGTGATTCTGGCGGTGGAGAAGTAGGAGGCAGCAGCTGCAACCTCCAATGCCCCCGGCCCCAGCCAGGCCCCCTCAGTGCCTCCGGTGGTACAGCTCCGTGGTCTTGCAGCCACCCGCCATAATTCAAAGACTGCTGCCCACCTCTGTTGTTCCTGCAAAAAGATTCAGCGCTGTATTCTCCTCTGGATGGCGCACCTCAAGGCCATGATTGAGGAGCGGTTCCAATCCCTAGAGAGCAAGATACGGCAAGCCCGCCACTAGTCCTCAGTCTTGACCCTTGCCCCTTTTTTAATCTTTTTTTTGGTGGATAGAACTTGTTGGGGAGAGGTGGGTAATGTGGAAGTTGGGGAGACTTGGGTGTTCTTTTTATGGACATTTATGGACAATTGGACTTTTTACTGGACATTGAATGGGGTTAGGGAGTGGGGTGGGTCAGTTGTTGTAGGTTTCTTTCTTTCCTTGTAGTTTATTTGTTAAGGGAATACATTATTTTTAGTTATTTACATATGATGTAAATATTTTTGGGGGACTTACTCTTTTCTTTTACTTCACACTGTTTCCTTTGCTGCCGGACTGCAGCCAGTTTTTTAAATCTGCTGATAGTGTAACACACCAACAGATAGATGCGGTACCCTCACTTGTCCTTCTACTGTCAGTCTCTCCCCCTTGTCAATGCAGTCTGCAACTATGGACTTGGAAGGGTGTGTAAATTAATTATTTTCCTTCACATTAATCCTCCCCCACACTTTTTCTCTTACCTGTGATTGATGTTTAAGCGAAGCGATGACTGCATGGTGATGGTTTGGTTTCCCAAGGTGCCATGGTGTTGGTAGTATTAGTAGACATTGATAGTAAAATTAGTTAAAAAAAGAAAATGAGACAGTCAGACACCTGAGCAAGACTAGGGAATGAGTAGTAGAAGTACAGTACACAAAAAGAAGACTGCCAAACAAGAAACCATGATGATAAGCAATGCTAAATTAAAATAAAACAGAATGGTGGGCTAGTCTAGTACAAGTTACAATACAACCTGAAGTCGACTCGAGCTATGGAATAGACAAGCATAACCCTTAGTGCTGGAATTAGGATGATGAATCGATGCTGGCAATTAATTATGATGGATTATGTTCCTCTGGCAAAAATTTGAATATCGAATACTGTGCATTGGTGGGCAATCTAATCTATATAATGCCAATGTGGCTATAGTATATATACTTAGAGCAGAAGACGATCCTTGCCCTGCCTTGAGTTACTGTTGCTTTCACCACATCCATCTCAGCAAGTATGTGATACATTTTTGGTGTAAATTTAATTTAGTCAAACCACAATATAAATCACACAGCCCGAGGGAAGAGGGTTAGGGTTTGATGAATGGTTGGGAAGAGGATTTGGGAAAGGTTTGACAAAGACAAACACTACACATGGAAAACACACATTCTTCTTGGCAGCCGACCATCATAAATCTGTTAAGTGAGAAAAAGGAGATGCATTCATGATGATGACTTGATGAGTAGTACTCGAGTAGTACTAAGCAGTATATTAATTATGCAGAGAGACCCAAGTTACATACATTTTATGTTCTGTTGTACCTGGCTTCCTTTGAAAGATAGCAAATAAAATTAAAACATATCTGCTGAAGTCAAATGAAAGAAAACATAAACAACACACACAGTCGAAATAATCGAAGAGAAAAAATGAATCAAATGAAATGATACTGAATTATTGCCAAATTGGGAGTTGCATCTCCACATTTCTCTAGGTCCTTCCTTGGACTGTCCGTCTGTCAATCTTGGGGCCCTGGCGAATGCGGTTCGGTAAGGCAAGTGTGAGTTGTTTTCCCCAGTATGGTGCAGGGTAAAGGGCCTGCAGATGGAAAAACAAAAAGGATATTGAAAACTCAAGGAAAAAAGTGAAACTCCATATTTGAGGAGGAGTGCAACAATAAGACTTTCAGAGGTGGCATGGCTAAATCATGTCTGTTTACAGCAGTTACCTCCAACAACAGAAGCTGGCTCCCCTACCCAACCTCCACTTAGCTTTGAATTTGAGCCAGACAGAACTGAGCACACACAACACACAGCAACATACCATTTTCCAAATGAAGTAAAAAATTAATGCACTGCTGTCAGTCACACCACACTCGCCACCACCACTACACAGACATGTAGGTCTGGTGTTGTTTTTTACCCTTAGGCCACTTCATGCCCTGTGTTATTCAATCAATCATCTCCGATCCTCCTGACTCGCCCCGACTCAAAATGCAATGGATCGGCCTGCAGTAGTACAATTCTGTTATTGAACAACAAGAAGGGAAAGATTGAATTGAGTCACTTTTTTGTGTGAAGAATAGTAGACATCATGCACAACAAACAACAATCACTCAGAGTGCAATGCATGCCATCATTTACCTGTTCTTCGGGGCAGTCCGTCTAGGCTCAGAAAGGATAGATATATAGTCAGGGCCCAGGTTTGGAGGCAGGCATACATTTCACATTTGTTTTCTCCATCCAATGTCTACCTTGAGGAAAATGGCTTTAGGGGAGTCAGGAGTGGACTTACTTCTTCACTGACTGCACACAGTTGCAACTCTAATCCGGCAATAAAAGAGTAAGATGGTGGGGATGGATTTGTTGTAAACCAGATAGACAGTGGCACACACAAATAATGAAGTAAATAATGTTCCTCAGCTATATCTTTTTATACATTTTTTGGGGGTCATCAGTGAAAGAAAGAAAGTACTTGGAAAATGAAAAAGCCTAGTAGTTGTTAGGGAAGTAGAGCTCATCCTGAGTCGCCATCATCATCTTCCTGCTGTATTACTTCAGGTATGGTGTAATCCGGTGGTATAAAGTGCTGATTCATTTTTATCATGGTTAACCTCTCCACTTTTTAGGGCAAGAGAATGGTCCTTCTCACTGCCAGAACAGCACCAGCAGCACTGAAAACACGCTCAGCATAGACACTTGCTATGGGACAAGCCAGTTAGTTTATCGCCACCCTGCTGTGCACTGGTGATTGGTACCTTTTCCCATACCAATACAGCAATGGGCTTTGATCAAAGTAGACCTCTGTTGGGTCATACAGATAGACCTGGTCCATCCACTCAATAGTCATGTGTGCTTCGCTTTGCTCGGCATCTTTTGGCTTTGCCTCAGAACTGGACTTGAGCCCTGCCTGTAGAAACCATTCCTGGGCCAATTTGGGGACTGATGCTCCTGTTGTTGTTGTTGTTGTTCTTGGTGTTGTTGGTTTTGACTGCTGTGAGCTAACTGCACTGCCCTCAGTCTCTGAAGTTGAACATGAAGGCTGCTCTGCAGTAATTGTTGTGCCCTGGAGGATCAAGCATCAAATTCCCGGCAGTTTTTTTTCTAGGTGAATGACTTGCACAGCTATCGAAGTTTTGTAGCTGGTAACATCCCTGTCTGAAAAAGGAATGAAAGTGTGCAGTAAAGGTTTGTACCATGGATCAAGAATTGTGACACAAATGTAATTGTTGGATGACACTATGCCTCTTTGTACCCTTGTATTTTCAGATAAGCGAAGCGTTAAGCTCTCCAACAACTCATATACTTCTTTTTCTTCCTCCACACCTCCCTACATTGCAGACACCTCCTTTAGCTGTTTCTGTAGCATGTGCCACACTGGGATAGCTTTGCCTATGGTACAGTCGTCCTTGCTGACTTCACGTTTGAAGATCTTGAAAGGAAGCAGCATCTTCGTCAGGCATTTAACATAGCCCCATTGGTCCATCTCAATAATCATGCGTTTCACAGTAACATCCCCTTCTTTGCATGACATATACATTGATTGCTCGGTACTGCTCAAACTGACGTTCAAGCATGTTATAAGTTGAGTTCCAACGTGTTGGCACCTCCTGGATGAGTGCTTTAACTGGTATTCTATTATCATTCATTTTGAATGATCCTCAGCTGTTTCCGGGCTTTATAAAATGGCTGAAATGTGTGCAGATTCTTCTGCAGGTGGTCAGTAAGTTGCTGACTTGGTCTTCTTTTTTCAGAAAGTCTTGAACAATGATGTTAATGCAGTGCGCCAAACACAGAACACTAACATAGCCACCATCCGACGTGGCCTTAACTATATTACTGCCATTGCCTGTGGCAACAAAACCAATACTAAGCCCTCTTGGTCACAGACATTCAAACACCTTGCTGTCAAAGTCTTCCAAAATGTTTGCAGCAGTATCAGATTTCTCTATGGTGAACATGGCTACTGTTGATGTTTCCGAACGGCATTACAAATCTCAGCAGCGTCAACAACTGCAGATATCTTTTCTCTAACCCCCACAAAAAATGTCCAGTGTGCTGTAATGCATGTGTAATCAGTGGCTTGCAACGGGTCAACATGTCTGTTGTCAGGTGGATAGTGTGAAAATCACTCTGCTGCTAAGCTTGTCCAAGCAATTCCAGCACATCGTGATGTAGTGCTGGACCAGCAACTCTGGTGAAACAGGATCGGCTGGGAACCTTCCATTTCAGGCAGATGGCTGCCACAAATTCAAGAAAACCCACCTCTTCCACAAAAGAAAAAAGGAGGAGGTCCAGCGCTAACATTTTAGCCAGCTTCATGTTGTACATGTGCCGTTGGATGGTTGTGTTCATACTGCCCCTCCGACCTCAACATGCTGAGAATGGTAGCCTGGATCTTTTTCTTTTCTGGTGCCACTAATGCAGGTGACTTCTTGACACCAGATGTTAGGCTCAATGCACATTTTTTCTTGCAGTCCTTTCTTGCCTTGAGCCCCTTGGTGGCTCAGTCTGACTCTTGTGCCATTGCAATGTTGTTGATGATGATGTGGACAGTACCACTGCACCGCTGGGGACGGGGTTGTTTTGTGTACCAGAGAAAATGTCTCCGTCTTGTTCACCTTCCACCATGATTGTTTATTCTTTATCCCCTCCAACAACAACACTTGCAATTTTTGGGCCTCTAAGGTGTGCCTCCCACTGGATCAAGTGGTGTTTTCTCAGATGAGTTGTTTGGCCTCCGGTACCATAGTTGCACCAAGCTTACCCCGACTAACACCTACTCCACAAATGGAGCATATAGCAATGTTCACCTCCTTCCTGCTAACCGAAAAGAAGTCCCAAACTTAGGAGGTCAACTTTCTGATGCTGCTGGTGCCACTTGCAATGTCAGATGAACTCGTAGGTGGGCGTGACGTTTGACTCTCTGCCATACCTACTTCTACTGAGGTGGTTGTGGTGGATGTAGGTCGATACCGGGACTTTGTAAATATGGCAGCTGAAGGTGGTGTTGGTGGTATCTGAGTTGGTGGTATCTGTGCCACATCCCTCACAGCAATTTGAGATGGGGTAATGTCGGTCTCCACTGGGGTGGGGCTAATTTACATGATAACTGGCTCATCATCACCTCCTCTTCTACATCTACTTCAATAACTCTAAGGTTTTCTGGAACCTTCCTTTTCCCTAGCCTTGTCTTGTGGCGTATATCAGTCTCAGACTGAGGTGGGATCCAAGTGGTGTCTAGATAATCAGAAGGGAGGCTTACAGTAGAAGTTGATGGACTAATCCTCCTCTTCCTTGCTGGGGATCTGGAAGGCAATGAATCTTCTGAAAGAGTGGCTTGCTCTTCTTCTTCCTCAGCAGCGAGCTCGATCTCCTGAACTGCCCCTACTTTGGGAGGAACACCTAAAATTGGGGGTGGTTTTAAAGGCTCATCTGAGTTTACTGCAGGGACAACATGGATGAACAGGAGACTAGACCCCAACTTCCCTCACCCACCTTCTTTGCCCAACTAAGTCAAAGCCAAAGGGAGAAGGTGGGGAAGGAGGGAAACAAAACAAGGGAAGGAAGAAGGGGTAGACCTCTGCTGGATCTTCTGAGAGAGTCTTTCAGAATCTAAAGAAGAAAGCACAAGATGAGTACTATGTATGAATAAAAGCAGCTTACTATAATACCCCTACCTTGTTCCTAAAGAATACCTTGGATGGAAGATGCCAGTTATGTGCAAGGAAACAACTCCCAGTGATGAAAGAACACCCCCACTGTCTAGAGGGACAGACAAGGGTTAATAGGTAATAGGACTTCAGAAGTTAGCATGTGAAACGAGAAAAGAATGATAGGGTACTGACCTATGTTAGAATCACTGTAGGAATGGTAGACCCCTTAAGCAAAACTAAAAACAAATCCCGTTACTCCTGTACGCAGGGAAAAAACAAAAACCTTATTTCCCTAAGCAGGAGGAGTACGGGGCAAAAGGCAAAAAAAGCAGGTGTCAAAACTATGCAAATTGTATCAGCGAACAACTGGAATCTTTTGCAATACTAATTATATCTTCTTTCTTTACAGCAACCAAAGAATTAAGAGAATCTCCAGAAATGTGCAGAAGAACACGGGACCATCAGATAAGTATTGTTCCTCTATACAACATAGTGCTGGTATTATCCCCCCCAAAAAAGATACTGTGATACTGTGATGCTTTAAAAACCCCTTGCCTAATTCTTATATTTGCAGAACCAGGACGCAAAGGGTTTAGTCTAACTGGAACTCCTTTGTAACAATGTGACCCAACAGGAAAGAGCAGCAAAACAATCAGCCCCGGAAGAACACACAAGGACCCAGGAAGCAGAAGAGCACAACAGGAAGCCAACAGCACCACGAGCGACTAAAGACGAGAACCAGAGGTCAACCACAGAGTTAGGTAAGCCGGGAAGTGTAGAATGGGGTGGGAGGCCTGGCGGGATCCGAACTGGAACGCAAAGTGTGTTACCAGTGTGGATCCCGTCCTTAAATATCCCTCAAGCACCGCCACTGGCCGCTGGCAGGGAACCGCAGGCGGGGCTCTCTGTTCCGAGTTCAAGTGCGGGCACCGTCATCCCGGAGCCTGACAGTGGTTGCCGCTGTTGTCGCCCACTTATCTGAGTTTCCTGCATTGACTGGGTACTACTTTACGATAACCATAAGTCAATTTCAACATCATTGCTCGTCGGTGTTGTTGTGAGTTAAATTGGCTGCCTCTGGGACAGACATAGGCTTGGGCCTAGGTTGGTGGGGTGGGTCCACTGATGCGGGAGTGCTGCTCCCAGCTTGCTCCCCAGACACTATTACTTCAGGTGCAATTTTTGGTTTCCCAAAAAATGTCTTGGGCGACATACCGGTGGTGGTAAGTGGCAGCTTCTTCTCACTAGCAACTTTCTTCATACTGAACCTGGTACCTTTCTTTGTGGCTATCTTGAAAATGTCAGTTAGCACCGCACGCAGTGGCATAAGTTATAGAGATGTCTGTCTGTGGTCACACGTCACATGAGGTCATGTGCAGGGCGCAGGTCTTCTGTCTCGCAGTACAATGGGTGATGTTGTCTCCTCCTCTTTTGTGCACCTAAAAGCAAAGAAGCAAGAAGAACATCAATGAAATGTGGCATTGTTGTGGTTCAATTACTAGTGCTAACAAATATAATATAATTTAGTGTGTGTGGTCACACTTTTTAGTGTTATTACCTCAGTTATTAAAACAATTAACTATACAGGTTAACCATTTGTGAGACTTTGACAACAACAAGGGCGTTCATGGTGTACTTTGTACACTACACACAGGAAGGATAGAAAAGAAGAACAACAACAAAAATACAAATGTAACGGTTTGGCATTGTGCATCAAATGGGTTGCAGCACTCAGGAAGCTGCAGCTGACAAATGCAAAGGGAAGCAATAAGCCAAGGGGAACAAAGGGAAGACACACATGCAGGCATATGTAGCAAAAGCACACTAACTGCCTCCACAAAATGGCCGCCAGCCACATGGTCGCACAACAAAAACAAGTAGGAGGCCTGGATAACAATGAACTCAAGCAGACCTATATTGAGTATGTACTATGAACACAGACTTTACAAAATGGCCCCTGTGCGAGGCTCAGCCAAGGCAAATGATGGCCCACTATTACAAAAGAGATACAATTGAGGGACAGATTGCAGAATAAATCAAAACAGTCACCTCCAGTCAAGAGATCTGGGTTAAATCCATTGTTTTTGGCTCGTCATGCCACCCCAGTTTAGACATGGCCATATACAAAACAGTCTTGACCCTCTGCCTCATGGGAACAGTCCAGCCCGAACTGCCAAGCCAGGTCCTCCCTGGACCAGAAACAAGGATCCTAGTACCAGTTTCGGGGTTTCACCTCTCATCAGCCAGGATAGATTTAATCCAGTGACACAGTGAGCCCGGGACCCACGTCTAGGCATAACCAGCACACCGAGGGCAAAAAAGCAAAAGACACACAATTGCTGGAAAGAATGCAGAACAAATCAAAACATTCACCCCCAGTTAAGAGATCTGGGTTAAATCCATCATTATTTTGCTCACCATGCCACCCCCCTGTTTAGACCTGGTTATATATAAATCAGTCTTTACCCTGTGCCTCATGGGAACAGTCCAGCTCGAACTGCCAAGCCAGGTCCTCCCCGGACCGGAAACAAGCATACTAGGACCAGTTTCGGGGTTTCACCCCTCATCAGCCAGGATAGCTTGGATCCAGTGGTACAGTGAGCCCGGGACCCATGCCTGGGCATACCTGGTGCACTTAGAGCGAGAAAGCAAAAGACACACAATTGTTAGACAGAATGCAGAGCAAATCAAAACATTCACCTCCAGTCAAGAGATCTGGGTTAAATCCATCATTCAATGGATTGAGGCCCAAATCTCTGTACAGGGGTGAATGTATGACATTGTTCTGCATTCTGTCCATCAATTGTTCTTTTTGCATTTGTCACCCCTAGTGGGATGGGTATGCCCAGACGTGGATCCCGTGCTGTCCATGCCACTGGAGTCAAGCTACCTGGCTGATGAGGGGTGAAACCCTGAAACAGGTCCTAGCATGCTTGTTTTCAGTCCAGAGAGGACCTGGCCTGGCTGTTCGGGCTAGACTGTTCCCATTGAGCACAGCGGTACACGGAGTTACGCCTTCGGGCGGACTTCGCCGGTGCTTCCGTTCGCATTGCGTTGGGAACGTGAAGTGCATCCGCTCACTCCAAAATCACGAGTGAACGACACTAAGCAGTTCTCAAGTGTGTTCTCGCGTTCTAAATTGTGCACAAACTGCACCACACGGTCGGCGTGGGTGCGGTCATCTTGTTTTTCTGCTTTCTGTTATGGTGATGGGCCAAAATTTTAATTTGTCCTTAATCTATGTAATCCTCCTCCTTTATTACTTTTCTACACCTAACTTTTATTTTTTATAATAGTGTGTGTCTTTGATTTTGTGTACATTTTCTTTTGTTTTTGTGACCTTTTGACTTTATTTCCCGTGCTTTTCTTATTTCTTTCTTCTTTACTTTCCCTTCTTTTTCCTTCTTATTATTTCCCAACCCAGTGCCATGGCACAGGGGAGACTTCCTTGCGGGTGGCGTGGTCCAGTGTGATCTGTGAAGAGGAGGAGATGGCATCACTAGTACCTTTTGTGCAGCACAGCCTTCCCTCTATGCTGCAGCAGGTGGCAGGCTGGGCAGCGGCTACACCCTGCTGGAGTATCAGCATTGCTGGGGGATGGTGAGCCGGTATGTGCAGTGCACCAGCCATGTTTAGCACACACCCTAGCAGCTGAAGAACGGTTGGGTGGACATTCTGGACCACAAACAGGACATGCTCAACCTGCTAGGAGTCAAGATTCCAGGGCTCGGTGAGTATTCATTATTCACTGTGTTTGGGTTCTACAATGCTAAAAAAATTGAATCGCATGCTGCTCACACTCAGATGTAAGTTATGTTTAGTTTACACTGGTATATTATTGTGTGGTCCAGTTTCTAGTTTCTGCTAGTCAGGTGCCCCTACCTAATTGCACTCATCAGTTGCTCGCTTTGGCTGATTAATTAAGAAGTCAGTTCAGACTGTTGTCCTGTCACTATAGTGAATCACTGAGTAGCCGTTCTCTCTGTGACTTTATGTAGCTCGTACAGTTCCAGGTTATTTAATTGAATTCACATTGATGATGTGAAGTATGCATCTATGTCTTGCAAAATATGGAGACTGAGTTGGATCATCAAGTATGTTGAGAAATGGGAATAGATAGAATCAAAGATCATTCACTGCAATAAATTAGTTCCAAATGTAGTTTTTGTGAAGGAGATTTGAAATATGGATTTAATGGCAGTCGATGGACTCGAGTCGAAACCATTAGTACTATTGGCGATCTGTTTTAGCGACTGTGTTTGCTTTTCCTATAAAAATTTGAGAGAATATTAACAGAATCACTAATCTATTTTTATTTATCTTCATAATTTCTTTCATCAGCACCCAAGGGCACAAAGAGGCACGATTCTGAGGGTCCGGGACAAGATGGTCAGCTGGCGCCGACCACCGGTGCCACTGCCGAGGGCTCTGCTGATCCTAGTAAGTCCTTTTATGATTGTTGTGGATACGGTATAATCTTGGGGTATTGGAATGTTAATGCTGTCTATCGTGAAGATTCAGGTAGCAGGCACAAGTAAGCTAGCATTTTAAATAAAAAATCACCATGTATGTTTGTTGAGAAGGCTTTCCTTGTCCTGCTTATGCCTAGCTTCAACACAGTCCAGTTCACGAGAGAATGGTTATGGTCATCATCATGGACCCCCCCCATTGTAGTGCGCTGCAGACTTGTTCATTCATAGTTACAGTATACCAGCAGTTTCCCATGGTAGTGCAGCAAGGCTGGAAAAAAAGTATGAGGTCCCACACCCATTGCATTTGCCAAGTAATACCATATGTCTTTCATTGACCATTATTCCACACCTGAGTTGTCTAACTTTGTGAACCAACTAATCAAATGGCCAGAATGATATTTGGAAGATACTGACATGCTAAATGAGCTGTAATGCTGCATATTTAGGGTTGCATATCTGGGATCTAAATTATGTGTAATGTTTTATTCTAGCCACACAGAACAGTGGTGATGCCGGCTCCAGTGCTGCTGCAGGAGGAAACAGGTCAGTTGGAGGGGGAAAAGCGGTAGCACGGATGGGCACATCATTTCTTGCAATTACTATGCTCACTAGCTATTGCCATGGCGTCACTCATCATCATAAAAAATGACCATGAATTGAACCCCCCACCCACCTTTACCAGCCACAGGGGTGGTATTGTGGCCTTTTCTAAAGGCAATGCTGTAAAACATCACATAATGAGCTTTGATAGCTTGAGGGAGTAATGAAAGAATCAATCAATCAATCAATCATGGTATTTGTAAAGCGTGCTACTTACCCGTGAGGGTCTCAAGGTGCTGAGAGGGGGGGAGGGGAGTTGCGCTTCTGCTCAAAGAGCCAGGTCTTGAGGAGTCTTCTGAAGGCGAGTAAGTGTTTGGTCTGCCGTAGCTGGGTGGGTAGGGTGTTCCAGGTCTTGGCGGCGAGGTAGGAGAAGTATCTGCCACCGGAGGTTGTTCGTTGGATGCGAGGGACGGTGGCGAGTGCAAGGCTGGCAGAGCGGAGCTGGCGGGTGGGGGTGTGGAAGCTAAGTCTGCTGTTCAGGTAGGCTGGTCCGGTGTCGTGGAGTGCTTTGTGTGTGGGTGAGGAGTTTGAAGGTGATCCTCTTGTCGATGGGGAAGCCAGTGTAGGTTGGTCAGGTGGGGGGTGATGTGGCTGCGGCAGGGGACGTTGACGATCAGTCGGGCGGAGGCGTTTTGGATGCGCTGTAGTCGTCGTAGGTGTTTGGCTGGGATTCCGGCGTAGAGTGCGTTGCCGTAGTCCAGCCTGCTGCTGACGAGGGCCTGTGTCACCGTTCTTCTTGTTTCAGTCGGGATCCACTTGTAGATCCTGCGGAGCGTGCGGAGGGTGTTGAAGCAGGAGGAAGAGACGGCGTTGACCTGTTTGGACATGGAGCGGGAGGAGTCGAGGATGAATCCTAGATTGCATGCGTGGTCGGTGGGTCACGGTGCTGTCCCGAGGGTGGTCGGCCACCAGGAGTCGTCCCAGGCCGAGGGGTTGGGTCCGAGGATGAGGACCTCTGTCTTGACCGAGTTCAGTTTCAGCTGGCTGCTCCTCATCCAGTCGGCGATGGCCTTCATTCCGTCGTGGATGTTGGTTTTGGCAGTGCTCGGGTCCTTGGTGAGGGAGAGGATTAGTTGAGTGTTGTCGGCGTAGGAGATGATGTTGAGGTTGTGGTGGGGGCCATGTAGATGTTGAACAGCGTGGGGCTGAGGGAGGAGACCTGGGGGACGCCGCAGATGATGTCGGTGGCTGTGGATCGGAAGGGTGGGAGGCGGATGCTCTGGGATCTGCCGGAGAGGAAGGATGTGGTCCAGTCGAGGGCCTTCTCTTGGATGCCGGCTTCTTGGAGGCGTGTTTTTAGAGTGCGATGGCAGACCGTGTCGAAGGCAGCAGAGAGGTCCAGGAGGATGAGGGCTGATGTTTCGCCGTTGTCTAATTGGTGCCTGATGTCGTCTGTGGCGGCGATGAGGGAAGTCTCGGTGCTGTGGTTTTGTCTGAATCCGGATTGGGACGGGTCCAGGATGTTGTTGTCTTCGAGGTGGCGGGTCAGTTGCATGTTGACGATTTTCTTGATGACCTTCGCCGGGAACGGGAGTAGGGAGATGGGCCGGAAGTTCTTGAGGTCCTTGGGGTCCGCCTTGGGCTTCTTGAGGAGGGCGTTGATTTCAGCGTGCTTCCAGCTTTCCGGGAATGTCGCTGTTTCGAAGGAGATGTTGATGACCTTCCGTAGCTGGGGGGCGATGGCTGCGTCTGCCTTGTTGAATATGTGGTGTGGGCACGGGTCTGTTGCCGATGCTGAGTGGATGGAGTTCATGACCTTGCGTGTCTTGTCATCGCTAATGTTGGACCAGGAGGTGAGGTGGTTGGCGTTGTTGGTGTTCGGAGTAGAGGTGGAGTTTGGTCGGGTCGGTCGTGGTGTTGAAGCTGTCGTGGATGTCGGCGATCTTGTGGTGGAAGAAGATGGCCAGTGAGTCACACAGTTCCTGTGAGGGCGGTATGTCGTTGGTGTTGGCGCTGGGGTTGGAAAGTTCTTTGACGGTGCGGAAGAGCTCTTTGCTGTTGTGTGCGTTGTTATCCAGGCAGTCTTTGAAGGAGGTCCTCTTGGCTGATCTGATGAGGTGGTGGTGTCTGCGGGTGGCATCCTTGTGGGCTGCGTGGTTGTCCGGTGTACGTTCATGGAGCCATTTCTTCTCCAGTTTCCGGCATGCGCGCTTGGAGGCCAGGAGCTCGTCGGTGAACCAGGTGGCTCTCTTGCTGGCGTTGCTGTTGGGGGGTTTCTTCAGTGGGGCGAGGGTGTTGGCACAGTCGTCGATCCACTGTCTGAGGTTGCGAGCTGCGGTGTCTGGGTTGGTGGGGTCAGTGGGAGGGTTCTGGTAGAGGGTGGTGAGCAGCTGGTCTTCGGTGACTTTGCTCCAGCCGCGGCGAGGCATCTGTTTGGTGCGGTGGTACGTGGTTGGTTTTTTGAAGGTGAAGTGAATGCAGCGGTGGTCGGTCCAATGGGGTTCGGTGGTGTGGTTGAAGGTGACGTGGGTGATTGTGGAGAATACGGTGTCCAGCGTGTGGCTGGCGGCGTGGGTGGGTGCAGTGACGAGTTGTCTGAGGCCGAGGTTGGCGAGGTTGCCGATCAGCGTGGTGGAGTTGGTGTTGTTGTTCTCGAGGTGGAAGTTCAGGTCCCCGAGGAGGATGTAGTCCATGGAGGCGAGTGCGTGGGTTCTGGCGAGGTCGGCGATGGAGTCGTTGAACTGGGCCCGGGGTCCGAGGGGTCTGTAGACAAGCGTTCCTCTGAGGGTGGTGTTGGGGTCAGTGTTCATCCGGAAGTGCAAGTGTTCGGCGGCGTGGAGGGTGTCGTCTGTGTGGGTGGTGACCTTGAGGGTGGATTTGTGGACGATGGCAATTCCTCCTCCGATGCCGTTGGCGCGGTCCCTGCAGGAGATCTTGTAGCCGTCTGGGATGGCAATGGCGATGTCTGGAGCAGAGGAGTCGTTCCACCACGTCTCGGTCAGGAAGGTTACGTCCGGGGCAGTGGCGTCGAGCAGGTCCCAGAGCTCGATGGCGTGTCTGCGTACGGAGCGGGTGTTGAGTAGTATGCAGCGGAGGTGGTTGGGTCTGGTCATTGATGGTTTGGTGGTTCTGTCACAGGTGAAGCTGCAGCTGCGGCAGGAGAAGGGTCCGTGGGTGCGTTTCGGGGCAGCCTGGTTGCAGCGTTGGTCTCGGCCGCTGTTGAGAGTGTGGAGGGAGTCGGCGTCGTAGCTGAGGCTGGGTATGGTGCAGTGGGGTGCGCGGGGTCCAGGGGTTCTGGCGCGGGGCGCGGTCCTGGCACGGACAGTCGCAGACGGGCTTGCCTCTGGCGTGCCTCCGGCGCGCCAGCAGCACGACCGCGCAGCGTCCTGCATTAAGAAGGGGTGGAGGGATGGAGGAGCAGCTGGGAGGCGGGTGTCGGGGAGCGAATGGGAGAGGAAGGGGGCGGGGCCGCAGGGGACGCAGTGGCGGGAAACCGGTAACAGGCAACAATTACAATGAAATTACTACAAATAGTCAGTAAAGCAGCGCAAAGAGAGAGCAGGCAATAAATGTAATACAGATAAGAAAACAGTCACTAAGGCAGTGCACAGAGAGAACAGGCAACAATTATGATGACAATAAGAAAAACAGTCAGTAGAGCAGTGCACAGAGAAAACAGGCAGCAGATGCAATAGAGATACGATAGACAGATACTAAGGCAGCGCACAGAGAAAATAGGCAACAGATGTAATACAGATACGGGAGAGAGGCAGCATATCAGAACGAATACTTACCACCCACCACTGGGCCACCAGGGATGAGGCGCAGGCGGGAGCCTGCGGGTGGAGGAGGGTCTCGAACTCCCAGCAGCAGTGAGGGGCAGCAGCCAGAGGACACGGCACCAGCAGGGAGCGCTGGGGCAGTGGGGGGAGCGTCCTGGCCTGAGAACAGGTCAAGGTTCGCAACCTCGCCGCGCAGCGTCCTGCATTAAGAAGGGGTGGAGGGAGGGAGGAGCAGCTGGGAGGAGGGTGGCGGGGAGCGAATGGGAGAGGGGGGGAAGGGGCCGCAGGGGACGCAGCAGCGGGAAACCGGCAACAGGCAACAATTACTATGAAATTACGACAAATAGTCAGTAAAGCAGCGCAAAGAGAGAGCAGGCAATAAATGTAATACAGATAAGAAAACAGTCACTAAGGCAGCGCACAGAGAGAACAGGTAACAGTTCTGACGAAAATACAAAAAACAGTCAGTAGAGCAGCGCACAGAGAAAACAGGCAGCAGATGCAATAGAGATACGATAGACAGACACTAAGGCAGTGCACAGAGAAATAGGCAACAGATGTAATACAGATACGGGAGAGAGGCAGCAGATCAGAGCGAATACTTACCGCCCACCACTGGGCCACTAGGGATGAAGGCGCAGGCAGGAGCCTGCGGGTTGAGGAGGGCCTCAAACTCCCAGCAGCAGTGAGGGGCAGCAGCCAGAGGACAAGGCACCAGCAGGGAGCACTGGGGTGGTGGGGGGAGCGTCCTGGCCTAAGAACAGGTCAAGAATGGAAGGTAACTTAAAGGAAAGGAAATGGTATATGAGTGAAAGAGTGGGTGGGTGAAAGGGTGCGTGTTGTATGGGCAAAAGAATGGTTTGAAAAAAGGTTTGCTATTGAATAGGTGGATAAAGTATTGGAAATGTTGGTGAAAGACTGGATGGGAGGAAGTAAAACTTAATCATGTTGGCTATGGGTGAATTAGAATGAAAGGATGAATGAATACTTGGATTGTTTGTATGAATATGTAAGGCAGCTTCTCTTCTCTTGAGGAGCATGCTGCTGCTCACCTACTCTGCTTACTTGGTTTATGTAGGGTTATCATCACTATCATTCAAAGCTATGGTTTTAAGTGGGGGCAATTTATTTATTTGTATTCTTTCTTCTACTCCCTTGACTCGCTGTATTTGTTAAGTCAGCCAGCTCTATCCTACCTATTATTCATCATCCCCACTCCCCGCCCATGGCATTTTTGCCAACCATGACCAAAGTGGTGTATGGGTCAATCAATTTGTGACTGCAGTGTTGACTGTGTAATGTGCTTTTGCTTCAATTAATGCAGCATTTAAAATGTTTTCAATACATTGCAAATCGAACACAGAAGGTGTCTTGTCCCTTTGCCCACTCAGTCACCTCTTAGTACTTCACTCCTTTATTTTTTCCTAAGTTCTTCCATCCCAGCCTACCAAATTGGAAAGTCCATTTTTGGTATGTGCCACATTTAATGCAATACCAATGTGAAGTGATTCCAAAGCATATTTCATGGCTTTTCATAACAGGTCAGTGTAGTGGCCCCTCTATTATATATATAAAAAGGTCTACCCTACTTGTCTAATTGCTCTACCCTATCCCCTAGAGTAGAGAAAATCCTTTCTTTGGTTAATACCAAGAAAATGAATTTGTTGGAAATATGTGGTGGCGGGTGAGGCCACAGAGTAAAGTGGAAGTAAGTGCATGATTTGATGTCAAGTTTGGCATTTGGGATACACACTGATGAATGTGCCAAATAAAATCTATATAGTCCATTCCTTTACCTGTAGTGCAGTCTATTAGATTCATTTTTCTCAAAATCTACTTACGGCAGACAGGATGATATATTAATATCCGCATTTCCTACATGAGGTGTGTGACTGACATAGTATCTTATTTATTATTCATCTGCTTCTTTGGGGACTGGGTAGAAAGAGAAATGCATTTGGTGAAGAACAGGGCCATTGGAATTAAAAATAGATATTTGTCAACTGCAACTGCAGACAGTAGCAAACTAGCAGAGGCGCTGGCTAGCAATGAGCATGGCTTCATTATTTTACCACCACACACAACTTGTAATCCACACAGTGCATAATGCCGTACTCATCAATGTGAAGTAATTCATTGTTCAACTCAAAGTGTCTGACTCCGTTTATAGTTACTTGAAAAGCCTTTCGAAGAAAAGAAATAATCAAATCCTGATAAGTTATTCTCTGCCTGGTAATACTTTTCTGCCACACAGTCAGTGCTTTTTAGGTTGAGCATTAGCACGCATGCGCTGCCTGCAAGACCTGTTGTATTCACCATCGGCATGTAATTGGTGTATAACCCCACCTGCTGCTCACCATAGGTTCACTCCAATGTCAGTGTTCTTTGCTGGCTCCCCATTGGTTGGTGCTCCCAACACATCACTTCCGTTTTTTGCTCAGGAGCACAGGCCAACTGGAGTTTCATTACACTATAGGTGCTTATATGATCATTTGGGGACTACTTCTCTTTTTCCTGCTCATCGAGGGAGAAGGAAAGCAGCCTTATCCACACCTCGCCCGCTCAGAGTGACCAGGGTGCATATGTTCAGAGTTAAGTTATTTTAGCTCATCATCTCACGTCTTTCTCTCCCTTGCCACCGGATTACCTACACTCAGCTCTTTCAGCTCTCTCACCTCCACCTGCATAGACACTACATGTGAGGGAGCGCTCTCCTATGCTCACTGCCTCTTGAAGTTGGTATGTTTGATATTGGCTTTAGCGCAAGAGCTTGTTGCAGTTCTGCCTTTGATAAGTGAGGTTGCGGTGCTCCCCCAGTATGTAAGCACCCTCTCAGCCTCACATCAGGTGCTGCCTGGCAGACTTCAAACAGGGTGCAGTGGTTCCCTATGCCGCCTTTGTCTTGCCCCTGTGCTCCACAGTGGCTGCCTCTGATGTGGTCTCTGCAGCTTGGCTAACTCACTGCCTTATTATGATTTTACAGAAAGGGGCGATGTGAGAAATGGGGTTCTCTAGTTGGCAATGGTTTGCACCTTTGTCCAAGTAAGGACCCTTCTTCCTAGTCAGGGTAAAGGGGATACACTTCTAAAATAACCTCTGCTCACCCCCTTGGTAGCTTGGCATGAACAGACAGGCTTATCTCAGAGGCAGTGTGAAAAGCATTTGTTCATGCATACAGTAATATGGTGAGAACACTACAAATGGACACCACACCAGTTTATAAAAATAAGGACAACTTTATCTAAAGCAAATCAGAACAAAAATGACTAAAATCCACAATACAATACTGGAAAAATAGTTACTTTGCAAGATAACCTTTAAATTGCAGAGATAGCTTAAAAATACAGTTATTCTGAGTCGGAAGCTCCATCCGGGACTACAGCAATGCTGAAAACAACAGAGTCTAACAGTTCCAGCCAACCGCATCGGTGCGGGTCAGCTAAAGCGAAGACAGACTCGAAGACAGTACCTTTCTCGTTGCGGGCAACACTATGGCACGAGCGGGTCGGGGAAAATGACACAGTTGTATTGCAAAATGGAAACAGTGCAGGGTGTGGTGCCTTCTTGATGTGGTGATGGCAGCGGCCCAGCGAATATCATCAAGAAGGCATTGGTGAGGCCAAGGCTTACGGTGCGGGCTGAGGCAGTGCTTGATACAGTGCTGGCAGGCTGCAGTGCAGGCGATGAAGCCGGTGACGTCCAGGCAGGGTAAAGCGAGGGGGTGTGGAATGCTGTGCCCTCACGACGGCGTCAATGAGACCAAGGCCGCGGTGCAAAGTGTGGCAGTGCCTTCTGCGGGGCCTTCAGGACACGGAATCCTGCAACGGACTTGGTGACTGAGTCGGTTGCCCTTTTTTTCTGTGGCGACTGAAACCAGCAGTTCCAGAGACAGTGCCCAGGAGGATGGTAAGGTCTTTGCTGTTCCTGAAACCTCTTGAACAGGGGGCAAGCTCCACTTCAAGCCCTTGGAGACACTTTACAAGCAGGATACACACACAGTTCCTCTCCTTGGCAGAAACAGCCACTCCAAGCCAACCCCAAACAGCACCCAGCAACTCATCCTCCAGTGTTTTCTAGCTCTTCTCCTTGGCAGAGGTTGCTCTTGATTTCCAGCAGTAGTCTAAAGTTCAGGGTTCTGGGCACCAATATTTATACAGTGAAATCCTTTGTTCTCTGATGAAAGAGAAGCCCTGTTCCCAGCCAAACCAGTTCTGTCCTCTCGGGGGCAGCTGCCCAGCAGTAGGTGGAGACAGCATTGTCCAAAGCAGACCAGGACCATTCCGTTGTGAAAGGAATCTCCTCCACCACTCTAAATGCAGCCCAGGTCCATTTAGCTCAGCTCTGAGTCACCCAGTAAAGGAAGGACACACCTCGACCCCCCCAGTGTCCATCTGAGAGAATGCACATTCCCAGCCCCTGTCACTCCAAAACCAGACAGTCAACACACAAACCTAGCTGAGGCACACAGGATGGCTAAGCAAGAAAATAACCACTTTCTAAAAGTGATATTTTCAAACACAGAATGTAAAAATCATCCTTACTAAAAGATGCATCTTTACATTCTGAGTAGAAGCATACTAAACTTTTTTTTCCCTATTTTGTTCCCATGGGCACTTATACTTATAAAATGTTATAAGTTAACTCCCCATTCCATCCTATGGGACAGATAGCCTTGCAATAGTGAAAAATGAAATTGGCAGTACATCAGGGAATGTCCTACCTTTCACATACACTGCACCATGCCCACAGGGGTACCTTGGGCCTCCCTTAGGGGTGACTCACATGTAAGAAAATGGAAGGTTAGGGCATGGCAAGTGGGTGCACTTGCCCAGTCAACGTGGCAGTACTAGACTGCACACAGACAGCACAGTGGCAGGTCTGAGTTACATTTACAGGCTGCTTATCTGGGTGGCACAATCAGTGCTGCAAGCCCACTAGCAGCATTTGATTTGCAGGCCCTTGCCTGATATGCCAATCAGGGAATCACCAATCCATTACAATAATTTACAAAGAGAGCACTTGTACTTTGGCACTGAACAGCAGTGGCAAAGTGCCCAAAGCATCTAGACCAGCAAAAACGAAGTCCAACACACAGCAAAATAACAGGAGGCAAAGGCAAAAATACAGGGGAAACCTACATAAATGATACCAGGTCTAACACGTATCCCCTCCTGCTGAAATGTGGGGAGAACTAGCCACCCTCTTTGGAGTTCTCTTTACTAAAGTGGAAAAATCTAGACAGACCATTAGCATTGGTGTGTTCTGTACCAGGGAGGTGTTCCACCGTGAAGTCTATCTGCTGTAGGGAAATGGACCACTTCAAGAACTTTGGGTTCTCACACCACTTCTACATCAACCATCTGTGGGGCCTGTGGTCGGTTTGCACCCGGAAGAGAGTCCCAAATAACTAGGACTTCAGCTTCTTTAGTACCCAGACCACAGCTAAAGCCTTACACTCATTCACACTCCACCTATGTTCCCGTGGAAGTAACCTCCTACTAATGAAGGCTACAGGTTGGTCTAGGCCCTCCTCATTTAGCTGTGAGAGCACAGCCCCCACACCATGCTCAGAAGCATCTATCTGCACCACAAATTCCTGTGAGAAGTTGGGTGCCTTGAGCACGGGCGCCATGCTCATGGCAGATTTCAGGGCATCAAAAGGTTTTTAGCAGGCTTCGGTCCATTTCACCTTCTTGGGCTGCTACCTGGAAGTCAGCTCTGTCAAGGGGGCAACAATGGTGCCATACCCCTTGACATATCTCCTGTAATATCCAGTGAGGCCTAAAAAGGCTCTCACATCTGTCTGGGTCTTGGGAGGTTCCCAAGACAGAATAGTGTCACTCTTAGGCTGCAGGTGCACCTGGCCGCTCCTTACCTGGTGTCCACCACTGAACCCTGCCTGATCTGGCACTTGATTGCCTTGATTGGGATGCCTGCCCTTTGCAGAGCCTTCTACACTTCCCAGAGGTGGTGCAGGTGGTCCTCCCAAGTGGCAATGAACACTGCGATATCATCCAGGTAGGCGGCATTGAAATCTTCCAGTCCAGCCAACACCTGGTTGATCAGCCTCTGAAAGGTGGCATGGGCATTCTTCACACCAAAGGGCATCACCCGGAATTGGTAGTGCCCCTCTGGAGTTCAAAATGCAGACCTCTCCTTGGCCCCATCGGTTAAGGCAATCTGCCAGTACCCAGAAGTTAAGTGAAACGTACTGAGGGACTGGGCAGCTCCCAACCGATCTATGAGCTCATCGGCTCTGGGTATGGAGTGTGCATCAGTCCTGGTGACTGAATTGAGCCCTCTGTATTCCACACAGAACCGGAGTTCTGGTGTGGAACCGGGTGCGGCAGCCTTTGGGAGCAAGACTACTGGGCTGGCCAAAGGACTGTTTGAGGGATCAATCACCCCTTGCGCTGACATCTTGGAGACCTCCTCCTTAATGCAAGCCTTGACCCTTTCAGTCACTCTGTAAATGTTGTGCTTCACAGGAGGACTGTCCCCAGTGTCAACATCATGGACACACCACTGACTGACGCCAGGGGTCAGGCAGAACAGAGCAGCAAACTGTCCCAACAGTTGGCGGCAGTCACTCTGCTGTTCTGGATTCAGGGTGGGGGAGAGGGTTACACCGTCCACTGACCCATCATGTTCCTTAGCAGACAGGAGGTCAGGAACAAGCTCAGTCTCCTCCTTCATTCTAGCATCTGTCGCTAGGAGCATGCCCACTTCAGACCTCTCTAAGCAGAGCTTGAGGTGGTTCACATCAGGCCCTGCAAAGGGTTCCTTGGAGACTGTATGTCCACCAGGTGGGTGACTTCACTCTTGCGCTCCACCACCTCAAATGGCCCAGTCCACTTATCTTGGAGTGCACAAGGCTCAACTAGGGCCATGACCCACACTTCTTGACCAGGTTGAAAGTCGATCAGAGTGGCATTCTGATCATACCACCATTTCATCTCTTCCTGGCTGGCTTCCAGAGTCGCTTGAGCGAGTTGCCTGAAGTGCTTAGTCTGGTTCCTGAAGGCCAGCATGTAGCTATATACATCCTGGGGAGGTTTACTGGGAGCTTTCTCCCAGCCTTCTTTGACCATACTTAGAGGTCCTCTTACAGGATGGCCATACAGGAGCTCATAAGGACTGAACCCCAAGGACTTCTGTGGTACCTCCCTGTAAGCAAACAACAGGCATGGTAAGAGAACATCCCAACTACACCTCATGGGTTCACCAAGACCCATAACCATGCCCTTCAGGGTCCTGTTGAATCTCTCAACCAGCCCATCACCTTTGGGGTAGCAAAGAGTGGTGAACTTGCAGGTAACACTGCACTCCTGCCACATGACTTCATATACATGGATATGAAGTTGGTGCCCCGAACAGACCCCACCTTTCTGGGGAATCCCATACATGAGAAGATCCCCATCAATGCCAGGCCCACCAAGGGGGCAGTCACAGTGCGGAGAGGGATGGCCTTGGGGTACCGGGTGGCATGGTCCACCAACACCATGATGAATGTGTTTCCCATGGCTGTCTTGGGATCAAGATGCCCCACGATGTCAATACCCACCCTCTCAAAGGGGGTGCTGACTACAGGAAAAGGTTGGAGAGGATCCTTGCACGTCTTCCCATTCTTACCACTTACCTGGCAAGTCTGGCAAGACCTACAATGGGTGGAAGAGTTCTTACACATTTGGGGCCAGTAAAAGTGGGTGACAAGCTTTTCAAAGTTCTCGTCTTGCCCCAAATGCCCTGTCAAAGGCGCATCATAATTGAGAGAGAAATTTTCCCTTGTTACTATTTTTCAAGAAACAATACGTTATATCAAAAGAGAGGTATTTTGTATCTAATATTTATTATTCTTTACTGTATATATAAAAAAGAAGTTTCTTAAAAACACATGTTTATCTATACAAACAAACACAATTATAAAACATTTCATATTACATTAAATCGTATCAGTTAAAAACATATTACAATACATGTCATATTACATTTCCAACCAATGTGAAACAATTATGAAAATCCTATTATGACCAGCATAACAAGGAGACAGACGGACAAAAAGATCCAAATTACTCTTTTTCTGTGCACATCAAAAAAACCCTAAAATACAGCTTTTCACACGTTAGCGTATTGAATCTGTATTGGGACTTCGATTTATGCAATTCCACTGCGTCGACGCGTTTCGATGGTTTTTAGGGATATGACCATCTTTATCAAGACAAATATTATGCTGTCTCCAAAATGCGAGAGGTTCCTAAAACAGATCAAATACAAACAATTACTTTCACTGTTCAGGATTGTTTTACATCTTGACCAAAGGGTTTTTTTTATAAATTGGTCCACTCTGGGTTGTATATTTAACCTTATCCTTAATAGGTTATAGTTTTTGCAACAGTTCGAAATGGAAACAATTTCTTCCACTGTTCTCGATTTTCAATATTTGAACCAAGGGATTTTATTGTTAAGAGTTTATTCATTCTATGTCATTTATTTAACCTTATCCTTCATAAGTTTCCTTCTTATGACATTCTAATATGATTTGGCATGACTCAATTGAATACATTCCCATAATCTTATCACCGTTACACTACATTGCCCAGATATATTTTTTGTAGCCCATGTTTACCAATATTTTCTGGATTCCTTATATTACATATTATATGCTGTTCCTCACCTCGATTAAGCGAGACCTTTGTATTAGCTCCTGGTTCAGTAGGCTTTGAGCAAACACCAACTCTCCATCTATTTCTGTTCTGATATTTATTAATTGGCAAATCGCCTATTCTCTATAATGAAAGGAAAATATTAAGTATCTCAAATTGACTTGCGTCCTTATTACTTTGCTTGCTAGTTCCTACACTTTCCATCATTGCATTATCAGGGTTACCTTTTTAGGCGGTATTAGAGGTGTATATTGTAAACCTTCTTCTTCCTTGAAATGTCAGGACCAGATGGTCTCACCATAGGAATTTATATTGTTAAATTCTCTCCGTTATTGGCAGCGTGTCTATAATTAAAAGAAAAAACGGAGGGATATCTTAATGAGTCCGCTCAGTCTATTCCCGTCGCCCTATTTAGGACCCTATGATTCTTTGCCTGCTCTTACCTCAATTACGCTTTCGTCTGTCCGTCGTGTTTTCTCACTGGATCGGAGCAATCTCGCTATCTTTCTCTGCCGAATCTTATTTATTTTGTACAAGCTTGGTTCCCATTGGTCTACAGTCGACACGTGATACCTGTCATACTTGTAAACTTTTCTAAGCCGCGCGGTAATTGGTTGCTCATTAATGCATTTCACCTGGTGTGTGTTCTGTCTTATTCCTCTTTGAGATGCTCAACAATTGGGTCGGAGAGGTCACATGGACCCGCCCTTTCCCCAGTGGCTTTTTTTCTCTTTTTCCTTTTCTCTCCTCGTATGAACTTTATTGTTACTTACGTGTTCGTAAACAAATTGTTGCAACGATCGAGAGACTTGTTACTATTAAACTTATTGTCGCATCTTGATAGTTACTTGCTTCCTCCTCCTTCCTAATATTAAACTTATTTACGCATCTTTTGTAATTAGTTACTTCCTACTCCTAATTATTAGTATGGGGTTTGTACTTCTATATTGCATATATTTCTCGATTTCCAGGCTATTTTGTTATCTAAGTTACATTGTATACCTACTGTCTAGCTACCGCTAATCTCTTCTGCTACCTTTTTATTCTCCCTGGGCTGTATTTTTATTCTAAAAATTGTTCATATACCTATGAAGGTACCATTGGTCTTTTCAATTTGAAGTCTAATTTTTGATCTTTTTGTTTATACGATTGTCTGAGGACTCTGATTGGAATTAAAAGATTTTTCTATCATAGTGCTCTAATTGAGATTGCGACTCGCAAACTCATATAGACATGCATCTTTTAAATTTGTAAATGCTGCAGGAAAAGATTCTCATTACTCTACGAATAAGAGTTTCATCCAGTCTTCCCTGGAGTTAAGGCCCTTTTCTACGGTGTTCAGGTAACAGATGAACCATTGTTCTCTCTTCTTTCTCATGTAGTCTACATTGCCACCTCTCCTGTTTATCGTGATCTTTTGTAATATAAACCACTTGAAATCGTTACAGTCGTGGTTATTCTTTACAAAATGATCTACCAGAGGGGCATTTTCTTTTTTGGTTCTCAATGCTGATCTGTGTTCTAACAAGCGTACTCGCAGTTCTCTGCCTGTTTCTCCTACATACCCTAACCCACATGGGCAGGTTAGGAGGTAGACAATGTTTTTGCTGCGACAATTATTTAATGTGGTAGATGTTAGATTTTTACCGGAGAAAATGAGGTTTTTCCCTTCAGCGCATTGTGCGCATATTGAACAGGAGCCACACTTGTAGTTCCCTCTTGCTTTGTTGCCTTCCACTGTATTTTGTCTCTCAAGGCGCATCATAAGCCAAAACCAGTAGGGAGGCTCTGAAGCGCTGGGGTAACACTAGCATATGGGCTGACCCAGGCTCAGTAACCTTGGGCTTACTATACAGGAGACCATTCTCCTAGTATAGCCAATGTGATCCAGACTTATCACCTGCTGCCTGGTTTGCAGCCAGCTGCGGCAAAACAACAAGAGAAGGGCATTTCTGCTCCTGGCAGAATTCTTCCCTGGAGGGACCCCCTTCCTGCTGCCCATCTGTCAGCTCAGGCAGGTCTCCCAGTTCGACCACTTCCTCTCCCGTAGGCTCCAGGGCATCCCCTCAAGGTTTTTTTCCTCCTGGACTGTGGGAACTTCAAAGGCTGGTTTCCCATGCCCCCCACCTCTTCTCTTTCTGACAGGCACCTGGGCCACTGTTTCAGGCTTCAGGTCCCCTTGAACACACTTACTGGCTACCATAGACCGAGTGGTCACACACGCCCACTCAGGCAGACCCAGCATCTTCAAAGGAGACTTAAGCTCCACCTTTTCCCAAGGGGAACTCACCAAAATCATTGCTTAGCAGGCAGTCAACAAGCATGGCTGGCCTCACAGCTACTTTCAAGGTACCTGAGACCCACTCGCCCACTCAATGGGAACCTGTGCCACTTTGCAGAGGTACACCGAGTTGTCAGCTGCAACTACTGGGAAGAATGTGTTGGGGACCACCTGCTCCTCAGGTACTAACCGAATACTGACAGCTGTCACACTGGCTCCATTGTCTCTCATAGTTCCACACTATGGCCATTGATGGTCACCCACTGCCTGTATTTTTTAGTGTTATCATGCAGGTGAGCTCTTGGGACCATGTCTCTGTCTCCTAAAGATACCAGAGTCTTTGCTGTGGTCCCCTATACCTCTTGGGAACCCAACTCCTCCACCAGGTTTATACTTGCCAACTCACAGGGCGGTGCACCTGTGGGTACAGTAGTGTCTTTCTTGGGACACCTAGGGTCCCCTATGAAGTGGCCCACATGATGACAAGCATAACATCCCCTGGGGCCCTTCTGAGCAGACTTACCTCCCGGGACTCATGGCGTCTTCTCACTGGGGGGCTAGGAACCCTTACCTTGGTTCCCTTGGGGATTACTTTGGGGCCCTTTTTGGAACTCCTTCTGTTTACCCTTATCCCCCTCACTCTTTTGTTGGTGACCCGGCCCACCTGTGGTGGAATCTCCCACATGACCTTTATGGACCCTGGTACTGACCCAGCGGTCCGCCTCCACAGCAAGCTTCCTGGGGTCAAGTAAACTTACCATCAATAAAATGCTGGTATAGCTCTGGAAAACTACTACCAGACAAGTTCTCCAATGCAACCAAGTCATACAGCCCTTGCAAGTCATGTACCTGGCTACCCTTCACCCAACCATCCAGTGTTCTGCAAACATAAGACACATACTCCACCCAAGTGCTTGACTCCAGCTTCTTACAGTCCCTGAACTTCTGCCTGCACAGTTCTGGGGCCAAACCATACCCCCTAATTAAGGCTTCCTTCAGGTGGGCATAAGACGTTTGCTCCTCGCTTGGCAAGGCTAACAACGTTTCCCTCCCCTCTGTCACAAAACAGCTTCACAACCCTGCTCTCCAGTCTCTCTCAGGGACTCTGTGGGACCTCATTGCTACCTCATATTAACCCCTGCCCAATATCTTCATTCTTTACAAAATCCTTAATTACTTCCTTATGGATGTAGACCTTCCCTTCTCTAGGGACTGGCAACAAGCGACCACCATTGGAACTGGACTCTGAACTCTTGGCCTTAATGTCCAGCTCCTTCAAACCTCTCTCATGCTCTAATAGCATCCTCTTTTCTTCCATGGCCAGTTTCTGCCTCTCCACCTCCAATCTCTTACTCTCCATGTCATTCTCCTTTCCAACCTGAGCTTTGCAAGCTCCTACTCATGCACTCTATTTCTCTATCTGTCATCCAACTCCTCTGGAGACAGACCTTTTAAAGATACACTGCTGCCATCTCTGGAAGGTACCCTCCCCCCTGACATATTCAACAACCCCTCCTGCTGCCCATCCAAATCTTCTGCCTCATCTAGACGTTCCTCATCTTGCCTACTGGCATTTCTGGATTCCAACCAGGCCCTAGCGCCTTTTGGTATTCCTCCGTTCTGGTGAGGCCTCTCACAGAGATTTTACATTTCTTGCAGATGGCTTTAAGTTGAGACATAGTGGATGAAATAGATGCTGGCTTGGTCAAGATGAGAAAATTGACTGTTCTCAAGTTGCAGAAAATCTAAAAAGAAAATTTCACCAATAGTATGTGGTTGCGTAATGGTCTGCACTATACTAGTAGTATACACCATTCACTGTATGTAAGGCACAAAAGCAAGTCGAGATCCTCACCCCTGACCACTAATGTTAGAAATGAGGGTCTCTAGTTGGCAATGGTTTGCACCTTTGTCCAAGTAGGGATCCCTCTTTCTAGTCAGGGAAAGGGGGATTCACTTCTAAAATAACCTCTGCTCACCCCCTTAGTAGCTTGGCATGAGGAGACAGGCTTATCTCAGAGCCAGTGTGAAAAGAATTTGTACATGCATACAGTAATACAGTGAGAACACTACAAATAGACTCCACACCAGTTTAGAAAAATAAGTAAAACCTTATCTACAGCAAACCAGACCAAAAATGACAAAAATCCACAATACAATGCTGTAAAAATAGTTACTTTCCAAGACAACCTTTGAAATTGCAGAGATAGCTAAAAAACACAGTTCTTCCAAGTCGGTAGCTCCGTCCGGTGCTACCGTGATGCTGAACACGACAAAGTCTAACAGTTCCAGCCAACCGTGTTGGTGCGAGTCAGCAAAAGTGAAGACAGATTTGAAGACAGTACCTTCCTCGTTTGTGGCTGACATGATGGTACGAGCCGGTCGAGGCAAACATCGCGGTTGTGTTACAAAACGGAAGCAGTGCAGGGTGCGGTGCCCTCTCGATGCAGTGCAGGAAGCGGCTCGGTGACGATCTTTCAGACGGCGTCGGTGAGGCCAAGGCTTACAGTGCAGGGTGAGGCTGTGCTTGAGGCAGTGCTGGCAGGCTGCAGTGCAGGGAACAGAGCCTTTTGATATACAGGTCGGGCAGCGACAGTGTCGGTGACGTCCAGGCAGGGTGAAGTGAGGCAGTGCGGAATGCGGAGCCCTCAGGCTGTGGTGTGAGCAACGGCTCAGTGACAATCATCAAGACGGCATTGGTGAGACCAAGGATGATGTGCAAAGTGCGGCGGTGCCTTCTGCAGGGCCTTGAGAACACAGAATCCTGTGACGGACTCGATGACAGAGTCGGTTGCCTGTTTCTTCTGCGGCGACTGGAACCAGTGGTTCCAAAGATGATGCCCAGAAGGATGATGAGGCCTTTGCTGTTCCTGAGACCTCTTTAACAGAGGACAAGCTCAACTTCAAACCCATGGAGACACTGTGCAAGCAGGATACATACACAGTTCCCTTCCTTGGCAGAAACAACCATTGCAGGCCCCAGACAGCACACAGCAAAGGGGCAGTACTCCTCCTCCAGGTTCTTCCAGCTCTTCTCCTTGGAAGAGGGTCCTCTCGATTTTCAGAAGCAGTCTGAAATTCTAGGGTCAGGGCCTCAATATTTATACAGCAACATCCTTTGTTCTCTGGTGGTAAAGAAGCCCTGTGCCCAGCCAAAACCAGTTCTATCCTCTCAAGGGCAGCTGCCTGTCAGGAGGTGGAGACAGCATTGTCCAAAGCAGACCAAGCCCATTCAGGTGTGAAAGGAATCTTCTCCCTCTACTCTAAATGCAGCCCAGGTCTATTCAGCCCAGCCCTGACTCACCTTGGAAAGGCAATACACACCTCACCCCTCCAAGTGACTGTCTGAATAGAATGCATATCCCCAGCCCCTGCTACTCCAAAACCAGACAGTCAATACACAAACTTAGCAGAGGCACACAGAATGGCTAAGCAAGAAAATACCCACTTTCTAAAAGTGGTATTTTCAAACACAGAATGTAAAATTCGTCCTTACTAAAAGATGCATCTTTACATCTGAGTTCAGGCATACTAAACTTTATTTTCCCATCTCGTTCCCATGGGCAGTTATACCTATAAGATGTTAGAAGTTAACTCCCCATTCTATACTATGGGACAGAGAGCCTTGAAATACCGAAAAACTAAAATGGCAGTATTTCACTATCAGGACATGCCACACACATTAGGGCATGTCCTACCTTTCACATACACTGGACCCTGCCCACTGGGGTACCTTAGGTCTATCTTAGGGGTGACTTACATGTAAGAAAAGGGAAGGTTAGGGCCTGGCAAGTGGGTGCACTTGTCAAGTCGACATGGCAGTACTAGACTGCACCAAGACACTGCAGTGGCAGGTCTGAGTTACATTTACAGGCTTCCTATGTGGGTGGCACAATCAGTGCTGCAAGCCCACTAGCAGCATTTAATTTACAGGATCTGGGTGCACATAGTGCACTGTACTAGGGACTGACTAGCAAATCAAATCTGCCAATCAACAAATCACCAATCTATATCAATAATTTACAGAGGGAGTGTTAGACCTGTCAGCCCTTTGGGTGGTCCCTCCTCATCATTATTTATATTGTCCCACTTTTGCCTCAACCCCTGTTTGAATTTTTCCTTTTTGGGAACCACCAGACTTTTTTTTAGTGTTGCTGCAGATTCAGGGAGCCATTTTAGCTACCCCTGAAACTTCTGTCTGAGGGCCTGGAGCACAAAATGGTGGCCACCTGTGACATCACCAGCATCCACTGGAACCTACCAGCACCTTCCAGAACATTCCAGGAGATTCCAGAACTCTGTGACAGTTGGAGACCGTTTAGAATGTTGGGAGGATAAGAGAGGCAGTTGGCAGTTGGAGCTGGCAGTTGGCACCTGACTGGTGAAGAGAGAGGAGCACAACAGTGAAGGAGGAAGGAGTGAAGCAGCAGGGGTGGAAACTTGTGCCTGGAGTGGGGTCCATAAACCCACCCTTGATACTTGTCCCTACTGATGGATCCCAGCCTATAGCCCTGTGTGGGAAGAAGACAGAAGAAACTTATCCTAAGGACCTGGACAGCAGGAACAGGCCTTAGAACCAAGAAAACAGCAAGATTCTGACCTGAGAACTGGTTTCCCTGGAGTCCGGCTTCGAGTAGCCTGAAGACCTGGAGCCCGAGGTGGAGAAGCGGCGCTGACTGAAGTAGCAGACGTCGTACCCGGAGCCGCCTGAGGTCGTGAGAGGGCGCCGACGGAGGTCGTGAGGAATACCAGAGGTCGAGGAGGAAGTGAACCGAGGTCGAGCGAGCGGCGTCATCGGAGGAGTAAAGTCCGCCCTCCGGAGTCGTCGGAGACCGAGGTAGAGGAGCACCGGAGGTCGGGAGTGAGGATCGCACTCCGGAGTCGCCCGGAGCCTGTGAGGAGGAGCACCGGAGGTCGGGGGTGAGGATCGCACCCCGGAGTCGCCGGAAGTCGACATCGAGGCCAGGCCGGCTGACGTCATCGGAGCCGAGAGCGCCATCGGACCGGAGCCGCCCGAAGTCGACATCGTGAGGAGACTGCCCGACGCCGTCGAATCGGAGGTCGAGATCGAACCGAGGCCACCGACATCGGACCGGAACCGCCTACCGGCGTCGTCAAAGAACTGACATTGTGCCGAGGCCGCCGAGACCGAACCGGAACCGCCTCACGGCGTCAACACGACTCCAGCGGCGTCGGAACATCAGAAAAAGGGCAGTAAGTGGAGTAGAGGGCGCCTAAGGCCCTGTGGAGACCTGAGAGACTGCTCTAAGGGGCTAGGGAGGTGCTGAAACCCACCTGACTGTGCCTGGGGTGAACTGGGACTAACCTAGAGAGGTTGTGTGGAGAGAGAAAGCCAGGGCACTGGTATACCCCCCTTGGATCTACCTCAGATTAGGCCTCAGCCTTGTCCCAGCCAGGGAGTAGCCCCCCTCAAGCCTTCCACAACCCTACAAGCTGTGCCTGGGCCATATCAGCCCTTAAGAATTGAAGTGTCATCTGATTATATGAGGGTTGCTGTATACTTTTAATTATTTATTGGGGATACTGTATTTATTGAGTTTTTACCTATTTATTGCTGCACTATATTTATAGGTCCACAGGACTTGTTGGTGTACAATATTTATTGGTACAGTATTTATTGCCTCAAAGTATTTAATTGTCTGTATATATTGCACTTGTATTTATGCCCTGTTATTTATGATCACCCCTATTTATTTCATCAAACAGCCAATATTTATTTGACCTGCACTAATTGAAACTTGTATATTGTGATTGACCTATTTATTTTTCCAATCAGCAACTAAGAGAAAAAGATAAAGAAAGAATATTTTCATAATTTTTACGGTGTAGAGTCGTTTTTGGAACGGATGCACGCATGGTTATTGTATGGGTATATTGTATGCTTAGCACTGCGCCTGTTTCCTGACCACTCGAGCCAAGCTACCACAGTGTGTTCGGGGAGTCCACCACCACCCTGCGGAGTGGGAGTGGGCTGTTTCCAACATAAATTGGTGTTCAGTGGTGGGATAGAGCTGTGCCTACGTATACTCAACAATAACTGTGGGTAGTCCATAGGCCTACACCGGGAGTTTTCTCAAAGCGGCCTTCCTAATTGTGGGTTTTTGTTTTTTCCAAATTTACTCTGGTGGTGGGAGGAGGTATTATTAAGGGTACCCCCCTGCATTGTTACTGCACAAAACCTGTCCTCTAACCTGAGTGGGCAAGATGGAGTTTGTACTAGAGAATCTAGAAACGTACACTGTGGCCCAACTCAGGGAGTTTTGCCAGCGGGAGGGGGTGTACTGTCCCCCAGGAGCAAAGAAGGGTGCACTCCAAACCAGCTTAAGGGCTTGGGGGGAGGCACGCCGAGAAAGCAAGGCTGAGGAGGAAGACAGGGATGGAGAGCCTGACCCCGAGGGGGCTGAGATGTACCAACCTGAGGTGGGGAACCTGTCAGCAGGGCCCAGGACACTTTCTAGGAAGGGCAGCACTGTCTCTAGCGGGGGCTTATCCAGCGTGGAGTTAGCAGATCGGAGAGAGAAAAGACAGCTCACATGGGATTTAGCAAAGCTGGAGAAGGAGAAGGAGGAACAGAGGTTGGCTCATGAGACGGAGAAAGAGAGGATGGCTCATGAGATAAGACTGAAAGAGATAGAGCTTCAGATCCTAAGAATTGGAGCACCAACTGTTCCTAATGGTGGCAGCCAAATCCAAGAGTCCACCAGGGAACCCAAACCTTACCTGCCAAAGGACATAGTAGCTAGCTATGGGGCGGGTGACGACATCGCCAAGTGGCTAGCAGCCTATGAGGTCTCGTTGAGGGCCCATGGGGTTCCAGTGAAGTACTGGGGAGGGGGATTGTATAAGTACATGCCTCCAGCTGGTAGGGATGCTTTATTGGCCCTCGAAGAGGATGAGCAGACCCACTACCCCACCATGAAACTGGCGCTCATCAGAAAGTTTGGACTAACACCTGAAAAGTACAGACAGAAGTTCAGGGGTAGTCACAAGCTGGGCACACAGAATTGGGTGGACTTCCTGGACTATGCAAAGAAGGCACTGGAAGGTTGGATTCAGGGCAGTGAAGTAAGGAACTACGAGGAGCTGTTTGACCTAGTACTGAAGGAACACCTACTCGAGAAATGTTTCCCTGAACTGCGGCAACACCTGGTGGATAGCAAGCTGACCAGCCCCCGGAAGCTTGCTGAGGAGGCGGACATTTGGGCTAGTACCCGGGTGTCCACAAGGGGGACTGGAGGGGATACTCAAAAGGCCGGACAGGGCGCCCCCCAGAAGAAAGAAGGAGGGGAAAAGAAAAAGGAGTTCTCCAAAGGCCCCCAAAATAACTTCCAAGGGAAGGGAACAGGATTCACCTCTAAGGCTAACCCACCCAGAAACCCTAATCCTGGCCAGAGTCAGCAGCCAAGGGTTGTCCATTGCTACGAGTGCGGTGGCGTTGGACACTATAAAGGAGATCCGAAGTGTCAGAAACGATCACCCCCTCCCACTGGAGGAAAGCCCCCCGGAGTAGCTAGTGTAGTGCTCGGGGAGGAGATGCCCTTAACTAAGGGAAGGGAGTGGGCGGGTGTCACTTTAGTGTCCCTGGGAGAACGGGAGATGGTTCCTAAGATCCAGGTGCCCGCAAATACCGCAAAGTATGGGCAGTGGATCACCATCAACGGCCAAAGAGGGGAGGCTCTGAGAGACACAGGAGCCAGTATGACTATGGTGCGTAGCCAACTGGTGTCTCCAGAGCAGGTAATTCCCGATGTACTCCACCCAGCCGCGATGGCTGACGGCAGAACAGGTCACTATCCAGTGGCCGAGGTTCCCTTTGAATGGGGGGGGGTTGCAGGTTCACTTCGAGTTGCCGTAAGCCCTGCCGTGCCAGTCGATTGTCTGCTGGGCAATGACATGGAGCACAACGCTTGGAAGGAGGTGGAATACCGGACTCACACCGAGATGCTGGGTACACCTGACTGGGCCTGTGTTAGCACAAGGTCCGAGACTACCCGAAGAGGGAGTTCATTCCGGCTGGAGCCTGGAACAAAGGCCCAGCCAGCTGCCAGTCAAGGGAAGAACCGAGGACAGGAGGAGCCTGCCTCGGCGTCTCCACCCCGTAGGACGGATAGGCCACCGGAGGTGGTGGACCAGGAGTCTGCGGAGGGGGACGTTACCAACCTGGAGGACCTACCCATCCCGGCCGAGTGGCACGTGGAGGGAGGCCCGTCCAGGGAGGAATTCTGCCAGGGCCAGAGGGAGTGACCTACCCTTGAGGGGCTGAGGCGACAGGCCGAAGCCCAGGCAGCAGGGAACGTTGAAGGGAACTACAGTGTTTACTGGGAGGATGGCCTCCTCTACAGTGAACCCAAGGCACCCCTACATGGATCGTCACGAGCCTTGGTAGTTCCTCAACGTTATCGAGCCTTCCTTTTAGAGTTGGCTCACGAGATACCATTGGCAGGACACCTGGGGCAAGACAAGACCTTCGCCCGTCTTGTCCCACACTTTTATTGGCCTCAGATGAAAGTGTCGTCCGATACCTACTGCCGGACATGTGTGTCTTGCCAAGCCAGTGGGAAAACAGGGGTGAAGCTGAAAGCTCCCCTGGAACCACTCCCTGTCGTTAGCACCCCCTTTGAAAGGGTGGGCGTCGACATTGTGGGTCCATTATATCCACCGACTACAGCTGGTCACAGGTTTATCTTGGTTCTGGTGGATCATGCCACACGGTACCCAGAGGCAATACCTCTGAGGACCATAACAGCACCTGTTGTGGCTAGGGCCCTGATGGGAATCTTTACCCGAGTGGGTTTTCCCAAGGAAGTTGTGTCCGACAGGGGGACCAACTTCATGTCAGCATATATGCGGGCAATGTGGAAGGAGTGTGGAGTGACATACCGGTTCACCACTCCTTACCACCCCCAGACCAATGGTCTGGTGGAGAGGTTTAACAAAACCTTAAAAGGCATGATCAGAAGTCTGCCTGAAAGCCTGCGGAGGAAATGGGACGTCCTCCTACCCTGTTTACTTTTTTCCTACAGGGAAGTGCCACAGAAGGGAGTGGGCTTCAGCCCCTTCGAGCTTCTGTATGGGCACCCTGTACGTGGACCTCTTAACCTGGTGAGAGACGGATGGGAAAGAACTCCCAGAAAGCTCCCCCAGGATGTGGTGAGCTACATGCTGGCCTTCCGGAGCCAAATGGCTAAGTTGTGGAAGCAAGCTTCTGACAACTTGGAAGCCAGCCAAGCAGTAATGAAGGCGTGGTATGACCACAACGCTCACCCGGTGGAGTTGGAGCCTGGCCAGAAGGTGTGGGTGATCGAACCAGGAGAGCTTAGTGCCCTCCAGGATCGCTGGTCAGGACCCTATGAGGTGTTGGAGAAGAAGGGAAAGGCTACCTACTTGGTGGACCTGAAGACCCCTCGTCAGCCCCTGCGGGTGCTGCATGCCAACCGCCTCAAACCCCACCACGAGAGGCCCGAAGTCATCTTGATGATGGTGACTGACGGAGGAGAGGACGTGGAAAGCGAGCCTCTCCCTGATCTGTTTGCGTCTCAGGAAAAGGATGGGTCGGTGGAGGGAGTGATTCTCTCCCCATCTCTAACTCCTGAACAGCAGGAGGACTGTCGCCAGGCCCTGGGGCAGTACTCTGCGTTGTTCTCCCTTGTCCCGGGTAGGACTCACCTGTGCGTCCATGACGTGGACACAGGAGACAGCCCACCTGTGAAGTCCAAGATCTACCGGATGTCAGACAAGGTGAAGGCCAGCATTCATAGTGAAGTCACTAAGATGCTGGAGCTAGGAGTGATTGAACCTTCTAGCAGCCCCTGGTCCAGTCCGGTGGTGTTAGTACCGAAAGCTGCACCACCGGGTGGCCAACCAGAACTGAGGTTCTGTGTGGACTACCGGGGACTGAATTCAGTGACAAAGACTGATGCACATCCGATCCCTAGGGCGGATGAATTAATTGACCGGCTGGGAGCTGCCCAATATCTAAGTACCTTTGACCTTACTTCGGGGTACTGGCAGATCTCTTTGACTGATGGAGCAAGGGAAAGGTCAGCCTTCTCCACGCCCAATGGCCACTACCAGTTCTGTGTGATGCCCTTTGGGCTCAAGAACGCACCTGCCACGTTTCAGCGCCTGGTAAACCAGATCCTCACCGGAATGGAGAGTTTCTCTGCTGCTTATCTGGATGACATAGCCGTCTTCAGTAACAGCTGGGAGGATCACTTGCGTCACCTGCAAGCTGTTCTCCAGGCCCTGAGACAAGCTGGATTGACGATCAAGGCCAGCAAGTGCCAGATCGGGCAGGGGTCGGTAGTGTACCTTGGACACTTGGTGGGTAGGGGAACGGTGCAACCCCTCCAGGCGAAGATCGAGGCCATCATGGCCTGGGAACCCCCCAAGACACAGACTGAGGTCCGAGCATTTTTGGGCCTCACGGGATACTATCGCCGCTTCGTGAAGGGGTACGGTACCATCGTAGCCCCTCTCACGGAGCTCACGTCCAAGAAACAACCTCGACGGGTAGTCTGGACGGAGGCTTGTCAGCAAGCCTTTGAGAAATTGAAGAAAGCCATGTGCGAGGCCCCGGTCTTAAGGGCCCCAGACTTTTCCAAGAAGTTCATTGTCCAGACAGATGCATCAGAACATGGCATTGGGGCAGTGTTATCGCAACTCAACGAAGAGGGTCTGGATCAACCCGTGGTCTTCCTATCCAGGAGACTACTTCCCAGGGAACAGAAGTGGAGTGCAATAGAGCGTGAAGCCTTTGCAGTGGTATGGGCTCTGAAGAAGTTGCGGCCATACCTGTTTGGCTCGCACTTCCTAGTTCAGACCGACCACAGACCCCTTCGTTGGCTGATGCAAATGAAGGGGGAGAATCCCAAGTTGTTGAGGTGGTCTATTTCCCTACAGGGGATGGACTTTCAGGTGGAACATCGGCCTGGAGTGGACCACACCAATGCAGACGGTCTCTCAAGGTATTTCCGCCTTAGTGATGAGAACTCCCAAGGGGTTGGGTAGCTCTCCCCACTTTCAGCTGGGGGGGACGCGTGTTAGACCTGTCAGCCCTTTGGGTGGTCCCTCCTCATCATTATTTATATTGTCCCACTTTTGCCTCAACCCCTGTTTGAATTTTTCCTTTTTGGGAACCACCAGACTTTTTTTTAGTGTTGCTGCAGATTCAGGGAGCCATTTTAGCTACCCCTGAAACTTCTGTCTGAGGGCCTGGAGCACAAAATGGTGGCCACCTGTGACATCACCAGCATCCACTGGAACCTACCAGCACCTTCCAGAACATTCCAGGAGATTCCAGAACTCTGTGACAGTTGGAGACCGTTTAGAATGTTGGGAGGATAAGAGAGGCAGTTGGCAGTTGGAGCTGGCAGTTGGCACCTGACTGGTGAAGAGAGAGGAGCACAACAGTGAAGGAGGAAGGAGTGAAGCAGCAGGGGTGGAAACTTGTGCCTGGAGTGGGGTCCATAAACCCACCCTTGATACTTGTCCCTACTGATGGATCCCAGCCTATAGCCCTGTGTGGGAAGAAGACAGAAGAAACTTATCCTAAGGACCTGGACAGCAGGAACAGGCCTTAGAACCAAGAAAACAGCAAGATTCTGACCTGAGAACTGGTTTCCCTGGAGTCCGGCGTCGAGTAGCCTGAAGACCTGGAGCCCGAGGTGGAGAAGCGGCGCTGACTGAAGTAGCAGACGTCGTACCCGGAGCCGCCTGAGGTCGTGAGAGGGCGCCGACGGAGGTCGTGAGGAATACCAGAGGTCGAGGAGGAAGTGAACCGAGGTCGAGCGAGCGGCGTCATCGGAGGAGTGAAGTCCGCCCTCCGGAGTCGTCGGAGACCGAGGTAGAGGAGCACCGGAGGTCGGGAGTGAGGATCGCACTCCGGAGTCGCCCGGAGCCTGTGAGGAGGAGCACCGGAGGTCGGGGGTGAGGATCGCACCCCGGAGTCGCCGGAAGTCGACATCGAGGCCAGGCCGGCTGACGTCATCGGAGCCGAGAGCGCCATCGGACCGGAGCCGCCCGAAGTCGACATCGTGAGGAGACTGCCCGACGCCGTCGAATCGGAGGTCGAGATCGAACCGAGGCCACCGACATCGGACCGGAACCGCCTACCGGCGTCGTCAAAGAACTGACATTGTGCCGAGGCCGCCGAGACCGAACCGGAACCGCCTCACGGCGTCGACACGACTCCAGCGGCGTCGGAACATCAGAAAAAGGGCAGTAAGTGGAGTAGAGGGCGCCTAAGGCCCTGTGGAGACCTGAGAGACTGCTCTAAGGGGCTAGGGAGGTGCTGAAACCCACCTGACTGTGCCTGGGGTGAACTGGGACTAACCTAGAGAGGTTGTGTGGAGAGAGAAAGCCAGGGCACTGGTATACCCCCCTTGGATCTACCTCAGATTAGGCCTCAGCCTTGTCCCAGCCAGGGAGTAGCCCCCCTCAAGCCTTCCACAACCCTACAAGCTGTGCCTGGGCCATATCAGCCCTTAAGAATTGAAGTGTCATCTGATTATATGAGGGTTGCTGTATACTTTTAATTATTTATTGGGGATACTGTATTTATTGAGTTTTTACCTATTTATTGCTGCACTATATTTATAGGTCCACAGGACTTGTTGGTGTACAATATTTATTGGTACAGTATTTATTGCCTCAAAGTATTTAATTGTCTGTATATATTGCACTTGTATTTATGCCCTGTTATTTATGATCACCCCTATTTATTTCATCAAACAGCCAATATTTATTTGACCTGCACTAATTGAAACTTGTATATTGTGATTGACCTATTTATTTTTCCAATCAGCAACTAAGAGAAAAAGATAAAGAAAGAATATTTTCATAATTTTTACGGTGTAGAGTCGTTTTTGGAACGGATGCACGCATGGTTATTGTATGGGTATATTGTATGCTTAGCACTGCGCCTGTTTCCTGACCACTCGAGCCAAGCTACCACAGTGTGTTCGGGGAGTCCACCACCACCCTGCGGAGTGGGAGTGGGCTGTTTCCAACATAAATTGGTGTTCAGTGGTGGGATGCACTTGCACTTTGGCACTGAACAGCTGTGGAAAAGTGCCCAAAGCATCTAGACAAGCAAAACGAAGTCCAATACACAGCAAAATAACAGGAGGCAAAAGCCAAAAATACATGGGGAACCTACACGAATGATGCCAGGTCTAACAAGCGGCTTTGAAAAGGAGTACAGTATAAAGACAAAATACCTCCATGTGCTCTCAGGGCAGGCCTGCTTGGCAGGCCTTTCATTTCCCAGACACTACTGGTATGTATCCGTTTCACCAGGTTGAGGCGCTGGGCTCCAATGCACCCGCTCCATTACAGTGTGCCAAGAAGACCTGTGTGGAGAGAACAGGCACAGATTCCCCACTGTAAGCGAACACAGTCGAAATGAATGTCAGGTCATTTTTAAGAATATGTTTTAAAAAATTTGAATGTATGAAATGAGTGATACAATCTCGAGCATTGTCTTAGGAGGTCAGAAACATGTCTTTGGAGGGTCACTAAATTTACAGCTGGCAGTGGCAGGATTTCAATCAGTGCACCCACTACTGGCAGGAGATTTGCACTGAAAGTTGCAATAACCAATGTCCGACTAATGCAAAACATCATTTAACTCCATGAAAATGTCATCTTGCTGATAGGTCAAGCCACATGTCATTTTGCCCTCACCATTCAGTCCAAACGCTGGCGCCAAAACTGCTACCTGACCCAGCTACCAGTCCATAGCATGTAGTCTGTCCTCGTGGTTGACCCAGACACACAAGCTTCTGCCGGACTACAACACCCACTCCCCCTCTCACATGGGGACAGAGCCTGGTCACAGTAACGTGATTTCAAACCACCACTGCAGTGCAAACATGTCAATGTGCAGAGGCCCAATTGCGTAACCGGTGTCTGAAGTGATGGACACAGAAGCCCCCTCAATGCTTCAGTTAATGAGCTGCAAGGGTCTTTAGCCCCTAGCTGGTGTAAACACGAAAACTGACAGAATCGACTATGGTCATATGTGGGGAAAACACATGGACATTGGGATAATTACACAATTTCACTAAAGTGGTCTCGCTGCTGCCTCCGTGCTGTAACTTTTCAGCACAAGTTCAAGTTTCTGGGATCAAGAAAACCCTTAATCTAAACCCAACAATCGTTAAACATTTTATTTTTATACATGCCGTAGAATAAAAGTTCCTATGAAGCTATTGTACAAATTCGAAAGTCAATAGGTTCTTCCTCGAGGGTCGCATCATTCCAGCACCACACGAACATGATTTGTTTCTGTACCTCCAGAGAGCAAATTCATGAATGCATATAAAAGCCAGTTTAGCATACAGGAGGTACCGGGCTTTGCGCGTGCCTCAGTCTCGTGCGAGGTATGTTATTGATGTGTGTTGGGTTGTTAGTTCTGTGTGTGCCCCATTGTCATGTGCACTGTGTGCTTTGGAGTGTACTTTGTATTATAGATTCTTTCCCTATGTGTACATCATGCTCTGTGTGCTCTTCACAGAGATGTTTTAAGGCATGGGCAGAGTAGGCAATTGCCATGGGCCTCCACCGTCTAGGTCCCCCCCCCCCGGAAAGATGGCATTTCTGTCTCTATCTCAATGCCTATCAATCTCAACCTCTCTCCTTTTCATTTGCCCACCTATACAGCTCACTCTGTCTGTCTCTGCCCTGTGTCAGTACACAGATTTTGGGGATCTGGGAAAAACATATTCCGGCTGTTTTTGTGTGACCCCAGGCCAGAACCTTTTACCATCATTCATTATAGTATGGCAAAATAAGGGCTTAAATTAGTAGATAATTGACAATAATAAACAAAGTTTAAACTTACTACTAACAGAGGGCCCCAATATAAGTCTTGCTCGGGCCCAAAAATCCAGAAGTTGACACTTGCTATTGGGGTGCATTTTCTATTGTTATATTTTAGGTTGAGCTTCGGCACGCATGCGTTGTATGCAAGACCGCTTGTATTCACTATCAGCGTGTAATCGGCATGTAATCCCACCAGCTGCTCACCATAGGTTCACTCTAAGTGCTTATATGTTTGAGTGTGGCCTACTTCTTTTATTTCCTGCTCAGCGAGGGAGAAGGAAACCAGGCTTGTAGCACACAATATATGTTGGTATTTCCTGCTTTATTATATGTTTTTTTACAGTCAGGTATTTCCTGCTGGTTATATATTTTTCAACACCACTCTTCATCTTTATTTCTTTCTTAGGAATATTAGGTTCAGTTTAGTTGAGTAAAATTGAGCCAATGTGTAAGACTATGAAGACCGGTGTGCATTTGTCCATACGAAAGACTGGAAATATGCAATGAAATTAAAATAAAAGAAGCATGCTATATAGTGCAAAGGATTGTGGGCATGCTTGCATCACACAAAATGTTAAAACATTGGGGGGCAGATTTACAAGCCCCTTGCGCCACTTTTGCGTTACTTTTAACATGGGAAAAGTGACGCAAAAGTGGAGCAAGGGGCTTGTAAATCTGCCCCTGGGTTTGCAAGACGCTCTTCCTTGTCCTTTACCTAGTCCCACTTCCGGTCCCACCGGCACTTCCACTCCGATTCCACACTCCACTTCTGCAGCGACTGCACTCTGTCAGCCAAACATTAATCAGAATAAGAGTGCCGGCATCAACAATGTTCCTTTAAGGGCCTACATCTGCACAACACATTAGATGTGCATATAACTAAGGTTTCTTGTGGCAATGTTCGGCTGCTTCCCTTTGGTTGGACGGATGCCAGGTGTGCTGATAACCCCGCCTCCTCCCCTTTCTCGGCTTACACCACACAAACGTTTCACTTGCTACCAGCACAGTAATTAAACCAGGAATCACCCTCCCCACTCAGCAGCACATTTTTCCAAAGAAAGGCAGTCCAAGACACTGAGCGCTGATGAATTAAATCAAACTAGAGTGGCCAATTGCCGACAATCTCTTGTCTGTTGCTTGAGCCGCACCCAAGAAACTGGGCATCGCTAATAAACATCGGACAGTATGAAAGTCAAAAAGCAAGGACACTACAGGAATGCATCACGTCTGTGAGAGTTAACCTGCCATCATCTCTCTTCTGGAACGTGTGCTTCCATGAAGGAGCATATACGATATACATTTGACTGATCACGTCATGTTGGCAGGACACCATGTTTCCAGTTCCTCGCTCTTATGTTACAAATAGTACTTATAAGGTGTTATAGTACAAACATTTTTATTAGTGCAAACCAAGACTATAACTCCCAGAATGCATTCGATTGTCAAATGAAAAGCTTGAAAGGGCCATATGTAGGAAGCTCAATACCGGTCTGTAACGGCCGATTTTCGGTAAAAATCCCGTTACCGACCGGTATTCAGGCTTTTGGTATGTAGGGGGCACATTTCAGGATAAGGTAATTTACCGAATCCTGAAATGATATGTAGGGGGAGTGTGTGGGTGTTGTGGGGATTCGTTATTTACCACCAACTAAAAGTTGGTGGTAAATGATGAATGGCTGTGAAAAAGCATTTTTTTGCACTTAGAAGTGTGCAATGTGGCAGACATACATGCCCTTAGGGCATGTATGTGTGCCACATGTGCACACATGCAGGAATCAGGGGTGCAACAGGGTGTCACTGTGACACCCTGCCACCCTTGATAGTGCTCCCCTCATTACCAAATCGGTACTTACCGATTCGGTAATGGTAACTGGCTTCCCATTGATTCCTATGGGCCTCCTGGCCGACCCATTCCGAATCGGTAAATATTACTGATGGATTACCTACATAGCATTTACCACTTCATAAATACCGAATCGGTAAAATTCGGTATTTATGAAGTGGTAAATGTTAGGCCACCTACATATGGCCCACAGTGTTCTCCCTACACAAGCTGCTTTTACATGTCTGTTCAGAACGATTGGGAAATTAAAGGTACTTTCAGGTAGAACCATTTACATCAAACATCTTGTAGGCTTAATCGACTGCAGTTCCACACAATATGGAATAGCCTGAGATTAAATCATCCTGGTGCGCTACTTTTTAATTTTGGACGTTTTCAGTTTAATCCACATCTGCAGCCTTTAACCCCACATGTCATCACTCCGACAACTAACTTCATTTTTAGCACACTTTCTTTCTAGTGGCTGTCCTATGGTGGTACTAAGAGACAGGATTTTTAATCCCGGCAAATTCTTCACCAAGCTGTATACACCATTGTTGTCAGTTTGAACGAAGGTCATTTGATGTTTGAATAACTGTGGACAGACAGAGGAAGCCATTCAGCCCTGACTGCCTCATCAGGCATCAATTGAGATCAGAAAGCTATAAAAGGAGATAGAATATCTGTAGTTCTTGCAGTCAAAGTTTCCAACCTATAACAATTCACAACCAAACACCAGATTTCATTGAAGTACTTCAATTGATCAGGAACTCTGAAGACTGCTATTCAATCTTGCATACATTTAACAGGCAAAGTGAGCTGGCGTACCTCAGATTAAAGGAGTAGTCAGAAAATTAAATACCTCCCTCTTTAGACCAAAGATCTTATGGCACCAAGCAAGTGAAGAAAGTCATTGCGATCCTCCCCAGACAAGCTTGCTTAACTCTTCCACCAACGGATCTATCCTTTCATCTTTTCATCTTTCCATCCACCTGCTGATATCCACCATTTCATCCTTAAATTCTGTCATCCATTCAGTCTTTCCTCCAACATTCAGTCTATCACCATTCCATCCATCCATTAGCCCATGCATATCCAAAACTCTCCGTCTATCTTTAAACCTATCCATAACAAAAACCGATCCTTTCACTCAGTCATCTATCCTGTCACTTATCCATCCCCCTTTTATCCATTCATCAATCCATCCATCCTTTCAGCCATTGATCCATCCACCCATTCTTTCACTCATCCACTTACCCTGCAATCCACTTCATCCATCCATCCTTTCACTCAGCCATCCATCCTTTCACCCTTCAAACCATCCATTTACCTTTTTACTCCTACATCCTTTTACTCATCCATCCATCACTTTTCTGCCCATCCACTCACCCTCCCACTAATCCATCCTTCCACCCTTTCATTCAGCCATCTATTTACCCTCCCTGTAACTCTTCCATCCTTTCACTCACTCACTCACTCACTCACTCACTCACTCACTCACTCACTCACTCACTCACTCACTCACTCACTCACTCACTCACTCACTCATCCATCCTTTCTCTTATCCATCCATTCATTCACACATACATTCAACCATTTATCCTTTCACTCATTCATCCATCCACTTTAAATCATCCATCCTTACGTCAATCCTTTTGCCCATCCATTCATCTCACCTGCGATCCACCATTTCATTCACACATCTATCCATCCTTCCTTTAACTCACTCATCCTTCCATCCATTCACCCTTTCACGCATCAATCAGTTCATCCTTTCATCCAGCCATCGATCTATCCTACTTGTCACTCGTTCATTCTTTCTCTCATCCTTCCTTAGATCCACCCTTTACTCACCCATCTATACATTATCCATTCATCCACCCTTTCGACTGGTCCATCCATCGAGCCTCTCACCAATCCATTCATGATCCAGTTACTCTTTCATACATCATCCATCCCTTCAATCATGAATCATCATCTTTTCTCTCATACATCCACCCTTTTACACATTAATTCATACGACGTCCATCCATTTTCCATATCACTCATCCACCCATATATCCTTCCTTTCACTCATTTATCCATGCATCTATCCACCTATCTGTTCACTCACCCACCCATCCACCATTTCGCTCATCCATCCACTAAACTTCCAACACTTTCATGTTAATTATCAGCCTTTGCCTGGCAAGTTGCAGACAGAAGAGGGCCAATCAAAAACCCCACCCCTGCTGTAGCTACTAAAGCGGGGGGCTGACGATGCCTCTAACTCAGATGGTACTGGTTTAGATTGCCAACATCTTACGGTCAAATTTTGGCCACCATTGCATTTCTATATAGCGTTTCCTCCCTACTGTAGCTTTCTTCTGCATAACTCAGCAGTCACAGAGTTGTTGCAAGCCCAGGGGAATAATTAATACCTATACATGTACAGAAATGGACTGTGGTAGTGCAACATAGTGCACCAAGTGCTGTATATTCCTATCCAGGATCCTCTAGTGAAGGCATATGGTAGTGCAATATTTAATGCACTGCTATTATTTAACAGCGGTAGCAGAGGTTCTTTGTTTTTACCCCTTTTGACATGTTGTACCACAGCCCCCCACCTTCCACGAGCCTTTAGTGTGTAATTTGGTATACAGAGGTCTGCCATGCAGATACTATTTGATTTACACGTAAACTCCACTACATACCATGCCACAACACAAAATACCATTCCACATAATTACACTCCATAACACACAATCCAGCTCCACATAATTCCAGTACACTCAATACCACATAATTACTATCCACGGGCCAGATTCACAGAACTAATTTAAGACCAAAATGAGTAAGTTACTCAAAATGAGTAAGTTACTCAAAATAAGTACGTTACTCATTTTGGTTTTCACAGAAGGCACTTACTCATCAATGAGTAAGTGCCTTCTGTGAATACCAGAATGAGTAAGCTACTCAAAATGAGTAAGTTACTCATTTTGGTATTCACAGAAGGCACTTACTCATCAATGAGTAAGTGCCTTCTGTGAATACCAAAATGAGTAAGTGTCTACTGTGAATACCAAAATGAGTAAGTGCCTTCTGTGAATACCAAAGTTTAGGATTTTGTCTTGTTAGTTCTGTGAATCGGGCCCCACATGTTTCCACTGCACACCATGCTACATGATTCCACTACACAAATCCACTCCACACCATACAGTTCCATGCCACACAATTCCACAATTAACAATTCCACTCCAACCCACATATTTCCACTACACACCACATACATACACTCCATAACACATGGGTTAAAAACATTGTAATTTACAACAGTGCTAACTTAAGCGAAATGCAAGAACTATTGCATTTCCAATATGTGCTTCTGTTTTGGCAACATGTGTGGGTAAAACATAAAATTGGCCTTGTGATTCTCCCCATCACAATCACATCGAATAAATTCCAATGGCCCTAGGGGACCAGCAATATACTGCACAATTGTTTGCACAGAGCATTATTTAAAATTTGTCTTTTTTGTTTTTCTTAATATAGCTGCTCCTGCTGGTCCAACCAGACTACCCAACAGGCAGGATAGTCTGGCCCGTTTGCGGTGGCAGAGGCTGGAGCACATCCAGTAGAAATACTAGCAGCTGGCGGTCATGGAAGAGGAGAAGGAGGAAATTAATGCACAACAGTCGGGCCCAATTGCAGCCGGTCCCCCTCAGCCTCCAGCCTCCTGGCCATACCATCGCTGGTGCCGCCGCCAGCCAACTGCTGCCACCCGCCACCACAATGGCAACAGACCATTGCTGTGCCCCATCGTGCAGTGGCTAGACACCATTGAGGGCCGGCTCACTGCGATGGAGCAGAGCCTGGATCAGCTCTGGACCGGCATCCATAATGTTCTCTTCTAGCCCTGTTTTAGTTTTGTTTTTATGGGGACAGATTTGTTTGTTGGTGAGGCTGAGTGGAGAGGGTGGTAAGGGAGTTGGGACTATAGAGATTTTTCTTGATAATTTCGAGTTTTGGAGCTTTTGTTAGGTTTGGGAGAGGGGTGGGAATATTGTTTGGGTGGAGAAGGTTGGTTGCTTCGTAAATAAATAAAGGGAAATATATTTTTTTAATCTAAATGTATGCCTGAAGTAATTTCTTTTACTTTTACTTTTACTTTGCGCTGCTGCCTTCAAGTAGTTTACGCAGCCTGTTTATGTGCTTGTAACATAAGAGAGAGAGTAGCACTTAGTTATAGAGTCTAGGCTTATACTTCTCTAACTATTTTGACCTTTATGGGGAATGCTGACATGATGACTTATATTGTGTAGAACTATCTAGATAAAAAAGCAGTCACAGTTAATTTATTTCTTACTCAGTTAAAATTATATCCATACTGGTTGTCTTACCTGAAGGTACATGCAGGAATAACAGGGGAGGAATCACAACTTCACAAGTGAGGCTCCACTTCCAGTTTCACCCAGGTGAGCACCAACTGTAGGATTGATGTGAATGAGTGATTTATTATCCATCTTGGCAACTAAATGGAAGTAGAAAGACTGAGTAAGTCGGTTATATATTTATTAAAGATTTACAAAGAATTGACACCACCTGAGTACTACGTGATGACACAATGAGAACGCCTGATTGCGCTAAAATTGAAAAAATAGCAATGCTAGTAAGTTTTGGCTAATGTGGAGCTAGCTATATTATTTGTGAAATCCTCAAGTTATAAAAAATGGACTCAAAATCTAGAGTGGACAAGCTTAGGTTAGGCGTTTATGATTAGGCAACTCATGCCTGAATGATGATGCTGATGACTGATTTTCTTCATTCTATATCTAAAAAACAAATAAAGATCATTTTTAATGCACAGGTTGGTAATGGGGTTGTGTCGGCTACTGCATAGAAGATTCCACAGTAAGTTGGTATTGCTTTCACCATATCCGCCCGACCAAGTGTGTGATTCATTGATGGTGCAATTGTAGTCACACCTCAATAAATCACACAGCTCGGGGGAAGAGAGTTAGAGGTTTGATGAATGGATGGGTAATAGGATTTGGGGAAAGGTTTGACAAATACAAACACTACAACACAAGGCTAACATTAATCTGGGTAATAAGCAGCAGCACATCATTCCCCATCAATCTGTTGTTAGAAGGAAACAAAGGAATAAGTATGACAGAGTACAGATACATGCATTGCAAACAGTCCTTCTGCCCCCAAGACCCAGTTTATCATATATCTAAATGACCTGTCTTCTAGGTCGGGGAGTGAACCCACTCATTTCTCTTAGTTAATATGATTGTTAAACAGCAAAATGATACTGTATTGCAAAATTGAGTGGTGTGTCTGCATTCTTCCCAGGAACGTCCACTCTTTGGGGCATGATTGTCTGCACTGGTTTAGAAGGGAAGCAGGAGTGTTGTTGAGGTCACCCACCTTTCGCCTTTCGTTCATGGAGGAGACTAGAAGAAGGCCTGTGGATTGTAAAAGAGAAACTGTATTTTGAGTTCAAGGAGAAGGATGGAAAGAAGATAAGGTTCACTAGGAGTGTATCAAGAAGACTCAAAGGCAGCGCAAAAAAAACAAAAGGAGACTCAGGCTATCACTTTTCCAACACACACTCAGCAGCATTTCACAAACACACCTCTCTCTATTCCACATAGCTAAGTACTAGGCCTCAGACTCTTGGTTTACTTTTGAACTGAAGTCAATACTCGATAACTTCTTGCTTCTAGCTATTAATGAGGAAGTCCTGCATCTCCTGTCCTGAGTTCTTCCACGATACTCCTCCAGTCCTGACTCCGAGTGACGTTGTCCCAGAGCAGTCATCATCATCATGAATTACAATGACCCGAGCAAGCTAGACGTGGAGTGCACTGGTCTTGAAGAACAAGTAGAGAAATAGAATTGCAGTATTTTGCATAGGTTTTTGTTTGTTAATTAAAGTGACTGCTCTGGTCTGTGAAGAAAGAGAAAAAAGGAGAACACCCTGTAATTAAATCTGGCTACGTGTGAAAGGGCTGATCTGCTGTATAGAAGAAAAATGAGTGCCTATCACTCAATCCCCAAACAATGCACATTAACAATCCACATTGGAATTTGGTATTGGCAGGCTGTCTTGTACATAATAAAATAACTTTATGGGGCAGCCCTACTAGTGCTAAGGGATGCAAAAAGGAATAGGCATGAGAGGGGGGCAGGCATTACCCCCAATGTCATGAAGGAATTGTGGAGGCTTCTTCAATGCACACTAGTACAGCTGCAATCCAGCAATATATATGTGACTAATAAAAAAGGTGGGGCAGTATAAATCTGACACAAAAATAATAATATTCCTCTGGCTTTTTTTCTTTGTTTCTTTGCAAAGAAAGAACTAAGTTCAAAGAGAAAAACATTTAAAAGTTCTATGGGGCCACTGGCATACTTAGTCCGGGAAGTAGAGTTCACCCACAAACTAAGGTGGTTCACCCAGAAGTTGGTCAGCTAACATATTTGATTCAATTACATCCTTCTCCTCCTTTGCTGCTGTTTCAGGAATGGTGTAATTGTGTGGTATACAATGTTGGTTGATTTTGATCATAGTCAATCTCTCCACATCTTAATTCAAGAGACTGGTCCTTCTCACTGTGACCACCAAACCAGCTGCACTAAGCAAACATTCAGCAGACACACAGGTGGCAGAACAAGCCAGATACTCTGAGCTCTGGCCATTGGCACATCTTCCAATACCAATACATCAATGGATTTTGATCCGCATAGACCTCTTTTGGATTATCTAGATACTCCTGGAACATTCTGTTGATGGTCATTCGTGCTACCACTTGTTCAATCTGTTTTCCATTGCCTCTGCACTGGAATTGAGCCCTGCCAATTGAAACCAATACAATGCAGAGGTTGGGTCCGGTCCATCTTTTGCTGTTGTTGCTGGTGTTGTGGTTGATGGTGGTGTTGGCTGCTGTGAGACAAGACTGCCCTCTCTGAAAGCTGAAGGCGACACCCCAGAATTGCGGGGTGGGACTAGAATTTTCAGCCGTTCTTCTTCCAAGTGTCTGTCTTGCTCTACAATCCACCTCCTGTATTTTAAAACATCCCCTTCAGAAAAAGGGATGAAAGTGGGCAGAACTTCTTTGTGCCGTAGATCAAGTAGTGTGTCACATATGTACTCTTTGGACCCGAAGATGTCATGTTGCAGCATTATATTAGAAAGCCAAGCACAGGACTAAGGTCTCAACCAAGGCATGTGCTTCTGTGTTTTCAGCCACACCTGCAGGGGCAAACCTTTCAGATGCCGTCTTTACCTGGTTTTGTAGGAGATGCAAAAATGGGATAGCTTGGCCTGTCATACTGTCCTCCTTGTTAACTTCCTGTGTGAAAACCTCAAAAGGGAGTTGCATCTGTGTCAGGTATTTGACTAGGCCCCATTTGTCCCCATCAATGGTCCTAGCTTTCCCAACTGCATCTCCTCCTCTTTGAATGACATAGTCATTGTTCTGTTTGTAGTGCTCAAACAGATGTAGCAGTATTTAAAAGGTGGAGTTCCAACATGTTGGCACCTCCAGTATCAGGGCTTTAACTCATGCTCTACTATTATGCAGAATGATCCACAGCAGCTTCCGGGCTATAAAAGAACGGCTGAAATTAGTGCAGATTCTTCCGCAGGTGGTCAGTATGTTGCTGACTATGTCTCCCTTTTTGAGGAAGTCTTGCACCACCAGGTTAATGCAATTGGCCAAACACAGGACCCTGAAATAGCCTCCATCTGACACGGCCTTGACTATGTTACTGCCATTGTCCGTGGCAACAAATCCAATTCTAAGACCTCTGGGTCACAGCCATTCATACACTTTGCTGTTAAATTGCTCCAAGATGTTTACAGCAGTATGTGATTTCTCCATCACGAACATGGCCACTGTTGCAAGCCACCAAATGCTCCAAAAACTTTCTTCACGGCTAAGCCCTTAAAATATCTTTTGCTTTACCCCGGCAAAAGAGTTCCAGTGTGCAGTGATGCACATGTAACCAGTCACCTGACAACTGGCCCACATGTCTGTCATCAGGTGGATGGTGTGAACAATACTTTGCTGCAAAGCTTGCTCAATCAACTGCAGCGCATTGTGATGCATCACTGAATCAGCAACTCTGGCAAAATAGATATGACTTGGTACCTTCCATTTCGGGCAGATGGGTGCCACAAATTCTAAGAATGCCACTCCTTCCAAAAAAAAGGAAGGCGGTCCAGCGCTAACATTTTTGCCAGCTTCTCATTGTACAAAGGTGCAGTTGGGTAGTTTAGCTCCTAGGGCCCCTCCTTCTTATTCTCTTGGGGCACTGACACAGGCGTCTTTTAAAAAGTAGATGCTAGTGGTAGACTCAATGAGTATTATGGTGTTAGGGCAGTTACTGTATGGCGGGGTGTCTCTACCATCTCACTCTTTGCGTGAAGATGCCACCCTCTTCTACCTCATCATCACCTTCCACTGTTATTGGACTTGTAACTGATGATCCTTGGCTCTTACCACCACCACAACCATGTTCAGAATTTTTTTTAAGGTGCTCCTCCCACTTTATTGTGCTGTGTTTTTCATATTGGTCGTCTGCCTCCAGTACCATAATGTGTACGTGGCTTACCTTGACAAATATTTGTGCAGCAAATGGTACATGCTGTAATGTGCTCCCCCTCTTTGCTATCAGTAAAAATTGGGGAGGGGTACTTTTTTTCCAGACCTTTGCCAATGCCTGAAGAAGCACTGGAGGTAGGTGGGCATGCCGTTGATTGCCTCTCTGCTTCTCCAGAGGCGGGAGATGGTGCAGGTCTCAGCTGGAGCTTTCCAAATATGGGAGCTAGTGTCGGTGCTACCCGAGCAACATCCCTCGGAGCTGGTTAAATAGCAATGTCAGACTCCTGTGTGTCACTTACAACCATGACTGCCTCATCATCGTCATCGTCACCCTCCTCTTCATCCATTCCATAAGTCTAAGACTTTTTGGAACTTTTGTTTTCCCTTGCCTCTCCTGTTGTCTCCTGTTCTCTGTCGGGGTCCACTCCATGCCCCTATCATCAGCATCATAAGTGGTGCAGTAGTACCCTTCCTTTTCCTTGCTGGAGATCTGGGCGCCAATGATTCTAAAAGAGGATGTTCAACTTTTTGCTCTTAAGGAAGTTCAACCTTTTCTTCTGCTCCAACATCAGACAAATGTACTATTGCTGGCTGCAGCTGGTGACTACTTTGCTGTGTTTCTTGAAACAAGTATGTATTACTTTGTGAAAGGGACAAATCCAATTCAACATCACTACTCGCCGGCTTCGACATGATTGCACTGGCTGCCTCACTAACAGACATGGTCCTGGGCTTAGGTTGGGGGGTGGTACTGTTGATACAGGCGTGCTGTTCTCAGCTTGCTCCCTGAGGTCTGTGCGGCAGGCACAAGTTTCCTGAAAAAGGTTGCGGTCGGCATGCCAGTGGTGGAAATCTGCTTCTTCTGCTCCCCACTAGCCACTTTCTTGGCAGCACCGTTCTTTGGGGCCATCTTGAACCTGTCAGTTGGCAGTGGCACTTAGCTTCACAAGAAGTTGAAGAGATGACCATATTGCATAGTCAGTCACGCGTCACGTTGTGCACACGCCTTCTTTCTGGCAGTACTGTGGGTGATGTCTCTTCTCTTGTGCACCTAAAAGCAAACATGTAAGAAAAACATCAGTGAAACCTGGCATTGTTGCAGTTCAAGTAGTAGTACAAACATACAATATGATTGTGTGGTGACTTAACAATAATACAGTCTAACTATCCATTTGTAAAACCACGGCAACACACTTTCATTGTGTGCAGTGCACTCAGGAAGGATCAGAAAGAGCAACAACAAAAACATACAGATGTAACTTTTTGCTTTATGTGTGTCACGTTGGGATGTGGCACTCAGGGAGGTGAAGGTGACAATGGAATAACCCTTAGACAGTTGCTGCTGCTTGCAGGGTATCTATTTCAGTCATGGGGTTGATGCCAGATATTAGGAAAATGGGAAGAACATTTTAGATCAAAATAAAAAAAAATGTATGAAAATAAAAAATGTTAAAGAATGTGAAGAAAAAGAATTTCACTTTCCCAAAAAATTTAAATAAAAAAAATGAAATACAAAAATGAATCAAAAAAATGTCAATTAAAACAATCTGAAAAATTCAAAACATATTTTTACAAAATTTAAATAAAACAAATAAAACTAAAACATTTTAAAATTGAAACAACTTAAATTAAAACAATTGAAATAAAAAAACTAAAGATATCCACAAGGATTTACATTTATTAAACTGCTATCATTGTCAACCATCCACGCAATCCTATGGCTTAGGGCTGAATGCACAAAATGGCTTCCAGCCAGTGCAACATGGTCATCAACAACAACTTACACTGAGCAAGGAGGCATGGTCACAATTTCAGAGAAAACATGCAGGCCTATAGCAAAAGCACACCAGCTGGCTATACAAAATGGCTGCTAGCCACACGGTCACAACAACAAAAACAACCAGCAAGAAGGCATGGCCACAAACAAAGAAAACATGCAGGCCTTTCGCAAAAGCACACTGGCTGGCTACACAAAATGACCACCAGCCACATGTTCACAACAACAAAAACAACCAGCAAGAAGGCATGGCCACAAACAAAGAAAACATGCAGGCCTATGGGGAAAGCACACTGGCTGGCTACACAAAATGGCCACCAGCCACATGGTCAGAACAACAACAACCAGCAAGGAGGCATGGCCAAAAACAAAAGAAGACATGCAGGCCTATGAGGAAAGCGCACTGGCTGGCTATACAAAATTGCCGCCAGCCAAATGGTCAGAGAACAACAACAGCCAGCAAGAAGGCATGGCCACAAACAAAGAAGACATGCAGACACACTGGCTGGCTATGGAAAATGGCTGCCAGCCACTTGGTCACAACAACAAGCAGAAGGCCTGGAAAACAAAGAACTTATGCAGGCCTAGGGTGGGCACTGATGATACAAAATGGCCCCTGACCACATGGCATAATGAACAACAAAGGCAAAAGGTGGCCTATGGCAAACACACATACACAAACACAATGGCCAGACAAAATAGGCATGGTAACACAGAGAACACAGCATTAATTCAGCAATGCCAAAAATGAAAATGAACAGGGTTAAAAATGTTTACAACAACACACATTACTCCACCTATACACTGTTTGCAGGGCAAAAAAAGTGAAATACCAATAAAGAAATACATTTTGTATTTTAATCCAATGTGAACCATGGCCTTATTGATGTATAAATTCAACAGAACCCACAGAAACAGTTGTTTCATGCACCCAAAAACAGTAAAAGACCTACTGGCTGGAAGACCCATTGGCAGACTGGACCAAAAAGTGAATTAAATCAATACTGCAAGTTTATTAAAATACGGGGAGAAAATATAGTAAACTGTGAAACATTTTTCCTTAATGAAAGAAGAAAAATGAAAATACAAAAAAATAACTAGACCCCTACTAAAACTGTAGGCCACCCACCACAATAAATTTTCACAATCAAATAAAAGTACAAATAAATCCGGGTGAATGCCCCCATTCAAACAAACAATACTCTTAAATACCAATTTTTCAACTTACTTGGGAGAGCTCAAAAACAAAGTCCTTAAATCCAATGCTATATCTGCATCAGACAAGGAAAGTGATCCTTCCAGCGGAAACCCCAATGAAAAGTAATGAGGAGCTAGACAAAGCACTAAGAGGAACCAGTTGGACAGGAATAGGAAGTTGAAATCTCTGGGGCACTTCCTTCTGGTTTGATAAAAAAAAGTTTTTAAAAATGGCTTCTCGCACACAAAAAACACCTCCAACGGCCAGTTTGCGAAGAAAATCCACTCCAAATGCCTCTCAGCTGCATTCTCAAGCAGAAAAGCTGCTCAACCTCTCTGTTTGCGAACGGGATCGTCACTGAGGATGGTATATTGGTGCAGTCGTGGCTGGAAGCCGTGCGAGTGAGCGCGCTGTCTCGCTGGAGCTTGCTAGCGGTGTGAGAAGTCTTGTGTGTGCTCGTAATCTTGTTGCTCATGGTTGAGAGCAAAAGGAAACTTGAATGTGTGAACAGAAAAAAACTCAGCTTTGCGTCGGAATGTCAGAATTCAGGAATTCCGTGTTCCTGTGCGGAGTGCCCAAAGTCTTCAAACTGTGTAAGCGGTGCCGAGCTTACTGCCCAGGCTTAGTTTTAACTACAACACCTTTCCAAAGCATTTCACATGATGTACCCACTCTATAAATCTTATGTGAATACATGTTTTGCGCTGTGTACCATTTCCATAATGATTGAAAAGGGCACTGCTCAACAATGTCTGTAGATAGATAATGTAAAGCCATGGCCAACCTGACTGATCCCTGTCCACAGCTAAAACACCTACTCACACATGTTACCAAACATGTTCTAGCAACTAAACAAATGCATGTACATATCATTACCTGAGCACACATGCGGACTACCACACAGTAAATTGTGATGTAGGCCTTTATGTAGCAAACATTGACATTTAATGTCAACTGAAAATAAAAAATGTATAAAACTACCTCACCTACACTAACTAATATAACCTAACTTATACAACCTTATCCTACATACTATCTAAAACGGCCTCAACTTAACCTGCCTTACTCTACACATTTAGCATGACATGATAAATATCCAACCCCCAGACACCTTAAGACATGTCTTCACACAAGGACAACAGAAGCTACACCTAAACATCAAATAACTACACATAGAATCCTAAAACATATAAAACACATCAAGCACACTTCCCAAATAAATACAAAGTACCCCTGCTAACTGAAATTGTTCCCATCCCTACAAAACCCCTAAAATCACTACCCCTACACTATACCTCCTCTGCACACGTTTCAAAGTAAATACATAAAGTTTCATAAAATATCACAATGACGCTTGTCTTTGTATTTTCAGATGTCTTTAATTCAAGATCTTAAGCCTTCTTAGCTACTTGAAACTGACCTCAGCCCTGAAGAAGTTGCGGGATAATCCCCTGTAACAGTGACTAAACACATGTTGGCTAAGAAGGCTTAGGATCTTGAATTAAAGACATCTGAAAATACTAAGACAAGCATCATTGTGATATTTTATAAAGCTTTATGTATTTACTTTTAAAAGTGTGCAGAGGATTTGTATATATTGTTATAGTGTAGGGGTAGTGAGTTTAGGGGTTTTGTAGGCATGGGAACAGTAGAGTGGTCTGCTGGCCACACATGTTAGGATTTGGTGTTTTATCCCTACCTTATGCACCGTGCCAGATTACCTGCCATTGTACTTGTGATAGACCTTGGAGTGCCATTTTGCCTATTGCTGACCACCGAATGTATACCTAATGCCTACACTATAACTACACTAACTAACCTAAACTTAGCTATAAAACCATTAAGACCAACATTAAAACTATGTGCAGGAGGAAGGGCAGAAAGGTTTCCTATGACTGGAATTTGGCTATAGTCTTGCCAGTGCCTGCTTTACTTCCTGAAGCATTGTGATAGCCCACCCCCCCTCAACTTTAGGCCTGACCAGTCTTTTTTTATTTCTTGCTCCAATGAGCTAGCCCCTCCTCTGGGCTGAGATATAGAGACTGGTGGTTGTGATGGTATGCTGCTGGAGGTGGTGGGTACTGGTGCTTTTGAGGTACTTTGGCCTGCCTGTCCATATTTTCCTTTGGTTGTCACGCCCAAAAACGGTGTTCCCAGAAGGAAGACTTTCCACTTGCCCAGATCCTTCTCCTCCTTATGTTGCTTTCTCATCGCACTGTGACCCCTAGCAACACGTCGAAGGTGGAAGTAGCTCTTTTTCCTCAGTTTGTGCTTCTGCAGCTGCTCTGGGGTCATGTTGTCTGTTTTAGCAAAAATGAAAACTGTCAGTCACAGTGTGACTAGGAACAGGTACAAAGATCATAAAGCAATATTATTTTCACAACATCAAAGGTAGGAGTTCCTACAGCCTAAATTAATCTTACAGCTTAGAGTGAGCCTACACATGCATATTATCTATCATCTCAGATTTACTAAGGCCAAATTACTAAGGCATGGAAATTGTTGCACAATATTATTGCACCACTTTGGCACATCTGGGTATGACCATGTCAGTACATTGCATGCTTAGGAACAATGCTGTTTTGTACCCATGGTATTGTAAACATGTCATCTTTAAATAACATTAGTGTGCCTTCTGCATCCTCCAATGGCCTTTTAGCCATTGGCATTTGTCACAGTAAGATGTGCAATGTCTGCAAAGTACATTTATTGTCTTACAACGTAGTGCAACTGACATGGCAAGGACCCACATCAGGGCACATTGCTAACTATACTGTAGACTTGGCAGGTACTATATGTAATAATGGACACTGGATAGGTACCACACATCACATAGAAGCATATGAAACCTTTCCTATCTGAACTGTTGTAAGCCCATGGTGGACCATGCCACCGCTCATTACAAGGTCCTGATATCATAGCATATGCAACTGACATGCATTCCGAAATCTTCACATCCACGGCCATGTTCAGGTGTATCCACTACCACATAGTTTTACATAGTCTGCCACTGTGATCAATGGCTTCCCTGTCAGGTCTCTATCAGATGGTCCATGCCAGATTGGATAAGTATTCTCCTTGAGCTTAGTCAGAGGCTGATACACATGCAACAATTAACATCCACTTCGCCTGACCTATTAATCATTAGACCAAAATTTCTTTGTGATAGGGATGCACATTGAATCTGGTGATTCACACAGTATCTGACATCACAGTGAATCATTACACTACACAATTAGCATTGATGAAGGCACTCAAAGGTGAAGTTGGGGTCCTTGAAACCATCCACCTTACCAACTGTGTCGATGGTGGCCCACCTACAAGCTATAACATGTAAAATACATCAGTTCACTTAGTACACATAAATTATATGCAACAGAAGCACAGCACATATTCATAGTTATTGGCTATGTAACCTTTCAGTTCTAAGTAATCAAATGGCACAGTTGACATGCCTGAATGATACACATCTGTAAGGCAATCTGAAGTGCACATACATATGATGAGCCAAATCATCCACCTGTTGGAAAATTTGTGGAACCAGTTCTTCAACATCATCACTGCTGTATTTCACTATGGTAGCTGACTTTGATGAGTCTCTGCACCTACATAACCCACATACCATACTCAGCAAGGTATAGCAATACCCATGCCCTCTTAATTTTGACACCTGGAAATGAGTACGCTACATACATTGCACTTAATGCTTACTTGTCCCTTAAGTTAAGTTACTTCTCTACATGCCAGTGCTGCAAAGTACCAGATTGTATTTAGACATGTTCCATGCATCCCTAACTATTTTATTGGAAAACTGAACAATAACGTGCATGAGATATGTCGGGATCTGTCAGATTCAGGCTGCCATACCCTTAGAGACAGTACTATGTGATTGGGCTACCCTCTGACATACCTTGGGCCTCTTATACAAGAGGCATGTACAATGGGAGTCTCAGATGTAAGTACAGCTCCAGTGGCTCTGTCCTCAAAAACACCGCCATGAGCCCATGCAATGCCAGCATGCAGGATTTGCTATGCATTCCAAGGTATGGGAGTCATACTGTACATGAAGGAGCCATACCTTTTACATATAAAATGCTGTTTAAGACAAGTGATATGTGGTTTGGCACATTTACAGGGTAGCTAAGCTTTGTGAGCCATGGCATGCCTCTTAAATGCACAACTCCCCAGGGGAGGTATGCCAAGGAGGTTCATTGGCACATCACTATGTGTAATTCAGTATTGTATGCTTGCTACATTCCAATGCACACATGCCATCTGATTTAGCATTAATGTGTTCAGAGAGTTGTCCCTTCCAGTACAATGGCAATTCTGTCAACAATGCACACACATGTGCACCGTAGGTCAAGGCTGCGTGTGTACGCTAAGCACACCAAGGGACTAATTTACAAGGGCCTTGTGCTACTGAGGCATCACTTATTTACATATACACACCTGCACCATTAGGGACTTATAAATTAACACAGCTGTTGGTAAAGTGGCCCGCAATAACTCAATAGACTGCCCCTTTATCAGTGACTTCAGCCAAAATTTGCATTTTCTGTGTCTTGGTGCCCAGCATAGGGCAAATCATAGTTCAGCTGCGCAGCACCATTACTTGTGATTTGCACTCCCACAGAGATTTGCTTAAAACTTTGCGGCTTATTTACAAGGCCCTTGCGCTGCCATTGCATCGCATTCGATAAGAGAAAAAGTGACATCCTGGCGGCTTGTAAATAAGCCCCTTCATGTTTAACACCTGTTCTGTAAAGGCCCATCTCAACTGTACCTTACATTGCTTGTTGTGAAAGAAGCACCTCTGGAGCTGATCTGCACTACTTGGTCTATCATCATATGAGTTGTCTTGTACGGGCATGTGCATGAGCTCAATGCTTCCCTGGGACTCATTTGTATCACCTAAAGGGACACTAACACTAGGTGTGGTCCTCTCAGTGTCACAGATCGCACTTGTACACAGATCGTGCCAGCACTTTTGAGCAAAACATCATGTGAGCCATATGTAATGTAACCGCTATTCATCTATGGGTAAATAACTCACATAGGAAAACACATAAATCATGTGCACTTACCAACTTCTCTACCAACTTGGATGCCAAAGAAGTCAAATAGGTCAGACTCCCTGCCAACTACTCCTCCAAACAGCCTCTACATCTGTTGGTGCCCCCTCTCCCAACATTGCTTCTGCACCTTTATGGGGAACTCCAGGAGCACATCTCCTGAAGAACCAGAACCTTATGGGCCTGGCGGCGCAGGGTACGCCTTAATCTCCTGGGTTCTCCTGCTCCAGCTAACAGAGACACGGGGACACTCTGTTGGCGTAAAAGATCAGATTTTATTAGCTGCAGCTAGTACAGTTGTCCTAGAAGTACACACGGTATGTTCTAAGGAGACTGCCACTTCACTCCGTGGTGCACAATCTTTTATAGTACATAGGTGACATATACATTAACGAAGGACACACCTAAAACATACATGGAAAACCAATAGGAATAGTCTAAAAGTAAGTCAGAGCCAATAGAAAAAGTTGGAAAACAAAAGTATCGAGTAACTCGAAGAAGACTCTCCTCCAACTGTGTTTGCCACCCCTCCCACAGGTTAAGGTAAAATTAACATGTCTGTAACTGACTTGCAGGTGGCGAGATACGTTCGTGTGTTTTGGAGGACAGTTGTGAAATGAGAGAATACGAGCGCAGGACAGCGAAGGCCAGAAGATAAGATAAAGTCAGGAGAGAATACTGTGAACCAACAGATAGTTGAGACAGGGATTAGAAAAACCAGACAGGGATTAGTGTACTCGGCCAGTCTCTAACACCAGCTTTGTAAACAGAGGCACAAGGCTATTTTGACACAATATTGCAGGAAAATCAGAAAAGACTTAATTCGTCGTGCTGCCTGAGTGAGGGCAACACAAAATGGCGGCGGAGCACACAATGGCGACTCAATGCGATCGTGATCAAAAATCGAATTTCCTCAGACCCTCCTTTTGCCAGAACTCAGGCAAGATACACAGACTCACGTCAATCTGAGTCGATGTCGATGGCCATGAGGTCATCAAGCTGTTGCTGTAACATCATTCTAATATTCTGTGTTCTTTGTGTCTTAGGTTTTGGGATGCACATAGTAGCACAAAGGTCGCAGATGACGGGACCACAGTGCATACAAAGACAACAAGAGAAAACGATGACTAAAACCATACCAAGGAATGTTAGTATTTTCCAACCCCATTTGGACAGTAGTCCCCAAAACCATCCAATAACGACCAATCTCCTTCGTCTTGATGAATCGACTCAGAGATTATATGTAATTTAGAGATGGCCTGGTATACTGTCGGAGCATCATCAGGTATATAAATACAGCAACTTGATTTGATCAATTTACAGACTCCACCACGATCTGCAAGAATAACATCTAAGGCAACTCGGTTCTGTAAAGTCATAAGACGATCCGCCTGTAGTTCCGCTGTAATATTACTCAAAGCTCCTACAGTGATATCTATGGTAGTCTCCACAACATGAACCAGTTGTCTCATATTCCTGCTGTTTGCCATAGGACCCCAAAAAGGAAGAAATCCTTTTAGGAAGTCTCCTCCCTCTTGTCCTGCTGTGTCTTTGGAATCAATAATTCCTCTGCCATATCTGTTTTTATGAAAATTTGAAGAAGCAGTGTATGTAGGGGGAAGAAGAAAAGCTATATAGCAAGTTCCAGAAAAATCAGTCGGCAACCACGTATAGGCTCTATTGTGACAGATGAAATACGTGCCCTGAGATGGCACTAACAACGGCGAAATCTGAGAGGAGTGGATGTAAGTATGGGAACAAAAGCTTTTTCTCTGTTCGGGGTCAGTAGTTTGGCCAGTTTAACCTTATCACTAAGGCTAGTGATATAATGAGTGACATTCCAATTAGTATATGCTTTTCTCTCATCAGCAGAAATTTTACTATTTTCTAGGCCTGGGCTAAATTTCCGTTCTGCTCGCGGAAATTGTGATAAATTGACATTTTCGCGTTCCACGGAGAGTGCGAAAATTTCAAAATTTCCGCATTCCGCAGCTTAGCGATAATTTGTTACTTGCTCGTGCTGTAAAATAATACATTCTCGTGCACGCGCGATCGCCTTACCTGAATCCCCGCGTTCGCCGACAAGTTTTCCCGATCCGGTCGCGTTCTCCACGAGATGTTGGATTGTTGGCAGCCATTTGCGCTGTCTCGCGACAGTTCGCGCTTGCAGTAATGTCATTGGTCGCGCGATCACGTCTTTCTTCACGCGATCATGCACCGCGAGAAGAGTGAAAACAAGATGACCGCGCCCGTGAGCAACTGCATGGGTAAGTTGGCAAGCCGCGACCATGCAGAAAATACCGCGAACGGGCGGGAAAAAAACTTCCGCATCTTCGCGATATTTCCGCGTGTTTGCGGAGATTTGTAACATTTTCGCGATAATTTGCGAAAGTCACTTTCGCAAATTCCGCCCACCCCTACTATTTTCCATGATTTTAGCCATAGCTACCATTCCCTTTATCAATGAACTATGACTGAAATCTGGTCCACCAATATAAGAACTGACAGGTTGTTTAAATCGGCTTTGATAGGCGTTAGAGAAAATTACAAAATAAGCCCAAGCAGAACCTTCATAAGAGAATGGAAGGACTAAATATGGCATTCCTTTTTCTGTGGTATGAGACATTAGTCCACACACCGAACAATCGGTTGTATTAATTGTTAATTGGTGTTGGTGTAATAACTGGATAAACAAATTATTGTAATATTCGGTTCTTCTAACGAGTTCATGTTAAGGAAGTGTATGAAATAGATGCGGAGAGATAGTAGAATAAGAAGGCACAGTAATAGAAGAAGGGACAACTTTTTGCTGCATAGCATAAACAATCCAACCTATACACGCCAATAAAATACACAATAATATAAAAACACATAAAGTTATACCGCAACGACTATATATTATTTTACAATGATTGTCTTTCATTTTGTTCCTTCTCTATCTTTCGCCTAATGTAGTTTCCATCTTCTAAATGGATGCTCACGGCAATCTTCCTTAATCACTTGGTCACGATTGTCTGCCGTCCTATGACACTGCAAGTCCTGCAGGCCTATTGCCACTACTCAGGTCACAACCAAGACTCCTACCGTGACCCTTCAACCGGGATAGAAACTACATAGAAGAGAGAATCTCAAGTTTTCTTCTTCAGTCTGGGTCTTAAATCGTAATGAGCCTTATCAGGTACAGTCTGATCCTGAAACAATGTTCGTGGATTCGTGGTATTCAGACGAAAATGTGGTGGTACAGCTTCTTGGAGAATATCGTCGTTTTCTTTTTCCGACAATGTTCCATTCAAGCGTGCATCACTAAAAGGTATGAATCGTGTAACCTTCTCGCTTTCAGAGTCACTTATACCCTTGCGGACCCACTGATCAAAGGGCAAAGGAACCTTCTTGCAGTGCACGCCGTGAATCCAGTTCTTCTTTCCTTCAACCTTTACTGTTGTACGAGTGGTCAGGAGAACCTGACGGGGTTCTCTCCAGCGAGGCTCCAAATTCTTCGTCCTTTGGAAATTCTTCACACAAACCCAGTCACCTTGTTGGATGGAATGACCTGAGTCTGTGGAGGCCTCTTGCAAAGCGCTCTGAACCTGTTGATGGAGAACACGCAATTTAGTTGTAAGGTCGTGCAAATAATCAATCAACATCGGGTATGGCAAGTCTGAATACTTTTTAGGGCGAGGGACTCCCCATATATTAGCTGGGCGTCCGAAAACTACCTCATAAGGGCTAAGTCCCAAACGAGAATGCACAGCCGTTCTGGTGGATAGAAGAGCTAAAGGTAGGGCATCGGGCCAACTAAGGCATGTACTAGCCTGCACTTTCGCAAGCTTAAGCTTTAACGTACCATTGCAGCATTCCACTAGACCCGCTGACTGTGGATGGTTTGCCGCATGGAACTTCTGTTTTATACCAAGACCTGCACAAACTTTTTGCATGTCTTGGCCCACAAATTCACTCCCATTGTCACTCCAGACAAAGCGCGGCAAACCAAATCTAGGGAAAAACTCTTAATGGATAGGTCGGAGGAGCAAAATGACCTGCTGGAGTTGGGGTTCCCTTTCCCGGATTGTACATTAAGCAAATAATGCAATGTTTCACTACATTGTCTGCACACTTCGGGATTCCTTCGTTTTGCCATACTGGAGCCAAAAGCTTGCATATTCCTTTCGCACTTAGGTGGGCTGGACCATGCGCCATAGTAACTACAGGTAGTACATAGGCATCTGGTAACAGACAACGCTGATGCTCGGACAATTCCACCCAACATCCCATCTCATCTAACATTCCTGTACTTTCTTTCCACCTACTTAATTCTTTCTCTGTAGCCTCTTCTTGAATTGATTTCACACTTTCTACTGTATCCTCATACATTCCTCTTTCTCTGACCCAAATTGCAGGGCCCGCACCATACATGCGACTTGTAGCATCTCTAGCTGTCTCTTTCGCTACCTCATCTGCAAATGCATTCCCGCGACCAACATCGTCAGTAATCTTCTTATGCGCACTACACTTCACAATTGCTGACTGGGTAGGCAAAGCAAGTGACTGAAGAAGGTCAGTCACCAACTGACCATGTTGTATCTTAGTGCCGTGGGAAGTAAGGAATCCCCTTTCTTTCCACAAACGTCCTAAATTGAACGCCACACCAAAAGCGTACTGGCTATCGGTGTACACGTTCACTCTTTTTCCTTTGGATAACACACACGCTCTGGTTAAGGCTATCAGTTCAGCTGCCTGAGCTGAATTATGTCTGATGCGTGCTGTTTCCACGACTGTATGCAAGGTAGTAACAGCATAGGCTGAAGTTGTCTCTCCATTAGGAAGCTTAAAACAAGAACCATCTACCCATAGCGTTCCATCCGGATTCACTAATGGCGTATCTGTTAAGTCAATTCTACCTTTTGTCTCTTCCTCAGTACGGAAGAAGCAATCATGTTGTTCCTGAACACCTTTCTCTTCTGGAAGAGGCAACAAAGTAGCTGGATTTAAAGTATTACATCGTTTGATATGCACATGACAAGCCAAAAGTGTCAGCTCATATCCAGACAATCGAGCACTTGTAAGATGTTGTGTTTTCGTTCTGTTTAGCAAAGTATCCACTGCATGTGGTACCATAACAATGAGAGTATTATCTAGCACCACTCCAGCAGACTGTCGAATGGAAATTGCTGCTGCTGCTGTCGCTTTAGGACAACTAGGCAGTGCCTTAGCTACTGGAGTTAACGTAGCCGAAAAATAGGCACATGGCCGCTGTTTATCTCCAAATCGCTGTGTTAAGACTGACAACGAAAAACATTCTCTTTCATGAATATAGAGCGTAAAAGGCTTACTGTAATCAGGAGTACCTAGTACAGGAGCAGAACACAGAGCAGCACGTAAGTCAGTAAAACTCCTCTGACATTCGTCAGTCCATGGAAGGGGTTGAGGCATATCTTTCAAAGTGAGTGCCAACTGAGGTTTGGCCAACAGAGAGAAGTTAGGGATCCACTGCCTACAATAGGAAGTAATGCCCAAAAAGGCACGTACCTCTCTTTGTGTGGATGGCACAGACATTTGCGCAATTGCTTGGATACGTTCTGGGGTTAATCGTCTTCCCTCCTTTGATAAGAGATGACCCAAGTAGGTAACCTCTCGGCGAACATATTGTAGCTTAGAAGGTGAAACCTTGTGATTAAGATTGGATAAGTGTCGCAACAATGCAACCGTCACATTCTTACATATATCCTCTGAATCAGCAGCGATTAACAAATCGTCCATGTACTGAATGAAAGCAGCACCAGACGGCAAGGAAAAAGCATCAAGATGACATTTCAAAGCTTGACTATAAATAGAGGGACTTTCACAATAGCTTTGAGGTGCGCGTTTGAACTGGAAGCTTCGGCCTCCAAGAGAGAAGCCAAAAATATCCCTACTCTCTTTGGCAATGGGAATACTAAAGAAAGCATTTTTCAGATTGATAACAGAAAACCAAACTGCTGTAGAAGGTATCATCGTCAACAGCGCGGTGATATCTGGGACAACATGAAACTGTGGTGCAACAATTTTGTTTACCTCCCGAAGATCAATTACAAAGCGATAAACAGGAGGCTGAAAAGGATCAGTGCGTTTAAGAACAGGAAGAATAGGGCTATTACATATGTTACCTCTCGTTTCCTCAACCACATCCTTCTGAATCAAGTCATGAATGATTTCCAAAAGTGCTCTTTCACCTTCAGTGGAAATTCTATATTGAGGAACACGTGGCAATTCAGCATTGGGCTTGAGAGTAACAACATAAGGTGGAATTTCAAGACAAGCAACATCATTTGGACCCGTAGCCCAAAGCGTTGTAGGAAGAGAGAGCAATTTGGGTGGTAATTGATCTTTAGACAAATACATTGGAGAAGTCAGTTTCTGTCCTAAAGTAAGATATACACCAGAAGGAGAACAAGATATTGTTGCATGCAATCTTTTCAATAGATCCAAGCCCAATAGATTCTCGCCGCAACCATTCGTTAAGAGAAGCGGAACTTCTAAATCATAAGGGCCAATTGAAATAGGCAAAGGGCAAGAAACCAGATTACGAACTGGGGCGCCAGAAAAACCTACAGATACATTCGTTAAGCCAGACAAAGGTGCCCCAGGGAGTTTTGAATGAATGATAGAACTACTCATCGCACCAGTATCTAAAAGAAATGGCTCTGAAACACCCATTGTAGTGACATTAACATAAGGTCCATTCTGATCTACTGGAATCGACACAACTCCCTTACTTTGTCCATGGCTGTCCTAGTTAGCATGAAGACTTGCATTCTCGCCTTCAACATAACAATCCTCATTGTAATACTGTGTAGACCGAGCGTTTTGCTGATCCAAGTAGTTCACGGAATTAGAAGGAGGAAGGGAACGCTGTTCTTGGGTCAACATACCTCGACCTCTACCTCTGTTTGCTGACTGGAGGCCACCACGACCTCATGGAGCAGATAGTGTCCCATTGCGCTGCAGTAAAACCAGACAACTATTCTTAAAATGACCTTCCTCTCTACAATAGGCACATTGATTAGGACCTAACAAAGGTCGCGGAATATATGGATCAGGCTTTTGATACACCCTCTGAAACTGTGGAGGTTGTTGAAACTGGGGCTGAGCATAACGAGGTGGATAAGCCTGTTGCAAGAGAACCTTAGTTTTCAATTCTTTAGTCTTTTTCTCTTGCTTATCTTTTTCTTCTTTATCTCTATTTTCATAATATTGAGCAGTAGCTAATATCTGAGCTGAAGAAGAAACAGCCCATGAACTCTCGGAGTCTTTCAGCTTATGCGACAGCTCGGGAAGCAAATTAAAAACGAACTTATCTACAAATAATCGTTGTCCACCCTCCGTAGTCATGTCCTGACCACTGTGATCAATGAATGTCTCCTCGAAACGAGTGAAGAAATCGGAGACACTCTCATCTTTCTTCTGTTTACACGCGGCTAGTTTATCTCAGTTAACTCTCAAGGCAGGCATCCTCGTTTTCATTAATGTAATAATCCTACCAGGGAGTTCTGAAATCAAAGCATCAGGCTTCGCACCACCCACTTGGTCTCTATCTGCGGCAATTATAGCATCCCAGTTTCCACCTAATTCTTGGGCATGATTCTCCTTACGAATCCTAGCCCATAACGCTTGTGGGACTACATTCCCCATCAACATATCGATATCTGCTAAATTCATGATGCAGGCATCAACAGTCTGTGACAATTCTTTATAATAACCTGCAGGGTAACGCTTCAAAGAAAGGAGATAAAAGACCAGAGACCGTTTCTGTAAGTCGTTTACGCATAGACGGAGAATTGGACATAAGGATAGGGGACAAGGTATTAGGCGAACTAACTGAAGAGAAATCAGTAATTACCGGGGAGCAGAGGGCGAAGAAGATGAAGGTAAAGGAGTCGAAGGCAAGGCTGGCAGAGGCGGCAATACTTGAGGGGGCATATGTGGAAGAGCCGGAGCAAGCGGATGCGCAACTGGCGGCTGAACAGGCTGTAACAACGGGGGTGCATTAGCACCTTGTACATAGGGCGGAGGCAATCTCAATAGGTGAGACATCAAGGCATCTTCCTCTAAATCCTTTCTTTTATCAGAAGGGGAAGCTGGCAACATCGGATAGCATTTATCTATTGCCATACGATGCTGTCTCTCTGAAATTTCCATCGCATTATCAACTTCATTATCTTTCAGTTGCTGAGCAGCCTGTATAATTGTCATACCCTGTGCTTTCCTATCTCGTTTTTCTTGCTTAATTTTTCTCTGTTTGGCTTCCTTACGCCAAAGGCGGAAAGAGTCAAACATTGCCGGCCGGGCTTTTCTTTTAAATAAAATAGTTTCCAAATTATCTAGTATGTCAGGCTCAAAGCTACCATTTTCTGGCCATTTTAAAACACCATCATTCTTCGTGTATCAGATCCATGCCTCGTTAAAGGCAATGGGGCCAACACTAGGGGTGGGCGGAATTTGCGTAATTGTGTTACGCAAATCTTCGCGAAACGGTAAAAAATCTCCGCGAACACGCAGAAATTCCGCGAACACGCGGAATTGCTTGTTCGCGATACTTTTTTCCTGTTCACAATTGCTGTTTGCGTGCTCGGGGAGAAATATCTCGCGAACACGCATTTTGAGAACGCGAACAAGCAAAAATTTCGCGAAATCGCGGAAAGCAGACTTTTGAGCAATTTCGCGTTCTCCGCGGAACGCGAAATTACGCAAATTCCGCAAATTCCGCAAATTCCGCGAGCGGAACGGAATTTACCGCCCAGTCCTAGCCAACACCATGTTTAGAATAGAGCTCATAAGTGGGAGTTCCAACCGAAGGAATCGGACAAGAGTCCTCCAGCTGGGAATCCCTATTACAACCAAAGCAACAAAGTTTCTTAAACTTAGTCAGACCAGGCATCGTTATTTCACTGGACTGTTCACAAACATCAAGGGGGTTAAATCAATTAACACAGCACAAATGTACTTACCCCTCGGCTTCGATTATTGCAATACCCGAATCAAAGACCCAAAGAACCTAAGAACCAAAGAACCAAAGAACCAAAGGACCAAAGGACCAAAGAACCTAAGAACCAAATGTGGGAGCGGCCCACTAATACTTAACTAAGATGTCTTCTTACACCAACAGAGGCCCGTCTATCGTCTCGCTTTACCATACATCACCAAAAAGAGGGCCAAGGCAGGGCGGCAGTCAGGGCAGCAGTCGTCAGTAGCTGTCAGGAAGGAGTAACCATGCTGCAAAAGACCTTCAGACCACTTTCGACATACAGGGGTCGCTTGACGTGGTTCGCGATTCCTCCAGAATTTTCTTGCGGGATTCCTCATGACCTTCAGGCAGAACCACTACCTCTGAAGCCTCCCCATGTTGGGCGCCAGTTGAAGAACCAGAACCTTATGGGCCTGGCGGCGCAGGGTACGCCTTAATCTCCTGGGTTCTCCTGCTCCAGCTAACAGAGACACGGGGACACTCTGTCGGCGTAAAAGATCAGATTTTATTAGCTGCAGCTAGTACAGTTGTCCTAGAAGTACACACGGTATGTTCTAAGGAGACTGCCACTTCACTCCGTGGCGCACAATCTTTTATAGTACATAGGTGACATATACATTAACGAAGGACACACCTAAAACATACATGAAAAACCAATAGGAATAGTCTAAAAGTAAGTCAGAGCCAATAGAAAAAGTTGGAAAACAAAAGTATCGAGTAACTCGAAGAAGCCTCTCCTCCAACTGTGTTTGCCACCCCTCCCACAGGTTAAGGTATTAACATGTCTGTAACTGACTTGCAGGTGGCGAGATACGTTCGTGTGTTTTGGAGGACAGTTGTGAAACGAGAGAATACGAGCGGAGGACAGCGAAGGCCAGAAGATAAGATAAAGTCAGGAGAGAATAGTGTGAACCAACAGATAGTTGAGACAGGGATTAGAAAAACCAGACAGGGATTAGTGTACTCGGCCAGTCTCTAACACCAGCTTTGTAAACAGAGGCAAAAGGCTATTTTGACACAATATTGCAGGAAAAGCAGAAAAGACTTCGTTTGTCGTGCAGCCTGAGTGAGGGCAACACAAAATAGCGGCGGAGGACAAAATGGCGGCTCAATGCGATTGTGATCGAAAATCGAATTTCCTCACTCCTCCACTGGCTACCATGTTGGAAATATAATTGGCCACTACCCAAAGGAAGCTCCTTAACTACTGTTTACCCATGGGGCGAGCCCTATAATTCCCAGACATGATCCTTCCCAAGAATAACAAACACCCAAAGAAAACACAACCACCCAAATACCCACAACTACCCCTATAACAAAAATACCCCAGAAGACAAACACCAAACAGCACCCAGGACAATACACAACAATATACAACAAGAAATGCACAAAAAGGACTTAAGAGATATGACAGGGATAGCAGACAAAACAAACTGGCTCCAGACACATCAAATCACTCTCCAGCACAACCAACACACAACCAATTTCAAGCACTGACAGTAAAACTCTGACTTAAACTGAAAATGAAAGTAATTTCACACTTCCTGGTTAGCAGCACGCATGATCCATGACATCACTTCCCTTTATGCCTAACATCACTTTCTGGGGGGATGCATCACATTTTAAGCTGATGTGTCCTTTTTTATGCTACTAGTCAATGTGTCGATTTGACACAAGTCCTTATAAGGCACCATGCGGTCGTTCAGTTGTGTCAGATGGAAAGCCTCATTTTCAGCTGATGCAGTGGCAGAAAAATTCACGCTTTTAGCTCATCTGTCTTTTTTTTGTACGCTACCAGTCAATGCTTCGAATTCACACTATGCATGGCCTGACAAGGCACCATGCGGTCATTCAAACGCACTGGCTGTGAAGTGTTATTTTCGGCTGACGCGTGGCTGCAAAATTCACGCTTTAGGCTCATACGTCTTTAATTTTAGACACAATAGGGAAAATGTGTGTATTTTGGTGAATTGTGTTGTACAATGGATGTAATCATTTACAGGGATTGCTGTGCTGGGTGTGAATAGTAGATTTGACCTGTGTACTGTCTTTGCATATGTTTACTATGTGTGTTGACAGTGTACAATTGTGTGAGTTCATGTTTTTCATGGATCAATCTATGCATATGGCCCAATCCCTCTGGTATTACAAGAGCACACCTTAAAAGAGGTGCCCTGTGTGCTAAATTAGTATTAGCACCCAATTACATTGCTCTGGCTTCCCTCAGGGATGTCACAAACCAGCACTGCCATGGGGTAAGTGCATCCATATATAAGACAGTGCAGCCTACTGCAAATAAGCACCATGTACCAGAGTGGAGGCAGCAGGCTGCGGGGAAACTTGGAAGGGTTATATTTTCCCTTGCAGGCAAGTACTGCGATTGACAGCATTTGTGGGTAACATGATTCTCAATTCGTTTATTTATCCATCCGGCACTCTTATTAACGTTTTCTGGTAATTTCGTCTTATTTATGGTGTGCTGCTCCCTCTTTTAGTGTTTTGTCTAGGAACACTATTTATGAAACATGAAATCAGGGGAAAGTGACGTCTCTCACTTCCAAGTAGCAGGTGCGCACAATTATCCTTAGACCCGTTAAGGTCTAGTCATATTTAATCTGTTTTATAAAGAAATCCATTTAATCCATTGTGTTTATGTTCATTTCATTTATTATTCTTATTCTTCAAATTGTCACGTTTACTCATTTCTTTAGTAAAGCAACTAAATCTTTTTACATATTCACATGTTCACACTACCCAATGCATTTCGGGTCAATGAACAAGACCCTTCTTCAGGGGTCTGTAACAGAAAAATAAAGGAAATATAATGAGCAATTCAGTCGTCTAATCATACTCTTTCAGTATTTGACTCTATCTAATATACAAAAATTGTCAATGTATCTCGTTTATAATAAGGTTTTCATTATTCTGTCAGTTGGCGAAGTCTAAAAATCTTTACAACTCTATACCTTGAAAATCCAGTGCCTGTATTACCCCTGTCAATGTTTAAATAAAACACCTGAAAAGATAATCCTAATGAAATAAAGTTCGTGCTAACTACAATTCATTAACATTCAAATTGCAAAAAATATATCTGAAAAATGAAGACTAAAAGCTAACATATCTAAAAGATGAAGGCTGAAAGCTAGCGTAACTATTCTTTGCAAGTCTGCCGGTTACTTACTTCCATGTGCAACACGAAGTTCCCAACTCTCCTTCAATGCGAGTTCAGTTTACAAAACAGCCCTAGTGTGTGATATTTATACATGACTTAATTGGTTGAAAGCATGATGACACATCGTGCCTACAGCCAATCATATGTAGTGGTTACCAGAACCTATCAGATTCTCTTATTCGTGTAGGTGAAGCTCCCGCCTAATTTCAACCTATCAAGAATCACTTGTCAATTACACAAATGTTGTTGTAACTCGGTAGAGGCGCGCTCATTGGTCGCTCCTTTACGAAGTCAAAAACAAATTATACCTATAGTAATGGTGATTCTACATAAAGAATAAATAAATAAATGTTGTGGAAAACGAACCATTATTATAAAAATTAGAATTTAAACATTCTTCAACAGATAATAATAAATTCGAACTACTGATATCTATAGTAAATGACCAGTTTTGTCAAACATCTTCAAAGGTGTTCTCTATGCAGGATGGCAAACAATATATCCTCACAGGTTTTACAAAAAACACGATAGTTCAATTCTGTCATTTTTGGATCAGAAAAATGGCGAGCATGCAACCGGAAGGAATTAATGACAGAATTGAACTATCGTGTTTTTTGTAAAACCTGTGAGGATATATTGTTTGCCATCCTGCATAGAGAACACCTTTGAAGATGTTTGACAAAACTGGTCATTTACTATAGATATCAGTAGTTCGAATTTATTATTATCTGTTGAAGAATGTTTAAATTCTAATTTTTATAATAATGGTTCGTTTTCCACAACATTTATTTATTTATTCTTTATGTAGAATCACCATTACTATAGGTATAATTTGTTTTTGACTTCGTAAAGGAGCGACCAATGAGCGCGCCTCTACCGAGTTACAACAACATTTGTGTAATTGACAAGTGATTCTTGATAGGTTGAAATTAGGCGGGAGCTTCACCTACACGAATAAGAGAATCTGATAGGTTCTGGTAACCACTACATATGATTGGCTGTAGGCACGATGTGTCATCATGCTTTCAACCAATTAAGTCATGTATAAATATCACACACTAGGGCTGTTTTGTAAACTGAACTCGCATTGAAGGAGAGTTGGGAACTTCGTGTTGCACATGGAAGTAAGTAACCGGCAGACTTGCAAAGAATAGTTACGCTAGCTTTCAGCCTTCATCTTTTAGATATGTTAGCTTTTAGTCTTCATTTTTCAGATATATTTTTTGCAATTTGAATGTTAATGAATTGTAGTTAGCACGAACTTTATTTCATTAGGATTATCTTTTCAGGTGTTTTATTTAAACATTGACAGGGGTAATACAGGCACTGGATTTTCAAGGTATAGAGTTGTAAAGATTTTTAGACTTCGCCAACTGACAGAATAATGAAAACCTTATTATAAACGAGATACATTGACAATTTTTGTATATTAGATAGAGTCAAATACTGAAAGAGTATGATTAGACGACTGAATTGCTCATTATATTTCCTTTATTTTTCTGTTACAGACCCCTGAAGAAGGGTCTTTTTCATTGACCCGAAATGCATTGGGTAGTGTGAACATGTGAATATGTAAAAAGATTTAGTTGCTTTACTAAAGAAATGAGTAAACGTGACAATTTGAAGAATAAGAATAATAAATGAAATGAACATAAACACAATGGATTAAATGGATTTCTTTATAAAACAGATTAAATATGACTAGACCTTAACGGGTCTAAGGATAACATGATTCTCACTCATGCTGATGGTGCTATGCTAGATCACCATTCATGCCTTGGTGTGACCCCCCCATATATTGCTAATAGTAATGCTGCATAAATTAAACCATAACTACACTCTGCATCAAGGCAGTGTTGCTTGTGCGTAGCAGTGGGTGTTCACATGCAGCACTCATGTAGTTTGACACTAGCACAGGTGATGAGACTCACATGGACCTGGAACAGTCCAAAACTTTACAGACATCCCCAGTAGAGCCAGAATTTACATGTATCAATTGATGTAACCTTGGCTCATCTCTTTCCATGTGTCCTGCATGCTGTTGCTCACATTGGCCATGTAGAACTATTCCATGAACCGTTTATGTGTAGGGAAGTGTTGAGAGAAGCCACCATATCATGAAATGGTATACATACATCGGCTGTATGGCTATGTGTCTGGAAAGATATGTGTGGGACATGTACATTGCAAGTGCAAACATAGCCTATGATTTTGGATCACAAGACCAACTTGTCTAGCCACAACTAGTCAGGTTTAGTGCAGTCATAAATATATGTTTGCCATTAGAACCCATCACAATATGTTTCTAGGTTGTGTGGCAACTAGAGGTTTGGTGATGGCTATGCATTCAGACATGAATTTCCCTGGTGAAATTCTCGCCGTTTAACTTTACTGACCTTGCTTTATGTGATTTCTGATGCTCAATTGTTACATATTTTAAATCTGGGTGTTGTGTCCTCACATTCGCAGTAAGATTGTACTGAGAGGTGTGAAGCCATTTTTTGTATCTGAGTATAAAACACTAAGATGGTAGGCTACATCACTGCTTGTCCCATTGGCATCTTTGCCTAGTGGGGCAAGTGTGGCTACATTCTCAAGAGGTAGACACTGCTGCACTGACAAAGTATATTTTGCAGCATTTGTATGTGTGATGTGAGATCTCCTAATGGATTTCATGTGTAGATACAGTTTTTGATGTAGCATATGTAGACTGTAGGTTTGGGACAGTGTTCCCATGCACATACTTAGGTGGATGACTTTACAGTCATCATACTATGAGTTGACTCTACTATCATCCACAGATATGAGGCCTTTCCAATGGCTAGCTGCAGGAGAGATGCACGCACAGTCATAGCACACTACCTACGATACAACACCATGTTAATTGTGTCTTACAAATTAGGACTATTTGCTACAGGTAGTTGCCATGCACACTATTTTGTTTGCAGAAGATGTTTATCAATGCTATTTGTTTCACATAGCTACATACATTTTCTGTGTGGCAATTAGTAGGAGGTGTGATGTCAATGTTTTGTTGCTTACTGTGAATGGAATCAAAATGCATACACAGTGGTAGTGCTCATACATTTATTTATACATTTATTTACATATATGTACACAGTTACATGTGTCATCAGTTTGTGATGTCATGTAAGTCACTCATGTATCATCGAAAAAAATGTTAATAATATGGTCCCTCTGCCATGTTGTGGCTACTGATGGAACTGTTCAATGTGGTTCCACGTCTTCCTCATCCTCATCAGCCCATGGTACATTTGTCCTTACACAAATATTGTGCAATATGCAGCAAACAGGAATCATTTTGCACACCATTGGTGGCGAGTACAGCAATCGGCTCCCAGACATATCCAGGCTGTCTGCGTGAGTATCAACAGGTCCTACTTAGGGCCAGTTTGTACCTCAGCTGATGTTCCATCTAGGTTATTTTTAAGATGAGTCATCACCCACGGTTGCAGAGCGTATCCTTGGTCAGCTGCAAAGCCAGGAGGTGTGCAATAAGTTATAATTCATGACAGGGGGTGGCCCCACATTCATGTACATTCTGTTATGTGTCCTGAATGACTCATACCTTGCCTAGTGTAAGAGACGTGCTATGAAATTGTGTGACATACACACAAGTAGGAGTTAGATTTGACGGACACTATGCTACACATACAGATGTGGTGGTCTCTACGATTCACTATAATTTGTCATACTTGTGAGTGCCAAGGCCATTTAGGTGATGATTTGTCACCAGTAAAGAGAGTCAATTAGTCATTGAGTAGACACATTTCTCACGATCATATATTGTGTCTGTTATTGGCTATTATTGCCATTCCTGAAATAATGCATGTCTGATTTTACAACCTGTAGCTGGAGCAGGTGATGTGGTGTACTTTAGTCACATATATTTGGCAGTGAAAGTTGGAGTCAATGTTTTTCAATGTGTATTTCCATGGGAAGGATAGTGAGTGGATATCAATGTGGAATATTATAGTGTACACAATGCAGTGCATAGTGCCCACTATGCTGACAGTACACAAGGAGTTTGAGCTCTGTGGGAATCTTGCACTTTACAGTGCAACTGGTAGAATAAGTACACTACATACCACACTGCTTGGGGACAGTGTAGGACATATGTTCCACACAATTGTGTGTTCAGGATTTGGTGCCTGCACTTGTAGAAAATATGCAGTATTGCTCAAAGACAGGCACATTATTCCTAAGTCTGTAGCCTTGGAGGACTGATAGAGTGGTTTTGGCACTGCCAAATCATTTGCACATAGGATGTGATGCGTGCATATGAAGAGTGATGTAATGTAGCGTGGTAGAAGTGATCTTGCATGCTTTAAATATGACTATATTTCTCTTTTTCACAGTACTGGAATACATCACATGCCTCATGACAATGGGATTTACCTGTGGACACACAGACTAGAGAGAGGGAATCCCTTCCTTCAACACAGTGTTTGAATGCAGCATTTCGAATGTTATTGCATTAGTGAGGCTCTTTCATACTATTGAATACACACACAGGGCCTCATTTAGCAGTTGTTGCCACTCGACAACACTGGATGCCATCTGGCTGCCCTAACCTGTATCCAAAGTGACTTTGGCTGAAATGTGCCATATTCCTAACATACAGCACATCCATGGTTCGTCCGCATACGCACCACCACATGGTCGTGACTAGTGCCAACACCCCCCCTTGCACCATGGTGCACGTGTGTCAGCTTGGTGTCTTCAAATAACTTCATGATTTAAGGGACATATTCCTGAACCAAAAGAAAAAAAATCTGTGCTATATCCTCATTCTATGTGTCCTGCAGGACACATGGTAATTGGACATGGCAAAGAGACATGTAATCATGCATCCTCATTTGACCTCCCCTTGGGAGACACACTATGTGCACACAGTACCAGGGTCCCTGAACCTTGGATATGTGGAAATGTGTGAAATCGTCATTGGTGTTGCATAGGAAAAGCTACTGCAAGGTCCATGATACACATCCTTAACACAGGGTAAAGGAATGATGCACTTTGCTCTGGCTTGCCTTACTGCATATCTATGAGGTCATGTAAGTGCATGCAGGCTGACTTTGCATTACCTTATTGATAAGATTTGGAGTCCCGATCCAACAGAGCATTATGAACAGTGATGCTCCAGCAGCGCAGTTCACCTGTACATGTGGCCAACAGTGGTGTAGGTGGTATCAACATAGGTGACTTGTGGGATTGTGTTGCGCATAAGCCATGTAGTATGGTGCAAGTATGTAGGCCCACATCTACTACATCTGCACTGTCTTATTCAGCCCAACACTAAAACGACAACATATTACAACATAATTGACTGTTATGTGGTCTGCCATGTGCTTGAGAAGTACTTACCAACAAGTAGGCCATTCCTATAGGTCCCAATCAGGAAGTGCTCATTGATGGTGGAATGCCCGGAAGATGAAGTAATCATGAGCACTGTCTTGGTGCTTTGCAAGGACATTGATGAACAATTGCCTGCACATTCATGGAATGTGTGTTCTTCCTATTGCAGCTCATCTTTTGATTTTTTCAAAGTCCTTTTGCCCAAGTCTGATTTCTCTCTGTAAATGTCTGTGACTCTGTGGGTCTGCCTGGCACTATAGAATTTGAGCTGGCCAACCTCAAAACTTACACAGTTGCTCATCTCAAGGGATTCTGCTAGTGGAAAAGGGTGTTCCATAAGGTAAATGCCAAGAAGGCAGAGCTTCAGAAAGCCTTGAGAGCATGGGCAGAGACCCACCCAGAAGGAGAAGTGTAAGAGGAGTGATCTGTGTCTGAGGAACAATCAGAGCAAGACCTGACAGAGGGTCTTGACATGCAACCTACAGAAGGGAGGGGAAATTTCCTCCCAGGACCAATAGTCCACTCTATAGCAGGCAGCAGTGTCTTCAAGGAGCCTCTCCCTTAAGGCACTGGCAGACAGGAGGGAAGAGAGGACACTAAGGCTACAGCTTGCAAAGATCGAGAAGGACAAGGAGGAGAAGACCCTTGCCCTTTCTAATCTTGAGAAGGAGCAAGCTCTAGAGGAGAAGATACTAGCCATGGGGGAAAGGAAGTTGGTCCTTGAGATAAGCCTCAGAGAGCTGGATATAAGAGCCCTCCAAGTGGGGTTCAGCAAAGGAATATTGGTGGCAGCATGCCTGCAGTGTTTGAACATGAGTCCAGATTTCATATCCCAAAAGATATGGTGCCCAGGTACAATGTGGGGGATGACATAGATAAATGGATTCCAGCTTATGAAGTGGCTTTGAAAGTGCACAGAGTCCCAGGTGAGCTACGGGGGGTAGTCTTTGATGGTACATGCCCACTGGGAGGGGGATGCACTCCATACACTACAGATGAGGGACCAGACCAATTGCAATGCCATGAAGACCATTTTACCGGTCCCAGGATGCTTGTTTCCAGACCAGGGAAGACATGGCTTGGCAGTTCGGTCTGGACTGTTCCCATGAGGCACAGGGTCAGACTGATTTGCATATGGCCATGTCTGAACTGGGGTGGTGGAGTAAGCTAAAGAATGATTATGGATTAAACCCAGATCAGTTGACTGGGGGTGAGTGTTTGATTTGCTCAAACGCTCCGTCCATCATCCCCTTTGGTATTGCTTTGTTCGCCCTAAGATGGCAGGGTATGCCCAGGCATGGGTCCCTTGCTCACTTTGCCACTGGATTCAAGATAGTCTGGATGATGAGGGTTATGAATCCGAAACCGGTCCCAGGATGCTTGTTTCCGGTACAGGGAAGACATGGCTTGGCAGTTCGGGCTGGACTGTTCCCATGAGGCACAGGGTCAGACTGATTTGCATATGGCCATGTCTGAACTGGGGTGGTGGAGTAAGCTAAAGAATGATGATGGATTAAACCCAGATCAGTTGACTGGGGGTGAGTGTTTGATTTGCTCAAACGCTCTGTCCATCATCCCCTTTGGTATCGCTATGAAGACCATTTTAGTCAGGAAGTTTGGGTTGACAACTGCGAAGTACAGGCAACGGTTCAGGGCTAATCACAAATTGTCTACACAAACATGGGTGAATTATCTGGATTATGCTAGTAATGCACTGAAGAACTAGGTAAGGGGCAGCAAAGTTAATGATTATGAAGGGTTGTATAGCTTGCTTTTTAAGGAGCACATTCTTCATACTTATTTTCCAATGCTGCTCCCATACATGGTTGATAACAAGCTTACTGACTCCAAGAAGACTGCTGAAGAGGCCGACCTCTGGGTCAGCACCAGAGTATCCAAAAATATATCTGGGGGAGCCTCCAAAAGGGTGGTGAGGGTCCCAATCAAAAGATGGAGTGGAAGATAAAAAGACTGAGTTCTCTAAAGGCCCCCAAAACCACAGCAACATGTGCTATGAGTGCTATGAGTATGGACACTATAAGGGGTATTCCCAAGTGTACAAAAAGAGTACCACCTCCCACTTGAGGAATGGTTCCAGAGGAGGCTAGTATAGTGTTGGGGCGGGAGTTTGTCCCAGCTAATAGGGGGAGTTTACAGGGGTTAACCTAGTGTCTCTGGGTTACAGTGAGATAGTTCCTAAGACCCATGTGGCCTCAAATACTACTGAGTATAGGCAGGGGGTCACCTTCAATGGGCAAGATATGGAGGATCTGAGGGATACAGGTGCCAGTATGACTTTGGTAATTAGTCATCTGGTTTCCTTAGAGAAGGTAATTCCTAATGCATTCCACCACGCTGTGGTTGCTGACAACAGAGAGGGTCACTATTCTATGACCCTGGTTCAGTATGAGTTGGGGGTTCAGGTCTACTGAAAATTGCAGTGAGCCCTGCCATGCCTGGTGCACTTTTTGTCAGGTAATGAACTGGAGAACAGTACCTGGAAGGAAGTGGAGATCAAGGCCTATGTGGAGATGTTCAGGCCTGGGCGTTTGTGGAGTTTTGCGATACGGAACTCCACAAAGTTACAAAAGAACTCTGTGGTGTACTGTTCGCGCTGGTTTCCCTGCGGCTCAGGTAGAAATTCTACCCGAGCGGCAGCTAGCGCTCGTGATTGCGAGTAGGGAGAAAACTCTGCTGCACTACCCAAAATGGAGCTTTCTGCACTCCGCGAGCTCCGCAGAGAACGGAGTGTAGAAAACTCAACAAACTCCGCGAACGGAGCAGAGTTCACCACCCAGGCCTAGAGATGTTAGGGTTACCCGAGTGGATCTGTGCCACAACAAGTCCATGGCTGCCCAGGAAGGGGAGTCAAGAAGGGCTGGAGCATGGAACAATGGTCCAGCCAGCTGCTAAGAAGGGTAAAGGCAGAGGGCATGGTAAACCAGCTTCTGAATGTACATCCAGTGAAATGGAAGGGGCACCTGCGAAGACTGTCCTGGATTCCACTAAAGAGGAGATTGCTTCCATTGGTAACTTTCTTGAACTTGCTGGATTGTATGTGGAAGGAGGACCCACCAAAGAGGAGTTCTGTAGGGCACAAAGGGAGTGCCCAACCCTTGTGAGCATGAGGCAACAGGCTGAAGCTTAAGGAGCAGGTGATGCCTCTGGTCATCACCCCATTTACTTGGAGGATAACCTCCTGTGCAGTGAGCCTAAGGCTCCTGGGCATGGGGCATCAAGGGCTCTGGTGGTCCCCAATGCTAGAGGGCCTTCCCACTGGAGTTGGGTCACGAGATTCCCCTGGCAATACACCTAGGCAAGCAAGACCTTTGCAAGGCTTGCCCCCCACTTTATTGGCCTAGGATCAAGACTATCTTAGATGTGTTCTGCAAGACTCGTGTGACCTGCCAGGCCAGCAGGAAGACATGGCAGCAGCACAAAGCCACCCCTAATCCCTTTTGTGTGTAGTTAGGACCCCCTTTGAGAGGGTGCATCAACTTTGTAGGGCCTATGGATCCCCAGACTGCATCAGTCAACAGGGTCATGCCACTAGATACCCATGGGCAATCCCTCTAAGGTCTACTACTGTATCCTCAGTGGAAAAAGGCTCTGATGGAGATTTTCACTGAGTACATTTCCCCAAGAGAGTTGTGTCTGACAGGGGCACTAACTTCATGTCTGATTATATGCAGTCAACAGAAAAGGAGTGTAGAGTAACATACAGGTTCTCCACCCCTTACCACCCACAAACCAATGGACTTGTTGAGAGGTTCAAAAAGACCCTGAAAGGCATTATCAGAAGCCTGCCTGATGCCCCTAGGAAAAAGTGAGATATCCTCTTACCATGTCTGCTGTTCACTCACGAACAGGTTCTACAGAGAGGAGTGGGTTTCAGCTCCTTTGAACTGTTGTATGGGCAGCAAGTCAGAGGACCTCTGAGTTTGGTAGAAGAAGGGTGGGAGCAAGCTACCAGGTGGTACCCCAGGATGTAGTAAGTTACATTCTGGTCTTTTAGCAAGATGGCTAAGTTAAGGAAGCAAGCTTCCAGTAACCTTGTGGGCATGAGGCATCAGGTTAAAGCACAAGCAGCAGGTGATGCATCTGGTTGTCACCACATTTACTGGGATGACAACTTCCTGTACAATGAGCCTAGGGCTTCTGGGCATGGGGCATCAAGGGGTCAGGTGGTTCCCAATGCAAAAGGGCCATCCCAGAGGAGTTGGCTCACGATATTCCTCTGGCCAAGACAAACCCTTTTCAAGGCTTGTCCCCCACTTCTATTGGCCTAGGATCAATAATCAATCAAAAGCATTCCAGAGGACTTGTGTGATCAGCCAGCCTAGCGGGAAGACAGGGCATAGGCTTAAAGCCATCCTTAATCCCTTTTGCGTGTAGCTAGCACCCCCTTTGAGAGGGTGGCCTCAACCTACTGGACAAAGGTGAAACAGTAGCCCTCATCCTCCTCGACCTCTCAGCGGCCTTCAACACAGTCTCCCGCCGCACCCTAATACGCAGACTTCACAATGCAAGGATCCAGGGCAACGCCCTCAACTGGATCAACTCCTTCCTCTCTGGCAGAACGCATCAAGTCAGACTCCCCCCTTTCACATCGCACCCTACTCCCATACCTGCAGAGTCCCTCAGGGGTCCTACCTCAGCCCGACCCCCTTCAACGTCTACATGGCGCCACTCACCACCATCGTCAGATCCTACGGACTCAACATCGTGTCATACGCTGACGACACCCAACTCATCCTCTCCCTAACCAACAAACCTGACCCGTCAGACACAACTTCCGAGAAGGCATTGAAGCCCTCGCCAAATGGAGGAAAAACAACTGCCTTAAACACCGACAAGACGGATGTACTCATCATGGGACCAAACCCCAACTCCTGGAATGACGCCTAGTGGCCTCCGCCCTCAGAAACCCTCCCACCCCCATGGACAACGCACGCAACCTGGGAATCATCCTGGACTCCGAGCTCATGTCCTCCTGCTTCCACACCCTCTGCCTCCTACATAAGACTTTTAAATGGATCCCCCCTGAGCACAGGAAAACTGTCGGCCACGCCTTGGTCACCAGCAGACTAGACTACGGCAATGCACTCTATGCCGAAATAAACAAAAACCTCACCAGCAAGCAACAGAACATCCAGAACGCCGCCGCAAGACTGGTCCTCAACCTGCCAAAACACAGCCACATCTCCCAGCATCTTCGCACACTGCACTGGCTCCCCATCAAAGCAAGAGTCACCTTCAAGATGCTCACCCACGCTCACAGGGCCCTCCACCACACCGGACCAGCATACCTGAACAGCTGACTCAAATTCCACACACCCCAAAGAGCCCTGCGATCAGCCTAGCTCCACTACACCATGTTCCCACGCACCAGGAAAACCAGATCGAGAGGCCGCTCCTTCTCCTTCATCGCAGCCAAGGCCTGGAACGCCCTTCCGCTCCACCTCAGACAGACAGCAGCATTCCCCACCTTCTTAAGAAACCTCAAAACCTGGCTCTTCGATGGATGCCTGATTGATTGATTGATTGAGGTTCATCCTAGTTCTGGCGGATCATGCCACTAGGTACCCATAGGCAATCCCTCAAAGGACTACTACTGAACCCTCAGTGGCAAAAGGCCATGATGGGGATTTTCACCTGAGTGCATTTCCCAGAGGAAGTTGTGTCTGACAGGAATATGTAACGTTACAACGCATGCCATTACATCGCATGCCATTGCAATGCCAACCTTTACACTGACTTTCTGTTGGGGGAGCGCTGGAAGTTGCAATAGATTAATTTTCTATTCCAACTCCAGTGTGGGCAACAGTAGGGAATGTGTTGGTGTTAAATCCAACACCATCTACCCACTGCTGCACACCTTTTTTGTTGCAACGGCATGCTATGTAATGGCATGCGTTGTAACGGTTGCGTAGTAAAGGCTGTTTCCCGTCTGACAGGGGCAAAAACTTCATGTCTCCTTATATGCAGTCGATGGCAAAGGAGTGTGGGGTAACATACAGGTTCTCCATCCCTAACCATCCACAAACTAATGAGCTTGTTGATAGGTTCATAAAGACCCTGAAAGGCATGATTAGAGGGCTGCCTTATGCCCTGAGGAAAACGTGAGATATCCTCTTACCATGTCTGTTCTGTTGTGAGCTTACAGAGAGGTGCTACAGAGAGGAGTGGGTTTCAGATCCTTTGAACAGTTGTATTGGCTCCCAGTCAGAGGACCTCTGAGTCTGTTGAAAGAATGGTGGGAGCTAGCTCACAGGAAGGTATGCCAGGATGTAGTAAGCTGCATGTTGTACTTCAGGAAGTCATGAAGGAGTGGTAAGACAAACATTCTACTACTGTGAAATTTCAAACTGGCCAAAAAGGGTTGGTGATGGAGCAAGAAGAGACCAGGGCCCTCCGGGACCACTGGAATGGGCATATCAGGAGATTGAAAGAAAGGAAGATGCCACATACTAGGGGTGGACGGAATTTGCGAAAGTGACTTTCGCAAATTATCGCGAAAATGTTACAAATCTCCGCAAACACGCGGAAATATCGCGAAGATGCGGAAGTTTTTTTCCCACCCGTTCGCGGTATTTTCTGCATGGTCGCAGCTCGCCAACTTACCCATGCGGTTGCTTGCGGGCGTGGCCATCTTGTTTTCACTCTTCTCGCGGTGCAAGATCGCGAGAAGAAAGACGTGATTGCGCGACCAATGACATTACTGCGGGCGCGAACTGTCGCGAGACAGCACAAATGGCTACCAACAATCCAACATCTTGTGGAGAACGCGACCGGATCGGGAAAACTTGTCGGCGAACGCGGGGATTCAGGTAAGGCGATCGCGCACGCGCGAGAATGTATTATTTTACAGCGCGAGCAAGAAACAAATTATCGCTAAGCTGCGGAATGCGGAAATTTTGACATTTTCGCGCTCTCCGCGGAACGCGAAAATGTCAAATTATCGCAATTTCCGCGAGTGGAACGGAAATTTAGCCCAGGCCTACCACATACCTAGTGGACCTCAAGACCCATAGGCAACCACACAGGGTGCTGCATATAAATCGCTTCAAACCACACTTCAAGAGTTTGTGCTCATCCTGCTGTTGGTGACCGATGAAGAAGAGGAAGGGGAGAGAGAACCTCTCCCTGACGTCTTCATCTCCAAGTAGTAATACTTTCCCCCACTCTAGAGCAACAGAGAGACTGCCACCCAGTGCTGAGGCAATGCTCTTCTCTGCTCTTCTTTATCCCGAGGACTATCTACCTATGTACACACAGTGTGGACAAAAGGGACAACCTTACTGTTAAGAATACATTTTACAGGTTGTCAGATAAGGTGAGGTCCAGCATTAAGGCTGAAGTGTCCAAAATGCTGGAGTTAGGGATGAAAAAACTAGGCCTGGGTGGAGAACTCCGATCTGTTCGCAGAGTTTTCTGCATTCCTGGCACTCCGGAGTTCAAGGAGTGCAGAAAACTCCGCTCCACATAGTGCAGCAGAGTTTTTTCCCCGCTTGCGCTCGCAAATGGTAAATTTGCGAGCATGAGTTGCTGCTCTGGTAGTATTTTTACACAAGCGGCAGGAAGACCACAGCGAATGGCAGTTCTCACTGAACTCCACCACTTGCGCAATTCTGTTGAGTTTTTTGTAACTTTGCGTAGTGCCATGTAGCAAAACTCCAATGAACTACGCGCAGGCATGGATAGAACCCTTTAGAAGCCCCTTGTCATGTTCTGTTGTTCTGGTACCAAAAGCTGCCCCAGCAGGCACTACATCTGAACTGAGGTACTGTGTGGATTACAGAGGGCTAAATTCTGTAACCAAGACTGATACTCACCCCATCCCTTGGGCTGATTAGCTGTTCAGTTCAGTTGGGACCATGTCTCCATAAGCTTTTAAAACTGGTCTAGCCATGTTTTCCCTATAGACTCCATTGAATTTCTTTAGGCCACTAACCGAAGCTGATGTGCGTACTTTTAATGCTTCGAGGTGGGTAACCCAGTTCAGATTTTTCTGACACCACATGCCCTGATACATGTATTCGTCCACTATTTCCAACTTAGTGGAGCCCAAAAACCAATTAAACCTTGATTTCCTTCTTCCCATCTTTAAAATCTTTGTTTTATCCATGTTAACTACTAGTTTTTTAAGCACACATTATTCATTAAATCTATTCAACTTTCTTTGTAACCCAATCTCGGTCTGGTCTATTATTACCAAATCATCCGCATATAAAAGGCATGAAATATGTCTCCCATCTACCTTGGGGCTGGCCCCCCTTTCCTTACTTAAAACCAAGGGTAGGTCCGCAATAAATAAAGAAAAAAGTAGAGGGGCCAATACACACCCATGTCGCAATCCATTACCAATTTCGATCTTCTGAGATAGACATCCCTCTGTGTCCAAGATTCTCTGCGCCCAGTTACGAGTATGTAATACTTGTATTAGTCTAAGTAAATCTCTAGGGATGTCCTAATCTCTAGGGATGTCATGATTATCTGTTTGATTGGTTAGGGGCTGCCCAATACCTCAGTACCTTTGATCTTACTACAGGGTACTGGCAGATCACCCTTTCGGAATGAGCAAAAGAAAAGTCAGCCTTCTCTCTCCTGATGGCCACTACCAGTTTAGGGTGATGCCCTTTGGATTTTGGGTTAAAGAACGCCCCTGCCACCTCACAGAGGCTAATGAACTAGGTTATTGCTAGTATGAAGGCCTTATCTGCTGCTGATCTGGGTGACATGGTTATCTTCAATAGGAGCTGGAATGACCAGTTTTTTTCACCTCCCGGAAGTACTTCAGGCACAGCAACAGGCAGGCCTGACTGTCAACGCAAGTAAGTGCCAGATAGGGCATGGATCTGTGGTGTACTTGGGATACCTGGTGGGGAGGGGGAAGGTGCAATTCCTTTAGGCCAAGTTAGAAACCATCATGGCCTGGCTGGCCTCCAAAACCCTGAATGATGTCAGAGCATTCTTGGGCCTCACTGGGTACTATAAGAGACTTGTCAAGGGGAATGGCACCATTGTTGCCCTTTTGACAGAGCTGTATTCCAAGAAGCAGCCCAGGAATGAGATTTGGACAGAGGCATGCCAAACTACATTTTACTCCCTGAAGGAAGCCATGTGCACAGCTCCTGTGCTCAAAGCTCCTGATTTCTCTCAGGAGTGTATCGTTCAGACAGATGCCTTAGAACATGGCATAGTGGCAGTACTATCCCAACTTAACAAGAAGGTCCTAGACTAACCTGTAACTTTCATCTCTAGGATGTTACTCCCCAGGGATCAGAGGTGGAGTGCTATTGAGAGAGAAGATTTTCTGTGGTCTGGGCACTGAAAAGGTTGGAGCCATAGCTGTTTGGCACTCACTTCCTGAGTTAGACAGACCACAGGCCCCGCAGGGGGCTCATGCAAATGAGGGGGGAGAATCAAAAACTGTTGAGGTTGTCCATTTCCCTACAGGTTATGAACTTCAGGGTGGAACACAGACCAGGAGTACACTTCTCTAGTACTGACAGTCTATTCAGGTTTTTCCTCCACCTTGTTGATGAGAAATCCATTGAGGTTGGGTAGATCTCTCCACTTTCAACAAGGGGGGCAAACATGTTAGACGTGTCATCTGTAGGATGGTCTTTTGAAAAACCTTTTGTCTTTTGCCTCTCGTTGTGCTGATTCTTTTTTCTGGCCTTAGTATTCTGAGCATTTTACTGCTGTTATAACCTGTGCTAAAGTGCATGTGCTTCTCCTCTAAACATGATGACATTGGTGTATAACTGATTGTTCTATTTTTTGTACTGTAAGTCCCTTGTAAAGTGGTATACCATATACCTAGGGCCTGTACTGCAAATGCTACAAGTGGGCTGCTGCACTGATTGTACCACCCACAGAAGTAGAACATACTGAAACAGACTCCCAAATTACCTGTATTCCTTCTCAATAGGCTGGCTGAAGCTCTTTGGGATGTCCATTATTGAAATTATTAAATCATAAACATAAACACAATAGTATTAATTAACCCTGGGCGTCCTTAACGTCAAGTTGGCGACCGCGAGCGAGCAAAATCAGCATCCCGGCGAGACTTTTTCCTCGTTCGAGATCAGCAACATCAAGTTGCCGATCGCGAGCGTGGAAAATAAACCTCCCAGCGAGATTCTCAATGCGGGGAGGTCGCTCGCGATGAAAAACTACCAGTCTGCGTTGAGAAAGCTGCCGCTCAAGTACAAATCTACTCGAGCGGCAGAAAACAACCGCTTGTACTGTGCAAGATGCCGTTTGCAATGATTGCACAGTGAGGACAAGCATCCGGCACTATGCAATCAGTGCGGGATGCTTGTCACTACGCGAAGTGCACTTTGCGTAGCTACGCGTAGCGCTACTTCGCAAACTACGTCCAGGGTTAGTATTAATACTTTTATTATATTTAAAAAAAGATTTTTAGACTTGTCATATTGAGGAAAATAAGTTAATCTGATTAAACAAAGTTAAAAATATGTTTGTGAGACCACAGAATATTCATAAATGCAAATGTACCGTTCCTCCACATTGTAATACATCAAATATATTTGTCTATCATTGTAACCAACTTTGGAAACTATCCATATACAGTAAAACAATTGACAATAGTGATATATGATATGCCGCCATATAATCAACCACACATGGCCATTCTAACCTCATGAACAGCTGCACGCTCTCACATTCACTTCTCACAATTAAACTACCCAACCAAGCAAACATACAACGATCAAAGTAACGGAGAGAACACTTCAAAAAATATCCGCAATTTCGTTGTGGTTTGGGAGTTCAAAACAACCGGGTCAACACATGTTTTGGTGGGAATGACAATTCACATCCACCTTCATCAGGACCTCCCATTTGGTGGATGATTATGTAGGGGGCATATCATATGTCACTATTGTCAATTGTTTTACTGTATATGTATATAATGAAAGTAATAATACTATTGTGTTTATGTAATTGATTTAATAATTTCAATCAATCAATCACATGTTTGTTAAGCACTACTACTCACCTGTAAGGGTCTCAAAACACTGGGGGAGGTGGGGTTTCACAGGTTCCAGGGTTCCAGCCCCTCTGGTTCTTCGACAGGGGGGCTGTTGAAGAGCCAGGTTTTGAGTTTTCTTGTGAAGATGGCGAGAGGTGTTGTCTGTCTGAGGTGGAGAATGAGGGCGTTCCAGGCTCTGGCCGCGAGGAAGGAGAAGGAGCGGCTGCCTGATCTGGTCTTTCTGGTGCAGGGACCACGGCGTAGGAGAGCTGGGCTGATCGTACGGTCCTTTGGGGTGCGTGGAATTTGAGTCAGCTGTTCAAGTATGTTGGTCCGGTGTCGTGGAGGGCCTTGTGAGCGTGGGTGAGCATCTTGAAGGTGACTCTAGCTTAGATGGGGAGCCAGTGGAGTGTGTGCAGGTGCTGGGAGATGTGGCAGTCTCTTGGTAGGTTGAGGACTAGTCTTGCAGCAGCGTTCTGGATGTTCTTCGAGTCTGCTGGTGACCAGGGCGTGAGTGATGGTATTTCTGTGTTCGAGGTGGATCCATTTGAAGGTCTTACGTAGGAGGCGGAGTGTGTGGATACAGGAGGACGAGACGGCATTGATCTGGTGGTCCATTTTGAGTTCGGGGTCCAGGATGATTCCCAGGTTGGGTGCGTGGTCAGTGGGGGTGGCCAGAATTCCAGGCATCGGGGTGTGGGCCCATGATGAGTACTTCTGTTTTGTTGGTGTTTAGTTGGAGGCAGCTATTTTTCATCCATTTGGCGACGGCTTCCATGCCTTCTCAAAAGTTGTGTCTAGCGGTGTTGGGTTTGTTGGATAGGGATAGGATGAGTTGGATGTCATCTGTGTATGACACATTGTTGAGCTCATAGGTTCTGACAATGGGGGCGAGCGGAGCCATGTAGACGTTGAAGAGCGTGGGGCTGAGGGAGGACCCCTGGGGGACTCCGCAGGTGGTTGGTGTAGGGTCCGGGAGGAGTCTGATCTGCTGCGTTCTGCCAGAGAGGAAGGAGCAGATCCAGTCGAGGGCCTTGTCTTGAATTCCTGCATCGTGGAGTCTGCGTATTAGGGTACAGTGATAGACTGTATCAAACGCCGCTGAGAGGTCGAGGAGGATGAGGGCTTCTGTTTCTCCTTTGTCCAGTAGGGTGTGGATGTCGGCTGTTGCGGCGAGGAGGGCGGTTTCTGTGCTGTGGTTTTTACTGAAGCCGGATTGGGAGGAGTCGAGGATGTTGTGCTCTTCTATGAATGTGGTAAGTTGACCGTTGATGGCTTTCTCAATGACTTTCGCAGGGAAGGGGAACAGTGAGACGGACAGCCCATTGACTCTAGCTAGCCTACAGAGAAAGAATACAGGTCGTGTGGGAGTCTGTTTCAGTATTTTCAGGTTTTTTCCCCTAGCTCACGGACCTACAAAGTATTCTCAGGGGGTACCTCTTACCACCAACTGAAGTAGCCTTTCAAACCTGTCTCATTGGCTGCCACTGCAGTGCTTGTGTGTGCAATTTCCTGTCACTTCGACTTGGCATTTGAAAATACTTGCCACACATCCACTATGAAGCTTACCTTGATTCTACATGGCGTTTACTTTTTTGCATTCCACATGCCTTTTCTTCTTCTGCATAAAAGCTCAATAACACTCCGGCTTACTGGACCGGTTCAGCCTTGCACCCAAGATGGACATACCAAGAAGAAGAATGCAGATGCACCGTCCATTTTAGCATTTATATACAGTGTCATTTTTTTTTTTTATAACAATTTTTAGAACTGTGTGGATCCTTCCTATTTTGTATTTTCAATTGTTCGAATATTGGCTTTTTGACATGTAGTATCTCCATAATAATCTGTGCTCAGAGGGTAGTAGCCAGCGCCAGGACACCTTCGGGTAACCATTGCGCTTTAGAAATATTCATAACAGAACATAACATTATGTAAGCAAATTGTCTTCTTCCTTCCTCAACAAATGTGATGATGAAGGTTGTGTTTGTTTTTGTCTCACCTTTCCCCTACTCCCGCTTCCCATCCATTAATGAAACCCCTTGCCCTCTTTCCCCGGTTGTGTGATCTATTGAGGTGTGACTTAATAATTCACACCATTAATGGGTCACACACTTGGTGAGGCAGAAGTGGTTAAAGCGATGCCAACTTTTACACGATCTTCTTTAGTAAACAGTAACCCACACCAGACCATCTACCCACCCAGGCATGAAAGGGACATGGTCGTAGAACAATGTCTTTCCAAGGATAGGTACTACTAGAATGCACTATGGTCATGCTCACAAAAGCAATGTTACACTTTTAGTTTAAATTTAGTCTTGTAGCGTAACTGTACTACCAGTAGTAGAGTAGTAACTTTATGACAAGTAACTACCTAGTAGTAACTCCTTATAAGATAATAGGAGTTACTTACTACTCACAGAAACTAAATAGTATACAAAATATCACTGATAGGTGGGTGGGTGGTGCAAAATATCATCAAGCTAGAAAGTCAAACATACAGTCAGTTTTCCATTCCCACTTCGGTGGCAGGCTATAATGAACTGCAGGAAGAAGTAAACAACATACTGAAGAATAAAGTCATGGCAAGGGACGTCATGCCACTACTAGGCGTGGCCATAGGCTAGGCCCTGCAGCCAACCTGTAGCCATGTACGGGAAAAGACAGTATGCAACGAGGGGTCGGCTGCCTGCTGAGGGTTGGCCACAGGGCCTCATCATGCACTGCTAATTACCCCACATATGAAATCACTCATGGCATCTTCTATGACATCATTGATAATATCATTGTAACAATTGCAATGAAATTATTGATGAGAAAACTGTGCATGGTGGGGGCATGAGTTATAGTTACCTTAAGTATGAGTTACAGTTACAAATCTCAAATTACATCACTGATGACATCATCCACAGAATAACTGACGCCATATTTAGATATTGCGCCAATAGGCAGGAGATCACTGCAGCAGTGGACTTCTCTGCTGGCTAACAGTACTTCATTGCTGTCATCACAGCAGGGTTTCCACCAAGCAGATTTAGATATTCCCTTTCAATGACAGTGTCCTGGTGGCTGTGTCATGATGGAGTGAGGCAAAGGTGGTGTGGAGACAGGTGAGTACAACTTATTATCAGCTCATTACACATCTATGTTGTGGATCTGTCAAAATGTATATCTAGGTAATTTGACCTGCACATATTTTTACATATAGCATTGCACATCTACAACATATACACACTATTGAATGTACACCCATACCTAACACAAAAGCCTACCTCAGATCCGGTGACAACAGGGTGGCTGAGCGACGTAGTCAAGTAGCAGAAGCACAGGATGGATCTGGGCAATGGCATTCAAGATGTAATGGGTGGTGGGACCATGAAAAAAAGTGAGTTTTTAGCTCTTTTTCTTTCATTCTACCAACTCAATCTTGGAGGATTCCCCCTCACAGTTACCTTGATGGAAAGGCACAGCATAATCTGGGTGGCAAGAATCTTGGCAAGACTCCGTCTGACAGTAGCTTCTGCCTCTGATGCCGTCGACGTGAGGAAAGATTCTGGCAGAGGCAGTGGGACGGCTGCAGTCTTTCCTCCAGTGACCAGCCAACATTTAATTGAGTGGGGGGACCGCCAAGGAAGGGGGCAGGAAGACCACCAAATAAATGATGGTGGGACCAGTCCCGCCAAGCTCTAAATCAGGCCTTTTAATATTAAACAGAGTCACAATTAAGTTTCTCACCCAAATGTTAGACATTAAATTTGTCTGATTTACTATTACCACTCCAACGTAAACCATTTTGGGGAAGGTGTTGAACATTGAAGGGGTCAGCTTGACTATTTCCACTACAATTTAAACCACTTGAGGGAATGTGCTGGACACTGACAGTTCACATTTCCTGTTCCCACTCCAATCTAAACCATTTTGGAGAATGTGTAGGGGCACTGAAAGGGTCAAATTTACTATTCATATTCCAGTCTTAAATACTATGGGGAATGTGTTGGACATTGAAGTGTCCAGATATACTATTTCCACTCCAATCTAAACTAAGTTGGGGAATGTGTTAAACAATGACGGTGTCAAATATACTATTCTGACTCCCATCTAAAACATTTCAAGAAAGGTATTTGACATTGAAGATGCCTAAGTAACTATTACCACTCTAATCTAAACCATTTTGGGGAAGGTGTTGGGCATTAAAGAGGTCAGATGTACTATTCCCACTCAAATCTAAACCACTTTTGTGAATGTGTTGAATACTGAATGGCTGAAACTTACCAGTCCCACTCCAATTTACACCATTTTAGGGAAGTAGTTGCACACCAAAGAGGCCAATTTTACTCTTTCCACAAGAAGCTAAACCACTTTTTGAAATGCATTGGACACTGAAAGGGTTAAAATAACTATTTGTACTCCAATCTAAGCCATTATGAGAAATGTGTTACACTAAAGTGATCACATTTACTATTCCCACTCCAATCTAAACCATTTTACAGATGGTATTGGACAATGAAGGTGTCAGATTAACTATTCTCATTCAAAACTAAACAATGTTTTGGGAACGTGTTGGACACTGAAGGAGTCAATATTACTTTTCCCAGTCCAAACTAAACATCTTCAAAGAAAGGTTAATTATTCTGACTCCATTGTAAACTATTTTGAGAAAGGCATTAGCCATTAAACGGACCCAATTTACTATTCGCGCTAGATTCTAAACAATTTTATAGAATATAGCATGAATGATAAAATAATAAAAATATTAATTATACTACTCATACTAAAAACTATACATTTCTTTGGCTGTTATACTTAACAAACGGCATACACTTAAAATGTTTTATATAAACAAAATATAAATATTACAAAAATTAACACATTCCAATTTTAAAAGATTAATCTGTAATTAGGCACAAACTAAATTTTAATTTATAAAAATATAATTTGTAATACTTATTTTTAATAAACATCCTTTAATATTTCAAATAATTATAAATATGTTTAAACATAGTTTGCAATAATATAGGAAAATATATAATTACAAACCAACATTCATATCATTACGAAATGTTATCTTAACAGCAAAAAAGTTTCAAAAATGTATATAATATAAACATGCACATATATTTTTTAAAAATCCATCCACAATACAGAATGTGCATATAACATTTATGATGATAAATACATTCATAAACATACTACAATACAATTAAACACCAAAAATATTTTACATCCTCAAATATATATATTGAATTATCAAATATAAACATAACTTTTAACTCAAAAATCAAAATATATATATATATATATATATATATATATATATATATAATATATATATATATATATATATATATATATATATATATATATATATATATATATATATATATATATATAAATATATATATATATATATATTCACTGAAAAAAACATAGGTTTCACACATGTTATAGTTAGCTGGACATTTTACTGATAAAAAACCAATGAAATTCCCCCGTTATAGTTAGTGCAGGCAACTATAACTCACGTGACCGCAATCCTCTGCTGATGACATATGTGTCTTTATGAAAAAAAAATATTTGTAATATATGTATAGCTAAAAATTTATGGAAGAAGACATGGGTAAATAAGTGTCTAAATACAGTATTAGCATCAGCAGAGGATTGCGGTCACGTGAGTTATAGTTGCCTGCACTAACTATAACAGGGGAATTTCATTGGTTTTTTATCAGTAAAATGTCCAGCTAACTATAACATGTGTGAAACCTATGGTTTTTTCAGTGAATTTGCAAGGTTTTTTAAATGCTAATTCCTAACTATAACGTGTGTGAAACCTATGGTTTTTTCAGTGAATTTGTACGGTTTTTTAAATGCTAAGTTACTTTACGCCATTCGTGGCGTGCGCGCCCACTTAACGCAGTTCGTTCCGTGCGCGCACGGTGCGCTTCGCGCACGGTGCGCGCACAGTGAGCACGCGGTGCGCTTTGCGCAACGCGAGCCCACTTTACGCAGTTAGTGCCGTGCACGCAGGGTGGGCACGCGGTGCGCTACGCGCACCGCGTGCCCACGTTACGCTGGATGGGCCATGTACGCACGATGCGCTTCGCGCACCGTGCGCACATGGAGGACATAATATGCGCTTCGTTGTGAAAGGTAATGTGTGATTTTTTGAAGTGCAATGGTTAATATATATGCCATGCACAAATGGTGCTCTTCGGGCACCATTTGCACACGGGGTGTGGAGAATATGGATATTTTTTTTGTAAACATTTTTTTTACCGTACGCGTACGGTAAGCATATCGGCGATTTTTCGAAAAAAACTTAAAATTGAATTTTTGGCCTTGGGGGTTCTTTGAGGACACCTTCATCAAGGCTAGGTGGTTGGGAGCAGTCTAAACAGCCCCTTTATATGTTTTTTGTCTTTGTTTTTATTCCACTCCCTCAGAGTGCAAGATAGAAAATGGCGGACGCCGCTTCCTGGTTTCGACCGATTCGAATGTTTACTAAGATCTAACATCCAATCAGAATCGCGCTCGCGCACGGCACCGTACGCGTACGGTAAGCGCACGGTAAGCGCACCATAAGCTGCCACAGATATATATATTGGTTTAAAGGCTATTTTCTCAGGATCTACTGAACAGATTTACACAAAACCTACAAAAGGCACTTCCTTGACCTGTAGACTACCTCTCTGCCAAATTTCAGGTAACTCTGTTCAGCCGTTCGGTCTGTAGCTGTGTCTAAAGGTCCTATGGAAAAATGCATGGGAAAAACGCGTTTTGGGACCCCCCTTTTATCTCAGCCCCCGCTTGACGAATCCCCCCGAGACTTTCAGGGTAGGAGCGGAGCATAGCGCCCCACCTATTTTGAAAATTTCGCGAGGATTCGTCGACCAGCGCCAAAGTTATTCCAAATAGAATGTTGCGGATTTCCTATGGAAACGTGGTCCTAACTATAACTACCTACTGGCGACCGCCAGTAGGTAATATATATATATATATATATATATATATATATATATATATATATATATATATATCAGCGCTCCAAGACTTAATAACCTTTTTCAAGTAAAGTCCAGCACTCGGGGGTATCTTCACAGTTCTTTAATCAGCCACACAAGAAAACAGACGCGTTTCGGAAATTCCTTCGTCAGTGTTTACATTCATCGCAGTGTGGAGGCATTTTTCAATTGTTCACGTGATTAAAGCAACGACATCGACAGCAAAAATGCTGAAAAGTTGCTGAACAAGAAAACTAATTAATTGTTTCATAACAAATTTGATTTACGCATCCCTTCAGTTTATAAGTAGGTCAGCATAATATATTCAACTAAAGTGCTAGTGCCCATTCAAATTAGAACTGCAAAAACTAAACTACTAGGGCATTAGTTAAATCATTATAAGTATAAAAAAAATCTTGAGCTCCAATTATCTTTCAGCTGATATGACGCTTTACAAATAATACAAGTTAAAATATTATCTTCTCAATATCGCCTTCGAAAATACATTTAAAAGTTCAGTCCCCTCTGCTTCCGCAGGAGCCCTACTGGAAAGAGATAACAACTCAGACTTATATCTATATTCATGTATGTATCACATTAAGGCTTCCAGGCATTGCCTAAACCCAAAATAAAGACATAATGGTCGTAACCATTTCTTCCTGGCCAACTCAGATGCTGGGCAACAGAACAATACATGTGCCACATTTTTTTTGTTGTTGCAGTTTTTATAGAGCGCAACCTTGACTCGAAGGTATCAGAGCGCTTTACATGAGTACCAGTTGCATTACAAACGGACACGTTAATTTTTAGGCAGAGGGAGATTAAGTGATTTACCGAGAATCACAGGATGTTTGAGCCTCTCGCCAGACTCGAAACAGGTTCCCCAGCTTCAAAGTCGGCTGTCCTAGCCGTTAAGTCACACCCTGTTGCATAGGAAAGGCACAAATTGCAACTACAATCTTCAGGATTACCATTGCCATTTTTCTGCTTCATTTTAAAATATCTGATTTCTGAAATATCACAACAAAATTATATATAATGTGTCTTAGCTAACCAAGGTTGTATTACATCCAAAAACATTTCAAAATGTGTTGTGTGTTTGACTTCAAATAATTGCACTAACAATCTCTCCACCCTAGAGCTTTGACGTAATCTGGCTGTAACATGTTCCCAGTAAATCAATTTCAATTGCTGCATCAAAGCTATTGCGGAGAGCAGGGATCGGCCCATAAAGTTCTTAAGCCTAACATAGCAAACCATGCTTCGCCATACAGAAACCACGGAAAGGTGATGGTGTTAATGATCTCCTACAGATCCCTGATACCCTCCCTGTATGGAGCTAGCTCCTTTACTATCCAAATCCTCACCCAATAGAGTAAGGGTCTTAGACCTGCCACATGTTCTACCCTTTTAAGGGCTACATTGGGGAATAGGTCAATAAGCGGGATACTTTTAGGCCTCTACACTGCACAAGATCCTGTCCAGATATGAGCAGCATTTTTTGGAGACCCGGTGGCCCCAAAGACACATGAGAACATGCCTGCAGTCGTGGAACCTACCACCTACTATGTGAGTGGCCCCTCTATGAGTGGATCCATCAGGTGGGCCCCTCACATGATCCCGCAATCCAGGCGAGGCCTCATATTACTCGACTGGTTGGATGCCCAAGGCTACAAAGCAACTTGACAAACCCTTAGAAGCCATCCAGGATGTCAAGGCCGTGCTGATTCCAAAGTTAGATTCTTTGACATGAAACTTCTGCAAGCAGACTAAGCAAAACTGTGGGACGGAGTGGACTCGAACAAACCTGCCCTCACTGGATTGTGACCATTGATAGCAGATATGCAATACCAACTAAAGGCCCTTCAAGCAGAGGTAACAAGGTTACGTAACAGAGGGGAGGATGCAGGGGTCAATTGCACAGCAATAATGTTTGCATTGTGGGGCTCTTGGATTGAGCGGGGGACCGAGCGTGGACCTTTTTATTGAGGATTAGTTGTTCGCCACTGTCTTCGAGTCACTTGAAGTACCCAATAAAGTCGGTGTGGTGGCTACAACTTTTCATCTACCGTTAGCAGGATCATGTAATGTAAGTTGCCAATGTGAAGGACCAATGGCAAGTAGAGAACAGCACATTGAATATAGACCCAGACTCCTCCACAGAGGTGTTAACTAGGTAGGGATCTTTCATTTCAATTAAGCAAAAGGTTAGCCAGTTGGACATGCAATATTTGCTTATGCCCACCATCTGATTCACTGGGACCTAATGACAAATGACACCAGAGGCCCAAGCAACAGCATCATGGAACCTCCAAAGGCGCACCCACACCACAGAGGGAGAAGCAGAGAGGGAAAAAGTGTCTGTGATAGCTGAGATGGGGTCCCGGCACAGTCAAGCAACAACTTCACCAGACCACACTGCAGATTCACTGGAGAGGGAGTTAACCTACACCTTGAAAGACATTTCACAAGAACTTCAGTCCAGCCCTACTCTCACACACATGACAGTGGACCATGTCATCCAAACACTGACACTATATGCTATTTTTCTGCTGCTGTATAGTACATGACAGTCTATCTACATGGGGTCCTCCCTGTAATTGTATAATGGGCGAGGCATAGTCATACTACCCTACATCTCATGGGTAATTCACCCCCAGAACCTGTTGGACTCTTCAACATTTTTTATGTTGCACAGTTTATATCTGGTCAGGGACGTGTTTCTGTCTTGATCTGAGGAAGAAATTTCGAGTTAATGTTTATGCTTTCTTCATGTTTGTGTGTGAAACCATGATGAAGAGGTGCCAATGAGGAAAGTGCCATAGGAACATGTGTGGGAACGGGGTCCCACACTGGCTGGGGAAGAGGGAGATGATAGTCAATGACAATATGCTTAACTGATTCCCAATCTGCAGATAATATCTTGACTTGGAATGTTCTAAGAATGGTCATAACCAGATGCCTCCATTAGGTGCATCTCTATATGAGATATAGACAAATCCACATGTCCTACCTACAAGAAACCCATATGACAGCTGCGGAAATTCTTAATATCAATTGCCGCTGGAGAGGCCAGACTGTTGGAACCTGGTAATCAGCATATGCTAGAGGGGAACGTTTATTGGTAGAACCGGTGATTCTGCTGGTGATCACACACAAATTGGTAGACCCCCAAAGGGAGGTTTGTGGTGTTGAGGGGAAGCTGGATGATGCACCTATTGTACTCCCCCCAACAATGGTCAATCACAATTCCTAGATACCCTAACCCCCAAATTGGTGCAGTATTTAAACACACTGATGATATGGGGTGGAAATGTTACCTGTTTATCCAACAGCTGGAAGATCTACCCTCTCAGTACAGGGCATCCCAGCTGTTTGGACCACACAACCTTTGTAGACTAGTTAAGACACACCTACCTGCAGCACATATAGCCCTACATGCATCCCCTATTGAAGGAATACTCATATTTTTCACCTGTGCACCAATTACATATCAGAATATATATCTTCCTCTGCAACCAACCATAAAATACCTAGCCCTCACACTCTTTGTTCATTGCCTCCTGAAGATTGATATTTTGGGGTCTATGGCAAGCCCTGATGCCCACCTGGAGACTTAACACATAGGCCATACAATACAACACGTATCGTTAGACTGTGGGTACACATGTCACCCAATACTTTGAAGACAATGATGGAACAGCCAGGGACAGAGGGGTGGAGTAGGGCCCATTTAAGGTAGCGGTGTGAGGCTTATGCATCAAGACTCAATACAGTGTGAATCTCACATACAATGCACACTTATAGACAAGGAAGATATACACCAGATGGAGATACAGGCAGGAAAAGGCATGGGATGAGCAGATGAAATTCCCACCCACAGGGCTGACCACATGGCCTTGACTGACAGACTTGGTGAACTTGACTATGGTGCAAATATCACCAAAGAACATGCAGCGGGGTTAGGGAGGTGCGTGTACTGGTCTGGCTCGTGCACTCGGAAAAGGACAGACCTCAACTGAATGATATTAGATCCCAAACAGGAGACATTCTTTGATTATTACAGCTCCTTGCATCATGGGGGGAGAGACAGGAGGGGCCAGCACTGCAGAATTACCTTGCCAGCCTTCCGGTCCCATGTCTGGATCCATTACAGCATCAATCCCTCAATAACCCATTTACGGTTGATTGGGTCAGGCTAGTGATTGACCAGATGGCGGGTAACCTAACATATGTGTTCCCTGTGGAATCCTATTTGACATATAAGGTGAGTCTCACATGGTGGTTACTACAGATATTTTTAGATTTCCCAAGATAAGGGCACCTGGCCTGCATCCTTGAGAAAGGAGCTGATTGTAGTTTTTCTTAAAATGGGTCAGAGGCCCATTAGAAGTGCACTCCTAGAAACGGCTCTCCCTTCTGAATATGGATTATAATATCCTTCAAAAAATAATTGCAAATTAGTTGATGCCCTGTCTCACAGCGCTGGTCCATCATGACAAAAAGTGACGTGTGGCAATCTCCCTCAATATCGAAAATGCCTTTTATAGGTTGGGCTGGCCCTACCTCGAGGGAATACTACTTAGAATGGGCCAAGGACCCAAGATACTGCAATCAATACGGCTCCTGTACAAAGGGATGCTTGGGTACACACTGGGGAAGAAATATCTGCACCCTTTCAAATGGGTATGGGCACCAGACAAGGCTGCCCACTATCACTGATCATATTTTTCCGATTGGTGGGATTGTTCCGGCAAAAGGGCCTACAATGGGTGATACCGAGCAGGGACACATGGAAAGTGATCTCATTTTATGCAGATGGTGTCATCATGTATCTCAGAGTTGTACGTAGAGACCTGCTCTGGGTGATGAAAGTGTTGGATGAGTTTGGAACAGTCTCTGGTTTAAAACTAAAGTAGATTAAATCCTGCCTTTTTCCTCTCCAAAAACCCACACAGCTGGAGCAGGAAGAGCCCCATTAAATGGGGTTACCATGGAGGTACAACTCCTGCCGATAGCTGGGGATCAGTGTTTGTCAAGTGGATGACAACCTCATGCAGGGTAACTGGGGTGGTGACAGCTGGCGTACAAAGGTCCCTGACATTCTGGATGTTACATCGCTATTGCTCTTCCCTATGGGTATAATCGCAATAGTATAAATGTTGATACCACTTTGGCTGCTTTAATTTAACACTTCTCAGGCACTTATGATACAGCTCCCCAACATTTGTATCACAAATTACAGACAGTTCTCTCTGTTTTGATACGGGGTAAGGGGAGAAAGAGAATGGCTCTCCACAATTTGCACCACAATAGAGAGAGAGGGACTAGAGACCCCTCAAAACGAGGTGTACTATGCAGTGGCACAGTTGCAGTGGCCCATGCACTGGCTGTTGATTGTTACAAATCCTGAATGGATGTTTGTCCCGCAGGCTACAGGAGACAGAGGCATACTTGAGTCACTCATGGACCCTTGGAGATTTGCCCCAAACCTGAGACGCCAAGCCAAAGTAGCTAAATGTTGCTGGGGCATTTATGTGCAGCTTAGGTGCTGTCCTTTGCCATACTCGACCTCCCTGCCACAGTGGGTACTCCTGGCATTTTACAGAGTAGCAGATCGCCATAACACACGGTCATGGAAAGAGGAGGAAGTTCTTACTATAGGCGACCTGTGCAAACATAAAACACTGCTGACCTTTCAAGACCTCCGTGAACGTTATGATATTGATGAGGGCTAGCTTCTGACCTACAATGCCGTGACAGCTATGATAGGGGCTCTGTGGGGCCCGATGTGTAGAGCCCACTACATCCTTAATGCAGTTATTACTGGAGCAGGGCCTGGGCAGGTGAGTGGTTCCACTGCATCAAGCTACTGAAGCTCCAAGGCCCAAGTCTTCACACTCTTAGGGATAAATGAACCATGTCACTTGGAGAGGAGCTCACTGGCAGGCAGTGGTCCATTGCACTGCAAAAGTTCCAGAGCATGTCCAGAAACTCACACCTGAAATACACACAGTTTAATTATCTTCACCAAACATATCTCAATCCTGCACTACTACACTGCATCTTCCCTGGATTGGACCCAAAGTGCCCACGCTGCATATGCTTGGAGGTAGATTACTACCATATGGTGTCGGATGTCGAGCAGTACTGGACAGAAGCAGAGATGACAGACATTATGGAACAACCCCTGCATCTAAACCCCCTTCACTGTTTGTTGGGGCTGACTTCTCACTCATGCAAAACAAATATGCCACAACATTTATAAACTTGCCGTTCATTCTGTTAAAACACCACATAGAGAAGACACAGTGGCTCCCTCACTATCACTTTAGATGGGAAAACTCCTTAAATGAGCCAACGCTGAGAATATAACCTGGCACTCACTTCCAACACGACATGGAGCAGCGAGACAAAGTGAAGCAGGGGCACATATATTGACAAACTGGTGGCGAAGATGGATGAACGACCACCTTGAGGTCAAATGCAGGTTGACCGCGGACCTCTGGTGACCTTAGTGCTGGTAGATGAGAATATCCCATACATGACTGATGATACACCCACAGCGAACTTAGACATGTCCCTGAGATCTGACCCCCATATGATGATTGCAGTAGCACTCACTTTGAAACATCTTCCAGGTCAAAAAAGCCCATTCCCCCACCTGCTCCCATACCAAGATAGGCGATGAAGTGATGCCGCCCAGAGGGGTGGCTGTAGCAGCAGACAATACAGTTTAAATTATACCCCAGTTGGGTAATGTTGCATTGTCCTTATGTTTTTTTGTTGTAAGCTGCAGTGAATATTCTGATTTGACCATACGGATACTGTAAGACCAACTATTCCCTATGATTGCAGACCTTGGACACTGGAATGGTTGCCTAAAAGCATTTGTTGTTCAGGGTAATACTGGACTACATGAAAGACTCAAAGACTGGAACATGTAGTATTTTAATGTTTTGATGTTCGTGAAACCAAATTATGATCCTGTGTGCATGTGTTGAAACTCTGAAAAACCAACTAAGAACCACTGTGGCAAAAAATTGTTCACTCCTGCAGAAACCACTAGCATGGTCTAAGGCAGATCCAGTTAAAACTGGTCAGCTGGACTCTTCAGGAGAAGGTTTTTAGTAGCTTGTTGTGTCCCTGCAGCTTAACAGGAGGTCAACAAACTGACCTTTGGAGTCCACTTCTTTGTCCTGGCAATACATGGGAGCAGGTCCAGTCTTTGCATTACCTCTCTGTAACTGAACAAAAGATAGTAGAACCTTTCTTTCCCCATTCAGGGTTCCTGTGATGGGGAAATGAGCAACCCCCCCCATGAAGTAACTTCAAACCAGTTCAGGTGACACCTCTTCTCCCACAGGGATTTGTGTCTGCCTGCCTAGGTGGACAAAAGAGGGATCTGAAGAGGTGTCACTGTCAACTAACATTTGCAAGTGATGGGACAGGTTTTTTAGAATGTTATTAGGTTCCTGGGCACACCCTAGAATGTCATCCTGCCAAGGAAACAGACCATCACCGTATACCCAAGGCCTTTGTCTCAGCTCTAGGAACATGTTCACACCTCACCAAGAGGGCTTATAAACTGGGAGGCACCAGTTGAAGCTCATGTAAACAGGACATCAGAGTCTTTAGGAAGGTAAAGGGTAACTTTCTAAAAGTTAATTTTACAAACAATTTTTTACAAATCTGACATCCCCAATGAATTGGGCTAGTAATAAATATTTCAAAAAGTCCACAATTGAACTATGTTGCTGTTTTCACACCACACATAGCATTAAGGGGTCGATTCTGATCCTGTATTTTTTTTTTCGTACGACTCGTATCCGTATTTTTTTCCGTACTAATCGTACACGTCACGTCCGACCCGTGAAGTACGATTCGTCTGGGAAAAAGTACGTACGAATCGTAGCGTGAAAAGTTGCACGAGACGGACCTGGATACTTTTCCGTACGAATCGTAAAAATACAGTCCGAGCGTACAAGTACGATACGGACCGGCTTTCCGATTTACGGTTTGTACGGAAAATGTCCCGTACACGGGGTATGACTTGTACATATACGCAATGTTGTTGTACGCACCAATGTTGTATTATGCACCGTACATACGCAATGGCGGTGTACGCACCGTGCATACGCAATGTTGTTGTACGCACCAATGTTGTAGTACGCACCGTACATAGCAATGGCGGTGTACGCACCGTACATAGCAATGGCGGCGTACGCACCATACATAGCAATGGCGGTGTAAGAACCGTACATAGCAATGGTGGTGTATGCACCGTAGATAGCAATGGCGGTGTACGCATCGTACATAGCAATGTCGGTGTATGCACCGTACATACGCAATGGCGGTGTACGCACCGTACATACGCAATGGCGGTGTACTTACCGTACATATGCAATGGTGGTGTACGCACTGTACATATGCAATGGCAGTGTATGCACCGTACATATGCAATGGCGGTGTACGCACCGTACATAGCAATGGCGGTGTACACACCATACATACTCAATGGTGGTGTACACACCGTACATACGCAATGGCTGTGTACGCACCGTACATGGCAATGTCCGTGTATGCACCGTACATACACAACGCATGGGGGTGTGTGCCTGTACGACTCGTACCCCTGTTCTGTACTGAACCACGGACACTGTAAAACAGCACAAGGAGGTTCTATTCGACTCGCACAACACCACAAAACACGTCTACAGTGCACAAAAAATGGAAATGACTGACCTGGACACATCCAAACAGGCAAACAGAGGGGCAAACTCACAACCACCCCTTATAACACACCCACCAAAAATTCAAACTGAGGCCCACCCACAAATGGACCAATAAAAAGGGCCCACACACAAAAACCATGAGGCTTTGCAACAGACTCACTGCAGCTAGAGAGCACACACCAACAACTGCACCCATCCACCTTAACATATACACCTTCACACAGCATCCTTCACACATACCCCCTCTTCACATTCAGACCCACACCGTCACATTCAGACCCACACACCCACAACCGTCCACACCCTCACCCCACACCATGCCCACAGACAAGAATCCAAAGTTCACAAGGGAGGAGCTGGAGATCCTTGTCAATTAAGTCATCAGAGTCGAGCCACAGCTGTTTGGAACATTGGTCAGAAAGACCAGCATAGCTGAGAAATCACGCCTGTGGCAGAGGATCGTCGATAGGGTGAATGCTGTTGCACCCATCAGAAGGACCAGGAATTAATGCTAAGCCAGGTGGTACGATCTGCGGAGGGCGGTAAAGCGCAAAATGAATGATGACTACGCTCAGAGCAACATAACTGGTGGTGGTGGGCCCCGCAGACCAGTACATTTCTTTCCCTGGGAGGAGAAAGTGATGGCATTGCTTCCGCCGGTGGGAGTACATGGACTGCAAGGAGTTCCAGAGCCTGCTGAGTACACAAACAACTTAGGTAGCATGGGTGTAATGGCATCCACACCCCAACTACACCAAATGCACGCAACTACCCCCAAGCCCTCACCGGCCAGAACCACAGTCAAAAATAACGCTAATGCCACTAACATGTGTATGCTCCATTGAGAAAGCAAGGCCATGCTATGTCCCATGCTACACGAAGCAGCAACCCAAGAATGGATGTCCGGTATGCTGGGAGGGTGGGTGGCACAAAACACATTGTTGAACTCCAAATCAGACACAATTGCCCTCATCCCATATGGCCCAGGTACATACCCATGCACCAGGCGCAATGCACAGGGATTGGGAAAATACTGACAAGATAGCTCACACTCGGCCCGGGTGTAGGCAGCAGAAGGCCCTCCTTTGACCAGTGCAAACAAAAACACCAAGACAACAAGGTCAGATATCTAGGACAGGAACTCACACTCACTGTCATGGCAGCATGCTCCATGGGGGGACAGCTACATCACCTGGGAGCCCCAGTGCCAAATCACACTTCACCCACCAGCAGGCCCTGTCACACACACCCCTTACACAAACAGACACCCCCGGGACAGGCAATGGATTTACCCACTGTCACAATGGACATGTAGCACAACAACACCAATACATAGCCGAAGAAGCATTCAAGCCAACAATCTACATGTCAAAGACTCAGGAGAACGTATCAATCTGTCCCCCGCAACATACCCATCCACAAGTGAACATTGAGGAGAATGCTAGGCACATACAACTACCTGGAGGAACAGTGCCAACTTGAATGTGTATGATACATGCATGTTGCATGAAACAGCATTAACATTGTCTGTCTCTCAACACAGGGCAACGTGATGAATCTACCCCCAACAATGGGGGTGAAGATTCACAGTTCCTGGCCCGGAAGGAACATGATCCCACAGGCAGCGACGCCTCTCAACACTCCGCGGATGACCCCGACCGACCTGGACCCTCTGGTGTCCAAGTCCCTGCAGAACCTGGTTCAGGACCATCTGTGCCAACCACCACCCCCATTCCTGCCACATCCCAGGAGACACCGAGGAGGCCTGCCCGCAGTGAACAACTGAGCCAGTCTGACCAGGAGGGACAAGGAGCGCAAGGCACCCAGGAGGAGGTAGACAACACCGCCACTGCCATCCCTCAGGGGTCCCGTAGATCCAATGTGCCCACAACGGCAGGCCAGGCTCGTGTGGGCAGGGGTGGTGCTAGTGGAGGCAGGCGGAGGTGAGAACCTGACCAGCCAGCAGAAGGGACCGGTATTTCACACATACACAACATCATGGATGCATACCGGCGTGACACCAGGGAGTTCAGCCAGGTAGTGGTGACCCTCACAGAGATCAAGAACCAGCAGGCCGAGCAACACGCCAGTCAACAAGAACACCAAGGACGGATGGAGGCAAGACTGGTTGAGCTCCTGGTGGTGCAAAGGGACATAAGCCATTCACACCGTCGGATCGCCGACAACATGGGAAACCCTCCCTGTGCCACCAGGCAAAGACCACCACCAGCCACAGGGAGGGAGGAGGAGGAGAATTCGTCCGACGGAGCGTCCCAAGCATTGTCAAGGCCTGCATCTGAGGGTCCCCCGAGGAAGGTGGGTCGTCCACGGAAAAGACCGTGAGAGGCAGCGGCACATCCACATCTCCCAGGTAACCTGGCCTGGCACCTGGCCTTCATGTGCAACAGCATCACCTCATTGCCTGACATCATCTGCCACATGGACCTGCTGGTCACAGTCTGATTAATGATGCCAAACACTGTGGTCTGGACTCTGATGACTTCAAATGGCAAGGATCCCATCTCCCCCTGTGAACTTTGGATTCTATGGTCCCAGCAATGCACCTTTTTTAGTGCACAATTCACGCCACAGAGCTATAATTAAATAATTATTAGGTGAAATTTTATGTTGCAGTCATTTAGCATGAGTCCACAACATATGTGTGGGGATATGTCAAAGTATGTCTGAGTGTGGAACTAACTCCAGCCATCCATACACTTGGATCTGAGTCCGGTCGAGGACACACATGTGTCTCAATGTATCACCAAATACAGACATGGAGCACAATACTCACCCGTGATGGCCTCAAGCTGCTGAGGGGGGGGCTTGCAATACTACTCAGACAGACCAATTTGGATGAGTATCATGAAGGTGTAGAGGTCATGGGTCATGTTGATGTGCCCGGGGAGTGAGTCCCAGGTCTGTTTGGCGAGGTGGGAGAATTATCTCCAGCATGCAGGTTTTATGTGGATGTGATGAATGGTGGCCAGGGCAAGGTGGGCTGCATGGAGTTGGGCCAACGGGGTGTTGGATGACAGACGTCCAAGGTTTGTTTTGGGTCTGGGGTTGTGGACTGCCTCCTGAGTGTGGTTGAGGAGTCTGAGGGTGATCCTGCAGCAGACAGTGAGCCATTCTAGCTATCTCAGGTGGATGGTGATGTGGCTGGGGCTGGGGATGTTGAAGATGAGGTGTGCGGATGCACCCTGGATGTGGACAAGTTCTCCTGCAGTTTTGCTGTTGTTCTAAGTAGAGACCGGTGCTGTAGTTGAGCCGGCTGGTGTCCTGGACCTGGGGGACGGTCTGTCTTGCCTTGTAGTGGATCTATCTGTGGATCATTTGCAGCATGCGGAGGGTGTTGCAGCATGAGGTACAGATGGTGGTGAGTTGCATGGTAATTGTGAGCGATGGGTCCATGATGAACACCAGCTTGCGTGTGTGGCCACTGGGTGCTGGTGCGGTGCCCAGACCAGTGGGACACAAGGAGTTGACCCAGCCGTTAGGGGACAATCCTCAGATGATGACCTCAGTCCTGTCCAAGTCCAGCCTCAGGTGGCTGATGTTCAGCCATTCGTCAACGGATCTCATGCCTTCTTGAAGTTTGGATCTGGCAATGGCTGGCTCTTTGGTGAGTTTGAGGAGCAGCTGGGTGTCAATGGCATATGAGATGATGATGAGGTTGTGTGCGCATGTGATGGTGGAGAGGGGGGTCATGGAGACAATGAAGATCGTCACGCTGAGAGAAGAGCCCTGGGGCATGTGCCATATGACCCCAGTGTACTACATGCTGCAGGGTGGAGGCCGACTCCCTGGGTCTTGCTGGTGAGCTACTTTCTGATTTAATCCTGGGCCCTCCTCTGGATACCAGTGTTGGATATATGTGAGCTGACAGTGTGTTTGCACATGGTGTACAATGCCTTTGTGAGGTCAAGGGGGGTGGGCTCACCATTGTTGAGCAGGGCAAAGTTGGTGTTGGTGGTGGCAATGATGACAGTTGCAGTGGTGTGATTACTGTGGAATATGGTCTGGTGCTGGTTGCCTGGAGCTGGTTGCGTGGAGGAAATTTGTCAGTTGCTTGTTGAGTGTCTTCCGGATGACATTTGCTGGGTAGGGAAGCAGGGTGATGTACCAGGAGATCCTGCGGTACTGCCGTCCGTTATTTAAGAAGGGCCTGGGTCTCTGCATGTCTCCAGCACCCATGGAATGTGGCTAACTCAAAGGAGACATTCATGACGCGCTGGACATAGGCTTCAAGGATGGGGAATGATGTGGTTGAGATGTTGTGTGGGAAGGGGCCTGATAGAGAGCCAGAGTGGATGGTGCACATGAGCCAGGTGGTGGACTTGCTGCTGACGGGAGTCCAGAACCTTTGTCCTGCGGATAATAGTGTTGTCTGCCTCTGTGTGCCAAGGCTGTTGTGCATGGCCATGAGCTATCAGTGGTACAAAGTTGCAAGGGATGTGATCTGCCTTGCATGGGTGGGGTGTCTTGGATGGAGATGTGCTGTCAGTTCACTCACAATGCTGATGAGCTCCTTGATGTTGTGTGTTTTGGTGTCTCTGCAGTATCTTGCTGATGATATGGTGATGTCTGTGTGTGGTCTTTTCCAGGCCTGTAAGGTAAATGATGGCTCTTTGTGTTGTAAGGTTTGCACAAGAGTCCGGCTAGGTCTGTAGGAGTCCAGTAGGTCTGCCTTGTCCCAGGTGCCTTAACTGTTGTTGTGCTTCACAGGAAAGTCCGTCAATGTGGCAAGATTGTTGGATCAGTTGCTGATCCAGTGCATGAGGTTTCAGGGTGTTTCGTTGGTGTTGTTTTGAGTGTCCCACACAGCTTGTCTGTGGTGACTTACATGAAGCATCTTTGGGGGATCGTTAGCGGGGTGTGGGGCAGTGTGTTGCATGTCAGAGACGTCGATTAAAATGTTGATGGACCAATGATGGATGGTGGTGTGGTTCTCCTCCAGTCAGAAGTTACTGGCCCCCAGCCACATGTAGCCTGTGGAGGTGAGGGTGTGCATGCAGATGTACGTGTTGATGGCTAAGCGCAATTGTGGATGTAGGCCTGGAGATCTGTAGATGAGTGTTACTCTGAGGGTTGCCAGGGAGTTGCTGCAAACCCGGATTTGTGACTCTGAGGGTGTACTTGTGAATAAATTGCAATTCATCCTCCGGGATTGTTGGTGCCGTCCCTGCGACTGATCTTGTATCCGTCTGAGATGGCAATGAAGAAGTCGTGTGCTGAGGATGCTTATGTCCAGGTTACTGTCATGAAGGTGATGTGTGGGGCTGTTGTGTTGAGGAGGTAACAGAGTCCAATGGCGTGCTGGTGGACGGAGCAGGTGTGGAGTAGGATGCACATGACCTGGTTGTTCTGACAGGGTCTGGTAGGCGGGGCAGCGCTGTGTAGGCAGTTGGAGTTGCACACTCAGCATGCGAAGGTGTCATGTGTGCGCTTAGGGATTGCCTGAAAGCAGGCGGATGATTGTCTGGAGGACATTGCTTTGAGGTTGGCTGCAGCATGAGCCTGTTGTGTGACGTGGGTCATCCAAAGACCAGAGGCTCCTGCACTGTGCACATTGCAGGCGCAGACGGTCCTGTCTTTGGCACGGCGTTGGCGCAACAGTGGCACAGACAAGCTGCTGGCTGCATTAAGAATGGGTGGAGGGGGGAAGGGAGGAGCATTTTGGAGGCGTGTGGGTTACAGAATCAGGGCCCTCGGCGGGGCGGTGCCGCAGGGGAGGCAGCAGCAGGCGGAAGGGGTGAGAAACAAGGCAAAAGTAGCACACAAATACAAGGAGGTCAGAAAGGCACAGTGCAACAGGTGTATGTAAAGGAAGGAGTGTCAGGTTACTCATGGGTCACTACGAGAAAATGTATGACCAATCACAGAGTCAGGCAACAAAATGTGGAGCTGCGCACAGGAGACACACCATCAGCATGTGTTCATGTCCCGTTGTGGGGAGCAACCTGCACAAATACATACACAACCAGGGACTTCATGCACAATATATATTATTAGCCATGAAGAACTGCATGCATGTTGCCGAAGTACACATACACATATGCTCAATATTTGACAAGTATGCAATAGATGACGCATGCAAACTGGCAAGAGAGCTGCAGTGACAGAGATGAGGCACTTTGGATTGTGCTGAACACCTTTATTCCACATACACACACAAAGGGAAATGCATTTATGTGAACAGACTCACAGGTCAGTTGACAGAACATGTGGACATACTCTGGACCCCCCTTCACGACACGGACGATGTCAATCCCAATGAACTGGCAAACAAGTTAAGGGGATGAGCCAAATACATCATGCTGCACACGGAGAGGCTGCAATTCCCCATAGAGCCTGTTGTTGTGATGTCCCACACTATGTCCACCCGTAGCATCCGCAATGTTTCAGAGGCAAGGTTTACACACATTGATGCCTTCTTCAGACACCACACTCCACTACAGATGACTGTCAAGAAGGGTGACTATCATGTCATGGGAGTGATGCTACATGTTATATGCTCCATGGTGAGAAGACATGTATGCATGGCACCACAACATGCACAGAAGCAGGCCCACACATTCCCAACCCGTACCACCACCAAAAAGCCTTGCTGCAATCCTTACCCAAACTGACATTTCCACATGTCCATGCATGTAACGCTGATTCAGCACACGTTGCAATCCTCATGAGGAATGGCAGGAGGACAACGATGACACGAGCAGACAACATGCGCAAAAACCTGGGAATGACAGACACACAAGAAGTCACCTAAAACAATTCTCGCCGCACACATGGACATTTACAAAACATGAACAATGTTGGACAGATGTAAATTTCAAAGAAAGTCTCTCTGCAAAACTGTGTGGCATGACATCATCACTAGAGTGACACATCAGAAAACACATCAAAGTCACTTTGCATTCAGTCAGCTGGACACACACATTGCAACACATGCCACTCAATGCTACAAGCTTGCACACTCATACCCAGTGACTCACCATTATGAGAAGTAGTTGCGTATGAGCTGACTCCGGATATCATCATCCTCCTCCTCCTCATCACTAGCCTCGTGAGCAAGCCCTTGATCCTCCACGGGTGGATGTTCCTGCTCATCCGGATCCAGGATGAGTGGCACTGCCTTCTCAACTGCCATGTTGTGCAGCATGCAGCACACGAGGAAGATTCAACAGACCTTCTCCGGGGCATAAGGGAGGGACCCGCATGTGTTGTCCAGGCACCGGAATCGGCTCTTCAGGAGTCCAAAACATCCTCTCAATCACTTGCCTGGTCTGCCCGTGTGTATTGTTGTACCGGTGATCTGCAGCTGTTCTTGGGTTGCGGAGAGGTGTCAGCAGCCATGGCATGTTGGGATAGCCAGAGTCCCCTACATGGAAACATCATGTAAAAAGGTGGGTCAGGAGATGCAGTAAGAGCCAAAGATACCACAACACACAGGACAAACAGAGTATACCCACCAACAAGACATGCTCGTTCGTTGTGCAGCCGTAGCATCTGTTGTGGCACCCTGCTATGCCTCATGATGTAGGCATTGTGTGCTGATCCTGGAAAACGTGCACAGACATGGCAAATCTGCATGTTAGCAAGACACACCACAAGGGCATTTATCGAGTGGTAATGTTTTCTATTGCAATAGGCTTGTTCCTGTGCCTGTGGTGGTACAAAAGCCACATGTGTACCATCAATGGACCCTATTACATGGGGCATCCCTCCCAGGGCATAGAAATCACCCTTGACATCTGTCAACTCCTCAGGAGTAGGAAATAGGATGAATTCATCAAGGTGCTCCAACATGGCTGCTAAAACATCACGCAGGACACAGCTGAACATTGTCTGTGACATGCCACCAACATCAGCTATGGTGAATTGAAACGTACCTGTGGCAAAAAAATGTAGGGCTGCCATCACCTTCATCTTGGGGGTCAGTGCAGTAGGATACCTGTGTTGCGGTTGCAGGTGTGGTGCCAGCTTGTCTGTCAAGTCCTCAATCAACTTGCGAGTGAATCTGTAACGGCAGATGCAGGCACGTTCCCTCATGGCACCCAAGTCTGGCATTGTTCTTGGGACAGGCTATGCCCTGCAAAACATTGTTTGTAAGAATGAAGATAGAGAGTCTGCCAATATCAATGTCAATGAACATAGCACATGCTACACTGCTAATACACATCAAGTAACTATGGAGTCGGGTGTGTGCAATACATACAGGATACATATGCCAGCTTGCTTCCACTCCTACAAAAAGCCAGATACACCTGTTGATTGTCAAGTCTACATGACATGCCCTGAAATGAGTTTGTGGCCAGTCTGAGTGAAGAGCCACAGATATCACCGGAGTGACACACAACCACATAGCTGCATTGGAAGGATGTCATCTCATCCACACAGCTGCGTGCAAGGCACACGCACAGGTCACATGGAATGTCAAATGTACATATCAAACACATTGCAATGAAGGGGTACACGTGACAAAAGAAAGACACAGCCATTGAGACAACGCAGACATGTATGACTGGGAAAATATGATGTCCGATGCACACAGACCCTACAGTGGTGGGAATCCACATGTGGCATGGTGTGCGTAGATGTGTTCCATGCCCATCTCCACACAGACCCATGTTGGATGCACCAACAGCAGATGCAGTTGACGGAACACTGACATCAAGCTCATGGGAACACATGACACACACCTGACATAGTCACAAAGGGGCACGCTGATCGTGACATGTCAGTTGATAGAGTGTCCCTGTCCCTGGCATCAGGAGACAGGTGCGGGTGTTGATGACTGTGCCATCCCACTGCTGCTGTGCATTTCACAGTTGGACTACAGACACACATGTGGCAAGTGTCAAGGTGACAACTACTTGATGGACATCTTTGTGCGACTCGTAGCCCTCCATTCCTGGCATGTGTGCGCCTGTATTACCATTGTAAGCGTGTGAAATGCATACCCGTACGTGTGAACTAGTGCATACCCATACGTGTCAAACGCACTGTACTACTAGTGCATACCCGTACGTGTCAAACGCACTTTACTACTAGTGCGTACCCGTACGTGTGAACTAGTGCATACCCGTATGTGTCAAATGCACTTTACTACTAGTGCGTACCCGTACATGTGAACTAGTGCATACCCGTACGTGTCAAACGCACTGTACTACTAGTGCGTACCCGTACGTGTGAACTAGTGCGTACCGTACGTGTCAAACGCACTTTACTACTAGTGCGTACCCGTACGTGTGAACTAGTGTGTATCGTACGTGTCAAACGCACTTTACTACTAGTACGTACCCGTACGTGTGAACTAGTGCGTACCCGTACGTGTCAAACACACTTTACTACTAGTACGTACCCGTACATGTGAACTAGTGCGTACCCGTATGTGTCAAACACACTGTCCTACTAGTTCGTACCCATACGTGTGAACTAGTGTGTACCCGTGCGTGTCAAACTCACTTTACTACTAGTGCGTACCCGTACGTGTGAAACGCACCGTACACCCGCTATCATCGCGTGTGTAAGCTTTGTTTCACCAATGTACTTGTGCCGTAGGGGTACGTGTGAAACGCACCATACACCCGCTATCATCGTGTGTGTACGCTTCGTTTCACCATTGTACTTGTGCCGTAGGGGCACGTGTGAAACGCACCGTACCTGTGTGTGGATTTCAAAATTACATAGGGGACACATAGGGGACATGTATTAGGCCCTAAATGCATGCTGGTTGTCATGGAGACAGAGTTTTCAGTTGAAAAGTGTCGATTATGTGTCCTGGAACAGTCAGTTGGCCACAAAATACAATGTGCCAAAGTGGTTGTTGACTTGACATGATGCTCAAAATTTGAACGATGCGAATGCTGTCATTGGTGTATGTTTAAAGTCATTGGTGTATGTTTAAAGGGATTGGAGTAAACGTAGGATGCGAATGAGTCTGACCAATCACTATGTACTCCTCTAAATGAATGCCCCTCAGCAAGACAGATATAAGGCAGCCAGAACCCATGAGAGGGCACTTGCCTGCACAACTTTCCAGTCGACCACACTGCTGCTGTCTCTGCTTCCTCTGGACCATGTCACGTACTTTGGAGAGGGCCCAGCCATTCACCCAGGAGGAGAATGAGGCCTTGCTGGACTTTCTCCTGCCACAGTACACCAAGCTGTATGGGAGACAAGGGGAGCAGGTGAGTGCTGAGTCCACTACCTTTGCGTATGCACCTGTTGTGTGACTGTCAATATCGTGTCCAGGTGGGACAGACATGCAATGTTGTTTAGAGTGGGTCCCGGGGGGGGACATGCTGATGTCTCTCATGCAGAGCATGTTGTAGTTCCTGTGTGCACTCCTCACTTGCATTGTGCTTACTGTGACTTTCACTGCATAGTGCATGACACTTTCAGCCTGGCAAATCCTTGGTGGCTTTTTTTCCTATTGTCCTGAGGTGATTCAGTGGTCCCCCCGGTGTGACAGATGTGTATGAGTTGAGTGGACCTGTGGTGAGAGTGTCCAAATGATGTGTACGACCTCATGGACATTGATGTGTGTGAATGTTCCTTGTCATGTGGGTGAGTGTCTATGTGAAGTGTTGCACCACAGCTGCATGGAGGAGGCAACAGATCAACCCATCTGATGTGACAAGTGAGCCGTGCTGTGTGTCTGACTTGCAGAGCTAGCATGACACCTGTGACACCCCACTGGCAAGTGGCACATGTGCAGAGTGAGGGTTGTATCCGCTGTTGTCAATGACGCGAGTGATCTGTGCTTGGGTGTGTTGTCTAGTATGCTGATGGTGCGTCAGTGGAGTGGGACATGTGACTGCTTGGCACGTGCTGGCCTTCAGCCTGCTGTTGCATGTGCTGCACAGGGTGTGGCATGATCAGTGAGTGTGTTGCACCCCTCATGCCAACCTGTTGACTTTCAATGCCGTGTAGTGCATTGGCGCTTGCACACAGGCCAATTTCTTATTGTGTATGATGTAATTCCTATCTGCATCCTATGCCCTGTTCAACATTTCAATGATGTTCAAATGTGTGTCTCTGGGACATGGAGCAGGTGTATTGATGTTGTGTCACTTTGTCATCCTGACAGGTAACTGCCTACGAGAAGGGGGTGATCTGGAAAAACATCGTCAGGGCCGTGAGATCTGAAGGGGAGCGTAGTCGGCAGCGGCCACAGGTCTGCAAGAGGTGGCAGGACATCCGGTGCTGGACCCGGTGGATCGCCCGGGTCCAGCTGGGGCTCAACAGTCCTCGCCCCCACAGCGGCTGCCGACGCCTGACCCCCCACATGAAACGTGTCATGGCGGTGGTATTCCCTAAGCTCGATAGGCAGTTACAGGAGAGACTGCAGCAAGGAGGGGGTAGGTACATGGCTTTTTTCGTGTTATGTGCCACCAGCTTTTGGAAGTGCTCTGTAGCCTGGATACACTCCCAGAGTTTATATGAGCAGTGCATTTTCGGTTCCCCAATGTCACCTGGTGCTCTTTTTCATCCCTTCCCCTCCTTGACATGTGTCCCCTGGTCTGTGTGTAATCACATTTGCACATGGTCATCTAGGGTGGCAGTAAATCTAGGTGCACATTGCTTTCTGCATCATGTGGGAGGGTGGTCTGTGACTTGTGTTGGTACCTTGCCTGTGCCATGACCTGTTCACTATGTTGGGGGTCCATATTTGTTGTCACTGATGATGATTCTCAACATAGGAGTGTGAGCTTTCAACTGAACACCCTTGCAGCATGCATGACCAATGTTGTGGCCTCAGACATGATGCGCATGAGTGGGAGATATGCATATTGCTATGACGGATGAACATGGTACAGTCAGCTCATTCCAGGACCACGGAGCAGTGTGCCCACTACAGTCCCCTGAGACACCCTGGCCTCCTAATCATGTGTGTCATCCAACACTGTGCACATTCTCTGTGGATTCAGCATAGGTCTGCCTCTGTGGCATTGTTCCCTGGCCTAGTTAGTATTTTGCTAATGTGTGCTACATGTGTCCACTGGACAGGGATAAACCATTTTGCTTGTGCATACTCACACTATGTGGCTATTCACAACAATCTGTTGATGGTTGTTTGTCACAAATATGTGTTGCCAGCCCCATGAGGTGATTTTGTGTAAATTAAGCTATTTTTCAAGCACAGTTATTGTAACCCTGAATAAGAGGTGTCACTTCTTGATCTGTATCAATCACATTGACTCAAGTATGGGGTGGGGTGTGCGGGAGAGGCATACATGTGCAACACTGATTTTTCATTGCCAGGTCTGACTTCTGTGTGAGACTTGGCTGTACAAAGAATCACCGTGCAGTGCCCCTGTGATGGTGGCCAGTGCTTAAAGTTCGTGCTTTGCAGCCTGTGTCAGTTTTTTAAAAACATGATTCCTGCTCATACATTTTTTGCACCTGTGTGTGGTTCAGATGCAACGCAGTTTAGACTTTGTGTGCTGACATCTATGTGTACATTCTGGCTTGCCATGAGGGTGTCCCCACAGTACAGCTAGGCTTTTTTTCAACGCAATTACAGGCCCATTAGCTTATGCATTGTACTGGGTGTGGTCATGTGTGCCACTCAAGATGACAGGCAGTAGGTCATATGTGTAGCCAACTCTGTAATCAGGTGACGGATGGCCATGTGACAACTGACATAATTCAAGTTGTTAGTAAAAAAATATTGTACCTTGGCACTCACAGCACTTGTCAACAGTTCTTCATGTTTTAAATGTGGAAATTTGATGATTTGTGTTAAGAACACTGATGTGCCTGCATGAAAAAAGTCTCCCAAGGAAGTGCACACCAAACAACATTTCCACTTTCATGGAACACACTGGCACATTTTCTAAGAAGCCACTGTTAGAATTAAATGGTGTTGCAGATTCTCCATATACATGTCCCCACAGTGCTCTTGATTTTGTGAGACTCCTTTGTTGTTGGTGATACAAACTGATGAGTCTCAAGACATCAAGACCTCCGTGGGCCCATGTATATGTACTTTCTGCAACACCATTTATTTCTAACAGTGGCTTCTTAGAAAAGGTGCCAGCTTCTTCAATGACAGTGTAAATGTACTTTTGTGTGCACTACCTTGTGCGACATATTTCATGCAGGCACATGAGTGTTCTTTTCACAAAATGGCGAATTGGCACATTCAAAACATGTCGATTGTGTAAAGTATTGTGAGTCCCAAGGTAGCAAAATTTTTTCGTTTTGTGTTCCAAAGTACTTACAGGTCTCTGAATGTGGTGACACCTTGCGTATTGAGGTGTGTCAGTTTATGTTGGGTGCACCAGTACTGTTTCTTTCAGGGTAAACAAGAGGTGGCATGACTTCATTGTATTGCTGTGCTCACCGGTTCACAGACACTAGCTTCTCAGTGTATTTCTCATTCAAGTTGTGGCCTTTTGTGTTCTTTTTTCCTGGTGTCCAAGTGGCATAGTGGGTCTACCAACTGGGCACACAGCATCATCATCCGCATCCGAGGGAGACACCTGCATGGACCTTGAGGAGGGACCCAGCGACAGTGCCACCAGTGCTGTGGTTTCAGAAGGACCCAGTGGCACGGAGGGCGAGGGGAGTCAGTCGGAGGACCTCTCTGGAGGCGAGAGCAGCTACGATGCCGACGGGTCCGAGGCTGACATCCTTGAGGAGGCGGAGGCTGCAACACCAACTGGCAGCATCCCCACATCTGTCCCCGCCTCCTCCATTATCATCTCTGCCCTCTCAGTTGCTCCCGTCCCTTCTGTCTGTGCAGAGGCCCACCATGTCTCCTTCGGCCAAGGCACCGCACCCCCTGCCACCCCTGCTGCCCTCAGTGAAGAGTCTGTGGACATACTGCGGCAGTTGCAGGTTGGGCAGGCATCCATGTCCTCCATGGACACACTCAATTGCTCACACAGATGGTGTCGTTCATGGAGGGCATGTCAGCAACGATGTCTGACCAACTCAGGTTTCTGCGGTCCATGGACTCTTCCCTGACGGCAGCAGTTTCTCTCCTGCAGCGCTCCGTCCCCCCTCTACCCCGGACCCATCCACACTGCCCTCTCCCATGCCTGCCCAACGCACACCCAGACAGTCACGGGCACGCACCCCACCAGACACATCCAGCACACCCCCAAGTAAGGCACAGCGCACAGATCCTGGCACACACACTCAGGGGGATGTAGGCACACCCGCAGGATCTGGGGGCAGACAACATACACGCAGCCACAGTCGCAGTCCGCAGTCCTCACAACCCTGTTCCTCCAAGACCACTCCCCTTAGCTCCCCTGCCAAACTCTCACCCAAGGAGATCTATATGGGTGGGCTGGACTTCGCCCGCACTGAGCCACCACCCCACAAGCGGGCGAAGAAGTCCCCGGGCACGGGAGTTGAGTCCCCCACCATGTCCACCCCCTCCCCCAAGAGCGCTGCACCCCATCCCTCACCCACCACACCCTCTGTTGACCCTGGGGAATCCTCAGGTGCAGGGGTTCGGATGGAGGCACTGGCAGCGGTGTGCAGCGCCGAGCTCGCATCCACCTTCGGTGCTGCCCCACCCCCTGTGGTGGAGACATCCCCCCTGCACCCGCAACACTTACACTTCCCCCTCCTGTCCCTGCAGTGCCTGGTACTGCCACTGATGATGCACCCCCCGGTCGACAAACCTTGAGGTTCCTTTGTGCAGACAAGGTAGAGGTGGACGTGATCCCCTATGTCCACCCTTTGACTTGAGAAATGGACTGGCCATTGGCCTTTGTACATAGTCTCTTTTTAATTAATTGTTTTTTGGTGCTGAATAAACCCTTTTCTTTTACTTTCAACACTATTGCATTTCAGGTACTTGACGTTGTTGATAGGGCTCCTGGAGTTGGTGTTCTGGTAATGTGTTAGGGTTCTGAGAAATGTTTTTGAATGATGGTCATGAGGTGGCCCATGGTATCTTTGTGCCATCACAATGTCTCTGCAAAGAATCAATGGTAGTGTGTGTTCTTTTAGTTTGGAGACATTGTCCCAAGGAGTGTTCCTTCCTCTGTGGCATCTGACATCTTCCCTGCAAACAGTTGCACAATTGTTGTGCTGACCTGTGTCAACATTTCCTTTGTTGGTGAAGGATACCTTCAACAATGACCATGCCTGCTCACCGATGTCTCCTGCTGAATCGTCTGTGCCATCCTTGCTAGTCACTGTACTTGTGTTTTGGGTATGTAGGAATGCCTTCAGGGACAAATTGGCCCTTTTCAGCACTATGCATGTGTGTAATCACGGCCTACCACACAAATGGTACTTGTTATGCAGGGTATTTGGGCACCTGACTCACAATTGTGGCCATTGTATCTAGTGGAATAGAACCCTATTCCTTCCATGAGAGACAACATCTTGGTGGCTGGCCCAGTACCTGAACATTCCTATCACTCCTGGGATGTGCGTGACAGTGTGTGTTCCCTTTGGCTATCTTAGTTTTGTATGCAGTTACATGACTACACAGTCTGTTGGCATGAAATCAGGGTGTGTATTGTGCTGCATCCGCCATGGGTGGGTATGAATGTGTTATATGTCCTCACACCCACATGTGGTGTGTCATGCAGTGTGTGAAAGAAATCCATCCTCCTGGGAGTGGGACACTGCTGTCAGTGATGTGTTGAAATATCACTAAAATCATAGTCCAAAGTAAGGGATGCGTCCATACCACCATGTAGGTGTGGTCAACTGATAATGATGTACACCCCCCATATCTCTGTCAACTGCTGGGAGTCCTCTGCACCCACCCCTCATATTGCAGGCCACTGCTGGGAGTCCTCTGCACCCACCCCTCATATTGCAGGCCACTGCTGGGAGTCCTCTGCACCCACCCCTCATATGTCTGGACACTGCTGGGAGTCCTCTGCACCCACCCCTCATATTGCAGGCCACTGCTGGTAGTCTAATGCACCCACCCCTCATATGTCTGGACACTGCTGGTAGTCATATGCACACACCCCTCATATGTCTGGACACTGCTGGGAGTCCTCTGCACCCACCCCTCATATTACAGGCCACTGCTGGGAGTCATATGCACCCACCCCTCATTTTGCAGGCCACTGCTGGTAGTCTTCTGCACCCACCCCTCATATTGCAGGCCACTGTTGGTAGTCATATGCACCCACCCCTAATATGTCTGGATGCTGCTGGGAGTCCTCTGCAACCACCCCTCATATTGCAGGCCACTGCTGGGTGTCATCTGCACCCACCCCTCATATTCCAGGCCACTGCTGGGAGTCATATGCACCCACCCCTCATATGTCTGGACACTGCTGGGAGTCCTCTGCACCCACCCTTTATATGTCTGGACACTGCTGGGAGTCATATGCACCCACCACTCATATGTCTGGACACTGCTAGGAGTCATATGCACCCACCCCTCATATTTCTGGACACTGCTGGTAGTCATATGCACACACCCCTCATATGTCTGGACACTGCTGGGAGTCCTCTGCACCCACCCCTCATATTGCAGGCCACTGCTGGTAGTCATATGCACCCACCCCTCATATGTCTGGACACTGCTGGTAGTCATATGCATACACCCGTCATATGCCTGGACACTGCTGGAAGTCCTCTGCACCCACCCCTCATATTGCAGGCCACTGCTGGTAGTCATATGCACCCACCCCTCATATGTCAGGACACTGCTGGGAGTCCTCTGCACCCGCCCCTCATATTGAAGGCCACTGCTGGGAGTCATATGCACCCACCCCACATATGCCTGGACACTGCTGGTAGTCATATGTACACACCCCTCATATGTCTGGACACTGCTGGGAGTCCTCTACACCCACCCCTCATATTGCAGGCCACTGCTGGTAGTCATATGCACCCACCCCTCATATGTCTGGACACTGCTGGGAGTCCTCTACACCAACCCCTCATATTGTAGGCCACTGCTGGGAGTCCTCTGAACCTACCCCTCATATGTCTGAACACTGCTGGGAGTCCTCTGCACTCACCCCTCATATTGCAGGCCACTGCTGGGAGTCATATGCACCCACCCCTCATATGTCTGGACACTGCTGGTAGTCCTCTGCACCCACCCACGCACCCCCTTGGAGCAGTACACTGCTGGCCTGGACCTACACACACACACCAATATGAAGGTACCATGCTGGGCCAGTCCTCTAGGCCCACATTCCTGGCGTACGCCTCGTATCCCAAATGTACTGGTGCTGTAACGGGGTACGTGTGATACGCACCGCACCCACGCATTAATTGCGTGTATACGGTCCATATCACAGTTCAACTGTGCCGTAGGGGTACGTGTGGTACGCACCGTACCCACGCATTCATTGCGTGTGTACGGTCCGTATCACAGTTCTACTGTGCCGTAGGGGTACGTGTGGTACGCACCGTACCCACGCATTCATTGCGTGTGTACAGTCCGTATCACTGTTCTACTGTGCCCTAGGGGTACATGTGGTACGCACCGTACCCACGCATTCATTGCGTGTGTACGGTCTGTATCACAGTTCTACTGTGCCGTAGGGGTACGTGTGGTACACACCGTCGGGATGGTCCGTATCACAGTTCTACTGTGCCGTAGGGGTACGTGTGCAATGCACCGTACAGATCCACTTCCGTTGTTGTGGTACGCAGGGGTTGCTGGCCACACCCCCCAAGCTACCAGACCCTGGTGGTAATGTATGGCCTCCATATTATAGGTTTGGCTTTGAGTATGGGGTTTGTTTCCTGTCATTCAGCCCCACCCTGGCCCCTGGGTGTTGTTCTCAACTTCTGCGGTGTGTGCGTCGGGTGCGGTGCACCAGGTCGTAGGCCAAGAGGACTGGGATGACACATACGATGGGGTTCATGGCGTGTACGTCACGTACCGGGGCTCCGTTGCGTAGCGGTTCGCGTCGAACTCTGCTTTTCCGGCTGTGTTTGACTCCCGTAAAAAAAGAGCCGTACGGAGTGACGTAGGGACGAATCGTACTTGCTGGGCCGGAAACCGCTGCCTGAATACGTCCGGACGTCACGTACAGGCTGTTCCGGATCAGAATCGTAGTTTTTTTTTACACATACGGTCTTTTGTACGATTCGTACGGAAATAGGCTTTCTGTACGAATCGTACTTCCTAGGTTGTAGGGACAGTTTACCGGGTACGAGTCGTACGGAGAAAACGCTCCGTACGATGATTCGTACGGCCTTTTTCCAGGATTGGAATCGGCCCCTAAATGTAATATTGTCTCCCAATGTTTTCCAATGGAACAGCCAACCTTGCTACAGTGACAATAGCTTTTAGGACCTTTCCCTGTGAGGGCATGTTTAACATTAACCTTTTACATGTCATACTATTAAATACCATGCACTCTACCTTATGGGTAGTTAGGCCGACTTAGGGATGACTTCTTAATATTTAAAGGGAATGTTTAGGCCTATCAAATGGGGGTTATATTGACAAGTTAGATTTGCAGTTTAAAACTGCATAGCCAGGCTACAGATAACAGGCCTACAGTCATGTTTACACTGTCACTGAATGGCTAAGGGCATGCATAACTTGAAGTCTGCTAGCGACTATAACATCTACCTCTATAACTTTCTGGTTGGGATTTGCCGGGTCAAGGCACCCTTCATTCTGGACCATTCTTGATATACCGTTATCCCACTTACTGCCAGAACTTTGGGACGATTACCAACAAGGCCCTTCCTATGTATCATGCTTGCATGTTAAATCTAATCTTGCACTTTATCCTTTTTCAATGTCACATTAGCTGATATGAAACTGAAGGCAGAATTTAACATGTAGCTATAACATCTGCACTTTAAAACTGACTTTGCACTTTAATATCCCAGACATGTATAAAGTGACACTGAAAAGGTGACTGTAGAAAAGGAGGTGGTTCAGCACTTGCACTTTTGGCGTGCCGCACCTTGGTTGGATGACCCGTAAGAAAATGCATTGGTTAAGCACTTGCACTCTTGGCAATGTTTATCTTGGTTGTTTATGCCTTTACACCCTAGCCACGTTGCACTTTAGCCTGAACATGAATGTGGCCATAATATCCATGTCTCAGGTTTAACCTGGCAAATTGCTCCTCCACTCTGCACTAGGTGCCATCCACCAGGCAGTGAAACTTGACATGCTGCTTTAAAACTAGCACCTTAGAGATAACTTGGCACATTATGGCTACTCTGCTTCTCTTGCACTTTTGTGAATGTGAATTTACAATTGTAACTACGTAACTTTTTTAATGGTATTAATTATGTTGTATATTGTAAGTCCTCTTTTATTATTGTGATGTGTTCAATTAATCATACAATAAAGCATTTACACACCACCACCACCACTGTCACTGTAGCGAATGGCACAGTTGGTGCTGCAGTCCACTTGTGACATTTAGCTTACAGGACCTAGGTACGTGGTTATATCACATACTAGGGACTTATAGGTACATTAGATATGACAATCAGAGGCATGTCAATTTCATGATGCCAAAAGTGGGAACACAAGCACTTTACCACTGTTTGACAGGGGTAAAGTACAAAGAGTTCTACAGCTAGGAAAAAACACTCAAGGTAAAAATCAAGTAGTACACTACATAAAAGATGGTAATTTCCAACAAACAAATAAGTATATATGGACCACACAAGAAAGGATAATCAACACTAAACTCAACAGGGGGATCTACTTTTTAAACGTTAGCAAGTGTTGAACATATTTATAAATGAAATTGGCATAAATTAACCCAATATTGTGCAGTTGGATACACTGCTTATAGTTCAGCTCTTATAAGCCTAAATAAGCTTTTATTTTCATTGCCCAAAAGCAAGATGAAAAAGAACAATTGATGGACAGAATGCAGAACAAAGTCATACATTCACCCCAGTACAGAGATCTGGGCCTAAATCCATTATGTTTGCTCACCATGCCATTCCAGTTTGGACCCAGCCATATGCAAATCAGTCTTGACCCTACGCCCAATGGGAACAGTCCAGCCCGAACTGCTAGGCCAGGACCTCCCTGGACTGGAAACCAGCATCCCGGGCGATGATAGGCTTGGATGGGCACACCCTTGGCCCGGGCGCATACCTGTGTGCGTCCCACGCCACGGGAATGTGGTGTGCTTTAATGCGTGTTTCCTCCAGCAGGGATTGCTAGGAGATGGAGTCTCCCTGTTGCCAGTGGCTCCCCCAACACCAGAAGGCAAACAAATAAAGCTGCGGCGGCTACGCGGGCCGCGGAAGGTGGCGCAATTTAATGCACGTTTCCTCCAGCAGGGGATGCTAGGGGAGGGAGTTCCCCATTGCCGATAGTTTACCCAACACCAGGAAGCAAACAAATGAAGTGGTGGCGGCTACACGGGCCGCGGAAGGTGGTACGCTTTAATGCACGTTTCCTCCAGCAGGGTTTGCTGGGAGATGGAGTCTTCCCGTTGCCAGTGGCTCTCCCAACACCAGGAAGTAAACAAATGAAGCGACGGAGTCTACTTGCTTCTCATGAAATATGTAGTAGCAAGATATCCCATTGCGATGCCTTGGAAATATGTTGCTCCCATCCCCCATTCATACTGAGCAAGCTACACCCCTGCATTTCCAAAGAGGTGCATCAATTGAAACTTACCGGCGGTTGCATCCACAACCATGTTGATTTTCTACGTCAACACGCAGGTACAGGAGTTGTAAGGCGTGTAAGATAGGCTCCATGTCATCACAGGCTGTGGGAAGCTGTGTAAGGTGAGTTTCAGCCTTATATCCCTCCCTTTTCACCAGCTCAGAAGAGGTGTTTAGACTGCCATGGTCGGCTCGTCAGAAATGCATTTCGTAATTGGGTGGGTGGTTCGTAAGTGCAGCCCGCTGTCCGATATGCTCTATTGGTGCTTTCTGATGCTACTGTGGTCGTAATTTCCTTTCAGAGTCTGATGGACCGCGGCAGTCGGATTTCTGTGCATATGCAAATATTGAAACCAGGCGGTTGGAGCGACTGTTTCCGACGAGACAGTGGTGCTGGTCCAACCAGCATCGTAATCAGCCCTTAAATCAGAAGGTAAAACTTCAGACCGCAACAAACCTGGTTTCAGTATACGACTCTTGCTCCATTGTAGTCAGCCTTAAATTGAACTTAGTTACGGGTCAAGGGCAACTAGATGACTGCAGTTGGTGCTTGATGATTTTTGGTGCTATTTTCACTTTTTATTTTCGAAATCCATATCTTTAGTTCCTCTTTGTCAATTTGGTGTTCATTTGTTCATTAAATTATTCTCTATTTTTTTACATTTCTGTAGGATATTTACTGTCTTGTGTTTTTGACGTTTTAACAGTTTTGACGTTTTAACAGTTTTTGTACTTCTAAACACTTTACACATTTTCTTAAGATATGCATGTCTGCTCTGTGCCATAACTACGAAGGTTGAGCTGAACCGGGCCTAACAAGGATAGTGGCATTATTACTTGTGGTGGCTTATCATCCGTCCCAACTAATAATCCATGTTTGCACACTGATACAAAAGGGTTTCACTTGTGTCCCCTTTTCTGCTTTTTACGGGGGAGCTAGCATGCTCAATAGGCGACATAGAACTTGTTTTAACTATGAGATCCTCAAACAATGCTCACCAAACTATACTTGTCAACCTCCTTTCCAGGAGGTTATTCGACATATGTTTACATTTATTAAAAACTTTCTGTAGTTCTAATGATTTTGGATTTTCCTCATGGAAATTGATAAGTAATCTAAATTATTCTGCCACTTTTTCGTTATTTAATGATAGAGTAACAAAGTAGGGTGAAGTCATTAGTTTAAAAGTAATTTCTTCACTATTTACTGGCTTCTATTTCACTGTTTGAACAGTTTCATAGTTGCCATGGTGATTCCATTTACTTAGAATATGCTTCTAAAGATCCCTGTCAAGGCATATTTTTGAGTTGCCTTTAACAGAACATTCTACAGTCTCCCTCTACACACTGTGGAACATTTGACTTTCCACTGTGACACGGGATGTATCACACTGCTTGTCATTCCACAGTACATTTTAGCATAAAATTATATACGCTTGGAATTTGTATAGGGCCTCTGAGGAGAATTAATTTCATTTCTTCAGCTCAAAGGAAAATGACACCTATTATTTATTTACTTGCTTTTTATATTGTAAAATATGCGCATGATATTTTTTGTCTGCTTTACTGTTAAGGATTAAATACAATGTTTTAACTCATGCAATGTGCAGTGCAGACCTAGCTACAAACCAGAAGTACTCTGCAGACGACGGACTTACAGAGACCGTATGAGGACATACATGTCGCCCTCGGGGACAGGAAATTCTGGGTGCAGGAGAAGAAAAGGGAGGAACATTGAAGGGGTTGATAGGTAAGGGAGGAGAGGGGTTAATGGAAAATACAATTTGAGATTGCAGAATCAGTGATAGGCGTGGGCAGTAGAAAGGAGCAGAGGACAAGTGACGAGGAGGAGGTGGGTCAGGGGTTGCAAAGTTAAGGTATGGACTTGGTGAAAATGTGGTATGCCCTTCCAACAGAATTGTGGTTATACTGTGATAGTCTGCTGCGTGAAGAGATGGATAAACTTCAAAGCCAGCTGAAGTGAAAAACTAAGTAGGGGTGTAACAATTCGTGAAGTACGATTTGTACGGGAAAAATGCATACGAATCGCCTCGGGAAAAGTCTACGAGACGTCCCCGGACAGTTTTACGTACGAGACGTAAAACTGAAGTCCGAGCGCACAAGTCCGATCCGTACCGGCGTTCCGAATGCACAAGCGTATGGAAAACGTCCCGTACGGAGCGAACTGTGTACGACCCCTACCCCGGGTACACTTGTGCCCGGGGTACGAGTCGTACGCCCCCCAGGCCCCCCCGTATGTACGCGCCGTACCCCCAGTCCCGGATGTACACGCCGTACCCCCAGCCCCCACGTATGTACACGCCGTACCCCCAGCCCCCCGTATGTACGCACCGTACCCCCAGCCCCCCGTATGTACGCGCCGCACCCCCAGCCCTGTATGTACGTGGCGTACCCCCAGCCCCCCGTATGTACGCACTGTTCCCCCAGCCCCCTGTATGTACGCGCCGTACCCCCAGCCCCATATGTATGCGCTGGGGGTACAGCGCGTACATACGGGGCTGGGGGTACGTCGCGTACATACGGGGAGGCTGGGGGTACGGCGCATACATACGGGGCTGGGGGTACGACGCGTACATACAGGGGGGGCTGGGGGTATGGCGTGTACATACGGGGCTGGGGGTACAGCGCGTACATACAGGGGGGGCTGGGGGTAGGGCGTGTACATACGGGGCTGGGGGTACGGCGCGTACATACGGGGGGCTGGGGGTACGGCATGTACATACGAGGCTGAGGGTACGGCGCGTACATACGGAGGGGGCTGGGGGTACGGTCCGTACATATGCAATGTTGGGGTACGCACCGTACATGATGACACGTACGATGTGGGTGATGGCGTGTACAGCCCGTACCGGGCCCCCTTTTCCTCGTGCATCGCGGCGTACTTAGCTTTTCCGGCACTTTTTGGCTCCCGTAAAAATAAAGCTGTGCGGTGTGCTGCGGGTACGAATCGTACTTGCTGGTTCGTAAAACGCTGCCTGACTCTGTGCGGACGTCGCGGACGCGCTGACCAGGATCGGAATTGTATGTATTTTTTAGCCGTACCGTGTTTTTTGTGATTCGTACGGAAATGGTATTTCTGTACGAATCGTACTTGCTGGTTTGTACGGTGGAATTCCCGGGTACGAGTCGTACAGAGAAAACGCTCCGTACGACCATTTGTACCCGGGTTTTACAGGATCGGAATCGGCACCTTAGTGTTATGTATGTTAGTATATGTGTTAAAAATATGTATTCTTTTTGTAATGTATGTTTAATATCTTTAAAGTAATGAATGTTACGTTATTTAATTTTTCCGTAATTTAATTCCGCAGCGGGTTGTGGGTTTATAGGGGAATAGGGTGGGAAGTAAATTAAATATTAGTTTTTGTGAATTAATAATTATTTTTTATTTAATTTTGTGTTTTAGTTCTGTAGTGGGTTGTGGGTTTATAGGGGAATAGGATGGGAAGTAATTTAATTGTAATTAAGTAAATATATATTTTTATTTGTATGTATTGATAATTAATCAATTGTTAATTATTAATTGGTAATTCATTTTAATTAATTGGTAATTAATTTTAATTAATTGGTTAATTGATGATTATGTTAATTGTTTTAATTTATTATTTGGAGTGGGTTGTGTGTTATAGGGGAATAGCGTGGGAAGTAATTTAATTGTAATTAAATAAATATGTATTTTTATTTATATGTACTGATAATTAATTATTAATTGGTAATTAATTTTCAATAATTGGTAATTAATTTTCATTAATTTTAAAATGGTATTGATAATTAATGTATTTTTATTTAAATAATAAATCATTACTTTCCCTACTGTTGCACTCTCTGGAGTGGGAATAGTAATTGTTACCCCTACGCTATCCAACGCTTTCCCTACTGTTGCACTGACTGGGGTGGGAATAATCATTTTTACCTCTACGTTATCCAACGCTTTCCCTACTGTTGCACTCTCTGGAGTGGGAATGGTAATTTTTACCCTCCCGCTATCCAACGCTTTCCCTACTGTTGCACTCTCTGGAGTGGGAATGGTAATTGTTACCCCTACGCTATCCAACGCTTTCCCCACTGTTGCACTCCCTGGAGTGGTAATAGTAATTTTTGCCCTCCCGCTATCCAACGTTTTCTCTACTGTTGCACTCTCTGGAGTGGGAATAGTAATTTTTACCCCTACGCTACCCAATGCTTTCCCTACTGTTGCACTCACTGGAGTGGGAATAGTAAATTTTACCACTACGCTATCCAACGCTTTCCCCACTTTTGCGCTCTCTGGAGTGGGAATAGTAATTTTTACCCCTACGCTATCCAACGCTTTCCCTACTGTTGCACTCACTGGAGAGGGAATAGTGCATTTTACCCCTACGCTATCCAATGCTTTCCCTACTGTTGCACTCTCTGGAGTGGGAATGGTAATTTTTACCCCTACGCTATCCAACGCTTTCCCTACTGTTGCACTTTCTGGAGTGGGAATAGTAATTTCTACCCCTACGCTATCCAATTCTTTCCCTACTGTTGCGCTCATTATTAATTAACATAAAAATTATTACTTTCATTATTTTAATTATTCTATATGATTTATTTTTATATTTAGATAATATGTTCATTTATATATAGATGTCAATATATTTTTAATAATGTTCTTAATATTTTATAATTAAGATTAATAATTATTTTACAATATTATTGAGTAAAGATATATTTTAAAAAAAAATCATTACATTTATTATTTTCTACATTTTAAGCTTTTTTACCTAATTTTAACTATGTTTTATTTAATTGTGTTTATTATTTAATTACTTTTTTAGTATTTTTATTACATTTAAAAAATTCGATATTTTAGTTCACTATATTTTAACATTCTGGTGCCGATTCCGATCCTGTAAAACCCGGGTACAAATGGTCGTACGGAGCGTTTTCTCCATACGACTCGTACCCAGGAATTCCACCGTACAAACCAGCAAGTGCGATTCGTACAGAAATACCATTTCCGTACGAATTGTAAAAAACACCGTACGGCTAAAAAATACATACAATTCTGATCCTCGACAGCGCGTACGCGACGTCCGCATGGAGTCAGGCAGCGTTTTACGGACCAGCAAGTACGATTCGTACCTACAGCACTCCGCACGGCTATATTTTTACGGGAGCCAAAAAGTGCCGGAAAAGCTAAGTACGCTGCAATGCACGAGGAAAAGGGGGCCCGCTACGCGATGTACACGCAATCACCCACATCATACGGTTTATCATGTACGGTGTGTACCCCAACATTGCATATGTACGGACCGTACCCCCCACCCCCCGTATGTATGGGCCATACCCCCACCTGCGTATGTCCGCACCGTACCCCAGGCGTACCCCCCACCCGCGTATGTCCACACCGTCCCCCAGGCATACCCCCACCCGCGTATGTCCGCACCGTACCCCAGGCGTACCCCAATCCTCACGTATGTACGGTGCGGACATACGCGGGTGGGGGGTACGGTCCGGACATATGGGGGTGGGGGGTACGGTCTGTACATATGGGGGTGGGGGGTACGGTCCGTACATACTGGGATGGGGGTACGGTCAGGACATACGGGGGGGTTGAGGAAATATGAATTTTATGATCAGTTATGTCCCCTATCTTAGACCCCAACGGCTCCATGTACATGCTACAAGTACATGTATGTTCCCTCCCGTTCCAGTTATGAAGACGCAAATACATGTGCATCCACCGTCAACATGTCCTCTTTCAGATCCACCATGAATGGGTCGGATATTCCGTTCCTAAGTATGAAAGGCCACCGACTTTATGTGGTTCACTTTCCACATTTTACAGATTCAGGCGAGTAGGCCCTGAATTCTGCCATCAAGCCTTTTCCTGTCTTCTGCCTCTGAAAACTCCAGTCTGAGCTCGTATCTGTATCTATGAACTTTGTCCTACTCCCTGCGTGGCTAACGGTGCCTGATCCGGCCTGTTGCCTGCCAAAAACTGTATTTCACCTTCAAGATTATCTGCTCCGCTCCTCATCCGATGCATTCCTGTCTAGTAGTTTAGGTAAACATTCTTCCAGCTACCGAGCAAAGGGCCAGGCCTCACTGTCCTCATGCAAGTAATTCATAGCCCCTGTTACCATGGAAGATTCCTGCCCCCTCGCATCTCATGTAGACACTCAGACGCTTGTACACGCACTAACAGTCAGTATAGAATAGATTCCGTCCGAGAGACCTTTCCTTTTGGATAATACAGTTCTTTAAACATAAGATATTAGATATGATTTGGGATTAGGTTGACATGACCCCCCAGACTTCTGTCTCCACATGTAGAGCTAAATGTCAAGTCCCCTTCACCCTCTAGTTGCACGTCAATCACACGTCATGCGGCTGCGCACGCATCTCTGCCAAGTATTTCTGCTGACACTGCAGGATTCTCTTATGGATCTACCCACTTGTGACATCATGTTTAAATGACGTTTCTAGTCTACGCTTATGTTTACGCCTTTTTCATTACGTATGTGTATTATTATCTGTATTATCAGCTGTTACGCCTCCTGCATCTGTCTTAATGTAATGCTTCTCATATAAATATCTTTACTTGTCAATAATGTATGCCCTTCCCTTCCTGAACCCTCGTGGTGATGGAATTTGATGCCTATGGTTCGAACCATAATTCCTTTGTGGAGGAATAAATACTTTCAGATCCCCTAATACCACGGATTCTGCCTCTTATTTTTTACTGAGTTATTCTTACTAGACTTTACCGCATAAAAATAGTATAGGTAATTAAATATTTACCACATAAATTGGCGCCCGAATAGGGACACTTTCTCATCTCACGCGCCGGAGGTGCGTTGCAGGCCCGGTCTCCTGCCACAGCTGGACGGACAACAACGCGTACCTGCAGGATTTCCTGTATCTCCCTCCAGCCAAGCGGGGGTGACTGAGGCTGCGATCAACACCCAGACGAGGCGGTGAGAAGTGCGAAGTATCCCGACCAGAGCCTAGCTGAGAGAGCAAGATCCGAGGTATACAGAGGCCCACCAGGTTCCGAAGTTCCGAGTCGAGTCGAGTCCAGTCCGGTCCAGTCCAGTTCAGTTCCGAGGCCTTCCGTTCCGTGCTACCCGGTGAGTACCGTTGCCGGGGAGGCATTTAGACGTGCACATTAGGTTGTGCCGGTCAAGACGGGTTTGGGTACACAAATCCGGTCTGCACTGTTTCAGCAGTGTATCTGTACTGTTTAGCAGTATATCTAGTATGTCTTGCATATAATTCAGTATTATCTAGTGTTAGTATTATGTCAGTAACTAGTTTTCTATTAGTTATCATCGTTCGTTAACTGTTAAATGTTAAATGTTTTAATATGTTCTACATATTGTGGTGTGAATGATTGTTCATTATTGTGTTTATTGTATTAAGTGTGTTCAAGATTAAGTAATAAGGTCTAAAAATGCCGCTCTTTTCAAAATTAAGACAGATCAAAACCAGAAAAGGGGTACTCGAAGAAGCTGTTCCCATTCCACCTAGGGACACTCCAGGGTACTTTATGTATCATAAGCATGGCTTGATTTATGGGTGGACTACACCAAAGATTTACCAGAAAGTCAGAGGTGGCCCGCAGCTGGGACCTGGGATGCAGATTGCATCATGAGAGTAGAAGAAGAATTATGGAAAAAGAAAGCCAGACAGTCACAGAAAGATGCCATTGAATTATGGCGTAAAGAATCATATAGACGTACAGAAAAAGCGCTCAGACAGGAAGAGAAAAGTAGGGAGAATTCAAATAAAGCTCGAGAAAATATATTAATTGGGGAAGGTACCCGAGTAAAAGCAGAACAAGTAGACAGACAACGAAACACTCTTATGAATGGTATGTATCCTCTTCTGGCCGAAGGGTTACCTCAGGCCACCCCGGAAATACCGAAAGACTTGACACCTCCATTACTCCCGATAAAAGCACATCCCAAAACAGCAAAAGATGTTTTCCTTTCTTCCTATTTAGATGATGTAGCTCCTGAATATGCTAATGTTCCGCCACACACACCGCCTACCGATGGTGCTCAACGCCAAGATCATCCGTCTGTATCCCCGCAACAACAAACTCCTACGCACATTCCCACAGGTCCATCTGTTTCTACCGCTTTTCCTACATCTACAGTTTCTATCTTACATCCAACAAATCCTTTCGTGCCTAGCACCTCAGACGGTGCGACAGGAGGTACGACAGAAATTTTTGCCACGCCACCCCGAGGAAATAAATTATCCCTTAGAGATTTAGCATACGAACGTACACCCCAACTAGCAACTTCCGACATGTTTAAAGAGCATCTAGTGGATTGTAGATATGATCCTGTGCCCGGTAGACGGGACGGTATGCTGCTGTCATCACTACGTATACGACGAGCTTCAAGGTATTTAGTGACGCTACCAGGAATGATGGCACATTTAGACAATATATATCACTTTGTCCAATCAGGGCGAGGCCCTGAAAGTATTGACGAAGCCATGGAATACCAGAAAGTGGATGTACAGAGACAACTGTTACGCTTCTTCATAAACTGTGTGATCAGAAACCAAGACAGGCCTGAGGTAGAGCAGAAGGAAATGCAAGTACTTACCAGATGGGGTCAGAATATATCAGAAGGGAAACATGATAGACAGACATGTATAGTAGTTATGTGCCGAAAGATCCGCAAAGAAGTAGAACGAATACATAAAGAAAGATTAGAGGCAGACAAAACTGAATCAGAAGGAGAGGAGGAGGAAGAATCAGAAATGCCTACAGGACAATTAGAAACGATGGCTTATGTAGGTAAAGGAAGATCTTTTAATAATACCAGATGCTTTAATGATCCAATACGTCCGATACGTCCAGAATGTAACAGAAATTTTCAAGCCCCTATGTTAAATACAAGGTCTCCTGAACACCTATTCCAAGCTGCTGATAAATTACTCCGAGACCGAAGGGGGTACCATATGCTCGATTCCATGGATGAACAAGAATTAGCCAGGTCAGCAGTGCAATGGGCTGACAGTCCCGGCAAATACAGTGATGATGCACTAGCACACACGTTTCTGAATCTTAACCCAGACGAACAACGATTAGCTGGTATATACATGATTCAACACCTCCTTATATTATATAAAAGCCAACACTCCGATCCTGGACCCCTACCTGACATATTGACAGAATTACTCATGAATAAATGGAGAGGTTCAGGTACTGATTTAATTAAAGAAATTCTAGAATTTCGAAACCAGTATATAGTTTTCGTATGCCCAGAACATGTTCCAGTTCCCACTATGGGAAGAAAAATGTATCACATAGATAGACAGAATCCGTTACGCGAAGTGCACCCAATAAAAGGTGACGACAATAATTTTAAACGTGTGTTTGTGTACACGCCCATAACTAAAATTGAATTATTAGAAATGAAGAAAGTAGTACCCAGCCATGACAAGGATCCAGCAGGTTTCCACCGTGAGATAAAAGACATGTTACTCATGGGAGAGTATACCTACCCCGACATTATGAAAATATTAAAAGTATTAATGCCTGCCGGTATTTACGAGAAACTCAAAGAAAAGGAATGGGAGGTGGGAGACCAAAAGATAGATTGGACAGCATTAGAAAACGAAGAAAAGGCCCGAGCTGCAGGATCAGGGCTTGGGGAAAAGACTACAGCACTACCAGGATTACTAGTGCAGTTACTGCCACGTTTATTAACTACGAAAAAGGAGGACTGGGGTGCAATCTCAGCCTGTAAACAAAAGCAAGATGAAGACACTAGTGATTTCTATTCCCGATTTGAAAAATGTTTTGGTATTAATAGTGGCATAAAAGCAAGTAGCGAGTCATATCCACATCTGTTTGTGACAAAATTAGTTGAAAATTCCCTACCGCAAGTTAAGAATAGAGTATTGAAATTCGAGAGTACCTGGCAAGGTAACACCCCGTCACAGATGTTACAGATGTTACAATATCACCACAATAGAATTAGAGAAGAACAAGAACATGAACAAAGACGTATGAAAGACACGAAAATGAAAATGCTTGTTGCCCAGTCAGTTCCAGCTGACAGTCATAGAAAGGGTACGACACAGTCCAGTGATCCAGTAGGTCCTGTAAAAGGGACATGCAACTATTGTAAACAGCCAGGTCATTATATACACGATTGTGCAGTTCTGAAACATAATATCTCCACGGGTAAAACCCAGGAGAGACCACGTCCACCTAGACAGGATCAGAACCAACAACAAATCCCTCAGCATACACAATCTAGGCCAGCTCCGCAACAGGCAGCTCCACAACAGACCGTAGCAACATCACAGCAGCAGCCTATTGCTGCCACACAAGCAACGACACAACAGATGTACCAGTATGCACAAACTGACTATCCCGATTATCAGCGATACACATGAAACAGCCTAGAGAAGGAATGTGGCTTACCCCTTATTGAGGTTCCTGTAGATCAAGAGGGACCTTATGTACATAGTGAAGTATTAGGGAAAGACAGAAAGTTTTTACTCGATACAGGGGCAAGCAGAACAACTATAAGTCGCAGCGAAGTTCCAGGGGCACCCCTCTCAGGCTCACAGAATATTTCCCTTGGATTCTCAGGAAAGCCTATCATTAATGAAGTATCGCAACCCCTTCCACTTACGGTTGGTCCATTGACACGAACTACAGATTTATTGCTTACTAAATCATGTCCAGAAAACTTGTTAGGTATAAAAACATTGAAAGCTCTAGGAGCTATAATATGTTGTTCTCCGGAAGGAGTACGATTATTTTTACGTGACTTCAAAGGTCACTACGTGTCCAGAGACATGGATCACCGGCTGCAGAATTTACCTACACATTTATGGGCACAAGGCCCTACTGATGTTGGTTGCATGAACATTACACCATATCGAGTCACACTAAAAACAGGAGTGGTACTACCACGAATGCGACAATACAAGTTACCACCAGATGCTGTTGTGGCTTTGCTGCAAATCATTGACGAGCTCATTGCACAAGGAGTGGTTGTGGAAACCGACTCCAATGTATGTAATTCCCCGATAATTCCGATTCTTAAAAGAACGGATCCAAAAGCACCACCAGTATACCGATTAGTTATTGATCTGCGCGAATTAAATAAATGTATTGTACCACAATACCCTGTGGTCCCAGATATCTCTTCATTATTAACAGCTATTGATTCAGAAGCAACGTTCTTTACTGTAATTGATCTCAAGAATGCCTTCTTTAGCGTCCCAATAGATCCGGAAAGTCAATATTTGTTGGGATTCAGTTTAAATGGACGAAGTTTTAAATTCACACGCGCACCTCAAGGATTCACAGAAAGCCCCAGCATCTATAGCCAAGCACTGAAACGAGAACTTGACAGTATCCACATGCCAGTTAACACTGCCCTGCTTCAATATGTCGATGATCTATTGATCACCGCCCGAAGCGAACGTGAATGTGAAGAAGCGTCACTGACGGTTTTACAATTTCTGGCCGACAAGGGGCACAAGGTGTCCCCTTCTAAGCTGCAATTCTGTGTCCAGCAAGTTGTTTATCTTGGGCACTTGCTGTCCAAGGAGGGAAGACAGCTTACACCTGACCGCATCCAGTTAATTGCTAACATGCCACCACCTAAGACATAAAAGGAGGTGCGGGCTTTTATAGGCCTCACTTCATACTGTAGGCAGTGGATCCCTCAATATGCATTTCTAGCAAAACCACTCATTCAGTTGACAACACAGGAGGCAGCCATATCGACTGTCCTCCCTTGGACTCAAGAACATACGCAAACCTTTGAAAGCTTAAAGAAAGCCTTATGCCAAGCACCTGTTTTAGCAACACCATGTTACAGTAAACATTTTACACTCTTTGTTACAGAACGCGAAGGTACTGCCTTGTCAGTACTCACTCAGGAACAAGCAGGATCACACAAACCATGTGCTTATTTTTCTAGTACATTAGATCCCGTAGCTCAGGCTCTTCCTGCGTGCCTGAAATCAGTGGCAGCAACAGCTTTAGCAATCAGACAAAGCGATGCCATAGTATTAGGACATCAATTGACAGTACAAGTACCACACGCAGTAGAGGTTCTCTTGAACCGCACACAAACACAACACTTGACTATAGCAAGACTCACCGGTTATGAATTAACATTGTTTCAGCCACACATAGAAATCAGACGTTGTAATACATTAAATCCTGCCACACTTTTGCCAGTAAACGGAACAGATCCATTAGCACATGATTGTATTGAAGTCATTACTATCACGACGAAACCCAGACAAGACTTGACAGATATCCCTTTATCAGATCCGGACCTGACATTGTATGTAGATGGTTCATGTATGAGAACAAGTACAGGAGAGTTAGTGGCCGCTTACGCAGTCACAACAGACACTGAAGTCATTGAAACAAATTGTATTAACACTCTGTCAGCTCAAGCAGCAGAGCTCATTGCTCTGACACAAGCCTGTATTCAAGCCAAAAATAAGAAAGTCAACATATACACAGATTCACGTTATGCATTCGGAGTCGTCCATGACTTCGGCGTACTGTGGCGAGAGAGATGTTATTTAACTTCTCACGGTACCCACATCCAACACGGACCCCTCATTCAAGCTCTATTAGACGCGATTCATCTACCTACTGCAATATCGATTATGAAATGCAAGGCCCATACGAAAGTTACCGATATCATTTCCCAGGGTAACGACCCAGCTGACAGAACAGCTAAACAGACTGCTCAGAACCAGACTCATACAACTGACACGACAAAGACAATAGTTCCGACACCAACACATTGCATGACAGTTAAGGATCCCGCCCTTGATGTAATTGACATACAGACACATGCTACACCAGAAGAAATAAAGAAATGGACTGAATTAGGAGGGATCCAAACGGATCAAGGATGGATGACGAATAGAAAATCTATATGGTTTCTTCCCGACTCCATGGTTCAAGTCATCATTAACACAATACATAGTCCAGCGCACCTAGGAGAAAAAGCTATGCTAGACAGCATTCAACACATTTGGTTCAACAAACACTTGCGAGCAGCAGCCAAACAGAAAGTACGTACCTGTATGATATGTTGTCAGTTTAATCCAGGTAAAAGCATTCCCGTAGAGCAGGGTGGATTTCAACCTCCCGATCACCCTTTTGAAGTCCTCCAGATGGATTATATCCAGATGGAACGATGTCGAGGATTCAAATATGTTCTCGTAGTTGTCTGTGCTCTTTCCCGTTGGACAGAAGCCTACCCGGTTTCAGATTACACTGCCCCGACTACTGCCAAACAGCTAGTTCGAGAATTCTTCCCACGGTACGGTTTGCCCCGTGTCGTGTACTCAGATAACGGCCAGCCATTCTCATCCGAACTAATGAAACACGTTTCACTTCTGTTAGGTTATCAATGGAAATTCCACTGTGTCCGACATCCCGAGGCAGCAGGTCTCGTGGAACGTCATAATCAAACTCTGAAAATTAGATTGTCCAAAGTATGTAGAGAAAAAGGTGTCGATTGGATAGTAGCCTTACCAGTTGCGCTCTTTTACATGAGAATGGGAGCACATTCTCGAACAGGGCTATCCCCGTATGAGGTGATCTTCGGTAGACCACCAAATATGTGGGGGACGCCTATACCTCGTAAAATCACTGATGTTGACTGTAATATGCTGACAGATTACCTGGCTTCCTTGATGTCTGCACTAGGGGTGGGCGGAATTTGCGTAATCGCGTTACGCAAATCTCCGCGAAATGGTAAAAAATCTCCGCGAACACGCAGAAATTCCGCGAACACGCGGAATTGCTTGTTCGCGATACTTTTTTCCTGTTCGCGATTGCAGTTTGCGTGCTCGGGGTGAAATATCTCGCGAACACGCATATTGAGAACGCGAACAAGCAAAAAATTTCGCGAAGTCACGGAACGCAGATTTTTGGGCAATTTCGCGTTCTCCGCGGAACGCGAAATTACCCAAATTCCGCAAATTCCGCGAACGGAACGGAATTTACTGCCCAGGCCTAGTCTGCACTACAATCTTGTCGTTCACAGGTAGCTGCAGCTTTTCCCGATAACACTGAGGTGAAGCCCCATGACGTGGTTCCAGGTGACCTGGTTCTTGTGAGGAATTTCGACCGGAAGACCCAGCTGGAGCCCAGGTGGCAGTCGCCCAAGCTCGTCTTGCTGACCACAAGGACAGCCGTGAAGATTGAGGGACGTAAAGGGTGGTTGCACTCGAGCCATATCAAAAAATTTTATGGACTACCGTCCGATGTGAACACTCAGCCCTGCATTCCCTCACAGACAGACTCAAAGCTCCCCTTGGTTGAAAAGACGGAGAATGAACTCTATAAACTGAAACTAAGGTCTAGCAAGTTAGACAATTTGATTGTTTAAGTCCTCTCCAAGGTGAATCGGTTGAATTTGTCTCTGACATGTATCCTCTAGACCGAAATAGAGAGAGAAATAGACAGATACAGCTTAAAAAACATGCGTACTGTAAATCGCTTCGTAGTCACTGCATAGTGACATTATTAATTTTGTTTTTTCTAAGTCTTCTGATCATCATTTCTAGTGTATTGCTACATATGTATTACCCTATTTCTAAGCGTGCTTACAATGCTACTGCTGAACATTCTTTTAGCGAACTACCTCCGCATGAGTTGTCTTATAGATTTGCGCTGCGTAACAACACTTTTATTAGTATGTTACATCATTCCCATCAGACCAACAATGCTACCAATTGTTGGATATGTGGCCGACTCCCTCCCTATCAGAACTATAAGGGAGTTTTGCCTCTCTTTCCGTATCCGTTCACACACAATGGCTCCTGTGGAGCATGGTTTAGTTTGATTAATTCCCTAGATTCAAATTCAGTAGTTTATCAAGACAACTGGGTATGGGGAAACCTGAACCTAGTTTTGCTTAAAGTCTGCTACCCTAACAAGGAGGGACTTCCCAAAAGAACAGGAACTGATCTAGAAAATGAAGTATATGGATTAGGTAATTTTACACTTAACCTCATGATTCTGAATGTTGAATCCGAAGCTACACCAATCTTGCCCGCTAAGTCAGTATTTCCAGTTAAAGGTGAATTATGTGTAGGAAAGAATGGTTCCATACACATGGGCCATTGTAAATGTACCACTGTAATAAAATTCAGTGATCAAGGCAAGTCTACATTCAGAGCTTCTCGTCATTCCTACTTCATATGTGGCCAGACTGCATATATACGTTTACCTCTAGATTGGGATGGTACCTGTTACATAGCATTCCTTCTGCCACCTGTTTTCCTAGCCCCTCCTGATTATCACAGAAATACTCATTTAGTACACAATAGACAGCAGAGAGATCTCCCGATTGTCGATTACACTGAAACGGCATGGGAGCAATACACAGATTTCAATAAAGGTTTCTTTCCCTATATAGGTACAGTCACTAATAGTAAGCTGATACGTAGATTAACTAGAACCCTTGAAGCAGTAGTGAATGAGACTACTTCCGCCCTAGGCAACTTAACAGAGGAGCAGTCTGCGATGCGGATTGTTGTGCTTCAAAATCGTCTTGTCCTTGACGTCATCCTGGCCGATAGGGGCGGAGCTTGTAGGGTCATCGGATCAAGTTGCTGTGTTTTCATACCAGAAAACTCGCCGTCAGTATATAAAGCCATAACTCGCCTTCATAAGATTATAAGCCAGATACACCAGAGTCCAGGCACCTGGACTTGGTCCGGTTGGTTCTGGAGCGTGTTGTCAGCCTGGGGATGGAGGATTCTATCCTTCCTAGGTATTGGCTTTCTCATACTATTCAGTTGCTGCTTATGTCTTACAATGTGGGCCAGCGATTTGTGGTTTGTGTGCCACATCGTGTATTCCGCATCCAAGTTTTCGTTTAAGATCCCGGAAGAAGAAAGAAGAACAAATGATGCTATATGAACAGATTGATGGATTGATGAAGATCGATATCTCCTAAGGGTCCGTAGGGGACAAGGAGGGAATGAGGAAATATGAATTTTATGATCAGTTATGTCCCCTATCTTAGACCCCAACGGCTCCATGTACATGCTACAAGTACATGTATGTTCCCTCCCGTTCCAGTTATGAAGACGCAAATACGTGTGCATCCACCGTCAACATGTCCTCTTTCAGATACACCATGAATGGGTCGGATATTCCGTTCCTAAGTATGAAAGGCCACCGACTTTATGTGGTTCACTTTCCACATTTTACAGATTCAGGCGAGTAGGCCCTGAATTCTGCCATCAAGCCTTTTCCTGTCTTCTGCCTCTGAAAACTCCAGTCTGAGCTCGTATCTGTATCTATGAACTTTGTCCTACTCCCTGCGCGGCTAACGGTGCCTGATCCGGCCTGTTGCCTGCCAAAAACTGTATTTCACCTTCAAGATTATCTGCTCCGCTCCTCATCCGATGCATTCCTGTCTAGTAGTTTAGGTAAACATTCTTCCAGCTACCGAGCAAAGGGCCAGGCCTCACTGTCCTCATGCAAGTAATTCATAGCCCCTGTTACCATGGAAGATTCCTGCCCCCTCGCATCTCATGTAGACACTCAGACGCTTGTACACGCACTAACAGTCAGTATAGAATAGATTCCGTCCGAGAGACCTTTCCTTTTGGATAATACAGTTCTTTAAACATAAGATATTAGATATGATTTGGGATTAGGTTGACATGACCCCCCAGACTTCTGTCTCCACATGTAGAGCTAAATGTCAAGTCCCCTTCACCCTCTAGTTGCACGTCAATCACACGTCATGCGGCTGCGCACGCATCTCTGCCAAGTATTTCTGCTGACACTGCAGGATTCTCTTATGGATCTACCCACTTGTGACATCATGTTTAAATGACGTTTCTAGTCTACGCCTATGTTTACGCCTTTTTCATTACGTATGTGTATTATTATCTGTATTATCAGCTGTTACGCCTCCTGCATCTGTCTTTATGTAATGCTTCTCATATAAATATCTTTACTTGTCAATAATGTATGCCCTTCCCTTCCTGAACCCTCGTGGTGATGGAATTTGATGCCTATGGTTCGAACCATAATTCCTTTGTGGAGGAATAAATACTTTCAGAACCTCTAATACCACGGATTCTGCCTCTTATTTTTTACTGAGTTATTCTTACTAGACTTTACCGCATAAAAATAGTATAGGTAATTAAATATTTACCACAGGGTGGGGGGTACGGTGCGGACGTACGCGGGAGGGCTGGGAGGCTGGGGGAGCCGTACGACTCGTACCCCGGGCACAAGTGTATTCGGGGCAGGGGTCGTACAAAGTTCGCTCCGCACGGGGCCTTTTCCATGCGCTTGTGTTTTCGGACGGGCGGTACGGATCATACTTGCGCACTCGGACTTCAGTTTTACGAGTTGTATGTAAAACTGTCCGGGGACATCTCGTAGACTTTTCCCGAGGCGATTTGTATGTATTTTTCACTTACGAATTGTACTTCGCCGTTTGTACGGGACTTGTACAATTCGTACGTAAAAAAATACAGATACGAGTCGTACGGGAAAAAAAAATCCAGGATTGGAATCGACCCCTCTATATTTTGTGCTCGATATTTTAGTACTTACCTGTTTGTAGATAGGCATTCTATATTCTGTCCCTCGATATTTTGGAGTCGATATTTTGGGCAGTCTATATTCTGTCCCTCGATATTTAGTCACTGATCCGGGCATGAGCAGACAGGCTTATCCCAAAGGCAATGTCTAAAGTATTTGTACTCAAAACACACAGAAATACAGTGATAACACCACAAATGACAGCACACCAGTTTAGGAAAAATAAAGTATCTGTACTTAACCTCAACAAGACCAAAACTTCAAAAATCCAACATACATGTAATATGACTTTTCAAAGGTTTCAAGCAACTTGGTCCATACAAAAATATGGATGCGTGATTCTACACAAATTACCTTTAGATAACATCAAAACTCAATCGTCCAAACAGGCGCAGAGATGGGAAGCATTGAGAAACAAAGAGATTTGTCAGTTCCTGAGACCTTGGGGAGGCGATGCACCAGTTCTGCTGCATGCAAGAGAAGTGATGCGTTGATTCTTGTCTGTAGGGGGAAGTGATGCATCGACTCCAAGACGATTCTCGTCTGCAGGTGAGGCGTCGGGAAAAGGTTCACCGACAAAATATCAACACCTAAAATATCCCCATCCCACAATATCGAGTTATAAATATCGATGTCAAAAAGATCAACAACCTAGGGATATAATGATAAGTACAAATATATCGAAAAGAATATTGATGTCAAAAATATAGTTGTACAAAATATAATATTTGATATATATATATATATATATAAATATATATATATATATATATATTTATATATAATTTATAGAAGAAAACATGAAATATATTAAATAATAAAAATTAATTAAAAAATCATTTAGATTTAATATACATTCAAATATAACATATAAACTTCACTTAAAAAAGTGAAACCCATATACTTTAAGTAATTATAAAATTAATAATAATAATAATTAATAATTTTAATCCATTTTATAATTTTTAAATTACTTAAAAATGTAACAAATATATACTATTTAAAAAAAAAAAAAAACTCGATTCCTAAAGACAGCGCGCTCAGTCATCCGGTGCAAGCATCGTTTCAAGGGCGTAATCCAGCCCCAATAACATAATAATAGAACAAATGATGATGCACTCCAGTATTACTGATTCCAAGGGTTTTATTCACCACTACCACCAACAAGTGTCACCACAAGGGATTGTTCACGGCTAGGTTCTATTTATATATATATATATATATTACCTACTGGCGGTCGCCAGTAGGTAGTTATAGTTAGGACCCTGTTTCCATAGGAAAACCGCAACATTCTATTTTGAATAACTTTGGCGCCGGTCGACGAATCCTCGCAAAATTTTCAAAACTAATGGGGCGCTACGCTCCGTTCCTACCCTGAAAGTCTCGGGGGGATTCGTCAAGCGGGGGCTGAGATAAAAGGGGAGTCCCAAAACGCGTTTTTCCCATGCATTTTTCCATAGGACATTTAGACACAGCTACAGCCCGAACGGCTGAACAGAGTTCCTTGAAATTTGGCAGAGAGGTAGCCTACAGGTCAAGGAAGTGCCTTTTGTAGGTTTGGTGTAAATCTGTTCAGTAGATTCTGAGAAAATAGCCTTTAAATCAATATATATATCTGAGCCAGCTTACGGTGCGCTTACGGTGCGCTTACCGTACGCGTACGGTGACGTGCGCGAGCGCGATTCTGATTGGCTGTTAGATCTTAGTAAACATTCGAATCGGTCGAAACCAGGAAGCGGCGGCCGCCATTTTATGTGTTTCACTCAGAAAAAAAAGGGTGATAACTTGAAAAGGGGGCAAGGAAGAGAGTTACAGACCCCCTAACATTTGAAAGGGGGTCAAAGAAGGACAGAAAAGTACAAAAAAAACATTTATTAATTTTAAAAAAAAACGCGGGGTACGCGTACGGTAAGCTCACCGTACGCGTACGGTAAAAAAAAAAATTAAAAAATAAATGAAATGCAGATTTAAGTGTTTAGATATTAGGGGGCTCTAAAAAGAGCTGTTGTGTTTATGAAGTGATTTTTTTGTGGTACCTACAAGTAAGTACCGATGCAGAGTCTAAGGTTCAAGAGGAAGACTCTGTTCCCTTCATCAGTGAAGTGTACACCATCTCCTCTATAAATGTCTTGCATGTCGTAACGCAAGTTGTTGTGGTAAATGGAACCCATACCATAGTCACGGAGGAAAGCAGAAACAGATTTGTTGACGTGCTTTCTTGCTTTGTCAATCTGTGGACAAAAATGATTGGACCAGTTCCATTTTTGCCTTTGGCATATGTTAGAAAACACAAAGGCAGTTTTAGGGAAAAGTGAAAACAGTTGTGCAAAGGTCTCCTTCATAAGCATTTCCAGACCTACCCCAGTCAAAGTGCCTAGGTCATTGCCACCACAGGGCACTATTATGAGGTCAGGGTGTTGGATTTGCATGAAGGATTTCACCAATGGCATTAATTGGTGCCACTTTAACCCTCTCTGACCAATCCATTTAATGCCTACATTTGGCAAAGCAAGGTCTCTCACCATACCTGTTTTCTCTGCAAACATTTCACTCCAGAAAACATAGCTGTGCCCTACAATCCACACTCTGAACATCTTCCAAGGAGATCTGGATGCACTCAGGAGGTGTATTTCAGTAGAATGGGAAAATGAAATGAAAGACAGTTTGGAAATGGAGGCATACATATTTTTTTAAAATAAAATGAACTAATTGGCTGTTTCATACCATTCTACACTAAAAACTAGGCTGTGTGTGTCAATTTATAGAAGCATGATTTGTATTGGTACAGAAAAATGTGTTACCAAAGAACATTAGTATGGATTTGCTGTTAGGTTAGAAAAGTCAAGCACTCTTGCTCATTGAAAATGAAACATTGTGTGGTGAACTTCTGACCTGACTGTAGACAGCAGTGTTCCATGAGCTGTTGCTATGGTAGCAGGCAGAAGTCAAGTTGGGGGAAGTGTACTAGGCTGAAGTCAAGTTGGGGGAAGGGTACAGTTGGAAAAGGGTTGGTTTTCAACCAATAGAAATGTGTGATTACATTTGAAAAAAAGCGGGAAGCACTGAGATTTGAAACTAACATGTATATGTGTGGCAAAAGAGAGGGGAACTTTGCCATTATCTGGTTCTGCTGAGAGGAGAGAGGTGTACAGAACAGAGATCCTGGCTCTGATAATCTGCTGTTTGAGTGCCACATTTCTTTCACAACTAACTAATTTTAAAGGTGAGTTAAGAGTTTGAGAGGGGATGTATATGGTAAATTAAGAAATGAATAATAGCATTGGAATTCCTTTTGTTGAAGTTGTGTTTATCATTTTGTGTTTTGGGAGAAATTTAAATGTGAGGAACATGTAAAATAATATGGACTATGTTTTCACCATAAATTAAGGTGTACTGGTTTAAATAAGGAATACTTTTAGGGTTTGAGGTTCCAGTCAGTAATGCAAATACATTCAGCATCACTAAGGCTGGTTGCCCTTGCTGCAGTGTAGTCAGTCACCCAGGTTACACATGTTGCTGGTCTCAGAAAGCTGTTTGGTATTGCTCTGGTGATTTTACATTTGCATTAGATGGAAAGGGGGAGCTATTTATTTATGCAGAAGCAGACTCTTAGCACACAGCCAGCTGCTTATCCTGTGGAATCATGCACAGTATTCACAACCGAGTGGGGTTTGAGGTTGCAGTCAGTAATGCAAATACATTCAGCATCACTAAGGCTGGTTGCCCTTGCTGGAGTGTAGTCAGTCACCCAGGTTACAGATATTGCTGGTCTCAAAAAGCTGTTTGGAAATGTGCTTTTTTAAGAATCTGAAAAGTGGATTCAAAATGTGTCAGACTGTAAAAGTACTTATCACTTGCCAAAAAAAAGAGTAGTAAGTGTGCTTTCAAATTGGCAAAGAAATTTCGTTTTCTGACTAATATGAAAACATGACTCTGTGTGCAAAGAGGAATTACAGGCAGAGATTTATTGCGTATTGCTCTGGTAATTTTACAGTTGCATTAGTAGGAAAGGGGGAACTATTTTTTTTATGCAGAAGCAGACTCTTAGCACACAGCCAGCTGCTTATCCTGTGGAATCATGCACAGTATTCACAACCGAGTGGGGTTTGAGGTTGCAGTTAGTAATGCAAATACATTCAGCATCACTAAGGCTGGTTGCCCTTGCTGGAGTGTAGTCAGTCACCCAGGTTACACATGTTGCTGGTCTCAAAAAGCTGTTTGGACATGTGCTTTTTTAAGAATCTGAAAAGTGGATTCAAAATGTGTCAGACTGTAAAAGTACTTATCACTTGCCAAAAAAAAGAGTAGTAAGTGTGCTTTCAAATTGGCAAAGAAATTTCGTTTTCTGACTAATATGAAAACATGACTCTGTGTGCAAAGAGGAATTACAGGAAGAGATTTATTGCGTATTGCTCTGGTAATTTTACAGTTGCATTAGTAGGAAAGGGGGAGCTATTTTTTATGCAGAAGCAGACTCTTAGCACACAGCCAGCTGCTTATCCTGTGGAATCATGCACACTATTCACAACCGAGTGGGGTTTGAGGTTGCAGTCAGTAATGCAAATACATTCAGCATCACTAAGGCTGGTTGCCCTTGCTGGAGTGTAGTCAGTCACCCAGGTTACACATGTTGGTGGTCTCAAAAAGCTGTTTGGACATGTGCTTTTTTAAGAATCTGAAAAGTGGATTCAAAATGTGTCAGACTGTAAAAGTACTTATCACTTGCCAAAAAAAAGAATAGTAAGTGTGCTTTCAAATTGGCAAAGAAATTTCGTTTTCTGACTAATATGAAAACATGACTCTGTGTGCAAAGAGGAATTACAGGCAGAGATTTATTGCGTATTGCTCTGGTCATTTTACAGTTGCATTAGTAGGAAAGGGGGAGCTATTTGTTTTATGCACAAGCAGACTCTTAGCACACAGCCAGCTGCTTATCCTGTGGAATCATGCACAGTATTCACAACCGAGTGGGGTTTGAGGTTGCAGTTTGTAATGCAAATACATTCAGCATCACTAAGGCTGGTTGCCCTTGCTGGAGTGTAGTCAGTCACCCAGGTTACACATGTTGCTGGTCTCAAAAAGCTGTTTGGACATGTGCTTTTTTAAGAATCTGAAAAGTGGATTCAAAATGTGTCAGACTGTAAAAGTACTTATCACTTGCCAAAAAAAAGAGTAGTAAGTGTGCTTTCAAATTGGCAAAGAAATTTCGTTTTCTGACTAATATGAAAACATGACTCTGTGTGCAAAGAGGAATTACAGGAAGAGATTTATTGCGTATTGCTCTGGTAATTTTACAGTTGCATTAGTAGGAAAGGGGGAGCTATTTTTTATGCAGAAGCAGACTCTTAGCACACAGCCAGCTGCTTATCCTGTGGAATCATGCACAGTATTCACAACCGAGTGGGGTTTGAGGTTGCAGTCAGTAATGCAAATACATTCAGCATCACTAAGGCTGGTTGCCCTTGCTGGAGTGTAGTCAGTCACCCAGGTTACACATGTTGGTGGTCTCAAAAAGCTGTTTGGACATGTGCTTTTTTAAGAATCTGAAAAGTGGATTCAAAATGTGTCAGACTGTAAAAGTACTTATCACTTGCCAAAAAAAAGAATAGTAAGTGTGCTTTCAAATTGGCAAAGAAATTTCGTTTTCTGACTAATATGAAAACATGACTCTGTGTGCAAAGAGGAATTACAGGCAGAGATTTATTGCATATTGCTCTGGTAATTTTACAGTTGCATTAGTAGGAAAGGGGGAGCTATTTTTTTTATGCAGAAGCAGACTCTTAGCACACAGCCAGCTGCTTATCCTGTGGAATCATGCACAGTATTCACAACCGAGTGGGGTTTGAGGTTGCAGTCAGTAATGCAAATACATTCAGCATCACTAAGGCTGGTTGCCCTTGCTGGAGTGTAGTCAGTCACCCAGGTTACACATGTTGCTGGTCTCAAAAAACTGTTTGGACATGTGCTTTTTTAAGAATCTGAAAAGTGGATTCAAAATGTGTCAGACTGTAAAAGTACTTATCACTTGCCAAAAAAAAGAATAGTAAGTGTGCTTTCAAATTGGCAAAGAAATTTCGTTTTCTGACTAATATGAAAACATGACTCTGTGTGCAAAGAGGAATTACAGGCAGAGATTTATTGCGTATTGCTCTGGTAATTTTACAGTTGCATTAGTAGGAAAGGGGGAGCTATTTTTTTTATGCACAAGCAGACTCTTAGCACACAGCCAGCTGCTTATCCTGTGGAATCATGCAGATTATTCACAACCGAGTGGGGTTTGAGGTTGCAGTCGGTAATGCAAATACATTCAGCATCACTAAGGCTGGTTGCCCTTGCTGGAGTGTAGTCAGTCACCCAGGTTAAAGATGTTTCTGGTCTGAAAAAGCTGTTTGGACATGTGCTTTTTTGAGAATCTGAAAAGTGGATTCAAAATGTGTCAGACTGTAAAAGTACTTATCACTTGCCAAAAAAAAGAGTAGTAAGTGTGCTTTCAAATTGGCAAAGAAATTTCGTTTTCTGACTAATATGAAAACATGACTCTGTGTGCAAAGAGGAATTACAGGCAGAGATTTATTGCATATTGCTCTGGTAATTTTACAGTTGCATTAGTAGGAAAGGGGGAGCTATTTTTTTATGCAGAAGCAGACTTTTAGCACACAGCCAGCTGCTTATCCTGTGGAATCATGCACAGTATTCACAACCGAGTGGGGTTTGAGGTTGCAGTCAGTAATGCAAATACATTCAGCATCACTAAGGCTGGTTGCCCTTGCTGGAGTGTAGTCAGTCACCCAGGTTACACATGTTGGTGGTCTCAAAAAGCTGTTTGGACATGTGCTTTTTTAAGAATCTGAAAAGTGGATTCAAAATGTGTCAGACTGTAAAAGTACTTATCACTTGCCAAAACAAAGAATAGTAAGTGTGCTTTCAAATTGGCAAAGAAATTTCGTTTTCTGACTAATATGAAAACATGACTCTGTGTGCAAAGAGGAATTACAGGCAGAAAGTTATTGCGTATTGCTCTGGTAATTTTACAGTTGCATTAGTAGGAAAGGGGGAGCTATTTTTTTTATGCAGAAGCAGACTCTTAGCACACAGCCAGCTGCTTATCCTGTGGAATCATGCACAGTATTCACAACCGAGTGGGGTTTGAGGTTGCAGTCAGTAATGCAAATACATTCAGCATCACTAAGGCTGGTTGCCCTTGCTGGAGTGTAGTCAGTCACCCAGGTTACACATGTTGCTGGTCTCAAAAAGCTGTTTAGACATGTGCTTTTTTGAGAATCTGAAAAGTGGATTAGAAATGTGTCAGATTGTAAAAGTACTTATCACTTGCCAAAAAAAAGAGTAGTAAGTGTGCTTTCAAATTGGCAAAGAAATTTCGTTTTCTGACTAATATGAAAACATGACTCTGTGTGCAAAGAGGAATTACAGGCAGAGATTTATTGCGTATTGCTCTGGTAATTTTACAGTTGCATTAGTAGGAAAGGGGGAACTATTTTTTTTATGCAGAAGCAGACTCTTAGCACACAGCCAGCTGCTTATCCTGTGGAATCATGCACAGTATTCACAACCGAGTGGGGTTTGAGGTTGCAGTTAGTAATGCAAATACATTCAGCATCACTAAGGCTGGTTGCCCTTGCTGGAGTGTAGTCAGTCACCCAGGTTACAGATGTTTCTGGTCTGAAAAAGCTGTTTGGACATGTGCTTTTTTGAGAATCTGAAAAGTGGATTAGAAATGTGTCAGATTGTAAAAGTACTTATCACTTGCCAAAAAAGCAGTAGGAAGTGTGCTTTCCAATTGGCAAAGAAATTTCGTTTTTTGCCTAATTTCAAACCATGACTCTGTGTGCACACAGGAATTGTTTTTAGATATTTAATTTGTGAAGGTGTTATTGTGATTTTCACTTGAAGGAAAGGGGTACTTATTATTTTAAGATTTGAAAAGATCATAAACAATGTAGTAATATATTTAAATAAAATAAAGACATTTTTTTTTAGTTTTTTTCAGGTATTGCTGAAGAGCAGTGAACAAAATTTAAGATGCCTACAAAATCCAGACTAAGGAAAAACCACAAAAAAAACTATATTTGAAGACAACTGGAGGACCTAAGTTAGCTGGAGATGCTCATGTTGGGAAAAAGAGAAAGTCTTCTGGTAAGCAGACAAAAGATTTTTTAAAGAACATCTTCAAAAAAAGGAAAAATGTACAAAATGTCTGTACTGGAAAGAATGTTTTAAATAGAAAAGAACAGGAAAAAATTGAGCATTTAGTTAATGCAAATATACCTTCAGAAACAATAAAGATTAACTTAAACAGAAAAACAGCGTTTAAAGAGATACGTAGAAAAATGTTTCAGAGAAGAGTTATGTCCAATTTGATAAAGGATGTGAAGAAATATAAGCAAAAGGCTAAATTTTATAAGAGAATTATAAGAAATTGAAGCCATTGCAGCTAAGGCATTAGAATTAAAAAGGAAACTATTCATTTTAATTTTGAATAGGATGCGTACATTAGATAAAATGGTTAATGTACTGAAATCACAAACCAAAAGGAAAAGAGAAGTGAAAAGAACAAACTTTTGTAAAGTGTTTTTAGGAGAATGGATGCATAGTTCAAGTAGTGAACCTTTTTTTAATGAAGAGAGTTATTTTCAAAGTAATAGTTTGCTGCATGCAGTTGACACCAGAGGTCGTGCTTACGAAGTGAAAAATGGTTGTATAATGGAGAAGGAGAAAATGGTTCCAAGAGATGAGGTACAAGTGATGGCGGATGAGGCTATGGGGAGACGTCCTAAAGCCCCAGTGTACACTTGGAATTGTAGTAGTATTTGCACTGTGCGTCAGGAATCTATTGATAAATTTCGTGAGTTTCTAAGAGAATATAGTAAAAAAAGTGTAAAACAGAAGATTAAGGTGCTTCAAAGTCTTGATACATGCAGAGTGAGAGAGAATACTGGTTTGCAGGGTCATTCTCTGGCTTGTCTATCTAGAAAAGTGTGTAAAAGTGTTTTTCATCATTTTAGGATGCTGGCTGTACATCATACTGAAATGAGAAAGTTTGTGAGACGGTTGTATTTTGCTAAAAGTCCAGCAATAAAGTTAGATGAATTGAATAGGGCTCTGTTCTGTGGATCGGTATCAGATGTAGAGAAGGTTATTGATGAAATTCAGTTTTGTTACTTTGGTCCTGAACAAGACAGTGCAGAAAAGGACACAGTAAATGAGGAAGAAGTGGAAGAGAATGTAGAACCCTCTGTAAGTAAGACATTTAATGATCACATAACAAGATTTGCAATAATCTCTAATGAAAGACCAAATATTACTTGTATTTGTTGCCGCAGAACTCATTATAGAAAACAAACCAGGTATGTTGATCTCTACAGAAAAAGTTAAAATGAAGATAATTATAAGTGGAAGGATTTTGCCACATATATATTTCTTGAAAATTGTTTTGAATTGGGTGAAGATCAGCGTATTTGTAAATACTGTTACAACAAGTTAGAAGAAAATAGAATGCCGACCAGAGCTGTACATAATAATTTAGAATTGGATGCTATTCCTGCTGAACTTTCTGAATTAAATACATATGAGTCTATACTTATTCAATGTGTTCATCCGTTCCAGACCATAGTGCGTATGGAGCCAAAAACTGATAAATTACCTCCTTCAGATTTACTAAGAGGTTTAAAAGGAAGAGTGGTGTATTTGCCCTTGGATTTGAAAAAAAATATGGAAACTATTAATGCAGATACTTTGGAAACTGAACCATTAGTTATTCTGGTTAATGGTGTACCTACAAAGAATAAGAAGATTTGGCAGGAGCTGGTAGATGAACGGAAAGTACAAAGAGCAAATTTGTATTTGAAAAGGAATAACAAATGGTATGAATCAATTTATATAGAAGAAGAAGATTTACAAGAAGACACAGAAACACCAACTGGACAAATTGAAAAAGTGGACAAGTCGAAGGAAGAAGAAGTTTATGAACATTTTAGCATACATCCTCTTCATTCAAAAAAAGTTATGGGAGACAATATTGATCTGTTTCAGATGAAGAAAGCAATAGGAACTCCTGTGAGTGTATGGGAGGTGAGCTTGGAAGCTCGATGTTTTCCCCAGCTGTTTCCTACAGGAAAAGGAGGACGATACGATGAACGTCCAGAACAGATTCCAGCTTCTGAGTATCGGACTACAAGACTATATGCAGAAGATCCAAGATTTCGACAAAGTATTCCTTATTTATTCCATCTTTTATTTGAAAGCGACTTGTCTGCATTATCATATGCAGTAAATCACATTTTAAAAAGTGGAGTACATTTACAAAATGTGTCTGCTAAGGATTTTATGGAGAAAGTGCAGCACCGAGATGATCATTTGGAAACACAACTGATCAATCTGATGGCTTGTCAGCGTGGGACAAATGAATATTGGTACCGACACCATGGTGAATTAAAATGCATGTTACGAAATTTAGGAACACCAACATGGTTCCTTACTCTAAGCTGTGCTGAGTACGCTTGGGATGATTTACTGGATTTTCTACGAGAGGCAAATTCAAACATTAAAAACATCGAATACAAGACAGCTGGAGAACTGTGCTCATTGGATCCGGTTAATGTTTGCAGATATTTCAATCATAGATTTGAGGCTATGATGTCCTTCATCTGCAATAAAAAAAATCCACCTCTTGGAGAAGTAGAGGATTTCTTTTGGAGAAAAGAGTACCAGGCAAGAGGTGCTCCTCATATTCATATGCTGTTGTGGATCAAGGATGCCCCAAAGTTTGGAACAGACACTGATGAAGCAGTGTTATCTTTCATTGAAGAATATGCAACATGTGCTATACCAAAAAGCACAGAAGAGAAAAAGTTAAAGGAGCAAGTTTTACGTTTCCAAAGTCATCTGTGTGGAAAATACTGTCGACGGAAATACAAGAGCAAAGATGAATACTACACTAAATGTCGATTTGGATTTCCTAGACCTGTTCTTTCAAATGGAAGAGTAAACAGTTTTATGTCATCTGTGAGACATACTATTACAAGAAAATCACCTAAGAATACCTACAACCTTAAAAGAAAAGAAGAATCAAAAAATATAAATGACTACATCCCAGTCATTTTATCCATGTGGAATGCTAACATGGATATACAGTATGTAGCTGACAATTCCATTGCTGTTGCTCGATGAGTAACGTCTTACATTACTAAATCTGAAAAAACTGAATTGGAGGAAATGTGGGAAGAGATTTCTCACGAGAAGACTGTCAGTAAGAAGCTGTACAGTTTCAGTTTAAAGATGTTATCGCATCGAGAAATTGGATCCTACGAATGTTCAGATAGGTTATCTTCTGCAAGTCTCTACTCGAAATCAAGAAGAAGAATTTGGGCAAGTTTAGGCCTTGCAGCAATGAGAAATCGGGTACTGAAATCTGTTGGAGAAATTGAATATTTGGCCGAGAATGACCCAGAAAGTACAGATATTTTGAAATCAAACATGTTGGACACATATTATCCCAAGAGAAGTCATCATCTGGAGAACATGTGTCTCTATGAAGTGCTGCAGAACTACATTTATTCACGGAAAGCCGCAGAAGACATCAACAATGGAAAATATAAAGTCATTGGTGAGGAAGGGTGTTTGGTGAAGCAAACAAAAGGAAGTTTGATAAATCACAGGAAGCTGACGTACATGGCGTACAGAGGACGAACTACTGGGAGAATTTCAAAGCTATGAAGATTCATTTAATGCTTGCAAAGACAGCATACAATGCAGTACATTCACAACTTATGTGCAAATGTTAAATGAAGAAATTGAACAGGAAACTACAATTGCAGCTGAAGTAGCTAGAGACAGTTCTCAAGACAGCCAAAGTTCAGGAACACTCAGTCCAGATCCCCTAGGACAACCAATCGTTGAAAATGAAGCTGCAATAGCCATGAATGAAGTGGAAACGGCTATGAATCAAGCTCAAGAAGAATTTATAGACTTACCAAATTTGGAAAGACAACTGAATGAAGAGCAGCAACAAATTTATGAAGAGATCAGAAACAAAATTGATCACGGATTACTACATGAAAAAAAAGAGTGCTCATGCACATCATTTCATCCAATCAGGATGTATGTAAGCGGACAAGCTGGAACTGGAAAAAGTTTCCTAATAAAAGTCATCAGAAGCTACCTACAGCAAAAAACGGATTCTACTTTATCTTGTGTGGTTACTGCTCCAACTGGGTTAGCAGCATATAACATAAAAGGAATCACCTTACATCGTTTGCTAATGTTACCAGTGGAGCATGAGAACAAAATACAATACCACAAGCTAACTGGAGAAGCATGCTTGGAAGTTTCAAGAGTATTGAAGAAGATGCAAGTTCTCATTATTGATGAGGTGAGCATGGTATCAAACTTAATGCTTGCCTTTGTGCATTTAAGAATGCAGCAAACTCTAAGGACAGACTATGACATGTTATTTGGTGGAAAACATGTCATAGTTTTTGGGGATCTTCTACAGCTTACTCCAGTTAAAGGACAACCAGTGTTTAATACTGTGACACATGAAGACACAAAGAAGTCATTGGGAAGCATTGGTAATGCAAATATTTGGTCCTTCTTTGAGTACAAGGAACTTACTACTAATATGAGGCAAGCAAACGATGAAGAATATGGAAGTATTCTGAAAGATATCAGAATTGGACTACTCACTGAAGCTGGCACAAAAGCATTACAGAGTCGGTTGCTACATAATTTATTTCCAAAGGAAGAAATAGTTGCAGAGAAGATATACAAGAACATTGCAGAAAAGAAAAGTGTCATCTGCTTAATGCCAACTCTACGTGAATGCTCAATATTCAATGAGGAGCTTTTGAAATTGGAAAAGGAAGATATCAGGAAATTGGAAGCAGTGGACAAAATTCAGGATGGAAGAATTACTATCACATTAACAGGCAAACTGAAAAATAAATTGGATTCACTAGAGAAGAACATTTCCAAAACTGCTGGATTAGAAAAAAATCTATATGTTTGCATGAACTGTAGAGTATTTTTAAGGAGAAATTTGGATGTTGAAAAAGGTTTAGTTAATGGAGCTATGGGAAGAGTTGTGGGTTTTATTAATTATCAGAAAAAAGATGGAATTGAATGTTTAAAAATAAAATTTGATCAGATAGAAGAAGTTATAGACATTTGTCGTTGTACAGTTCGTTTTATGCTTGTGAAAGACTTATATGTACAAAGGAAACAGTTTCCGTTTTCTCTAGCATATGCTGTAACTATTCACAAGTCTCAAGGATTGACTGTAGATTGTGCATTTGTAAACATTGGTTCAACTGTGTTCAAAGAAGGTATGGCTTATGTAGCTTTGTCACGAGTGAAAACATTATCTGGTTTATTCATGATAGACTTTGATGATTCAAAAGTTAGTGCTGATGCAAATTGTGTAAAGGAGTATAATAGATTAAGAAGAACCTATGCTCCTCATTTAGGTCAGTATCCTGTGTTAGAGAAACGTGTAGTTTCTCGTAAAAGGAGAAATGAGAATATCTGTAATGAGGATGTAGAGAGGAGGAAAAAAAAGAGGAGTGATGTAATTGCAAGCAAAAAGAAAAAGGAAAATGAAGAAGAGGTTGTAGGATGTCATTTTGAAAATAGCTCTGGTGTCAACTGCTACGCTAATGTAGTGCTGAATGTTGCATTTTATCTGGAAAGTTTGCAAGAGCAGATAATAGTAAATCAGAGAAAAAGATTCTGTTCTGAGTTGAGTCTCCTTTTTCAAAAGCTGAGTAATGATAAAACTCAAATAGAAAGTGCTACTGAAATTAGAAAACTTTTAGATGTATGTTCAGGATGTACACAGTTTTCTCAAAATGTACAGCAAGACGCACAGGAATTCTTGTTGTATTTTCTTCAGGTACTGGAAGAAGAAGGTGTACACATTGAAAATTTGTTTGGTCTCTCTTATAAATGGGAACATAGTTGTGTAAACTGTTTCAATACATGTGGCTCTAATGTTGATTCTGAAAGGTTTATTTATTTAACATTGCCAGAGAGTAAAACAGTCACTTTTGCTAAATTAGTTAAAGATGCTAATCATAGCATGGAATGCGGTGAGTGTAAATCTGACATGTTTTCAACGTTAATTTTAAAGGAATACGGACAGTATGTAATTTTAATGATGCAACGATGTAGAGCTGATGGTTCAAAATTGGATACTTCAATAAAGAAGTTTACAGGACAGCAATTATCAATTTCAGGAAAAACTTTTGTAACAGTTGCAATAATTTTCCATGATGGACCTACTGTAACTTCTGGTCATTACACAGTTTATCTAAAATGTAAAAAAGGCTGGACAATGTGTAATGATTGTCAATTGGTTTTTAAGCAATGTTTGCCGTTTGATTTAGCAAATTCCTATCTAATCTTCCTGAAACCTAAATTTTAGAGAGAATTGGCAACATCTGTACAAAACAATTTTACCATTTTATTGGATTACCATTGGAATTTTCAAATTTAAAGATTTTTAAAATTACCATTTGGCCTAAAGGAAAGGTAACCAATTGTATTGTGGACTTATATAATTCTTAATTAATGTTTCGGAAAACAACATTTTAGAGAGAATCGGTAACATCTGTACAATTTAAATTTTTGTATTTTATTGGATTACCGTTGGAAATTTAATCAAAAAAGATTTTTAAAATTACCATTTGGCCTAAAGGAAAGGTATCCAATTGTATTGTGGACTTAATTAAATCCTAATTAATCTTTCGGAAACCAAAATTTTAGAGAGAATCGGTAACATCTGTACAATTAAAATTTTGGAATTTTATTGGAATATCGTTGGAAATTTAATCAAAAAATAATTTCAAAAATTAACATTTGGCCTAAAGGAAAGGAAACTAGATGTATTGTGGATTTATTTGAGATATATTTTTTTTGAGATTATGCTTCTGAAAGAAAATTGTCATACGGTATTTTTTAGAAATAGTTTTTGTTATTAGATGATATTTTTAATGAATAATATTTTGCATTTCGATAATGTTATGTTTAACTGAGAAGAGATTCTGGGCTTTTTTTAAACAATCTTTGAGATTGTTATTTTTTTTTTGCCCGCTGTTAAGTGATGAATGCAATTGCTTTCACGATTTATAGTGAAATGCAATATATTCTGAAAACAGCAAAAAAAAGGCAAAAAATTGTTTTTGGAAATTATGTAAATATGTGTACTGTATTATAAAATGTTTTATTAAATATTAATACTTTTTTCTTTTTTTTCAGATTGAGAAAGAAAATTTTCGAAAACTTGAACCATTTTTCTAGCAATTAAAATTAAATTTAAATTAATAAATAATTTTTTGAGTGGTATGGTAAGTCAGAAATTTCATGGTCCCTTTTTTCCACTTCTCCACAATCACATTTTCAGTTTTTCATTGTAATCTCTCAAGGACCTTGTAATGTGGTAATTGATTTTTAGTGGGTTGTTAAAAAAAAAAAAAAAATTACGCGTACCGTACGCGTACGGTAAAAAGAAAATCAAAAAAAAGTTAAAAAAAATATATAAAAAAAAGTTGATAGGTAAGGTTGGCTCTTAAAAGAGCCGTTGTGTTCGTACAGGGACAGAGGAAAGAAAGAATGGGAATGTTAGTCGGTAGGACAAATGTGCTGGTCTATTTTATTGTTAACTAGGGCAACACTGGTCTCCCTATGAGCAATTAGACCATAACAAGTGGCGCACCGCATTGTAACCCTCGCAAACCGATGGTTAGTTTCCAGAGGACCAGAAAAAGGAGATGCTCCCCCCACAGATGAAGGGCTCAGCTGACCTGCCGAAGATGGACTCGGCCCTGCAGATGATGGACTAGGCTGAGCTGCTGTGGATGTGCTTGGTTGACTTACTGAAGGGTTTCCTCCAGTATGTCGAACATATGTCCTACCGTGTACATCATGAAGGTGTCTTAACATAGTGTGATTCCCGAAGGAATACTTCTTGTTAGGATTCCCTCTTGAAAGTACACGGTCACAAAGCTTACAAGTCACTAAAGGTGCATTTACCTTTTTCTTGCCCTCTGGAAAAGAAAAATACTCCCATATGAAAGAGCTCTTTTGTTTCCTCCTTCTCTGCCTGATGGTAGTGCTGCTAGGCTCACTCTCAGAAGAGGTCTGCTGTTCTGCCATCGTATCACAAAGACAACTCAGCTCCTCCTCCTAAGGGATCACAAGCAGAAATGAGGGGAATGGGTGTGGTGTAGGAGAGTTCTAGAACTGAAAGTAGTAAAAACCAATCAAAAGTGTTGTTTCTTGATCACATGACCCAACGTGCGCGTACGTTACGCTTACGGTGCGCTTACGGAGCGCTTACGGTAAAAGTACGCATGCGCGTAAAAAAGACACGCGCACGCGTGCATGCGCAAAACAGGCACGCCCCTTCACTTCCGCGTAACATGCGCGTGCAGCGTACGCGTTACGCGCCACATGCGCGTGACGCACGTCTACGCAAATTGCGTAACTGAACGCAAACAGCGTAGAAATCTAATGTACTAAAAGCAAGACGTGCGCTTACCATACGCGGACGTTAAAAAAATACTAAAAAAAAAAGAAAAGGGAAAAAAGATTCACTATGTTATACTACTATACTTACCTGTTTAGTTTAAAAAAAAAGGTGAAAATAAAAAATATATTGTAGAATTTTTAAAATTTAACCATAGTCTTTAAAGAGGATATCAATTTAAAATAAAAATATGTAAAAAACATTGCAAAAAAAAAAACGTTAAATATAAGAATTAGCATTTAAAAAACCTTGCAAATTCACTGAAAAAACCATGGGTTTCACACACGTTATAGTTAGGAATTAGCATTTAAAAAACCTTAGAAATTCAATGAAAAAACCAAAGGTTTCACACATGTTATAGTTAGCTGGACATTTCACTCGTAAAAAACCAATGAAATTACCCCGTTATAGTTAGTTCAGCTAACTATAACTCGCGCGCCCGCAATGCACTGCTGATGACGTCACATATTACATCACTCATGACATGGTCAGTGACATCACTCATGACATCACTGATGACATCTCAAATGACATCACTGTTGACATCATCCAGTGAATGTGTGTTTTTCTGAAAATTAAATATGTTTTATATATGTATATCTCAAGGTCGATGGAAGAATAAATGGATATATAAGTGTCGAAATGGATGATTTGTTTTTGAAAAATTGATTGTGTAACTGACTGATTAAGTGTATCATAGTGAATACATGGCTTACTGAGTAATGTTTAAAGACGTAAATATCTGTATCAGTCTCTCACTTTGTGTATAAGTGGCTGCATGGGTTGGTGAGTAGCTACATGGGTGTCTATATAGGTTATTAGTTGTTTTTTTGAGTATCAGTCTGAGTGTCTGCATGGTTCGGTGGGGGGTATTACGTAGTGCATAGGTGCATGAATGAGTGACTCACTCTTTGTATGTGTTGAAGACAGCATGTGTGCAGGACTGTATGGGTGGATGAGTGTGTGTATGGGTGTGTTAGTGAGTGAATGACTGTCTCAATAGTGTCTTTATGAGTAACTACATATCTTTTAAACTAGTATATGTGACTATTGGTGTATATAAGTGAGTATATGTGAGAGTGAGAGATTGAAAGAGTTCCTGTGTGAATAAGTATGTGTTTCTATAAGTGACTGTTTAAAAGACTAAGTATGTGTAAGTTTCCGTAGAAGTGTGGTGGTGTGTGTATAACTGTATATGCAAATAAATGTATGTTTGATTCTTTATTAGCATGAGTGACTTTGTGTGTGAGTAACTCTATGGATGAGTGGCATTGTGTCACAGGATGTATAGGTGTATGAGTACATATGATGAGTGAGTACATGTATGAGTGACTGTATAGGACTGTTGGTGAATGAGTGGATGTGTATGTGGATCTTAGAATTACTGAAGAGGTTGTTGTAACTGGTATTGGAATGTCCATTGTTTTGAAAATTTTAGTCTCTATTTTTGAATGTGTGTATCAAAGGTTATATTAGGGTGAGAGGAGGTCTACCACTCTATCACAAGGATGATGTCATCGGTGATGTCATCAGTGATGTCATTTGAGATGTCATCAGTGATGTCATGAGTGATGTCACTGACCATGTCATGAGTGATGTAATATGTGACGTCATCAGCAGTGCATTGCGGGCGTGCGAGTTATAGTTAGCTGAACTAACTATAACGGGGGAATTTCATTGGTTTTTTACGAGTGAAATGTCCAGCTAACTATAACATGTGTGAAACCTTTGGTTTTTTCATTGGATTTCTAAGGTTTTTTAAATACTAATTCCTAACTATAACGTGTGTGAAACCCATGGTTTTTTCAGTGAATATATATATATATATATATATATAAACCAGACGCTGTTATTCCTGGATACTCGAACAACAAAGCAGCCACGGACAACTCTTGAGCTTTCAAAACCAGTTCTTTATTTGGACATAAGCCAAACGACCGACTCTACGCGTTTCAGGATAGCAATCCCTTGCTCACGAGTAAAGTGTACAACAAACCAGGAAGTATAAATCAATCACATGGTTTTCAAACAATCATGGAAAGGGAAAACATACTTTACTATGATTCCTTCTCACAGTCTGTTTTCTTCTTTTCAATGAAAACTTTAAATCGTCTTACTGACAATGTTATCATGATGTGTATTATTATGTTCAAATCGTTTAATAATTTGCTCATAATGATTAATTTAACCATTCGATTTTATGTCATTACTGTTCAAACGCCCAAGTGGGCGAAAATCTAAAGTATTATGAATATCTGAATGAGCTAATACTCATATAAACAATTGGCGCAATTCACCGTAAATACAAAAAAACCTTCGAAAAAGGCAATCAGATTTCTTATTCACACTGATAACGTCTTGCCCCAGTGGGCGTGAGTCAAAATCAAGGTCAAAACCTTCAAAGATACTAGACAACTTATTTACTTAATGAGCTAAATTAGATACTTTTAGTTTCTTTGCTTCTCTTCATGAATAATCATAATTTCTTCACATCTACAATTGAGAAAAAAACAGAAATTTTAGTGCCAAATTCACTGAGACTTAACCACTAAAAATGAAAGAACCTGACTAAGTACACTTTGAATGATTATTAAAAACTTTTTTTGCTAAGAATTTTATAAAATGTACGAAACAGCTGGTCCTCTGTTGGACTCAATGAACTACATAAAACATTCTAATTCTTGTCTACATCTGATGATCATCCTAAATGTACAGCCATTTCTTCATCACAATTGTGTCCAATAGGTGCGAGAATTCTGTACTGTATAATGAGTTTAGATTCAAGGCGTCTAAGTTCCTGGACTCTGTTACCCCCTCTTTCGTTAATTTTTACAGAATCAAGAACACAAACCTTAGCAAGTCACTATTTTGATTGTGATGACTTGTGAAGTGACGTGCTATGGGGTACTGTTTATCGCCGTTTTTAATGGCGCGTAAATGTTCAAGGATTCTGATTTTGGCCTTGTGAATCGTACTTCCTATATATACCTTTTGGCATGGACAAAATAAAGCATACACTACAAAATCAGTGTTACATGTGGTATGCTTTAAAATCTTGTAAGGTTTGTCAAATGGTGAGAGTGTGCATTCTTTACAGTTTTTACTATGTTTACAAGCTTTGCATTTCCTGCATGTATAAAATCCCTGTATTCCTAGGGTATTGGCACGTGTGGGCTCAATCGCTTTGCACAGTGTATCTTTTAATGATGTTGCTTTCCTGTATGTGATCTGAGGGAAAGTTTCTACACTGTCTGAAATGTCTTTATCAGTGTGCAATACAGGCCAGAATTTATTCAGGCTTTTGCGTACGTAGTAGTTTTGATTGTTGAAGGTGGTGATAAATCTGATTTTATCAACTTCATCATTACTGTTCGTTTTGTCTGAGAGTAATAACTCTCTAGATCTTTTGGCCACTTCTACTTGAGCTTTATTGATCACTGAATTAGAATATCCTCTCTCTTTGAATCTATGGGTCATTATTGATTCCTCTTTTTTGAAACTTTCCAAGGAGCTACAATTTCGTTTTGCTCTTAATAATTCACCTAGAGGAATACTGTCTAGTAGTCATTTTGGATGACAACTGCGGGCATGAAGAAGACTATTGCCCGCAGTTTTTTTTCAGAATAAACTACTTTTTAGGCCGTCACTCTCAATGGTAAGGGACAGGTCTAAAACCTCAATGTTGGTTTGTGACCACTGACTCGTGAACTGAAGATTAAAATCATTAACATTAAGCTCTTTAACAAACGTATCAGCCTCACTTTCAGTGCCATTCCATACGCAGAAAATGTCATCAATGTATCTTATCCATTTGACGACTTTGTTCTTAAAGGTCTCATGTTCTCTGACTACTCTCTCCTCCCAGTACCCCAAGTAGAGACCCGCAAAGCAAGGAGCAAAGCAGGTCCCCATTGAAGTACCGAGAGATTGTTTATAGATTTTCCCATCAAAAATGAAGAAATTCTGTTTTAGACATGATGTCATCATTTCAACCAGCATTTCCGTGTGGTAGAAATACGAGATGGATCTTTCTTTAAGGTAATGTTTACATGCTGCCACTCCTAAATCTTGTGGTATGCATGTGTAAAGACTTGTCACATCTAATGAAAGAAGAGAGAATTCATTCTTCCATTCTAGTTTTTCCAATTCTCTCAAAAAATGACTGGTATCTTTAATATAAGATGGGAGCTTGGTCACAAATGTCTGCAGGAAATAATCCACATATTTAGAAGTGTTTTCCATGCAGCTCCCTCTTGAAGACACAATCAGTCTTCCCGGGGGAGCTACAGGATTTTTGTGAATTTTCGGGAGCAGATATAAGGCTGGTAATTTAGGATGTTTACAAAATAAAAAGTCATATTCATTTTGTTCCAACAAGCCCTCTGTTTTCCACTTGAATAGGCTTGATTGGAATGACCTTACTGCATGTTCATATTCCATCCTATTGCTCCGTATGTATTTGTCTGTGTCAGAGAGTTGTTGCATGCCTTCATTGATGTAATTCTGTCTTGATTGCACTACAACATTTCCTCCCTTGTCAGATTTTTTTATGACGATGGTATTGTCATTTTTTAAAATATTGATTGCTTCTCTTTGCGTAGTGGTGATGTTATTCCACCCATACCACCTTTTCTTTGAGAGCTTAATAAGCTCTTGTGTGACTCCTCTCTCAAAAACCTCAATAGCATCGTTTTGAATTTGTGGTAAAACGATTGACTTTGGTTTGAAAGGATTTATCGTATTCAAATTCAGGGTGACATCATCATTACATAAATTGAAAAATGGATTGTCATCGTCATTTGCCACTCCAGCCAAAACATTTGCGGTGTGCAATAATTCAACATCATTAATACTTACAGTGCTTGGTGTCTTTCTATCAATTTCTACTTTGGATCCCACTTTTGTTGCATACCATTTCTTTATACGCAATTTTCTGGTAAAATAGAAAAGATCAATGCGACTTTGTGTGTAGTTAAAATTATTTGATGGGCAAAACGTGAGTCCAAGAGAAAGTAATTCCAACTCATTGTCACTTAGTACTCGATCTGAAAGGTTGACGACTGTTTTTCTATCCATTATTTCGTCTTGCTTTGGCCCCTTGTACGGCTTCCCACTGGGCTCGCTGATTCTCTGTGCCTTGATTTGTTTCCTCTTTTTGCGCCTCTGATTCCTCTTCCACGACCTCGTGTGTTCCCTTGTTTGTTGCTTGTGTGTCTCCCTTGGGCCATGAGACTGAATTCTGTTAAAATACTGGTTTTTACACCACTGAATTCGGAAATATTTGAAATTTCACTACTGGTTGCAGCACTTTCATCGGTGCCACTTTCAATTACCGCTTGATTTTCATCATGACTGCTCACTGCTTTCTTAGCATTTTCAATCGGGGCAGCTGTGAGCTGGGAACTTGTTCTAAGTTGGTCGTACTTTTTCGCAAAAGTCAGGATTTGTCCTTTTTGGTAATCGACAAGGTCCCTTTGAAATTTTCTTTGTTTTTTCAATTTGATATCATCCTCAATCCTTTCTAAACTCCTTTCCATCTTATCCATCTCTCTTTTGAATTCATCCTGTTCACACGGTGCTTTAAGTTCCTCCATCAGTTTGTCAATGGTGTTACTTAATCTTTCACAATCTTTACTGGCATGTTTCACTAGTAACACCAACATGTTGGTTGAGCAGTTGTGATTATTACTAGCCCAATCGGTGACTAATTCGGGATCAGGGTCTTTAAAGGTAGGCGTGATGAAAATGCGCAACCCTCTGGGTATTCTCCCTACATCGATGTATTTTTGTAGGGTTGAGGCTTCCCACCACTTATTTTGTTCCGTTTTGAGAGCTTTCCATAATTGATCCCATAATTGTCGTTTCCCTGATGCCGGTACAACATTGCTTGTTGATGGTATATTTTCAATAGTTTCCATGTTGTCCATATTGTCGAACATTTTCCCAGCTGCTTCTGCGCGTTTAACATTTCTGGTCGTGGCCATACTTTGCCTCTTTGTTGGTAATTTACGCTGTTAGGCGTGACTGTAGAATGCTCCAAAGTTCAAAAGGATAATTGCCTTGAACTTTTCATCCATCAGCGCATACATGCAACACACTACTCCGGTTTCGATGAAGACTAATGTAAACTTTTGGGTACAAGTTTCAGTTATTGTTCGTCCTTTTCTACAAAACCTTTGTGCTAGTAGCAAATGCGCGGGTGAGGGGATTCACAAACATCAATCCGCAATCCCAGCTGACGCTGGCGTTAGCCTCCCCCCTCACTCACTTTTGATGGCGGTCCGTGGCGAGGTGGCAATCCTCAATATATAACTGACGTTATCAGTGTGAATAAGAAATCTGATTGCCTTTTTCGAAGGTTTTTTTGTATTTACGGTGAATTGCGCCAATTGTTTATATGAGTATTAGCTCATTCAGATATTCTGTTTAAGATTGTCATTATGGCCATTACTTCATAAAACTTTTGATTTTCGCCCACTTGGGCGTTTGAACAGTAATGACATAAAATCGAATGGTTAAATTAATCATTATGAGCAAATTATTAAACGATTTGAACATAATAATACACATCATGATAACATTGTCAGTAAGACGATTTAAAGTTTTCATTGAAAAGAAGAAAACAGACTGTGAGAAGGAATCATAGTAAAGTATGTTTTCCCTTTCCATGATTGTTTGAAAACCATGTGATTGATTTATACTTCCTGGTTTGTTGTACACTTTACTCGTGAGCAAGGGATTGCTATCCCGAAACGCGTAGAGTCGGTCGTTTGGCTTATGTCCAAATAAAGAACTGGTTTTGAAAGCTCAAGAGTTGTCCGTGGCTGCTTTGTTGTTCGTGTATCCAGGAATAACAGCGTCTGGTTTATATATTGAGGATTGCCACCTCGCCACGGACCGCCATCAAAAGTGAGTGAGGGGGGAGGCTAACGCCAGCGTCAGCTGGGATTGCGGATTGATATATATATATATATATATATATATATATATATATATATATATATATATATATTACCTACTGGGGGTCGCCAGTAGGTAGTTATAGTTAGGACCACGTTTCCATAGGAAATCCGCAACATTCTATTTTGAATAACTTGGGCGCCGGTTGACGAATCCTCGCGAATTTTTCAAAATAGGTGGGGCGCTACGCTGCGCTCCTACCCTGAAAGTCTCGGGGGGATTCGTCAAGCGGGGGCTGAGATAAAAGGGGGGTCCAAAAACGCGTTTTTCCCATGCATTTTTCCATAGGACCTTTAGACACAGCTACAGCCCGAACGGCTGAACAGAATTACTTGAAATTTGGCAGAGAGGTAGTCCTCAGGTCAAGGAAGTGCCTTTTGTAGGTTTGGTGTAAATCTGTTCAGTAGATTCTGAGAAAATAGCCTTTAAATCAATATATATATCTGAGCCAGCTTACGGTGCGCTTACGGTGCGCTTACCGTACGCGTACGGTGGCGAGCGCGATTCTGATTGGCCCTTAGATCTTAGTAAACATTCGAATCGGTCGAAACCAGGAAGCGGCGGCCGCCATTTTCTCTCTCGCACTCTGACAGGGGGTTTGATCAACCAAGTGCAAAAACACGTAAGGGGGCTGTTTACACAGCTCCCAAGCACCTTGCCATGTCGAGGGAGTCCCCAACGACCCCCCAAGTGAAAAAAGGCAATTTTAATTTTTTCGAAAATTTCGCCGATTACGCTTACCGTATGCGTACGGTAAGAAATTATAAAAAAAAAATCAAAAAAAATATCCACATTCTCCCCACCCCGTGTGCAAAAGGTGCCCGAAGGGCACCTTTTGTGCATGGATTAGTAAAGCTATTCAAAACATATATTTACCTGTCACAACGATGCTCATCATATGTCCTCCATGTGCACACGGTGCGCGAAGCGCATCGTGCGTTCATGGCCCATCTAGCGTAATGTGGGCACGCGGTGCGCGCAGCGCACCGCGTGACCACCGTGCGTGCACGGCACTAACTGCGTAAAGTGGGCACGCGGTGCGCGAAGCGCACCGCGTGCTCACTGTGCGCGCACGGTGCGCGAAGCGCACTGTGCGCGCACAGAACGAACTGCGTTAACTGGGCGCGCACGCCACGAATGGCGTAAAGTAACTTAGCATTTAAAAAACCGTACAAATTCCCTGAAAAAACCATAGGTTTCACACATGTTATAGTTAGGAATTAGCATTTAAAAAACCTTGCAAATTCACTGAAAAAACAATAGGTTTCACACATGTTATAGTTAGCTGTACATTTCACTCGTAAAAAAACAATGAAATTCCCGCGTTATAGTTAGTGCAGGCAACTATAACTCACGCGACCGCAATCTTCTGCTGATGACATATGTGTCTTTATGAAAAAAAAATATTTGTAATATATGTATAGCTAAAATTTAATGGAAGAAGACATGGGCAAATAAGTGTCGAAATACAGTATTAGCATCAGCAGAGGATTGCGGTCGCGTGAGTTATAGTTGCCTGCACTAACTATAACGCGGGAATTTCATTGTTTTTTTACGAGTGAAATGTACAGCTAACTATAACATGTGTGAAACCTATGGTTTTTTCAGTGAATTTGCAAGGTTTTTTAAATGCTAATTCCTAACTATAACGTGTGTGAAACCTATGGTTTTTTCAGTGAATATATATATATATATATATCCATCGAAAACAATTGCTTGTTAAGAAGGAGCCACCAGGTATGTAGGTTTCTTGCCGTTATTTATTGGAAGAAAGCACAAAGCTCAGTTCAATGCTTCACCATAATCTCGTCCCTCCCGACGCGTTTCGTGTCTTCTGACACTTCATCATGGGATCAGGGCTTGTGTGAGTTCTGGAACTGGCGAAGGCAGTACTTGATAGAATTAAGACCATGCCCATGTGGGCGTGGCCACCCCGTGGCCTGTTGGTCTTCGTAGTGCCGGAATCTTCTCTAGTGAGTCGCTGTTCCATTCACTTGTAAAATTAAATCCCCAGTGGGTTGGGAACACACTGTTGCTGGAGAAAAGTGCAGCTTACATCCTCCAAAAGGCCGTACCACCCTTAAACCACTGCGTCGGTTGGCGCGATGGCAGGGCTGCACGCAAGTGCAGCGGGGCTCTCTTAGCGACTCAAGCAGGGCCGCTTCAAATCCATCGAAAATAATTGCTTGTTAAGAAGGAGCCACCAGGTACGTAGGTTTCTTGCCGTTATTTATTGGAAGAAAGCACTAGGTCAGTTCAATGCTTCACCATAATCTCGTCCCTCCCGACGCGTTTCGTGTCTCCTGACACTTCATCATGGGATCAGGGCTTGTGTGAGTTCTGGAACTGGCGAAGGCAGTCGGGAGGGACTGCAAAAGCAGCGGAGCTCCTCTCGCGACTCAGACTGCGCCGCAAATATCCCAGAACAAAAGTTGCCTGCAGTGAGAGGGCAGTCCTGCCTTGGCGCCACATGGAGTCAGGACATTGGGTCAGGTATTGCCGATGAAGGATGTCATGAGCAGGGCAAAACAGCGTCTATGTTCATAGCAACCCACTTGGTATTTCATCAATGTACTATTCAGTGATTTCACGGCGACTCACTTGAGTAAAAAGCTGGCACTACAGTTACCAACAGGCCACACGAGTGGCCACGCCCAACAGGGCGGGGTGGAAACCTTTAATTGCCAATACTGAAAACTGCCGCGTTTTTACTGTGTGCTGATGTCCGAAACCCCTGAGGAAATGCTGGTTGCATGAAACGCGTTGGGAAGGACATTGATTTGTGCTTGGCATATCTGCTGCTTTTAATTTGCTTTCCTTCATCCAATAAAGAGGTGAAAGTTACATACCTGTGTGTGGCCCTCTCACTGCAGGCAAATTTTGTTCTGGGATATATATATATATATATTCACTGAAAAAACCTTAGGTTTCAGGGGTGTTATAGTTAGCTGGACTTTTCACTTGTACAAAACCAATGAAATTCCCCCGTTATAGTTAGTTCAGCTAACTATAACTCGCGCGCCCGCAATGCACTGCTGATGATGTCACATATTACATCACTCATGACATGGTCTGTGACATCACTCATGACATCACTGATGACATCTCAAATGACAAATCCTTGTGGTAGAGTGGCAGACCTCCTCTCACCCTAATATAACCTTTGATACACACATTCAAAAATAGAGACTAACATTTTCAAAACAATGGACATACCAATAACAGTTACAACAACCTCTTCAGTAATTCTAAGATCCACATACACATCCACTCATTCACCAACAGTCCTATACAGTCACTCATACATGTACTCACTCATCATATGTACTCATACACCTATACATCCTGTTACACAATGCCACTCATCCATAGAGTTACTCACACACATAGTCACTCATGCTAATAAAGAATCAAACATATATTTACTTGCATATACAGTTATACACACACCAGCACACTTACTTCTACGGAAACTTACACATACTTAGTCTTTTAAACAATCACTTATAGAAACACATACTTATTCATACAGGAACTCTTTCAATCTCTCACTCTCACATATACTCACTTATATACACCAATAGTCACATATACTAGTTTAAAACATATGTAGTTACTCATAAAGACACTATTGAGACAGTCATTCACTCACTAACACACCCATACACACACTCATCCACCCATACAGTCCTGCACACATGCTGTCTTCAACACATACAAACAGTGAGTCACTCATTCATGCACCTATGCACTACGTAATACCCCCCACCGAACCATGCAGACACTCAGACTGATACTCAAAAAACCAACTAATAACCTATATAGACACCCATATAGCTACTCACCAACCCATGCAGCCACTTATACACAAAGTGAGAGACTGATACAGATATTTACATATTTAAACATTACTCACTAAGCAATGTATTCACTATGATACACTTAATCAGTCAGTTACACAATCAATTTTTCAAAAACAAATCATCCATTTAGACACTTATATACCCATTTATTCTTCCATCGACCTTGAGATATACATATATAAAACATATTTAATTTTCAGAAAAACAGACATTCACTGGATGATGTCATCAGTGATGTCATTTGAGATGTCATCAGTGATGTCATGAGTGATGTCACTGACCATGTCATGAGTGATGTAATATGTGACGTCATCAGCAGTGCATTGCGGGCGCGCGAGTTATAGTTAGCTGAACTAACTATAACGGGGGAATTTCATTGGTTTTGTACAAGTGAAAAGTCCAGCTAACTATAACACCCCTGAAACCTATTGTTTTTTCAGTGAATTTCTGAGGTTTTTTAAATGCTAATTCCTAACTATAACGTGCCTGAAACCTATGTTTTTTTCTGTGAATTTCAAAGGTTTTTTAAATGCTAATTTCTAACTATTTCTAACTATTTCTAACTCCAATGAGTGCAACAGTAGGGAAAGTTTAGGATAGCGGAGGAGTAAAAAGTACTATTCCCACTCCAATGAGTGCAACAGTAGGGAAAGTGTTGGATAGCGGAGGGATACAACTTCCTATTCCTACTCCAGTCAGTGCAACAGTAGAAAAAGTGTTGGATAGTAGTGGGGTAAAAATTACTATTCCCACTCCAGAGAGTGCAACAGTAGGGAAAGTGTTGGCTAGCAGAAAGATAAAATGTACTATTCCCACTCCAGTGAGTGCAACAGTAGGGAAAGTGTTGGATAGCGGAGGGATTAAATTTACTATTTGCATTCCAGTCAGTGCATCAATAGGGAAAGTGTTGGAGGGCAGAGGGGTAAAATGTACTATTACCTCTTCATTCAGTTCAAAATTAAAAACAAACAAAAAATATCATCAACAAAATATAAATATTTTTAATAAGAAGTAAATAAAAACATAGAAATATGTTATAAATAAAAGTAAAAATATATTTAATATACATTTAAAAAAAATAAAAATATATTATAATGTTAAATGCATATCACACATTTCTACAAATCTTATATTAATTAAAATAAAAAAAATGTTTTCAAACATATAAATATTTTTATTTAGAAATTATTTATTAAAAACAACATGAATTATTACATAAATTGAGTCGATTTACTACCTACTCAATAACACCAGACAACTCACAATCCACATCTAAAATTAAAAACAAAAATGTACCTGCCTAATCAACATAATTAATGATCAATTGAAAACAAATTAAAATACAAAAAAATGAAATAACCTTCCACCCTTTAAGCCTATAATCCTCACAACCAACACCTAAAATTAATCTGTAGAATAATTAATTAATTGCACAATACAGTTTTTTTCAATTAAATAAATATTAGTATTTAACAACTAATTATCAATTAACTACGTTTAATTTACTCCTCACCATTTACCCTATAAAGCCAAAACTGAACACACAAAAAATAATTAAACAATTACCCTAATTAATTATCAATTAATTAATATTAATTATCAACTAATTATTAATAAATTAAAAATACATTACTTCCCACCCTTTACCCCAAATAACCCCACAACTAAAATTATCTACGCAATTTCCATATTTAATTGACAATTAATTAAATAATATTAATTAATAACTAATTATTAATTAATTAGAACAATTTGCTTCCCTCCCTATAAACCACACAACTGCACCTAAAATTAATGACACAATTACCTTAATTAATTAATATTAATTAAAAACGAATTACTCATTAATTAAAAATTAATCACTTCCCACCTTATAACCCTATAAACCCCATAACTCACACATAGAATTTACCCCCAAAAATTTAAAACACAACTAAATTTATAAAATTGCAATAAGATAAAATATTAATAAATAAAAAATCTTCATTAGTTTATTATAATTAAATTACTTCCCACCCTATTCCCCTATAAACCCACACCTTCCTTTGGAACTAAAAAACAAAAAAAAGTTATTAAAGTAAAATTCATAAAAATTAAACACACATATTAGAAAACAAACATTTTTTCTATTAAAAATACATCTCATACATTTAAAATATATACTACAATACATACAACTAACCAGAAAATCGATATTGTAAACAACTATATTTTTGCAAATTATATTAATGACTTCTATATTTTTAAAATCAATATTTCTTACCTTAAAGATATTTCTGTGTCACATTATTTAAAACTGTATATTTGACTGAATCGCTGCATCAGTTTCTTCAGCCGCGATCCCTTGATGCGTCGCTTCTTGCAGCCATGACAGGAGCTGCGTCAGCTCAGCAGCGTCGCAGCGATGTGTGGAGATTCTTCTCACATGGCGGTGGAGCAGCGGGAAAAACATCCGCAAGAAAAGCGATAAGTCAATTTCTTCAGTTGTTTGGGTTTCTTTCAGCTCCCAAAAGCAAAAACAACCTCCAGAGGCCCACAACTGGAATAGGCACATCTTGGCAGGTCAGAACTCTCAGCAGCAGAATTCAGGGGAGCTGGAATTGAGGTTTTTTGTGTCCCTGCGACTTCAGAACAGGAGGCCAACACACACAGGCACTTGGAGATCTTCTTCAAGCAGGTTCAAAGAAAAGTTCCAGGCTTTGTCCTCTCCTTGTCAGAAACAGCAACTGCAGGCCAACCCCACACAGCACACAGCGAAGGGGCAGTACTCCACCTCACAGCTCCTCAGCTCTTCTCCTTGGCAAAGGGTCTTCTTGAGTCCAGAAGTGATCTAGGGGTTTAAGGTCTACAACTTATACCCCCATTTGTCTTTGTTCTCTTTATGCCAGGGTCTCTGACCCATTCCAAACCAGTTCTGTCTTCATTGGTGCAGTATACTCACAAGGGGTGGAGACAGCAATGTGCAAGGAAGACAGGCCCTATTCAGGGGCAAGGAAATCTCCTCCGACTATTATAAATGCAGCCACGCCCCATTCAGCTCAGCTCTAAGTCATCAAGGAAGGGCTAAGCACACCTCAACCCCCTCAGTGTCTTTCTACAGTGAATACACATCCCTAGCCGCTGTCACGCCAGACAGTCAATACACAAACTGTCAGAGTCACACAGAATGGTGAGACAAGAAAATGCCTACTTTCTGAACGTGGCATCTTCAAATGCACAATTTAAAAACCATCTTTACTAAAAGATGTGTTATTAAATTCTGAGGTCAGAGAGCCTAAAATGTATTTCTCGATCTTGTCCCAATGGGAGGTTAAACTTTTAAGATGTTACAAAATATTTCCCATTCTATCCTATGGGACAGATTGCCTTCCAATGGTGAAAAACAAAGTTGGCTGTATTTCACTATCAGGACATGTCACACACGCCAATACATGTCCTACCTTTCATGTGCACTGCACCCTTCCCATGAGTGTACCTTGGGCATACAAATGGGTGTCTTACATGTAAGAGAAGGGAGGGTTAGGGTCATTTGATTTATAGGCCCTGGCACACTTAGTGCACTTTACTAGATGCTTACCAGTAAATCAAATATGCCAATCATTGAAACACCAATCCATAAACACAATTCACACAGAGAGCATATGCACTTTAGCATTGAAGAGCAGTGGTAAAGTACCCAGAGTCCTAAAGCCAAATAAAACAGGTCAGGAATAATAGAAGGAAAAAGCCAAAAGTTTGGGGATAACCCTGAAAAAAGGGCCAAGTCCATCACACAGTATTTCTTAAATACAGTGCATTCCTGCCTTTTCACATTGGTGTAAGGTAGCATTGCAAAAAGACTTGCGGTACTGCCCTACGCCAGTTCCCCCTAAATGAGGCCCTAAGTGCTACACAGGCACCCCCTTAAAATGGTTAGTGAATTAATATTGCACTATGCATTGTGTGGTGTGAGTGGCAGCGCAAAGTTTTACTAATTAAGTATGATGATTAAGGAGGTGTTTATTATTTATTTCTAAAGTACTGATTGGTCATTTATCCTGCCCATTAGCCTTCCTGGTACCAAATTAAAGACTCAAATAGGCACCAGAAGTTTTATTGCTCTCACATTGTGATGTCTTCATATTTATGGATACTGCAGACAGATGAAGACATCAAAGTTCATTTAATAGCCCCATTTCTGTGCATGCATACAATTACCAATATTTTATTTAGGTGCCGATTCCGATCCTGTAAAACCCGGGTACGAATGGTCGTACGGAGCGTATTCTCCGTCCGACTCGTACCCGGGAAAACCACCTTACAAACCCGCAAGTACGATTCGTACAGAAATGCCATTTCCGTACGAGTCGTACAAAACACCGAACGGCAAAACCCACAATTCCGATCCGGAACATCGCGTACGTGACGTCCAGGCAGAGTCAGGCAGCGTTTTACGGACCAGCAAGTACGATCCGTGCCCACGTCACTCCGCAGCGCTCATTTTTTACGGCAGCCAAAAACTCCCAGGAAATTGAGGATGACGCGAAGAAGGAGCACCGGTATGCGACGGAAAGCCATGGACCCCATCCTACGTGTCATCCCGGCCCTCCTAGCCTATGACCTGCTGCACAGAAACCGCCGCAGACACCGCAAAAGGTCAGAACAACACCCAGGGGCAAAGGGGGGGCCAGGGGCAGCAAACATAACCCCCACCCAAGTCAAAATGTTAATATGTCCTGTACATACCTGACCTCCAGGGTCTGGTCACTTCGGGGGGTCGTGTCCACCAACCCCTAGTACCGTCACAACAGAAGTGGACGTGGACGCGCACCCGTCACCTCGACAATGGTGGTACGGACCGTACCCACGCCCCCAGAGCATGGGTACGGCCCGTACCACCATTGGAGTGTTGATGTAGGGGTACGCGCTGTACCCACGCCCTCAGAGCGTGGGTACGGCCCGTACCACCATTGGAGTGTTGATGTAGGGGTACGCGCCGTACCCACGCCCTCAGAGCGTGGGTACAGCACGTACCACCATTGGAGTGTTGATGTAGGGGTACGCGTCATACCCACGCCCTCAGAGTGTGGGTACGGCCCGTACCACCATTGGAGTGGTGACGTAGGGGTACGCGCAACGGAAGTGGACGTGGACGCGTACCCATCACCACGATAATGGTGGTACGGGCCGCTCTGGGGGGGTGGGTACGGCGCCTACCCCTACATCAACACTCCAATGGTGGTACAGGTCGTACCCACGCTCTGAGGGCGTGGGTACAGCGCGTACCCCTACATCAACACTCCAATGGTGCTACGGGCCGTACCCATGCTCTGAGGGCGTGGGTATGGCACGTACCCCTACGTCAACACTCCAATGGTGGTACGGGCCGTACCCACGCTCTGGGGGCGTGGGTACGGTCTGTACCACCATTGGAGTGTTGATGTAGGGGTACGCGCCGTACCCACACACCAGGAGCGTGGGTACGGCCCATACCACCATTGGAGTGGGGATGTAGGGGTACGCGTGGTACGGACCGTACACACGCCCCCAGAGCGTGTGTATGGCTTGTACACAACATGAATGTGGGGGTACGGTCCGTCCCACCCGTACCCCTACGGCACTAGTACAGAATGGATACAAGGCGCACACACGGCACGAATGTTGGCTTAGGGCCTGGTGCAGCTTATAAGCAGTATATTGGTGTTTGTGTATGCACAGGACAGCAGTGTACTGCACCAAGGGGGCGGGTGGGTGGGTGGGTGGCTGGGTGGTTGCAGAGGACTCCCAGCAGTGGACAGAGACATGGGGGTGGGTGCAGAGGAACACCCAGTAGTGGACAGAGACATGTGATGGGTGGGTGCCTATCACTCCCAGCAGTGCCCAGACATATGAGGGGTGGGTGCAGAGGAACACCCAGTAGTGGACAGAGACATGTGAGGGGTGGGTGCCTATCATTCGCAGCAGTGCCCAGACATGTGAGGGGTGGGTGCAGAGGATTCCCAGCATAGTCCTGACATGTGAGTGGTGGGTGCATCATCCTCAGATGACCGCATTAACGCATCCCCAATGTGTGAAAATGTTGAGAGTGCCATATCAACACATCACTGACAGCACTGTCCCACTCCCATGAGGATGGATGTCTTTCCCCCACGGCATGACACACCACATGTGGGTGTGAGGACATATGACACATGCATACCCACCCCTGGCGGATGCAGCACAATACACACACTGAGAACATGTCACAAGACTGCATAGTTATGTGAAAGCCTACTAAACTAAGAGAGCCAAAGGGAATACACACTGTCACGCACATTCCAGGACTGATAGGAATGTACAGATGCTGGCACAGCCACCAAGTAGTTGTCTCCCATGGAAAGAATAGGGTGGACTTCCCACAGATACAATGACCACAATTGTCAGTCAGGTGACCAAATACCCTGCAGAACAAGTACCAATTGTGTGCTAGGCTGGGAGTACACACATGCATAGTGCGGAAAAGGGACAATTTCCACATGGAGGCATGGCAACATACTCTATACAGAAGTACAGTGACTACCAAGGATGGCACAGACGATGCAGCCGGAGACATTGCTGAGAAGGCATGGGCCTAGTTGAAGTGATCCGTCTGCCACCAAGGAAATGTAGATACAGGTCAGCACAACAATTGTGCAACTCCCTGCAGGGAAGATGTCAGGTGCCACAGAGGAAGGAACACTCCTTGGGACAATGTCTCCAATCAGAAAGAGCATACACGAGCAAAGAATCTTTGCAGAGACCCTGTGATGGCATGCAGATACCAGGGTCCACCCCATGAGCACCATACTACAACATTTCCCAGACACCTAACACATGATCACCACCTCAACTCATGGAGCATCAGCACCAACATCAATACCTGAAAAGCAATCGTGTTCAAAGGGAAAACAAAATGCTTTATTCAGCAGGAAAATAAAATGTATGAAAGGACACTATGTACAAAGGCCATAGGCCAGTCCAGATGCGATGTCCTGGGGGGACACATGTCCATGCATCTCCCCTAGCTTGCCTGCACATTCTAAACCTCTGGTTCATTGACTGGGGTGGGGGCATCATGTGGGGAAGGACCAGGCACCGCAGGGACAGGAGGGGGAAGGGTAGCTGTTGTGGGTGCAGGGACGGACGACTCCACCACAGGGAGTGGGGCAGCGGCAAAGGTGGAGGTTAGTATGGCGCTGCACATGTCCGCAAGAAGGTCTGCCAGCGTCTCCCCTGCACCCGAATGAACCACAGGCCCCAAGGGGGGGGGGGGGCGGAGGGATGGGTTGCAGCGCTACTGGGGGAGGTGGTGGACAGGGGGGGACTCAACTCCCCTACCCGTGGAATGCCTTGCCCATTTGCGCGATGGTGAAGCTGTGGAGCTGAGGCCCAGCACAGCCAAGTAGACCTCCTTCTCGGACTGTGGGGCAGGGGAGCCGAGGGGAGTGACATTGGAGGGACTGGGGAGTGAGGCATGCGGACTCCGACTGTGGCGTGTCTGCCTGTGTGCCCTAGACCCAGTGGGTTTGCCTTCTACCCCCTGAGTGTGCGTGACTGGAGGTGTGCGCTTGCCCTTCCCTGTTGGTGTGCTGGCTGTGTCTGGTGTGGTGCCTGCCTGGGAATGTGTGTGTGTGCTTGGGACAGGCATGGGAGTGGGAAGTGTGGATGGTGCAGGGGTAGATGGGGGGACCAAGCGCTGCAGGAGACCCACTGCTGCCGTCAGTGACGAGTCCATGGACCTCAGCAACATCCGTTGGTCAGACATCGCTGATGACATGCCCTCCATGTACGACACCATCTGTGTCAGCTGTGTGGTGTGGCCATGGAGGACAGTCAGGATCGATGTCTGCCCAACCTGCAACTGCCGCTGAATGTCCACAGACTCGGAAGTGAGGACAGCAGGGGAGACAGGGGCAGGGGGTGCGGTGCCTGGCATGAAGGAGACACGTTGTTGCCCTACAAGGACAGAAGGGACCTGAGCAACTGGGAGGGCAGTGATGGGAATGGAGGGGGCGGTGACAGTTGTAGTGCTGCTGCAAGCTGTTGGAGCAGCCTCCGCCCCCTCAGGGAGTTCAGCCTCGGACCCGTCAGCATCGTAGTCTGTGGTGGTACTACCCAGGTCCTCCGCCGCACTCCCCTCGCCCTCCGTGCCACTTGATGCTGCTGACTCGCCAGGAGTGGTGGCACTGGTGCTGGATCCCTCCTCCACGTCCTTGCAGGTGTCTCCCTCGGTGTCCCCCGATGATGCTGTGGGCAAGGTGAAGAGACAGGAAATAATCAGTCACCTGTGTACATCTGACACATGAGTCCAAACATAATAGGTCACAGTGCATATCATGAAATGCATAATGAGTAACATCTAGATGACTCCGCACATATGTAAGCCCTGCACTCCCCAGTTGGTTCACCCACCATGCCACCTTAAATAATGAAAATCAGGACACAACAGCAAATAACTGGAGATCAAATTATACAGAGAAGCTAGTGTCTGTGAACAGTGGAGCACAGCCAGACTATGAAGGCATGCCACCCCTTGCTCACTGTGAACGAAACAGTATTGGTGCACCGAATGCCAAATTACAGACGCCAATGCTGAAGGTGTGCCCACACTCATAGACCTGTGAGTACTTTAGAAAATCCAAAGAAATACTTCCTGATTCATTGGGAATCACAAAACTTCACACAATTGACAAGTTTGGAATGTGTGAATGTTCCACTTGTGGAACTGAACACACATGTGCATGAATATCAGAAGTCACACAAGGAGGTGCACACAAAACTACATTTACACAGTCATTGTATGAGCTGGCAGCCTAATGCCAAGAAGCCATTGTTAAGAAGAAATGTGGTATCAGGAAGTACATATACATGGCACCACGGTGATCCGGATGACTGGACACCGGTAAGTTGGCATCAGCAACAACCAAGGACTAACCCTAATGCAAACACACTGTGGGAACATGCACATGTATAAATCCAGAACAAAATTTGGACAGAACTGTGCCTTTGTGTGAAATGTGCCAGCGTGTTCCCCCAAAGTGTAAAGGTGGTTTCTTGTGCACTTCCTTGGGAGACATCTGTCATGCAGGCACCTTATTGCCCTTCACAATAATCAAAGTGAAGCATCGAAACTATTGGGACATGTTGACAAGTGTAGTGAGTGCCAAGGTACAAGACTTCTTGAATGACAACTTAAAACATGCCACCTGTCACATGGCCATCTGTACAGTGATGACACAGTTGGCAACACATCTGACCCACTACCTGTCATGTGGATTGGCACACATGTCCAGACACAGGACAATGCATTAGCCAATGGCCCTGAAATAGTGTTGGAATAAGGAGCACCTGCACTGAGGAGACACCCTGATAGGAACGAAGAATGTCCACGCAGATGTCAGCACACACAGACCAAACCACATAGCATCGGGAGCACACACCGGTACCAATAATGGATGAGCTCGAAACATGTATTGTAACTTTTGACACATGCTGCAAAGCACAAACATGACACCCTGCACAACATGTCTGGGTCACTGCACGTTGAGTGTCAGTCCAGACAATTAGCACACACAGGTCAGACCTGGCAAGGAGACATAAGGTTTTGACATGTATGCCTTTCCTGCACAAACCCCCCATACATGAGACAATGTGATTGAGACAGAGCAAGTAGTTACACCTCTCAATCAGTGTTTACTAAAAGGGGAATCAAGAACTCCTAAATGTACTCAACATCACCTCGTGAGGTTGACCACACATATATCTGTGACAAACAACCATCAACTGAAAGTTGTACATAGACACACAGGCACTTCCCACTGTGAGTATGCACAAGCCTAATGGGGTCACCTTGTACAGTGGACACATGTAGCACACTTTACGTCAATACAAATTAGGGCAGGGAACAATGCCACAGAGGCCAAACTATGCTGAACACACAGAGTCTGGCCACAGTGTGTGATGCCACACATGATTCCTAGGATAAGGTGTCTCATGGAACAGTAGTGGGCACACTGCTCCATGGTCCTGGAATGATCTGACTGTAACTAGAGCAACCATCCCGGCCCTATGCATATCTCCCACTCATGCACATCATGTCTGAGGCCACTACATTGGTCATGCATGCTGCAAGGGTGTGTATTTAAAACCTCACACTCCTATGTGGAGCCTCAGGACAGTGCCAACAATTATGGACCCCTAAATGAGTGGAGAGGGCACAGGCAAGGTACAAACACATGTCACAGACCACCCCCACACATGATGCAGAAAGCATTGTGCACCGTGATGAATTTGCAGACTAGATGACCATGTGCAATAGTGATTACACATAGACCAGGGAACACATGTCAAGGAGGGGAAGGGAGGAAGAACAGCAGCGGTTGACTAGGGGGAACAGGAGATGCACTGCACATATAAACCCTGGCAGTGTATCCATGCAACTGAGCACTTCCAAAAGCTTGTGACACACAACAGACACACATGTACCTACCCCCTTGCTGCTGCTGCTTCTTCTGGAACCGCCTATCCATGTCAGGGAAGACCACCGCCAGGACACGCTTCATTTGGTGGGTCAGGCGCCGGCGCCCGCCGTGTTTTTGTGCTGGTGATTCCCCCAGCAGGACCCGGGCGATCCTCCTGCTCCAGCACTGGATGTCCTGCCCCGTTTCCTCACCTGGGCCAGGCGCCGACTGCGACCCTCCACGGAGATCACGGCGCTGACGGCCCGCTTCCATATCTTCCCCTTCTCGTAGGATGTGAGGATGACAAAGTGAGAATAGATCACTGCACCTGCTCCATGTCACAGAGACACACATTAGAACATCTTTGATTTGTTGAACAGGGCATAGCATGCTGCAAACTAATAGCACCTTCGTCATAGGGAATTTCGCCTCTGTGTAAGCCCCAATGCACTACATGGCATTGAAAGTACGCAGGTGGCATGAGGGGTGCAACACACTCCGTGATCATGGCACACACTGTACATCACAAGCAAAACAAGGCTGATGGACAGCTCCTCCAAGCAGTCACATGCCCCAGGCCACTGACCCAACCTCAGCAGAGTACACAGACACACACAGGCACAGATAAATCACCTGCCAGTGGCAACAGCGGATACAAACCTCACTCTGCACATGTGCCACTTGCCTGGGGGGTGTCACAGGCGTGGGGCTAGCCCAGCTAGTCAGACACCCAGCACGACTTACTACTTACATCAGATGGGTTGAGCAGTTGCCTCCTCCATGCAGCTGTGATGCAACACTCCACATAGACACTCACCCACATGACAAGGAACATTCACACACATCAATGTCCAGGGGGCGTACACATCATTAGGTCACTCTCACCACAGCTCCACAAAACTCACACACATCTGTGGGTACAGTCACCTGTCACACCGGGGGGAACACTGAATCACCTCAGGACTATAGAACAAGAATGGCCAATAGGATTAGCCATGCAGAATGTGCCATGCACCATGCAGTGAATGTCACAGTAAGCACAAGCAAGTGAGGAGTGCACACATGAGCCACATCATGCTCTGCATGACAGACCTAAGCCATCCCCCCCCCCCTGGGACCCACTCTAAACAACATTGCATGTCTGTCACACCTGGACACAAAGCCAGAAGTGCCAGTCACAAAAAGAAGGGGCACAGTCAAAGGGAGCAGAGTCAGCACTCACCTGCTGCCCTGGTCTACCATACAAGCTGGGGAACTGTGAGAGGATGGCATCCAGCAACGCCTCATTCTCCTCCTGGGTGAAAGGCTGGGCCCTCTCCACAGACCTTGACATGGTGCCAGGGAAAGCCAAACAGCAGCAGTGGTGTCGATGAAAGGTTGTGCAGGCAAGTGCCCTCTCATGGGTTCTGGCTGACTTATATCTGCCTTGCTGGGCTATTTCCTTTACAGGAGTACCGAGTGATTGGTCAGACTCATTAGCATCCTACGTTTCCTCCAATCCCTTTGAACATACACCAGTGACAGCATTAGCATTTTTTCAAATTTGATGCATCATGTCAAGTCAACAACCACTTTGCAACAATGTATAAGCTGGCCAACCGCTTTTTCCATTCCACATGATGGAAAATTTTGATTTTGAAACTGGGTATCCATGACAACCAGCATGCATTTAGGCCCTAATACTTGTCCCTTATGTGTCCCCATTGTGATTTTCAAATACCCACACCGGTACGGTGCGTTTCACACGTACCCCTAGGGCACCAATACTCTAGTGATACGGCCCGTACACGCGTGTGTAGGGGTTGTATCCCTATGGCAGTGTTGCCGTAGGTGTACACCATAGTGATACGGCCCGTACACGCGTGTACGGGCCGTATCTCTATGGCGTACGCCTACGGCAACACTACCATAAGGATAGGACCCCTACACACGCGTGTACGGGCCGTATCTCTATGGTGTACGCCTACGGCAACACTACCATAGGGATATAACCCCTACACACGCGTGTACGGGCCGTATCTCTATGGTGTATGCCTACGGCAACACTACCATAGGGATAGGACCCCTACACACGCGTGTACGGGCTGTATCTCTATGGCGTACGCCAACGGCAACACTACCATAGTGATAGGACCCCTACACACGCATGTACAGGCCGTATCTCTATGGCGTATGCCTACGGAAACACTACCATACGGATAGGACCCCTACACACGTGTGTACGGGCCGTATCTCTATGGCGTACGCCTACAGCAACACTACCATAGTGATAGGACCCCTACACACGCATGTACAGGCCGTATCTCTATGGCGTATGCCTACGGCAACACTACCATAGGGATAGGACCAGTGTGTACACGTACGTGTGTACGGTCCGTACACACACGCGTACCCCTGGCCAACCCCTATATAGTGATACGAACGTACACACGCCCTCAGAGCGTGTGCGTTTCACAGCTTACACTGGTGATAGGAGGCAAACAGGGAAGGAATGGAGGTGTCAGACTCGCACAGGAATGGACATCAAGTCATTGTCAGTGCAGTCCTTCAGGTGTAGGGCCTAGGTGTGTCAGGCAGTGATGTGGCACATGTCTCCTCATGTTTTGACACAATAGTTGTGTGATGACCTGTGTACACATGTCATGTGTGATGGGGCACTATGTGGCACACTTCCCCTTCACACCTTTTACATGTGTGCATGTAGTACAAACTTGTCAGGCACTGCATCACTGCCATGGCACAGTCTCCAACACCCGCAACTGTCCCCTGATGCCAGGTACATGGATGATGACACCTGACATCTAACTACCAGCGTTCCACGATGTGACTATGTCATGTGTGTGTCATGTGTTCCCATAAGCTTGCTGGTGGTGTTCCATAAACTGCATCTGCTATAGCTGTATCCAACATGTGTCTGTGTGTAGATGCCCATGTCACACTATTACGCACACCAGGCCACATGAGGAATCACGCGTAACGTGTGTCTGTATGCATCGAACAGGGACTTGCGAGCTGAGGACATATCTGCGTAGTATCAATGTCTGTGTGATCAGTTTTGACATGTACCCATTCATGGCGAGGTGTGTGGTCTGTCCTTTTTCAATGACATGTGACCTGTGCGTCTAGCTTGCCGCCAGCTGTCTGTATGAGATAACATCCTTCAAATGCACATATGTGGATGTATGTCACTCCTGTAATGTGTCTGGCTGTTCACTCACATTGGCCCACAGCTACTTTCATAGCATGTAATGTAGACCTTGACAATCCATGTTTGTAGCTGGCTCTTGGTAGGAGTTTCACATGGCTGGCATACGTGGGCAGGATGTATTGCACAGACCAGACTCTGTATGTAGCATATGTGTATTAGCTGTTGAACATATGCTCAGTTCATTGACATTGGTGTAGTAATGTACTCAATCTTCGTTATTCCTTTCAAATTTCTGCAGGGCACCGCCTCTCCCCCGACCAATGCCAGACTTGGGTGCCATGAGGGAACGTGACTGCATACGCCGCTACAGATTCCCCCAACAGTTAATTGAGGACCTGGCAAACAGGCTGGCACCACACCTCCAACCGCGACACAGTTATCCGACTGCGCTGACCCCCAAGATGAAAGTGATGTCAGCCCTACATTTCTTTGCCACCGGTACATTTCAATTCACCATAGCTGATGTGGGTGGCATGTCCCAGACCATGTTCAGCCGTGTCCTGCATGATGTTTTAGAAGCCATGTTGGAGCACCTGGATGAATTCATCCATTTTCCAACTCATGAGCAGTTGACAGGTATCAAGGGTGAGTTCTATGCCCTGGGAGGGATGCCCCATGTAATTGGGTCCATTGATGGGACACATGTGGCTTTGGTACCACCACAGGCACAGGAGGTACCGTAAACATTATCACTCCATTAATGCCCTTGTGGTGTGTCTTGCTAACATGCTGATTTCCCATGTCTGTGCACGTTTTCCAGGGTCAGCACACGATGCCTACATCATGAGGCATAGCAGGGTGCCCGAAATGATGCTGCAGCTGCACAACGAACGAGCATGTCTTGTTGGTGGGAATACTCTGTTTGTCCAGTATTTAGCGGTATCTTTGTATGTGACGGCATCTCCTGGCCCACTTCTTTACATGATGTTTCCATGTAGGGGACTCTGGCTATCCCAACATGCCATGGTTGGTGACACCTCTCCGCAACCCAAATCAGCTGCAGATCACCGTTACAACAACGCCCATGGGCAGACCAGGCGAGTGATTGAGAGGACGTTTGGCCGTCTGAAGAGCCGATTCCGTTGCCTCCACAAGACAGGCGGGTCCCTCCCATATGCACCGGTGAAGGTCTGCAAAATTTTCCTCGTGTGCTGCATGCTGCACAACATGGCAATGGAGAAAGCTGTTCCACTCATCCTGGATCCCGATGAGCAGGAACATCCACCCGTGGAGGATGATGGCCTTGGTCACGAGGCAAGTGAGGAAGAGGAGGAGGAGGAGGAGGAGGACATCCGGAGTCAGCTCATACGCAACTTCTTCTCATAATGGTGGGTCCCTGAGTCTGAGTGTGCACGCTTGGAGCCTTGTGTGGCATGTGTTGCAATGTGTGTGTCCAGCTGACTGTATGCTAAGTGACTTTGAGGTGTGTTCTGATGTGTCACTCGAGTGCTGATGTTATTCCACGCATTTTAGCTGACACACTCAATTGACAACTAGCATGGTGTCAACCTTAGTCATGTAGAGTACATGACCATGCATGCGGTTGACTATGTTTTTCCTGACTTCTTGTGTGTCTCTCATCCCCAGGTAGTTGCGCATGCTGTCTGCTCGTGGCATCGTTGTGCTTCTGCTATTCCTCATGAGTATTGCAACGTGTGCTGAATCAGCGTTACATGCACGGACATGGTGAAAACTCTCCTTTGGGTAAGGATTGCAGCAAGGCATTTTGGGTGTTGTAGTTGTTTGGAATGTGTGGGCACTGCTCCTGTGCAGGTTTTGTTACTATGTATACATGTCGACTCACCATGGGGCACATGACATGTAGCAGGACTCACATGAATTGATAGTCACACTTCGTGACAGTCATCTGTTATGGGATTGCAGATTATGATGAAGGCATCAATGTGTGTACAACTTCCCTCGGAAACATACGGGAGGCTACGGGTGGACATATTGCGGGACATCCCCATAAGAGGCTCAATGGGGAATTGCAGCCTCTCTGTGTGCAGCAGGGGATGTTTAGCTCACCCCCTTCACTTGTGTGCCACTCCAATGGATTTACAGCATCTGTGGTGCGAAGGGGGTGTCCAGTGTAGGTTCCACATGTTAATCCAAAAGACCTGTGAGTCTGTTAATATTGATGCATTTCCATAGGTGTGAGCCTGACTAATAAAGGTGTTCCTCAGCCTCCAAGGTGCCTCATCTCTGTCAATGCAGGTCTCTTGCCACTGTGCATGCGCCATCTCTGGCATGGTTGTCAAGGATTGTGCATATGAGTCTATGTGTAGATTAGCAACCTGCATGCTGTTCTTCATGTATTTGATTCTCTATTGTGCATGAAGTCCATGGCTGTGTATGTGTTTTGGTATGTTGGTCCCCACAACGGGCCGTCAACACCTTCTGGGGTGTGTTTTCTGTGCGCAGCTCGGCCTTCAGTTTCATGATCCGGTGTCAGTCATCTTTGGTGATTGTGCATCCTTTGTCTCTGGGTGTGCCATTGAAAACCGGTCACTCCTTCCTTGACAAACACCTGTTGCAGTAGTCCTTTCTGACATCCTAGTCTTTGTGTGGAAATTGTGGCATAGTTCCCAGGACATGCCGCCTGCTGTTGCAGCCACTGCAGCAAGGGCACATGAAGTTTCCTGATTTGGCAACACACACACATCAAAGATGCTCCTCCCTTCCTCCCTCAACCCATTAATTTGGCTGTCATCAGCTTGTCTGTGCCACAGTTGCGGCCACGTGGTGCCAAAGGCTGGACCGTCTGCACATGCAACGTGCACATTGCACGACCCTCAGGTCCTTGCATGACCCACATCACACTACAGTCTGATGTTGCAGCCAACCTCCAAGCAATGTCCATCCACACATCTCCCGCCTGCTCTCAGGCATGCACTAAGCGCACACACAACACCTTTGCATGATGAGTGTGCAACTCCGACTGCCTACACAGTGCTGCCACGCCTTCCAGGCCATGTCACACCCACCAGGTCATGTCCCTCCTACTCCCCACCGGCTCTGTACCCCGGCAAGGCCATGGGAGTGTGACCCAAGGCTTCTGCATGTAGTATGCTGTCGTTGTGAGGCACATGGCACAGGTATCATCTCTCAGCGTGTCAATCTACAATGTGTCCAGGACCCCCCTCTCCACCATCACATGCGCACACAACCTCATCATCAACTCGTATGCCATTGACAGCCAGGTGCTCCTCACCCTCAACAAGGACGCAGACATTGCGAGTTCCAATATTCATGATTGCATGAGATCCATTGATGAATGGCAGTACAGCAGCCACCTGAGGCTGGACTTGTACAGGACTGAGGTCAACATCTGAGTATTGTCCCCTTACAGCTGGGTCAATTGCTTGTGTTCCACCCGCAGAATCCCCGCACCAGCACTTAGTGTCCAGGCACACAAGATGGTGTGCATCATGGATTGCTTGCTCACATTTGCCATGGTAATCACAAGCATCTGTACCTCAGACTGCAACACCCTCTGCATTATGCACATGATCTCCAGATAGATCCACTCCAAGGAAAGACGGACCATCCCCCAGGTCCACAACAACATCCGTGTCAAATACTGCCCTGCCCTCTACGGAGCAGCCACGTCCAAACTCCAGGGACACTTGTCCACATCCAGGCTGCATCTGCACACCTCAGCTGCAACATCCCGCGCCCCAGCCACATCACCGTCCAGCAGAGATAGCTGCAATGGATCACTGTGTGCTGCAGGATGACCTTCAGACTCCCCACCCACACTCAGGAGGCAGGCCACAACCCTGACCAAAAACCAACCTTGTACCACTGTCATCCGAGACCCCTTAGTGCCATCTCCGTGCATCCAACCTTGACCTGGCCACCATTCTTCAGATCCACCGTACTCCATGCAGGACATAGTTCTCCCACCTGGGAACACATACCTGGGACTCCCTCCCCGGGAACCTCCAAATGCGGCATGACCTCTACGCCTTAATGATACTCTTCCAAATAGGTCTGTCCGCACAGTATTGCAAGCACCCCCTCAGCAGCTTGAATCCATCACAGGTGAGTATTGTGCTTCATGTCTGCATTGACTGATAAATTGTGACCCATGTGTGTCCTGTACCAGACTCCGTTCCCAGGGTATGGATGGGTGGAGTTAGTTCAACACTCAGGCATAGTTTGACATTTACACACACATATGTTGTGGACTAATGCCAAATGACAGCAACATCTCATGACAAAAAACAAATTTTATTTTTGGTGGTGTAAGTCTTTTGGTAGATGTACTAAGGTGCTCTACCGGGTGCATAGAATCCAAAGTTCACAGGGGAAGATGGCATCCTTGTCAGTTGGAGTCATCAGAGTCCAGACCACAGTGTTGGTCATCATTGGTCAGACTGTGACCAGCAGGTCCATGTGGCAGAGAATGTCATTGGGTGAGGTGCTGCTGTTGCGCCAGTGGGCCAGGTGCCAGGCCAGGTGACCTGGGAGATGTGGATGGTCTGCTGACTTTCACGGTCTTTTCCGAGGACGACCTACCTTCCTTGGGGGACCCTCAGATGCAGGCCTTGACGATATCTGTGATGCTCCATCGGTTGAATCCTCCTCCTCCTCCCTCCCTGTGGCTGGTGGTGGTCTTCGCCTGGTGGCACAGGGAGGGTTGCCCATGTTGTCGGATATCCGACAGAGTGAACGGCTCCATCGTGGAGAGGTGTGGCTCACTGGTTAGAGGTGGCAGATCCGTAAGCAGAGAATCGGCCAGGGACCAGGGTTCAATTCCCGACGCCAGGGCCAAAACGGACTCGATAATTCTCGCCTCGGTACCTACTCTAACCAGGAACACACTTGGCAAATCTGGGCATTAAGCTTGCCTCATCTCTACAACGGCCCCCCACAGACGCCGGGGATGCCAGGTTTCACCTTGGAGATACCCAGAAAGGGACCATCTCACAGGGATAGCCAGGACGGGTTCCCCAGCGATCTATAGCGCCGGGACACTTCCGAGTAGCTGTGCGTTGTATAAATGAAAATAACATAACATAACATAACATAACGGCTCATGTCCGTTTGCACCGCCAGGAGCTCAGCCAGTCTTGTCTCCATCCGTCCTTGGTGTTGTTGTTGACTTGCATGTTGCTCGGCCTGCAGGTTCTTCATCTCGTCGAGGGTCCCCTTCATCTTTGTGAGGCTCGACACTACCTGGCTGATGCCCCTGGTGTCACGCCGGTATGTGTCCAGGATGTGGCGTATGTGTGACATACCGATTCCCTCAGCTGCCTGGTCAGATTCTCGCCTCCGCCTGCCTCCACTCCCACCACCCCTGTCCACACGAGCCTGGCCTCCCGTTGTGGGCACATCGGGTCTACGGGACCCCTGAGGGATGGCATTTGCGGGGTTGTCTGCCTCCTCCTGGGTGCCCGGAGAACCTTGTCCCTCCTGGTCAGACTGGCTGTGTTGTTCAGTGCGAGCAGGGCTCGTGGGTGTCTCCTGGGATGTGGCAGGAATGGGGGTGGTGGTTGGCACAGATGTACCTGACGCAGGTGCTGCAGGGGCTTGGGTACCAGAGGGGCCAGGTTGGTCGGGGTCATCCACGGAGTGGTGAGAGTCGTCGCTGCCGGTGGGATCATCTTCACGCTGAGCTTGGGACTGTGATTGTTCCCCCCCCGTTGTTGGGGGGAGGTCGATGACGTTGCCTTGTGTGTGAGAGAGAGACAATGTTAATGCTGTTTCATGCCACATCCATGTTTCATACATATACAAGTTGTCACAGTTCCTCCAGGTAGTTGGATGTGCCTAGCATTCCTCTCAATGTCCACTTGGGGATGGGTATGTTGCGGGGGACAGATTGGTATGTTCTCCTGAGTGTTTGACCAGTAGAATTTGGGCTCCGATGCTTATTTGGCAATGGTTTGGTCTTGTGTCACATGTCCATTGTGAGAGTGGGTAAATCCATTGCCTGCCCCGGGGGTGTGTGCTTGTGTGAGGGGGTGTGTGTGACCGGGCCTACTGTTGGGTGTAGTGTGATTTGTCATTGGGTCTCCCAGGTGATGTGTCTGTCCCCTCATGGTGCATGCTGGCATGACAGTGAGTTAGAATTCCTGTGATAGATATCTGAGCTTGTGGAGTTGGTGTTTGAGTGTCCACTGGTCACAGGAGGGCCTTGTGCTGCATACAGCAGGGCCAAGTGTCAGCTACCTTGTCAGTACTTTGCCAGTCCCTGTGCATTGGGCATAGTGCATGGGTATGTACCTAGGCCATATGGGCTGAGGGCATTGGTGTCTGCTTCTGAGTTGCACAATGTGTTGTGTGAGCCCCACCCTCCCAGCATCCTGGACATCCAGTCTTGGGTTTGTGGTTGATATGGACTGGGACATGGCATTGCCTTTATTTGTGAATGGGGCATGGAGACGTTAGTGGCATGAGCGTGGTTTTTGAGTGTGGTTGTGTGCGGTGAGGGCTTGGGTGAAGTTGCGTGCATTTGGTGTATTTGTGGTGTGGATGCCATTCCCCCCATGTTACCTGAGTTGTTTGTGTACTCACCAGGCTCTGCGACTCCTTCGACTCCGTGTACTCCCACCGGCGGAAGCATGGCCATCACCTTCTCCTCCCAGGGATGGTAATGTACGGGTCTGCGGGGCAGCCCACCTCCAGTGATGTTACTCTGGGCGTATTCCTCATTCATTTTCCTCTTGACTGCCCTGTGCAGATCGTACCACCTGGCTTGGCATTCATGCCTGGTCCTTCGGATGGGCGCAACAGCATTCACCTTATCGACGATCCTCTGCCACAGGCTTGTTTTTTGGGCTATGCTGGTCTGTTTGACCAATGTTCCAAACAGCTGTGGCTCGACTCTGATAACTTCGTTGACAAGGAGATCCAGCTCCGCCCTTGTGAACTTTGGATTCTTGTCTGTGGGCATGGTGTGGGGTGTGGGTGTGGATGGTTGTGGGTGTGTGGGTGTGGATGTGACGGTGTGTGTGTGAATGTGAAGAGAGGGTGTTTGTGAAGGAGGTTGTGTGAAGGTGTGTAAGTTGAGGTATAGTTAAGGTGTAAGTAAGGTGCAGTTGTTTGTCTGTGGGGTCTGTCAGCAGTGGGTCTGTTGCAAAGGCTCATGGGTTGTGTGTGTGGGCTCTTTTTATTGGTCCATTTGTGGGTGTGGCTGGGTTTGAATTTGTGGTGGGTGTGTTATAAGAGGTGGTTGTGATTTAGGGCCTCTGTTTGCCTGTTTGGATGTGCCAGGTCAGTCATAGAGATGTATTTTGTCATGTAGACGTGTTTTGTGGTGTTGTGCGAGTCAAATAGACCCTCCTTGTGCTGTTTTACAGTGTCCTGGTTCTGGACGAGTATTTTTCGCGTAGGTAAGGTCCGTACATACGCGATGCTGGGTGAGGGTGCTGGGATACGGTGTTGGGGTATGGTGCGTACAGGTACGGGGCTGGGGTACGAGCCAGGGGTGCGGCACGTACAGGTGGTGGGCTGGGGTACGGTGTTGGGGTACGGTGTGTACAGGTGCGGGGCTGGGATACGGTGTTGGGGTACAGTGCGTACAGGTGCGGGGCTGTGCTACGGTGTTGGGGTACGGTGCGTACAGGTACGGGGCTGGGGTACGAGTCTGGGGTGCAGCGCGTACAGGTGGGGGCTGGGCTACGGTGTTGGGGTACGGTGCGTACAGGTGCGGGGCTGTGCTACGGTGTTGGGGTACGGTGCGTACAGGTACGGGGCTGGGGTACGATCCTGGGGTGCGGCACGTACAGGTGGGGGGCTGGGGTACGGTCCTGGGGTACGGTGCGTACAGGTGCAGGGCTGGGAGACGGGCCTGGGGTGCGGCGCGTACAGGTGCGGGGCTGGGGTACGGTCCTGGGGTACGGTGCGGAGGGGGGGGGGTACGGTGCTGACATACGGAGGTACGGTGCTGGCATATGCGGGGTGAGGGGGGATGTACGACTCATATCCAGGCACAAGTTTACCCGTGTACATGTGTGCTACAGAGTTCGCTCCGTACGGGGCCTTTTACATGCGGTTGTGTATTCGGACAGGCGGTACGGATCGTACTTGCGCGCTCGGACTTCGGTTTTATGATTTGCACGTAAAAATGTCCGACTCCCTATCGTACACTGTTCCCGACGCTATTCGGACGTAAACATTTCCGGTTCCCTCTCGGGCCATTTTCCCGACGCAATTCGTATGTATTTTTCACGTACGAATCGTACTTCGCTGTTTGTACGGTACTTGTACGATTCGTACGTGAAAATATACGGATACGAGTCGTACGCAAAAAAAAATTCCCGGGTCAGAATCGGCACCTTAGTGTCTGGATTCCTCTTAGCTCACATCTTGATGACATTTCATATACAGAGACACACAGATAAAAATTTTAAAAAAGGGACAAGCAGTTAGTGGCATAGCAAGGAGGCGGCCAGCCATGGGCAGCATAAGTTTTGGATATGGCGGCCTCCATCCTCTCCCACTATTCCCTGCGGCCATCACAGGCAGAAAAAGCAGGGACTGCCACAGGCAGCAAAATGTGTAGCTACGCCACTGCAAACAGTCCATGTCTGCCAATTCCTCTACTCATTACACATCATAGGCTATCTCCAGGTCAATCATGCTCTTTTTTTATGATAACATTTCTATATAAATATATAGACACCGAGATGTCAGGTTATGAAAGGCAGAAAACAACTACCTATGGATGGCCAATTACGATTTGGCTTGTGTGGTATCCCCAGGGGTGATACTGCTCTGGGAAAGTACAATTAGGCAGGGAACTTCCACCTCAGTAGAGCCTAGAATACTGGATCTGCTCTCCTTCTTGTACCCAGGACACAGTAGTGGACTTCAAGAGTCATAAGGCTGTCCTCCTGTTCAAGCTACAGAGGCAATACAAGTTACAAGAGGTCTTTTCTGTGCCTGCCTGCTGACCATTTCAAACTGGACCTACCCTGGACCCTGCCACTGAAGGGAGACAGCCTTTGCAATGCAGTGTTTACAATGACAAGCCTTTACTATGCATCCTTACAACCAAAGTGCAATTGGGCACAACTAGCCATTAATCCTAAGCTGGCATCCACTGCCCACTGTTCCAGTCCTAACCAGAATAACCTCAGAGGACTCACATCTCTTCTACACCAGGAAGACCGCAATAAGTAATGAACTTATCCCACTAGAATGACCCAATAAGAATGCAAAAATTAAAACCCATAAAGCCCCTGGTTTACGCCCGCCCTAGCTCAGCTCCATCACCAATGTAAACAACAAGAACGCAAGTGAAGAAGAGCCTACGATGCAGCAGAGCAAAGAGCTTTTAAAATAAGCAGGAAGCACTACCATATTCATATTAAATTAGTGAGAAAGAGTATTACTCCAACAAAATACTTGAGGCCAACCAAGACCAAAAAATCATCTTCTCAGTCATAAAGTCTTTCACCAACCCGAAGGCATTGCAGAAAGACATTCCGCCCTTTCAGAGTTTATGTGATCAAATCTCGATCTTCTTTGAAGAAAAAATCCTGAATATACAAAAGGATTTTGTAACGGACCCTGTACAAACCCAGGACAGGGACCTGGAACCCGACCCAGTCAGTACTGTTCACTTACTCCAAACCTTTGAACCAGCTTAACTGGAGCAGACACGGGATGCAATTGCCGCCTGTAAATCAGGCTCCTCTCTAGATGCCTGCCCGCCATGATTCGCCACCAAATCACAGACATTGTCAACCCAATAATTAACCAAATTAGTCAATTCTTCATTTATCTCAGGCATAGTTCCAGAAGATTGCAAGCTAGCTATAGTAAAACCACTAAAATTAAAAAAAATTACTCATCCAATATCTCCAACCTTCGCCCTATTTAGCTTCTTCCGATGCTGGGCAAAATCACGGAAAAACTAGTCCACAAAGAACTAACCAAGTTCCTTAAAACTGCTAAGATCCTTCTCTCTCGGCAATCTGGCTTCTGCCCCAATCACTCCACAGATTTGGCACTAATGGAAATATCGGACACTTTAAAAGCTATAGCAGACAAAGGCAGGAAGGCTGTTGTGATCTTGCTCGACATGTCTACCGCGTTTGACACCATACCACACAGTATTCTTCTGACAAGGCTCAAATCCAACGGCATCACTAATACCATATTGGCAAGGATTAAGGACATTCTCTCCAATCGTAGGCAAGCTTGTCCATTGGAACGTTCCTCTCTACGGAACATACCATTGCAACTGGAGTTCCACAGGGCCATCCCTCAGTCCGTTGTTGTTCAACGTATATATGACTCTACTCATTTCCCTGATAGCTTCATTTGAGATAGATGTAACATTCTACTCAGAAAATACACAATAGATTTTTTCCCTGGACAACGACTCCACCAACACTGAACTCAATTTTAAATGATGCCTAACCAAGGTCATCCAATGGATGAGGGACAACCACCTCAGGTGTAACACAGACAAAACCGAAATCCTACTGATAGGAAAAGACAATCCCTTCCAGCAGAGCAGCACTTGGTGGCCGGAGGGCACGACTCCACCGTCCACCACTATTAAGACAGCCAAAAACCTAGGATTGAAATTCGACACCGCTCTCTCCTTCCGGCCACATGCATTGACAGTAGCGGGGACCTGCTTTAACCTCATCAAGGGCCTCATGTAGGTAGCCAAATACCGGTCGGTAACGGCCGATTTTCGGTAAATATGCCGTTACCGACCGGTATTCAGACAAGTGAGATGTAGGAGTCCAAACACCACTTTTCGGTAAATATGAGGCGGTAAATACCGAATCATATTTACCGAATTCTAAAATACCGAATCAGATTTACCGAATACATACTTAACGAATCGGTAAATATGAAGTGGTAAATATGAAGTGGTAAAAATTAAAATGACATGTAGGAGCACTCGGTAATTAAGAAATCCAGGAAAATCGGTAAATAAGAGTCGGTAATTAACACGGATTGAAAGCAGGTGGTAACCATCAACAGTGCACATAAGCAATCCCAAAATGCAACAGCGTGGACAACATGGCCGCTATGTACGTCATTGCAAGGCGCCTACGTCTACAGGCAGCAGGACTGAGGGTGTGGCGACGGGAGGAACAAATCCACAGACAGCGCATCACACTATTCCAGCTGACTGATGCAGAGATACATGAGAGGTACAGGCTACACACCGAAACCATCATGGACTTAATCAGGGACCTACACCCACTCCTGGACCATCCAATAAGAAGGGCGCACGCCATACCCCCACATGTGCAGGTGCTCTGCAGCCTACATCTGTTGGCATCCGGCAGTTATCAGGTGGTGATAGCTGCGGTGGGTGGGGCATCCCAGAGTTGCCTGTCACGTTTCTTCAGGAAGTTCCTGGATGCCATGATGCAGAGAATGCACCACTACATAAGCTTCCCAAACACACAGGCTGCACTGCTGAAAACAATAACAGACTTTTATCACATGGCACAGTTCCCCCATGTCATCGGCTGTATTGATGGTACACACATCCCAATCTGTCCACCAGCTGACACAGAGCACATCTACAGGAACAGGAAGTCCACCCACTCCATCAATGTGCAGGTGATCTGTGATGCAGGGAACATCATCACAGATATTGTTGCAAAGTTTCCTGGGAGCACCCACGACTCTTACATCTTCCAGAATAGTGGGATCTACACACGACTGAGTGCCGGAGAATTCGGAGAGGGATACCTGCTAGGTAAGTAACAGTGACGCCCCTTGAAACCTGCAAATCATAGTGTATAGAGGCATGTTACTGATGGTTCCCTTTTACTCATCCAGGCGACAGTGCATATGCATGCCGTTCATTCATCCTCACTCCCTACCTACACCCAGCAACCCAGAGTGAGAGACGATACAACGTGGCACACAAAACAACACGCAATGTGGTGGAGCGCACGTTTGGACTACTGAAGAGCAGGTTCCGCTGCCTGCACAAGAGCGGAGGCGCACGCCAGTACAAACCCATCACCTGCTGCAAGATTATTGCCACTTGTGCAATGCTGCACAACCTTGCCACGAAAAAAGGGACAGATGTGGAACTGACATATTTTGAGGACAACGAGGATGAGTCAGGCCAGCCAGAGGGCAACGCAGCTAGAGTGCCAACTGCAATCGATGGGAGAGAGAGACGGGCAGAGATCACATGCAACTATTTCTGAGTAAGTGAGGGGACACAGCGAGTTGTGAGAAGTCATGACGTAGTTTTAATGTGGAACCACGCCATGAACACATGAACAGGCCAATCTGGCAATATACCATCTATACAAGGAGTATGTCCAGGGTTACGTCACCCAATGGGAAGTGGCTAAGCAGGGCTACATCAATGTTTGCGCATACGCGCTGCAGTGGTGGATTGCACGGCCTGTGCATCCTCACTAGAGCCAACCCCAAGCCGCCTGCTGCTCCTGCGTGCTTCTGGGACGGGGGGTGTGATGCTGCTGCTGGTGTCGATGCTCTCCGCAGCATCCCCTGCAGCAGTTGTCGACGCCTGACTAGTCAATAGCACCCCTAGTGCACTTGTCACCTGCACCATCCCCCGAGACAGGTCGCTGCAGCACTGTGTTAGGCCCTCCTGCATCGTCACAGAGCGCCGGCACAGTAGAGAAGTCGCAGTTGCCAGACGGTTGAGTGCCCTGCTGGTAGTGTCCCTTCTCTGGCGTTCCCGGTGCCGTGCTTCGATGTCAGCATCTAATTTGCTGCACAACTGCTGGATTGACTGGGACATGTCCCGAATGCCCGCAGCCATGCCGCTAATGTTATTGTCCATGTTGACTAATGTTGTCTTCATCACCCGCATGTGCCTCTGGACTGACATAACTGCCTTTGATTGCAGGCGCTGTTGCTTCAACATTTGGCCCTCGAGCCCCAAGAAGACACCATGGCCGTCAGTGGGTGCTGGTGGACTCTGGACACGCGACCTGCGGCGCCCTCTTGCTCCCGTCTGTGCTGCCTGTGAGGTGTGGGGCACAGTGGCATGGCTCCCTTCCTGGGGCCCGGTGCGGTCTTCTGGGCCCATGCTGTCGTCTGACGAGGTGTCTAAGGCTCGTAGCCTGGCTGCTGGACGCCTCCTCATTCTCACACCTGCAAGCGGAGATGTGGCCGGTGATTCGAACATGAGTGGCGATGCTGGCTCTGGTTGTGGTGATGCTGGCTCTTGGTGAGGTGATGCTGGCTCTGGGTGCGGTGAGGCTGGCTGTGTTGGTGGTGCGGCTGCCAAAGGGCCTGCTCCCTGGTCTGAACTTGTGCTGGCTAGAGGTGATATTTGTGGCCGGTGTGCCGTCTCTCCTGCAGCATGCCCTGTCATGCATGATGTCACATCTGTGGACAGAAATACAACATTGGCTCAGTGTCCCCGAAGGGCTGCATTGCAAGCGTCACAATAAATCATTTCACATTCCAATATGTCCTCTGTCTCCTTGTGCCTCGAGTGCGTGACATGCCTTGTTGCCCTGTGACATTTACGTCATGGTTAGTGTTGCCCTGACTACATCTCCCGGAATGCATTGCCTGTCTGCACTGACACGTGTGGACTGCAGTGTGATTCTCGTTTCACAATGGGGGATGTGGGATAGGGGTAGGGGGGGCTACATTGCTGTGCTTTCGTCTTACCTTGGTGTGTTGCGGCTCTGGCAGAGCTGTCGGCGTCCCCAAGACCCACGACGCTCTCCTGCTCGATTGTGGCCGCCACCAGCTCCTCCAGTTCGGTGAGGGCAGGTGCCCTGTTGGTTCCACCTCCGGTCTGGCTGGCCTCCTTCTGGATGTCGCCCATCTTCCTCTTGGTTACAATCCTCAGGTCATACCAGCGCTTTTTGAGGACCTCAATGTCCCTGTGGGTCACTCCCACAGCATTGACCTGCGCCTGGATGGCCAGCCATATGTTGCGCTTTTCAGCCTCAGGCACTTGCAGGGATTGCCTTCCAAACAGCTTCTGGTGCTGCTTCACCACCTCCTCCACCAGCACCTGGAGTTCCTTGGGGCTAAATTTCAGCTTCCTCCTCCTTTCCCCTCCGTCTCTCTGTGTTCTCTGGCTGGACATGCTGTTCGTTTACCCGCTCGCACATGCAACGGCTCCCTGCCTCTCCTCTGCACTCCAAGCCTCTCCAGGGCCGGCTAATTATGTACACCTGCCTGGGTGTGGCCACTTCGGCTAATTATGTACACCTGCCTGGGTGTGGGCACTTCCTGGTTGGGTGGGCTGTCGTTGCACAGGATTAGCTGTTTCGTCGAGTCATGTGATTTTATTTACCGAATCCGTACATACCGATTCGGTATTTTCCGATTCGGTAAATACCACCTCGGTATTTTCCGATTCGGTAAATACCACCTCGGTATTTTCCGATTCGGTAAATACCACCTCGGTATTTACCGATTCGGTGAATTCCGATTCGTGATTACCGAATGTTACCGAATCGGTAACTGTTACCGAATTTTTACCTACATATAACTTTCCGACTCTAATTTACCGATTCGGTACGGCTCGGTATTTAAGAAACGGTAAAATTTATTTACCTACATGAGGCCCCAAGTCTTTAAAAATATTTTTTGACTTTATCCCCCTCACTGCAAGGAAAAAAGTTGCTGTATCACTGATCCTCTCACGCCTAGACTACTGCAACAGCCTCCTGGCGGGAGCCAATAAATGAATGCTAAAAAGACTACAAGTGGTGCAATACGCTGTGGCCCGCTTAGTCCTGGAACAACCGCGTAGGTCCTCCGCATCCACAGCTCTAAGAATCCTCCACTGGCTTCCACTGCAGAAGAGAATCCTATTTAAGATTCTCTTAATCACTTTCGGAACGTCACTAAACCTCAGCCCAATGTACCTCTCAGCCAGATTCACCCCTTATACCACGACGAGGACCCATAGGTCCTCATCAGTAAACTTCCTCAAGCCCCCCCTGCTTTAGGTATAAAACTGGGGGAGGAAAAACAGTAGCAGCCATGGGAACAAAGGCCTGGAACCTTTTGCCAACTCCCCTGAGAATGTTAAAAACTGAGACTCAGTGTAAGAAAGCACTGAAAACTTGGATCTTTGGATCGCCAGACGATTTCTGCCTATCCCTCATATAAGGCCCCGTGGCTTCCTCTCACCCCTCCTCCAACTAGCGCCAGGTGACAGCCCGCGCTCTATAAATACAACAATCAAATCAAATCCTTTATGACGCAGTGCTGTTGCCATGCATTGCCTTTACCACGCATCTGCCTTTACCATGCATACCTTAACAATGAAAGGCAAGTGTATTGAAAGTAAGTAAAAGGTAAGGTTGTGTGTGTGTGTATATATATATTAATATATTTTATTCAATATCATTCTTTTGGGTTTTTAACAAACCATAAAAGTTACACATGGAAATACAAAGAATACATGAAAAACATAAATATTGGTTAAAAAACAACTTATCAAACTTAAAATTCATGAAAAAACATCAAGGCCATACAGGTCAAAATATAGAAGTTCATTATCCTTCTTCAGACACAATAAGATGATAATCATTCAGTTATATCTAGATATATGGGTTTAAAAAAGACATGATAAATGTTTTCAGGTGCAACAAAAACCCTGAAAGTAAACGGTCTTCTAAATTGCACAGTGCCTTTAGCAGAGGCCAAAAAAAAGAAATAGAATAGTTCAAGTAATTCCAACTTACAGAGAAGCAAGACTCGGCTTATTATAAATGTGTTCAGATGCAACACACTGCCCGGTAAATGGAACATTCTTAAAGTGTGTAGTGCCTTATTGTAGGTGCAAAATCTTAGAAATGGGTGTCTCTCGTTGGCAGAGGAAGGTGCCTTTGTCCAAGTAGGGACCCTTCTTCCTAGTCAGGGTACACTTCTAAAATAACTCCTGCTCACCTCCTTGGCATGAGCAGACAGGCTTATCTCAGAGGCGATGTGTAAAGCATTTGTGAACGCATACAGTAATACAGTGAAAACACTACAAATGGCCACCACACCAGTTTAGAAAAATAATTAATCTTTATCTAACCAAACAAGACCTAAAGACAAAAATCCACAATACAGTAATAAACATATGTCTTCAAATGGTAGAAATAGTTCATTCGAAAGAAAATTGCAGATACATCAAGCAGGGAAGGTGATGCGTCAGTTCATTACCAGAGAGGAGGTGATGCATTGGTTTCTTACTGCGTGGGGAGGTGATGTGTCGGTTTCTTACTGCGTCCCCCAACGATGCAACAGACTTGGCGCCGCGATGCAGTGATCCGGAGCAATGCATGGGTTCTTGCAGCCGAACAGCAGACCTTGCATCGGAATCGGTGCTGTGAACTCGGACTTTGAAGATCAGTGCACTCAAAGTGGTGTGCAGTGATTTCTCTAGCCGTGGGTAGGCGCTGCGACGATTTCTCGGGCGATGCATCGGATACGTCACGCTTCTCGATGTTGCATTACTTTTCCAGCCACCAGCGGCAAACAGCCTCCAGAGGTCCAAAACCACAGCAGGCACCTCTTAGCAGGTCAGAACTTCCAGCAATGAAGCTCAGGGGAGCTGGGGGTAAAGTCTTTGTGACCATGAGACTTAAGAACAGGAGACAAGCTTGGCTTCAAGCCCTTGGAGATCTTCCTCAAGCAGGGGACACAGCAAACAGAAAAGTCCTATTCCATTTCCTTGGTAGAAAGTAGCCACTGCAGGCCGACCCCAGACAGCAAACAGGAAAGGGGCAGTATTCCTCCTCAGCTTCTCGACTTTTCTCCTTGGCAAAGGTTCCTCTTGATTCCCAGACGTGATCTAAAAGTTTGGGGTCTGGGCTCCTCTTTTTATACAGTAAATCTCTTTGTTCTCGACTGACCCTGTGCCCTGAGCCAAGTCCAAACCAGTTCTGGGGGCACTTTGCAAGTGCACAACAACCTCCATTGTCAGTGTGAGCCCTGGCTCCAGACACACCACAGGGGCATGGAGCCATCATTGTGTAAGGCAGGCACAGCCCTATTCAGGTGCAGGTGCTACTCCTCCGACCACTCCGAATACAAACAAGGCCTATTAAGCCTAGCGCTGACTTTCCTGGAGCCACTGCACTTCCCCAGCCCCTGTGACTCCAAAGCCAGAGAGTCAATACACATCCTAGCAGAGGCACACTGGATGGCTAAGCAAGAAAATACCTACTTTCTAAAAGCGGTATTTTCAAACACAGAATGTAAAAATGACCCTCACTAAAAGATGCATTTTAACATTCTGAGTTCAGGCATACTAAACTTTAATTTCCTATCTGGTTATCTGGTTCCCAGGGGCAGTTGTGCTTATAAGATGTCATAAGCAAACTTCCCATTCACTCCCATGGGAAGCGATAGCCTTACACTAGTGAAATTGGCAGTATTTCATTATCAGGATCAGGACATGCCACACACATCAGGTTTACCTTTCACATACACTGCACCCTGCCCACAGGCGTACCTTGGGCCTACCTTAGGGAGGACTAACTTGTAAAGAAAAGGGAAGGTTAGGGTCTTGCAAGTGGGTGCACTTTCCAAGTCGACATGTCAGTATTAGACTGCACACAGTCACTGCAATGGCAGCCTGAGTTACATTTGCAGGCTGCTTATGTGGGTGGCACAACCAGTGCGGCAGGCCCACTATCAGCATTTAATTTACAGCCCCCAGGCACACATAGTGTGGCCCGGTCTCCATGACAACGTGCAATAATCAGGTAAGCTTCTCCAGTGTAGAAATACATCCTTATATCCATGTATTAAACATACGGATGGGGTCAAAGCACTAGAACAATATCTCAAATAAAGACCAGAAAAACAAAAGAAGCACAGCAAAATGTTGGTAGAAATGGTTGTATTTTGTCTGGAAAACAATATACTCATGTTTAACAATGTACTCTACCAACAAACAAGAGGTGTTGCGATGGGAGCCAGCTTCTCCCCCAGCTATGCATGTTTTCACATGGGCTGGTGGGAGGAGCTGATCTTGGAAGCCAGACACAGCCAGTATGTACAGAGTAACATAAGGCCTTGACTTCGCTTCATTGATGATTTGTTCATGGTCTGGGAGGGTTCACGCAATCAAGCAACCAAATTTGTGAATGTCATCAACGAGAATGAAATCAATTTACATTTTACAGCCACCATCAGTGAAGTCACAGTGAATTTTTTAGACACACAAGTGTATATACAAAATAACAAGACTCAGCTATATCCTAAAGACACAGCCGTAAATGTGGTTTTGCAAGCCAACAGTGCCCATCCGAGGCACCTGATCAATAGTATTCCCTATGGGGAAATGTTGAGACTCAGACGAGTCAGCAGCAACACAGGGGACCTAAAGGAAGCACAGGCAGCAAGCTAACCTAGATTTTTGGAGTGAGGCTATTCCCACAAAATCATAAATAGGGCAATTTCGAAATCTATGACCCATGAAAGAGAAGAACTTCTGAGGACCAAAAAATCTACCCCTACAACAGGCCTCAAAGAACCTGTGGTAGAACACGAACAGAAGATAGATGAGTTTCGAAAGAATATGGGGTATAGCAGACAAGAAAAGAACTTGTCGGCAATAATTAAACATAATTGGCCCTTAGTACTAAGTGACCCTATAATTGGACCCCTACTACCTCAGAGGGTGTCAATTGCTTACAGCAAAGGACCATCGATGAGGGGCAGCCTGGTCAAAACTAGTCCAAAAGTCAGAGAAGGTAGTAGCTGGCTACAAACACACAAAGGCTTCTATAAGTGCAAAACCTGCAAGGCATGCCAGCAGGGTATTAGCAAAATCACCTATAAAACCCCATTCAATAAGAGACAGCACAAGATTACAAAACTACTGACTTGCAAAACCACCATGTAGTGTACATCTTACTTTGCCTGTGTGGTTTGCAATATATAGGGAGCACAAAGCTCCAGGCCCACAAACAAGTGCTTCAACACATGTGAGCGATAACAAATCAGGACGACACGTACCTGGTGGCAAAACATTTTAAAGAGTTTCACAAGTCCAAAGGTCAAGATCTCAGATATTATTTAATTGACGCAGTCCCCCCCAGTAGAAAAGGTGGAAATAGAGACATGATACATTGTTGAAATTGACTCTAAGCATCCTGGGGGGTTGAATACGTCTGAAGACTTGTACACCTGTTTATAATAATTGAATAACTTTATAAAAGCATTTATTTTAGGTTTTATTACATATTTAATATTTAACATGTTATATGCAGTATTTAATATTTAATATTTTATATTTTTATATAATATTGGAAGCCTTGCACCTACCTATCTGGGTTAGTTAAGGATTTAGAGCAAATAGGAAGTTGTATGAGCAAAATAAAGTCAAGAACTCAATAGGTATTTAAACCATGATTTGTTAACAACATTGTAAATGAACTAACAGCTGCAGCTAAAGAATTTATTCTAAGATATTATGTAACCACCAAAATCAATGAGTGAACACAATGTGGACCATATTGAGCTATTCAATGGATATACCCAAAATGTGCTGAATATTATTATTATTATTATTATTATTAATAATTACATTTGATAGAGCGCATGGCTACCCTTAGGCATCCCAGCGCTTACGACAGCAGGCAGATCGATACAGTTCGAAATAGAGCACTAGCACCTCGACACTTTAAGCACTTTATGAATTTCACATTAGCATTTTTAAGGGGCGGTCAAAAAATAGACGGACATAAATCTTATAGACACGCAAACCCAGGATTGGGGTAACAATCTACATGATTGATGGCACTATGCAGTATACAATATTTAGTACACATATGTTTACATTAGTATCAATGTCTATAAAGGTTGGCTCAATTATGAATCAAGGACAAAAAAAACAGGTTCAGACCAGCAAGTCACCATGTACATAAGTCAAATTAAAAAATATTAGAATTATTAATGTATTATGCATGTTAGCAAACAATCATGTTTTTACAACTATTCATTTTATATAATTTTAACATGAAAATGTTGTTGGATAATCTACTATGTGTCTTGTCTATGTCTAAGATTGCATTTTGCATGTTGTACGTTGCACTAGCACTAGTCACTTTAAATAGTATTGGTTGATGCCGTAGGACCATGTCATGTGATCAAGGCTCATCTTGAGCCGAAACGCGTAATTGCAACGGAGCAATAAACTGATTCTGATGCACTTACTGTGTGGTCTGCGTCTGTGTGCAGCAACCAGCTGAGAACCAAACAGAATCTTTGAATATATATATATTCACTGAAAAAACCATATGTTTCACACAAGTTATAGTTAGCTGTACATTTCACTCGTAAAAAAACAATGAAATTCCCCCGTTATAGTTAGTGCAGGCAACTATAACTCACGCGACCGCAATCCTCTGCTGATGCTAATACTGTATTTAGACACTTATTTGCCCATGTCTTCTTCCATGAAATTTTAGCTATACATATATTACAAATATTTTTTTTCATAAAGACAGCAGAGGATTGCGGTCGCGTGAGTTATAGTTGCCTGCACTAACTATAACGGGGGAATTTCATTGGTTTTTTACGAGTGAAATGTACAGCTAACTATAACTTGTGTGAAACCTATGGTTTTTTCAGTGAATTTGCAAGGTTTTTTAAATGCTAATTCCTAACTATAACGTGTGTGAAACCTATGGTTTTTTCAGTGAATTTGTACAGTTTTTTAAATGCTAAGTTACTTTATGCCATTCGTGGCGTGCGCGCCCAGTTAACGCAGTTCGTTCCGTGCGCGCACGGTGCGCACCGCGCGCCCACTTTACACAGTTAGTGCCGTGCACGCACGGTTGTCACGCGGTGCGCTGCGCGCACCGCGTGCCCACGTTATGCGGGATGGGCCATGTACGCACGATGCGCTTCGCGCACCATGCGCACATGGGGGACATATTATGCGCATCGTTGTGAAATGTATTCTTTATAAATTTCACCAGATCAAATATACAATGCCCAAATGGTGCCCTTCGGGCACCATTTGCACACGGGGTGGGGAGACTGTGGATAATTTTTTGTTTAAAAAACAAATTTCCGTACGCGTACGGTAACCGTAATCGGCGATTTTTCGAAAAAACCCCAAAAAATTTTGGGGGCCTTGGTGGTTGTTTGGGGACCCCTATATCAATGCTGGGTGGTTATGATCTCAATATACTGCCCCTTTAGACATTTTTTGGCTTTATTTTTGCTGCCCCACTCAGAGTGCGAGAGAGAAAATGGCGGCCGCCGCTTCCTGGTTTCGACCGATTCGAATGTTTACTTAGATCTAACAGCCAATCAGAATCGCGCTCGCGCACGTCACCGTACGCGTACGGTAAGCGCACCGTAAGCGCACCGTAAGCTGGCTCAGATATATATATTGATTTAAAGGCTATTTTCTCAGAATCTACTGAACAGATTTACACCAAACCTACAAAAGGCACTTCCTTGACCTGTAGACTACCTCTCTGCCAAATTTCAAGGAACTCTGTTCAGCCGTTCGGGCTGTAGCTGTGTCTAAAGGTCCTATGGAAAAATGCATGGGAAAAACGCGTTTTGGGACCCCTTTTTTATCTCAGCCCCCGCTTGACGAATCCCCCCGAGACTTTCAGGGTAGGAGCGGAGCGCAGCGCCCCACCTATTTTGAAAATTTCGCGAGGATTCATCGACCGGCGCCAAAGTTATTCAAAATAGAATGTTGCGGTTTTCCTATGGTAAGAGGGTCCTAACTATAACTACCTACTGGCGACCGCCAGTAGGTAATATATATATATATATATATACATATGCATCATGTGATCAAGGCCGTGTCAGGCCGAAACGCATCAGGGCTCTTTTTAGATCTAGTGTCTCTTCCTTCCGATTGCAATGGGTTGTATATCTGTATCTTTTTCTGGCTATTTTTGCTACTTATTGGTATTTATTATATGAGCTTTTACAAGAGTAAATTTATTTATGATGAAATGCTTTATGGTTCATAATATTTGTAGTACAGGCACTTTAACAATTTATAGCACTTGCACTTTATTAAAACCTTTTGGTTGTGTTTCATTGTCAATATGCGCCTTTTTTCATAGCCTCCCTTACATTTATTATATTTGTGTATATTTGTAGGTTTTGGGGTTTGTTTTTACACTTGCACTTTTTGCACATGATTAGGAATCACATTGCAAACCATTTGGCCAACCGGTTTTAGAACGTATAGAGTGTAGAGCTATTATAGTTCATGAACAGTATGTTTATACTTTTCCCATTCAGTATGTTATGTATAATGGTACTTATAGATGGGGAGAGTTTCTGTGATTCAGATACAACAACCAGTACTTGCAAAACTTGCACTTTATCAAGCAGATTCACTGTATAATTACTGTACATATGGTTTCATAATCACTATTTTTACAATTATGATATTTAATCATGAATATAGGGCTTCATATATCGCTCCATTCTAATATGATCTATTTTAGAGTACATGATTTACATATTTTCAATATGGGCTAGTTTTCTATAATATCTATTGATTTTTATAATATCTACTGTGCTTATTTATTGCTATTTATATTACACTCTGTGTTTGTGCTATGTCTTGACATGGACCGTTTTCTGTGAATCTGTTTTCCTAATTGTAGTCTGTTAATTATGTCCCTACATTATCACCTGACCAATCTTATGTTTTGATTGGCCACACATAGAATATTAACTGTGATTCACCACCAGAGCATCCTGTGATCAAGATTGCCGTGTGTGATCCAAACGCGTCTGGGCGGACACTGGTCCGTTACACTTTGTGGTGTTCATGATGGAATAAAAGAATTTTACGAATAATTTATTGGAGTGCCTTTGTGGTCCATACCTGTGCTGTGTATTCCCTTTGTGGCAGTAAGGGGAACAGGACTGTTCTTTTGGATATATATAGATTACGAACATCCCCTATGGGGAATTGTTACGTCTTAAAAGGATATGCAGCACAGAGGGAGATTTAGCAAGATGTACGGAAGAAGCTCTCTGCAGATTCAGGCAAAGGGGGTATAGTGAAGAGGCAGTGGGGAAAACTAATAAGAGAATCAGGGAATACTTGCTCAATACCAGCACAAACAAGGAAATGTCCAAGGACATAAATAATGCCCCTAGTTTAATAACTACCTTCAGTAAACAAGAGAGAAATATTCGGTCCATCATTAGGCGCAATTGGCCAATTGTCCTCACGGATGGGGTACTGTCTCCCAGATTGCCTACTCAACCGGTCGTCACTTACAAGAAAGGTACATCTATGCATACGCAAATTGGTAAATCCAGTCCTGAGCTGTCTGTTGCTAACATGTGGTTGCAACCCAAACAAGGTTTTACCAAATGATCTACTTGCAGAGCAGGCAAGTTTGGGATAAACACTACACATTACTCTACTCCATTTATCCCAGACAAAATAGCAATTCGGGGTAACGTTAGTTGCATGACTGAGTTTGCGGTATACATTCTAACATGCACCTGCGGCCTAAGATATGTGGGCAGCACTAAGTTACAGGTGCATGTCAGAATCCTACAGCATTTGCGGGCCATCGTGAATAATGACTCGACTTATCAGGTGGCTCGCCATTTCATGCAGGTGCATAATAAAGATCTCAAATGCCTAAAGTATTTCGTAGTGGCAATTGTTTCAAAACTTCGTAGAGGGGGAGACAGAGAAAGAGTCCTAAGGCAAATGGAGTCCTGATTGATTTTAAAGCTTAATAGCAAGTTACCATATGGTCTTAACAACACAGAGGACTTGAATCACTTTTTATGAGCAATAGTTGGAACATACTAATTCCGAACCCACTTAGTTCTTCTAGATGTTTGGTAGGTTGTTTTTCCATGACTCCGGTTTATACAGTTAACTAGGATCTGTAAATAAGAGTAAGTTCTCGGTGCAGCTCCTTTTTCTAATTGATTTGAATTTTAATTGAATTTAAGGGATTTTAATTAAATTTTAATTCAATTTAATTGGTTAAGACTCGCATTGTTCATTTATGTTTTTTTGTGATACAAGATTTTAACGATGGTATATGTTTTGCACTTGCACTTTATGAATGTTTGTCATATGCACAACAGGTAGCACTTTAGCACTCAGCACTTTTAAATAAATTCTGAAGATTTTTTATTTTGCCTATTATTGGTATTTACCATATAGTATGGAGAAGAGGTGACTTAGTATGGATTTTTCTTACTGTATCAGCATTTAGTTAAAATATACTTGGTTTATTGTTTACACAGAGTGTTAGTTTATTTACAGTATGAGTTGCGACAGTTTGCATGGACATACAGGGTCATAAATCATTTTATGACATCTTCTATAGAGATGAATGCACCATGGAAATCCCGATTGCGTATTTCTGGGGTTTGGATTGTATTTATACAAACACATGTGGTTTTAGTTTACTGCATTTAAAAAGATGGCGTACGGCTCTCTCGAATATGTGATCAAGGGCAAGTGGTGCCCGAAACGCGTCTTAAAGAAAAATAAAAGATTAAATTGCCTACATTTCCGGTGGTTCATGGTACTCTGTTGGCCGAAAGCGACTGCGCCGAAAAACAGAGAACCTTCATGATTTTTATAATATAAATTCACTGAAAAACCATAGGTTTCAGGGGCGTTATAGTTAGTTGGACATTTCACTCGTACAAAACCATAGAAATTCCCCCGTTATAGTTAGTTCAGCTAACCATAACTCGCGCTCCCGCAATGCACTGCTGGTGATGACATCGCATATTACATCACTCATTACATGGTCAGTGACATCACTGATGACATCACTGATGACATCTCAAATGACATCAATGATGACATCACTGATGACATCATCCAGTGACTGTGTTTCTGTAAAGTTTAAATATGTTTAATATCTATAGGGAAAGGCGTATTGAAGAACGAGTGGGTGTATAAGTGTCTGAATGGATGATTTATTAGGTGCGTGACTGACTCTATAAGTGAGAGATTAAACGTAATTTACTGAATGCATGGGTTACTGACTAAACTGTGTGAATGTCTGTATCCATCTGTCTGTTGGTGTGTAAGTGGCTACATGGGTTTGTGAATAGCTATTACATGCAATAGTCTATATGGGTTATTTATTGGTTATACATCATACATATTAGGACATGTTTACAAACATTTTGCCTTTATTGCAATAATTGTAAACGACCGGTTATGCTCGCGTTTACACACCCCAATGGGAAGGCATTCTGTTCTCGAGACCACCGTGGACAATAAAGATACACTTGTTTTGATTAACAGAACCAGGACACAAACAATACAAAACCAAATAACTAAATGTGTTAACCACTTGGGAAAGTTTGACATACCTTTGTTTTTTGTTTTTTGCTTACTTTTTGCTTACATTGTGCACTGCCTCAATTGAGAACCATACTCGACATGTAAGTTGATTGTAATATCGCATAAAAGATATAATGGCACTTATGCTTGTAGTATTACAACATGGAGATACAAACTGTTAATTCATGAAATATTTTGAGACAATCCCGCATGCAATTTACGATCTGCATATTCTAGCAGTATCTATACACTGTGAGCAAGAGACACATCACAAGATGGCGTCCAATGAAACGGACATTGAATCGTAACATGAAATGTTAGTCCTTTCATTCTGTTAATGACATTATACGGAAGAGTATGTCATGCTTCATTGTTTTGGGATAACGCTGTGTGAACAAGTCCGTTCACGGGTGAAACGCGTCACGGCAGGTTTATGAAGCTAATAAACCCCCTTTTTGTTTCTTTACTCCTATGACTTCCTGGTGTGATTTTGTTCTGAGAGCGCGACTGGAACTCCGTTTGTTGGAATATTGGTTGCCGGTTTTCCCTGCCGGTTTCGCGCCACCCCTCAAAGGGCTTGAACTTCAGAAGGAGTTTTGTTTTGGACTATATATATATATATATATATATATATATATATATATATATATATATATATATATATATATATATATATATATATATATATATGCAAACAAACTCCTCCATTACCGAAAGAGAGAGGCCACACGGGGAAATTTCTTTTGGAAGCCTTTATTTGAACAGCTGTTTGGCACGATGCATTTCGGCTGGATTAGCCTTCCTCAGGTGCTGCTGTAGTCACAGGATACTGCCCCACCCGTGTTTTGAGTAGTCCTGCATCCCTCTGATTGGTGGAGGCGCCCACTGCTCCTGGTCATGTGATCGCCCCTCGTGGTGTAATGCATTACACACTACATCTCCCAGAATTCCTCTTGCCTGGGTAGAGGTTGCGCGGAGCCGGATTGAAAGAAAATCATCCCTTTACTACTGGTACTCTGCAGGAAAAACACAGGTGACTGTTGAAAATGTCCTGGTTGCCATGTAAAATCATAAAGTACTTCCTCAGGTCCCCTTACGCTCGAGCCTCTTAAAGTTAGTGTCCACCGGGCTGCGGGTTTACATTGCAATGAAGAAAACCCCATGTGAAGTCACAAGCTGCATTCAGCAGCAGCTCTTGTATCTCCTGCTTGTTGAGGCGGGTTGGAGAAATTCCGGTACCGCGGAAAAAAGAAAAGCGTTCCAAGCGCGGGAGCCAGCAGTCCTCCAGCCAACTTGAAGAGCGGGACCTCTTAACACGCTTCTGGCCAGCGTGAAAATATGCAAACAAACTCCTCCATTACCGAAAGAGAGAGGCCACACGGGGAAATTTCTTTTGGAAGCCTTTATTTGAACAGCTGTTTGGCACGATGCATTTCGGCTGGATTAGCCTTCCTCAGGTGCTGCTGTAGTCACAGGATACTGCCCCACCCGTGTTTTGAGTAGTCCTGCATCCCTCTGATTGGTGGAGGCGCCCAGTGCTCCTGGTCATGTAATATATATATCAGACTGACATTTGCCAGTAGGTAGTTATAGTTAGGACACAGTTTCCATCAAAAATTTGATTTTCAGTTGCCTATATCTCTGGCGCTTTTTCATGAATCTTCATGAAATTTTCTAAAACAATTTGCCCTTTACTTCAGATTCTGTCTGCAAAGTTTCAGGATGTTTCGTGAAGCAGGGCTGAGAAAAAGTGGGGTCATCCCACACGTGTCTTCCCATGTTCATTCCAATAGGACCTTTGAACGCAACTACAGCCTGAACCGCTGAACGGAATTACACCAAATTTGGCTGAAAGCTAGCTGTTGGACGACAAATTGTGCTCTTAGTGAATTGGTGTAAATCCTTTCAGTAGTTTTTGCAATATTAATGAAAATCCAAATTCATATATATGAGGATGCAGATCCTCCGCGGGTCCACCAGTCCCTGTGTTCAAATGTGATTAGCTGTCAACACTTTAACCAGGAACTGTTGGCCACCATCTTGGGACTCGGCTTGAACTGAGTCCCACAAAAAATTTACAAAATAAAGAAAGGGGGCAGGGTAGGAACTAGGACTGGTGATGGGGTTGGGGTTAAAAACATTTTTTGGGGTCAATTTTGCCACGATTTGAAAATAAATCAGTGTGGGATCCTGCATTTCTTTTCAAGGAGGTCCCCAGTTGGGCCAAATCCCAGGGTCACTTTTTTTTCAGTATGTGGGGGGTACCAATGTGGCACCGCTGAGCTTCAGTAACCACAAGCTGGGGAAACCAATAGTACCTTAATGTGCAGGGGCGCGGCACCCTGCAGCCCCAGCGACCGCCACCTCCCCAGGGCACACTTTGGTAACTTAATACGGGGATCCCATTCAGCCCTCCCACGGCACCAGGGACCCCAACCTCACCGGGATAGGGACCAATAAAAATCTGCTGCTTGATTGTAGATGGGGAGGAAAAGGTTCAACAGGAGGGAGGCTGGGGAGGGTGGGGAGAAGGCACGGACACAGCTTTATTTTAAAGCCAGCCTGCAAGGCAGGGCTGGCTTTAAAATGACAGCGGACACAACAGCAGTACAAACTTAAGTGCAATAAATCCACTGGGGTCTCTAAACCTACATGCCCTATAATATACTAGGGACTTACGGGTAGGTTGTCTGAACCAATTGTAATTACACCGAGATACCTTATACATTTTAAACAGAGCACTGGACCTGGGCTTGGTTAGCAGAGCCCATTCAGAGTCAGTGACCATCAGTATCAAAAATTGTTGGTTGTTGGTGATCAGGGCAAAAAGGATGATTTTTTCCCTGTGCAGAGTGAGATAATTCAGTTACTGGGCACAGCTTTAGGGATTGACCAGAGATTCCACTTTAGTTACAGATCTGTGGCATCAGGCATTGTTAAAAGACTGAAGGGGATGATCATGGATAAGTTAGCTAAAGCTTGTGGCTCCATATCATGAAGTAGCCTGCAGCTCATCCTTTGGTGCTCATGTGTATCCGAAGTACCCCTGTAAAAGAACCTGGTTGTGCAGAGATCTCAAGCACTTCCAAGTGTCAAGACACTGTTACAAACAGTTGACTAAGGACTAGAGCAGCCCAGAAGAGACAGTTGCTCCTCACAAGAAGAGACAATTAGGAAAGACAGTGAAATAGACGAACAAGTACAGATTGACATTGTAAAGGAAGATCTAGACGTGATCTGTACTAAGCGAACAAAATGAAAAAGAAAGGTCAATCAGAATTACTTAAGTCCGAACTGCACATACCTTGCCAAAATCAGGTCTGACTTGGACGACTGTCTGACCGATATTGATGAGCCTTCCTGAGACAAAGGACATTACGACAGGATCCTACTCACACTTGCTCTTGATAACTGTTGAGAGGACTGAAAGAGAGTTAGGCAAGAGTCAGAAGACGATAGCTCCCTTGGCCCACTGGTTGAGTTAAAATAAAAATTCTAGTAGATTTTGAGATAGGGTAGAGACAATAGGATAAGACTTAGAAAACTAACCATTGCACTTGATATTACCTTGAGTTGATTTAGATTAACATGGCAGAGCCGCACTGAAAAATGTGGCTTATAAATTTGACAGCTCTAATCTCTGTTTCTATGCTTAGATGGCTATTGGATGTCTATTTGTTGTGAGGGGATTTCTCTCATATATCAATCAACTCTACATTTGCACCCTTAGTTAGATATTCCCCTCCGAGTAGAGTGACTCACCTTACCCAACATGAAGGTGTATAGAGCTATAATGTATAATATCAAATGTTAGCCGAATATGTCAAGGTCATGGAGGTGGAGGATTGCTATGTTTGCTCCTTTCTGCAGCTGAAGGAGCAGCATACTTCAACATGCCCCTGTCTATTCCTTCTCCTGTTCTGTATTTTTGAAACTTTGCTATTATCAGAGTTCAATTAACCTTTTTTATTCTGACTTTGATGATCCACTGGAGGTGGTGCTGATTGTAATAGTGATAACTTTTGTTTGTGGGCTGATAAACATATTTCTCCTTGTTGTCAAAGGTCTAAGTCGAGGGATCAGCGTGAGTATATGATGAAACTCTTTACCCCCCTTAACTAATGTGAATGCTACTAACCAGAGCATGCATGACATAACCTGTCAAATGAACCAATATGAGAAGGTGTTCATAGATGAATTAAATGAAAGGATAAGAATATGCAAAGAAAAGGGGAGAGAGGAAGCCTAGTGCAGATCATATTATTGAGAAAGGTGAAGAGACATTAAAAGAACCACCTCCTAGCATGAATATTGAAGTTACTAAGAATAGATACTTATGTATCATATGGCATTCAGAGTGAAATGAAACTGCTGAGAAACTAGGTTGGAGCAAATACGAACATACTTACTTGGTAAATGAAAAGGCTATTTTAAACCTGGATTCCGGTATAAAGGGGATTTATCAAGTGTGTGGAAAGTCAGCTTATTGGATAGTTGTTTAGCAGCTTTAGTTTTCACTAGGACATATCACACTGAAGAGTTTTCCTCTTCAACGATACATAAGGAGAGGTAAGCGTAGTTTTAAACAGACTCTTAGTAATAGTTTTCAAGCCCTCATTCCATCTATAAATAGTGCCATTAAACAATGTTAAGGTTAAAAATGTGTCAACCTTAGTTGATCAGCTTGCCACTAACACAGCAGGTTGATTAGTGATAATAAATGAAGAGATGCTTGCAATGAGAGCTATGATTATGAAAAATCGCCTTGCATTTTATTTGCTCCTCTCAAAGGGAGGTAGAGTTTCCAAATTCATTTATGCATGGGTATGCAGTGCAGATTGACGGCTGCATTAATAATATTATGAATATAGTGCATGAACTCACTGAGCTGGAGGAGTCAGGTGCCTGGGAAGGATTAGGATATATATTTGGATCCACTGAAAAGGGATTTGCCAAGGTAGGGGAATGGCCTAGCATTGTAGGAGTGGAAATTTTGAAACTGCTCTTAACACATCTTTTGCTTATATTGCTTGGCATGTGGGTATAAGAAGCTGTTAGGTACTAGAGGAAGAAAGAAGAAGAGGCTTTATGTCAAGGTTAAAGAAATGCAGATTCATCTTTTTGACACCTCCAAAGACTTTGGCTAATCCAACAAGAAAAACCCTAAATTAATGAAGGATGTTTTGTAATAATGAATGAAAGCGATGAATTGAAATCATCAGAGGGTGTAAGTGGGAGCTGAGCTCCTTTCTTTACAATGAATTGCAGTTTGGGCTTATGATAACTCAATTTGTGTTTACAATGTCCTCCATTGTGTACTGACATCACCAAAATCGTGTGTTTTTGCTGTCGTCTCTTACATTTCAAATCAAGAACTGGAAGACCCACACTTATAAATTAAAAACTGTTCTCAGAGACCTCTTTGCTATGTTCCAAGGATACTTCCACTGTCCCAGGCAATTGGCATTCAATGTATCCATTGCACCGTCAAAATTAACTGTGAGAATATCTGCACATTCAACACACTGCTACCATGAGATAATCATCAAATGTATTCTGTGGTAAATTGTTCCTCATTGCTTGTTCTCTATTGGTGCGTATCCTGAGAAACGTGTGCCCATTTAGAACGTATGACTGTATTTGTCTAAAGTTCTATAAAAGGACACAAATTTCTATGGAAAGGTATCTCCCCTTTCCCCATTCTAAGAATTCACATCTATGCTGCATTTCACTAAGAACTGTATTGGGTTCTTTGTACTTATGACTAGGGGTGGGCGGAATTCGCGTAATCGCGTTACGCAAATCTCCGCGAAACGGCAAAAAATCTCCGCGAACACGCAGAAATTCCGCGAACACGCGGAATTGCTTGTTCGCGATACTTTTTTCCTGTTCGCGATCGCTGTTTGCGTGCTCGGGGTGAAATATCTCGCGAACACGCATATTGAGAACGCGAACAAGCAAAAAATTTCGCGAAGTCGCAGAACGCAGATTTTTGGGCAATTTCGCGTTCTCCGCGGAACGCGAAATTACCCAAATTCCGCAAATTCCGCGAGCGGAACGGAATTTGCCGCCCAGGCCTACTTATGACATATCTGCTTGCTACTAAAATTCCATAATTATACATTTTGTAACCTGCCTAAATTCTCTTATTTAAAGCTTTGAATCTATAACCTATTTCTGTCATTTTTAATAAAATGTTTATCACCTGCTACTAAACTTAAATGAGAAACTGCTTCAGTTGGGGAGCACCAAAGTCCATATTGGGACTACACCACTCCCAGTCCTAGTTGTTGGTGTGCCTCATGAATGGTATTAGAGGTAGAGAAAGAGAGATGGCAGATTAATCTTCATTTTAGGAATTTTGGTATTTTCTAAGGTGATTTTAACATGTGTAAAATGATAATCTTCTGCTGGCATTTGCTGAACCATGTTTGAGAGAAAACTCTTTTCACTCATGATTTTCTAATAGACGTTATGGAATGTGCTCCAGAAGCTAAAATTAGAGTATATTTCAGTAAAATTCACACTATCTTCATCAGCCTTGTGAGAATAAACTCTGACATACTGAATAAAACATGGATTTCAAATATAAATTCAAATTCACATGTATTATGAAAGTATTATGAAAGTGCATAGCTAATTAACTCCATCACACCAATAAGCATAAAAGAAAAGACAGTTAGATTGCACTTCTGTGGAGTGTCCATGGTTAAATACATCTCGGTTTGAAGAACCCTAGTGGGGAGCAAAGGAGAAGGGGGGGGGGTGTTTCTTGTACATTAAAGGCATTTAAAGATTCAAAGTTTCTGTGCATAGCCTTAAGAATGTGTTTTTTAAAAAATGCATCAACGTTTTCCATGAGCTTAATTCTACTGGAAGGTTCAAAGTGTCAACAGCTTATAATTGTGTGACTCTCTGTGTCTAGGTTGCTTCCCAATGCTGTCTGGGCCCTATTATTCTCCCCTGTAGCTTTTGTTCTGGTTTGGAAGATTTCCAGAACCTTTACCACCCTGATGTTGAGCTGTGTGTATTCTTGGTTAAGTGCTATGATGATGGCTTGTCAGCATGTTCAAACAGCTGCTTGGTTAAAGGCACCCCTCTGCATCATTTTGCGATCTGGTAGCATTGTTGGACAGAGGCAGAGGATGTGCATTTGGGTTTCTTTTGCTGCAACACAGAGTCTACAGTTTATCTTGGTTGGTTTTAGCCAGAGGGGGATATGATCTAGGATTGGCTGGATACTTGGGTGCAGGCACATTCATTTGAGTTTCAGGTGGTATGAGAATCCTAGGTCAAAGTATCCTTGTGGCTTCAGTGAGTTATATGAATGAATACATTGCCAAGCGTGAGCACACTTTGTCAGATTCTCTTTGTCTTCTTGCATAGAGAGAAGTCTGGTGAATCTGTTGACGTTTTTTACTTCAGCAGTTGAGATCCTGATGCTCCAAAGCTTGGAGGCCTGCATCGACTGCAAATCATTTCAGATGCTGCACCTAAACTTTGATTTTGTGTTTGGTTGGTTTATTTCGAGCCAGACGCAAGCTGTTAGCATGTTATCATCTGCCAATCCAAGTCTGTAGCATATTTTTAGGAAAGATAAATGCGTGGCAATTGATTGTTTTATCAAGCCTAACTCTAGGGCTGTTGGGCCTGCGATATATAGTTTGGGAGTCAATATTCAGTCTGAAAAGATTTGGAACTTAGCAGGTCCAACAACCTTGCCACCTTTGTTCTGATCATTATTTGACAGCTATGTGAAAGAGCTGGAAGCAATGTTGCTGCCTTAACCTTGTGAAGAGCACCTAGAGTTGAGCCTTGTAGAGATTCCGACAAGGTGTTAAAGCCATATGTTAGGGAAGCAGCTTTGGTTTTCATTGTAACCAAGTGTGCAGTAAAGGTGCCTCTTGCATTGAAGATTATCCTGAGTTATTTCTATGTTGGTTTGACTGATAATCTGACCCTTTCTACCAGCCATACTCCAGGTGTTTTTATTTTCATGCTGTTTTTTAGGGTAATTATAATTTCTAGTTTATGACGCTCAGTGAAATTTGTGAGTTCATCAAGTCGCTGTTGCAGCCCTAAAGCGGTCATGATTATCAAAAGTAGATTATCTGTGTACAGCATGTGGGTGAGGTGATAGCCCCGAGGTTTGGTGGGTGTGCTTTTATGAGATCCAGTTCTGTAGACAGCTTGAACCATAGATGTTGAAAAGTAGAGGGGCAAGTACACATCCTTGTTTCAAGCCTGTGGTTGTGTAGATTTTCTGGGAAAGTTTTGAGCCGTCACCCAATTTGAGACACAACCAAGTTGTCAGAGGAGTTGGATAGCTCTTATGATTTTCAATGCTATCCCAAGATTGATAAGTGTTTCCCACACTAGGTTTCGGGGAGCCATGTTGAGTGCTGCCTTGAATTCAATGAAGCAGACATATAAAGTTGATTTTGAATTGAGAGCCTTCTTGATGCGAAAGGACAGAGCAACAAGGTTGGATAGTGTCCCCTGATCAGTGCAAAACCCTGCTTGATTCCATGGGATAAGAGCCCGGTTGTTCACCGATTCTTGCAGGTCTTGCAGCACTAATGTTGCATAGTACTTGGAGTTGATATCAAGCAGGGATATTAGTCAATAGTTTGCTGCATCGACCTCAGTCTCCCCCTATGAAAATTGGCTGTATTACTGCTTCATGGCAGGAGTCTGGAACTACCTGATGAAACACAGCACTAAAGAGAAGAGCGAATTTGTTTGCCCATAATTCAGGGTTCATTTTATACAGGGTGGAGGGAAGTCTATTTGGGCCCGTGGCACCATCTGTTTGACTCCTCCATATTATTGTTTCTATTTGTTTTACATTTGTTTCAGTTTGCTCTCTATATAGCAGCTTCTACTCAGACATTCTCAGAACCACTCCTATATCCTGGGGTGGCAGCCCTTCTAATTCAGTCTCAACCCTGTCAACTTCCTGTAGGGCAGGGCGTCATGTTTGGTGGACCTGGATCAGTTAACTAGTGCCACCTTTCTGGGTGTCTTCCGCTGTGGTTGCCAAAGGCTCTTCACGCCTTATTGAATAATGTTTTTGCAGATATTGGGACCATGCCTCCTCTTTTATGTTTGCCTCGCAGACTGTAGTGTTGTCAGTTTTTAGCCTGTGCATTATTTTCCAGTAGGGCCTAAAGTCTATGTCATTGCTTGTGTGGAACATCTTTGCACAGAACCTGTCCCATTGCTGTTTCTTAGTGAGCCATGCTACCCTCTTGTACTCTTTACTTAATTTCCTACTTTGACTTGTTGTTCTTTTGCCAGGTGGTTGCATTTCAACAAGCAGTATTTGTTGTTAAAATCTCTTTTTGCTGAGATGATGCGCTTTGACATCCATGGCGCAGTCCACACAGGCTAGCAGTAGGGACAAAGTTTTCTTTTTACTCTGCCTTGTTATCAGAATCCTACAATACCGCTCTCAATCATGACCGCATTGGACATTGAGATGGGATATTCACCTAATCGGTTTGTATGGTCTGATAACATTTTGTCTTGCCATTGTCCTTGCGAGCGTAGAGATTTCACATTTTCTTATTTTAGGCCAGGGGTTATGATGTTGGCTGGGGCATGGATGAGAGGCTTGGACTTTACTACTATATCTGTGGGTTGTGCTCGCTTTCATTGTGTTCTTCGATTTTAAAAGTCTGCAGTGTGTTTGAAAAAAACAACAAGGCTGCTGTATAGTCTACCACATTTTAGGACCTTTTGAGGTATATGACCAGAGGGTTATCTCCTGTAAATCTCCTATTAAGGATCCCTAACCCTGATGCTGTTAAGTTTGAGCCGAGCTGTGAGTCCTTGTGGTCACTCTATCTAAATGGGGGCAGTACCTATTGCCTAATATTCCATATATCATCTTGTGCCTGGAGATTGTTATCATTTAAATATGGAATACAAAGATTAGCTTTAAAATCACCAGAGATTGTCATAAACTGTGCATCATGATCTGATTTCACGTTCATAAGGGTTGTTTCCAGTATATAAGCAGCTGCAAGCTTCGACTTCTGTTCTGGGTTAATGTAATCATACAGTGGTATTAATGGTTGTTTCACTGTGTACGCCCAGCTCTCCATTTTGACTGCTCTGAGCAGGGTGTTGATTTGGGTTGGAGATTTAGTTGCAATGAGATATAGATTGCTAGGCCCAATCTTGAGTGACCCTTGTTGCTCACTCTGATGGGGATCATTGAAATCTCCATTTACCCTACCAGGGGCACCGAATGTTCAGGCCAAGTCTCTTGCAACGGTATCACTTGGAACTGCCTAAGGTATTGCACTACTTCCGGGTTTGTGGCCTTATTCTTGATTCCATATATATTCCATGAACATATGAGGAAAGGGGGTAAAATAAGTACTTTCAACAGCAGCAGCAGCCTTTCAGTTGATTCTCCAAGGTTCTACTGCAGCCTCCCATAGTGTTCTAATGAACACCTAGAGCACTAACATTCTTATTTACAAAAATAGTGTGGCACACCTGACGTTATTTTGATATATTCAAAGCTGTAAAAAGTAAAACAATTCCATTAGAAATTAACCTAATGAGGTGAATTGTTTTGTCAGAAATTTAAGTTAGTGATAAATCAACTAAAGTCAAGAAAAGTTTGAGTTTGACCAACAGAAGCAAGAAACAAGGCCAAGATGGAAGATGTAGCAGTCATGTCATGACTACAAGGGATGTAGAAAAAATAAAACATAATGGATAAGGGTTGTAATTTGACAGTCATTAACCTTTATCTAGAAATTTGAGTGAGAGTGAAATTGAACTTTTGAGTTTAGGTCTGACCTTTTGCCCTGACACATCTCTAAGTCTGGCTCAAACAAGGATTTATTTCTTTAATTTTACTAATAAATTAATATGCAAAAAGGAAGATCAGATGTGCCGGGCTTATATTGGCACTGTAATGTTTCCATTTGTTAGTAAAACTAATGTATTGATTGCATACATTGAAACATTAGAACCAAGATGTTTAAAGAATATGGGATTGGTACTGATTTAAATTTACAAACAAGATTTAAACCCAATTCTCATAGTATTCCTAAGACGCCTATGGGCAACACTGACGTGCTCAATTATTTGGTAATCAAATTAATAATAATTTTTCTCAGCAAAATGTGGCCACATAAACTTAAACTTGCAGTCCAACACTATGAAGCTTTTATGTCACTAAAGATGACGCAAGAGTAATAATAAAACTCTCAGACAAGGGGTGATAAGGTTGTTATACTATCAAGGTAAAAATATGCTGAGAAAGCACATAGACAACTGTCAATGACTAAGTGCTATGAAAAGATTCATGAACAATATTATCTTGATTTCCAAACAAGCTACAAGGAAGCATTGTTAGAATAGTATAAAAAAATAATTTTAGATAGGGACATATTTCTATTTTTGAAACATGGAACACCCAAAGTTCCACCTTATGCCTTCTACATAAGGCACATAATGGCAAGGATAATCCCCTAGGATGACCTATTAATTTACCCAAAAATATTTTTTTTTAGAAAATACATCCTTATATGTAGATAACTTTCTGTCCCCTTTTGTTCAGAGCCTCAAACCAAATGTCAGAGATACTAAGGAATTCAGAAATAAGAGTCAGAACATCAATTGGGTAAACAATGCATTTTTAGTAAGTCTTGATGCCCTTGCTTTATATTCAAGCATCCAACATTATGATGATATTCAAGCAGGCAAATATTACCTTAGTGCTCAAGGCATCAACTATCTTCAACATACACACATGCTACTTGAAATGATTAGCATATATCTAAATAAAAATATATTTCTCTTTGAAAAGCAACATTACAACAAGTACAGGTAACTGCTGTGGACACCTGCTTCAACTCCAGCTTTGCAAATTTAGTCATAGGTTGATGGAAGGAGCACGTTTTCTGGCCATCGGAAATTCAGCATCACCCTGACATCGTAGGTTGGCTGTGATACATTGATGATGTCCTTTTAATTAGGAAAGGGACTGTAAGTGAACTAAATACCTCTCTTTTAATCAGCATTAGCAACCAGGTAAATTTGTAAATTCACAATAAATTATAACAGAAAAACACAACAGCCAACGCAACCCCAGTAACCCAATTGATCAGAAGAGTTCTTCTGGAAACTCTAAGCTACATGTGAAAATCAATTATCTGCTGAATTTCAGGTGGAGTATCTCATATAGTGAGGGGTCAAACAGAACTACAGCTACGAAAAGACATATATTACAATCCGAGATGAGATGATGTTGAGGTTGCAGAACAGAGAATACCTTGTTGAAAATTCTCAACGAAGCATAGAAAATGGCTGATAAGTGTAGCTGGATTCTTTACCCTACAGAGCCAAACCCCGGAGTGCAAGTGACACACAGGGAGTCCAGGATCCTATCTGCTCATTATGGCTTATACCAATCCCTGTAAGAGTTGGTGAAGCATTCTTTGGAAACATTAGGTTATCTTACAGCAAGATTAATCTCTGAAGCAAGTAGTAAGACCTAGTCCATCTCCTACACATAAAAAAAGTGTCTCCCTTAGGGAAAGATTAGTACACAGCTACCGGGGACCTGTACAGATATCATGGTATCATCCAGCACCTGGCTTTCCTATGCTTGGTAGTTTTAAAGCATGTACATTCAGTGCGCCTGTCAAAGAATACAATTGAGAACAAATCAAATGGAAACACACTATTTAAAACAGATTTCTTGTAAAGCAGAATTTGTAGTGTGCATTATATCATGCCCCTACATGTAATGGTATGAAATAGCACATTGATAGTACAACTTTTCAAATAAAGAAACGTATACTTGAGCATATGCGTACTATAACCAATAAGGATATGACCTATAGCACAGCATCACTTTTCAATGAACCCCATAATAATGATTGGAAGACAGTGAAATATTTTGAAATGGAGTCTATTCCAAAAAATCCAAGAGGGGGTGACAGATCTCTTTTGCTCTGCAGGATGAATTCTACATATATTTTGGAGGCTAGATGTCTCTTACCTAAAAGGGTGAACATAGATGAGGAGCTCCATGTACATTTGTAATATATAAGGATTAGATCAGCTAGCTTAAAGATCAGTCTTGAATTTGTATATAGGATGTTTGAATGGTTTTTCTATTGGTGAGAGTTGTATTTACCAATATGTTCTGGGTCTTTCCTGATTTGTGGGAGAAGGAGCGTCATCCACTTCTACTTCTATAGATGCAGGAATTATGGGCAAGTGAAAGGGAGGTGAAGCAGCGCCTTCTTTATGATTGGTGGAAGTTCAGGCAGTGGTTAATGTAGATCGGTCCGTGGTTGTGTAGAGTCTTGTGTGTGTGGGTCAGCAGCTTTAATTGGCATCTCTTCTGTATTGGGAGCCAGTGGAGTTTCCTGAGATGGGGTGTGATGTGGGTTTGATGGGGAAGGTTGGGGATGAGTCTGGCTGCGGCGTTCTGTATGGTCTGAAGTCTCTGTGGAAGGTGTGGAGTGATTTCTACATAGAAGGCATTGCTGTAGTCCAGTTAGTTGGCTGGTAATGAGGGCTTGTGTCACATTGAGTCTTGTGTGTACGGGTAGCCACATGAAGATCTTATGTAGCATGCGCAGAGTGAGGAAACAAACGGAGGAGATGGTATTGATCTGTGATTTCATGGTGAGCTTGTTGTCAATGATTATTTTGAGGTTTCTGGTGTGACTGGAAAGAGTGGGTGCCGGTCTTAGGTCTGATGGCCACCTGGAGTCATTCTATGTGTTTCCGCTGTTGCCAAAGATCAGTATATCCGTCTCGTCTGTGTTCAGCTGCAGGCAGTTGTTCTTCATAAACTTATTAATGTTTGTCAGGTAGTCGGGTCATCAGTGAGTGAGAGGATGAGTTGGGTGTCATCTGAATAGGAAACTATGTTGAGACCGTGGGATCTGACGATGTTGGCCAGTTGGGTCATATATGCATTGAAGAGTATGGGGCTGAGGGATAAACCCTGGGGGACACTGTAGGTGATCTCCTTAGGTCCAGAGGTGAAAGGCGGGAGGTAGATCCTATGGGTTCTTCTGGTGAGGATAGAGGTGATCCATTTGAGCGTGTCCCCTTGGGTGCCGATGTGGTGGAATATTTTGATCAGTTTGGACATCCTTAGAAATATTATCAATGGCAGAGTGTTGGAGAGATGCAGCTGCTTCATCATGAAAGTGTCCGGAGATTGGGTAACTAGGGTCCTTGTTTTTGATAAACCCTCAGGTGTTTGAGAACTCTTTTGTGGGACGGTAGACTTGTGCTACCTATATAGATATTAGGACAGAGGTATTTAAGCATATAGACCACAAATTGGCTTTTACAGGTAAGATATTTCCAGATTTTGAACACATCATTATAGGGTGGTGCAATTTCTCTCACATTCTGACCATGTCTACAAGCTTTGTATCTACTAAATTTGTAAAACCATGCTAGTAATTTAAGCCTATTGGAACTTTTTTGATCTTTTGATATGTTGCTCTTCACCAACATATCTCTCATAGAGCATGCTCTTCTATAAGTCAATAAGGGTCTTCAGGAGATAGAATTACCTATCACCAGATCACAGCTCAATAGGTGCCAATGTATGTTCAGAAGAGCACCGAGGTATACATGATTTTTATGATAGTCAGTGATAAGTCTGCAACTATTCTCCTCTTTCTCCTTCAAGCTGTTTTCCCTCTTGAGGGTTTAAAGAGGATCTCCTCTCTCTTCTTTTTGCACACTCTATTTGCCGCCTCAAATTGAATATCCTTTAAGTAGCACAGGGGCTACTCAAAGGATAGTCTACTTTAGGCGGCAAATTGAGAAGAAATTAAGAAGAAACAAGAGAATAGTTCATAACTTAGATAAGTTTGAAAGAAAAACAAAGGGATTGTCAGGCAAAGCGCACACACAAGCTAACTCTCTTCATACCAAGCGAGGATGTGCTACAGTGTGTACCTTAAGTAAAATAGTCACAACTAATGATGATGACCTTGCAGGGTGTTTGGGAAACTAAAGCAAGAAAAATGACTTAACCCCCTTACATATCAAGCATGAATCAGTATGTTGTCTTCCTGTCCACACACTTACTGCACAATCACATGGCCCAGGGCTAACGGTAAGGTTCAATGACAGTAGTTATGTGTGGAAGGGCATATTACTTCTCTAACATTTACCTTCATGCAAAAATTAGGAATAGTAAAACTTATAGCACTTATTAACTAAACTTTCAACTTTTCTGGTAATAATTTTGGATCAATTAAAGAATATAAAGAAGGGAAAAGATTTTTTGTTTCCTAGAGTTTTTAGGTTAAAGGAAATTAAAGATACTCACATTTTTACCAAAGAAACATTAGTAATGCAAACTTTTCAATACTTTCTTTGGCATGAATGGTTCTAAATTTAAACATTACCTTATAATATATGTTTATATGAAAGAATATTGATCACATTAAACAATAATGTTCTCCACTTTCCTTTTCTATTTTCAGCCTCTTTTCAGAAATAAAATTACTTTAGTGTTGATACTTTAGGAGGGCTTACATTTGTTTAAAAGTCCGTCTGCCGCTTTTCCGCTGGAGGCAATCGCACCTATTGCATGGTGGGCGGAGCAGGGCCACTAATATGGTGGTGGTGCCTAGCAGGCACCGTCCACCACATTAGGATGTGGTTTGAAGAGTTCTTTCCATGGCGGCGATGCCACCATGGAAAGGCTGGCAGGGATTGGGTTTGTGGGCCCGTTGGGGGGCCCCCTTGATTGGGGGGGTGTTGCTGCACTGGGGGGTACCCGTGGTACCCCCCATGCATTTCCATGCACCAAGTGGCAGGCACCGCGTGGTGCCTGCTACGCAGTGTATGGAAATGTGGTACAAGAACTTTTAACAATGTGGACTGTGTTGCAGCCAGCAGCACCGTCCGCAATGTTAAAAGCCCAGGATGTGCCCGCCAGTTTGGTGGGTGCATCCTAATCACAGTGGAGGGACTGCTGCATGTCTGGCGGGTGGTCTCAAACACAGCTACAGTGGCGGGCAGACCAAGTCCGCCCACCATCGTAATCAGCCCCTTTGTTTTGGTTTTCGCATTATTTACATTCAAAAGGTTAACCATACAATACTCTGGCAGAGCATCAAGCTTTCTTTCCATTCTCAGGGCAGTATAGTCTAACAGGATCAAATCATTCGCATGTAACAGATAGGGGATGAGGAAAACTCCCATTTTCTTATGTTTGTTTCTTTCAAAACTGATGGGAAGTCTGCCAGATATAATCCAAAGAGAGATTATATCTGGCAGACATTTGATTCTCTTTGACAATGGAACTGAGAGCTACAATTCTGCTTGAGCCCAAATCAGAGTATAAAATGATTTCATGAGAGAGAATAGGCCTATTGGAATCTTCAAAGTTTCTAACTTCCTTCAGAGGCGTTCTCTATCCACTGAATTAAATGCTATTTGGACATCAACAAAACAGCAGCATAATCTTTGATTTAGCTCCATTGATTTCTGAGCAAGAGCCCCTACTGCAAAGAAGAGCTCTAATTGTGGATAAGCCTGTTCCACTAGCGGAAGGCTCTTTTCATTGATCCACTCCTCTAAATGAGAGAGAAGAATTTTTCAAAAACATTAGAGATAGAGTCTGTTCAGCTGATTAATCTGTAGCTGCTTGGTAAGCTTCTGTAAAATACTTGTTTCACTGCTCCAAGCCATGTCATTGGAATGTTCCTATCTAAGGGCCCGATTAGGAGTCTGGTGGTCCACGCGCCCCAAGATTCGTGGGGAATGGCAGTGGTGGTCTCCCGACTGCCCTCTTATGATTCGGGCAGTTAAACTGCCACAGTCCCACCGCAATCACCAGGGAACCTCCATTCCTTAGCAGTGTTGCAGCAGTCACGAGGCCTCAATATGCTATATATTATGAGTTTCCTCTCCATCGGCGGTGTCATGGAGATTCCTCATCCAACATTTGCCGTACTGTGTGCATGCACCCCAGTTCCTGCACGGCATTGACTTTTCAGTCCATGCCATACAGGAATTGTTTTTGGCGTTGCCATTGCAGTACACAATTTTAGAGGCACTGCAGTGGGAAGCCAAAAACTAGCCTGCCAGCCAGGAAGAAACTCTGCCCACAGTTATGATGGTGCAGTGACGGGTTGGACCCAGCGCCGCACCGACAAAGTCGTAATCGGGCTCTAAGCCATCCATTGGAATAAAGACTTTTTTCAGGGTTCTGTTTTTTGTTTTTGTGGCCACTGAACCATTACTGGCCTATAACTGTACCTTTTTTCAGTTAATTTCATGCTTATATGAGTACTGCATTCACCTGCCATGTACCCTTTTTGTAATGTGCATGGCCTTCGGCCAGGACATGTGCCCAACCCACTTAGGCAAGCAGAAGGTTGGTAACAGGGTTTCCCAGGACCCAATTTGCTTGCTGCCAAATTTCATGCAGAATCATTATACAGTGCTAAAGTTAACATTAAATGAAACATTCACTACCCCCATGTTTCATTTCCCTTCTGGTGAATCTGCTCTAAACCTGACATAACTAACAGAAAGTTAAACCTGCTAAACTTCTTCCACATTTTGCGTGGATTCTTCAAATGGTGTGTAATGTATTAGCAAATGGACGTTTTTATGACCCTTCCATTAAATCTGTCCCGTAATAGACCTATCTGACATTGAGAGAAAAATGTGAGGTAAAACATGCTAACTCTTGAAAATACTGTGCAGATCCAATGTTTTGACTCCCCCTTGACTCCTCTCCTTTAGATTTCCATGAAATTAGAAGTACCTGCACTGAATATGGCTTGCTATCTGCTGGGCTGCATTTGATGCAGATTAATCGATCAGTGCTAAAGTTATAAGCATATAGAAAATTATACTGCCACCCTCAAATTTGATTTTGCCTTCCTTGATTTATTATATTGAAGCCACAGCGGTTCCAGGAGATAATGTACCTATATATCACAAATTTACAATAAAAATAAAACAGTGCCCAACAGAAAGTTGTGTGGACTATCTAATAAACCCCTCTGCGGTTGTTATTGTTTACACTGTGTATTGTTTTTATGCATTTGTTTAGTGTAGTATGTTGAGCACAAATTGTTTGTACATTGTATTGTGATATGTGTGTGTAAAATCATTATCTAATGAGAATTTCAATTGCTTTCATCTTTCTGTTGGACACAGTTTTATTTTTATTGTAAATTTGTGATATGTATGTATATTATCTCCTGGAGCCGCTGTGGCTTCCATATGATTCAACTGCTCCTGGTTCTGGGTCAGTAGGGCTGCCCCTGTTGTGGCTAGCCTGCAGTGATTTATTGGCACAAACCAATAACAAACCAATCCTTCAAAGTATTTGCCAAATAGTGTGCATATTTGTCACACAGTGTCAATGTTATTCGCAAATTAACACTTTCTTACATATTAACGGGGGTCCCTGTTTGCTAGATCTGCATGAACTTAAAAAAGCCAAGAGATGTCTAAGCGCACTGGGACTAAAATGGTTACATTGTTATTAGTAAATCAAAAATATTTTTTATATCCCCTTTATGTTTGCCCCACAATGTATCTTCATAAAAGTTAAAATACCGGCTCTCGATGCAACTTGATAACTGCCTACCACCTTTGATGCATGTTCATCAAAATGTGCTTTTTAGTAACCCCTCCTCTAAGTTTGCCCCACTTGATGGACTGGCACAAAAGTGTACATAGCAACAGAACACTGATCTTTTAAAGGTTTTGCCAAATTTTGTGTAGGTTTATCAAACAGTGCCAAACTTATAAGCAAACAAGCACTTCTTTGCCCCCAAATTCTTAACTACCTCCCATTATGGATCAGCGCAGATCTAAAAATACCAACAGCAATCTCAACATACAAAGGGTATGTTTCACAAATTTATTTTTCTGGTACATACAATATTATACAGTAGTCCTACTTAGTTACTACAAAATGCAATTCACAAACCTAAGACTGGAAATCTCTTTCTCTCTTATTGTTGCTATACTGAGATCTTCACACCTGTACATTTAATACTTAATAGTAAATGTGAAAGGAGCCGGGGAAGTGGCTGGATAATTGGAAATACTTGCTACTAAACGGGTGGTGTTTAGGGAGAAGTAATGAGTGGTTTAGACAGGGGTAAAGAGGGGTTTAGGGTGGGACAGACACCCACCTACAATACAGTAAGCCCATTTCTACTCACAAACTGCACTTCTAGAGTTGCTGCAGTCAAAAAGGACCCACAACAGAAGTAAATGTACACAGAGATGATCCTTGGATTCAACAACAATAATCCTGAGCTTAATACTGGTAGTGTGACAAACAGCAGTCAGGCATTACCGGAGGATCATATGTTAAGCATTTTACTGTACTATTATGGTGCATAAGAATTTGAAACAAATCTAAAGAAATCTGACACCAATTAAAAAAAATAGAGCTTACTTTTATATAAATATAGATATCAAAAAAACGTTGTATAATACATACAACCGGAGTTGTGGCTTTTTAAAGCGTTCAAAAATAAATGCAGTGAATCTGTCAAACTGGTCCCATTGAAATGAATGGGGGAAAACACAGGTGACAGAAGGTCACTTGCAGGGTGAGTTCAAACAAACCCTCTTGTGGATAAGGTCATGTGGGTCCCTAGACTAAGTTCTAACAGTCATTACTTTGTTACCTTGCCAATGGGAGTCCGGATGCAGAGGTGACTTGGCTGTCCTTGGTACTGAACGGGATCCACGGGAGCTGTTAAACTTGCAGCACTGGACAAAACCACACTTGGAGATGGAGTACCACTCTACCCACAGAGAGTAAAAGCCTTTGGGATCCTAGGACCTGGGATTACCAGCTGGATTTCTTCTAATGTTCTCTGTGACTCCAGGTGCAGAGGTAGCTGTTAATTGCCAGGGCAGGTCGTGCTCAAGATGCTTTACCACACTCGACGACTCCACCTTCAGGATGAAGGAACACAGTAGTGGGGTCATTGCCGATGGCGGCCACTGTGAGTTTCTCTCAGGCTGGAGATGTCATTCAAGGGGTCGATCAACCCACCGAAAACCACCAAGCCTTGGCTGCGGCAAATGTAGTCCACGGGTACTTCGTCACCTGGAGATCAACATGAGCGGAGTGGCAGCTTGAAACTTGGTAAAAGCTTAGCTACCACACTGGGCTTGCAGGACACCACTTCTCTTCAGGCTCACTCTCGACAGGCCAAGCAGGTGGCAATTATCGTCACTCAGCACATCGATTTTCCTGCAGCTTGAAGGGGACTGGTCCCACCAATCCAAGGGAATCTGCTTTGGTTTCTGGTGTCCACTGGAGTTCCTCTTGCTGACGGCAACAAGATTTTGCCACAGATACACTTCAAACATAAGGTTCCTGTATATCGTTTCTTCAGGGCACTTAAGTGTCCTCTCTTTGCTCTGCAGCAATGTCCAAAGTCCTGTTATCGGCACGTGGCTTCTGTGCGCCTCTTCTCAGATTCGAAGTCAGAACTCTGGCTGTGGTCTGAGGGGAGCCCTTAAATCCTAGTTTAGGTGGCATTGAGGGAGTGGGGACAGTGGCCAAAGGGCTTCTGGTTCCTGCTGTCAACCCGCCCCTGAGGTGACAACATCCTGTGAATGTACGTCACCTTTCTACCCAGAGTCCTTTAGTTTATGGTCTTCCTGCATGGCAGAAACCTTCCATGGCTGTATAGACCTCCTAGCACACCCTAAACATGAGGCTAGTCTTTTGTAGGTGTACGCCTCCTGAATAACTAATTTTCCCACCTGTCAGACTGGACAGGGCAGGAACGTGTTTTTCCTCTAGTGGGGGATAAATAATTACACATCAAGGGCAGTGAAAGCCTTTGAGGCTCACCATCTTGATGACTGTACACACTAGCTATCCTGGAAGAGCGGAGGTGTAACCTCTTTCCTGACCAGGCTTTTGTCTCCATCCTAGGGAAGTGCTAGCACATCCCATCAGGAGGGCAGTCTCTTGTCTTGGTGGCAAACTGCTCAGGGAAGCCCTCAGATGCGCTAGGTCACTGTATCCTAGGGGGGCACCAACTCAGGGTGGCACCCCTGAGCAAACCAGTTCACCCTTGACACAAGAATCATGTTGGGGTGAAAAAGCAGAGTGTTTGACACCAAACACGATATAATATAATCGTTCCATAATGGAGCTGGCTATCTCTAATTTTTTGGTAGCCAGCCCATGTTACTCTATGGACCACCAGTCACTTAAAACCTTGCTTTATAGGGTTGCTGTAGGGTTATGTATTTCCACACCTTTAATATAATGCACTCTACCTCTTGGGCTTGGGAGGACAACCTTAAGAGTGACTTACTTACATTAAGACAGTGGAGTGGCTCTGCAGCACATGGTGTGTGCAGAGTCACTCTAGAGCAGATAGGCTGCTCATACAGGGCTGCGATGGCAGACCTGCAGACACACTTTTACTTGGGTCACACAGTGTGGCACAACCAGTGCTGCCACCCTGGTGACCCCACCACCCTTGCCCTGGGCACCACGGGTACCATATACTAGGTAGTTTTGAGGGGGAAAAGGCCCATGCCAATTGGGTTTACCAATTCACGTTACTGTAAGGAGAAAGAGCACGGGCCCTGGGGTCTGGTTCGCATATCCCAGTTCACTATAAGAGTCAAAAAACAGCATCTAGTTGTCTAAAATGGGGCACAACCTAGCGGGGAGGGCATCTGCAAAGAAGCTCAGTTTCAAACATGCATCATATTCCTGCAGAAAATAATGGAGATAGTGAATAGAACCTAAAGGTACTTATGTTAAAATAAATCAATTAATTTAAACTTTTTGAAACAATGTATGCATTTAATTTATTGTTATAAAAATCATATACATATATTATTTTATGATAAAGTATTTATTAACCTCTATGTATTTAAAATAAATGTACTTTTTTAAGTATTATATTAATTTAAATGACTTTTATTCATAACCTTGTGTAATTGTTAACAGATAGATAGATAGATAGATAGATAGATAGATAGATAGATAGATAGATAGATAGATAGATAGATAGATAGATAGATAGATAGATAGATAGATAGATAGATTTCATATGGTATTTATATTTATTGAACTGAGTGTACTAATTTAGGGCTTCAAAGTACTAAACACTTGAGGTCCTATTAAGAGTGGCCAGAGATGTGCCCCTGGGGTGGAATACACCTCCAGGCCACCAGATATTTGCTGCTGTATTCGTGCTCGTAACTATCAGGGTTGCTACTTCGCGCTCTATAATTCCAGTGCAGTGGACATTGAGTCTGGACTTCTCTGCAGAGCTACAGAGGCTACAGATAGCTGATATGCCTGACCATATCAACCCACATATTTCAGTTGGTAGTAGCAGCTGAAGTAAAAAGGAATGCCCGGCCCCAATCCACCATCGGGCAAACTAAAAAGACCCTGCAACATTTACCACCTACTTCAAACAGGTGGTAAAGGTTTGCAGATTTGGGCCCACTTTTCCCCTGGAAAGGAATTGGAGCCGGTATTCAAAGGGTCACATTCCATTCCCCATTCCAAGCAAAATAACTTGTAATCAGTGGCGTAACAAAGGCCTCCGTAGGCCCCGCAGTGTTGGGGCCCCCGACGTCCAGGGGGCTCCTCACAGTACCATGGCTGTGAGCTCCTGAGTGTGTCTCAAGGGGGAAAACTCCATGTACTTTGCAAGGGGGCCCTCAAGTTTCACTACGCCACTGCTTGCAGTCCCTATTATGTCACAGAAAGAGACTGTCCTGTATCGTGAATTTCAGCCCCGGTATCTCCCTGAGGAGAAAAAGGGTAACTGGTAATGGAGAGCTTTGTTATGTGGGGGGCTGAACTAGATATCCAGCCAGAAGCTGAAATGCCCAAAGTGTACCCAGGAAACCTGGACTGAAATCCCTGCTTTCTCATTTGGCCAAATTGTGTGAACCTAGGCAAATATTTTCACTCGGAAGTCTTTGAGCGGTCAATTTGAACACACTGCAGTAGTTCAGTTCAGGATGTGAGAGGCAACAAAAAAAGGCCCTTCTGTATAGTTTAATAGGCATTAATGTTGCTTTACATGTGACAATAATATTAGTGTATAATCAGTGCACATGAGAAACTTCTCTTTCTTGGCTGATTCATAGCAAAACTGTCAGGGCATGTTATGTCAAAAAATTATTATTTTCAATAAATGTCACTCCATGCACTGATATAACCTGATACATTACTCTGAAGCACTTTTTGAAGAAAAAATCTTTATTTAATCCTACAGAGTTTTTATAGATTTTGCTTGACATTAGTTGTGGGATTTCCATGTCTAAATCTTGAAATAGTTCCACCCCGGCTTTGCCCTTAGGTGTCACCCCCTCGGCCTTAAGAAACTCTGAATAGATCCACCGTAAGGGCTGATGAAGAAAGTGAAAAAATGAATAAAGTTGGAAGGAGATGGGGGGGGGGTCACACATCCCCCCAACTGTGGCGGAGTGGGAGACCGATCTTGATTAGTGCCACCAAGTGGAAAATGTTATATATGACAGCAGGGGCAGCAAGAAAAAATGCTACAAAATATGGTCCCCCTGGGAGAAATACAGGAACACAGGCAAAGAATCAGTAGCATGTGGGTCGGGGAGCTCAGGCGGCGGCTTCTGAATGAAGAAGACTAAAAGTCTAAACAGACTGTCTCATTGGATCAGCCCTAACTAGGTGGCAACCTACCAGATTTAGACTGAGAGAAAAATGGTGTACTGACCCTAAAACAATGTTACGTGTCATTCTATATTTGACCATTTGAATGTATGTGCTGGTCTTTCAGTATATGTGATTTCATGAGCTGGTTTAAGAAAGATTTTTTTTTTTTAAGTTTGAAGGGGGTTTAAGGAATAAAAGGTTCGTTTGGGAAAGTATTTTTACGTTGGAAAAACAGGGATTCCTGAAGAGATAGATTAGAAATGTGTGCAAAATTCTAATAATGAACTTTACTATTCACTAGTCTTTTTTCTTTTGAGCAGTAACCTGCCCTTGAAACATGAGTGAATAAATACCTGAATTTGATACAACTTCACTATAGTTGTGACACAGTGAATTATACTGCATCTGTTTCAGTACTACATAATAGCATAATGCCCACCCTAGAGGGCTCCATAGAACCCACCACTGTTTGCCCTCAGAAGTCCTGGAAGATGTTGTTCAGCTGTTCATTTTCTCTGCACGGCAAGCAGCACTGAGGAAAAATAAAGACAATATTGCTTATGGGATTTAGAATCTTTGAATGGGTGACGAAAGGCAATCTGCCTCGCCTCCCGGCTTCCATACATTACTCTGTGATTGGCAGCCTCAAAAGAAACACAGTGCCAACAAGAAAGCTAAGAAATAGAAAGGTGTTAAGAAGGAGATAAGGGTAAGTGTGGGTGCCAGGCAGTTGGCAGTGTGGACGATTAGCTACAAAATAGGAGCTATACGTGAGGCACTGAGGAACGAGGGGGGCATCAAAGTGTTTGGGGGAAACAAGAACTGCCAGGGAAAAGAAAGATTAACTTCTAAATGGATATCGGGCATAAAAAGATGTTAGGAAATGCGGAGAGGGTGGAAATCACAAAACGGTCAAGTGCACCGATCATCCGATTAAGCAGAAGATGTTGTTCTGCTGAAGAGACTACAATATGTATATCACATTTTCAAGAAATATCGCAACTAGATAAATGCCTGTTGATAATATGCAAAAACACAGATAGAGACAGCACTTTGTTATTCCTAAAAAATACATGAATGTAAAGTAGAATGTGCCTTACTGTTTGGCTATCACATAGCTTACTCTCATATCACACTACAGGGCTGCTACATACGATAAGATGATAATGGAGGAAAACATAATTACTTATATATATTGCAAGTTACCTTGGAGCTGCATGACCTTCTAAAGGTGCCAAGTTTGCCTTCTCAGTAGCATTCGTATTACATGGAGTAACACCGGTCATAAGAATGCGATCCGCTTTTTATTTATTTCTGTGTAAATTACCCTTCTAATTCTTTTTGCTATTATCATATTTATTTTTTATTTTTTGATAAACAATGCTTCAGAAGTCAATATTTTTTCAGAATTAATTATTAGAGCACTCTACTATTTGAGATGGGCAGCTAAACCTTGAGCCAAGCTTGTCAGCAAACAGCAAGACATCACTCGCAGTGAACACAAATCCTACTGCTAGATTTGCCTATGTTAGGCTCCCTTCATTTCGACTGTGCTGGTGTTCAGTACTTAGGGTGCTAATTGTATGCCACATCTTGGCAAGCGTATGTAAGTGAACCACCGGTGCTTGCCCTAATCAACACCACATATCTGGGCAAGCACATACGAAAACATAAAAAATGATGTATGGGAAATGATCAAACTAGTTTTCTGTAGGAAAAAAATCAATTAATCCCTACATATGGGAACCTAGTCCCCAGGCTTATTTTAATAATTTAACCACTCACAAATCCGCCCCTTATTGACTTTCACAACAAAACTTTATATTTTCTTGAAAATAAATAAAAAGAAAAAATAAACAAAAAATATAAGGATCAAAAAACATAACAATCATTAATAATTCATGATTCCTTCCTACCCATACAATCTAATGATGGATGCAAACAAACACCGATACATATGCAATCTGTATAAGAGATAATTCTGTACACACAAATGATGGATACTTCCAACCTCTACTGTGTCCAAAAAGTGTGTATCTGTGAATCTTTACATGCAATTTTTGATCCGTCAGACTTCTCCAATTGATGTGGTTGACGCGTTTGGGCCTACTGAGTCGGACCGCATCAGGATAGGGGCAAAAAAGAAAGACCGCCTACAAAACAATATACTGAAATCAATACATCAAAATACTCTAAGTTACTCACCATAGGTGCCACAATTCCCATGCATTGGACTGTGCACACACTTCAAGGAAAAACACATGAGAATGAGAACCACGTAAAAACATATTAAAACAGAACAGAACCTCATGTTAGAAAATAGCGCCTCTGTGGACTACAAGGAGAAATTAAATAAAGCCACCACCTGTGTGAAACTAATGTCATCCATATCACCTGGTGACCCAACACCCGTGCAAAAAACCTAAGTGAGACAATGAAAAGGAGTATGCCAAAATTCCATGGCCATAAGGTCTCTGCACAATGAGGGGGCAAGTACTCAGAATTATCTATACAGCCATAAACCGGGAAAACCTCCTACTGATGCTCCACACTACGTGTCTCCAAAGGGGTCTGGTAAAAACCCAAAAGGGAAACAAAATCAAGAAACTGTGCTGCGCCCCCGCATGATTAAAAGGCAGAGGAAGAAGAAAACAAATTACCTAAAAGGGCTAAAGTACGCTCCTCCAAGTGAGCACTCTCAAAGGGGCTTCGAAACGATAGCCAAACTTTCCCTTTGCCAAGCTTACAAAGGCTTTGAAACGTTAGCCTTGCTTCAAGTTCAAACAATCACTTTGCGGGCGAAAGAAAAACTGGTAAAATTGCCAGCACCTGACCAAGGCCCGCTAGAGGACACATACCTAAAACTACAAAGGAGGCGATATCCCGGTAAATACTTTGAGTATACCGCATCTTACCAAGCAATCCCAATAATGGAGTGTAGGGAATGTAACAACTCACCTCCATGGCTACTAAATGAATATTGTTGTTTTGAATAATATAGGGGTCAATACGATGGCGGGCGGACGTGAGTCTGCCCGCCATTGAGGTGGTGACTGGTGAGTGGGACCGGCTGCCTGTATGGTGACGGTTCCGCACGTAAAATTACGATGCGACCTCCACAGTGGCAGTCTCATCTTGCATGTTTACCATTGCTGCAGTACCCACCGTAATAGTAAAAATGCATGTGGTGCCTTTCCCTGCACTACGTGGCAGGCACCACATAGTGGGAAATGCAGGGGGTACCATGGGTACCCCCCAGTGTGCATCCACCTCCCCCCAACACAAGGGGGGCCCGCAACAGGCCCCCAAAGCCAATCCCCGCCAGCCTATCAATTGCAGTTTGTCATCCACGGAAAGGCTGGCTGCGGCCAGCATCCTAATCTGGCGGATGGTGCCTGCTAGGCACCGCCACCATTTTACTGATGCTGACCGCTCTGCCAGGCAATCGTAACGATTGTCATTGACAGATCCGTGGCGGGCGGTCTTTGCCCCCACATGGTTGCAGTCATATTCCCCCTGGCGGGCGGAAAACTGTTTTCCGATGACGGAAGGTCTGCCACCACACTGCTGGCGGTGGCGGGCCTTACCCCATCGTAATGACCCCCATATTTGTAAAAATATAGTTTTGTAATTATTTCATGTGCTTTATTTATTATTATAACTTTGGGGGTTAATATTGTTGGTATAATTGTTATTAAGTTTATACAATATAGTTTGCACTTTTAAGTGATTTCTTTTTTTTAAAAACATGTATCAGTACTTTATAGTGTTGTAACAGGTTGATGTGTATGTAGGAGGAGAGGGTGGGATGTTTTTTAAATTAGAGATCATTTTAATTTTTTTTATATTCAATCATTTAATTTTGATTATCATTCATGTATGTTATTTAATTGTTATATGGTATTATGAATTTTAAATTGTAATTAAAATGATATTTTTGTTTTATGATTAGTAAGTTATATTTCAGTATGGGTTGTTGAGTTTGTAGGGGTGTTAGGTGTGAAGTGAATTACATTATAAATATTTGAAAAGCAATGTTAATTAGTTTTCGATTGTTATTTAATTATGTATTTGATTCTTCTATATTTACATAGTTTATAGCAATATATTTAAGTTATATTTTAGTTGCAGGTTGCTGGGTTTGTAAGGGAACATGGTGGAAAGCTAAATAAAATTATATATTTTTTTAATTAAATTTTAAAAATGTTTTCGTAATTGATACTATTTGATTATTACTATGTAAATTAATTAAACTATTAACTATTGTGAAATTGTACTGTTTTATTTCTTATAATGTATATTTGACCTTTTATGTGTTTATTTCTCTTGTTTTATTTCATGCTGTGTCATTTTTAGGTGAGTAGGTTGGGGAAGAAATTAATTATATGATACATTTATTTCAATGTATATGTAATACATGGATTGCTAGTTGTGTATACTTTTATTCTACTTATTATTTAAAAAGGCATATTTAATGTTGTGACATTTTGTTTGTGAAAAGATATTTTCCATTAAAATGTTATTTGTTTTCTTAATTATTAATTGAAATTAAATAAATAATCAATGATTTAATTATTTTGTAATTTTATTGGTAGTTAGGAAAGTTGACATTATAATATGTAATTTAATATTTTCCTTTTTTCTTTTTTAATGTATTTATTGTTTTTCTATTTTCTATTTATTTATTTTAATTTAAATATATATTTTTTAGTCAGTGTTGAATTTTATTTTTGCATTAATAGGACTTATATTTATATATGTAATCCTTTTGAAGTCATACACTTTCACTGCAGTTGCCTAGACTGAAGTGGGTATAATACATTTGAGTTCCCTACTGTTTTAAGACTGGAGTGGGAATAGTAATTCTAACCTTCTGAAATCCAATGCATATCCTACTTTTCCCTAAACTGGAATGGGAATAGTAAATCTTACCCCTCCAAAGACCAACAGTTGGAATGGGAATAGTAATAGTAGCCCTTCTGAAGACTGACACTTCCCTACTGCTACTTAAACTGGAGTGCAAATGGTATAGCTAATCGTTCCAGATTTCGTAATATTGATAAAACAGTTTTTATATTATTATTTATTTATTTTTATATTTAATATTGTGTTAATATGAATTACATTTTCTATTTTTTAATGTCCTTTGTAGCAAATGTGTTTTTTGGGGCTCCAATAATTTGCTCTTTTATAGATTGGTGAAGTTAATATATTTGTTACTGAACTGTTGTTTTTTATTTGTTTGTTTTTTATCATTCCTATTTATGTGTGTATCTATATATATATATATATATATATATATATATATATATATATATATATATATATATATATATATATATATATACAGCCAAGAACTCTCCGAACCTCCACAGCAGCACAACAGCAACAGCAGCGGCGAACAGAGGGAAACAGACCCCGATAGCGATGGCAGGTAGATTTTATTGTCCTACTCCGTGACGCGTTTCGAGCACAACCGTGCCCTTGTTCAAACACTAAGAGCCATTCTGCCATAACATTTTTAACCTGCTGGGTGCACACCTTCCTGTGTCACTTGACCATGGGCATAGAAGAAACCTTCCTCAATATTGTAACATTATTCAAATGCAGAAATAGAAAATATTCGTTTTAACGTACAAGCAGGAAAATGTAAACATTCTGTTATGAAGAGACTAAAAGTATGATAAAATGACATCTCATGAACAAATGAAAAAATGCATTGGGTTAAAAACGACACCTGTCATTTTATCACTAAAAGATACATTAATAAACACATATCTCTATTCTGTGCAAGATATAAATATGCTAAAATTCCATTGACTAAAATATGTTTAAAATATATTTTAAAAGATTATACATATTGAGGTAAAAGCAGGTTGCACAAATTAATGACACTGTTGCTCTAATAAGTCATAACGCATAATGCAAAACCCTTTCAAATTCCATTCTTAATGACATAATCCGAGATGTTGCCCCACTGCCCAAATGCATATGCTTAGGACACCTCTATATCGGCCTAATTGCTGTCTTTGTGTATCTTGCCTCTTAGTTGCAAAAAACGACTTTCCTATGTTATCAGATAAGTCGAGTGCCTTGCTTGAAAATGTGTCTTCCTCTGCAGAATACATTTGATGTACAAATGTTCAAAGTGCTTTGACGCTTAACAAATTGCAGTCCATGTTCAATATATAAAGTGCTGTATGTGACAGAAAGTGCAATATATCAAGTGCTAGTGCTAACTACAACAAAAGGTACTGAGACCTAAAAAACACCCCCTAAAAATTAACTTACCACAGAAGTGTCTAGAGTGAAATGCGGCTAAAATCCCCTATAAAACCCATAAAAAAAGGTGAATAAAACATTGATATCTCCAAAAAAGTGGTATAATGTAAAAAGTATTCTATTAGTTAAAAACACCTGGAACAACAGTTATAATCCAAAAAGGGAGCACCTGACCTGAAATTTATAGACAATCAAGCATGTCTTCCATTGTGTTTAGTCCATATGGGACCTTGTGTTCCAGCTCCAAAATAATACAGGTTTCGAGTTGTCTTAACAGTTTTTCCCTGTTGCCTCCTCTTCTGAGAGGTGAAATTGCATTAATCACAAAGTTTGTGAGGCAACTCAGATCATTGTCATGTGTGCTTTTAAAATGTCTCGCTACCGGGTAGGACGTATCGTTGTTAACTATAGCCCTGATATGCTGCAATATCCTGACGTGCACCTGCAGCTTGGTACTACCTACATAACGCAAACCGCAGGTGCACGTCAGGATATATACAGCATACTCTGTCCGACAATTGTAATTGCCTTTAATGACAATGTCCTCATTTGAAAATGAAGTTGTGTACTTCGTAATATTAATACCAAACTTACAAGTACGGCAGAAAGAACATTTTAAAAAAACCTTGCCTTGGTTTAAGCCATGTGCCTGAAGTATCTAACTCTGGACTATTCTTTACCAATTGGCTCCGCATGGACTTAGCTTCTCTGTAAGTGATGGTCGGAAGATTGGGAAGACGGGGTCCCAACACCCCATCTGTTAATACAATAGGTAAATTCTTTCTTATGGTGGATTTGATTCTCCTTTCTTGTCTACTGTATGTTGTGATTAGTCTGGGGCTATTTTCCATCTCGACTTCCCTTCTCACTTTTTCTTTGCTTTTCAAAAGCATCTCCTTTGGTCTGCCCTGTGATTTGTTAAGGGTTTGTGTCAGCATCTTGTCATTGTAACCTCTTTCCTTTAGCCTCTGCATGGTATTCTGTGTGCATTTTTCAAATTCATCTGTGGTGCTGCAAATATGTTTGATCCTGAGTATTTCCCCATACGGAATACTGTCTCTCAGATGTTTTGGGTGGCTGCTGCTGGCATGCAGTGTGCTGTTCCCTGCTGTGGACTTTCTAAACAATGTTGTAATTTGTTATTCTCCACCATGATTCTCACGTCTAGAAATTCTGTTGTGGCACTGCTTATCTGGGAGGTAAAATTGAAATTCATTGAATTATTGTTTAGGGTAGCAATGAACTTTCTAGCATTATCCTCATCTTCCTTCCAAACAATGAAAACGCCGTCAATATAACCTAACCAGTACATCACATGTTGATCGTAGAAACCTTGGTGGATTTTCTTTAGGACCTGTTTCTCCCACCAGCCAACATGCAAGCATGCATAACTGGGGGAGAAACAGGATCCCATGGCCACGCCCCTTAATTGCTTCAGGGTATCTTTCACAAAGAGAAAGAAATTGTTGTACAGACACCATGTAACCAAGTTTGAAAGCATTTTGTTATGTTCATAAAACTCATAAGATCTGGTGTCAAGAAAATGTTTCACTGCCTTCAGTCCTACCATGTGATCTATACTGGTATAAAGTGACTCTATGTCCAAAGAAATGAGTAAAAAGCCCTCTTCCCAGGTGATATCTCTGATCTTGTTTAGGAAGTCTCCCGTGTCTTTCACGTAACTTGGTAATTTCTTTACAAAGTCTTGTATGAAAAAGTCAACATATTGGGAGATATGTTCGCTGACACTGTTAATAGCCAATATAATAGGTCTTGCTGGTACTGGCCGGATATTTTTATGAACTTTAGGAATCAGGTACATAATCGGCATCACAGGGAAATCAATATTCATGTATTTGTACTCATTTGATGAGATTAGTCCTTCGCTTTTGTATTGCAGCAGTTGTTTTTTAGACCTTCCTTAGCTTTGTTATCTTCCTTGATGTTTGTTTTCATATAGCAGTCTTCATTGACCAGCTGTCTCTTGGCTTCTGTAATATACTCATTTCTCGGCCATATCACTGTATTTCCTCCCTTGTCTGATATGTTGACAATTATTTCATGATTTTCTCCCAGTTTCTTCATGAGATTAACATATAGTTGGTCCATGAATGTTTTCTTTGTTTTGTTCTTCTTCAGTTGAGCATAAGGTTTTTTGATATCTTCAATTACCCGTTCATGAAAAATATCCACTGAATCTTTGGGCATCATAGGAAGAAAGGTACTTTTAGGTTTAAATGGACTGACACCTGTGCCCTTTTGGCCAATTTGTATTCTTTGTAATTTGACTTGGGTACTGACTTCTGTATTGTCAACTGTTTCCTGTTTCCATTTTCCTCATTATGCAGATCCTGTAATGCCAGCAGGGCCGAAACATCAGAAACTTGGAGATCTGCGGCATTTTCATGATCTATTGCTTGAGTTTGATGATTCCAAACCCGACTTAATTGTAAAAAACCTTTTCAGTTTGAGTTTACGAATGAAGCAAAAAATATTGAGAGAGATATATATGCTGACTGTGGAGGAATAAATTAGCACGGAAAACTTTTACGGCGCTTCTTGTGGGCTGTACCTGTTGATGTTGTGCAATTGACACAGGACTGTTGAACATTCTATATATATATATATATATATATATATATATATATATATATATTATCTACTGGCGGTCGCCAGTAGATAGTTATAGTTAGGACCCTGTTTCCATAGGAAATCCGCAACATTCTATTTGGAATAACTTTGGCGCCGGTCGATGAATCCTCGCGAAATTTTCAAAATAGGTGGGGCGCTACGCTCCGCTCCTACCCTGAAAGTCTCGGGGGGATTCGTCAAGCGGGGGCTGAGAAAAAAGGGGGGTCCCAAAACGCGTTTTTCCCATGCATTTTTCCATAGGACCTTTAGACACAGCTACAGCCCGAACGGCTGAACAGAGTTACTTGAAATTTGGCAGAGAGGTAGTCCTCAGGTCAAGGAAGTGCCTTTTGTAGGTCTGGTGTAAATCTGTTCAGTAGTTCCTGAGAAAATAGCATTTAAATCAATATATATATGTGGGCGGAGCCTAACCACACATCTCATCCTGAGATCTGATTGGCTGTCAGCACTTCATCCAAGAAGTGTTGGCAGCCATCTTGGGACCAATATACATGATAGCACCTCATTAAAAAGCATTGCAGTTAATAGAAGATTTTAAGACTTTAGTTACATTATAAATCATTTGTTGATGGTACCATACTCATTTTAGGAATTGTGGTATGTTCTAAGGTGATTTCACCATGTGAAAAAGCCTTCTGCTGGGATATCATGATTGAGAGAAAAATATTTTCTCATGCTTTTACCACAGAGGTTTGGAAGGTGATCTATAAGCTAAACTGAGAGCTTATTTTCTGTAAATTCACATTATCTTTCTCAGTCATGTGAGAATGAAGTCTGACATTCTCAGTAAAACATGTACATCCAACAAGGGCAGAGACTGTCAGTTGATTCCTTTGTGTTCTACTGCAGCTTTCCAGAGTGTTCCAAAGAACTACTAGAGCGCTAACCGTCCTACTTATGATAAATGTATGGCACACCTGAAGCCATCTTGCTTGGATTAAAGTGGTAACTCTTAAAACATTTAATTTAAAAAGGAACAAAATGAGGTGGTTCATTTTTCCATAAAAAGTATGATTAGTGCTGCATAAAGAAAAATTAGGGCACATTTTGAGTGACTTCTCAAATCCTGGCATGCAGACTGAAACATGCACTTTCAATACCAGCAGCAGTTTTCCCTGGTGAGCAGTAACTTTACTACAGTGATCTAATGAGCAAAAAGAGTGCTAACATTCTGATTTTATGGCAAATGTGTGACACATTTGAATGCCTTCTTGATGGAATCAAAGTAAAAAACTGAAAGTATTTCCTACTGAGGAGACTGCAGTAAATGAGGAAATTAGGAAACTTCATAACAAATAAGTCTCCCAAGATGGCCACCAGAGACAAAAGAGCCCAAATGTAGCCCAAATATCACCCAGATGTAGCCCAAGTATAGCCCAATGACAGAATGTCCAAGAATGTTCTTAAAAACAACTAGAGCACTTACTGTCTTCATTATGACAAAAGTATGGCACACCTGAAGCCATCTTGATTGGAATAAACTGGTAACACTTAAAACATTTAATTTAAAAAGGAACACAATGAGGGGGTTCATTTTGCCATAGAAATTATGATTAATGCTGAAGAAAGAAAATGAGGGCACATTTTGAGTGACTTCTCAAATCCTCTTCTATTTCATTAAAAAATTCTGACATGCAGACTGAAACATGCACTTTTAATACCAGGAGCAGACTTCCATGGTGAGCAGTAGTTTTACTACAGTGATCTAAAGAGCAACTAGAGTGCTAACATTCAGAATTCATGGCAAATGTGTGACATATCTGAATACCTTCATGATGGAATCAAAGTAAAAAACTGAAAGCATTTCCGACTGAGGAGACTGCAGTACATGAGGAAATTAGGAAACTTCATAACAAATAAATCTCCCAAGATGGCCACCGGAGACAAAAGAGCCCAAATGTAGCCCAAAATCACCCAGATATAGCCCAAATATAGCCCAATGACAGAAGTGTGCAAAACACTTATTATTTTGTGTTTTTGCAGTGTTATATAGTGCAGACTTGTCAGGTATTGGAGTGCTTTACATGAGCATTGGTTACATCACACAAGAACAAATTCATTTTGGTTGTAGACATGGGGAGACTAAGTGATTTGACCAGAATCACAGAATGTCGAGCTGAAACAGAAACTTCAACCTGGTTCCCCAGTTGCAAAGTCTGCAGTTCTGGAAGTAACACCACATCCTCTCCCCTAAGTGCAACATTTAACCAAGTTGTCAACTAGATAAAAAAACATAAAGATAACAAATAATTTAAAAGTGCTTTGTCGCTATTTGAAAACTCAGAAAATATGTCCTTATTTTAGTCTTTTAGAGCACTAACCATAATTTTGATGCCAATAAGACCCTCTCATATATGTAATTTCTAAAGGAATGCTCTAGGTATTACAGTTTTGATTACATCAAGATGATGTCAGGCGCTCCACACTTTTGTAATAAATATAGAATGTTAGCAATCTAGTTGTTCATTAGGATACTGTTGAGAGGCAGAGGCCAGGGGCACGGACTCTGAAAATTGAAGGCAGGTAGGAGGGTGCAAAGGCAACAATTTAACCACACTGAGCAGGCAGGAAGGGCCGTGGAAGCACAACAGACTATGGAGGGCAGTGGAAAGGGGGGCAGGGGCAACAAACCAACAATACAGGATTTGCAAGAGAGGCTGTGGCAATGTAATAGACCATTGTGGGCAGAAGGGAGAGGCAATGGTAGTACAACCATACATGCCAACAGACCCGATTCAGCCAGGAAACGTCCAATGTTTTTAAGCGCAAATGGGCTTTATTTGATCTGTCTCCTGTCTACAATATCCCCTTTTTCAATCTAACTCAAAGGGGAAAATCAATACCCCAGTTTTTTTTCAAAATCTCCCTCTTACCAAGTTCAAAATGTTCGCAAGTATGGTACATTGGATCATGGAAGGAAATGGGATAGGGACATGGACTTGGATAACAGAGGACAGGAGGGACATGGAGAGGTGCACCAAACTGACCCTGCAGGGCAGGCATCAGGGCTTGCAGCAGCACAATACACCACACAGGGCATGCAGGACGGGAGTGCAGCACAACAATCCATAGAAAGCAAGAGGGAGGGGACAGGACCATGCACATGGACAACAGAGAACAAAGGGGCAAGAGGCAATGGTAGCTAGCTGACCATAATGGACAGACAGGAGAGAAAGCTGCAGCATAACAGACCATAAAGGGCAGGAGGGACGGATCAGGGGCATTACAATGGAACAGACAAGCCAGGAGGGAGGGAGTAGGGTTCTGCACATGTAAACAGAGGGCTGGGGGTAAGGGGGCAGGGCAGGGCAGGAGTGTGGTTAACAAGTGATTATGCACCTGTGTAAAATTAGGGAAGTGAGATAAAACCACACGAGTAGCCAGCATTTGACTTGGTTGAATAATGAAGGAAATCGACGCTGTGGCGCGTTTTTGAAACACGCAGAGGAGTTTGGCTTTTTGAAAGAGATTGCAGTGTTTTAAACATGAAATGATTCAAATGTCACGGTAAGCGTTGGCTCACGCGCATCAGCGTAAGGTTAGTTAAAGCAGGGGGATAATTGTAGGAGTATTAGTGATGAAATACTGCTCACATTTCAATCTTGCAACAGAGGGATTATTTAGAGCCACGAGGGTGCCAGATATATAGAGGCAATGGGGAGCGGAAATGGGCATGTTGATAATATAATGATAACCATGTTTCACTGTATAATTTTGTTTTGTTGCATTAATTAGCAAAGATGACGGTATTAGTCACTTAAACATGTAATTTTGCATTCTAGATACCCCTGACGAAGGGATTTTATTCCCGAAATGCATTGGGTGTTTTTAATAAAGTGGCATTTGGAAATCAGAACGCCTCCTATGTTCCTTGGGAATGAGTAAAATGGATTGAATGGAAAAGTGAAGAAAAAAAGACAAGGAGAAAATTATGGATAAATTGTAAAGCAAAGAATAAGAGTATTTGATTGATTGGATTCATTCCAGTATGCGGCTGTGCATCTTGAAGTAGCACCGAAGCAGGTGTTAAAAGTGTTCTGTTAAGCTGCGTCGCGCAATTGGACGGAGCGCGAATCATGCTTGCACGCCAAAACAATTTAAAAGAGTACATGACTTCAAGTTTTGAGTACGCCGGTGTGCATCTCACTACCTCATTGATGTTCATAAATTGATACCGTCCGCTTGTGAGTTTGCACCCTGAGTTAATCAGCATGAGTACAAGGATAAAAGATGAAAGTATCAATGGCATGGGAAAATTAGACACTGAACGCAGGAGTTTGTTTTCGGCCATAAAGAACTGCTATCTAATAAACGAAATACTTACAGGATCATGTTACTAGTGGTATATGAACAGTTAAAGAAGTTGAACTGCATTGTGATATGTTCTCTAAACTGATGAGTTCATTGACGCCAATAATATAAAAGACTTCCTCGTTGGTTTGAAAATAAGCTGGAATAGCGAGACAGAGACCCTGGGTGTTGGTGGGATTTGTAGTGCCACGATTGTATCACGTGAGTGGGTTTGAGGTGTTCGGCATCGTTAGTCTGTTTTCAGTGTTCGGCGGACTCGTAGTGTGATTAACAAGTGATTATGCACCTGTGTGAAATTAGGGAAGTGAGATAAAACCACACGAGTAGCCAGCATTTGACTTGGTTGAATATTGAAGGAAATCGACGCTGTGGCGCGTTTTTGAAACACGCAGAGGAGTTTGGCTTTTTGAAAGAGCTGGCAGTGTTTTAAACATGAAATGATTCAAATGTCACGGTAAGCGTTGGATCACGCGCATCAGTGTAAGGTTAGTTAAAGCAGAGGGATAATTGTAGGAGTATTAGTGATGAAATACTGCTCACATTTCAATCTTGCAACAGAGGGAATATTTAGAGCCACGAGGGTGCCAGATATATAGAGGCAACGGGGAGCGGAAATGGGCAAGTTGATAATATAATAATAACCATGTTTCACTGTATAATTTTGTTTTGTTGCATTAATTAGCAAAGATGACGGTATTAGTCACTTAAACATGTAATTTTGCATTCTAGATACCCCTGACAAAGGGATTTTATTCCCGAAATGCATTGGGTGTTTTTAATAAAGTGGCATTTGGAAATCAGAACGCCTCCTATGTTCCTTGGGAATGAGTAAAATGGATTGAATGGAAAAGTGAAGAAAAAAAGACAAGGAGAAAATTATGGATAAATTGTAAAGCAAAGAATAAGAGTATTTGATAGATTGGATTCATTCCAGTATGCGGCTGTGCTTCTTGAAGTAGCACCGAAGGAGGTGTTAAAAGTGTTCTGTTAAGTTGCGTCGCGCACTTGGACGGAGCGCGAATCATGCTTGAATGCCAAAACAATTTAAAAGAGTACATGACTTCAAGTTTTGAGTACGCCGGTGTGCATCTCACTACCTCATTGATGAGGAGCAGCAAGATAGCCATGGAGGTCAGGCAGGATGGGCACTAGAAGCAAGACACACCATGAAGATCAACAGTGAGACTGTGATGGCATACACACAGACCATGGATGGAAGGTGGGAGGGGGTCAGGGGCAGCTAACTGACCACACAGGGAAGGTGGGAGGGGCCATGGCAGCACAGAAGACCATGCATGGCAAGTGGGAGTGTTAGTGGCAGCACAATGGCTATGATGGGCAAGAAGGAGGGTGCAGGGGCATACACAAAGGACGATGGAGGATAGAAGGGAGGGTCAGGACCTGTGCACAGACAAGAAAGTTCAGGGGAAGGGGCCTCACAACAGACCACACGGGGCAGGCAGGAGGAGCAGTTGCAGCACAACAGACCAGGGAGGGCAGAAGGGTGTGGCAGTACAATGGACCATGTAGGACAGGAGGAAGAGGATAGGGGCATGGCATGTGGACAGGCAGGGTGGAGGTGGCAGGGTCAGGTTACAGTCATCTGACAATGCTAGGCAGGTGGGAGGGGAGTGGCAGCTCAACAGAACACTCAGAGTAGATAGGAGTGGCAGGTCCATGGGACATGGTGGGCACAAAGGATGGAGCAGGGGCATGCACAAAGACATCGGAGGGCAGGGGGAAGGAGAATAGGGGCAGCAAGCTAAGCACAGAGTTTAAGCAGGAGGTCAATGATGGGGCATAGAATTGGGCAATGGAGGGCAGGAGGAGTGGACTGGTACATCATACTAAATTGAGGGCAGTGGCAGCACATCAGACCATGCATGGCAGGAGGGAGGAGGCTAGTCCATGGATTCACACAACAGAGGATAGGGAGGAGGGGGATGGGGCAGCAAGCTAACTGTTCAGAGAAGGCGGGTATTAGGAACTTTATTGTTTTTAAAACATTGTGTCTGTGCGAACTACTTAAAATATGAACAAGTATGCAGCATAATCTCACTTTTATTCAGGAAGAAGAGGACGTTTGTGACTGTGACTCCGGGCTCACTTGGCAGAAACACCCCCTGACCCTCCACCCCCTATCGCAAAATGTAATGCCCGTGAAAAGGGTAGGTGAACACAGTGTTATATAGAACATAGTCCTGAGAGCACGATTGAAAATGAAAACTAGATATAGTGTATGGTATAAACTATGCACCAAAAAGTGTGATATAAAATGAACCGGGCGTGAAATATAATATGCAATACATTGTGCGCAATTACAGATTCATTGGATAGCGCGAGATAGCAGAGGCACTAGCGCGTGCTATGCGATATGCGCCTTGGAGTGTAATATGCACAGGGCAGTGTTGTGTAACCTAACTAGTCTCTAAAGTTGTAATATAAAATATGTGCTGGGGAGTGTAATGTTGCATATGCCCTGTGACAAAGATATGGATGCCAGATTGTAATATGTATGGCATAGCACTGTGCGTTATAACATAGGCATCGAGGAAGGCACGTTAGATGGGGCAATATAACCCGTGCGAAGACAAGTGTGGCATGACATATTCACGGGGTGGTGTTACAGTGCACATGGGCTAGAGAGTGTCATAACATATGCACTAGCTAGTGGAATACAACACAGAGGTGTGTGGCACTCGGCAGGCAATGGTGGGTGTAACACAGCATTGGGCTCTGTCAGGATCGCACTGTGACTCTCAAGTGATGTTCGTCCCCTTTCCAGAGAGTAAAATAAAAAGTATTACACATCCGGCAGTGGATGTGTGTTTTATTAACCGTGAGGGGGGTTTCTTGCATAGTTTTGGTCGAATTTTTGTCGAATCCCCTTTGAATGGCTCGGTGTGCATGTGTATTAAATGTGCCCGTCAATAGCTACCCATGTTTGTATAAATAAACGACAAGGGTGTCTACCGGGATTAGGCACGGTAGGGCATCAGACATGTCAGAGCTTCGATAGTAGTGTAAATACATTCCACGTGGATTCATTGCATGCATAGTCGCCTTTTAATGAATATCACGCAAATTGTCATGGTGATAGGTACGTACGGTTTGTCCAGCATGTCCTAGGTGTGTCTATAAATATATATTTTTTAAAAATAATAAAAAATAGTGGCCGGCCCTGGGGATTGGGGTAAAAAAAAATATAATTAGGAGACAGGCCCTGGGGGATGGTGTCATCAGGGCCAATAAATTAGAATAAGAAGGGGAACCACACAGCCCCCCTTCTTGAAAAATTAAAATAAATAAAAGACTGGCATCGTGCCGGAGGCCATGCCCCCTCCGTGCAGCACTCTGCAAACGCGCCCCCAACAGGCATCTCCAGTATGCGCCAGGGAGCTGCGCTGCAGACAGGTGTTCTGAGGCCAAGCCCCTTTTTACACCTCTCTGCAACGCAGCACTGTGGCGCTTACTGGAGGTACCTAGTGGTCTAGTTTGACCCTAGGGACCCTTAGGATTCAAGGGGACTTAATCTCTCAACTTAGAACAGCCACAGGGCGCGTTTACACAGTGGTGAAGGGAGGGGACGGGGCCTGAGGTGACGTGTGCAAACACGCACTATGGCACGTTTTAAATTGGGGATATAATTTCCCTTCAATACTGAGGGCCCCTGGGGGCTAACTAGCCCACCAAGTGCTTCCAGTAAGCGCCACTGAGCTGCATTGCATAGAGGTGGTCCAGGCCGTGCCACTTTTTACACCTCTCTGCAACGCAGCTCTGTGGCACTTACTGGAGGTACCTAGTGGGCTAGTTAGACCCTAGGGACCCTCAGGATTCAAATTAACTTAATCTCCCAACTAAAAACGGACAGAGGGCGTGTTTACACAGTGCTGAAGGGAGGGGACGGGGCCTGAGTTAACGTGTGCAAAAACGCCCTGTGGCCTGTTTTAATAGGTAGTTTTAATCCCCATGCCCTATTATATACTAGGGGCTTACAGAGGAGGTCATGCTAATCACAGGGGGACCCCAACGCATAATGTTCCCTAGTGTATGTAGGTGTTTTCACTGTATTCTAAGTGTCTTTTAACATAGCACTGGCTCTAGGACTGGTTAGTCAGACTCAGTTACCACCAGTATCCGTCTGAAAAAGTTGAGGGTACAGGATGATTTTGCAACAAGGCTTCTTTCTGCTCTTCTTTTTGTTCTTTTTGCACGTTATCCTTCTTCCTGCACTTATCTTCGTATTTGAGGACTTCTGTTGCTTCTTTCTGCACTTCTTTTGTTTCTTTCTGTGCATTTTTTCTTCTTTCTTCACATGTCCTATCTCTGAAGGCATAGTTAGAAATTAGAATTTAAAAAACCTTTGAAATTCACAGAAAAAAACATAGGTTTCAGGCACGTTATAGTTAGGAATTAGCATTTAAAAAACCTCAGAAATTCACTGAAAAAACCATAGGTTTCAGGGGTGTTATAGTTAGCTGGACTTTTCACTTGTACAAAACCATTGAAATTCCCCCGGTATAGTTAGTTCAGCTAACTATAACTCGCGCGCCCGCAATGCACTGCTGATGACGTCACATATTACATCACTCATGACATGGTCAGTGACATCACTCATGACATCACTGATGACATCTCAAATGACATCACTGATGACATCACTGATGACATCATCCTTGTGATAGAGTAGCAGACCTCCTCTCACCCTAATATAACCTTTGATACACACATTCAAAAATAGAGACTAAAATTTTCAAAACAATGGACATACCAATACCAGTTACAACAACCTCTTCAGTAATTCTAAGATCCACATACACATCCACTCATTCACCAACAGTCCTATACAGTCACTCATACATGAACTCACTCATCATATGTACTCATACACCTATACATCCTGTTACACAATAACACTCATCCATAGAGTTACTCACACACATAGTCACTCATGCTAATAAAGAATCTAACATACATTTACTTGCATATACAGTTATACACACACCACCACACTTACTTCTACGGAAACTTACACATACTTAGTCTTTTAAACAATCACTTATAGAAACACATACTTATTCATACAGGAACTCTTTCAATCTCTCACTCTCACATATACTCACATATATACACCAATAGTCACATATACTAGTTTAAAACATATGTAGTTACTCATAAAGACACTATTGAGACAGTCATTCACTCACTAACACACCCATACACACACTCATCCACCCATACAGTCCTGCACACATGCTGTGTTCAACACATACAAACAGTGAGTCACTCATTCAGGCACCTATGCACTACGTAATACCCCCCACTGAACCATGCAGACACTCAGACTGATACTCAAAAAACCAACTAATAACCTATATAGACACCCATGTAGCTACTCACCAACCCATGCAGCCACTTATACACAAAGTGAGAGACTGATACAGATATTTACATATTTAAACATTACTCACTAAGCCATGTATTCACTATGATACACTTAATCAGTCAGTTACACAATCAATTTTTCAAAAACAAATCATCCATTTAGACACTTTTATACCCATTTATTCTGCCATCGACCTTGAGATATACATATATAAAACATATTTAATTTTCAGAAAAACACAAATTCACTGGATGATGTCATCAGTGATGTCATTTGAGATGTCATCAGTGATGTCATGAGGGATGTCACTGACCATGTCATGAGTGATGTAATATGTGACGTCATCAGCAGTGCATTGTGGGCGCGCGAGTTATAGTTAGCTGAACTAACTATAACGGGGGAATTTCAATGGTTTTGTACAAGTGAAAAGTCCAGCTAACTATAACACCCCTGAAACCTATGATTTTTTCAGTGAATTTATATATATATATATATATATATACATATATATATATATATATATATATATATATATATATATATATATATATATATATATATATATATATATATATATATAGATATAGATATATATCCAAACGATTCAAAAACGCATCAAATACGCTCTCAGGCAAACAAGACAATTGTCCTGTTTGCCTGAGAGCGTACTTGATGCTTTTTTGAATCGTTTGGATACAGTTTCCGGTTTGCTTCGCCGGAGTGTACGCCACTCTTCACGGGTTCACCGGAGTTCTGAAGGAGCGACTTTTCTGTTGAAAAAAAATATATATATATATATATATGTATATATACATATATATATATATTACCTACTGGCGGTCGCCAGTAGGTAGTTATAGTTAGGACCCTGTTTCCATAGGAAAACCGCAACATTCTATTTGGAATAACTTTGGCGCCGGTCGACGAATCCTCGCGAAATTTTCAAAACTAATGGGGCGCTCCGCTCCGCTCCTACCCTGAAAGTCTCGGGGGGATTCGTCAAGCGGGGGCTGAGATAAAAGGGCGGTCCCAAAACGTGTTTTTCCCATGCATTTTTCCATAGGACCTTTAGACACAGCTACAGCCCGAACGGCAGAACAGAGTTCCTTGAAATTTGGCAGAGAGGTAGTCTACAGGTCAAGGAAGTGCCTTTTGTAGGTTTGGTGTAAATCTGTTCAGTAAATTCTGAGAAAATAGCCTTTAAATCAATATATATATTGTGAAAAATTAAAATATTACCTTTCACAACGAAGCGCATCATATGTCCTCCATGTGCGCACGGTGTGCGAAGCGCATCGTGCGTACATGGCGCATCTAGCGTAACGTGGGCACGCGGTGCGCGTAGCGCACCGCGTGCCCACCGTGCGTGCACCGCACTAACTGCGTAAAGTGGGCGTGCACGGAACGAACTGCGTTAAGTGGGCGCGCACGCCACGAATGGCGGAAAGTAACTTAGCATTTAAAAAACCGTACAAATTCACTGAAAAAACCATAGGTTTCACACACGTTATAGTTAGGAATTAGCATTTAAAAAACCTTGCAAATTCAGTGAAAAAACCATAGGTTTCACACATGTTATAGTTAGCTGGAAATGTTACTGATAAAAAACCAATGAAATTCCCCCGTTATAGTTAGTGCAGGCAACTATAACTCACGCGACCGCAATCTTCTGCTGATGCTAATACTGTATTTAGAGACTTATTTGCCCATGTCTTCTTCCACTAAATTTTAGCTATACATATATTACAAATATTGTTTTTTTCATAAAGACACATATGTCATCAGCAGAGGATTGCGGTCACGTGAGTTATAGTTGCCTGCACTAACTATAACGGGGGAATTTCATTGGTTTTTTATCAGTAAAATTTCCAGCTAACTATAACATGTGTGAAACCTATGGTTTTTTCCCTGAATATATATATATTCACTGAAAAAACCATAGGTTTCACACATGTTATAGTTAGCTGGACATTTTACTCGTAAAAAACCATTGAAATTGCCCCGTTATAGTTAGTTCAGCTAACTATAACTCGCGCGCCCGCAATGCACTGCTGATGACGTCACATATTACATCACTCATGACATGGTCAGTGACATCACTCATGACATCACTGATGACATCTCAAATGACATCACTGATGACCTCACTGATGACATCATCCAGTGAATGTGTGTTTTTCTGAAAATTAAATATGTTTTATATATGTATATCTCAAGGTCGATGGAAGAATAAATGGGTATATTACTGTCTAAATGGATGATTTCTTTTTGAAAAATTGATTGTGTAACTGACTGATTAAGTGTATCATAGTGAATACATGGCTTAGTGAGTAATGTTTAAATATGTAAATATCTGTATCAGTCTCTCACTTTGTGTATGAGTGGCTGCATGGGTTGGTGAGTAGCTACATAGGTGTCTATATAGGATATTAGTTGGTTTTTTGAGTATCAGTATGAGTGTCTGCATGGTTTGGTGGAGGGTATTACGTAGTGCATAGGTGCATGAATGACTGACTCACTGTTTGTATGTGTTTAACACAGCATGTGTGCAGGACTGTATGGGTGGATGAGTGTGTGTATGGGTGTGTTAGTGAGTGAATGACTGTCTCAATAGTGTCTTTATGAGTAACTACATATGTTTTAAACTAGTATATGTGACTATTGGTGTATATAAGTGAGTATATGTGAGAGTGAGAGATTGAAAGAGTTCCTGTATGAATAAGTATGTGTTTCTATAAGTGATTGTTTAAAAGACTAAGTATGTGTAAGTTTCTGTAGAAGTAAGTGTGGTGGTGTGTGTATAACTGTATATGCAAGTAAATGGATGTTTGATTCTTTATTAGCATGAGTGACTATGTGTGTAAGTAACTCTATGGATGAGTGGCATTGTGTGACAGGATGTATAGGTGTATGAGTACATATGATGAGTGAGTACATGTATGAGTGACTGTATTGAACAGTTGGTGAATGAATGGATGTGTATGTGGATCTTAGAATTACTGAAGAGGTTGTTGTTACTGGTATTGGTATGTCAATTCGTTTGTAAATTTTAGTCTCTATTTTTGTATGTGTGTATCAAAAGTTATATTAGGGTGAGAGGAGGTCTGCCACTCTATCACAAGGATGATATCATCAGTGAGGTCATCAGTGATGTCATTTGAGATGTCATCAGTGATGTCATGAGTGATGTCCCTGACCATGTCATGAGTGATGTAATATGTGACGTCATCAGCAGTGCATTGCGGGCGCGCGAGTTATAGTTAGCTGAACTAACTATAACGGGGCAATTTCAATGGTTTTTTACGAGTAAAATGTCCAGCTAACTATAACATGTGTGAAACCTATGGTTTTTTCAGTGAATTTCTAAGGTTTTTTAAATGCTAATTCCTAACTATAACGTGTGTGAAACCCATGGTTTTTTCAGTGAATTTGCAAGGTTTTTTAAATGCTAATTCCTAACTATAACGTGTGTGAAACCCATGGTTTTTTCAGTGAATTTGCAAGGTTTTTTAAATGCAAATTTTTTTTTTTTCTTCTATTTTTCTAACATATTTTTATTTTAATTTTCTTACCTTTTATAAAGACTATGATTAAATTTTTAAAATTCTTTAATATGTTTTTTTTATATATTTTTTAAAATAAACATGTAAAATTTATTTGCAGTACTTTTTTTCTATTTTTTTTTAAAAAATTTTAGTACGCGTACCGTAAGCTCACGGTAAGCGTACGGTTTACGCAACGTCCGTAATTTTCCTACGCTGCTTGCGTATAGTTACGCAATTTGCGTAGCCGCGCGTACTCCGCGTGCGACGCGTACGCGTGTACGCTACACGCGCACGTTACGCGGAAGTGCCGGGAGTGACTGTTATGCGCATGCGCGCAAGCGCGTGTCTTTTTTACGCGCATGCGCACTTTTGCCGTAAGCGTACCGTAAGCGTACCGTAAGCGTACGGTAGGTCATGTGATCATGAAACACAACTTTTGATTGGTTGAAACTACTTTCAGTTCTAGAACTCTCCTACACCACACCCATTCCCCTCATTTCTGCTTGTGATCCCTTGGGAGAAGGAGCTGGTTTGTCTTTGGGATACGATGGCAGAACAGCAGAGCTCTTCTGAGAGTGAGGCTAGCACTAGCAGCACTGTCTTGAGGCAGAGATCGAGGAAACAAAAGCCCTCTTATGTATGGGATTATTTTACTTTTCCTGAAGGCCAGCAAAAGGTAAATGCACCCTTAGTGACTTGTAAGCTGTGTAAGCGTGTACTTTCTAGAGGTAATCCTAACAGGAAGTATTCCTTTGGGAATCACACCATGAAGAGACACCTCCAGGATGTACACAGAAGGACACATGGTCATCTTTTTGGAGGTAACTCTTCAGAAAGACAAGCCAGTACATCCACAGCAGCTCAGCCTGGACCATCATCTGCAGGGCTGACTCCTTCTTCTGCAGGTCAGGTGAGCCCTTCATCTGTGGGGGGAGAATCTCCTTTTGCTGGCCCTCTGGAAATCAACCCTCGATTTCGGAAGGTTGATATTCGATGCACATTTTGTCAAGATCTAATTTGCTATAGGGAGACCAGTGTTTCCCTAGTGAACAACAAAATAGATCAGCACATTTGTCGCTTTGAATAATTTTCCCATGCTTCCTTTCCTCTGTCCCTGCATGAACACAACGGTTCTTTTAAGAGCCAACCTTATCTTTCATCTTTTTTTTACATATGTTTTTAAAAACTTTTTTTTTTTTTTTTACCGTACGCGTACGGTGCGCGTACCTTTTTTTTATTTTTAAAAAAAAACACTAAAAATCAATTATCACATTACAAGGTCCTTGAGAGACTACAATTATTATTATTGACTTACCATACTCACTCAAAAAAATATTTATTCATTTGTTTTTAAAAAAAATAGTTTTAAAAATGGTTCTAGTTTTCGAAAATTTTCTATATCAATCTGAAAAAAAAGAAAAAAGTATTAATATTTTAAAAACAATTTATAATACAGTACACATATTTACATTTTTTTCCCAAAAATATTTTACAGACTGAAACCTGAAAACCCCACTCGCTTGTAAATACTGTGCATGATTATACATGGCAAGCACATGGGTGTGTGCTAAGAGTCTGCTTCTTCCCCCAAAAACTCGCTCCCCCTTTCCATCTAATGCAACTGTGAAATCACCAGAGCAATACGCAATAAATCTCTGCCTATAATTCCTCTCTGCACACAGAGTCATGTTTTCACATTAGTCCCAAAACGAAATTTCTTTGCCAATTTGAAAGCACACTTACTGCTCTTTTTTTTTCGGGGCAAGTGAAAATCACTTTTACAGATTGACACATTATGAAACCACTTTTTTTGATTTTCTTAAATGCACATGTCCAAACTTCTTTTTCAGACCACCTCCATGTGTAACCTGGGTGGCTGCCTACACTCTAGCAAGGGCAACCAGCCTTAGTGATGCTGAATGTATTTGCATTACAGACTGAAACCTGAAAACCCCACTTGCTTGTAAATACTGTGCATGATTATACATGGCAAGCACATGGGTGTGTGCTAAGAGTCTGCTTCTTCCCCCAAAAATTCGCTCCCCCTTTCCATCTAATGCAACTGTGAAATCACCAGAGCAATACGCAATAAATCTCTGCCTATAATTCCTCTCTGCACACAGAGTCATGTTTTCACATTAGTCCCAAAACGAAATTTCTTTGCCAATTTGAAAGCACACTTACTGCTCTTTTTTTTTTCGGGGCAAGTGAAAATCACTTTTACAGACTGACACATTATGAAACCACTTTTTTTGATTTATTTAAATGCACATGTCCAAACTGTTTTTTCAGACCACCACCATGTGTATTCTCGGTGACTGCCTACACTCCAGCAAGGGCAACCAGCCTTAGTGATGCTGAATGTATTTGCATTACTGAGTCCAACCTCAAACCCTTAAACTATTCTTTTTTTTTCCAGTACACCTTAATTTATTGTGAAAACATACTCCATATTATTTTACATGTTCCTCACATTTAAATTTCTCCCAAAACAGAAAATGATAAACGCAACTACAACAAAAACAATTTCCATTTCTATTATTCATTTCTTAAGTTACCACATACATCCCCTCTCAAACTCTAAACTCACCTTTAAAATTAGTTAGTTGTGAAAGAAATGTGACACTCAAACAGCAGATTATCAGAGCCAGGATCTCTGTTGTGTTCACCTCTCTCCTCTCAGCAGAACCAGATAATGGCAAACTTTCCCTCTATTTTTCCACACATATACATGTAAGTTTCAAATCTCAGTGCTTCCCCCTTTTTTTCAAATGTAATCACACATTTCTATTGGTTGAAAACCAACCCTTTTCCAAAAGTACCCTTCCCCCAACTTGACTTCTGCCTAGTACCCTTCCCCCAACTTGACTTCTGCCTGCTACCATAGCAACAGCTCTTGAAACACTGCTGTGTAGAGTTAGGTCAGAAGTTCACCACACAATGTTTCATTTCCAAAGAGCAAGAGTGCTTGACTTTTCTAACCTAACAGCAAATCCATAGTACTGTTCTTTGGTAACACATTTTTCTGTACCAATACAAAACATGCTTCTATATATTGACACATACAGCCTAGTTTTTAGTGTAGAATGGTATGAAACAGCCAATGGGTTCTTTTTGTTTTAAAAAAATATGTATGCCTCCATTTCCAAACTGTCTTTCTTTTCATATTGCCATTCTACTGAATTACACCTCCTGAGTGCATCCAGTTCTCCTTTGAAGATGTTCACAGTGTGGATTGTAGGGCACAGCTATGTCTTCTGGAGTGAAAAGTATGCAGAGAAAACAGATATGGTGAGAGACCTTGCTTTGCCAAATGTAGACATTAAATGGATTGGTCAGAGAGGGTTAAAGTGGCACCAATTGATGCCATTGGTGAAATCCTTCATGCAAATCCAACACCCTGACCTCATAATAGTGCACTGTGGTGGCAATGACCTAGGCACTTTGACTGGGGTAGGTCTGGAAATGCTTATGAAGGACACCTTTGCACAACTGTTTTCACTTTTCCCTAAAACTGCCTTTGTGTTTTCCAACATATGCCAAAGGCAAAAATGGAACTGGTCCAATCATTTCTGTCCACAGATTGACAAAGCAAGAAAGCACGTCAACAAATCTGTTTCTGCTTTCCTCCGGGACTATGGTATGGGTGCCATTTACCACAACAACTTGCGTTATGACATGCAAGACATTTATAGAGGAGATGGTGTGCACTTCAATGATGAAGGGAACAGAGTCTTCCTTTTGAACCTTAGACTCTGCATCGGTACTTACTTGTAGGTACCACTAAAAAAATGACTTCATAAACACAACAGCTCTTTTTAGAGCTCCCTAATATCTAAACTCTTAAATCTGCTTTTCATTTATTTATTTTTATTTTTTTTACCGTACGCTTACCGTAAGCTTACCGTACGCGTACCCCGTGATTTTTTTAAAAATCAATAAATGTTTTTTTTCTACTTTTCTGTCCTTCTTTGACCCCCTTACAAATGTTAGGGGGTCTGTAACTCTCCTCATTGCCCCCTTTTCTTGTTTTCACTCTTTTTTTTCAGAGTGAAATACACAAAATGGCGGCCGCCGCTTCCTGGTTTCGGCCGATTCGAATGTTTACTAAGATCTAAGAGCCAATCAGAATCGCGCTCGCGCACGCCACCGTACGCTTACGGTAAGCGTACGGTAAGCGTACCGTAAGCGGGCTCAGATATATATATTGATTTAAAGGCTATTTTCTCAGAATCTACTGAACAGATTTACACCAAACCTACAAAAGGCACTTCCTTGACCTAGGGACTACCTCTCTGCCAAATTTCGAGTAATTCTGTTCAGCCGTTCGGGCTGTAGCTCGTTCTAAAGGTCCTATGGAAAAATGCATGGGAAAAACGCGTTTTGGGACCCCCCTTTTATCTCAGCCCCCGCTTGACGGATCCCCCCGAGACTTTCAGGGTAGGAGCGGAGCGTAGCGCCCCACCTATTTTGAGAAATTCGCGAGGATTCATCGACCGGAGCCAAAGTTATTCAAAATAGAATGTTGAGGTTTTCCTATGGAAAAGGGGTCCTAACTATAACTACCTACTGGCGACCGCCAGTAGGTAATATATATATATATATACTTGAAGATGAAGGATCAGAAGAAAACAACAGCCAGCCAGGGCAAAAATCTGGATCCCAAAGGATACAATGAGTCACAAAGAAATAAAATATCCAAGAAAGAAGTGACTCAAACAGATAGATTCACCAAAGAACAAAAATATATTTCCACTACAACGTTTCAGCTTCCGCCTTCCTCAGGTAGTACAAGATGGTTTGCTCTGTGGCTGCACAGATGACAGCTGAATTTTCAAAAAGCATCATGAGTGAAGATTCCATTTGGAATGTGGAATCAATGCAGTCCAGAGAGCTCTTGAGATATGCAGTAATCAGGTTGTGTTGTCAGTAATGTTCAGTTCATCTGGATGCAGTGATTTTAAACGGTACATCCAGAAGTTTTCCCTGGAGTCCCGTAGTTCTTCCTTTGAAACATGTTCCACGGGGAAAATCTTCAAATCTGATAGTGAATGATCCACAAGGTTAAAATGATTGGCTACAGGCTGGTCAATTTTCTTATTAATTATTGCAGATTTGTGGTTCCTGAATCGTGTACGGAGGTCATTCACTGTTTGGCCTACATATTGCTTTTTACAGCTTTGCCGTTGGCACTGAATGACATAAATAATGCATGTTGAGCGACATGTAAGATGCTGCCTTATTGCATAGGTCCTTCTCGTAACAGAACTAGTTGCAGATGATGTTTGTAAAAGATATTCACATGTAATGCACCTTTTAGAGTCACAGCAATGAACCCCTGCATTTGTTACAGCTTGCTTGAGTTCAGCTCTCACAATAAGAGATCGTAAATTTGGAGCTCTGCGGTAAGCAATGACTGGTGGTTTTGGAAAAACCTTTTGCAATTTTTCACAAGTGGACAATAAGGGAAATGTTTTTTGCATTATATTTCTGTAGTTAGGAGCTGATGGATGATAGTCAACTACAAATGGAGTTCTGTCACTTTTGTTTCTGCCATTGGTATTCCAAATAAGTGCTTCTCTGGGTATTTGCAAAGACTTGTCAATTTGTTGCTGTATGATATGCAGAGGATAGCCTCGCCTTTTAAATAATGTAGCAAGCTCCTGTAGATGGTCTTTACAGGTTTCCTCATTGCTGCAGATGCGTCTTATTCTGAGTGCTTGGCTGTAGATGATGCTCAGTTTAGTGTGGTGTGGGTGACATGAAGTCCAGTTTAGATGCAAATGAGCATCTGTAGGCTTGTGGTACAGATCAGTTGTAATTTTGTGTTTATGAATGGTGAGTAGCACATCCAGAAAAGGGAGATGAGGATTCTGTTTAGTATTGCTGCTGGTAAATTTGATGGTAGGATGGATATTGTTGATATAAGCTGTAAATTGTTCCAATGTTCTACTTCCTGAATTCCATATTATAAATATGTCATCAATGTATCGTAGCCATACTAGTGGTTTGATGCTAGAAGTAGCAAGTATACAGTTCTCTAGTTTGCCCATGAAGATATTTGCATAGGATGGAGCCATCCGAGTACCCGGTACTCGGATGGCTCCATCCTATGCAAATTGACAAGTCTTTGCAAATACCCAGAGAAGCACTTATTTGGAATACCAATGGCAGAAACAAAAGTGACAGAACTCCATTTGTAGTTGACTATCATCCATCAGCTCCTAACTACAAAAATATAATGCAAAAAACATTTCCCTTACTGTCCACTTGTGAAAAATTGCAAAAGGTTTTTCCAAAACCACCAGTCATTGCTTACCGCAGAGCTCCAAATTTACGATCTCTTATTGTGAGAGCTGAACTCAAGCAAGCTGTAACAAATGCAGGGGTTCATTGCTGTGACTCTAAAAGGTGCATCACATGTGAATATCTTTTACAAACATCATCTGCAACTAGTTCTGTTACGAGAAGGACCTATGCAATAAGGCAGCATCTTACATGTCGCTCAACATGCATTATTTATGTGATTCAGTGCCAACGGCAAAGCTGTAAAAAGCAATATGTAGGCCAAACAGTGAATGACCTCCGTACACGATTCAGGAACCACAAATCTCCAATAATTAATAAGAAAATTGACCAGCCTGTAGCCAATCATTTTAACCTTGTGGATCATTCACTATCAGATTTGAAGATTTTCCCCGTGGAACATGTTTCAAAGGAAGAACTACTGGACTCCAGGGAAAACTTCTGGATGTACCGTTTAAAATCACTGCATCCAGATGGACTGAACATTACTGACAACACAACCTGATTACTGCATATCTCAAGAGCTCTCTGGACTGCATTGATTCCACATTCCAAATGGAATCTTCACTCATGATGCTTTTTGAAAATTCAGCTGTCATCTGTGCAGCCACAGAGCAAACCATCTTGTACTACCTGAGGAAGGCGGAAGCTGAAACGTTGTAGAGGAAATATATTTTTGTTCTTTGGTGAATCTATCTGTTTGAGTCACTTCTTTCTTGGATATTTTATTTCTTAGTGACTCATTTTATCCTTTGGGATCCAGATTTTTGCCCTGGCTGGCTGTTGTTTTCTTGTGATCCTTCATCTTCAAGTATACTGTTTTTGGGATTACAAACTTGTATCCTTCCTGGATCCGATACTCAAGCCAGAAGCAACCACCATGTCAAGAACAAATCTACATCCTAGATATGCGCTGTTCATCCAGGAGAAAATCAGTAAGTGCCAATTTACAATAGCACATTTACAAATCTATAAAAAACTTAACATCTATCCTATGGGGTTGGAGGTTAAGTCTAAGCCTCCTTTTAAACTAACTAGTTGTGAATGGTCCGCTACATGGAATATTTTACTGCATAACTCTTCAATGGCCCTACTATTGGTATCTATTAAAGTAACCATTCAAAAAATGCAGATGCTTAAAGCCAAGCTACAAAAAGAACTGGAACTTTTAAAGAACACAAAATGGTGACTCTGAAGTGGCACACATACTACAGAGGATTGCAGTAGTAAAAAAGATGACTGACAGGAAAGCTATTGAAATTAAATCTGCAAAACTAAAAAGAGATATGTTAAGATTTCATATACCTCCTCTTCCAACTCACCACTTCATAAATCATTCTGATTTGGGAGATTTTCTTGTCAGTGAAAGCCCTGTGAGTAAACAGCATAAAAAGAATAGAAGATTTATAAGACAAAAAAGGCTGCATAGCATCAGTCAGCTACAACCCTTGCAGACATCCGACCCAGTTATTGACTTAACTGGAGGGCTCCTATCACCAGGCGAATTTAACCTCTTGAGCAAAGGCCTCTATTTCTGTCGTGTACCGAAGGACCATAATACTGCCAACATGATGAGAGACCTAAAAACCTTTGAGAGAAGATGCAGACTTGCAGAATACTTTTACAATAATTCTAATGTTGATCTGCCAAGCTACCATCCAGATCCATTTAAGAAGTTCCGCCATCCCAAATCATGGACTCCTCAATGTGGTAGAAATCCTGTCCTTAATACATACATTTTATCCATCAAGAAACTCATCAAGGAATCAACCCCTAAAAGGATTTTTGATAACATCACCCGAGAAGAAAGAAAAGCTCTCCACCTCCTTCAACAGAGAATGGATGTCATTATAAAACCGGCAGACAAAGGTGGTGCAGTGGTTGCCATGAAAGTAAGTGATTATATTGAGGAGGGAATGAGACAACTAATGGATACCAACACTTACAAACCTTCAGAAACTGATCCCACAGAAGACTTGAACAAAGAAATTAAGTACATGGTTGTAAGATACAGGAGCTTAAATCTCATTGATGAAATAACAGCAGATATACTTGTTCATCCCAAACCAAGACCTGGGAGATTTTATATGCTACCCAAAATTCACAAAATGAACAATCCTGGCCGTCCCATCATCTCTGGCAATGACACAGCCACTGAGAGACTATCTTTATTTGTCGACCTGCACCTCCAGCCCATTGTACAGGAACTTCCATCATTTGTAAGATACCAGTCACTTCCTTCAGATTATTGAAAAATTAAACCAAACCTACACATTTGATGATGATACTCTTCTGGCTACATTTGATGTTACATCATTATACACCAATATACCACACGAGGATGGGCTTATGGCATTATCTGAAGCTCTTAATAAAAGAACTGTGAAAAAGCCATCAACAAATGTGCTTACCAACTTTGCAAGAGTTATCCTTAAATCCAACAATTTTACATTCAATGGTAAACACTATCTGCAGATACAAGGGACTTCCATGGGTACTCGGATGGCTCCATCCTATGCAAATATCTTCATGGGCAAACTAGAGAACTGTATACTTGCTACTTCTAGCATCAAACCACTGGTATGGCTACGATACATTGATGACATATTTATAATATGGAATTCATGAAGTAGAACATTGGAACAATTTACAGCTTATATCAACAATATCCATCCTACCATCAAATTTACCAGCAGCAATACTAAACAGAATCCTCATCTCCCTTTTCTGGATGTACTACTCACCATTCATGAACACAAAATTACAACTGATCTGTACCACAAGCCTACAGATGCTCATTTGTATCTAAACTGGACTTCATGTCACCCACACCACACTAAACTGAGCATCATCTACAGCCAAGCACTCAGAATAAGACGCATCTGCAGCAATCAGGAAACCTGTAAAGACCATCTACAGGAGCTTGCTACATTATTTAAAAGGCGAGGCTATCCTCTGCATATCATACAGCAACAAATTGACAAGTCTTTGCAAATACCCAAGCACTTATTTGGAATACCAATGGCAGAAACAAAAGTGACAGAACTCCATTTGTAGTTGACTATCATCCATCAGCTCCTAACTACAGAAATATAATGCAAAAAACATTTCCCTTACTGTCCACTTGTGAAAAATTGCAAAAGGTTTTTCCAAAACCACCAGTCATTGCTTACCGCAGAGCTCCAAATTTACGATCTCTTATTGTGAGAGCTGAACTCAAGCAAGCTGTAACAAATGCAGGGGTTCATTGCTGTGACTCTAAAAGGTGCATCACATGTGAATATCTTTTACAAACATCATCTGCAACTAGTTCTGTTACGAGAAGGACCTATGCAATAAGGCAGCATCTTACAGGTCGCTCAACATGCATTATTTATGTGATTCAGTGCCAACGGCAAAGCTGTAAAAAGCAATATGTAGGCCAAACAGTGAATGACCTCCGTACACGATTCAGGAACCACAAATCTGCAATAATTAATAAGAAAATTGACCAGCCTGTAGCCAATCATTTTAACCTTGTGGATCATTCACTATCAGATTTGAAGATTTTCCCCGTGGAACATGTTTCAAAGGAAGAACTACTGGACTCCAGGGAAAACTTCTGGATGTACCGTTTAAAATCACTGCATCCAGATGGACTGAACATTACTGACAACACAACCTGATTACTGCATATCTCAAGAGCTCTCTGGACTGCATTGATTCCACATTCCAAATGGAATCTTCACTCATGATACTTTTTGAAAATTCAGCTGTCATCTGTGCAGCCACAGAGCAAACCATCTTGTACTATCTGAGGAAGGTGGAAGCTGAAACGTTGTAGTGGAAATATATTTTTGTTCTTTGGTGAATCTATCTGTTTGAGTCACTTCTTTCTTGGATATATATATATATATATATATATATATATATATATATATATATATATATATATATATATATATATATATATATATATATATATATATATATATATATATATATATGTATATATATATATGCAAAAAAGAAGAAGAGAACTCTGGGTAGTTCCCAAGTTTAGGTGGACGGTAGCTCGTGTACAGAGCACCCTCAACACCAGCGACACTCTAAATTTGCTCACCTCAAATGTCTGCTTTTCTATCAAAGTTTTTAAGCATAGGATTAGCACAATGCTATCCACGCCAAGATAGAAATGCACAAAGTCTTTTGCCATTTGTACAACAAAGTCTTTAAGCATAGGATTAGCACAGTGCTATCCACGCCGAGCTGTAAGACGACAAAAGCCATTTATCACTCCAGGCACAGTATTATAGCTTTGGATTGGTGAAATACCATCCAAGCCAACCTGAAATGAATAAAAGCAACCCCTGACACGTGTTTTGCTGTCATTACAGCTCTTCAGAGAGGTTTAGCTTTGTCCAGACACAAGGGAGCACCCAGTATAAGTCAAAACAATTCCCTTGCAGGCATAGAGTGACGCATAAATTAAGCAAAAATAGAAGAAGAGAACTCTGGGTAGTTCCCAAGTTTAGGTGGACAGCAGCTCGTGTACAGAGCACCCTCAACACCAGCGACACTCTAAATTTGCTCACCTCAAATGTCTGCTTTCCTATCAAAGACTTTAAGCATAGGATTAGCACAATGCTCTCCACGCCGAGATAGAAATGGACAAAGTCTTTTGCTATTTGTACAGCAAATTCTTTAAGCATAGGATTAGCACAGTGCTATCCACGCCAAGCTGTAAAATGACAAAAGCCATTTATCACTCCAGGCACAGTATTATAGCTTTGGATTGGTGAAATACCATCCAAGCCAACCTGAAATGATTAAAAGCAACTCCTGACACGTGTTTTGCTGTCATTACAGCTCTTCACAGAGGTTTAGCTTTGTCCAGACACAAGGTAGCACCCAGTATAAGTCAAAACAATTCCCTTGCAGGCATAGAGTGATGCATAAATTATGCAAAAAAGAAGAAGAAAACTCTGGGTAGTTCCCAAGTTTAGGTGGACGGCATCTCAAATACAGAGCACCCTCAACACCAGCGACACTCTAAATTTGCTCACCTCAAATGTCTGCTTTTCTATCAAAGTTTTTAAGTCTTGTGTCTGGACAAAGCTAAACCTCTCTGAAGAGCTGTAATGACAGCGAAACACGTGTCAGGGGTTGCTTTTATTCATTTCAGGTTGGCTTGGATGGTATTTCACCAATCCAAAGCTATAATACTGTGCCTGGAGTGATAAATGGCTTTTGTCATTTTACAGCTCGGCGTGGATAGCACTGTGCTAATCCTATGCTTAAAGACTTTGCTGTACAAATGGCAAAAGACTTTGTCCATTTCTATCTCGGGGTGGATAGCATTGTGCTAATCCTATGCTTAAAAACTTTGATAGAAAAGCAGACATTTGAGGTGAGCAAATTTAGAGTGTCGCTGGTGTTGAGGGTGCTTTGTACACGAGCTGCTGTCCACCTAAACTTGGGAACTACCCAGAGTTCTCTTCTTTTTTGCATAATTTATGCGTCACTCTATGCCTGCAAGGGAATTGTTTTGAATTATACTGGGTGCTCCCTTGTGTCTGGACGCGTTTCAAAGCTCCTGCTTCTTGTTCACGGACCGGCTGGTTGGAGGCGGTGATAACGTCATCTCGGCAAGCCCCTGTTAAGTAGTAGTTGACTGCCCCCAGGTGGGTTGGATCTATATTCAGTCTGAGGGTATCCTGGGACTTGTAGGAATGAACGTTGCTGCCACATAACCAAAGTATCAAGTATTTCCTGTAGTAGGTAGAGATGAAATTCGGTTTAAGTTTAAAGCATAACTTTGTCTCTTCTGTGTTAAGCGAAATGCAAGTATATCGCTACAGTCCATTCTGTATGTGGTGGTGCAAGCTCCACGACCGAGGCTGGCCGTAATATATTACCAAAAAAATTTCCACACGCTCGGAGATGCACTCAAGAGACAAAAGCGGGCCCCCATGGCTTTCAAGAAGGTCCTTTATTTCATCGCAAACCGGGTTTCATTTCAATTTATGCAAAAAAGGTCGAACGCGTTTCAAAGCTCCTGCTTCTTGTTCACGGACCGGCTGGTTGGAGGCAGTGATAACGTCATCTCGGCGATGAAATAAAGGACCTTCTTGAAAGCCATGGGGGCCCGCTTTTGTCTTTTCGCTTAACACAGAAGAGACAAAGTTATGCTTTAAACTTAAACCGAATTTCATCTCTACCTACTACAGGAAATACTTGATACCTTGGTTATGTGGCAGCAACGTTCATTCCTACAAGTCCCAGGATACCCTCAGACTGAATACAGATCCAACCCACCTGGGGGCAGTCAACTACTACTTAACAGGGGCTTGCCGAGATGACGTTATCACCGCCTCCAACCAGCCGGGCCGTGAACAAGAAGCAGGAGCTTTGAAACGCGTTGGACCTTTTTGGCATAAATTGAAATGAAACCCGGTATGCGATGAAATAAAGGACCTTCTTGAAAGTCATGGGGGCCCGCTTTTGTCTCTTGAGTGCATCTCCGAGCATGTGGCAATTTTTTTGGGTAATATATATATATATATCGCACCAAAACAAAACGCCGGTTTTCAATTTCAATTAAGTGCTTTAATGAGGTCACCGCACATCGTATTATTCAGGCTAGTGCCTGCATGACGCGTTTTGACCATTAGGAACACGGTTTTGTTCGCATAACACGTTGCCAGAAATGCCATCATTTAAATAGTGCAACCAAACAACCAATAGTGCATCACATCAAACAAGGCTAATAGACATAGTAGAAATACTATGGGTCACAATTGCAAGTATGACAAAACCAATTACAATTTCAGTGATGGAAAAGATGCTAATCACATGGTCCTGAGGTAAATATATTCACATCATGGCGTTAAATCAAAAAACATAACAGCATCAAAATCCTAGTAGATGGAAAAATCCCACTCTTCATTAGATAATGATATAAATTGCAAGTGCTAAATTCTCAAAGTGCAAGTGCAAAGAGAAATGCATGACAATTTGGTATAATAGTCCAAATGAATCAAGACAACAAGCTGTTATGAAATCCATAAGAAAGTCTGATGCGAACGTAATCATCATCAATAACACAAAGGACATTGTCATCTACAAAATAATATCAACATTAGACGACCCCTTTCCACTGATAGTCGATGAGCCTAAGAATAAAGTGCTAGTGCACAAATCATAAATTGCAAACAGTTTTACAAAGTGCTAAGCTGTAGTTGAATTAAAAATAAAATAATGTCATGAAGCTGCCCGAAGCTTATATATGGGTCCTCATAATAAATCTCAAACGGCAAACCAATTCATTGAAAATACGGACTAAAATGCCTGATAATAGATGTAAAAAGTCTCTTGTAAAGTACATGTGAACTAGAAACGCAATGAGGTAGACAGACCCAAAGGAAAATACGGAGGCAATATCACTTGAATACCAACAATCATAATATAAAAACGGTTGATAAAAACAGTTGTCATAAAAGGTTGTGCAAATCCTCGCTTGTGTTGAGTCCATTAGGCATTTTGGTGTCAAGTGCCAAGATAAAATGGGACTCTAGATGCCTAGGGCGCTTTTCCCGATTGCCTCCTCTCAGTGATGTAGGTACCCCCCCAATAACAAAGTATTTATTATCATTCAGATTGTTATTATGAACTAACTTAAATTGGCGGGGCACCGGGTACTTAGGGTCTGAGTTCACCACTGCTCTCAAGTGTTGTAGAATGCGATTAAATACTTGGAGCTTTGTGCTGCCTGCATATTTGAGACCACAGGAGCATTCTAAAACATACATTGCAAATTCAGAGCGACACATATAATGTCCTTCGGTTTTAGTAAGTCTCAAGTTAAATGCAGTTGTATATTAAAAGGTGTTGATTCCAATTTTGCAGGCTCAACAGGAATTACATTAAAAAAAACTGTTTGTTGGACAGCCAAGTTGATGTAGGGGTGAACTCAGGGCTGGTTTTAACTAAAGAATATCTCATGGAGATCGCATGCCTGAAAGTAATATACGGTAGTTTAGGGAGGATTTGGCCTAAGGAGATGTCAGTCAGGATAATTGGACAATGAGAATTGACAATACTCTGTATGTTTCTTTCCTGCTTACTGAAAGTAGTGATGAGTCTAACCCCAAGAGTATTGTCAGAAAGGTTGCACTGGGACTTTTATTCGTGGTGTTATTAGAAGACAAACAGTGTTCTCTAGTGTGAGAGTTGGCTCTAGATAAGGCATTCATGACAGTGAAGTGATTGTGCCCCCGAGCAATGAAGCGATTGACTGCTTCAGATTGATACTGCTCAAGATCAGAATCCAAGCTACAAATATGCTGAATTCTCAAGAATTCCCCATAGGGAATACTGCGTATTAGATGGCGGGGATGAGCACTATTAGCGTACAGTATTAAATTACCAGCCGTTGTTTTACGGTGGAGTTTTGTTTGGATGTTACCTTTATCAATATAAATCTGCACGTCCAAAAACTCAAACACATTGGTCACTTATAGAAGCCGTAAAATTCAAATTTGAGTTGTTGACATTGATGGATGCTACAAACTGTTTTGCCTCTTCTCTGGTGCCTTTCCAAATTGTAAAAACATCATCGATGTAACGCTACCAGTGAACAACCTGAGCTTCCCATATTGACTTGTATTGGGCTCGGAGGACATGCCCCTCCCACCAGCCAACGTGAAGACATGCATAACTGGGAGAGAAGCATGCCCCCATAGCCACGCTTCTCAGATGGTGATACAGATCTTTATTGAACAAAAAGAAATTATTGTTCAGACATAGTTCAATCAAAGACACTAACATACGGTTGTGTTCATATAAATGAATTGATCTTTGAGCAAGAAAGAATTGAACAGCTGCGATCCCATCTGCGTGGTTGATACAAGTGTATAAAGATGAAATGTCCATCGTAGAAAAAGGAAATCTTCTTTCCATTCTACCTCTTTCAGCTTTCTTGTGAAATTACTAGTGTCTTTGATAAAAGACGGCAGATTGAGGACAAACTCCTGTTAAAAATAATCAACATGTTTTGACATAGACTCCACCAAACTCTTTATAGCTGATATAATAGGCCTCCCAGGGATAGGAGTGATCTCTTTGTGGACTTTTGGGAGGAAATATAAAGCTGCAGTAAGCGGATAGTCATTCTTGAGGAAATTTGCCTCATTTTTATTTAAAAGTCCAGATCGCTTCCAATGGTTCAGCTGTTCAACCACCTTTTCCTTTACCTTCTGTAGGTCAGATATTGATGTTTTCCGATAACAAATGTTGTTTCCCAAATGTCTATTCGCCTCTTCCAAGTATTGTTGCTTTGGTCAAAGAACAATGTTCCCTCCCTTATCTGCCTTGTTTATGATGATTTCATGATTATCACCTAATTTTTTCATCAGATTTATAGTATTGACGATGTAGATGCTTTGTTCGTTGTCTTCTGTGATTGATGGTGATGTTAAATTTTTTAAGATCTTCAATTACAATATCACTGAAAACATCAATAGAATCTTTAGGCATAATCGGGACAAATTTGGAAGGAGAACGAAAAGGACTGCTGGCTGGTTTATTGATGGCAATACCTGCGCCAGCGAGATCCACTTGTGCAGAGTCAGTTGGATCCTCATCATTGGCCAGGGACTGTAAAAGTCTTAATGTGCTAACATCTGTGGCTAGTAATTTCAAAGTAGGTATGCCAGGGATAAGGTCAGATATCGTGCTAGATGTAGAATCTTTCAATTGGTGAAATTTGATCAATTTTAACTTACGGATACATTTAAAAATATCCACATCTGACTGGTGGTAACTAAAATTGCTTTCAGAGCAGTAAGTAAGCCCCAAAGAAAATAATTGTAATTCAGCTGCTGTCAGTATGGTGTCCGTAAGGTTGATGACAGTATTGTCCAAGTTACCTTACACCGTTTCCACTTCTTGGCTTGAGTTCCTCTGTTTGAACTGTTGTTGTTTGCACCAGCTCCTCTGCCTCCTGCGTTGATTCCTTCTTGGCCTATTTTCAATTGAGGATTCAGAGGCCGTAGGGTTTGGTGTCAGTTCTCGCACAAAAAATTCAACTCCTCTGCTGGTGTCAGGCTAGTGGTCCCTATAGCCTGCATGTTGGAGGAGGGGGCCAAACCGTCTTCAGGGTCACTGTTGCTAGTGAGAGAACTCACATCAGAGTCAAGATTAACCACTGCATTATCTGCCTGTGATGTTATTTGCAAAGCTGCTACTTTGTTTGTTAGTGATTGTCTTTTGGCTGTATCAAATTTTTTCGCGAAAGTAAAGACACGCCTGGTCTCATAATCGTTCTTATGCCTGGTGAACTTGAAAGCCTTTCTGGCTTTCATAAATTCTTCATGCTTTTTGATCCTTACATCAATTTCAACTAGCCCTTTGGTTACTGCATCTTTAAATTCAGGTCCTAATCCTTTGGGGAGACCAATTTTGTTTTCGATTTCTTTTAAGATAAATTCACTGTCTATTTCAGCGTATTCGATAAGTATCTTAACCATATTCATACCGGCTAACAAATTGTTCTCGGCCCACTCCTTCAGCATTGCAGGGTTTGGATTTTCAAATGTCGGAGCGATCAGCACTCTTAGTCCTCTTGGCACTCTCTTGGCCTCTTTTTATTTCTCTAGTGATTTTTTCTCCCAACATTTAGTGAGCTCAGTCTTTAGAAATTTCTCAAGAGTTTGAGGAGACTCTTATCATCATTTGCCCCCTTTGCTCGTTTATGATCTGAGGGAGATTTACAAATAAGGCTTCAGCTGTGGCTTCACCTTCTCGCAGCGCGTCATTTAGAGACATGATGAAAAATGCCTGATTAATGCACTTCGATGCACTGGCGTTTTAACGGACAAAGAACGCCTTAAAAAACCAACAACGTATAATCTCTCAACTCGTTGAGGAAAAAATGCCAAATGTCATGGAAAAGCTTACCACACAAGAGAAACGCCGGTTCCCTTTAGTCCAACGACTGCTTGGGTCCCGCAGCTACTCGTGAAAGACGGCTTCCTCTGGTTCGATAATCCAACAACAGCGAGGGGCAGACTGCCACTGTATTCCTTCCAGGTAAGTCAAAGCGCAGTGAAGCAAAGTCGCCTGCACGGCAATCTGCCACTGATAGAGAGAGGGTCCATAGATCCGAAGACAGCCAAGTTAGGATGAATTTAGAATCGGAAAGCAATCCTAGCCCACCATGGATGCAGTGGGACAAGCAAGGTACGGACCATCAAAACGTCGGGGGTGGGTCAATTTCAATGAAGTGCTTTAATGAGATCACGGCACATCGTATTATTCAGGCTAGTGCCTACATGACGCTTTTTGACCGTTAGGAACACGGTCTTGTTCACATGACACACTGCCAGAAATGCCATAATTTAAATAGTGCAACCAAACAACCAATAGTGCATCACATCAAACAAGGCTAACAGACATAGTAGAAATACTATGGGTCACAATTGCAAGTATGACAAAACGAATCACAATTTCAGTGTTAAAAAAGATGCTAATCATATGGTTCTGTGGTAAATATATTCACATCATGGCGGTAAATCAAAAAACATAACATTGCATTCATAACAGCATCAAAATCCTAGTAGATGGAGAAATCCCACTCTTCATCAGATAATGATATACTATATATGTGTACACATTTGTGTATATTATCAAGTATGCTTTTTAAAGTGCTAAATACAAATAATTATTTTAAAAAACATTATAAAGTAAAAATTATTATGATATGTAATAGGAAAATATTTTACATTAAATATGTTTTGTGATAAACATATAAATCCAACAACATGGGAACGAATAATGTAAGACTATCCTTTTCATTATTTCTTTTTTTCTGCCTTGAATTTCTTCTATATATATTTTTTTCCATGCTGGGAATGGGTGGCATTCTTGCATACAGAAGCAATCCCTCAGAAACATTCCTACCATTTATGCAGTGTTGTTCTCACACAGCCGACATACCAGTTGCCCACTGGAGCATTATGGGGTGCACCTTTGAACTTACTGAATTCTGCCAGGTGTCATTTAATCACATATTACATACTCATATGGACCCATTTTTATTGATCTGCACATGGATTTTGTGTGTATGAATGTTTTTGGCATTCAGTTCTGTCATGAAGTAATTTACTTATGCCCACTTTGACAGAATTGGCGATTTTCAATATACCTGTAATGCTAATCCTCCTTAATTCATAAGGGTACTATGTATTTTTTTCTATGGGTAATGGTCCCTGTTGATAGGAACACTCGTTGGGGACTATGTCATAGCGTGAGTCATCCAGCATCATGTGCAATGCATTATATTTACCCTTACACGCTTCTGAAGTAGTTCCAACCTTCCTGAGTAACATGTATTCCATTATATTCAGGGAATACCGGGCCATGAGGTGACTGTATGTGACTCTTAATTTGTGTTTAATTTACTTTTTTGTTTTTTTTCCCATTGTAGGAGAGCCCTAATAGAATTATTTTATGTTATTTTATGAGAAAGATACAATGCATTAGCAAATTATGTATAATAATTTAATATTTGAGTTTACTACTCCAATCTTCTAGGGGCCATTGTCTCTCTTCACTCAGACACATGGATCTACATGAGGATAGGGCCACATATCGTCATGTCTAAAATTTCCATCCAAGGTGGTCTAAAGCAAGGCTGCATCCTTTCTCCTCTGCTCTTTAATCTATATACAGCAAGCCAGGCCAAAGCTTTGGCAAACAGCTTCCATTCCCCCAACGACTAGGCCAGTCAACTCTACACATCCTCCAATGTGCAGATGACATCGTAATAATGGACATCACCAAAGTGGGCATACAGCGAGCACTGAGTAACCTCCACAGATACAATGAAAAGAACAATCTCACAAACAATCAGGACAAGACCAAAGTTGTGGCCTTCGGCCGCCATAAGAATGAGAAACTTCTTTCCTGGCACATAGGGGCCATGACTGTTAAAACAGCAAGATAATACAACTACCTTGTGGTTTGGTTTTCAGAGACCTCCAGTCCCTTGATCCACTTAAGTTTGTAATGGCAGGTGAGCCATTACATACTGGCTCACCTGCCTCATTAAGAAACTAAAATGCGCCTCTGCTGCTCCATTCCTGAAAGTCATAACAACTTGTCTCCTGCCAGTACTATACTATTGGCACCAAGCTTTTCCTGAGGCCTGTGCTCTTATTCTAGAACATGCACAGATCTCAGGTCTGAAGAAAGCTTTCCAACTGCCTATGCATCTTCGTAGGTCTAGGACAGGCATGGGATTGAGCCTGTCAAACCAATCGCTAACCTGTGAGACCGACATGTTGAAATAATGCACATGCATTCTGAAAGTGCTAACAATTTCACTTGAGACCGCCCTGAAAGACACCTTCAAGAGTCCAGGGAATACACTGCATTGTCAATTCCAGAAGGCAATTATAACTTTTCAAATTGTAGCACCTGTATTAACATCCGACACCATCTCTTTTCTGACCTGGAAGAAGGCAATCAACAGGCAGCTGCACATAGCCTCATTTCAGCAAGACATTGTGTTGTATCTTAATTCCCTCAAATGCATCCTCCCCTTAGCTGCTCAGCCAGGATGAATGTGATGTCTGCGTGGAATGTTGGAATGCTTGATGAGAGAGAGAGTGGAATGTTGGTGTGCCTCCTTGTGTGGTGAGAGTGGCAGTTGGAGAGAGTAGGCTGAGCAGCAAAGATGCTGCTCCTGGTGGAACCTGTAATATACTTCTATTGAACCAACCAATAAACCTTCTACTTGTGTTATACTTCCTGGCTACCTCTGGTCCTCCTTGGATTCAACTGTATATCATTGCAACATTGGCGACGATCTGGAAGAAACCCTGCGTGCTTTGGCCACAAGACTACGGCAGGTGAGGAAACTTACAATTTTACAGAACATTATATGTTCAAGAAACTACTTAAAGCAAAGCAACTTTAAAATTAAGGAAAAGAACGCCCTCCCGAGTCCCACCAGTGTCCTCCACCATCTGGACAGCCTGCCCAGGGTGCTTCACGTTCCTTACATCAATACTTGTCGACTTCAAGAAAAATATACAGCGCTAACCTTTTCACTTTCAAGATTGACAATTCGAAATACTGATCCACCTGCACCTGATGTTCGTTTTTCAACAGAGTACAGCAATGTATTTAAAATGCGGAGACAACTTTCAGAGTCAGCGTTATTTATGACCCTTGACGACTGTTTGCCATGAGATTGGGGGGCCAATCTTTGGAAGATTGCTCCGTGTACTTTGCAAAGGGAGTTCGTGAGCTCCAAGTGTGGTGTTTACTTTAGTATCCTGATCTGATAGCTGGCAAAACCGTTCCTTCGTTCTTCAAACTGCTGTATTTTGGTGACTTTTTAACTATTATTTAAAGCCTGCAGTTACACTCAGCAGCATTTGAATCGGTGCAGCGAGACACAGCACTTCAGTGGCTCACCTCATTGTTCTGTGTTGTCCTGGCAACTTTACGATGTCACAGTCCTTCACGTCATTGTCTCCGCATTTCTCAAATCTGCTGCTCACTGACGCCTACATGCATGGACGTGTTGAGAGCCACCCGGTTCTCCGTCGTGCTGCGTGCCTCCATTTTGGATCTGCACAGTTATTCCTGCTCAGCGCTGTTGCCAACCACGTTTGCTGATTACAATTAAGTTGGAGCATTTGCCAACCACGTTTTTTTGTGTTTGCTCAGAACAATAAAGCTTCAAGCAAGCCTCGCCGCACCAAGACACTTCTGGTATCCAGTAGAACTTATCGACTACAACATGGCAGTGAAGTGATTTAATTAATCACCCTCGATGCCTACTTCCAACTTTATGAAATGGCGCTACAATTTTTTGGGTAATTATACTACTACTGCAACAAATTGACGCAGTTCCTGACAATTTCGTTTAGTTTCTTAAGGGGAACTAAAAGAGTGTTTAATTGGCCTTTGACTCATACACATGTTTCCTTTTGTGTTACTCACAGTATTTCTTTATGCCATACATGTTGAGTCATCATGCCCTGTAACTTGTTATCTTTCGCTTCGCTGAGTAAGTTGTTTGGTGTTATAGTCATGGTCTTGTTCTACTTTGTTGATTTTGTTGCCAAATATGTTTATCTCGTATTGGTGACGTTTCTACTCTTATACCTTTGCTCCATTTTTAGAAGATTGCTTTTCAGAATATTTTCGATTTTAAAGAAAGTTAGTGTGTTATCATTTAAGCACTCTACTTTATTCATTTGTTTTACTATCACCTCATTGGGATTCATGCTTCGCCTTATTGTTCTTTAGTTTGTTTAAGGGTCATTTATTTTTACTCACACCTTTGCGCTATTGGGAGTAATATATTATTGACTGCTGCCACAGTTACTTTCAGGATATTAGGCTTCATCTTTAGGGTATATATTGTATAGGAGCTGGCCTCCATACACTTGTTTTTATCTTTCAGTGAGGGTAGTGCACACCCTTTACACTGATTTTACCCTATACACCTTTTGTGTGCCCAGCATTAGTGTTACTATCACTAACCTTTACATTTTCATCTGGCTGTGTGGATAGTAGTTAGCTTTCTTCATTTTTTTCTCATAGTTTGAAATGCGTAATGGGCAGTATACCCATACTTTATTTAGAAATGCGTAATGGGCAGTGTACTCATCTTTAGTTTTAATGCGCAATGGTACCTTACATAGAAATGTGAAATGGGCAGTGTACCCATCTTTAGTTTTAATGCACAATGGGCTGTGTACCCATCTTTAGTTTTAATGCGCAATGGGCAGTGTACCCATACTTTATTTAGAAATGCGTAATGGGCAGTGTACTCATCTTTAGTTTTAATGCGCAATGGTACCTTACATAGAAATGTGAAATGGGCAGTGTACCCATCTTTAGTTTTAATGCGCAATGGGCAGTGTACCCATCTTTATTTGTAATGCGCAATGGGCATGTACCCACTCTTTAGTTTGTTATGCTCAGAGGTGCCTTAATGTTTCAGTACATAAGGCGTGCAAAATAGGATGAGTGTATAGGTATTTACATCTCTCGGAGTTCTTATTTAATGTATTAGTATATTTGGTGGGCAAAACATCTCCCGGGGTTTCTTCACTCTCCTAGTCCTGCACTATTTCCTCCATTGTGCTGTGTGTAGAAATGTAGTTGGGGTGTCAGACCTTTTGGTTTCTTTTTCCCCAGCTGTCAGTTACGCTACTGCTTTGCACCTTTTTTTTTACCTACTTTATTCCTTTATATTCAGTTTCTCTTCTCTTTACTTTTTTGATGCTATAATCATATGTTTTACAAGCAATGTTTTACATGCAACGTTTTACATGCAATGTTTGAATTATTTCTATTAATAGTTTTTCCCAAGGGAAGGGGATGTGCATCTTGAAGCTTTTCACACTGTTTCACCCTCCCTTCATTCTAGTCATTTTCTACTACTTATTCACATCTTTCTTACCTGTCACTGGACTTTCATTCTTCCTCTGATATTTATTGTGCGCAACGATGCAAGTACCATCATTCATACTTTTTTGCTGCAAGGTTGCAAATTTATTGTTGTTTATTGTTGTCCAAGGGAAGGGGATATGTTGTATCTTAATTCCCTCAAATGCATCCTCCCCTTAGCTGCTCAGCCAGGATGAATGTGATGTCTGCGTGGAATGTTGGAATGCTTGATGAGAGAGAGAGTGGAATGTTGGTGTGCCTCCTTGTGTGGTGAGAGTGGCAGTTGGAGAGAGTAGGCTGAGCAGCAAAGATGCTGCTCCTGGTGGGACCTGTAATATACTTCTACTGAACCAACCAATAAACCTTCTACTTGTGTTATACTTCCTGGCTACCTCTGGTCATCCTTGGATTCAACTGTATATCATTGCAACACATTGCTCCCCTAAAGTTTTCTGACAAAAAGGAGCACAACCCAGTAAAAAGAAAAAATTACTTTGATCCACTTTGTTTTTCCTGCCACCCTAACTTAACCCAGCTCCGACTCACCCTACCCATTCACGTGGCGATAGACCCCTTGCATCATGCCATGCGGGATCACTAACTGAAAGGATGCCATGGAATGGCATTCGAGCCTGTCAGAATCGATTTCCCCGACCACCTAACCCCCTCCCCCGTCACCGCCCTTAAGAAGGCGCAGTACTCCCAGAGAAATAAAATAAAAGGTTCAATCACATCCTAAATACATCTTTAGTTTCTCATTGACTTTAGAAAATCCTGGGCTTCAGAAAGAATATTAAAGATATTGAAGTGTCCTTCACAAAGAAACTTAAGTTTTGTGGATTGAACTATGGACATCTGGGCACCTATTGACCCAAGCTCAAAGGATAGTTGTTGAAAGGCCTTTCTCCGCCTAGCTGTAGTCACAAAAAGATCAGACAAAAAATTCAAGGAAATGTTTGGCATGACTGTGAACGTTTTCTGCTGAATTGCTCGTGAAAGAACTTGTTCCTTGATCCGTAAACCTGAAAAGTTGACCAAAATAGTTTGTGGATATTTAGCCCCTGGTGGCTGATGGAAAGGAACTCTATGTGGCTGTATAATTGTCAAATCCTCAGGGGCAGATGATCTTTAATCAACATGTTGATAAGCTGAGGAACTGGCTGTGTTTAACACTGAGATTCGCTTCCTTCCGGTATTCCCCTTAACCTGAGATTGGAGCGTCTTGCATGATTCTCTAGTGATTCTAATTTCAACTCCAATTCCATGATTTTTGCAAACTCAGGTGTAGAACAAGATTGCAGAGGGGCTATTTTATCTTCAATGTGTGAGTTTCTTTGCTCCGCTGCTTGTAGCTGTTTTGGGAGTACCAGCAAGGTTTCCTCCATCTTACTAAGTCTTTGATTCAATAACTCTGTGTCCTAAGCTTTCTGTACATTTAACCCGCAAATCTCTGCCAGAAGTGTATTGATCACCTTTAACAGACTCTGACAGAATCTCCTGAGGAGCGCTGGAATTTTTAAGTCGGGATGCCTGCGAGGGAGAATTGGGCTCATGAGTGGTAAACGCTTGAGAGCTGAAACTCTGTACTGCAGGGGGCCCAGAAGGGAGTTTATCTGAGATAAGGAGGACCGCTGGAGCACTACCATTTGGCTTCTCTCCCTCATTTTGAAATTTGCTCCCCTCAGTTATTAATGGCATTGATCCGTCTGATGTCATATTGCCATATGAATTGCATGGGGATGCCACTGTTCTGGCCCCAACATGGCCCTCCGCACATTGCGGCTTAAGCCCTAAGTTTTGAAATAGGGGAAAGGTTTTTACTTTTTGAGAAGACCGGCCCTCTTCCCTTTGATCAAGTTCCACATTTGCCATCAATAGAGCCGTAGCTGGAACTGGAGATGGAATTAAGTTCTCTGAGCCGCTAGAGATTGAAAAGGAGGTAAGTGCTATTTCTGTTTGAGCCTCTGCCATGCTAGACTTGTGCAAAAGTGAACAACCAACTGCGCCCTTTCCCTCCTTTTCCAGTGTCTGGCCAGGATTTAAAAGAGAAAACTGGAGCACCTGCAGGGATTTTCATCTGTTCATCCCGCCATCCAGCAACTCTGCTTTGGGAAGCTTTCTTGCGTTGTTTTGGGGGGACAGAAGGGACTGGAGAAGCAATTTTAGTACGAAATTGTTGCATGACAGTAGGGCGCATATAATGTCCATGAATCCAAATCGTCTAAATCGCAGAGTATTTAATGAGAGGCGGACCCACTTTAAACAAGAATCAGCGAGGAGCACAGACCTTAAGGGTCGCCTTCCCACCTCCTTATAAAAAACAGCCACAGGGGCTCCTATTCAATCCTGGATAGTCTGAGCTGGTCAATCCCCCAGATCACAAATACACAGGCAAAGCAGAGCCCCAGCAAAACCCAAGCAAGAACTCCTGAGGCCTCACAGCCATGCCACTGGCTCCTTCAGCTCCTCAGATCCACCAGCACACTGCCCAGCCTCGACAAAACCTGGGCGGCAGCTCTCGAGACTCCTTTAGCCACACCGCCGGCTTATCCAGCTTCTACAATTCACCTGGGAGCTCCGCGCATGGAGCCAAACGTCAGCGCCAGCGTCCAAAAGAAGAGGAGGGCGGGGCTAGGGAAGGCTGATTCCGCAGATGTCAGCAGCAGGACATTGTGCAGCCGCTGCTGACTGCTCTGATCTCATCACCTGCCGTTCTTTATGACAACACCATAACCAACACATATTAATATTCAAAGAAAGATACATCATTGAGTTACAATTAAAAAAATAGATTAAACCACTCCACCAAATAGGCCACTCTGTGGACAATGTCAATGACAAAAAGAATCCAAAACATGTTGTAACAAAAAAGGGGCATTGAGTAACAAACAATTTAGGCTCGAATTCATCGATTACAATGTCATTGGTCTAGAGACATGAACACACACACATATACAACTCAAAAACAATATACCATAGAAAATACATACATTTAGTTCACAAACTATAAAAAAAAGGGGAAGGAGAAAACAAAAAGATATTTTAAACCAAAAAAAAAATCAAAAATCAATCAAATTGAAAACAAAACAATTTATACATAATCCCTAAACAACCATCAAGTAAGAAGGATGAAAGGTGTCAAGAAAAATTCAATGAAGATCATTAACAAACCCAAATAGTTGTGAGAGGATACCAGAATCACAAAGTGGAACAAACTGTAATAAAGTAAGAGACAAAAGAGTAGGTGGAAAAGCGTGCATAAATCCTCACATTCCACTAAAGTGCAGCGTAATCGAGAACGCCTTCATAACTAATGCATACAGGACCTTACCAGCTTAATCCATCAACTAGTGTCAATCAAACTGGACAAGGAACATCATAATGCAAACTCAAATACCCAGGATACACTGCAATACAAAAGTAAAAATCAAATCAAACTGCATTTGTAAAGAGCAACACTGTCACCCCTACGGGTATCTAGGCTCTGTTAATACTATAATCTGCAACATCACATCACAGTACACCCATCGTAGCTAGATAAGATAGGCCCTGTGGTGTCATGAACCCAAGAACATAAATGAAACTCAGCCAAAAATTCATATCATGTCTAAAGGTGCTCCCTAATAGATGCCAGACACGAATACAGGTATTCTATGGACCCCGACTTTCAGGCATATAAAGATAGTAACTTGTGACAGAGTATATATGTATACCGAAGTCCATACGTCTGACCCAAGAACATAGACATCTTAAAGTCGGAAGGCATGAAGGTGTGAAGCCTCGAGGGTAGTCATATCTGCTGGCATAACATGAAAAAAGAAAACAAAAACAATTAGACTAACACAGGTTCAAAGTCACTCAACCCCATTTTTAATGGAAACCTTGATATCTGACTCATGCTAAAATCGGTCACCACGTTTAGCTTAGTCTAATAAGCAATGCGCATAATATAACCTAGTAAATGCAAAAACAACAGATGATGGACGGAATGCTGAACAAATCAAACATTTACTCCCAGTCACAGATCTGGGTTAAATCAATCGTTTTTTTGTCCGCCACGCCATTCCAGTTTGTACCCAGCCATCTGCAAATCTGTCTTGACCCTGCGCTCCATGGAAACAGTCCAGCCCGAACAGCCAGTCCAGGTCCTCCCTGAAAAGAAAAACAAGCATTCTCAATCAATCAATCAATCAATTAATCAATCAATTAATCAATCAATCAATCAATCAATCAATCAATCAATCAATCAATCAAACATTTGTAGAGCGCACTACATACCCGTGAGAGTCTCAAGGCGCTGGGAGGCGCCACTGATCGAACAGCCAGGTCTTGAGTAGCCTTCTGAAGGTCAGCAGGTCTTGGGTCTGTCGTCGGCTCCATGGGAGGGTGTTCCAGGTCTTGGCAGCGAGGTGGGAGAAGGATCTCCTGCCGGTGGTTGTTCTTCGGATGCGCGGGATGGTGGCGAGTGTGAGGTCGGCGGAGCGGAGCTAGTGGTTGGGGATGTCGAAGGAAAGTCGTCTGTTGAGGTAGGCTGGGCCTGTCTTGTGGAGTGCCTTGTGTGCGTAGATGAGGAGTTTGAAGGATATCCTCTTGTTGACAGGCAGCCAGTGCAGGTTTCTCAGGTGGGGGGTGATGTGGCCGTGGCGTGGTACGTCGAGGATCAGTCTTGCTGAGGCGTTTTGGATGTGTTGCAGTCGTTTGATGAGCTTGGTCGGGGCTCCCGCGTAGAGGGCGTTTCCGTAGTTGAGTCTGCTGCTGACGAGGGCCTGGGTGACTGTTCTTGTTGTATCTGTTGGGATCCACCTGTAGATCTTGTGGAGCATGCGGAGGGTGTTGAAGCAGGAGGAGGAGACAGCGTTGACTTGCTTGGTCATGGACAGCGTTGATTTAAAGATGATTCCCAGGTTGTGTGCATGGTTGGTGGGTGTCGGGGCTGCCCCCAGTGCTGTTGGCCACCAAGAGTCGTCCCAGGCTGAAGGGTTGGAGCCGAGGATGAGGACACCCTTCGCGGAGGTTGGCTTTGGCGGTGATGGGGTCCTTGGTGAGGGAGAGGATCAGTTGAGTGTCGTCAGCATAGGAGATTATGTTGAGGTCGTGCTGTCGGGTGACGTGTGCGAGCGGGGCCATGTAAATGTTGAACAGTGTCAGGCTGAGGGAAGATCCCTGGGATACGCTGCAGATGATCTCGGAGGCTTCGGATCGGAATGGGGGGAGGCGGACGCTCTGGGTTCTGCTGGAGAGGAAGGAGGTGGTCCATTCAGGAGCTTTGTCTTGGATTCCTACGGCGTGGAGGCATGCGCGTAGTGTGCGGTGGCAGACGATGTCGAAGGCGGCGGAGAGGTCCAGGAAGATGAGGGCTGCGGTCTCACTGTTGTCCAGCAGGGTCCTGATGTCGTCGGTGGCGGCGATGAGGGCGGTCTTGGTGCTGTGGTTGCTGCGGAAACCTGACTGGGACAGGTCTAGGATTCTGTTTTCTTCGAGGTATCAGGTTAGCTGTCTGTTGACGATCTTCTCGATGACCTTGGCCGGGAACGGGAACGGGAGCAGAGAGATGGGCCGGAAGTTCTTGAGGTCTCTATGGTCTGTCTTGGGTTTTTTGAGTAGGGCGTTGACTCAGCGTGTTTCCAGCTCTCTAGGAAGGTCGTGGTCTCGAGGGAGAGATTGATGACGTTGCGCAGGTGGGGTGCGATGGAGCTGCTGGCTTTGTTGAAGATGTGGTGCGGGAATGGGTCTGACGGGGAGCCGGAGTGGATTGTGCTCATGGTCTTGATGGTGTCATCGATGCTCACGCTAGCCCAGGCTAGCATGGGGTCGTGGTCGATGGTGTGCGGAGAGTCTGCTGTGTTGCTGTATGTTGGGGCTGTCTGGGTGTTGAAGCTGTCGTGGATGTCTGCTATCTTGCGGTGGAAAAAAGTGGCGAGGGAGTCGCACAGGGCTCGTGATGGTGTGATGTCGTTGGTGTTGGAACTGGGGTTGGAGAGTTCCTTCATGATGTTGAAGAGCTCCTTGCTATTGTGTGCGTTGTTGTCGAGGTGGTCTTTGAAGGAGGTCCTCTTGGCAGTCCTGATGAGGTGATGGTGGTTGCGGGTGGTGTCCTTGTGGGCTGCATGGCTGTCCGGAGTCAGTTCATTGTGCCATTTCTTCTCTAGTTTCCAGCAGGCTCGCTTGGAGGCTAGGAGTTTTGGGGTGAACCAGCTGGCCCTCTTGCTGGTGTCTCTGTGGGGAAGTTTCTTCAGCGGGGCGAGGGTGTTGACGCAGTCGTCGATCCAGCGTCTGAGGCTGTGGGCAGCGTCGTCGGTGTTGGAGGGTTCTGTGGGTGGGCTGAGAGCAAGGTTTGCATGTAGTTGGTCTTTGGTGATTTTTCTCCAGCAGCGGTGAGGGATCTGTTGAGTGCAATGGTGTGTGGTGGGTTTCTGGAAGGTGAAGTGGATGCAGCGGTGGTCGGTCCAGAGGAGTTCGGTGGTGTGGCTGAAGGAGACGTGGGGGCTTGCAGAGAAGATGGGGTTGAGCGTGGGGCCGGCTGAGTGGGTAGTCGTTGTGAAGAGTTGCCTCAGTCCGAGGTCGGCGAGGTTATCGATCAGGGTTGTCAAGTTGCTGTTGTTGTTGTTCTCAAGGTGAAAGTTCAGGTCTCCAAGGAGGATGTAGTTGGTGGAGGTCAGGGCGTGCGTGCTGATGAAGTCGGCGATGGAGTCACTGAACTGGGGTCAGGGTCCGGGGGGTCTGTAGACGAGGGTGTCTCTGAGGGTGGAGTTGGGGTCTGTGTGGATCTGGAAATGCATGTGTTCGGTGGTGCTGAGAGTGTCGTCGGTGCTGGTCGAGACCCTGATGCTGTTCTTGTGGATGATGGCGATTCCTCCTCTGACTCCGTTGGTGCGGTCTCTGCGGGTGATCATGTAGCCGTCTGGGATGGCTATGGCGATGTCGGGTGCAGAGGAGTCATTCATCCAAGTCTCTGTCAGGAAGGCGACGTCCGAGGATGATGTGTCGAGCAGGTCCCTGAGCTCGACAGCGTGTTTGCGTGTGGAGCGGGAGTTCAGTAGGATGCATCGGAGGTGGTTGAGGTCTTTCTTGGCGGGTTGTTCGGCTCTGAGGCTGGTGTAGCTGCAGTTCCGGCAGTTGAAGGGACCGTGTGTGCATTTTGGGGCGGCCTTGAAGCAGTTGTGGTTCCGTCCGGGGTTGAGAGCATGGAGTGTGCTGGCATCATAGTGGCGGTGGTCGTCGTGGCGGGTGCAGGGACCAGGGGTTCTGGAGCTGGGCACGGTCTGGGCACGGACGGGCGCAGACAGGCTTGCCTTAGGCGCAGCGGCCGCCATATATGGGGATGTGGGAGGGAGGAGCAGCTGGGAGGTGGGAGGCAGGGGCAGCGAATGGGCAGTGAGGGGGCAGGGCAACAGGGGACGCAGCGGCGGGAACGGGAGCAGCGAGGGCACCGAAGGCAACCGGGCACAAATCAGGGGCAGCAAGGGGGAACAAAAGGCAAAAGAGGGCACAGAATGAAGGGGCAATGAGGGGAGCAGAAGGCAATAAAAACGGGCACAGATAAGAATGCAGGCACAGGGGGGAGACAGGCAACAGCAGTCACAGAGACCAGAAGACAGCATGAGCAGTACAGGGAAAGACAGACAGACAGCGACAGTGATACAAACCTAAGGCCTACCACTGGCCACCAGCGACAAGGCGCAGGTGGTAGCCTGCGGGTGGAGGAGGGCCTCAACTTCTACAGAAGCGGCAGCTGGGACAGAGTCAGGACACACAGGCGGAGATGTGTGGTGGGGGAGCGGCCTACCTAACAAGGTCAAGGGTCGCTCTCCTCACCGTGCAGCGGCCGCCATATATGGGGATGTGGAAGGGAGGAGCAGCTGGGAGGCGGGAGGCAGGGGCAGCGGATGGGCAGTGAGGGGGCGCGGCCACAGGGGATGCAGAGGCACCATATATGGGGATGTGGGAGGGAGGAACAGCTGGGAGGCGGGAGGCAGGGGCAGCGAATGGGCAGTGAGGGGGGCGGGCCGCAGGGGCTGCAGGGGATGCAGCGGCGGGAACGGGAGCGGCGAGGGCACTGAAGGCAACCATGCACAAATCAGGGGCAGCGAGGGGGAACAGAAGGCAAAAGAGGGCACAGAATGAAGGGACAACGAGGGGAACAGAAGGCAAGATAAACGGGCACAGATAAGAATGCAGGCACAGGGGGGAGACAGGCAACAGCAGTCACAGACACCAGAAGACAGTATGGGCAGTACAGGGAAAGACAGACAGACAGAGACAGTGATACAAACCTAAGGCATACCACTGGCCACCAGGGATGAGGCGCAGGTAGTAGCCTGCAGATGGAGGAGGGCCTCAACTTCTACGGCAGCTGGGGCAGGGTCAGGACACACAGGAGGAGCGGTGTGGTGGGTGAGCAACCAACCTAACAAGGTCAAGGGTGGCCTGGGTCCTGGGCCCGGTTTTGGGAAATCCTCCATCATCAGTCAGGCTAGCTTGAATCCGGTGGCATAGGGAGCACAGGACCCATGTCTGGGCATATCATTCACACTTACGGTGACAAATGCAAAAAGAACAGATGATGGATGGATCTCTTTAATGGGGGTGTGGGGCTGAAAAGTTTTAGCACTCCATCCATCATATTGTTGTGTTTGCTATGTTTGCCCTAAGTGGCCAATTGTATCCCCAGACCTGAGTCCATTGCTCACTTGATTGAAGTTAGCCTGGCTGATGAGGGGTGATTCCCCTAAACTGGTCCCAGAATGCTTGTTTTGGGTCCAAGGCAGATCTGGCCTGGCAGTTCGGGCTGGACTTCTTCGCATGAGGAACAGGGTCAAGACCGATTTACATATTGCTGGGTCCAAACTGGGGTGACATAGTAAGCGAAAGAACAATGGATTCAACCCAGATCTTTTGACTGGGGGTGAGTGGTTGAAACGTTTCAGCACTGGGTCCATCGTTTTGTTGTGTTTGATACGTTCGCCCTAAGGGACCAAGGATATGCTCAGATGTTGGTCCCTGGCTCACTGTGCCTTCACCTCAAAATGAGGGGAAGAGTGGTAATACAACACATAAACAATCTTTAAATGTGCACGCACGGAAAGATCAAAAATGAGGAGAAACAAAAGTATTTCTCCTGGTTGCACCAATCTAAAGCCTGCCTTTGAATGGTGTTAGTTGTTGGCACTGCCTCAGATTTACACATCCTTGTAAATCTGGAGCAACGTCAAAAAGCAATGGTGTTGCAGTAGAATGCCCTCAACAACACCCATTGCATGCTCCTTTCACTCAGATATCTGCATGAAAGTGTACAATATTTGCAAAACAGCATTAAGCCGTGCAAAGTGTTTTAACACCACTTTGTAAATATGGAGCAGTGCATTGCACCATTGGAAAGTCTGAAAAGGTGACATTCTGGTGGCGCAATGCCCTTGTAAGTATGCCCTGTTTTTTCTAGTATTTTATACACTCTGCACTTAGGTTAAGGAAGCCTTCACTTACCAGTTACTTTAAGAAATAGGTTCTAGGAGAGTACATATTTCTTTTGAAGTCAACAGGGTTGAATATGTACAAATGACAATGGGGAAATCCTAGCATCATCAGTAATGCCATCCTTCTAGTCTAACTGGGATAGCAATATTATAAAATGTGGAACAATACCTTTATTTTATGTCCCTCAGGTATCCAGATTGGAATAGCATGTGGAAAACTGTATTTCAAACATACATTAAATGCTTCATTTCGAATTGCCCAGTATTTGGAGTGGTAACAATGCACATGAATTTTGATACTGGGAGCTGTATTACTTTATCAATATGAGTTCTTCATCTCAAAATGAGGGGAAGAGTGGTAATACTTCAAGTTTTCAAGCTACAAAACCGAGAATTCCATGGGGTTTCTGAACTTATATTTTCCACTTTTGTCTGTGCTAGAAAAATGTGTGAAATTTCCACACTAGTTATTATTGAGGTTTCGGGTCTTCCATTTTTACTGATTTTTACAGATAACTATGGACAGAAAACAATGTGTTTCCTGTCTGTATTTATTTTTAAAAGTGGAAAAATACTGAAAATGGTGCTTCTTGTGAGAGACTCTCCATGCTGCCTTTCATTAATTCAGGCAATGGCTGAGCAGAGAGGTGGCATGGAGAGTTAAAAAACATGTTTTATGCAGGATGAGATTTCCTTAAATACAAACATGTTAACATATATTTGTAGTATATCGATAATATGAACCTCTGAGTGTAGCGCTTTGTTATACGTGGATGATTAATTTGCTAAACTGCGACAGGCATCCATGTGTGAATGCACATTTACGAGTTAAATAAACGTGGAAGTATAGCACTTTATGGCTCTCATAACACAACATAAATATGGATAAATATGTATGAAAAATATGTATGAAAATGTTAAAAAAATAAATACCATAAAACAGGGAGCCCTAGTTATAATCCTGACTGGATCAAGGGCATAATAAGTGAAATAGTTAATATGAATACTGCGGGTAAGCCATGTTGAATCAACTTCTCAGTACTATGTGCCCCAGTTGCTCCTAAGTTCACCTAGTGCTATAAAATATAAGCCAACTCAGCTTTGCAAAACAATTTGGGGAATCTTGAACTTTAAATCAGGTGATTTGTTATAGCTTCCTGTTTTCATATTCCCTTAGTCATGAAGGGGCATATGTACTGGCAGCGCCGCGCTCCAACATTTTAAAAACACAGGGATGCACTGCATTCACAAGAATACATCCTAGCCCTGTGTTTTCCCTAGTGCTGGCACTACATTTACCTGCCTAGTGCCAATGCAGGACCCAGGCACCTGCTTTGCAGGGAATGATTGTTTATGTGCAGGAAGGTATCCCTTCCTGCACATAAACAATCACTAATGGTGATTTGTTACTTTAATGTGTGCTGCACAATATAGCACACATAGAAGTAACGAATCGTCATTCTTTAATGACTATTCATGTGCCGGAAGGGAAGCCTTCCTGCCCATGAACAATCTTTTGCTCTTTAAATAAAAGTATTTCTCCTTGTTTCACCATTCTAACGCCGGCTCCTACAGGACGTTAGTTTTTAGTTCTGCCTTAGATTTACACCTTGTTGTAAATCTGAGGCTGTGTCAAAAACAATGGGTGTTGCTGTGGAACGCCCATAGCAACACCTATTGCAAACCCCTTTCACGCTAAGTGATGTATGTTAAGTGAGCGGTATTTACACGATGGCATTAAGCCACAAAAACTGGCTTGATACTGCTTTGTAAATATGGAGAAGGGCATATCGCCACCAAAGCGTTGCTAAAAGTGACATTCTGGTGAAGATCCCCTTGTAAATATCCGCAGAAGTTATAATGGATTCTAAACTATACTATTATAGACTCATGCATTAGTGGTTTCCTGAATGTCACCACTATTCATATACATTTCGCTACAAATCTATACCTATAGAAAGATTCTATTTACATTAAAGCTGATCTCCGAGTGTATGATGTACATTATAGCACAACAAAAGACATATATGTCCTTGAAGTTTCAGACAGCATTCCAACATGGATAAAAGTACTGGACAAGGTAGGTCAGATGTTCACACTGTAATAAACATGAGAGTGAAGCTGTGGCTTTATTTCATTACACTCTAGAATAAAGTATGATCGCTTTGCTGAGAAAGGAAATGGAAAATTCCTTGTATATTTTTAAATTGTTCCCTTGATCGGGTTTTAATCTGAAAATTTAATTTATTTATGAGACGTATGCTAACTTTGAAATAATATTGAATGCAGTCACATAATTCCCTATGTTGAGAATTTGAGAGGATTGTTTTCTGAGCTAAAATTCAATCTGGACATTTCCACACAAATTATCTGGTGGAATGGAGAAACGTAATTTGAAAAGTAAAAGTAATTTCGAGGTATGGGTTCTCTCAGTATCGTATTCTGCCTCCTGTGCCAGTGGAACTGGGATATATTGCAAACAAACCAATAAGATGTTTAATGTGCATTACTTTAGCTTTGAATTTGAGAGTGTTTTTTCAAGAATCACCAGAAGAATGGTAAGCGAACAGGGGGACACAATTCGATCTGCACACCGTGGCACCTGCTTGGTGACAGCAAAGTGGTGGATAAAATGAGATGTGCTCACATATAACCCCTCAAAGAATGAATTGGCAGACTTCTGAAGTTGCCTTTCAACCCAAAGTTGCTGTGCTACATTGAGTCAAAAAGAGAGAGCAGAGCAGTGCCCTATTGAGAAATGATGCTGTTTCTCTCTTCCCCCTGTGCTGGTACACTTTAGGCTGCCTTGCGTCAACACACACATACACCCTTGCACAATAGTGGAAAGGGATGTGCAATATGTCTAGCATACGTTTAGTACTGGGGGTTCTCTTTCAGTATAAAATATTATTCTTAGATATACTTTTAAACATTTACAAGAATGAATGGGTGCAGTACAGTGCAGCATACCCGCAAAGTTGGAACGGTTTTGAGAAAAGACAACTTCTTAAACTTTGCGCCTGTTTTGTGGAGGCTTTCATTTTTGGTGCAAAGTCCTATTTAATGTTAGTATATAGGGATATGTATCAAAGTCCATGGGTAGTTTAAGAGAATACCCACGTACCACCCATGGTATGCCTTCTTGGCACAAAGTACAGCAAAGTAGGGCACAGTTGTACTTTGCGTAGCATCCAAGGTCCCAAACTTCATTGGATGTGCTCCTTTCTAAGAGGTTGCGCCCAGTCATCAGCCTGGCCACCTTTACTTTGGACATTGCCAATCTTGTCTGTGGATTTCCACACGGATCCTCACTCAGCCTTGTTAGAAGGCCGATCTCCGGGGAGTCAGATGGTGTCGGACTGACCACCCCGCGAGCCACCGTTCCGTAGGAAAGTAGCCGAGCGCCGCTGAGAAGCCTCCTCCTGGGCGAGGTCCTTCTCCTATGATCGTAACAGCCAAGCAATCCCACCACCACAAAGGGACACAACAAGGGTATCAATTCTCACAAGTCTTTATCGGTATTAAAGGCAGGTCTCCGTGGCGATATTTACAGGCGGATCGAGGGATCCAAAGGAGTCTCAGGGTCTTTTTAGGGACGGGGTAGCGGGACAGTCTCAGTACCAGCCCGGTACGGGAACACCCTGCGCCCAGCTCTCAATCCTCGAGCTGGGGGGGTTCCGGGAACCGGGACGTCGTCCGCAGGGCTCCGGTGGTTACTTCAGCGAGGTCGAGCCGCGACGAGGTCAGCAGGGCTCCGATGGTTAGTTCAGCGAGGTCGGGCCGTGACGATGTCAGCAGGGCTCCGATGTTCCGTGAGGATCTTTCTCCTCAGCAAGGGGGGAGCCGTGACGTAGTCAGCAGGGCTTGAGTTTCCAAGTTCCAGGCAATGAGTCTCTCTCCATAGAGTCAGCCGCGATCCGATCAGCAGGGCTCTTGACTCCAGGATACAACTACTGCCCTGGTTTTGGGCTGCCCTAGATATAGGTCTGGAGCCCTTTGATGTCCGGACCCTCGCACCTGGGGGGGTCAGAGGGGCCAGGATGAGAGAGTCCAGATACCCAGCGGGGGGGGAGCCAGCGCCCAGGGAGGCCGGAGGGTGATCGAAACCAGGCGTCGGGGGACGGCTGGAGGCCCCATCGAAACTCTCCTCCTCCGGGATCTGTGGAGTGGCCACTCGACCCCCTCCGGTCAGATCTTGGCGCCTTGATGTCGGAGCTCCGCTGGGACCGAGGCCGGGGGCGGGTCGCGTCGCGAAGGCTGGCTTGGGTAGCGGGGTACAATCCAGGGGGACCCCGAAGGGTTGGGGTTGCCCCCGTTTGGTCTGGTAGGGGGGTTCGGGACCACGCCACGAGGCCGGGTCCAACAAGCCTCAATCAGTTCAACGCCTACATGACCCCGCTCACCATCATCAGCAGTGTCCACGGCATCAACATCATATACTGTGGTGATGACACCCAGTTCATACTTTCCTACTTTGACAGGATACCAAATACTCAGACCATTTTCTCAGGCTGCAAAACAGAAGTTGCCAGATGGATGAAAACCAGCTGCCTCAATCTCATCCGAGGACATTCAGTCAGAAGTAGTAATCTTCAGCAAAGACATCTCACTCTGGGATGCCACCTGGTGCCCTGCTGAACTCCACTCAGCACTCCTACTGGCAACCCATGCATCGAATCTCGGATAGCAATCAAAAACCCACTAACCATCACTGACCAAGTGAATGCAGTCTTCATCTCCTACTTCCACACACTCAGTAGTCTGACGAATATTTTCACATGGCTCCCCACCAACATTCACAGAAGCATCATCCAAGCCCTCACCACCTCTGACTGTAGTGCTTTGTTATACATGGCTGCTTAATTTGCTAAACTGCGACACACATCCATGTATGAGTGCACATCCAAGAGTTAAATAAACGTGGAAATATAGCATTTCATGGTGCTCAAGACACAAAATATATATGGATAAATACCAATAAGATGGTGAAAAAATAACTATGGAAAATTTCAGATGCAAATGTTAAAATAATAAATACCATAAAACAGGGAGCCCTAGTTATAATCGAGAATGGATAAAGGGTGTAAGACGTAATACAGTTAATATGAATGCTGCGCATTAGGTATGTTGAATCACCTTCTCAGTAATATGTGAACCAGTTGCTCGTAAATTCACCTATTGCTCTTCAATATTAGCCAACTAAGCTTTGCAAAACAATTTTTGGAATCTTGAAATTTAAATCAGGGGATTTATTATAGCTACATGTTTTCATGTTCCCTTAGACATGAAGAGGCATATTTACAAGAAAATGATGGAGCGGGAGCTGCGCCAAATTCGGCAACGCCGCGCTCCGACATTTTAAAAACAAAGGGATGCACTGCATTCACAAGAATACGTCAGAGCCCTGTGTTTTCCTTAGCACTGGCCCTACATTTAGCTGCCTAGTGCCAGTGCCATTGCAGGCACCAGGCACCCTTGCACTGTAGTGCAAGGGTGCCTGCGTTGAAGGGACACCTTCCTGCACATAAACAATCACTAATGGTAATTTGTTACAACTAGTGTGCTGCACAATACAGCACACACAGAAGTAGCAAATCGTCATTATTTAATGATTGTTCATGTGCAAGAAGGGAAACGTTCCTACGCATAAACAATTATTAATGGCATTTTGTTCTTTAAATAAAAGTATTTCTCCTCGTTTCACCTTTCTAAAGCCTGTTCTTACATGACGATAGTTTTTGGTGCTGCCTAAGATTTACACCTCCTTATAGATGTGGGGCAGTGTCAAAAGCAATCGGTGTTGCGGTGGAACACCGACAGCAAGACCCAGTGCAAGTCCCTTTCATGTGATGTATGTAAAGGTGCCTTTTTTAGCAGGCGGCGTTAAGCCACAAAAAGTGACTTTAGGCTACTTTGTAAAGATAGAGAAGGGTATATCGCCATCAGAAAGTCACTAAAAGTGCAGTTCCGGTGGCGATATTCCATTGTAAGCATGCCCAGAAGTTCTAATGGATTCTAAACTGTACTAATATAGATTCAGGCATTATTGGTTTGCTGAATGTCACCATTATTCACATACATTTTGCTAGAAATCTATACATATTGAAAGATTCTATTTACATTAATGCAGCTCTCAAAGTGTATGATGCACATTATAGCACAACAAAAAACTTATATGTCATTAAAATTTCAGACAGCGTTCCAACATAGATAAAAGTACTGGACAAGGTAGGTCAAATGTTCACACTATAATAAACATGAGAGTGAATCTGTGGCTTTATTTCATTACACTCTAGAATAAAGTATGATCGCTTTGCTGAGAAAGGAAATGGAAAATTCCATGTATATTTTTAAATTGTTCCCTTGATCGGGTTTTCATCTGAAAATGTAATTTATTTATGAGACGTATGCTAACTTTTAAATAAAATTGAATGCAGTCACATACTTCCCTATTTTGAGGATTTGAGATGATTGTTTTCTGAGCTAAGTTTCCAACTGGACATTTTACAAACAAATTATCTGGTGGAATGGAGAAACGTAATTTGAAAAGTAAAAGTAATTTCGAGCTATGGGTCCTCTCAGTATCGTATTCTACCTCCTGTGCCAGTGGAACTGGGATATATTGCAAACAAACCAATAAGTTGTTTAATGTGCATTACTTTAGCTTTGAATTGGGGAGTGTTTTTGCAAGAATCACCAAAAGAATGGTAGGTGAACAGGGGGACACAATTCGATCTGCACACCTTGGCATCTGCTTGGTGACAGCAATGTGGTGGATATCAAGTGATGTGCTCATATATAACCCCTCAAAGAATGAATTGGCAGACTTATGAAGTTGCTTTGCAACCCAAAGTTGCTAGGCTACATTGAGGCAAAATGAGAGAGCAGAACAGTGCCCTACTGAGAAACTGTGCTGTTTCGCTCTTCCCCCTGTGCTGGCACACTTTAGGCTGCCTTGCTTCAACACACACATACACCCTTGCACAATAGTGTAAAGGGATGTGGTTGATGTCTAGCATACGTTTAGTACTGGGGTACTCTTTCAGTATAAAATATTATTCTTAGATATACTTTAAAACATTTACAAGAATGAATATGTGCAGTACAGTGCAGCATACCAGCAACGTTGGAAAGGTTCTGAGAAAAGAAAACTCAAACTATGGGCCTGTTTTGTGGTGGCTTTCATTTTTGGTACAAAGTCCTGTCTAATGTTAGTATATAGGGATATGTATCAAAGTCCATGGGTAGTTGTAAGAGAATACCCACGTACCACCCATGGTACGCCTTCGTGGCACAAAGTACAGAAAATTAGGGCACAGTTGTACTTTGCGCAGCATCCACGGTCCCTAACTTCATTGGATATCCTCCTTTCTGAGAGGTTGTACCCAGTCATCAGCCTAGCCACCTTTACTTTGGACACTGTCAATCTTGTGTGTGGATTTCCACACGGATTCTCACTCAGCCCCAATCAGTTCAACGCCTACATGACCCCACTCACCAGCAACAGCCCTGTCAACGGCATCAACATCATATACTATGGTGATGACATCCAGTTCATACTTTCCCTCTTTGACAAGATACTAAATACCCAGACCACTTTCTCAGCCTGCAGGACAGAAGTTGTCAGATGGATGAAAACCAACTGCCTCAATCTCACACGAGGACATTCAGTCAGAAGTAGTAATCTTCAGCAAAGACATCTCGCTCTCGGACTCCACCTGGTGGCCTGCTGAACTACGATCAGCACTCCTACTGGCAACCCATGCACAGAATCTTGGAATAGCAATCAACAACCCACTCGCCATCACCGACCAAGTGAATGCATTCTTCATCTTCTATTTCCGCAATCTCTGTAGGCTGACAAATATATTCAAAGGGCTCCCCATTAACACTCACAGAAGCATCATCCAAGCCCTCATCACAGTAAGCTGGTAATGTACTCTATGCTGGAATTAAAACTCAACTGACGAAGAGGCTCCAGATCATACAAAACTTAGTGGCCAGGCTTCCCCTTAACCTCCCACCCTGCACTCACATTACTCCATACCGCAAAGAGCTCCACTGACCCTCAATTCACATACAGGAACTTTTCACAATCTTCATGCCCAGATAAAAGCCTTATACAACACAGGCCCCATGTACCTGAACAACGGCACAAACTTCCACGAACCTAAGACTCCTCTGCCCAACCAGACTACTACTCAGCCCCACAACATATGTAGAACCCAATCCAGCAGTTGTGACTTCTCCTACCTGGCTCCTAAAGCCTGGAAAGAACACCCCCTGCACATCAGAGCCTCTTCATTTCCTGAATTATGCAAGAAAGTGAAGGTCTGACTGTTCACCTAATTCTAACCCTTGCTTAGCCCATACAGCTCCTGCTTCAGAATCAGGATACCCTCCAGGGTGAGTGTGCATTATGCAAATACACATAAAATAATATAACATAGCATTTATTTGGGATTGTCTAAAAAAGTTGTTGACTGAATCAAAGTGATTCCGAACAGGGCTGAAAAGCTTTCTTATCTATAAAGAGTGCCTTTGCACTCTAGGTTCTGTGCATGCTCTTCATTTACTCCTTTCACTGTCAAACCTCTGTGTCATGATGTTTTTGGAAAAAACAGCATACACTTGTTTAAGCACATGTACCCCTTTGGTCTCTTTGCTCACCCATGTGAATTATATCCCACATCCATATCTCATTGCAGGCTAAAGATATCATTAAAATGTGGGGATATTTATCTTTTTTAATGAATTAGCTCAATATCTTGCTGCTTTTTTCAAATGGACATACATACATTCCAGAAAACTAATGAAGGGAATGTTGTTCTGAATGTCTGGAATGTGTGTGGTTTTCTAGAGAATGTAGTGTATACAATCAATTAAGCAATTTTAGTGCAGATCATGAACTTTGGCAGAGTCACTGTTTATGGTGCACTGTTGATCTGATTAGAGATATCAAACTCAGCACTAAGGGTAAAATATGCAAAAAATATATTTTATAATTCTATATTAGTTTAAGACTCTATGGGTCTATAGGTCTAAGCCAGAGCTCGGGTGTCCTGATTGGTTGCCCAGGAGGGCACTCTGAACATGATGTTTATGAAATTGTTAGCAATATTTCTTGTCCAAAACACGGTAATTCCCTCTAGCCTCCCTGGTAAACCTGTCAGTCTTAGAGTGATCTCATCCCATGCCTTCGCCCCTCCAATTTTAGCTGGATTTGTTTTTGTTGGCTCTAGGACCCTGTGCACTTTACTAATGCCAACCAGGGCTAAAGTGTTTGTGCCCTCTCCATAAATATGGTAAAATTGTCTTACCCATGATTAAAATATACATATTAAATTTATATATATATGTCCTTTGTAAGGTGGTATACAAAAAACCAAGGTCAAGTAAGTTAAAAGCTAGTACTGGGCCGGCATCACTTATTGTGCCACCCACTTAAGTAGCCCCTTAAACCATGTCCCAGGCCTGCCATTGCAGCCTCAATGCAATTTGAAACTGCCAATTTGACTTGCCAATATAACCACCTTGCCGAACCTTAAACTACACTTTTATTGCATACAAGTCACCCCTAAGGTGCAGCCTAGGTGGGCTTTATGGCAGTGTGCATTGTAATTAAAAGGTTGGATATGTACTTTTAAGTTTTACATGTCTCGGGAGTGAAAGACTCCTAAATTTGCTTTTACTACTGTAAGGCCTACCTCCACCGTAGGATAACATTGGGTTGCCTTATTACATTTAATAAGTAATGACTTTAGATTGGTAAAAGGTAAGCATTTCATGTTTGGTGTCTGAGAAATTTTGATAAAAAATCTTCTTTAATGTTAAAGTCAGATTTTAAGTTACAATTTTGAAAATGCTACGTTTAGAAGTTGGCATTTCTCTGCCTTAAACTATTCGGCGCCTGCAGCCTTTCCTAAGTCACATAGCACGATGTATTTGGTAGTTGTACTTTGTTTAATCCTCCCAGACAGCCACTCAAAAGTACAAAAGTGGGGATGAGCCATCAAATGGCAGGGTGAGGGGGCAGAGCTGGGCACAGCCCCACTTACAACTGAATAAGCTGTGCGACGCCTTCCCATAAAGGACTTGTCACATCTGCATTGGTCATCCAGATAGTCAGGAGTCATGAAAGGGGAAGTAGGAAACTTCAAGCACTTCAAAGGAAATTCTCTAGAAACATCTCCTACTTCAAAGAAGGCACCATGTATAAAAGGAGACCCTCAGACTGGCTCTTCAAATCACCTTTCTGGTCCTACGGAAGGACTCTCATAGGACTGTCTACTGCTTTGGCCTGCTGTGTACTACATATGACTGCTTTGCTGCACCTTAAAGGACTGCTTTGCTGCCTGGAGCCTGCCTTGAACCCACATAAACCTGCCCTGCTGCTTGAGTCCTATTTCATGAATATATGACGTTACAGCGCAAACAATTACAACGCATGCTTTTACATCACAGTTTTTACAACGCAACTACCGTTACATCACATGTTTTTACAACGCATACCATTACAACGCATTTTTTAAAACTACCATTACATTGCATTCCATTACAATGCATTCTATTACAATGCATACCATTACAATGCATAATACTTTTAGTACAACAGTAGGGTAAGTGTTGGATAGCGTAGGGGTAAAAATTACTATTCCCCCTCCAGTGAGTGCAACAGTAGGGAAAGTGTTGGATAGTGTAGGGGTAAAAATGACTATTCCAACTCCAGTGAGGGCAATAGTAGGGAAAGTGTTCGATATGGTAGGGGTAACAACTACTATTCTCCCTCAAGTGAGTGCAACAGTAGGGAAAGTGTTGGATAGCGTAGGTGCAAAAATTACTATTCCCAACTACCCCAAAACCCATACCCACACTAAAACTTAAAACTCTATATTACTAACCTGTAATGCGTTGTGATGGCATGCGTTGCTATGGCATGTGTTGTAATGGCATGTGATGTAAAGGCACTTGCGTTGTAAAAGTTGCATTGTAAAGGCATTGTGATGTATTGCCTGCGTTGTAATGGACGTTTCCCCTATTTCATCACCAGAACCCAGGACTACCAGAGTGATTCTGCTGCATTGGTAAGTAAAACAAGGTTATGGAACAGGAGTGCAATGTCATAATGCTTTAGAATATCACGGTGGTACTTAAGGGTGAGAAGTAGAATGTTGGGGTATAATGATCTTGCTTTTGGAGATGTTAACTTCTTTGTAATTTCCTGCTGTCTTGTGGGCTTACTTAATATTGGAAAATAAATCTACTTGTTGAAGACCTTCTGCATCCTGATTGATTATTCCACACTACAGACTCCAAGGGCTAGTTGGCTGGTCTCATGATCTGAGCCTCAGGGACAGAGAAGGCTCCAACCTGGACCAAGCCTGAGTGAGTCCTGAACCCCCAAATGGTGCCCCTCCAATCCTGGAACCTTGGTTTTGGTGTTTAAGGTACCCAGATAACCACAATCTAAAATTTGGGACTTTGACAATTTTGGGATAAAAACTGCTCTGAGAACAGAGGAGAGAGCGGGGCCAATCTGCTCATTTATAAACCAGAGTGCATCGCCGGTCAGCCTGATTCCACGTTCTTGTCTGCAGCAGTAAATTATTTTCAGCGGTCCTCCACTAAAGGAATTTCAGGCCCATGGAACTTTTGTCAGGTACAGCCTTGTATCAATCAATCAATCAGCATTTGTAGAGTGCGACACTGTCACCCCTGGGGGTATCTGGGTGCTGGGGTGCAAGGTCTCTGTCAAAAAGCCACATCTTTAAGAAACGGCAGAAAGAGGGAAGAAGCGAGCAGAAAAAGGCAAAACAGAAGGCAGAAAAATGAGCAGAAAAGGCTGATTATCCTTATCCATCAAAAGGCATCCAAGTCTGTCTGTTATGGAAGGGATGGGGAATGCACCAAATCTTTTAAAATCATGAGAGGAGTCAGGCAAGGCTGCATTCTCACCCCTTTCTTATTCTCAATCTACACAATTTAGGTGGAAGCCGCCCTGAAAGGGTGCACTCCCGATGTTCCATCTTATCCCTCAGGTGCATTACCAATCCTGGCTTATGCAGATTATGTCGTCTTGATAGCAAGGACAGGCTTAGCACTCTACCACCTAATTGACACCTACATGAGCTTCATGTCATCCAGGGATCTAGAAGTAAACAAGTCAAAACACATTTATCTTAGTGTCGGGACTACCTCCCCCTAAAAAAATTCCATCATTAAATATTGGGACTCACAAACTAACTGTTGTGGAGACCTTCTCATATCTAGGGGTTGTCTTTGATATTAAACAAACCTGATCACACAAATAATGGACCCCACTCTGACAGCAGTCTCTAGTTTTACCAAATAACTGGGTTCAAAGCCCCTAGCAACAATACAAAAGATCTATAATGCCAAAACGATCTCAGTAACGACATATGGGGCAGGAGTCTGGGGCATAGTACCAACCGATTCCCTACAGAAGGTAGAGAAGTGGTTCTTTAAGAGGATTGCCTTGCTCCCTCCCTCATCCTCACACTATGTCACTCACCAAGAGCTGGATTTGCCCTATGTGTCTGACATAGCGAGAGTAGCCCTGATCATGCTCTGGCACTCAATATGGGACAGGGACACAGTAGATCTTAATCACACCATCATACAAAACTGTCTTTCACTGGATAAGGCATTTACAATCCCCTTGCTAGAGTACGTTAAACTAACCTTGTACTCGCTAGGAGCCCCGGAATTGGATGCAAATCCCAGCTCATGCTCCAGGTTCCCAAAAAAGAGGCTAAAGGTATTACTCTTAGCGAAGCTAACCCATAAAAGGAAGGAATCCCAGAAGGGAAAAACAACTGTAAAATTATATTACTTGATTCCTCCTTTAACAGAGTGTGAATACTCTTATTTGGATGCAGTAAGAAACCTGCACCACATGTCCATCCTTTTAAGGGTCCGCCTAAACCTAATCCCCCTGATGTTGGGCTTCCCTCTGACAAAGTATGCTTTTAGCGACCTGACTACCTGCCCATTGCAACAATCTATCCACCCAGTCTGACCTCGATCTCCTCTTCTTCTGTTGCTTTTACAAGTAACAGAGAGCCAAATAAATCATACCTCTTCTAAGGCGGTACAATTTTAAGCAATGTCGTGTGGGCATGTTCTTCATAAAGAAGCTCCATGACCCTTTTGTATGTTTCTGTGTAGCTTCATTCTTCTGGGCCTGTAAGCGAAGAAGACATTCACTTGAACTGGAAAGCCTTCCTAACCTTTAGCCAATTATAATAATTGCTTGATACAGACTTCTCCAAATTATTATGCTAATTACCCAACACTGGCTTGAATGCGACACAGGACTGGGATAATACATGTAATATTTTAAATGTTTTTTTTATAATTTTCAAAGGCTGCCTTTTTATATTAAATTAACTGTTTTAAATATCTATATTTGAACTAATCTGCCAACTGGGAATCAGCAGCACTTTATCCGTTCTTCCACCGTGATCATTGCACAACTATAGACAATAAACTGTGTACCCCTGCATTGTCTAACCTCATTCCCTCATTGTCCTGGGTTTGTAACCTGATTCTTGCTATTTTAATTGATAAAACTATTTTATTTTTATTGTATTAAGAAGAATGAAAAGTGTATTATTTTAACATGTATACTTTGATGATCTATGTCTCTGAAATTAGATTGAATAAAGTTTAATGAATTAATGAGTGGCAAAGGCAAAATAGAGCAGAAGAGGGCAAAACGCAAGGCAGAAAAATGAGCAGAAAGGCAAAAGAGGGGGCAGAAAAAAGAGCAGATAAAGGCAAAACAGGGTTTGAATTCCTCTGTCCAGCTGATGGCAGTCCTCTGCCCCTCGAATTTAGATGTGGCATCAACAGACTGTGTTCCGCAGCGGCGGCAGTCTTCACTGCTGGCTAACAGTACTCAGTCACCATTGTGCTGAAGGGCTTCGCCGAGCCAATTTAGATGTTCCAGTTGTGCTGGCAGTGTCCTTGCTGGAGAGTCCTGACAGAGTGAGGCCATGATGGTGTGGAGACAGATAAGTACTACTTATCATTATCTCACTACATATATTTGTTGTGAATATGTCAAAATGTAAATGTAGGTATTTCTTTAATACCCTTTTTTAAACATGTAGCATTGCACACCAACAACATACACACACTATTGCATGTGCCCCTACAGCACAACATCCACTGCCACCAAATAAATATTTTATTAAGTGTCAATATAGGTGTTCAAATTTGTACCCGATAAGTTGTAAGATGTACACTCATGCATGACACATGAAAAATTGCATATGAGAGTATTGTTAGAATATTCAGGGCCAAAGAAAATGTTAACAGTTGATTTATTGCAAGACAAGTGGCACAGAAGTCTACCTCAGTTTCCGTGACAACTGGGTTGCTTAGCATTGTGGTCAAGCAGCAGCAGCACAGGAAAGACCTGGACAATAGGCATCAAGACAGAAATGGAACCTTTTTACCTCTTTTTCTTTGAATCCCCCCACTCAAGTTTGGAAGTTTCCCCGCCACAGTTACCTCAACAGAAAGGCACATCATAATGGGTTTGGCGGTATTCTTGGTGGGACTCTCTCTGACAGCTGTTTCTGCCTATGACACCGTCGACACAAGAGGAAGATTGTGGTGGAGACGGTAGGACTCCATCCATAGACCGCCAAGATCTAAAGACAGCAAGCGGACCACCAAGTCGGTGGGGGTGAACCGTCACAAAGCGACAGTGGGACCAGATCCACCAACCTCTAAATCAGGTTCTAAGTCAGAACATAGAAATCTTCACTGAAACTTCGTCCAGAAGCTCCCCGACAATGCCGTTTCCTCCTTGGACACTGCCTGTGGCCTTGCCCTGCTGAACTTATACCTTCTCAGAGACTTTTTGCTGGAATTTCTTCTAAGTCTGAACGTAAACCCTGACCGGGCCCAATCTACTCCTTGTATCCAACTCAGTTGGCCATATTTTTCAACTTTGAGGTGGTCTCGCTCAACTATATGTCTCAGTTGGCAGTTTGATCTTTTAGGGACTCGTTTTTATTGTAATCTTTAAAATTTTCATAAATCCGTCTCTACTGACAGGATTTTTGTCATTTTGGAGTTAAATATATTTTTTAATTTACTCTATTTTTTTTTATTTGTGTGGGATTTTTCTTGTGCTGTGTTTTCATTTTAATACTGTTTGTGTACTGCATAAATACCTTACACATTTGATGTGTGTAAATTAATGAAAAACAAAAACTGAGAAACAACATTGGAGGGAACCAAATCATGGAAAACCAATTTTAAGGAAAGCCAGTTTTAAGGAAATACAAACAAATCAACAATTAAAGGAAACATTTTAAAAGAAAAATTGTTTTAAGAAAAAATCAAAAATTGCATTAAACTTGGGTGGAGTTTAGCACTACTGTGGGGTTTTTGGGTCCAGGGATGGGTAATGTCTACAGTGATGAGGTATTTTTAGGGGTCAGGCGAAAAGTTCAGGCATAGAAAGGTATTTTTAGGATTCAGAGATGGGTGGAATGTGTGGGTGGTGAGGGGTTCTTAGGGTTCATGGATGAGTGATGTTGAGGTGTTTGAGGTATTTATAGGTTTAAGGGATGGGTTGAGTGTAAGGGTGTTGAGAGGTTTTAGGGTTCATGGGTAGGCACCGTTTGGGGCTGGTAATGGTTTTTAGGTTTCAATTATGGGTAGCGGCTGGGGGGGTGAAGAGTTTTTAGTGTTTAGCATAGTTTGGAGTTTAGGGTGGTGACGGGTTTAAGGATTCAGGGATGGGTAGAGTTTAAATGTAGAAATGGGTTTTTAGGTTTCAGGGATGAGTAGTTTAGGGTGATGAGGAGTTCTTATGGGTCATGAATGGCTGGTGTTTAATGGAAGTGAGGGTTTTTTAGGGTTCAGGGATGGGTGGAGTTTGGATGTGCTGAGGTGTTTTAAGGGGTATGGAATGGCTGTTGTTTAAGTATAGAAAGGGGTTTTTCGGGATGGGTCGAGTAATGGTAGTGAGTGATTTTATGGCTCATCAATCATGGATATTTGGAGAAGAAAGGCCTTTTAGACTTCAGGAATGAGTGTAGTATAGGTGTGGTGAGGGATCAGTGATAGATGGTGTTTATGGGTTTTGATGGGTCAGCAAATGAAAAGCATTCAAAGTAATTGACAATGTAAAAGATAAAAATATGAAATAATGTCCCCTGAAGAAAAGCACTGAAATACGTATCTCTGACAAAAATGTTTCTGAAAGTAAGACTGGGAACCATTGTATTTACAATTAAAAAATAGTCATTCAGAAGGCAATTTCGACCACAAAGTCATTCTGTTAATTGGCTTCCTTGAAAAGCAAATGTCACATTCATTCTGAAAATGTCTATTAAACAGTTTACATGAAATGGTATCTCATTAATGGTATTTCATGCAACTGTTTTCCATGAAATCCCATTCAAACCTAAGTTACACCCCGCTGCTTTTGTGCCTGAGTGTTTAGCACAGGTTACTTTAGTGACTTTTGTGGTTCACCCTGACTGGGATTTTGGCTGTTGCTTGGATAGGGGTCAAACACCCCCCTTCAGCCAACAACCTAATGTCTCACAATACCATATGCCGAAGCATATCTTTGTCAGGGCTTGTTTCTCAACTTTGTTTCTGAGGATCTCCTGATAATGGGGAAATAGATGGGTATGGAGTGCCCATGGGCAAGAAACTGGAGGTAGTGCATTTATACATTTTGAAGGCAGCTGTAGAAGAAATACAGGTTTAATGTACCTGTTCTTTGGTCATAAATATCACTCCTGGACTGTATGAAAACTAATGTAAAGTGGTATCTTTAACTGTCATGCGACAGGAGCCTCCAGATCATGTAAGAGTAACCCTGGGATTGGTAACGTGGCCCGAGGTTTAAAAACGGATGACACAGATTACCCTGGGGCTGTTGAAGGCAGTGTTCTAGTTGCTGAAGAACATCAGATGCCGGAACATAAGGGGCCATGTCCAGAAGCTGCTGGTCAGAGAACGTGGGAAGGAGAAACCGGAGTTCCAAATAATTCGGAAGAAAGTGACCCAGAGAATCATGAGGAGAACAGAGGAGAATGAAGACCAATCCCCTTCAAAGCAGAAGAGGGAGAGCAGACAACCAAAGAAGTGCTCAAGGAGGGATAAGAGGAGCACTGGATGGTGGAAAAGAGGTATCTGGCTGTTCCAGTTACTTGACGGAGGTAGGCCTTGAGCTCTCCACTGCAGCGGCTTCTACTGAGAGCGGTGGCCTCAGGCACGTACCACACTTGGCTACAGGGGTGGGAGCAGCTAATCCAAAAATAAAAACTTGGGACTCAAAGAGGGGTGATATGTATGAGGAGGAGTGAGGCAACTGTTTATAGCCAAAGATCATGAAAGGGACAAGTGGGTCTGGCGTTTTCAGTTGTGGATTACACAGAGTTGTGGTATACTTGAGTAATGGGGAACGGTTAGTGTGTGCATAGAAAAGAACAGGATTAAAGTTGTGTCTCTGTGTTCTCCCGAGTGCCACTGCCAAGCCAAAAGTCAAGTTCTGCAAGAAGACACCTAATTAACCCGGAAGAGGGGTAAAGTCCCCAAATACCCTGAAAAGAAGATGATTTAAAATTTGTTTTTCTGATTGTCCCAGTCCTTTACTACCCTTGTACACATACATTAAAGAAACTCACTTATTGCTGCTGCATGACATCATGTTTGGCAAATCAATTACAGTGGTGTAAGAAGAGAGATTTAAAAAGTCCAAAAGACCATAAACATGTTTCTGCCCATTACAATGGACAATACGATTAAACACTTGGTGGAAGTGCAGAAGCACTTACAACTTGTGGTTGAGCAACAGATATATACGGCTCAAAAAAAATTTACAAGCAGCGTTGAAAGTGCAAGCAACTTTGATTGCTGACACTACAGGCACAGGATTCAGCCATTCTCAAACTCACTAATGTCATCGCCAATGCGAAAGTCCATCCTATAGTCCTCAGCTCGTTCTTGTTCTAGCAAAAGTACAAAAAGGGGAGGACCCTGATTTTGTCTTTACCACCTTAGAGAGGGTAGCCACCTCAGCCTCCTGGCCCGCCGAACAGTGCAGTGGAGTCAATGGGTAGCTCTTTTATTGTCTGGTTCACTACAGATGGCGTGTCATGCCGCAAACCCTTCAGGAACTACACCATATGAGGAAATAAATAAAATAATACTTGAACAACCGGGGTATAATGCAGAATATTATAGGGTACAATTTAGAAAAGAAAATGGGGACCTAACGATAGTCCCAGAGCTCTGTTCTATTTCTCACAAGACCTCGAAGCAAATGGTTAAAACCTACAACTTCCATTGTAGAGGAAGTGGTAAAGAAAGTGTACCTGGAGCAGTTTCTAAGGGCCCTTCCACATCTACAAGAGGGTGGATATGACAACAGCCACATATATCGATAACAAAGGCAATTGAGCTAGCCTGTGCACACCAGGATACCCGGATTTTAAAATAGGCACTCAAAAGTACCTTTCGCCACCTCTTCTTTGTGGAGAGCCCCATTAAGACCCGGACCCCGAACACAATCGGAAAACAAAACATCACTTAAACCAGCTGGAAAGAAGTCTGGATAGGGACTTCATTGTTTTCAGTGTGGAGAGTGTGGCCACATTGCCAGGGATTGTCCCCAGAACCAATAAAAATTGGGTATTCCAAGGGAAATGTGCTATTTATGGGTGGGCGGCATCAGGGGAATAGAGACCCAGCATTCCTCAATGGGCACTCCATAAGCGTTTTAATTGATCCCGCTGTCACTATTCAGTCGTGAGACAAGAGTGAGTCGAACCCCAACAGATTTTGCCTCGTAGGTAAGTGTCGATCACATGTGTGCATGGGGATAGTAAGGTATATTGGGTAGCTCAGATGAAGATAGAGTGGCAGGAACTGCTGAACATTATAATAGTAAGTGTTGTCCCCCCATTAGTTGAGGATGTGAAAATAGGAACAGATTATTACTGTTTCGATCAAAAGTTGCTAGTGACAAGAGAAGAGGCACAGGCAGAGGAATAGCTGAAGGAGGCCCTTTTCCAAGTAGAACACATAGATGGGGGTAAACCCAGACCAAAGACATCAAGGTCAGAAAAATGTATGAATACAAAAATATTCATAGAACAGAGAGATGCTAATACCCATTCCACATTTTCTTCTACAGATGACAAGTAGGAACAGCAGTGCAGCTTCACAGCTACACAGTGAGAGGCCAGCAACTTAGCTCAGGCTTGGACTCACACTGTTTTGGATGGTATGGGACAGTTAGGACCATTTTTGTTTTATAAAGAAGGGACTGCTGCACATAGGTACAAATGAGAATGGAATGTAGAACAAATATCATCTAGTTGTTCTTCTCCCTTTTCAACAACAAGTGTTACATCTCACTCATTGTAAGGTAGATGAGGGACACTATGGCAGAGAGAAAGTGGAGGAATATTTGCTGAGAAGGTTCTTCAGACCGGAGTCTATTCTGATATCAGAAAATTCTGCCCTTCGTGTGAACGCTGTCAATTAGTCAAGCCCCATAACGAAACAAGAGCTCCATTTTGACTCCCTCCGATCATTTAAGTTCCCTTCACCAAGTGGAGATAGATTTATTTGGCCACTTTCTTCCATCTGCAAAAGGGTACTAGTATATATTAGTCCTTGTGAACTACGCAACTAGATATCCTGAGGAAATACCCCTGATCAGCATGAATACTTCAGCAATACCTAAAGTCATGATCTAGTTTTTTCCAGGGTTGGATTCCCCAAAGAAATATTAACTGACCAGGGAACACCTTTTATGTCCCGGCTAATGGCTCAGATTAGCAAAACCCTGGGAATGCTTAAAATCCATTCCTCTCTATACTACACCCAAAGAGATCTCCTGGTTGAGAGGTATAATAGCACCATTAAACTATATTAAAGAAACTATTTTCAGAAAGTGGTAGGGACTAGGATAAAAAGTTACCTTTGGGTTTGTTTGCCATCCAGAGCCATCCCCAGAGTTTGACTGGATTGTCCCAGTTCGAGCTGGTGTTCGGCAGTAACCCAAAACCTTATTTGATATGGCTGCTAAGAACTGCGAGGAGCAGGATGAGTCATGGGAACTACTGAACTATGCAATCAATCTCAAGAATACTGTTCACAATCTCTGCTAGGATGTACGAATAAACCTAGAAAAAGCACAGGAAAAACAAACAGCAGGATATGATAAATAATCTAAAATAGGAGGGTTAGATAGGGGAAGTAAGGTACTTGTCCTGTTACCCTCCTCTGATAATAAGTTGTTAGCCAAGTGGCAAGGTCAATTTGTCAGCCTGAAACAATTAACACAAGTAACTTATAAAATAGTGGTACCCCTTAAAGCAAAAGGAGGACAAATGAAATCTATTAAATAAATCTCTTAAAGATGTAGGAGGATCTGGGAACAAGGGACCTCCCTAGAACACTTGTGTTCTTTATCACCAACTAGCACCCTTTAGAGATTCCATGCAGGTCAAAGTATGGCAGTGATAGAGATAAAGATAGGATCCAGTGTCAACCCTGAACAAGAGAGACAGTTGCAGGTGGTTGTACATCAACTTCATGTGGAATTCTCTACCCCTGCCTATCTGCAGTACCTCCGATCACCTAGCCTTCAGACGGTTGGGGAAGACCTGGCTTTTCCCCAACTATTAACTCCATGGTAACTCCTCTCTCGATGTTGAACTGTAGCGGTGGGACGCCCCATTGTTGGGGCAGCCATGCGCTCTACAAATCAGCTTAACATAACATAACATAACATATTCTCAGAAAAACCAGGGTGAACTAGTTTGATTCAGCACAATATCTTCACTGAGGGTGAAAAAATGGTTAGGTTGCGAACCTATAAGATACCCGAGGCCATAGGAAAGGCAGTGGAAAGCGAGGTAACTAATATGATAGGGGATGGGATTATAGAGCCCCTGAGCAGTGTTTAGTGTTCCCTGGTCGTTCTGGTTCACAAACATAATGGTTCTCTTAGGTTCTGCATAGACTTTAGCAGATCAATAATGTTTTTAAGTTTGACACCTATCTCATGTCCTGAGTGGACAAATTATTAAAGAGGCTAGTTGAAGCTACGTTTTTGCCCACGCTAGACCTTACAAAATGATACTATCAGATTCCTCTTACTGAGGGCACGAAGGAGAAAACAGTGTTCTCAATCCTTTCTAGCCTGTATCATTTCAAGTTTCTGCCTTTTGGCCTGCATGGGGCCAATGCTACATTTCAACGCTTTATGGACAAGTTCTAATGCAATCATTGCCAATTTGGATGATGTCATTGTCTATAGTCCCTCTTGGTCATTACATCTCCAATACCTGAGGGCTCTCTTTACCGTCATCCGGAAGGCCATACTTACGGTAAACCTGGACAAGTGCACCCTTGCTACTTGCTTGATTCAGTTACTGGGATACCATATATAAGCTGCCACTATATGGCCTCAGATGAATAAAGTTAGGGCAATTAAGGAAATCCCTCTCCATCAAACAAGAAGGCAATACAATCCCTTTTGAGCCTAGTGGGTTATTATAGATGTTTCATTCCTCAATTTTCAAAGCTAGCATCATCACTGACCATTCTCTTGAAAAATACCCACTAGATAAAAAATTAACTCATTGGTTTATGCTCAACAGAGAAGTTTTGACTGTTTGAAGATGTCATGTGTGGGGAACCTGTGTTCGTTTGCCCTGGTTTTATCAAACTTTTTGTGTTGCAAACTGATGCTTCTAGTAGGGGGTCTAGGAGTGGTACTGTCTCAGTCAAATGACAATGACCTTTTGCACCCCACGGTTTACATCAGTAGGAAACTTCTTCCCTGAGAGCAACACTGTGCCTCTATTAAAAAAGAATGCTCTGCTCCACTATTATTATATAAAATTTGTAACGCGCGCAGTTACCCAGGGGCATCCCGGCGCTGTGAACACAGACACGAAAGGTTCTTACTCAATCCTACACTGGAAATAAGTGTGTTTTAAGTAGTTTCCTGAAGTGCAGGATATTGGGCTCAGCGCGGATCTTAAGGGGCAAGGAATTCCAGTGTGACGCTACTTGCACCGAGAAGCGTCGGCCCCCGGAGCGAGCTCTTTTTACTCTTGTGGTCTGCATCAGATGTCTTTGATCCGAGCGCAGTGGGCGTGTGGGCTTGTAGGGGCGTGCCATAGAAGACAGAATAGAAGGGCCCCTGCCGTACAAGATTTTATGGGCCGTACATAGCGCCTTAAATTTCACCCGCTCCTTAACAGGGAGCCAGTGGAGCGCTTTCAGGGCGGGGGCAGCTGATTGTCTACGCGGCACTTCCATTAACACCCTCGCTGCTGCATTCTGCACCTGCTGAAGGGTTTTGAAAGTTGCTTCTGGGGCGCCCAAAAATAGTGCGTTCCCGAAGTCAAGCCGCGACAAAATTAGGCCGCGAATCAAAAGCTTCCTGGAAGAGTTAGGGAGCAGAGGTAGCACTTTGCGAGCAGAACGCAGCAAGCCAAAGCATACCCCCGCGGTTTTCCTAGCATGGGTCCTGAAGGATAGATCTTCCTCCAACCAAACCCCCAAGCTCTTGATTTCCTTCTTGGGGGATGGTGGATCACCCAGGGACCGCGGCCAGCAACTGGTGATGAGAGAGGGACAGGCCTTGCCCAGCACCATCAGCTCAGTCTTGTCACCGTTGAGCTTCAACGCGGACTGAGACATCCAACGATGAACATTGGAGAGACAGTCATAAAGGACTTCGGGTTGTTCTTCCAGCTGGGTGAGGCCCACAACCAGCTGCGTATCATCAGCATAGCTGATGATCTTCACTCCTGAAGGGGAGACCACTCTTTCAAGGGGAGCCATATAGGTGTTAAATAAGGTAGGGCTCAAAGATGAGCCCTGCGGGACTCCACATTGAAGAGGGAACAAGGTGGACTGTTCTCCCCCTTCCCAGACTTGATAGGACCGGTCTGAGAGGAAGGATTTCAACCATTTAAGGGCCATCCCTTTAACACCCACCTCTGCCAGCCGTTGGAGGAGCACCTGATGGTTAACGGTGTCAAAGGCCGCACTCAAGTCCAGGAGGATCACTGCCACTGACCCCCCTGAATCGAGAATGCTCCTTGCTTCCTCCACCACTGCCAGTAAGGCTGTATCTGTCCCCTGACCAGGGCGAAAACCCGTCTGGGAATCCCCTAGCAAATGGTGGTCTTCAAGATGGCGAGAAAGTTGGTAATTGACCAGCTTCTCTGCGACTTTAGAGAAACCGGGCAAGAGTGAAATGGGCCTAAAATTGGCCAGATTAGACGGATCTAGTCCCGGTTTCTTCAAAAGTGCTTTGACAACAGCGGATTTCCACCTTTGAGGCACTATTCCTTGTGCAAGCGAAAGATTAATAAGATCCGCAAGCGGAGTGGAAAGAACATTTGCCACCTGTTTAAGGGATTTCATAGGCGCCGGGTCACTTGGAGACCCACTCTTCATCTTTTTCAGGACCTTTTCGACCTCCTCCTCTGAGAAGGGGCCGAACGATAGCAGCTCAGCGGGACTTATTGTTGAGCTGATGTCCATTTCCACGCTCTGCAACATCGCTGGCAGTGAGGACAGAATCTTTTCGATTTTCAAATGAAAGAAGTTGGCGAGCTCCTCACATTTCTCCTGCGGGTTGTCATGGACAACTGGGGGAACCGGGGCCTTCAGCAGCTCTTTAAAGATCTTAAAAGATTCCCCTGGGGAATTGCTTGCCTTCTCGATCCGAACACTAAAAAAGTTCTTTTTAGCCTCCTTCAACGCCACCTTGTACTTCCTCATCCCTACCTTGTAATCATTCCGATTTTCGTCGGTCCGCTCTCTTCTCCAAGCGCGTTCTAATCTTTTGCATGAAGTTCTGAGAACCCTAAGTTCGGGCGTATACCAAGGGGCAGAGCCAACTCTTCTTTCTCTGAGAGGTCTCCTCTTTTTCGGGATCAGGGAATCCAAGGTGTTAGTGATCCAATTACCCACCTGCTGGTCCGCCATAGTGGGGTCAGTAGCAGGGGGAGGACAGGTTCTTGCTAACTCGGCTGCCCAACTTCCCACTGGCAGCCTCGACCAGATACGTTCCACAGTATGCCGTTGAGGTACCGGGTCTCTCCCTTTCACCCACTGCCAATTGAAAGGAACCATATGGTGGTCAGTCCAGGGAAGAGCCAAGGGATGTAGGGCAAGCAAATTTTTTGAATTCGCAAAAATAACATCCAGCTGATGGCCTCTCTCATGGGTGGCGCCGACGTTAACAAGGTGAAGGTCAAGTGCACCCAACATGCCTTGTAAGTCTTTCGCCCATCTATCATGAGGGTCATCAAAGTGCACGTTCAGGTCTCCGATAACTAAAAAATTGGATGATGCCGCGGCTAAAGGTATGACTGCTTCGATAAAAGAGTCTACAAAGTTGCCCATAATAGCAGGAGGCCGGTAAAGAAGGAGGTCTGATATAGAGAAAGTGGGGGATAGTCGCAACACGAATTGGCAGCTTTCTGAATTATTAATGCCGCAATCCACAGCCTTGCACATGAAATTGTCTCTGTATAGGATGGCTACCCCTCCCCCCCTTCCATCTGGCCTGTCCTGATGAAATATGAGGTATCCAGATGGAAGGGCTTTTACAATATCCGGACCAGAGCTAGAGGTTAACCAAGTTTCTGTGAGAAACAACACATCCAGCTTATGGTCAATGATCAAAGAGTGGATTTCAGTGGCATGACAGGGTATGGACCTACAGTTAAGCAGCGCCATGGATAACAGTGTTTGGTCCCTGGTTACACGGGCCGCACCACAGAGAGCACAGTTCAAATAGGGGGTACCCTCTACCCATCGATAGCTACAACCCAAACATCTAGGGGCATGTAGTGACATCAGATCATTCCTAGTGTACCTGATCCTAGGACCCATGTGTTGTACAGGAATGAGCAGATTGCCATGCCCTGAGCCCGGCTGAGCGCAGACGGGCTGGACTCAGGCGCGACTCCGGCGCAGGTCCGGCGCGTCCGCTGCCCGCGTCCGCTGCACGGAGGCATGCCTAACCGTTTGAGTAGAGCGACTAGAGCGCTCGTCCAATCGCGCCCAACCCAAGATGTCCGCCAACTGCAGCAACCCGGGACCCGGTAAGCTTAGCCTCGAGGACGGCCAAGCCCCCCTGGGAAGCGAGGAGGAATAATAAAGGTGCTAGCGTGACTTGTAAATAATATCAGCCCATAAAGTGTGCTAATCTGGCTCGAGGGGGGGGGGGACGGACACAAAGGGAAATTCTATAGAGCAGTAGCAATATTAAAATTTTTAAAAGTTTTAAATTTTAAAAGGAGCGACCGCTCGGGAGCAGCCTTAAGCGTCTGTTAAACTTACAGCATTTGAAGAAAAAGTGTTAAACAAAGGAACGTCTTTTGTCAGCACTTATAACAGCACGGAATTAGAAACAGAAGTGGCGTTCTATAAATTTATGAGAACCTTAAGATTACGGAAGTTCTTCACTAATATGTGTCCCCAAGATCGCAGTGAAGACCCAGTACCTTTCAATTTCAAACCCAAAAGTACATACATGGCCCCAGTATCACACAAAACCTTGGATACTTTTGAACTGCTCGTGCAACAAGATTTGAAAACGATTCAATACTCGAAGAAAACCAAAAATCTTAGTAGAGCTGAAAAGAGCATTTTGATAAACTTAGCAAGAAATCCAACTATTACAATCTCTAAGTCAGACAAAGGAGGTGGACTAGTGCTGATGGATACTGAATATTACGAAAAGAAAGTTCTGGAGCACATTAACAACAAGGAAATCTATGGAAATTTGACAGAGGATCCTACAATGGAAATCTCCAGAAATGTAAACTTAATCTTAGAACAAGCAGAAGATTTAAACTGAATTGATTCATCTACCAAGAAATATCTTAGTTCTCAATTTCCACGCAGACCAAAAATGTATTTATTACCCAAAATTCACAAAAGCTTAGTTAATCCTCCATTCAGACCAATTGTTTCCGGATGTGACTCTATATTTGAAAAAGCAGGTCGTTATATCGATACTTTTTTACAACCATCTGTACAAAACTGGCAAACCTATATAGAAGACACCACGGATTTCCTGCAAAATTTACAGACGATCAAAAATCTAAGCACGGAGAACTGGATCTTATGCACCATTGATGTGGTGGCATTGTATACGTCCATACCACATGCTAACGGAATCGAGGCAGTCGAATGGGCTTTACTGAGACAAGAAAGTCCAAATATACCCAAATGCTTTATTTTACAATTACTGGAATTTTGTTTACAAAACAGTTATTTCAGTTGGAATGAGAGGTTTTATATACAATTGAATGGCACTTCAATGGGTTTTCCGGGAGCACCGGTTTACGCCAATACATACATGGCAAAATTTGAAAATGACTATATTCTGGCAGACCCAACATGGAAAGAAGGTTTGATATTCTTTCGAAGATTCATTGATGACATCTTCCTCATTTGGAACAAATCAGAACCAGCACTGATCAACAACATCCGAACACTAAATCTCATAGACTCCAGAATACAATTTACTCACACGATCAGCAAAAAGGCAATTTCATTTCTGGATGTTTGGATCGATATTGAACAAGGTGAAATACATACTAGCGTGTACAAAAAACCAACAGATAAAAACATTGCTTTATTGTTCAACAGTTTTCACCCATCTTCCCTAATTCGAAATTTACCAGTTTCCCAATTCTTAAAAACTAAACAAATTTCTTCAACCAACATGGCTTGTGAAGAAACCTGGCAACAGCAAATTAAGAATTACACATGCAGAGGCTACCCTGAAGATCTTTTGAGAGAGCAATTAAACAAAGTTAAAAGTCGATCTCGTGATGAGCTATTAAAGAAGACTCCAAAAAAAACCAGCACTCGTACAGTATTTGTGTCTAAATACTCAACTGCATCCATGATCATAAAAAAGATTATACATAGACGATGGGACCTACTTGAATCTGAGACAGATTTCAAAGGACTATTCCTGGAAAAACCATTGTTCGCATACACAAGAGCACATAATCTGAAGGAGATGCTATCAAGGAAAAAGAAACCACCATCAACTCTGGAATCTTCAACTAAAACAAATGGAACAAAGAAATGCTGGAACTGTATCCATTGTAATAATGTAATCACAGGAGATATTTTACTACACACGCGAACGGGTCACAAAATCAAAATTCTAAGCAGCACGACATGTAGTTCTGAAAACGTAATTTACATCATTAAATGTCCATGCTGATTGCTGTATGTTGGAAAAACCGAGAGAAAGATGAAAATCCGACTGACGGAGCACAAAAGTAAAATACGCACTAAAAGTGCTACCTCAAGTTTAGCAGTACATTGGGATGAATCACGTCACCAAATTGCTCAACTTAAATTCCAAATCATTGAAGAAGTACCGAAATCCCCAGATAGAGACAATTCAAGAAACCTACTACAAAGAGAAGTGTTCTGGATAAAAAGATTGCAGACCCTCACCCCGCAAGGTCTAAACGACAAACTTGAGATGGCTTGTTTCCTTTAGAAATATGAATACACATAATCTGAATTTCCACTATGGGATCCTTACACGCTATGAAAAATAATCACACATTAACGCAACAATTCACTCAGATCCACACCAGTACCTGACTCACATAACTAGTTTCTACTCATGCAAAGATCTAAGAGCAGCCATATTTTGAATATTGTGAAATTATTGTTTATAACTATACAGATACTTATTTTGTACAAATCACAGACAGAATAATTTTTGTTGAACAGTAATGTTTTGTAGCAAATTAATTACATGGTATAGCTTTGTATTTATGCATATAGGTTTGACCTGTTCATTTGTTGATCATTATCCAGCACTATGAGGACTGTTTTATCATTTATTACATCATCAGACATTTGTTCGTTGTGATAATTATGAGCACAATCTCATTTAATTGAATTCTAGAATCTTGATATTCTCACAATCACATATAGCGTCCACCTCCAGTGGTTATTATTACGGCATAAAATAGGTTTGCTCTAAAGCTTAGAGACTCTCTTTAAAACGAAGGGATAATATTCCTTTCCTAAATGCTTACTTAATATGTCTCCACGTTCAAAGGGTGAAAAGCAGGAAGCGTACTAGGAGCTTGACAGTGAAATAGAATCTACCTGTAGCGTTTATTATGATAATATGTTATCACGCTAAAATGGCGACAATCGGGAAACATACTAGTGACTTGACAGTCATATAGAGTCCACTTTCAGTGTTTGTTATCAGGATGAAGCCCAAAGGGGCCACAGTCCTTCTTTAATGTTTACCTAATACGTCTTCACGCGAATGTTAAAAACCAGGAAACGCATTTTTCGGTTTGATGGTCAAATACGAACACAAACGCCGTCTATTCGAACATCGGCACGGTAAGCGAATAGGTTTTTATAAAATTTGACCCATCGGTCTTCTCTGTGAATTGCCGTTTATACTAGGTAATTTGGAACTAATTTTGTTTTTAGGCCGCTTACGACCGTCGTTTATTATTCAACTTACACAAAGCTCCTACTATCACAGGCAACTTGGCAAAACACCATTTCCTGTGCAATTTATATTAAGGTGAGCCATAACTTCAAGAACGGAACAGCAGAGTCGTTTGTTTCATAGTCACAGTGTACAACCATTGCACTTTTTTCGTCATTTTCGTTTCTTTAGGTACTAACAAGAAAATAGGGAGGACAGTGTTTAACAGTACACTTAAAGACAAGGTACGAGTAGTGGATTTGAGTGTTTTCAGAGAAGCCAGTATACGGCAAAGTGATGTATAATTCCTCACTTTAGTGTTTCTTCTCTTAGTGGTTGAATCTTGAGAACTCTTGAGTACTGATATCCAACTTACAAGGTACTTTAAATTACTGAGAAAACACATTGACCACTTTGGTGAGGGGAGCACAATGCACGCACACATCACAACCAGTTTTATTGTTACCAAAAAAAGTGCAGATTTTGAAATGTTTTCCTTTTCTTTACAGCATACCCCTGACGAAGGAACACACTGTCCCGAAATGCATTGGGTGTTCTATGATATCATTATTGCTTTGTTTCAGATACATGTGCTCATGTGAATTTCGGTTGTTCATTCAAAACATGTAAAAAGATGAAAGTATATATTGAAAAGAATGTTTACCACATCTGTGAATCATTTTGTTCTGAAATTTTGAATTAAATGTCAAAAATAATTCATTAGCAGTGCAGATTGCAGTCCTAGTAATCTTTTTAGTACTAGGCCACTCAGTAGCCACTATCAGGTGGGCCATGGAAGCCCTTCAACATTATTTGTTAGGACGTACTTTCTTTCTTTTCACAGACCATTCTGCTTTGGTTTGGTTCTCAAAGTATAAGAACGTTAAGCCGTGGGTGCGGAGATGGTTCTTAACCCTCCAACCCTTTTCTTTTTACATTCACCATTGTGTGGTGGTAAATTGCAAACGAATGTGAAATATCTTTTCTGGGAGGCAGGCTCTGAGTGGCCCAATTGGCCTCTCCAGGAACATGGCCCAAAGTTTCAAAATGACTGACACAGTCTGCCCGGGGGTAGTGGAAGGCAGCGTTCTAGTTGCTGAAGGACAGCTGATCATGAGGCCCTAGATGCCGAAAGATAAGGAGCGTGTCTGAGAGCTGCGGGTCAATAAGTGACTGCAGCAGAAGGTGAAAATATGGTAAGACGGTGTTCCAAATAATTCTGAAGAAGGCAAACCATAGAACTGCTAGGAGAATAGAGGTGAATCAAGACTGGGCCCCTTCAAGGTGGAAGAGGGATAGCAGAGAACCAAAGAATTTCTCAAAGAGGGACGAAAGGAGCAGAGGAAGGTGAAAGAGGTGTCTGGCAGATTCAGTGACTCGAAGGAGGCAGGCCTTGAGCTCCTGGCTACCATGGCTCCTCCTGAGAGCTGTGGCCTCAGGCAAGTACCACGGTTTTACATATCTTCTTGGCTATTGGGGTGGAAGCAGCAAATCTAACAGTGAAAACTTGGGCATCACAGAGGGGTGATATCTATGAGGAGGACTGAGCCAAACATCTCGAAAGGTACACATTGGTCTGACGTTTTGTTTTGAGTTATGAGGTTGTGAATTACACAGAGTTGTGGTATTCATGGGTGATGATGAAGAGTTAGTGTTTACACACAACAGAACCAGATTAAAGTTGTGTCTCTATGTTCTCCTGAGGGCCACTGCTAAGCCAAGAGTCAAGTTCTTCGAGAAGACACCTGAACAACCCAGAAGACGAGGAAAGTCTGCAAAAACCCTAACAAGGAGAAAGATGATTCAACATTTGTTTTTCTGACTACCCCATTACTTTACTACCTATGTGCACACCTAGTCTAGAAATATAAAAAACTCACTTATTGCTTTATTTCATTAGTTCCATGAATCCTCCAAGGGAAATATTTATATATCATGTAGATAGGTTCGCAGAATAAGTCACCAGGAGCATAGACCTCTCTGCCCAGTCTCCATACTGCAACAGACTCACACTGCCAACATCTCACGCTTACCAATTAATTCATGCATCATCACTCGACGCTGAGCAGTGACACACAGCAAAATACACTAACGAAACGCATCCCCTTTCTTTATAAAAACAGTACAGATGTAAATGTAACACATACCACTCGTTTGGATGTATATAAATATTGCACACTTTACTATGGCACAACCATCACTTGTACTACACATGATAATCTGAACAACAAGCATGCACACCAGCGTACTCATCTGCCAAATCATGATAATATATTCAACACATTACGAACACGATATTATTCTTCCAACTTCAACAACATGATCATGAGTATATTTGCACAGCATAGTGTGTACATTAATTTATCTCACACTGAGAATAATGAGTCCCCACATCCCCTCCTGCACAATATTATTGGTTATCCTCATTCCCCTATGAACACTGTTTTGGGACCTCTAATTCTCTTTCAAACGCATTTGCTAAAACAGGATACTCTCATTGTTCTATCTTATGCACGAGTACTCTCATTCCCCTACCACTTCATCAACAAAATAGGGCATTCTCATTCCCCTACAAACCCATCTATCCCTATAGGGTACTCTCATTTACTGCTGTTCTGCTGGGCTTCTGTTGTTTAGCCTGTTTCCTTTTGCTGTTCTATGAATCTGTTTAAATGTGGGCGGTGGTCCTGACACCTATCAGTTTAACTTGTTCCACACATGGTGGTGGCGATCGATCCTGTGGTTCACCGCATTCACAATTGGCGGAGACTCCTCCGAGTAACTGACTCATTGCCTGTGAGATGTTCCATTTATGATTTATGCTGTGTCTATATTAACGAAATGCCAATAAACAGATTTCATAATAATAGGGTACTCTCATTTACCTACAAGCACATTTGCAAAATTGGGTAATTTCATTCCCTATGCACAACATTACAGGTACTCTCATTACCCCGCAACTCCATTAAAAAATCAGGTATGCTCATTCCCTTACTCACACGCCAGCCAAATCCAGTACTCTTGTTCATTTACCAACACTAAATCCGAACCTCTCCTTCCTCTACAAACACATCTTCAAAGTTGTGTGCTTCCATTTCACCACAACGACCGCAGCAAAATCAGGTACTTTCATTACCTTATCAACAACATTGAGCGCATACCTTACCAGTACAAGTATATTGCCCATGCCAAACTGAAAGGTACTGCCATTCCCAATACACATAAACATACAAGAGCAGCACAAGCCCTCTTAGCGCTCCCAAAATTCTAACTCCAATAAATATAGCACGCTGACTCTCAAGTCGTTGCTGTGCTAAGAAATGTGCCATTTGTAACAACAAACAAGTAGAGAATGAGCAGAACCAGGTCATTGAGTGGGGGCAGTGCACTCCGCCCTCTCGAAGTTTGGGAGAAAGGGGAGGGAATGATGCGGTGACGTGGCAGCCACAGGTCCACCCATGCAGCATAGCATTTATGATGGCGGGCGCATTTTCCTTTCACCCGGTGCTGACCTGAAAGGAATTTCTAGAGCTCCTGAAGTTGTGACGCAGTTATTGGAGCCCTACATTTTGGCTGAAAGTGTCAATTTTAATAATTTCAGACTCAACACAGCTTTAATGACATCAATATAATTCCGTAACTTTTGGATTATAAGGAGAATGGATGGCTTTGCGAAGGCCGGATTCTTGTCTCTACCCAATTATCTACAAGGCTTTCTGCCGCACTGCTACTCGCCATCAATGTCCGTCCGCCGTCGTCGTCTGCTGCCCACCTTCTGATGATTCAGCATCACTTAAACTTTATGGGCCTCAAGGATCACTTATCCTAATCCGAGTCTTCCCTCGCTACCGGAAATAACCATCCGTTTCTGCTACCAAATGCGAAGGCCTCATTCTTGTCTCTACCCAATTATCTACAAGAACCCACTCAGGTCGCCAGGATCTTTTTACTTGCCAAATAGCGTGGAGGGAAGAAACACAATTATCAGAACGTATCTACTGCAATTTGACATCATTCACAAAAGAGGACTCAAAATCTGAGGTTTCGACCTTTTATTACCAACAAAAACATCTGAATATATAGGCACCTCAATACAAGGCACAAGAGATAAATGGGAACTAACACAAATGCTACTCTACGAAGTATCCGCATTCGACTAAAAATAAAAAGGATTACAGCTTCTAAAAGCATCAGGTACAGGATGGCTATTGTGAGGTCAAATTTCAAAGTCATTAATCAAAGCATTTCTGTCCCTACTCTATTCTAAAGTGGCATCCCTACACAACATTCCCTCCCAGATGAGAAAAGCATAAAAGGTGTCAGCAGTGAAACTTCCTAAGAAGTCTTCACTTAGTGAGAGCTCGATCTATTGTGCTCCTTCTAGCCTCCCGCCTAAGTCTCGTCTGCCCAACCCACGGGGCACTGTCCCTAATACAAAACCCCAAAATCTTTGCACCCGCCCTTTAGCACACCCCGTCAGACAGGTATTCCTTCTGTAAATTTCCATTCAGAGTTTTTCATCTTCCTTTGTTCATCAATTCGACCTTGGATCCCAGGCTCCTTCCGTACTAGGAGTTGCGATTTCACATTCCAATTCACTCCCCTCCAGTCTGCTCCTCGTATCTCAACTCCTACTACAAAGACTTATTTTAACTAACGAGCTAATTGTCCTTGCACCTGCAACAAAAACATGGGAACGGATGTGATGTATGCAGTGCAAGTGAAAAAAGATGTGATAATAAAAATTGGTTACCAAGGCACAAGAGAATTATTATTTGGGTGCTACCTTGATACCAAAATAAAACAGTGCTGTAACAGTTTAAACAAATAACTGTGTTGAAAAAACTGGTCTACATGTTTCAGCTCATGGATAAATTATATCCCAGCTTTCGTCAGGACCAAATAAAGCTACTGCAAGACTGTAAAGTGAATATCATATAAATCATACAACCTGGACCTTGTAGTAGGTACAAAAGATGTTACCCGAGTAATTCTGGGAATGTGCCTCGCCTCACCTGGCAACTGCTCAGGTTTAGGAGGCACCGCTCTCTCCGTCGGTACCTCTCGCGGCTACTGAGCCATCTTTTTTCACTTGCACTGCATACATCACCCCACACCATCCTTCATGTGGGCTCCTTCTATCCAAGTAACATACTGCTAGATGTATCTGGGACACACATTAAACCAGTATCTACGTTCATCTGGTAGTGGATGGTTCTCTGGCAAGTCCCCGGGTTCCCAAATGATGAAGCGAGCCACTTTTTAAGTGGGTGATGGGAATCTTTTTCATGCATACATTTATCCAGTGAGATATATTTTTGGTAACAGTCGGATTTGACTTAGTATTCACGGTGTAGCAGCTTTAAGGTCACTAAACAATATTTGACTCACAGTTTTCTTTTGTATGATATCCTGTATATGCGCCATTCGTTTTTCATGCGCTCTGAGAGTCCTCTCAGCCCTATTTCCTCTGTACCACTTAAAAGCTCTTACAAGTCCCCAGAGACAAATCACGCAAACCACCACAATGACTATCGGCTTCAGCACATATCCAAGAACCCCCTTTCCCAAATCTGCAAACCAAGTCCCTACGTGACCAAATCCTTTGCCAATCTTTTCCCACAAATTCTCATCTGTTAAATCTGCAATCTCTTGGTGAATCGTAGTAATGTTGACTATATATTTCTTCAACTCCTTGCTATTGTCTGGAATATACGTGCAACATTCCTGAACCCTCAGCAATTTACAGACTCCGCCCTCTTTTGCCAATAATACATCTAATGCAAGACGATTTTGCAAAACCATAGTGCTTATCGATAACATCTCTCCATCCACCAACAGCAATGATTTCGCCGTGTTCATTGACAACTCATCAACCACAGTCGCTAACTTTCGTATTTTCACATCATTCAAGACCACACCCAAACTGGGTATCATTGCTCCAAAAATTTCACCAATCACTGCTCCCGCACTTGCAGCTCTCAGCACTCTAGAATGATGTCCAGTCTCCAGCAGATTCAAATCTTCTGCATGATATATCTTCGGGAAAATAACGCCAAATAACAAGTACCATACCACTGCGCAGGCAATCTCACGTATGCATTCTTTCCGCATACATAATACACTGTTGGAATCACTTGTACCGGACCTTGCAAGAAATTCTTAGCTGAATCTTCCATAGTAAAGGTATGATCACACGCACTATGACCAACCCAGGTTTTGTCAATACCAGTCTGAGGATGAGCAACACACAAGTTTCCCTTCTGCACGTGGTCTAAAGCTATAGGTCCATAACTTCCTTTCGACTTATGTCGTTTTTCCTCATCAGTCCAGTCTACTGACTTCTTTCCTTCATCTTGGTTCTGAGTTAATTTTCTATACCTATCTTCAACTTGGCCAATAAATTTCTTTTCAGTGTCTTATAACAAACACGTCAAATTATGTCTATGCGCATATGCTGTATCTAAACTTGTAGTCGGTATGAAACCTGATGTGATCACAGGGGCCGTCCAACTCACTCCACGCGACCCAATTTTTCAGCGAGGGTGCCAAATGTTTCTGTCTCCTTATGGCATGAAGTTTGTAGCGTCAATGTATATTCAGGCAGGATTAATTGGCGGATTCATGAGCCGAGCTGCTGGAGCCTCACTTCAGTGCGGCCATCTTGCTCGTGCGCCACCTAGCCCCCCCGGGTGTGACAAAAACTTGCATGAAAATAAAACAACATTACTGGTGGCCTGCTTTAGATACTGAAGTTAGAAGTCTAGTGGATAGTTGTGAGGAATGTTTGCTTTCGGGCAAGCACTGGAAACTTTCAAAGTTACCTTTGCATCCAAGTGAGTTTCCAGGGAAACCTTGGGATAAAGTTGGCTTGGATATATCTGGTCCTTATAATCTTTTAGCGGCGGAGTTGAGGTATTTGATTTTGCATGTGAACTACCATTTGAAATGGATGTACTACAAATTTGAGGATTCTCCTAACACAGATAATACCATTTGCTTCTTTAAAAGAGTGTTTTTGTTAGAGGGGACTCCTAGGTCTTTAGTAACGGACATTGGAACTCACTTTGTGTCAGAAAAGATGTGTACATTTTTAGAGACTCAAGATATCAAGCATTTGAAGGTGGCCATGTATTCTCCAGCTTCCAATAGACTGGTGGAAGGGGGCAATAAAGTTCTTAAAGAAGGAATTCAAACATCCCTGGCACCTGGTCTTGCTGTAGGAACGTTTTTAGAGGAAAAGCTGTGGAATTACAATACTTCGCCACACTGTACCACCGGAGTCACTCCCTCTGAGTTACTGAGGGGTAGAAAGCAAACACTACTTTTTTGCCGTCCTGGCTCGACAGTGGATCTGCTGGTGATGGCTCTGGTTTTAGAAGTGTAGCAAATGTTGTCAAGGAGAAACAGTTGGACATGCAGAAAAGGTTTGACAAAAGAGGTTACCTATGTGATTTGGAGATTTCTTTTGGTGATTAGGTTAAGAAAGGTGAATCTGTGTTTTCGGATCCTGTTCTAGTCTGTAAAGTAAGGCAAGGTGCTGCGTTTTTGGAAGGCAAAGGTTGGTGGATCAAGAGGCAGTTGGTGAAGTTGACGAGGGATCAAGCCGAATTAATTAGAGGCAGGAAAGTCTAGCTGATGGAGCATGATCTTGAATGGACACATTGGTTGCATGGTCATGAACAGCCTGGGTTCATGGGTGAGAATGTGAGTCCTTCGATTGATGGGCCTGTTGGTTGTGCATGGGGGGGGTGATTTAGATAATTCTGTCCGGGGTTGTTGTGTTAGAAAACCCCCTTCCAAGTTCAAGGACTTTGTTAGATACAAATGTTGTGGTTCTCTGGGAGCTCACTTCTTTTTGTGTAAAGGGGGGAGGTGATGTAGTGGGTTAGTATCTCCCGTTATTGTTCTTGTTGAGTTCTTTTTCCTCGTGCTTGGAGTGTGTGTGTTCAGGGGTTCGATCAGCTTGTCAGTTGCAGGTTGAGCATCTGAGGGTGCTCCGCTCCTTGCCGTGGCTGAAGCTTTATCAATAACTTCTTACTTTTGAAGAAACGTGGCTTGTCTCATGATTAAGTTGTACTTACCACACCCAAAAACCAGCAGAAAGGTTTGTTGTGCCTCTCAGCGAATAGGCAGAATAAAGCAAGTCGGAAACCAACAGAGGAGCCTACCACAACCATGGAAGACTGACAAAGCTGTGCCTATTAACGTAAATCCAGACAGGCGTGTCTCTTGAAGGCAGAGGGAAACCGTTTGAACCAACAGTGCAGCCTACGACAACCCCGGCAGACCGAGGAAGTGGTGCCTATGTGCTCAAAACTAAACAGGCATGTGTTCTGAAGACAGGAGCTCACCACCCACCAGGGCAGAGAGTACGAAGCAAATCAAGAGGGGCGTGTCAATGAAGGCAGCAGCAGTGGAGCAGCGAGGCAGTGCTTGTCAGAGGGAACGCACCACCTAAATGTAAGTGAGCAGTGCTGCGATTCAAAAGCGGTTGCGAAGTGAAGTGCTGAGTTTGGCGAACTCAGGACAAGCCAAACGGTCATGTAAAGCAGGGTTTGCGTGACGCTGAGCCCATCAACTAAACACTCAGGCCACTCTAAACAGCAAGGGAAACAAGCGGTGGCCCTAATTAAAATACATCTGCTTTACTGTGGCGAGCCTAATGGCAGGTGGAGCCCATCAGCAGGGCATACAAGCCGATCTAAGCTGCTTTCAGAGCAGGCAGGCTTAACCACAGTTCTTGAATGTAACTGCTCCGTTAGTGGTCTTGGCAAAACCACATGAGACCGCACAGAGCCTTACAACACGATTCACCGAGCCAGTAACAACTACGGTCACAACTGCACACCCAGAGACGTTTTAATGCATGGGCAAAGTGGGCTCTGGCCCAGGGCCCCAGCCTTTCAGGGGGCCCCCTGACAGTCAGCTCCGTTCTCCAGAGTTTTGCCCTATTGACCTTGAATATTTCTTAAAGAGATTGTTTTAAGTACTGTTTTCCTTTAATTTATTTTAGATGTGGATGTGTGAGAGTCTAGTACAGCCAATTTGCAGAGAAATATTGTGTTTATGTTTCATGCAATTAACATACAAAGAGTTTCTTTTAGATCACAACAATGCCTACCATATAAGAAATGGGAGGGTGTCACAGATATTCTTTGCAGTAATATTGGTGAGCTGTTGCTGTGTTACAATATTGAAAACACACATATCTATCCCTGAATATTAGATGTAAACACTTTTAGGGCCTTATTTATGAGAGGTGATGCATCGCTGTGTGAAAACAGGCATGCGTCACTTCTTAGTGCGCCCTCCTTGCGACATGATGGACGCGACATATTTACTGTATGACGCATCATGTCGCAAGGAGTTACAGATACATCAGTATTTCTGACGTATCTGTAGGCGCAAAAGTGATGCATTGCTGGGGTGTGTCTGGAAATAGTCACAACTCCAACAATGTGTCCTTTCACATGGGGCGAGCCCCATGTGAAAGGGCCTGCATCTATCTTAAGCCTGCTGTGAGGCAGGTGTAAGATATTGACACAATGGCGTCCTAGAAGTGGCATACTGAGTTCTCATAGATTTCAATGCGCCACTTCTACGAGGCTTTTTGGGGGGGAACACCCACCCTGGCATAGATATAATGTGGTGCAGGGGTTTACAAAGTGACGCATCTACATAGATGCGTCACTTTGTAAATAGGGCGCAACATGTCACTTTTTCTAGGCTGCCTTGCGTCACAAAAAGTGACACACCAGTGGCATAAAAGTGAAGCAAGGCCTCATAAATGAGGCCCTTAGAATTTGAACGAGTGTTACTTTGCACTGTCAGGGACCTAATGAAATGAAAGTGTATTTATGAATGCACACTGCTATTCAGACTAGAGTGCCCTGGCGCGTAAAAGCAGGAGTGAAATGTGCGTAAAAGACCCATCAGTTATTAAAAACCCAGGTTTTTAGTTCTTCCTGAAAGACAGTAAGTATGCGGTTAGTCTCAGAGTCTCAGGGAGTCTATTCGACAATTTTGCACCTATAAAGCCGAGAGCTCTGCCTCGAGTGCGGGCACGGCATATTTTAGGCACGATGGCCAGGTTAGCATTGGAAGATCTTAGGGGTCTAGATTTTGTGTAGCAATTAACGCGCTTATTTAGGTAGCCCGGCTCCTAAGCCGCGGAAACCTTTAAAGAAGATGGTCATCGCTTTAAAGTCTGTTCTTGTATGCGGAGCCAGTATGGAGACGTAAGAATAGGGGTCATACTAGAGCTGGGTTTAGGTCTCAGGATGGCTCTGGCCACTGCGTTTTGTACCACTTGTAGGCGTTGGATAAGGGATTTGGGAAGACCGAGGTACAAGCTGTTGACATAGTCAAGCTTTGATGTCACCAGACCCTGTACCACGATCTTTCTGCTTTCAAGCGGTAACAGTGGAAGGAATTGTTTAGGATCCAGAGTGTGCCAAAGCAAGCGCCAGGTAGATTTGGGATTTGAAAGCGAATGGAGCGTGTCTTTTCTAAGACAATTCCTAAGTTTTTGACTTTCTCCTTTTCTGCGGGCAGGGATGAGAGATCTTTTGGCCACCAAGAGCTCCAGTCAGGGAATTTCCTGATTACCAAAGAAAACAACTTCAGATTAGTCAGGATTGCACTTCAGCTGATTGATCTTAAGCCAGTTAAAAACCTTTGTGAGGCAAGACCTAATCTGCCCCATCAAGGTCGGTTCCTTTTTCACATGTAAAAATCAGCTGAGTGTCATCAGTGTAGGAACCAATTTTGGCGCCCTCCTCCTCTAACAGAAATGCAAGGGGGGATAGATATATATTAAAAAGGGTAGAGCTGAGATTGGAGCCCTGAGGGACCCCTACATTCTTGGCCAGAACCGGGGATGAGAAATGGGGAGCCAGATCTCCTGAGATTTATTTGCCAAGAAGGATGAGATCCATGTTAAGGTGGTCCCCCCCAGGCTGATATTAGCAAGTCTCTCCAGGAGCTTCTCATGTGGGACCGTATCGAAGAACGCCAACAGATCGAGCAGTATCAGAACAGCCTTGCCTCCCTGGTCCAGCTTACCCTTGAAAAATTCAGTCACTTCCAGCAGAGCGGACTCCGTACTGTAGTTAGCCCTAAAACCGGATTGGGACTCATGAAGGAGCTGCCCATCTTCAATGTGTTTTTGGAGGGCCTTGTTTACATGCTTCTCTAATACTTTGGATAGGGCTAGAAGAAGGGAGATTGGCCTGTAGCTGGCAGGGTCCATCGGTTTGGAGTTAGCCTTTTTTATCAGTGGAAGAATCTTAGAATTCTTCCATTATTTCGGCATGTTGCCTGAGGAGAGGGAAGCATTTAAGAGCAGGTTTATGGTGGGAGCTTATAGGTACAGGATATTCGCTGGACATGGGTCGGTAGGAGAGCCAGACTTAATGCTTTGGAGAAGGGTCAGTGACTCTTCAAGCTGAAACTCAGGGAAAGCTAGTAAAGATGGAGGATCAAAGACGTGAAATTTGCTATAAGAACTAAGGTAGAAGGTCAGTTCTTCCTCTGAGATGTTAGTGAAGGCTTGTTGGATCACAGAGATCTTTTTGTGGAAGAAGTGAGCTATTTGCTTAGCTCATTCTTCTTTGCATGGCCCTTCCTTTGTGCCTGCTTTTGGGGCGGTAAAGGGTTTAACTATGCTAAAGGTTTTCTTACTCTTATTTTGGGCATTTTCTACCTTGGTTTGAAAGAAGTTTTTTTTAGCTGCCTTCACGAGAATGTAATGAGCTTTTAAGGTGTCTTTATACAACTTTCTGTCCTCAGGTAGATAGGATTTACGCCATTTCCGTTCCATTTTTCTACAATTGCTCTTGCTAGATCTGAGGTAATCGTTGAACCATAGAGCTGGTGGGGCCCTCCTTTTTGAGGAGTGGGAAGCAACAGGTACCGCTGCACCAATGTTGGTTCGGAGCCATGAATCTATTGAGAGGGCGTCCGAGTCAGGCAGCCAGACAGCTCCGGTGATGAACGACCGAAGGCGTCTGCTAACATTGGGATGGATATTTTATGGAACATCCTGTAATTAGGGACCCTATGCCCTGCGTTAGCCCGAGGGGCTGTAACAGAGTTGGGAATGATGAATTTTAATAGGAGGTGGTCAGACCAGGTAATGGGAAGAGGTATGCTTACTGATATGTCAAAGTTGTGAAAGATTTGGTCTAGGGTTGGCCCTTCTCATGGGTGGCCGAAGAAATAGATGGAAACATGTTGCAGGCCTGCAGCGTCTCCAACAAGGAAATAGTTTGAGGGTCTTTTCCATTGTCCATATGTATATTGAAATCTCGCAGAATAAGGCAGTTGTTGTGTTTTAAGGCCAAGGAGGTGGTGGCTGTGTTAAGTGTAGTAATAAAATTTCCAATTGCACCTGGATGTCTGTAATTCAAAAAAACAGCTATGCTATGAAGGGGGGATAAGGTACAGCGGAAGCCTAAGGACTCTGTGACCTCAATGTTTTCCATCGGGATGGGAGAGCAGTCTAGGATTTGATTATAAATTATGGCAACACAGTCCCCCTTCCCGCTCGGTCGGTCCCTCTTAAGGATTTTATAACCCGTAGGGATGGCTGAGGTGATGGTAGGGTTGGAGGCTTCAGACAGCCAGGTCTCAGTGAGAAATAAAAGATCAGGCTGTTTGTCTATAGTGGAAGAAACTCACAGGAGGGTAACTGGGCAGCATGGCGGCGCCAGATGCCTCTGGGACGCTGACGGGCGCAGACGGGCTTGCCAGCAGCGCGCCCTCTGCGCACGTCCATTTGCATCAGGAATGTATTGGCTAATGCCTTTGATGCAAACTGAATCGCTTACGCAGCTGAGGAAGCGGAAACAGGCGTGGGCGGAAGTGAGGAGCCCGATAGTAGCCCCAGCCCTCCATACAATCTGCGTATCAACCGCGGCGGACCAGGACTGGAGGAAATGCGAGATGCGAATCGAAGCAGCTAAGGAGGTATAGGCAAGCAGAATCAAGTAAAGTGCAAGTGCGCGTAGCTAGGAGAAATTGTTAAAAAGCACAGAGTAATTCAGCCACACATATACAATTTAAAAGTATTAAAAACCTAGTAGCAGGGCAGGAAACACTAAATCCTACCTCTGTCAGCTGCGCACGTCCGTTTACATCGGGAATATATAGGCTAATGCCTATGATGCAAACTGGATGGCTAACGCAGCTGAGGAAGCGGAAACTGCGTGGGAAACAGGGGCTCAAATTGGATCATAAATTCAAAGCTGTTCTGAACAGGGGCCCCCAAAATATGTTTGGCCCAGGGCCCCCAAAATCCTTAAGATGTCCCTGTGCACACCAGAAGCTAAATGTGCAAAATATCCACCATAGAGATATTACATGGAGACATTTTGGAAGTGAGAGTGTGCCAGAGAAGGGAGAACCGCTTCTGCTGCAGACAAATGTCGAGCAGGGTAATTGTAAAAACAAAACGATCTCACCCAGAGCTGCTCCTTGGTGTTGGGATCTTCTGACTGCCACCTACGCCAGTGTGGCAATACAAGTTCATTCACACTGCAAGGCTGTAGAGAGGAAGGCATGGAGAACTTTCGGAGTTTAAGTTCTTTCACTGATAGAAGATCCCATGCATCAAGTAACCGCTCTTCCTCCGACTATCACTCGTTTCCCCCCAGAGTCTAAGAGCCACATTCCATCAGCCAGACAACCTGCAGCCGGTGACATCATAGCGCCCATGCTCACAGCTGTGCTCAACAGAGCACACAAAGCATAGGTGTGATTACCACAGTTACGCCCCTGTCTCATAAAAGTGCAGTTTAAGGGAGACGCGCGAGCGCGCGAAACAAGATGGCCGCCGTGTAGTGAGCTCCGGCGTTTTTTCGCCCGTTTTTCGTTTAATAACGACGATTCCAGTCAGTTTTATAGCGCAAATGAGGTCGCTTGACTGATGAACATCTTACCTGTTGATTGCTGTGCTTTTCTTTGAATTTGGACGGTGTTTGAGGCGTTTTCCAGTGTCCAGCCTCTGCTTCCAGCTCTGCCTTCAGGTATTCCCATCTCTGTCTGTCAGGGGGCGGAGCAAGCATTCAGGAAAGGGCCTGGCTTGGGCCTAGCCACTCCCATAGCCTGTTATAGCTGCTGCACCAGCTTTAATAAGGATTTTCTTACTGCTGCAGTATTTCTTCCTTCATTTTCTTGCGTTGTTGCAGTTATTTTTCCAATTTTTATATTTTATTTTATTTTTATTATTATTATCCTACTTTCGCTACTAAATCAACATGGATAATAAAAATATTCATCCTAAAAGGAAGCAGCAGGTTTCACCTCCGCCAATTAAATCAAAGGCGGTAGAGTCAGCAGAACCTTCATTATCCTTAATTTTGGAGGAAATTCAAGCGCTTCGTGTTAACACAGATTCTATTGCCTCAGAGATTAAAAATGTTCGAAAGGAAATGGCGAGTATGTCAATGAAAATCTCTGATAATGCAATTAAAATACACGATAATAAGGCTAAGCTTGAGACTTTCACTCCACTTGTAGCTAAAATATCTCCTTTGTCTACCCGACTCCTAGAGATGGAAAATCGTAACAGACAATACAATTTACGCATTTTTAATTTACCAGAGGATGTGGAGAGTGGCAACTGTAGACTGTATTTGGAAAATTTGATTCCTGGGCTTCTACAAATTAAATTTCCAGAAAAATTTGAGATTGAAAAGGCCCATAGAATCCCTTCACATCGCAATCCTCAACATACCAAACCTCGTCAAATGATTTTCAAAGTCCTCAGGCATCATCATTTGGTTTTGATTCGAAAGGCAGCACGAGAGATTCCTTCCTTGATGGTCAATGGGAATAAAATTTTTATTCATCAAGACTTTGCCAAGGAAACAGTCTCAATCCGCAAGGAATTTTCTGCTCTTCGGCCTCAACTGCGAAGTCTTGGGTTCAAATATGGTCTTTTTGACCCTTTAACAATGCGTATCTGGAAAGACAATCTGTCAAAATCTTTTCAACGTCCTGATGACTTGCGTCAGTTTTTGGATCAACGTTCACAGCACTCCATGGATACTCATGACGCTAATACTTGATTATAGCTAATTTACGTTTTTTTTTTCTGACAGGTTAATGGGTCATTACTACATTGGGCTCCAACGGTGCGGTCATGCTTGTTAAGCGTATGTGCGTCTCATCTTTGATATTTTTGTACCCTGTTTGTCGTTTTCTCCTTTTTTAAATTTTTTCACCTCCTTTTACTTGTTCTGGAGCTACTATTTTCTCTCATTATTGTCCTCCTTCTTTTCTTTTTCTCCTCTTCTTGATCTTTTTTTTTTATTCTTTCTCTCTTCATTATGGCTAATATTCATAATATTAAAGTTGTTTCATTAAATGTCAAAGGTTTAAGTCATCCAGTTAAGCGTACAAAAATCTTAGATTATTTAGGTAGTTGTAAGGCAGATATTTGTTTTCTTCAAGAGACTCATATAGATGACAAAATCTTAAATTATATGAAAAAGAAATGGGGAGATACTATTGTTTCATCACCTGCTATTGATAAAAAAAATGGGGTGGCTATTTTTGTTGCGAAAAAATTGCATTGCCAAGTCTTAAGCAAAATTTCGGATGCAGATGGAAGATATATTATAGCTAAAATTAAAATTCATGATTCAATCATATTTTTACTCAATGTTTATGGACATACTGCGGATGACCCTCTTTTTTGGTCTAATATTACCACTGAGGTTCTAAATTTGGGTAAAGTTCCTTTAATTGTTGGAGGTGACTTTAATGTTATTGCTGACCCATTATTGGATAGAATATCTAGTACTAAATTTCGCCCTCCTAAGGTTTTTCATGCTTTTAAATCATTTATTCATACCACCAAGTTAGTTGACATTTGGCGTTTGCACTTTCCCACAGAAAAATGTTTTACATTTTTCTCTAATCCACATAATTTGCATTCTAGAATTGATTATTTTTTAATTTCCACACAACTAGTCAAATCTGTTAAGACTCCTAAGATTGGTAATATTGACATCTCAGATCATGCCTTGATTTCTTTTGTTCTGAATTTAACTTCAACTTTTGCAAACCAAACTAGATGGCGTATGAATACTGGAATTGTTGTTAATGAACATAATAAGCCTTAAATCTTAAATGCTATTCAAGACTATTTTTTACTCAATCCTGAAGGTTCCACTTCTATGGTCAATAGATGGGATGCCTTTAAAGCTTACATTAGGGGTGTAACTATTTCAATTATGGCCTATGAAAATAAAACATTCAACGCACGTATCAGATGTTTGGAAAAACAAATTGCGAAATTTGAAAGGCTTTTTATTTCATCAAATGATCCTCAATTTAAAGTCAAGCTCCAAAAGCTTCGATATGAATTTAAATCAATTCTTAGTACAAGAGCTGGCATCCAAATTTCTAATTCTAAGGCTAAATTCCGTTTTAATGCCAACAGATCTGGGAAGCTTTTAGCTAATTATTTACGTATAAAAAACAGATAGAACGCAAATAACCTCAATTCATGGCCCTAATGGTAAAATTGCAATATCTCATAATGATATTGTTAAGGAATTTTGGGATTTTTAATCTACTTTATATAATAAGCCTGATCCTCATGATCCCTCCATACTGGACTCTTTTTTAAATACATGTGATTTGCCCAAAATTTCACACTCGGACAGGCTTGGGCTAGATTTACCCATTACTACTGAGGAAATTTTAGCTGCTATTAAATCCATTAAAAAAAATAATTCCCCTGGCCCAGATGGTATCCCAGCTGAGTTTTATAAAGAGTTCCAGTCCCACCTTTTGCCTTATTTATTTCAACTTTTTACTTTTTTTGGTTCTTCAGGAACGATCTCAGATTCCTTTACTGATGCTTTAATTATTGTACTTCCTAAGCCAGATAAAGACCCCACTCTTGTTTCAAATTATCGCCCTATTTCCTTAATTATTCAAGATTGTAAATTGTATGCTAAAATACTTGCTTCTAGACTGACCCCTATATTGGATTCTATTATACATCTTGATCAATCCGGTTTTATGAAGAATAGATATTCTACAAATAACACAAGAACCTTATTACACGTTATTGAACAGAGTTCCACTTTAAGTTCCACCCCAGGAATTTTGGCTTTGGATGCAGAGAAAGCTTTCGACAAAATCCATTGGCAATTTTTATTTCAAACCTTATTATCATTTAATTTTGGTACTTCGTTTATACGCATGATTTCTGCTCTGTATTATGCCCCAACTGCTCGTTTATTTATTAATGGCCAAGTATCTAGTCAGTTTTCTCTTTTTAGAGGCACAAGACAAGGTTGTCCCCTCTCTCCACTTTTATTTCTCATTGGAATTGAACCTTTCCTTACTCATATAAGAAATTGTGTTAATATCAAAGGTATTAAGATTAAGGAGATTAATATCAAAACCTTAGCCTATGCTGATGATGTGCTGTTATTTATTAGTGAACCTATATCCTCAATGCCTGCCCTATTAGAAATTATTGCAAAATATTCCATGGTTTCTGGTTATAAACTTAATATTAATAAAACTGAATTCTTCCCTTTAAACATTTTTTGTACTCCTGATATGTTACCCATGTGGCAAAAAGATAAATTAAAATATCTTGGGATTCTATTTGCGTCCTCCATAAAAGCAACATTAACATTAAATAGTAACTTTATTCTGAATTATATCAAAGATAAAACGTCTAAATGGTCTTCACTTCACCTCTCTTGGTGGGGTAGAATGGACTCCATTAAAATGACTATTGCTCCTAAAATTTTTTATACCCTTGCTATGATTCCTATTCAATTTCCATTACAATTCTATAAAAACATTGATAGACTTCTCTCCAAATTTCTCTGGAATAATAAATCAACTCGTATTGGTTATAAAAAATTAAAAGTACCTAAATGCAATGCTGGATTTGGCTTGCCTGACTTTTTTCTATATCACAAGGCATTTATACTGAAACAAAGTTCCATATGGTTTCCTCCTTCCTCTTTAAAGAACCAACCTACATGGTTTCATATAGAGCAGTCTCTTGTGGATCCTTTTCCATTGACCACCTTGCTAACAATGTCCAATAGGTCAACATATGTGCATAAATCGGTTATTATTAAATCCACTAAACTCATTTTTAATGACCTGGATTCAATTTTTTTTACCCCTATGATTCATACTGAAGATATGTCATCGTGGCATAGTAATGTGATTAAATTGAATAGAAATGTTAATTTTTGGAATGCTTGGATTTAAGCTGGTATCTTTTATCTTAAAGATATCTATTTTGACAATGTTTTTATTTCTTTTGAAGCTTTACAAATGAAATTTAGTTTACCTCAATCTGATTTTATTAAATATGAGTCTTTATGTAATTCAATTTTAGACTCCTTCCCTCATGGTCTTCCGTTTAATGTTAAAGCAGATTTAGCACTATATATTCGAACTATCTCTACGTCATCACATACTGTCTCTATTTTATATAAAAAATTATCTAATTCTACAGGAAACAATTTAAATATTATTTCAACATTTTGGAATGATGAGCTTTCCCTTTCTTTGTCCAACGATACTTGGATGACTGTTTGGCTTAATAGTATTTCAGGATGGCTGCCTGTTTCACTTTACCAAACCAATGCTTATATTTTATTTAATTGTTTATGGACCCCAGTACGTTTATTTCGTGCTAAACTGATGCAAGACGACATTTGTTGGCATTGTAAATTACTTCCTGGATCACTTCGACATATGCTTTTTGAATGTCCATTAATTTTTAAATTTTGGTCTGATGTTTGAGATATTATTCAACAAATATTTCATATTCATGATGTTATTTCTTACAAAATATTAAAATGTAAATCTGTTGGTCTTACGCATAACTTAACTGAATTAGAAGGTAAACTGTTTAACTTCCTAATGTCGGCTGCTTTAAAGTCCATTACATTTTGCTGGAAGGATATTTCGTCTTTATCGGTTCATGCTTGGTGGTCATGGGTCATTTTTACAAGAAGAGGTGCTCAATTATCCCTGAAAGGGATCAATCATAATTCTAATTTGTTTCACTCTTTTTGGTTACCTATGGATGTATACTTATCTTTATAATTGTCTATTTATACTTGATTCACCGTTTTACAGTCATTCTACTTAAAGCTTTATATGATGAATGTAGCTCCTTTTTCTAATAAGTTGACATTGCAATTTTTCATGGCTCCCTCCCTTCCCTTCTTTTTAGTTTATCTTCCCTCCTTTAATTGATTATTTATACTTCTTTAACTATTGTATTTAGAATTGCTTTAAGAAATTTTTTATTTTATATAGGTATTTTCGCTTATGATAAATTTTTTCTGTATTGTCTGTATTTGTTCATTATTATGGAAAAATTTAATAAAACATTTTGAACTAAAAAAAAAAGTGCAGTTTAAAAATGAGCCAACCTGTCTGATACTTTAGGACCGGCATCCGATGTGATGCCCAAACCATTGTCCAGAACAGTCATGAGAGAGTCGCAGTTCACCACATAAGGCCACTGGAAACAAAGAAGTAAGCCCTAGAATGAATGATGCGTGTTTCCCAGTGTGTGAACTCTGACAGGCTTGATAGACAGGTCAAATGGTAAATTCCAAAGCCACAGACCTTCTCCAGCAAGAGACATATTCTTCCTGACAGGAGCGCCGTGCCTCCTCCTGTCCCGCAATGGCTCGATTGTTAAGTCGCTTTCGAACTGAGTCAGGATATTGAATAAACACTACTGAACTTCCCAACGTTGCAACTCGGAGCTCACACAATCCCACAGGTATGCAAACTGTACTCCCCAGAAGGCCAAAGCCACAATTAAGCTCATCCAGCTGAGTGCTTCGAAAATGCATGCACAATAAAGTTCTCCTCTGGTGCTTATCACAAACTTATGCATGTGATGCATTCCAGGATAAAACAGCAGCTGTTGCACAACACACCCCTGAAGACAACCTCTATTATTGGAATGAATTGCCCTTGCAGTGCACCTCTTCAAATTATTTAAACTTTTTTTAAGAATTGACGCTTGCAGACATAGTTTCAGGAGCACCTTCCCTCCACAGACGTACCTCTGCAATTTCTCACAATTGCTCTTCACCAACAGCTTAGCACATTGCTGAGCTGTAATGTGCCTCATACACTAGCAGCAAATCTGACACCTTTACTCTTCACATCTGCACCTGACCTTGGGTAGATAATTCACAGCTCCTTACATTTTTACATGCAGCCATTAATGCCAGTCTTCACAGCAGCTGGCTGTCACTTTTCACATGCAGCACTTCTAGCAAGAAGGAATCGCTTGTCCTCATGTCTTGCTGTAGTGTCTCCTCCTGTGCTGCGGGAGACTGCTTTATAGCTTTCTTCTTTTAATGTACAGTAGCTACAAACACGCCTTAGGCCTCCTACATAGTCTGAAGGGATCAATGACATTATATCGATGCACGCAATGTCAATTCACCAAAGTATTGGAAAATAAATATAATTCACGAAAAATCTTGCCTTCCCATACTCAACTAATAAAAACCCAAATATCAAGAACCAACTATCACTGTTAAAAATATTGATTTTCACTAATATCGAAAACAAAAATATCAGAAATTAAAATATCGCAACCTTTACACATACAAATAGTCAAAAATATCAAAACACAATATCTACTTCATTATTATCACCAAAATAAATAACATAAATAATGAAATCGTTAGCATGATTAAAATAAATATAAAATCACCCAAAAAAATCAAATCATCCAAACAAATTAACTTGAAAAGATCAAAAAATTCATTAAAAACAATTATTCAGATTGTGTTTAAAACCATAGAAATTCAGCGGCTATAGTTATACTTATCTCAAGACACTATTACTTATGCCCCAAGGTGACTATAACTCACGGCCAAACTATGTACCCTTTCCTCAGCAATAATTTTACTGCAATAGTTGCAGTGATATTAATATTTCATAGGAGGTGCCATCAGTAATGTAATATGTGGGGTATATAGCCGTGGATGGCTAGGGTGCTAGTTATAGCTACCTTAGGTCACAGGTTATAGTTCCTTGAGATAAATATAACTATAATTGCTGAATTTCAAAGGTTTTGTGCATGTAAAATCTGAGCATAAATATACAGTCTCTGTAACCTTTGTTTTTTTGTGAATTTATAAGGTTTTTTTCAAATTCTATTTCCTAATTATAATGTCCCTGCAACCTTTGTTTTTTTAGCTAATTTCTAGGTTTCTTTTTTACATTAAGTAATATTTAATTATCCAAGGTTAATCCAACCCCCACCGTGCACAGCAGGGAGATAGCCATAGGCACCCAACCACTCATGGCTTTGGCCATGCGCCGCGAGGGGTTGGCCACAGAGCCTGGCCTGTGGCCAGACCCTGCGGCCAAACTCTGGTAGGGATCCAACCCCACGCACAGCCTTCAGCAGAGCTCAGTGAGAGGGGTTGGCCACAGGAACCTGTCCTGGATCAAGCCTGCGACCAACCCTCCACGTGCAAGAAACCCAGGAGGAAGGAACACAGCCTCCCTCCCAGGGCCGAATAGCCACAGGGACCCATTCCCCAGGGACCATCCATATAGTGAAGGAGAGGGGGCCATGTATTCCCCACCTCCAGCTAATTTCAGCCCCGGGGACCCCATCTTCCGGGGCCCAGCCATCATAAAGGAGGGAAGGGGGACATGTGGCCCACCTCCTCAGCCCCATATAGCCTCGGGGACCACAAACCACAGGGATCTGTGCTATTTCCTTTTAGGAGGGGGGCATGCAACCTCCCTCCCTGGGTCAATTTTGGCCCTGGAACCCCATCCTCTGGGGCCCAGCCAATTACTACAAAGGGAAGGGGGCTGCACGGCTCACTCCCCAGGCTGATATTCACCCCAAGGACCCTTCCCCCAGGGCACGGCCTGTCAATGATAGGTGCCTTGGTCCCACCCAGGGCATCCAGTGTCTTTATGGTGGGGGCAGAGGGAACAGCCCAAATGCCCCCACGGTTCCTGCTGGCAGCCTGCTTCCAGAATGCAGCTCCCTGCTTGTGAAAGCAATTGTTTGTCTCTGGCACTTTAGTGTATGCAATTTTTGAGAGTTCAGTCATGTCATGTTTTTACTGTGAGCTTTGTCATAACTTTACTACTTCTATTTAACATGTTTTGCAGTTGCTCAAAAGTTTAGAAGGTTCTCATTTATTAACATGCACATCTATTGTTTATTTTCTTTGACTTGTATACTAATCTGTATTTGACATTAAGTACATGCTGGCATTATGTCTCTTATCCTTACTTCCTCACCACCATATGTTTACAATATTTTATTTTCTATGTTCATACAATTGCTGAATAATGTGTCGAACAATTGATGTGCACAAATCTAGATCATTTCTGTCTCTTTTAAAAGGATTTGTCAGCTGCTGGGAAAAATGTCTCCTCAAAGCAAAGTTTGGAATCTGTTGTGAGCCTATATTTACAAAAGATGAAAAGTGAGTTTCTACATATTCCAACTATTACCTTCCATTTCACCTACTTTGAATGACTGATATCTCAGCTGTATTTCACATTTCTGATTTGGATGCCAAAAACAAGGCATCAAAATCCTCTATAGCAGAGGTCTTCAAACTGTGGGGCACACCCCCCTGGGGGGGTGTGGATGGGTTCCCAGGGAGGCGCATATGCCACTGCAAACCCACGTAAATGAAGATGGCCTGGAAGTTCAGCATGTAGTTGCTGCATTTCCAGGCTGGTTTCATTTACTCTGTGCCCTTGAAGTCAAAACTGTGATCGGAGTGCCTTGGGGTCAGAGGTCACTGAGTGTGCTGGCAGGGTCAAAGATGTTGCTAAAAACAAAGTCTTGGTTGTGTGTATTCACAGTAATTTAAGTGCATTATTTGGGTATTAAACTAGTACTTATGAAGGGAACTATGCTAGGACAGTGTTAACAAGTGTAAAAATGCCAAACAATTCACTGATGCTGTCACAAAATGTTCAGCATCATTTAGCATAATTCACCTTTGCTTGCTGAAAAATGTTGTTAACCCAGCTGCATAATTTGGCCTTCTCCTGCCACATAATTCCAGTGGCCCTGTTGTTTATAGTGCTATGAGGGCCCAGCCTGTGGCAGAAAGCACCATAAATATGTACGTCTGTTAGAAATGGGGGTCTCTAGTTGGCAGAGGTAGGTACCTTTGTCCAAATAGGGACCCTTGCTTCTAGTCAGGGAAAGGGGGATACACTCCTAAAATAACCCCTGCTCACCACCTTCGTAGCTTGGCACGAGCGGACAGGCTTATCTCAGAGGCAGTGTGCAAAGCATTTGTGAACACATACAGTAATACAGTGAAAACACTACAAATGGACACCACACAAGTTTAGAAAAATAAGTATTCCTTACTAGACTACACACAAGACCAAACGACAAAAATCCACAATACAATATCAAGAATATAACTTTCAATGGTAGAAATATCTTAGTTTAATGTAGATGGTAAATGCAACACTTTACTCTCAAAGTACCTTGGATGCGTAACACAACATAAACAAAAGGGTCACAGGGAAGGCGCTGCATCAGTTCCTTGCTTTGGGAAGGTGGCGCACCTGTTCCTTACTGCGGTGCAGGGGAGGCAATGCATCTGTTCCTTACCAGAGAGGAGGCGAAGCGTCTGTTTCTTACTGCGTTCCGGTGATGATGTGACAAGATGGTGCCTCGATGCAATGCGACGATCCAGTGCGATGCGGCAAAATGGTGTCTCTGATGCGATGCGACAACTTGGATGCGATTCATGCATGCTCGACGGACGTGCAGCAAACTCGGTGGACTCTTGAGCCACGACAGGCCATGCGACAGGCTTCCCCGGTGATGCGACGGCAACCTCTGCGGCGGCGACAATCCTTTCCGGTGATGCGACATGCTTCTTCAGCGATGCGTTGGCAAACAGCTGCGGCGGCGACTCGCTTCTTCCTCGTTGCGTTGCGCTTCCAGCTCTGAGCGATACGCAGTCTCTAGAGGTCCCAAAATCAGCAGCAGGCACCTCTCGGCAGGCAGAATTCCCAGCAAGGAAATTCAGGGAAGCTGGTGGTGAAGTCTTTGTGTCCCTGAGACTTCAGAACAGGAGGCAAGCTCAGCTTCAAGCCCTTGGAGATCTTCCTCAAGATGATAAAGTACACACAAAGTTCCTTTTCTCCTTTCCTTGGCAATAAGTAACTATGGGAACAGGTAGCCTTGCAATAGTGAAAAACAAAATTGGCTGTAATTCACCATCAGGACATGTCACACACATCAGGGCATGTCCTACCTTTCACATACAATGCACCCTGCCTATAGGGTTGACTAACATGTAGAATAGGGAAGGTTTAGGGAATGGCAAGTGCACCCACTTGCCAAGTCGACATGGCAGTCCCAGACTGCACACAGGCTCTGCAATAGCAGGCCTGAGCCATATTTTACAAGCTGCTTCTGTGGGTGGCACAACCTGTGCTGCATGCCCACCAGCAGCATTTGATTTACAGGCCCTGGGCACACATGCGACACTGTACTGGGGTGTGACAAGTAAATCAATAGCCAATCATGGAGTCACTAATCCATTACAACAATTTACAATAGGGAGCACTTGCACTTTGGCACTGAAGAGCAGTGGCAAAGTGCCCAAAGCATCTAAACCAGCAAATACAGAGTAGAAACACAGGAGGCAACAGCGAAAAAAATGGAAGGGAGACCCACGCCAATGGTGCCAGGTCTAACAAAGTCATTATTTTAAAAGAGCATTTCACATAGTCTAAGCTAGGCTGCTGCAAATGATGCAGTGTTTGAGATAAAACACGTTTTTACAAAATATAGTTGTTAGTAATAAGTATTCAGACTGTCTGCAATGCAGACAATTTTTATGTCTCCATTATTCCAGAACTCAGCTGATAATACCCCAACATTACATCTCAAACAGAATAAATATTTTCCACCATGAAGCTTTAAGCAGAGCTACTGGAATTATTCAGCAGGAGAGGACCACATTATGTGGCAGGGTAGAATAAATTATGCAGCAAGAAAAGATAAATTATGCGACACAATGCAGCACATTTTGTGATTAGCATTAATTCTTTATTTTGACATTTTAACTCATGGTTATGCTGTTAGGGGCAATATTTCACCTCTTTCGTACAGGTTTAGCACCCAAATACAGCAATAAGTAGCTACAAGATTACCAGTCAATCTTTGCAAAAGGTCTTCCACTGCTCCTGAACACTTTGTCACGTTTTAAGTAACTTTTGTTCTATTTGAGCTGGAATACATTTTTTGGGGCTAAATTCTGCAGACTATGCAGCATATGATGGATTATGTAGCAAACTCATAATTGTGTGGAATTTGCTGCTGCTGCAAAAACTCATAATTTTGGTGACCCTGGCTTTAAGTGACTCGATCAGTTAAGGCTAGTAAGAAGGCTGTTTTTTAACTTTTTGCACTATCACCCAACCCTTCACTTTCAGGCAGAGGCACCTCAAAGTCAGCATTAACTGTACAGGGACAGTTTTTATTGTGATAGCTAAGTAGATGGGATGGCAGGTAGAAGACCAGCTGGGTTGCATTCAGATGCAGAGCCCTAATCCTCTCGACCCTGGGGCCTCAGAGTAATGGTCCAGGAGAAAGAGGAAAGGAGTGAGATGCATGGATGTTGTCAAAGAGATGGCCCAGAATAGGGAGCACTGTATGGGGACTAATGTTTTTGTTTACAAATGGCCAGAGACGGCTTCTTCAGAGCGATATCGCAAAGAAGGGGACTATATAAATGGCCTTTTCTTTTGTTTTTTTTATAGGGCCATTCTTCAGGGCCATTCTTCAGTGCAGCTGTTGGTTGTCATTAATGAAGCAGATGCAGCAGGGCTGGGGCGTTTGAGGGACCCACTGCTTCACAATTATGACTGTCTACCTTTAAAAAAGGGGCATGGGAGGTTATTTTCCTTCCTAGCATTACAAACAAGGTCACCCTTGCAGAAAAAAGGGATACAACATGAACTCAGGAGCTCTTTTTTTTTTTACGGGACAGAGAGCCTGTTTCAAGATTGGAGTGATGGTCAGGCATGATGGGGAAGAGGTGAAAGATGCAGAGGAGATAGTCTGCTACTCAGGACTGTGGTTATCATTAATACAGTAGGTGTAGTTGCATTGGGGTTCAAGGGTGTGAGGGACTCACAAACAAACCCCATTCTGGGGAGCAGTATTTTTGGGACAATACATGTTTTTGTTTGATGCATTTGCTGTTTTATAAGTCTCATATTTAGTGTGGTTTATGAACTATAGAAAAAGTACTCCTGAAATCATCTCATAAAACCCGCTCCCTGCACGCAGCCATGTCCCTCCCGCTCTCCCAATCACTGCCATAAAGTTTTGGAGGGGGGCCCGACCTCAAAACATTTTGCTTAAGGGGGTCTCAGAGCAAAAAAGTTTGAAGACTTCTGCTCTATGGTCTGTTATTAAAAGACATGGCAAAACGCATATTGACATTTCTGATTTGGCTACCAGAAACATGTCAGAGCAATCCTCTATTTATGTGTCATTCAGCTTGTTCTTCAGGGGCATACCTGTCTTTATAGGTAGTACATGTGGGCGGCAAATTCCGTTCTGATCGCGGAATTTGCGAAATGTAGGCATTTCCGCGTTCCGCAGAGAAGTCGAAATTTCCACGGTGTGTGGCATAGCGGAGACATTTTTCATGTTCGTGCTTTAAAAATGCATTCTCGCGCGCACGGTCAACTTACCGGAATCCCTGCGTTCGCCGACGAGTTTTCCGAACCATTCGCGTGCGCCACGAAATGTTGGTAGCCTGTCGCGCTATCCCGCGAGAGTTTGCGATCGCGAACACATAATTTGCCACGCTATCAGACACCGCAAGATTTCTGAGATTGCGAACACGCCATTCACCACCGCGAGAGAGAGAGCGTACGATCACGAACACGTCATTTGGACACGCCATCCGACATCCTGCGAAAGTGTGGTGAAGCTCGATATCCCGAACATGCAAAATTTTCAATCTGGAAAAGAATAATATCTTGAGCATCATAAAACCTTCTGTAAATGATGATTTGGATGAAAACAACTCCTCAGATTGACATTTGGCTGTCCTTTTTTTGTGCAAGGGGTCCTTTTTTTTAAAAAACAACTTTTGGGGGGGAGAGGGAGGAAGTGCCCCAGAGTCTCCAACTTCCTGTTCCTGCCCAGCAGGCTCCTCCCAGTGCTTTGTCCATCTCCTGTTCATTCTGCCTTTGGATTCTGAGCTGGAAGGATCAAGCTTTGTGTCTGCTGCATGATTATCATTGGATTTGAGGACTTTTGAATTTGATATTTTACAAGTTGGTGTTGTTGTTTGATTGATTGGGGCATTGCAGTTGCTGCAACTACAATTTTTTTTTTTCTAATTGTTCGTGGGTAGCCAGTAGGCCCAGAGCCAGTCATGGGTGGGTGCATGATGAAGCAACAGTTCCTTTGATGTGTGTTGAATTTATTTCAATCATCATTTAGGGCACTGATGGCATTGGATTGAATTGCAAAATGTGTATTTTTGGGGTTATTTCTGTTTTTGGGTGTGTGTTAAATAAATGCCTTTGTTTTGTATGGTGTGTTGTTGTGTACCTTGCAGACCTTGTTTAGCCCTGTGGATTTTCGTTTTTGCATTTTATTGCATTAAAAAGGCAGAGCAGTGTGGTTTAGCATGCATCCTTTGCCTGGCTATTATAGGCCTTTTCTCAGTACATTGTTTTCCAGGCCCCCTGCTAGTTGCTTGTGATTTGTGAGTGTCCATGTGGCTGGTGGCCATTTCTGGTGGGAGTTATTAGTGTGCTGCTTTTGCCATATAGGCCTGCATGTTATTCCTTTGTGGCCTAGGCTTCTTGTTGCTCTGGGCCTGGTCATGAGGCTGGCGGCCATTTTGAAGACATGCAGTGTGCTTTTTGCAATAGGCCTGCATTGTCTGTCTTCAGTTTCTTGTAGTTGTGTGGGCCTGGCCATGTGGCTGGTGGCCATTTTGAAGCCCGGTAGTGGGCTTTTGCCATAGGCCTGCAAGCTTGTGGCCTATTCTACCAATATGCCTTTCATCCAGTAGGCTCAGAGGTAGCCACAGGTGCATGAAGCAACTGTTTCTGTGAGTTCTGTTGAATTTAAACATCATTTTTGGCATGGATGGCATTGTATTGAGTTGCAAAATGTGTATTCTTGGGGTTATTTCTGTTTTTGAGTGTGTGTTAAATAAATGCCTTTGTTTGTGTATGGTGTGGTGTTGTGTACCTTGCAGACCTTGTGTAGCCCTGTGGATTATCGATTTTGCATTTTATTCCATTAAAAGGCAAAACAGTGTGGTTTAGCATGCATCCTTTGCCTGGCTGTTATAGGCCTTATCTCAGTACATTGTTTTCCATGCCTCCTGCTTGTTGCTTGTGATTTGTGAGTGTCCATGTGGCTGGTGGCCATTTCTGGTGGGAGTTATTAGTGTGCTGCTTTTGCCATATAGGCCTGCATGGTTTTCCTCTTGGCTTACTGATTCCATCCATCCCCTTTGCCAGCAGCAGCTCCTTGAATTATGTGATGAACAATTAATTTAATGCCAAACAGGGTCCACTTCCATTACATTTGTATTTTTGTTGTTGTTCTTCTTTCCTATCCTTCCTGAGTGTACTGTACACAGTATGCCATGAAAGCCCTTTTTGACAAAGTCTCACAAATGGCTCCACTATATCTTTATTTGTTTGTTTGTACTAGTAGTAATTGATCCACAACAACAAATGCAACATTTCACTGATGTTTTTCTCCTGGCTTCTTTGCTTTTAGGTGCACAAAAAGACAGCCGCTGTACTGCCAGACAGAAGTCCTGTTGCGCACCACGTCACATCCACGTGTGACCACAGACATCTCTGCAAATTGTGAACCTGCGTCCTGCTGACATCTGAAGAAGATGGGCCCAAAGAAAGGTAACAGGTCCTCCAGCACCAAGAAAGTTGTCAGTGAGAAGAAGGAACAGAAAAAGGAAGTGGCAATTACCAAGACTGGTGTGCCACCACAGGTGTTTTTGGGAAAAAACAAATTATTATAACACAAAACAACCCGGGTCTGGTGCTGAGTCAACAGGGATAAACAAAAGGCATATCTACTGGTTCCGACATCTCTAGTTAGACAAGAACCCTTCTGGGAACAGAACCCATCAATCACCGAGGAGTCAGTGTGTTGTCATCATCTGGGTCTGTCTCTCTTGATACACCGCAACAAGTCTGGATGGAACGACCTGTTTGCGAGTAAAGAGAAATGGCATACGAGGGTTGCAATCAGATCTCCACTAGAGATGACAAAGACCAAAAATTGAATTCACGCTCACGTGAAAGGGGTTCTAAAAGTGCAGCACTAAATCAAAAAGAGTGAATAAAAACGGCTAGGGGAACTCAAAAGTGCTTTAATTGGTAGAGTGCCTCTGCCAGAATTAAAAAGCAAAATGGCAACCTAGCATAAATACATTGTCATTATGCTCGTTGTCCATAGTATATGGTCGACATGTTTCTGCCCGCTGCGATCTAGATAGTATCAAGGGCATTCATCAGGACCTAATTTGCTGCTACTATGTAAAAAGTGTGAAATTATAAAAATATAACAGACATTCCTACCACCGGTTGAACTCTACGGATGTCAAAACCGGATACCTAGGAAAGTAAAGAGACAAGGATAAGAAAATGCGAGGAGTTATCAATGTCGACTGAACCAGCAAACAACAGTATGTGTATACCGTCTTAGATAACACAAACAATGTGTCATATACATCCACTTATTAATTAGATTGTACTTACCCCAGAATTCTGGGTAATACCCTCACCTCAACCTGGTTTCTACTCAGGGAAGGGGGCCCCGCTCTGATAGAGAGGAGAAGAAAAAGAAAGAAGGCTATTATAAAACATGCCCAAATCTTTATACTCCCCATCTAAATGGCTAAAAAGTATAGAATTTGTCCATATAAGTTCAAGGAAGGTGGAGGCAAATGTTGGTGACAGTGAAGCATTTACAAAGCTCTAGCAAATTGCTTGAGATCAAAGAGGGAACTCTGACACTTAAGCCTGAGAAATAGTATGGAAAACAATGTTAGTTAAAGACCCAAAAGTCCTCTCCTGTAAAGTGCCATTGTTAGAGGCTACTAAATTATCTCAAACAGATTCTGACTAGAAAAAAGGCAAATTCGCAGTGTGAGTGATGCTTACCTCTCCGTCGGTACCCCGGGGCGGTCTATGAGTAAAGACCGGAGGTGCCGACGTGAGCGAGAGGGAATGTTTTATAGCCAGCTAGAACACGAAACAGGTGGGTCTGTTGCCGGGGTGACTCCGGCGCCGCCTGTTGTGTTAGAAACGGCGCGAGGACCCAGCTCACGTCGTGCAGTATGCGCATGTGTGGTAGGTGTAATGTTGCTAAACCTGCGAGTGCGCATGTGTTGTGTTGAAGACACTACTCTGGAACAGCTCCCAGGCTATATGGCGCTTGTAGATTGTTTTCTCACATTAGCACGGGACAGATTTCAGACAAAGGAGGGGTTCTCATATTTGTTAGCTAAAGTGAGTGACCCGATATAATCAAATTGTAAATTCTTACGTGTGGAAGTAACAAGAAAGTATTAAAGGGACATCATACAAATAAAGTCAGCTTTGCATGGAAAGATGTATATTAACTGTGCCCCTCGCCTGCGCGCATATCATGTCTGTATGTATACCATCTAACCCAGCTCAGCCAAAACAGGAAACGTAGGGCCTCGCCAAAACAAAACAGAGGACCCAGCTCACGCCGTGCAATATGCGCATGTGTGGTAGGTGTAATGTTGCTAAACCTGCGAGTGCGCATGTGTTGTGTTGAAGACACTACTCTGGAACAACTCCCAGGCTATATGGGGCTTGTAGATTGTTTTTTCACATTTGCACGGGACAGATTTCAAACAAAGGAGGGGTTCTCATATGTGTTAACTAAAGTGAGTGACCCGATATAATAAAATTGTAAATTGTTACGTATGGAAGTAACAAGGGAGTATTAAAGGGACATCATACAAGTAAAGTCAACTTTGCATGGAAAAATGTATATTAACTGTGCCCCTCGCCTGCACGCATATCATGTCTATATATATACCATCTAAACCAGCTCAGCCAAAACTGGAAACGGTTGGGCTTGCCAATACAAACTATAAACCCTAGAGGTTAAAGACGAGACCCGTTATAACTAGATGATTTACCCAACATGTCAGCCAGGGGAGATTGTATTAAGAAACGGCGTGTTGGCAGAGGGAAAAGGTTCTCGGATAAATTCCATTATGTGTGTGTTGACTTGTTTGAAAAGACCTTCAAGTAAACATATCATATGCTGTGCACAAAACTCGCAAATGGAGAAGAGAGGCTGGACCTATCAAGCAGGATAAGATCTGTAAAACAAAGTGTTGGCCCAAGGTGAAATAGATTAGGGACACCCTGCTGACTACCCCCAAAACTCATAGCAAAAGCCAGGGAATATCGTCATTGAGTCCTGTCACATCTGAATGTAGACGATAAACCCATTTCTGTTCTCTACAAAGGAGAAAACGTTGGATGTCCATAATGTGTTGGGGAATGTAGGGTTGTTCGAGTATTACCCAACGTAGATCTGTTTCTCTGTGACCTGCCGAAATAAAGTGGTTGGTGAGTTTGGTGGCACTCTTCTTGCACCGAATAGTGCTCTTATGCTCTGCAATCCTAAGTTTAATTTTGCGAGAGGTCATCCCCACATAGTTCATTTCACAGGGGCACTTTATGAGATAAATAACTCTCTCACTATTGCAGTTGGTGTGTTTGTCAAGCCGCCAAGGTCTATTTGTCCCAATATTAACCTCTGTGGTGTGTGATGTCTGGGGGCACACCGAACAGTTCCCACAGGGAAAATGGCCTTTCACTGGAGGTAAGCCCCACAAGGGCACAACCTCAGATCTCTGGGGTGCTCGGGGGCGTGTATGTATCAGTTGATCCTTGATGTTGTGACTCCTTTTGTAGGCAAATAGAGGAGGAGGCAAAGTCTTCCCTTCAATTTTGACAACTTTCCAATTCTTGAGGATGCTCTTCTTCAGAGCATTGGAGTGGCTGGAAAAAGTATTAACACAAGTAATCCTGTTTTCCTCAGTGTTAGGATTACAAATTCGTTTCTCCAGAAGAGCCTCCCTGTGATTGTTGAAGGCTCTCTTCATAGATGTTCTTACGGCTCTCTTGGGATATTGTCTATCCAGTAGTTGAGAAGATAGTTGGTTGGCATGCTCAAAGTATTTTGAAGTTGTAGAACAGTTGCGCCGAATACGGAGAAATTGCCCAAAGGGCAAGTTCTCTCGTAGAGATCTCGGATGAAAACTCTGAAAGTGTAACAATGAATTCCGAGCCATCGGTTTCCTATATAGTTCTGTGATCAGGATGCCATCCTGAGAACTGATCAAGAGATCTAAGAATGGAAGGTTCTCTTTCGAAGCCACACAGGTAAATTTCAGAAAACTATTTCTGTTGTTTAACCATGAGTGGAAGTTCTCAATTGTTTCCATAGGACCTCTCCAGATGACTAGAATATCGTCTATGTACCGTTTCCAGGACAGGATATGGCCTAGAAACGGATTAGTGATAGACAATACCTCAGCCTGTTCAAAATGATGAACATAAAGATTGGCTAGAGAAGGGGCAAAAATACTCCCCATAGATGTTCCGGAGATCTGTAGGAATAACTGATCCTCAAACTGAAAGAAATTCTCCTTCATCGCCAGTGTCGCGCAGAACATGATGAATTCGACAGGCGTTGGACTCTGCAAATCTGTAGTTACCAGAAGTGTTCGTATAACAGCTAGAGTCTCATCCTGTGGGATGCAGGTGTATAGTGACTCCACATCAAAACTCACGAGGAAGTCTTGTGTGGAGTCAAATGGCATTCCCTCCAGGATGCGCAGAAGGTCCTTCGTGTCCTCAACATATGTGGGCATTGTTTTCACTAACGGTTTCAGAAAAAAGTCCACAAAGGTAGACAGGGGTTCAAGGAGTGACCCTATCCCCGAGATAATAGGTCTACCTGGGGGGGGTAACACTCCTTTATGTATTTTCGGTAATACATAGAAATAGGGGACCACTGGAAGAGTGGTTCTCAAAAATAATGCCTCATGGTTCGTGATCCAGCCTTGTTCCAAGGCATCATCTACTCTCTCTTTAATGGTGGCCAAAAGCCTCTTGGTGGGATCTAGTTTGAGAGATTGGTAAAAGGTACCATTGGTAAGTTGTCTCATGCACTCACTCCGATATGCTGCTGTGTTCATGATAACTGTAGCGCCCCCTTTATCCGCGGGTTTGATGGTAATTGACTTGTCTGATGATAAAGTCTTGAGAGCGAAGTTTTCATTCTTGGACAGGTTCATAAATTGTCTATTCTCAAGCTGGAACAGTGCTTCAGCATCCCTTAAAAACGCCCTCTCGAAGGTGAGTATTTCCGGAGGAATAAGATGTGTCGGTGGGTTGAAGGTGGACTTGGGGCGCAAACCAGTGTTGGTGGTGTTCTCATCATCGGCCTCTTGTGGTTTGTCGCCGAAGAAAGCACGTAGTCTCACCTTTCTAAAGAAAACCGCTAACTCTTGTCGGGTTTGAAATGAATCTCCTTTATATGTTGGGACATACCCAAGACCCTTCTCCAGGACGGTAGTCTCATCCACAGTGAGAAGGCGGTCGCTTAGATTCACAATCAGGCTGTCATGTTGCTCGGGCCTGGTGCTGTTGGATCTCTCAAGTTGCTCCGCGTCCGGGACGATGGAGGGCTCCAATGGACAGTCGTTTGGGCGGCTCTTCTTTTGCCTCTGGAGCGGCGTTGGCCTTGTCCTAAAAAAGGCGGTTGTTGGAAACTGTCAGGATGTAATGGACCCGGATTCATAGGCTGTTGAAAGTAAGGTTGTTGAAAATTGTAGGGGCCAGGCGGCCACCATTGAGGCTGAGGGGGACCTCCAAAGAAATTACCTCTCCTAGGTCCTCTTCTCCTCCAGTTGCGGCCACTAGAAGATTGGTGCATGCCTGGATCTGAGTCAGATGAGTTACCATCACTCCCAGATGTGGAGTAGTTCGAACCAGTCCTACCACTCTGTTGGTTATATGTGGGAGGGACATAGGAGTCACTCGTGTAGGGGTACACTTTGGTCATAGAGAATTTGGCCAAATCCTTCTTGAATTTTATGATTTTGTTGGCAAGAATGTTGTCTCTAAACTCTTTGCTGGTTTTATCAGTTTCTTTAGACTGTTTATTAAAGGTAGCCGTGACTAGTACTGATTTTATCTGAGACTCTAGATGTTGTATCTCAACTAGAATATTGTCCGCAATCCTCTTAGCTGTTGTGATTATCAGGATTAGCCAATCACGTGTGCACCGCCATGCCACCAAAGACCAGTCCTTGAGGAATATCTTGTCCTCTAGGAACAGTCTCGGTGCATTGTTTACTATGAGGCCGGTAGGAGCACAGTCTGCCCGTAAATATTCAGTCATAATGGCCCCATGTACCTGTGTCCGTGCATGTGAGCGTTTAAGAAAAAGGACTTTGCTCCAATCATCATTATTGATAACAGTAGTATTAGGAGGTAAATCAATAATAGATGGTGTTTGGAGGATGTCTAATGCTATTGCATCATCAAAAGCGAGGCCCTGTCTCTCTGACATTGTTAGAGAGGAGTGTCCAGAGTTTGCTAAAAGTGAAGCTTCAAAAAGAATGATTAAATAGAAAGAGCCAATATTGCCATCCACCTAAGAAAACAGGACAAAAAACATATACAAAGGAAACCAAAGAGCGTTCTGAATCCTCTCTCAAAGGAAAAAGGACTCCTTGGACAAAAGTAAGGACCTACGGCCGTAAGCCGCTCTATAGTAATAACAACAGAACAAAGGGGGAGAAGGCCCAAGGGAAAAGTTTTTAAAGACCAGCAGGTTGTAAATCCCCTTAACTAAATCACTATAACACAAAACAACCCGGGTCTGGTGCTGAGTCAACAGGGATAAACAAAAGGCATATCTACTGGTTCCGACATCTCTAGTTAGACAAGAACCCTTCTGGGAACAGAACCCATCAATCACCGAGGAGTCAGTGTGTTGTCATCATCTGGGTCTGTCTCTCTTGATACACCGCAACAAGTCTGGATGGAACGACCTGTTTGCGAGTAAAGAGAAATGGCATACGAGGGTTGCAATCAGATCTCCACTAGAGATGACAAAGACCAAAAATTGAATTCACGCTCACGTGAAAGGGGTTCTAAAAGTGCAGCACTAAATCAAAAAGAGTGAATAAAAACGGCTAGGGGAACTCAAAAGTGCTTTAATTGGTAGAGTGCCTCTGCCAGAATTAAAAAGCAAAATGGCAACCTAGCATAAATACATTGTCATTATGCTCGTTGTCCATAGTATATGGTCGACATGTTTCTGCCCGCTGCGATCTAGATAGTATCAAGGGCATTCATCAGGACCTAATTTGCTGCTACTATGTAAAAAGTGTGAAATTATAAAAATATAACAGACATTCCTACCACCGGTTGAACTCTACGGATGTCAAAACCGGATACCTAGGAAAGTAAAGAGACAAGGATAAGAAAATGCGAGGAGTTATCAATGTCGACTGAACCAGCAAACAACAGTATGTGTATACCGTCTTAGATAACACAAACAATGTGTCATATACATCCACTTATTAATTAGATTGTACTTACCCCAGAATTCTGGGTAATACCCTCACCTCAACCTGGTTTCTACTCAGGGAAGGGGGCCCCGCTCTGATAGAGAGGAGAAGAAAAAGAAAGAAGGCTATTATAAAACATGCCCAAATCTTTATACTCCCCATCTAAATGGCTAAAAAGTATAGAATTTGTCCATATAAGTTCAAGGAAGGTGGAGGCAAATGTTGGTGACAGTGAAGCATTTACAAAGCTCTAGCAAATTGCTTGAGATCAAAGAGGGAACTCTGACACTTAAGCCTGAGAAATAGTATGGAAAACAATGTTAGTTAAAGACCCAAAAGTCCTCTCCTGTAAAGTGCCATTGTTAGAGGCTACTAAATTATCTCAAACAGATTCTGACTAGAAAAAAGGCAAATTCGCAGTGTGAGTGATGCTTACCTCTCCGTCGGTACCCCGGGGCGGTCTATGAGTAAAGACCGGAGGTGCCGACGTGAGCGAGAGGGAATGTTTTATAGCCAGCTAGAACACGAAACAGGTGGGTCTGTTGCCGGGGTGACTCCGGCGCCGCCTGTTGTGTTAGAAACGGCGCGAGGACCCAGCTCACGTCGTGCAGTATGCGCATGTGTGGTAGGTGTAATGTTGCTAAACCTGCGAGTGCGCATGTGTTGTGTTGAAGACACTACTCTGGAACAGCTCCCAGGCTATATGGCGCTTGTAGATTGTTTTCTCACATTAGCACGGGACAGATTTCAGACAAAGGAGGGGTTCTCATATTTGTTAGCTAAAGTGAGTGACCCGATATAATCAAATTGTAAATTCTTACGTGTGGAAGTAACAAGAAAGTATTAAAGGGACATCATACAAATAAAGTCAGCTTTGCATGGAAAGATGTATATTAACTGTGCCCCTCGCCTGCGCGCATATCATGTCTGTATGTATACCATCTAACCCAGCTCAGCCAAAACAGGAAACGTAGGGCCTCGCCAAAACAAAACAGAGGACCCAGCTCACGCCGTGCAATATGCGCATGTGTGGTAGGTGTAATGTTGCTAAACCTGCGAGTGCGCATGTGTTGTGTTGAAGACACTACTCTGGAACAACTCCCAGGCTATATGGGGCTTGTAGATTGTTTTTTCACATTTGCACGGGACAGATTTCAAACAAAGGAGGGGTTCTCATATGTGTTAACTAAAGTGAGTGACCCGATATAATAAAATTGTAAATTGTTACGTATGGAAGTAACAAGGGAGTATTAAAGGGACATCATACAAGTAAAGTCAACTTTGCATGGAAAAATGTATATTAACTGTGCCCCTCGCCTGCACGCATATCATGTCTATATATATACCATCTAAACCAGCTCAGCCAAAACTGGAAACGGTTGGGCTTGCCAATACAAACTATAAACCCTAGAGGTTAAAGACGAGACCCGTTATAACTAGATGATTTACCCAACATGTCAGCCAGGGGAGATTGTATTAAGAAACGGCGTGTTGGCAGAGGGAAAAGGTTCTCGGATAAATTCCATTATGTGTGTGTTGACTTGTTTGAAAAGACCTTCAAGTAAACATATCATATGCTGTGCACAAAACTCGCAAATGGAGAAGAGAGGCTGGACCTATCAAGCAGGATAAGATCTGTAAAACAAAGTGTTGGCCCAAGGTGAAATAGATTAGGGACACCCTGCTGACTACCCCCAAAACTCATAGCAAAAGCCAGGGAATATCGTCATTGAGTCCTGTCACATCTGAATGTAGACGATAAACCCATTTCTGTTCTCTACAAAGGAGAAAACGTTGGATGTCCATAATGTGTTGGGGAATGTAGGGTTGTTCGAGTATTACCCAACGTAGATCTGTTTCTCTGTGACCTGCCGAAATAAAGTGGTTGGTGAGTTTGGTGGCACTCTTCTTGCACCGAATAGAAAACAAATTATGCCTGCAGCAGCGTTGTCCGGGGTCCAAGCTGGGAGCAGCGTCTCCGCATCAGCGGGCCAGCTCCACCAACCTAGGCCCAAGCCCATGAGTGTCTCAGAGGTAGCCAGTCTACTAACGAGCAGCGATGTTGAAATGTCATTATCACAAAGTAGTACACAATCAACGGAGGCGGAAACCCAGCAGATAAGTGGGCAGCAGCAGGCACAGTAGCCGCAGCCACAAGAACAGCAGCAGCCACAAGAACAGCAGCAGCCGCAAGAGCAGCAGCCGCAAGAACAGCAGCAGCCACAAGTACAGCAGCAGCTGCAAGAACAGCCGCAGCCGCAAGAACAGCAGCAAGAACAGCCACAACAACAGCCCACAATAGTAGTTGTTCCTCCTGAAGTGGGGGCATTTCAGGAAATCGAGCTTCCTCAGACAAAGTGGAGCAAGCCACTGTTTCAGAAGATCCATTGTCTTCCAGACCCCCAGCAAGAAAAAGGAGGGTTAGTCCATCATCTTCTTCTTTACGCCCCGCTTCTGATGATTGAGATGCCACTTGGAAGCCACCAGCTCAGCCTGAGAGTGATGCACGCCACAAGACAAGGCTAGTGAAAAGGAAGGTTCCAGAAAGCCTTAGAGTTATGGAGGTAGATGTACAAGAGAGGGATGATGTTGATGACGAGCCAGTCATCACGAACATCACTCACAGCCCAAAGGAGATGGAGACCAACGTTATTACCCTATCCAAAATGGCTGCGAGGGATGTAACAAGGATACCACCAACACAGGTAACACCGCTACGACCTCCAGCTTCCATGTTTGCATTTGCAAAGGCCCGGCAGGGACCTACATCCAGCTCAACCACCACCTCAGTAGGTAGTGGTAGTGTAGCTGCACAGAGTCACATTCCAAGCCCACCCTCCAGGTCATCTGGTATTGAAAGTGGCACATCCAGCAGCGCCAGAAAGTTCTTCTCCCCAGTTTGGGACTTCTTTTCGGTTAGCAGTAAGGAGGAGAACCTTGCCATATGCTCAATTTGTTGACATGCTGTTAGGCGGGGTAAGCTTGGTACAAACTATTGTACCGGAGGCCAAACAAGTCATGTCAAAATACACCACAGTATCCAATGGGACGCTCACCTACTTAACTCCCAAAAAAGTAAAACTGAACCCCTTGCTGTTGTTGGGAATGAAGAATTAGGGGAAGATATGATCTCTGTGGAAGGTGAACAAGAGGGAGACATGTCTAGCCCTCTCCCCAGCAGTGTAGTGGTACCACCCAGCAACATCTCAGTGGCACCGCAGTAAGAGCCATACTCAGAGACAGACTGAGACACCAAGGCAACCGAGTACTACAATGAAAAAAAGTGCGTCATTGAGCCTAACTGGGTCCAAGGAAACAGCTGCACCACAAATGAAAATAATCCAGCCTAGCATTGAGTGCATGCTTAGGTTGGCACGGCTGTACAATGCAAAGCTGGCGAAAATATTAGCACTGGACCTTCTCTCTTTTTCATTTGTGGAATGGGTGGGTTTCCTTGAATTTGTGTCAGCTGTCGGCCCTAAATGGAAGGTTCTCAGCTGGTCCTATTTCGCCAGAGTTGCTGATCCAGCACTACATCACGATGTGCTGGAATTGGTTGGACAAGCTTTGCAGCAGAGTGCTGTTCACAGTATCCACCTGACAACAGACATGTGGACCAGTTGCCAAGCCACTGATTACATGTGCATCACTGCACACTGGGTCTCTTTTGTGGGGGGTTAGAGATAAGCTATCTGAAGTAGGTGCTGTTGACACAGCTGAGATTTTTAATGCTGCTCGGAAACATGCAACTGTAGCCATGTTCACCATGGAGAAATCTCATACTGCTGTAAACATTTTGGAAGAGTTTCACAGCAAGGTCTTTGAATGGCTGCTCCCAAGAGGGCTTAAGATTGATTTTGTTTCCACAGATAATGGCAGTAATGTACGTAAGGCCATGGAGCTTGGTTCCTCTTTCAGTCACACTGTTTGGCACACTGCATTAACTCTATAGTTCAAGAGTTTCTGAAAAAGAAGCCATAGTCAGCAACTTACTGACCACCTATCGCAGAATATGCACTCATTTCAGCCATTCCTTTAAAGCTCGGAAGCAGCTGAGGCTCATTCAACATGCCTATAGAACGCCAGTCAAAGCACTCATCCAGGAGGTGGCAACACGTTGGAACTCAATTTATTACATGCATCAACGTCTGTTTGAGCAGTACAGACCAATCAATGAATATGTGATGCGAAGAGGGGATGCTACTGTGAAAGGCATGACCCTTCAGATCGACCAATGGTGCCTAGTTAAATGCCTGACTGAGATGCTTCTTCCTTTCGTGGTCTTCACACGTGAAGTCAGCAAGGAGGACTGTACCATGGGACAAGCTATCCCATTGTTGCACACGGTAGAGCAACAGCTGAAGGAGGTTTCTGAAGTGTACAAAGGTGTAGAGGAAAAAAAAGAAGCATATGAGTTGGTAGAGAGCTTATCCCGTCGCTTAGCTGACAATACAAGGGTGCAAAATAAGATTTTGTCACAAGAACATTACATTTGTGCCACAATTCTGGATCCACGGTCCAAATCGGTACTGAAAAGTAAGACATGAATTCCTTTTTCAGAAGTTGATGTTGCCTGGTACAAAACTTGGATAGCTGAGGCAGCCAGTAATTTGGAAAATGAACAGCTGGTAATTAAAAGCCCGCTACATAAACCCACAACAAGTACTGCAGCAGGGCATCCGGCGTCAAGTTCAACTTCGGAGCCTTAGGGCAGTGCGTTTGTCTCAGAACGCTCACCAACACTATCGACAACAGCAAGAACCGGATCATCAGCCCCCGAAAAATCGTTAAAGGATTGGTATTTACAGCAAGGTATTGCTAGGTCCAGTGCTGATGCAAAGACAGAAGAGGCCGAACAAAGTGTAGCACCCCTGAACACTGAGCAGATGGTCCAGGCCTATCTGGATGATCCAACAGAGGTGTACATTGATCAAAACCCATTGCGGTATTGGTATGGAAAAGGGGCCAATGGCCACCACTCATCAGGCTAACGATAAACTATCTGGCTTGCCCTGTCGCAATTATCTCTTCTGAACGTGTTTTTAGTGCTGCTGGTTCCATTGTAACAGTGAGAAGGACCAGTCTCTCGGCCAAAAACGTGGAGAGGTTAACCATGATCAAAATGAATCAGACCTTTATACCACCGAATTACACAATACATGAATCAACGGAGGAAGATGAGGACAGTGGCTCAGGTGACGGAAGTAGTGTGTTAGATGATTACCTACTTCTGGTTGAACCCCCAGAGTTTAAGGACGAGCTATACTTCCCTGACAATTAGGCTTTCACTCTTTATTGTCTTCCTTCCTTATTTACTTTTGTTTGTGTATCTGTCTTTCTAGTTCAAAACTTCAAATCACAACAAATCCATCACCACCGTCTTCGAGTCTTTTTAATTTTTATTGCCATATATGAGTTTCAGCTCTCTACATTTCACAGTCCACTCCTCCGGGTCCTGCTCCTCCATCCTCCTGAATCTCCCTAAATCCATTGCTCTCAAGCCAGATGATGATTGGATGTAGCATAATAGAAGTAAAAAGAAAATCTTGCCTCGTGGAGTCCCTCCAAAAGAAGTGGAACGTGATAATGACTGTGATAGCTATCCTCCTTTCCGAGCCGAGAGAGACTGCCCATTAACTGAAGATGAGAAGGAACAGGTAATGAATGATGCCATGAATTGGACACTGACTGAGTGATTTGTTGTTGTTGTTTGTTTTGCAAGAAGTTAATTCATTGTGTACTATTATCTATTCAACACACTAAAAGTAACTTAAGGCAATGTTTCCCTTCTAGTTTTTAATAACAAATTTGTACTTCTACTGCAGGCCGATCAATTGCATTTTGAATATGGAAAGGTGACTCAATCTCTACACTGCACACACTGAGTTGGACAACACTATGATGATGACCACAGTGACATAATATCTTCGCAGTCACCCAGTAGGATCGGAGATGATTGATGGAATAAGTCAGGGCATTTCATGAGTGGCATAAAAAATGTTAAACAAGTCAACAACAACCACAGCAGACCTACATGTCTGTGTAGTGGTGGAGTCGAGTGTAGTGGTGGTATGACTGACAGTGGTGCATTGTTTTAGTCACTAAATTTGCAAAATGCTACGTTGCTGTATATGTGCTTTGTCTGACTCTGTCAAAAAATGTACGCTAAATGGAGGATGGGTCAAGAGTGCCGTAGGCCTGCTCTGTCCTGCTGTTGTTGTAGGTTAATGCTGGAAACAGACTAGAGTAGACATGATGTATCCATGTCGCCTCTGAAAGTGTTCTTGTTGCACTCCACCATAATTTATGTATTTCTTCACTACTTGATTTATCAATATCCCTTTTGTTTTTCCATCTACAATTACAGGCCAGCCTTTACCCTGTGCTATACTGGGAAAAACAACTCACACTTACCTTACCAATGAATCTACATCTGCCAGGAAGGCAGTGGCGTCACCCAAGATTGATGGACGGAGCCTCCATGGTAGGGATGACCAAGAGGAATGCCGAGATGCAACTCCCCATTTTGACCAGGATAACATACAGTAACAGTATCAACTTTCATTATCTTTTAAATAATTTGATTCATTTTTTGTCTTCAATCATTACTACTGTTGTTATTATTATGTTTGCTCTCTACTTAATAATTCATCCCTACAGCTATTTTTGCATTTTCTTTGCTATCGTTAAAAGTAAGCCCGGTACAACAGAACAGAAACTGTATGTAATTCGGGTCTCTCTGAGGGCAGACAGGCAAGGAACATTGCATAATATACTGCTGCCCTGTACTGTCTAATTGTCTAGCAGTAGTTAGTAAGTACTACTTCTCATTAACCATCAAGTTATCATCATCATGCATGCATTTCCTTTTTCTCCCTTAACAAATTTATGGATATGATCGTCTGCCAAGAGTGTGTTGTGTTGTTTGTCCATGCATACTGTTTTTCTTTGTCAAACCTTTCCCAAAACCCCCTTTCCCAACCGTTAATCAAACCCTAACCCTCTTCCCCCAGGCTGTGTGATTTATTGAGGTGTGACTAAATTAAATGTACACCAATAATTGATCACAAAAGCAACACTTATTAAATTTCAAGGCAGGGCGAGGATCCTCTTCTGCTTACCCACCCATGATCAGTATATTCAAAGGAATCTAATCCATCACCATTAATTGCCCGCATCAATTGGATTTGTCATCCTCCTACACAGCACTAAAGGTTAGGCTTGTGTCGAGTTTAGGCCTAGTCGAGTGACTCGACACAACTACAGTTTCTAAGTTGTTGTACTAGGCTAGCCCCACCACCATTATGTTTTATTTTATTTGTGGCATATTATTGTTTGGCAGTAATTTCTGCACTGTACTTCATTCTACTAGTCCTCCAACAGTCTCTCTCAGGCGACTAACTGTCTCATTTTCTTTTTTTCCAAATGCTGCTGCCAGTGTCTACAACTACCACCACAACCATGGCATGTTGGGAAACAAACCAAACCATCATCATCATCACCCTGCAGACATCGCTGTGCCTAAGTTAAACATCAAGCACAAGAAAGAGAAAAAGTTTGGGAAGGCATAATTAATAATGGAACATTTGTCATTAGTTCACACACCCCTTGAGTCCATTTGCAGAATGCACAGACTAGGAGGAGAGACTGACAGTACTAGTAGGACAAGTCACTCAGTGAGGGGTACCGCATCTATCTGTTTGTGTCCTACAAAGTCAGACAATTATTTAAAACAAACACTGGTTGTGGCCCTGCAGCATCAAGGAAACAGTGTGACATAAAACTGTAAGCCCACCCACAAAACATTAACAACATTGTGTGTAAAGTATAAATATATAATTTAATCCCCTAACAAAAATAAACTATGTAAAAAAATCCCACGACAACATCTGACCCACCCCTCTCCCTAACCCCAACCAATGTCCGGAACGAAAAAGTCCAACAAATTAAATGTCCAATTGTCCAAATAAAGTGATCCCCAGTGCCCGATTCCCACCCACCAAAAGAAGAAATAAAAAAGGGGCAATTAACAGGGTCTCTTTATCGGCAGGCTCACCTCTACTGGAGGACACGAACTTGCTCCTCTAGACGGGCCATGCGGCGCTTCAATGCATGGCAATTGCATTCACAGGGAGGGGGGGCAGCAGTGCAATTAAAAGAGGCGGTGATGGTGGGCGGCTGCCAGACGGTGGCGCTGTACCACTGGAGGGGTGGCTGTGGCCCGGGGCATTGAAGGCGGCTGCAGCTGCTGCCGCCTCCTCCTCCTCCGCCAGAACCACTAGCCGCTGGTATTCTGTTTGTATGGCCTCCAGCTTCCGGCGCCAGGCCTTGGCTGCCAACTCCTTCCTGTCCGGTTTCCCTTTGGAAGGAGTAGCTATATCAAGAAGAAAAAACAAGAGTATTGTAAAATATACTCTTAGCAAAGCTGTAAGACAAATTAATTCTACACATAGTGGCACGGTAGCACTAGCCAGCACAGTACATAACATTTGTGGTATGTATCTATCCTGCCACTTCCTCTGCCTCTAACATTTGTGGGAGTTTCAGGCATTCAACCACCCATGCATCTGATTCCTATCAGCCACCTATGCATGCATGCATCCCACGTATCCTTCTCTGCCAGTCATAAATATTAAATCTTGCCCGCCCTTCTTCCATCCACCCTTCTTTCCCTTTTCGTTCAACACATCCATCAATGTAATCTGATCTGACTTTTAGTCTTCTCCATAAAACTTTCACAGCTGAGTTGAAGTCAGAGAGAAGAGGCCATTGGTTACTCAACACTCCCGCCGCTAATGCTTTTGCTAATGGTAAGTGAAGGGTGTCTTCAACCGCTCACAACAACAACTTCTTACTTAATAAGTCTGAACAGTACGGTATACAGTACACCCTTGCAGTGAGTGTAATGTCAATAAGTAAGGATTTGGAATATAACTTACCATCGCCCGCCACTGCTGCTGGCTCACCCCCTGCAGCTCTTCCTGCAACTGCTGCATCTTCTCCTCCCTCAGCAGCCCCGTTGCCTTCGCCGCTGGCCCCGACAGTGGTGATCGGTAGTACGCCTAGAAAAAACATTGCGTATTTTTTAGATGCCATATACACCTCCCCCTATTTTTCACTAGCAAGATTGAAAAAAAAGTTAATACATACATGTACAACATACATCACTAGCAATAATCAGGTAGTAGAGTGAACACTAGTAGTGTTATATGGTCCCTAGGGTCATTCTAGTCTTTGCTTAGTTAGCCCGAGCCACGCAACCATTTGTGTCCTTTATTTTTGCGCATGTTACCTCGCAGCTTGTTGTGTAAGACGCCTTTGAGTCCACATGAGCTCATACTGCTACTGTCTGAGCGCTGCGTGCAAGGTCGAAAAACAAGCCACTTTGTTATGGAGTTCTGGGGTTAGTCCATATTGCTTATCTATAAAAATGCTACACTTTTTGGCACGACTGAGAAATGCTTGCAATATACTAACGCGCACAATTCTTCTCATAACAGACAGAAGATTCCGTTCTACGAACCAGAGCTTTGCAGAGCTTATGATGTAACCAGTACTAGGTTCTTCTAAGGTGAGGGGTTCCCAGAATTCGCTCAGAGATCTTCATTTATAATTTTATATAAACTATATTCCTACCAAGGGGAGGGTGGTTCTTCCACCACTGTTCAGTTATCATGATTTTGCCTTTTGTCTTCTATAGACTTGTAGTTGTTGTAAGTGTAACTAAGTGTAACAATGTTTATTGTTTTAATCTTATGCATGTTGCTATTGGTGCTGCATTATAGAACAACGTACAGAGCTTGTCAGTTTAAAATAAACCTTTTGAACTTACATAGACTCGGTGGTATTTGGTGTGGACTTACACGAGTGAGTGAGCGAAAGGGTGTGCATTGCTTCCACGACTGAGAGGTCGGGAGTGTTATGTTCTGGGTTGTCTACTCATTGGGTATCTTGGGAGGGGGTTCAGAGATCTAATAGGAATGAGGCACTATAACTAGTCGGTCAGGGGATTGTGGTGATTTCTGATTGAGGTGTGGGGAAGGTCCCGTCCAACCGCCCATCACCAACGACCTATTTTCTTGTGCAAAGTTCTGTATGTGCAGAATCCCTACACCAGTAGTAGTATGTCCTATCCTATCAAAAATAGTAAAATCTAGTTGGGCATTTTGTTGGTGGTGGGAATTGTTGAAAAGCCTCAAGATTAAGAAGACTAGAAGTAGTAGAAGAGGACAACCCATAGGACTGGACTCAATGGCTAGAGCTTTTGGTGAATCTTAGTTTTATTTAAAACCTTATAAATAAAGAGTGGCCAACTGGGCAAGCTTAGCTACAGACAGACTAATAGTAGTAGTACAGAGAGTCATAGCAGAGGCAGTTGGAGGCAGGGATAACAAGAATTTAGAAACAGATAGTCTAGATCGAAGAAGAATTGGAAAAAAATGGCATTAGGAAACGGAAACAATAGTTCGGAAAAAATAAGGTGCAGTAAAAGTTAGGGAATAATAATTATTAATCTTAACAACAGGAAGACTTACTGGGGCCAGCAGCAGAGCCCTCGATAGAGGAGCCATCCTGGTCCTGTCCCTGGTGTTCTCCAGGAAGAGGTGTGGTGCCACGGCCAGGGCGACTGATCCGGAATCTGGGGATCACGGTTCAATCTCCGGCGCCATCAGCAGATTAGCCCAGCACCATGTGACTCTCGGCAATAGCTTGCTTAATCTTCCCGACGGCCCCTAGCGCCTAGAGAACCTTACAGGTGATTGTTCGTGCTTTACAAATGTTGATTATTATTATTATTTATCCAGCTGCTCCCACCGACTCCGACCCCGTCTTCTTGCCCCTGGATGCTGATCATGAAAGATATAAGAAAGAAAGAGACAAGCATTGATGATTGGTGTGAAACAAAAAAAAAACTTTTAAAAACGGTCAAAAAAACATTTCTGGAAACAACAATTGCAATATGACCTATCTAATCTGGTCGACTAGTAGTATTGGGTGATTCGCGGACCGACTAGTTATTATTTATGAACACTAATCCAGTGTTCAATTTTGATTCCAGAATACTAACTAAGCCTAAGTACCACCTGACCTAGCCCACCTATTCCAGATGGGCCAATTGTTCACTAAGTCTGCAGTTCCATTTATTTTAGTCCTCAAAAATGCATAGTAGGAGGACACATGCCTACATTTTTGCATACACCAAATTGTTGGTTGGTTGCTGCTGATGTTCTGCTAGTGCTAAGCCTATTACCACTCAATAAACAAACTACAAAATGTTCTACTAAGGACTGGGGTAAGCAGCACTTAGCAGCATGTGACGTAACAGAGGGTGCGTCACGCAGACCACTAAAAAATTGCCAACTCATACTAATAAGTAACTAAACCTATCAATCCACCACTATCTCTTAGTGACAGGAGGACAAAGGAAGGATTAGAGTCTCTCTAGCATTACCTAAACTTAAGTTCTCTAAAAGAAACTCTTACTTAATCATGCTAAGCAAGTGCAAAGTTGCAAACAAGTAAGATTAGTAGCGCCGAGCACCTGTTTCATAACAATCACAGAAGATTTTTAAACGTAATTTACCTGCAATGTAAGCAGCAGCATTCTTGCTGGTCGGAAAAAAATAATATTCGCAATATATAACACAGAGCAGAAGCTCACAAAGTAGTAATATTAAATAGCTACTCACCAAGCCCCGGGACCTCCACTCCGACCAGGTCCAGCAGGTCCTGCTCCCGGTCCAGAATATCGGACCACCGGTGAGTCACCTGGGTATTGGTGCGCCAGACACCAGAGCAGTGAAACACTGCCCGGCGCACCTTTCCCACTGCTGCCGACGCTCCCGGAGCCCCTACCCGGACCCAAGCCTGCCACCTGCTGCCAGGTTTAAGGGGAGGTGGTGCTGCATAAAATCAATCAATCAATCAGTACATTTGTAGAGCGCACAACTCACCCATGAGGGTCTCCAGGCACTGGGGGTGGGGTGGGGGTGCTGCTACTGCTCGAACAGCCAGGTCTTGAGGACTCTCCTGAAGGCCAGGTTTTTGCGGCGCGGTGGGAGAAAGATCTGCCGCCGGCGGTCGCTTGACGGATGCGGGGGACGGTGGTGAGGGTGAGGTCGGTGGAGCGAAGCTGGTGGTGCAGGGTGTAGAAGGTGAGTCGTTCGTTTAGGTACGCTGGTCCGGTGTTTTGGAGAGCTTTATGGGCGTGGGTGAGGAGCTTGAAAACCAATGCGGCCACCTCCGCCTCACCAAATAAGGTCCGTGACTGCACCCCGTGTTGGTGCCGCCTTCCGCAAGGAAGGCGGTCGCTGCTCTGGCTACGGCTATGAGCCCTGTGGCCCTTTGCCATGGTTCTGATTTAGGCGAGGTGGCGGAAAAGAAAAGGGAGAAATGAAAAAAGTAAGTAAAAGAAATGAAAAAATCAGGTAATAGAAAAAGAGTGAAAAAGTAGAAAAAAACTCAAATATAGAATCAGGAAAATAGAGAGATAGATAATAAATAAAAAGATTAAAAAAAAGTTACCAGAAACAAAGAATTGAAAAGATAGAGGGAGGATTGAAAAGCAGGCCCAGAACCATAGCAATAGATTGAAAAACAAGATGGCGGCGCCCATTGTGACCGCAGGGGCAAGTTAGCGATATATCTTCCTGCGTGCATGCAAAAACACATCATAAACGGGTGGGACAAGCATCTCCGTGTCTTCGCCGAGATTCTGCTTGCTCGTGGAGATTTGATGGCGGCGCCCATTGTGACCGCAGGGGCAAGTTCGCTCGATATTTCCCCCACGAGCACGCATAAGTGTTGCGAACACGTAGTATGCGTTCTCGAACAGGAAATACTTATTGCGAACGGCCGGGAGCATGCAATACGCGACCCGGAACAGGAAATAAGCATCGCGAGCGGGCGCGAGCATGCAATATGCGACCCAGAACAGGAAATAACCATCGCGAGTGGGTGGGACAAGTGAAAAAAAAGATGGCCACGCCCATTAGTGACCGCATGGGCAAGTTAGCGATATATCTTCCTGCGTGCATGCAAAAACACATCATAAACGGGTGGGACAAGCATCTCCGTGTCTTCGCCGAGATTCTGCTTGCTCGTGGAGATTTGATACCATTTCACGGAGATTTGCGTAACGCGACTAAGCAAATTCTGCCCACCCTTAATAGGTAGTTGCATTGTAAGATCGCCCATGTGTGTCGCCTGACTGTAGTGACACTGACTTCTGCCTCACCTGAAGCAATCAATCCCGTTCTATAAAGAGTAGAAAAATAAACATAAGCACAACATGTATATATTTTTAGAGCTAATGTTACAGGGCATTTAGGAGGGGGGTATATGTGGTGTGTGACTAACTATGCAGGTATGAGTAAAGAAGTGAAGAAGAGATATAGATGAGTGTTTGTAGGTTTGTTTTTATAGAGATAGAGAGAGTCATGGCTGCCAAAGTTTCGAGATCCACGTGTGACTAGCTAGAACAGTTTCATTTCTTCTTAGATTTCCTGGAGCTTATAGTTTTATTTAGCCCTTGTCACTCAACCTGGAAATCTTGCAAACTCTAGGTATAATGGTAAGGGGCAGGGGTGGATGTGGTTTTATGTGGCACTACATTCGTTGTGTCCTAAAGTGGCAGCCCACAGAGTGGAGGTGGGTGCATGGTGGAGAGGACATTTTTCTCCAGGCAGGTGAGATGGAAACTAGGCAAACACAAGGAGATGAGGGTGGAGCACTGAAACTTTTCAGACACTCACCCCCAGTCACAGATCTGGGTTGATTCCATCATCGTTCTTCAGCTCACTTCCCCACCCCAGTTAAGACCCACCGATATGCAAATCAGTCTTGACCCTGTGCCTCACGAGTACAGTCCAGCCCGAACTGCCAAGCCAGGTTTTCCCTTGACCGGAAACAAATATCCTGGACCGGTTTCAGGGTAATACTCCTCTTCAGCTAGGCTTGCTTGAATCTAGTGGCAGAGTGACCAAGGGACCCACATCTGGACATACCCTGCCAACTTAGGGTGACAAAGCAAACACAAGGAGATGATGGAGGGAGCGCTGAAACTTTTCAGACACTCATCCCCAGTCAAAGATCTGGGTTGGTCTAAATAGGTCAATCAAACAGTGATCTATGGAGCCCATTTACATAGGACAACCAGGGTATTTTCAATAAGTGGTCTAAAGCTAAACAGTCACATATAATTGACTTTGTAAAGTTTGTTTCTATTTTCAACCATGTAGCGTGCCAAAGAAAAAAGGGTTTTAAAGCTAATTTGTCCGCTAAGAAATGTAACCCAGTCTCATTATGTAATATAAAAGATGATGCAGATCTTGATGCGCATAACAGACGTTTAAGGAAGCGGGACTCTTCCACCTGTACTAGTTGACTGGGGGCATAGCCCCACAGGCCTCCCCATAAGTAGCAGTTAAAATGCCCTTTTCCTTATGAATTTCAATACTTGCCTTAATTGGCCAACTGCCAATCTTATGGGAAAACCTGAACACTCCGTTCCAAACTCTGCTCAATTTCATCTGTGTGCTTGAGATATGCTGGGTCTGGATCCACTGCTCGTGAATAGCTGCAACATTCTAATCATGACCCTATTGCCTGTAAGGAAACTGCACTTTTGGCTGCCTGTTTAGTAGTAAAATATTGCAATATTTGTTGTTTAAAGGGGTTCCTTGAGGTTCGGGCCCTGGTGTCACTGCACATGCTGCACCATTGAAATCATGACCCTAGTGCCTGCAAGGTAACTGCACTTGTAACTGCTTACTTAGGGGAATATTAACAAGCCAGGCGATAAAATTATCGCCGCTTTAGCGGCCGAAAACTGCCGCTAAAACGGCGATAATGGGCTTGATAATATGCTCTATGCAATTCCAATTGAAGCCCATGTTAGATGCCCTTCACATTTAACATGGGCTTCAATTGGAACTCCATAGAGCATATTATCAAGCCCATTATCGCCGTTTTAGCGGCAGTTTTCGGCCGCTAAAGCGGGGATAATTGTATCGCCTGGCTTGTTAATATGCCCCCAAGTAGGTAAATATACAAATATTTGGTGTTTAGAGGAGTTCTGACATATTTTGGCCCCAGTGCCACTGCACCTGCAGCACCATTCAAATCATGGCCTTAGTGCCAGCTAGATAGCTGCACTTTCGACTGGCTGTTAAGTAGTGAAATGTATCTATATTCTGCATTTAGTGGATTCCCTAGAGCTTTTGGCTATGGTGCCAATGCACCTGCTGCACCATTTAAATCAAGCCCCTTTTAACTGCAAGATAACTGCAATTGTGGCTGCCTGTCTAGTATTAAAATATAGCAATATTAGGTGTTTACTTGGGTGCCTAGAGCTTTTGGTACTAGTGCTACTGCCCTTGCTGCACCATTCAAATCATGACCCTACTGTCTGCTACATAAATGCATGTGAATGTATTCTTTAGTAGCAAAATGTATCAATGATTTGGGTTTAGTGGGGTCCCTAGAGGTTTTGGCCCCAGAGCCTCTGCACCTGCTGCACCGTTTAAATCAAGCCCCTTTCAATTGCAATGCAACTGCAATTGTGACTGCCTGTTCAGTGATACAATATAGCAGTATTGGGTGTTTAGAGGAGCTCTGACAACTTTTGACCTTGTGCCACTGCACCTGCTGCACCATTCAAATTATGACCTTAGTGCCTGAAAGATAACTGTACTTGTGACTGCCTGTTTAGTAGTTAAATATAGCAATATTTGGTGTGTAGTGGAGTTATGACAACTTTTTGCCCTGGTGCCTCTGCACCTACTACACCATTTAAATCAAGCCCCTTTCACCTGCAAGGTAACTACAATTGTGACTGCTTGTTTAGTACAATATTAGGGGTTTAGAGGGGTTCTTACAACTTTTTGGCTGGTGCCATTGCACCTGCAGCACCATTCAAATCATGAACCTGTTGTCTGCAAGGTGACTGCACTTGTGACTGCCTGTCTAGTAGTAGAATATACCAACTTCAGGTGTTTAGTGGGGTAACTAGAGGTGTTGATCCTGGTGCCACTATGCCTGCTGCACCATTGAAATCATGACCCGTTTGTCTGCAAGGTAACTGCACTTGTGGCTGCCTGTTTAATTTTGAATGTAAGCAATAATCTGGGTTTAGTATGGTCCCTGAAGCTTTAGCCCCTGGTGCCACTGCACCTAGTGCACCATTCAAATCAAGTCCCTTTACCTTGCAAAGTAACTGCAATTGTGACTGCCTGTATAGTAGTCAAATATAGCACTAGCATGTGTTTAGTGAGTTCTGACAACTATTGGGCCCGTTGCTACTGCACCAGCTGCACCATTCAAATTATGACCCTTTTGTCTGCAAGGTAACTGCCCTTCTGGCTGCCTGTTTAGTAATAAAATAGAGCATAGCTCTTGTATATTAACTTTACTTTTAACACACTGAGGGGCAGATTTATGAGGGACTTGCGCCCCTTTTACGCCGCCGTTTCATCACTTTTGTGACGCAGCGGCGGCGTAAACCCTGCGCCATGTTGCGCCCTATTTACATCGTGACGCATCTATGGAGATGCGTCACGGTGTACAGCCCTGCGCCACATGAAACCTGTGTCAGGTTTCATGTGGGCGTTGCTACTCAGGGGGGGCGTTCTGTCGCAGGAACGCCCCTGAAAAGTGACTCAGTGACTAAGTCACTTTCCCAAAGCTGATGCGTCAAAACCCTGCGCCTGCTTGAAGCAGGCGTAAGGCTTGACGCACCATGTTAGGGATAGGGTAGGTTGGAACAGTTCTGGAGTTGCGTCGCACTTGCGACGCAACTTCAGCACTGCGGCAACCTTACGCCGGCAGATGCGTCACGTATCTGCTTGTCCTTGCGCCACGATGCGCCGCATTGTAAATGCGGCACATCTGTGGTGGCGCAAGGGCAAACTTGCGTGACGCATCTTTCCTGGCGCATCCATGCTGATTTGCAGGGATGCGCCAGGGAACATAAATCTGCCCCAATGTTTATTACAACATTTAGAACTTGACCATAATGACCAAATAGATTTAACTGAAAAATTAAATCCGATAATGCCTACAAAGTGCACAGAAAGGAACTGAGCATGAATGGAAACTGCCACAAACATTCTAAGTCTAAAGCATCTGCCTTACACAACTGAGTAATAAAAAAGAAAGTATTCCAGCATACTGTTAGAAGCTGTCTGCTTTTTCCATGGGAAGAGATCTTATTGTGACAGTGAATGAAGCTTAAACAGTGCGAAAAGCTTTAGTAGAAGTATGGTAAATGTGTGCAGCCAGGGGAAGTTAGAAAAAAGAAGTTCCACACAAAAGCGAATTAACTCAGTAATGCCGCAAGAGGAACTGATAAGAGCCCCCTTTTAAGATACATTAAATACAAGAGATTTCACAACAGGCAAAACCTAAAAATGAGGTTGGCTTGTTTAATAACAACCATATCACTATGGTGTCCAAACAACATGCACTTTGTGTAATCTTCTAAAATGGCATACCGCGAGCATGGTTACAGTTCCACGCTGCTGGTCATCCTTCGCCAGCCTTGACATTTTGAGAGGGCCTGAGAAAACACCATCTCTTTCCTTCAGCATTTCTGCTCTACAGAGGAACAGCAGCCATTTAGGAGAAAAGGCATCTCTGCAGTTTATTGAGGTCCTTTTTGGCCTCTTTTACCTGGTCACTGTTATTTTCCCAGCAAGGTTAACTTGCATTACACATCTCTCCACCTGACAGTGTTACATTTGCTTGCAAAAAGTCATGAGCTGAGCCCAGGGCCAGGGTTAGATTTCAGGACAGTGAGGTGAATAGAGAAACAACATGCAGATAAGCTTACATTGGTTACTCCTAGCAGTAGGGTCTGTCTATTTTAATAAACACTTCAAACTCCATTCCCACTAAATGAACAGCAATGTTCCTTGGCTAATAATTGCATTAGACAAATCGTAAGCTGGGCATTTATATCAACGAATCGAAAACATGAACTCGTTTATCTTGCGTGACTCACCGCGGAAGGTTTCGATGATTAGCAATGTTTTTGTCCAGTAAACGGACAGAGGAAATCAGCGAAGAAAGCAGATAATAAAAAAAGCCTTGAAAAAGTCACGATGCTTATTACTTTGGATATCATTGTGTACCCTAGTATTTTTTTTATGTAAATATTTTTATTTCAGTAGGCACCAAAAATTGAGAGCTGGACCACAACTCGTAGGTATGTTGAAATGGGGAGAATTTATTTTTCAGGCATATGGTCCAGTACCTCTGAGAGCTTTATATGTGGTATGTAAGGTTGTAATAAGACATTTCTTTTTTTAAAGTAGACAATCCAAAGATCAGAAAAATGGGGTAATTGAATGATGTTTAGAAATGTGCATGATGAGCCTAGCGGTGGTTCTCTTATTCACTTGAAGGCATCTGCAAAGGTATTCTGGGGCTCCGAAATATTGGAAATTCTCATAATCAATCCAAGAGATAACTAGGGCCGATGTCTCATGTGTTCCAGGATCCAATGGCAGTAAAGGAACAATTTGATATAACACTTTAGGCACCATAAAGCAGGTCGCTGGTATAGGGGCCACCTTTTGATTAACAGCGATTTTGGAATCAAATATGAGGCTTAGATTCCCAGCAACTTCTACTGGCTGTCGAGAGGGTCCCAGTTCCTCTGGTCACCAGTCTGGTGTCCAACTCACTAATGGCTTTCCTAACATGTAATTCTAGTATTTCTCACCCTTACGTTTCAGACAGCTAGAGCTCTTACACTTGACTAGTGCCCGTAAACAGTTCTTGAAATTCTGTTTGGTATCCCTAGAAGTGCTATCTATCTTCACAATAATTTGTGTGTCATCCACGGAAGACACTGGTGAGAATCCAAAGGATTTCACAAGTGTGGCTAGTGGTCCCATTTATAAATTGAACAGCACAGGGCTTAAGAACCATCGGACTGTTGTACAACATGGCTTAAAGTAAAAACAAAAGCGCTATGCACCCCCAGCATTGACATCATCACAGTGTGTTTTTATTGTTTAAGCCAAGCACGAGGGGGGGGGGGGAACGACAGGAAGGCAGTGCAGGGGAGTGGGGAGTGTGAGCAGCAACAATGGACAGCGGGAGTGGGAAGCAAGAACATGGGAGCTGCGAGGGAGGTGGGTGGGAGCAGAAACAATGTTTGAGGGGATGATGCTTACTTTATCGCCCCATGCCTAAACGATTAACATGTCTGTGTGTAATGGGACTGGTGCTCATTTAAAGTGCTCAGATACCTTTGGGTCGAGATTGAGCAACACTGCCAAAGAACAAATAAAACAAAACCAAAACAACAAAAGAGAGGTGCGGGGGAGAAGCAATACAAGGGACAGTGGGAAGAGGGTGGGGACAGGCAACATGATGGCACAGAGGGAGATAGATTACAGACATTTACCCTTTAAGTATCTGAGGGAGCATGCAGCCAGTTGGTCACAAACAGGAAGCTGTACTAGGTCCATGTCCACAGCAGAGACAAATTCCAGAAGCCCTGGAAAAAGCAGAAAGGAGCAGGAGGCACTGACCAATCAGAAGCAGGGAAACAAGAGTGATGTGAAAGCTAACCAATAGTACGCAATGGTGAGTAATGGGAGGGCTCTAAGCCCATTTTTAAGCTTTTTTTTGTTAACAATAGATTTAGCCGAAAGCGCATGGTCTCTGTCTCAGGTGAAACCTAACCATGTTATGAAAGATGTGTACCCGCAAGTAAATTTAACAATATTCTTAATCCTTCAAAGAAAAGATTTCCTTGAGTTTTACATGAATTATGTTTTTATAACACATATGCCCATTCAGTCTTAATGCAGGTGAAATGGTGCAATTGACAGTGAACCTTCACACACTACTTATGCCAAGCATTTTAAAAAGAAGCTTTATGCAGAGGAAAGCCAACAAGATGTCACAACGCTCCATCTATTAATATATTTAATGAGCAATACAAAATTATCTATATGTATTTAGTCATTAAACAGCTATTTTAGGAACGCGTCATCTGGAGGTATTTGCTAATTATTCCATGGCCCTTTCATGATCACGTAAGGTCACTTTTTAAATTTGCATACTTATTTACATTTTAAATAAAGTATTTCATGGCAATTTTAGTAACATATATTACAGCTACATTACCAGCGTTTAGATTGATCGTGTTTAAGCAATAAGGAGCATGAGCAATGTATTTATTTATTTGTTTATTTATTTATGCAACATACACCAAATCTACAAAGGTATGTTTCTACTAATTATCAGACTGTTGCAGTAATCTATTTTAACTAGTACAGTTGAGTTGAGTAATTTAATGCTTTACATTGGGAAAGATAATTGAATTCTATGAAATTAGTTCTTAATACTACTCTGGTGAAGTAGTAACAAAAAATTCCATAGGCATCAAAGGGTTGAATATTACTCTGAGATTTCTGGCACATAAGGAGGAAGTATACATGTCAGTGGAAGGAAAAAGAAGTATGGTCAGAGACATGGACAGCTGAGGCCATAGTTTTGGAAGAGTTTATCGTGAATGGCTCACGAGCAATTACATGAATCATAGTCAGATATGCATGATTGAAGGTGGATAAGGAAGCAGAAACAAAGATCAGTGCCAACCATATGAAACGGACAAGAGATCCCAAACTTAGATTATGCCAAAAATCAAATCCCTGAGTATCACCGCCTGGTAGGGAGGCTGTAGAGTCCCAGACTACTAAGATCAGTCCAAGACTTTGTGGAAAAATAGAGAAGGGTGGAGCGAATAATTCCTATAGTTTCAATGGAGTTGACTAAATATGGGAGGCACAGACATTAACTTACTTGTTGCACCGCTTTCTTGCAGGAGGGATAGGAGTCTCAGAAGCATCGCCCAAATGTCTATGACCTCTAACATTGACGGCCAAAAAGAGCACTCATGTTAAGATTGGGGAAGCGAATTGGAAAGTGTTGCAGTTCTACTTAGTAGTGAAGTAAAAGACAAAATCCTTGCTTAAGTGAAGAATGAGTGCTATGTGTGCAAAATGTAGATCGGGCTGAAGCAGATGATGTGCATTTTCAACTAGGATGATTTAGCGCCACCTACTGCTGAAGATGACCAGTGCTTGAAATGTAAAGGTTTCCAGAGTCTGAAGTTTTATGCCATCTTCAATGGAGTGTCATCATCCTACTTTTCCAGTGTCAGATGTTATTCAGGGTTCCCTTGGTGGAATAGCTCAATGTATTGTTGCATTGGTCACAGGGGTTTGAGGTTGTGTTTTTTTTCAATAAGCATGGGACACAAATCTGGAGAATGATTTCTTTTTTGAGAATAAAGAAGGTGAGGTGACTTTACTCTCCCTTATAGCGATCAAACATTTATAATAAAAAGTTATAGTGCAGCTTGAAGTCAATGGATAAACTTTACAGATGTGTTTTTATGATTTATTTCTTGGATATTTTATCCTTTATTTTTGTAAAACATTGTATTAGCCAATATGGATGAATGCGTGAACGGGGCATTATTGACCCAGAGTAGGGAAAAGAAATGGAACCACCTGAGCAATATTTATGTTATAGAAAAAATATATATATGCCTTTGTGGTGTCACAGTAATTTGATGGTATACAGAATTTAGCTTGTATCCCCCTGGCAAGCTAGGAATGTAAAAGTAGTGAATTCCAGGCATGACAAACTTTAATAGAAGAATGCCCTGCACTGTGCTTGGACAGATGCGTTGCAGCTTCCTTAATGAAGGATGACAAGCGGTATTTGTTCTGGGGTGAATGACAGGCAGCATTTTCACTTAGGTCGGTGGTATATTTCAACCTCTGGTGGGATTGCTTCACATGTATTTCTCTGACAATGGACCACCAACTGTGCTCTACCTGCAGTGGGTTTTGCTGGCCTCTGCTTCCAGTTTCGCACCAGTTTCCTGACACAGCAATAAAAAATGCACGGCGAATAAAGGTTGGTGGAAACAGAGATGCCTGAAGGCATAGATGACATTTGTGGCTGTGGGACATTACCTGATAATCATGCTGTGAGTGCTAGAGACAGCTGAATCACAATTCCACAACCTCTGCCCTCTGCAGTGAGACTCAGCTGTCCAATGTTCCTAATTAAATACTGAGGGGCAGATTTACAAGCCCCGTGAGTCATTTTTGCGCCGCTGTTGCGTCACTTTTTGTGAAGCAGCAGCAGCGTAAAAATGTGGCCCATTTACAACGTGACGCATCTAGGGAGATGCGTCATGTTGTAAAGCCCTGCGTCACATTATACATGCGGCAGGTATAATGTATGCAGGGTGGGAGTTCCAATGCAAAAAAGCCTTGTAGAAGTGACACAGATTTCACTGCGCCACTTCTAGGACGCCACTGCGTCAAATTCTTACGCCTGCTTTAAGCAGGCGTAAGGAGTGACGCAGCGCAATGAGGATAGGCCTCCCCCTGCATTTCTGGAGCTGCATCGTGCTTGCGACACTACTCCAGCAATGAGTGACTTTTGTGTCAACAGATGCGTCAGAATATCTGACGCATCTGTCAATCCTTGCACCATGGTGCGCCGTATTGTAAATATGGTGCATCCATAGTGGCGCAAGGGTTTCTAATGGCGGCAGAGGGAAAGTGACGCATCTTTACGGATGCGTCACTTTTTTGTAAATCTGCCCTTGAGATGGTAAAGGGCAGTTGGACACTGCCCCTGGAAAATAAAAATGCATATATCAGGGGCAGAGCTTGACCGCCAGCCAAGACGGCCACTTGTGTGGGAAGCTCTGCACACTGTCAGATGCACTTGCTGATTACTGAGCCTTCACACTACAATTTTACCAAAATGAGCTGCTGATACTGCAAGTACACTGCTTGGTGAGCAGGGAATTGCTTTTGGTTGCCATTTTTGGGCCCCTTTGAAGCTGTATGCATGCTTGTTCTTGTTTACCTCGTAGCGGCGGCAGTTGTATAATAAGTGAGTGTTTACCATGGAACTCTCACTCTCACCCTAAGAGCAGATTTTACTTTTCTAAGACGATTTTGTTTACCTGCAGCTATTTTTAGCTATTTCTCGAAGGAGACAGATTCCTGCCTTCTATTATGTTTGCTTCTGGTTTCAACTCCATATTTTAGTGATCCCAGCATGTATCTTACATGGTGAGGAGACCTTTTCTTCTGCATGTTGACCACATGAAGCATCCCTATTAATCTTTTCATAAAATGGCCAGAGGAGAACTGCTTATTTTTGCCATTTTTTATTAACTTGAGGCTTTGGTTTATTGTCTGCAGTCTTTTTCCTCACATTAGGCGGCCATCTCATAGGTACATTGTGGCAGGTTCCCCCAGATCATGTAATGCTGTAATTTTCCTTGTGCTTTTTCTCAAAGATTTCTTCTCCTATCCTGCTTCACCCAGATGGGCTAGTCGTTTTGGTATTTTGGACAATTTTGTAGTGATGTTTTTTGAATGTGGTAATGCAAATTGTATGGGCAGACTAAAGAAACATAACTTTTCTTCTCATCAGGTGGTATACTCCCCTCAGAGGTTACCATGCTTTTTAAAAGTGGTCATTCGCCTTACTACAATCATTTATCATTAACTGTCTCTAAGACATCCTCCTCGTCTCTGCCCTCTCTCAAAACCATCAATGCTTCATCTACACATAAACAGATCAAACAGGACTCACCTTCCAATGTCAATAACGTCTTCACCTATTTCAGTTGAACTCATTCTGAACAAAATAAGAACATTTCGTCCATTTGTTGAGAAAACTAACACTCACATTCAAAGTCTAGTTGACAAATGGTCTCAAACAGAAACAAGTGTCTCAGCCCTGAAGCAACATATTAGTGATGCTCATGATGAAGTGATAAAAATGTCAATTCTGGAAAAGGAGGTGGCAATGTTAAAATTGCAATCAGAAGACTTAGAAAATAGAAACAGGTGTAACTACCTTCTTCTGTTCTTATGGTCTTCCGTACGGACTTGAAGGCAATGACTCCATCTCATTTTTTACTACTTCCTTGCCCCAGTTAGTGAGCTTATCATCTTCCACAGTATCGCATATTCCTAGCAGGCCTAGGTATGTCCTCACCCTCAACTATCTTTTCCTCCCCTAGGCCCAGGGGATTGTTTTCTTTCTTGAGTTTACTGACTTGTTGAAAGCCCTAAATGCAGCAAGATCCAAACAGCAACACTATTTTTGGCAGGGGAGAAAGATGTTCCTATCACAAGATGTTACAAAAGACATGATGGCCAGAAGGAAGGAGTTCGTAGATCTTTGTCCACAACTTTGCTCATTCGGTACTCGCTTTATACTGTTTTACCCCTGCCTCTTTTAAGTGACTTTTCAGAATAAAATATCTTCCTACACAGCACCTGCGGATCTTCGAGACTTTCTTTGTCTTCTTTCCATCAGTTCCATGGATACTTCTGGACCATGAGTCTCCTCAAATCTATAGACTTTGGCTTCTATTTTGCATATGTTCTCTTACATACTTTTGCTGCAATTGTATTATCTTTACTAATTAACCTCTTTCTTTTTTACAGGTTCCCTGTTGTCTATTGTGTTATTGTAATTTTTAGATCTGCTTGTCGATCCATTTTGATCCCTCGCTGTGCCTTCTTCACCCTGTGCTGTCATCAACCCCACCCTAATGTTCATCCTTACCAGGTATGTTGTTACAGGCATCAATGTATGGCATGTACTGTTTCTTCTTTCCTGATCTTCTCTCCTTTCTCCTTTAACTTATATTTCTGTTAATTTCCTTCTCCTTTCTTCCTTTGCTTCCTGATTTCTCCATGTTTGTAGAGCTTGTTAACACAGAAGACCGTATCGGTCTATATATTGTTGCTTGTTTTATCATTTAGAGTTATTTCCTGGCATGTCTATGGATTTATTGCCCAATAAAAAAGGCTGATAACTTTGTTGCATTTAGCCAGGTATAGCCTTCAAGAAACCCACCTACTGAATCTGAAGCTCTTAAACTTAAACATGGATGTGTGGGCTCAGGTTTTCCTTTTTCAGCTAAAAAAATGGAGTAATACTCATGTCATAGGAAACTAAAGTGTGTAACTATCTCCCAGGAATCTGGTACAGAATAGACATGTCTTATTGTTGAATTACTTAATAATGATATCCCCTTAATGGTTTTAAAAACCTGTGGCCCTACTCAAATAGATTACTACTTTTGACCTGCAAATTCGCAAAAATGTTTGCAGTATGATAATAACTTTTTTATTTTGGGGATGGATTGCAATCAAATTGTGGATCTTTGGTTGGTCGCCAGTCTCCAGTCAAATTTGTAACTCATAAAAGGCACAATTTCACTCTATTCTCACGCAACGTCTCCTTGGAGACTCTGTAATCCGTCTAGAGGGCAATTTTCTTTTTCTCTCCCCTACATGGCTCTCTTTTTAGGCTCAAACATATTTTTGTGAGTAAACCACTTTCTCAAAACCTTATTAATTCCTCTATTGAACTTATTGTGAACTCTGACCAAGACCCGGTTGTTACAGATTTTGATCTGCTCCAGGTACATTCCATATCTAGTAGATGGAGATTCAAAAATTCACAATTCTACTTGACCCAGCTTTTTCCTCAGTTTTTACCACTTTTACTGAGGAATTTTTAAACATTCATGAGGCTGCTGATTTTTCTCCTCAGCTTTTCTGGGATACCTTAAAGGCTGCTGCTCGTAGGCACATCATTGTTTATGTTTCTGAAGAGAAGGAAGGTTTTGTCAAGAAAAGCCAATCCGTATTTTCAAACATTAAACACTTAGAAAATCAAGATTACTCTTCATCTTTGGCTCCTGATTCACAACAACCTATACTAGTAAAATTGCATTTTAATAAAATTACTAAAGATAAAGCTTCTTCTATTTTACTTCAAAGTAGTGCTCCTTAGTATGGTGGTCACAACACAATGGTGAAGCTCCTGGCTAATTATTTGAAGATCTGGAAATGACGCCATACACTAGAGTCTGTAATACCTTGCACAGGAAGCCCTGCATTCAAGGATAATGAGGTTTTGGCTGAGCTTGTAAAATATTACTATATTCTTTAAACTTCTAACTCTGCTGCTCATCTGTCTCAAATCAATACCTATTTAAAAGATGTTGTTATTCCCAAATGCGAGCGTCTAGACTTTTCTCCTTTTGAAAATGACATATCCATATCAGAAATCATTCAAGCTTTTCAACCTGTTAAGATGAGTAAAACCCCAGGACCTGATGGTTCCACTGTAGAATTCTTTCTTCATTTCTCCAGTATTTTACTTCCTAAATTGTTTAATCTTTTCCAGTTTATCTCAAGCTCTGGATCAGCAGGTGGCACCTTCCAGGAGGCAACTATCTGTATCATCCCTAAAGAAGGCAGAGACCCCAAATTTTGTAAGAATCACAGACCAATAACTTTAGATAACGTGGACTATAACATCTTTGCCAAATTGTTAGGCTTACATCTTGAGCCTCTTACCTTCAATGATAGGTAAGGAGCAATCTGGATTTGTCAAAGGTAGATTGGCATCTGACAATTCTAGACTATGCATTAATGTATTGAATAAAGCTTCTTCTTTTTCGTGTTCCCTAGCTGTGATATCTATTATACTGAGAAAGCTTTTGATCTCATTGATTGAACCTTCTTACTCAAATCATGTTCCTTGCATGGGCTGGGTCTTCACTTCATTTCACCTATTTCTTTACTCTATAAATCTCCCATGAGTTCTGTTTTTATGGATGGTAAAAATTTCCAAATATTTTCTTCTGAAGTGGGGTGTCCATCAGGGCTGTCTGCCATCTCCCCTTTTGCTTGTCCTAACTCTCAAACCCTTTGTGTCCCATATATATTCAAACAATACAGCAATTGCTGGGACTTTCTGTCTATGATATACTCCTTTTCCTCTCTAACCCTGCCCACTCTGCACTAGCCTTACTCTAAAAACAATTGCTCCATTTTCCTCAGTCTCAGGTTATAAGATAAACTTAGAGAAAACCAAAAATCTGCCTCTTACCAAGTTTTAAACAATATTTTACAGAAACATGCTTTCAATTGAAAGTACCTAGGCATCTGGTTTACTCCTTCCATTAAGGATTCTGTAGCTCTAAATACCAAGGATTGTTTAAAAACGGTTGACAAACTCCTCTCGTCATGGAATTTCCTGTTTCATTCTTGGTGGGGTCATCTTGACTTCCTCAAAATGATCATATCACCCATTATTTTTTATATTCTATCCATGTCTCTAGTGTACATACAGTTCACATTTTTTAAGAAATTGAATTCTAAATTTCTAAATTTCTTTGGAGTAATAAAAAAACAGAATGTCTTTCATTCAACTTCGGAAAACTAAGCAGGCAGGTGGGGTTTATTTTCTAGATTTCTGGCTATACCATAAGGCTTTCTGCTTAAGACAAGCTTCTAGCTGGATTTCTTCATTGCAGTCTCAGTTTACTCATTATAGTTGGACATTGAATGTGCTTTACTTGTACCTTTTTCGCCCCAGTCGTTTTTGTCTTTTTTCTCTAATACTTACATCACAGCTTCCCCGCTAATTAAACATATTTGTGTCCTATTAAAACCTTATTTTCAGCCACAAATCATGACTCGTGATTTTTTCCAATAATCTCCTCTTTTTTTTTTTTAAGTTTAAAGAGGATTTTATTGAAGAATGAAAAAAGTTGCAGTACAATAATAATATACATATATGATAAAAAATACATTATAAATCAGATCAGAGCAATGGAAGAGGTAGAGATGGAAAGAGAAAGAAGAAAAGAGGGAAAGAAAAAGGGATATCATCAAAAACATATTACAGCAATATATTAAATAAGTGGTAGTATAAAGAGCAAATATGATTTCATAATACAAGAATTATTATGTAACAAGAAATAGAGCAAATTGGTAAAGTTACCTATAATAGTACTATCAGAAATATTAACAAGAACAAAAGCATCAAGGAGGTTTAGATACTTCTTCTCTGCAGGGGTTGTGTAAGGGAATGGATTGGGCAGACACATTTAGAAAAGAGGTAACGGGTAGCCATAATAGGTCTCTTTTAATCGCAAGGGAGATAGGATAGACATATGCTCTATCTAGCCTATGGTTATAACAAACTCCATACCACCATGCTTGATAGGAAATAAGGGAAGTATCTTTCCAAGCTTTCGTGATTTGTTGAAATGCCACAGCAAGAAGGAGGTCAACAATGGAGGTATCAGTGTTGGAGGGGGACCATATTTGTGAGAGACTCCCAAGAAAAATATGAGAAAAAGAAAGGGGGAAATTGGTAGAAAAAATGGAATTAATTTGTCGCCAAACTTTGCCCCAAAAAAGGTGAACAGCAGGGCAAGTAAACAACATGTGGTTAAGATCAGCCACTAAAGCCGAACAGGACCAACAGCTGGATGGGATAGAGGGGTCAATGAGGTGCAGTTTGGATGGGGTAATTAAAAGTCGATTGTATATAAAAAATAGCGTTTGGGTTGTGTTCGCCGCTCTAGATGATTTCCTTATTTTGATCCAAATGTTATCCCAAGTAGTAAGAGGAAAACAATCCCCTAAATCTGATTCCCAGGCACATTCCACAGAAGATTTCGTTCGATTAGCAGACGTATCTCGTAATTTTTTATAGATTTGAGAAGCCGACGGAGAAGAGTGCAAAGATGGTAAGGAAATGAGAGAGGAATTGTGTTGAATGGAAGTATCCGTAAGGGCATCCAAAGTAGTCTGAGCCGCCGATTTTAATAGAATATATTTAGGGTGAGAAGAAAGAGGGAGAGAGAAACGATCCTGAAGAACAGAAAAGGAGATAAAAGAACCATCATGAAAGAGTTGATGAGTCCATTTGAGACCTAGGGAGAGCCAATCGTTCCAAAAGATAGATCTATTTTTAATTTTGATAAGAGAGTTATACCAAATAGGGGACTGTAAAAAACGAGCACGGTCGTCTAGGTTATGTAAAATAATGGGTTGAAAGGTCTTACAAACATGCTGGAGAATAGGAAGAGAAAATTTCTTTGGAGCTTGTGACAATGAAACAAATTCTTCAAACGTAAAAGGTTGAAAAAAGGAAGATTCAACCTCTACCCATAGAGGACAAGAAGAGGGGTCGGAAGTATGATCAGAAATGAAAAAAGCAGAATGAGCAAGGAAAAAGGAAGTATGATACGACGAAAAATCAGGAAAGTTAACACCACCTAAGTGTTTAGGAGATTTGAGTCTAGAGAAAGACATTCTGGCCGTTTTGTTTTGCCATAAAAATTTAGATAAAATGGAGTAGATATTCTTGTAATAGAACTTAGGAATGTGAACCGGAAGGTTTGACAAAAGAAATAGAACTAAAGGAACCAGCATCATCTTGATAGAATCTAGTCTACCCCACCAAGATAGGAACAAAGGATGCCATTGACTCGTAGAGGTAGAGAGAGCAGTAAGTAAATTTTTAAAGTTCAAAGCCACTGTGTCCTTAATAGAAGGTGTAAACCAAAGACCAAGATATTTGATTTTGTTCGGGCTCCAATTAAAGGAAGAAGTTAAAAAATCGGCATGAAAACAAAACTTATTAAGAGGAAGAATTTCGCACTTGTCCACATTAAGCTTATAACCAGACACTGATGCATAGTTCGAGACTTCTGATAAAAATGCTGGAAGAGATGTATGGGGATTCGAGAGAAATAATAAAATATCATCTGCGTATGCGGAAATCTTTAACTGTGTAGAACCATAAGGGAAACCAGAAATATCAGCGTTCATACGAATTTTAGTTAAGAAGGGTTCTAATGCTAATATAAATAAGAGTGGGGACAGCGGGCATCCCTGTCGAACTCCTCGGAGAAGCGGAAAGGAAGAGGAAACAAGGCCATTAGCTAGAATGAAGGATGTAGGAGAAGAATAAAGCGTTGAAACATAAGAAAGAAACTTAGGACCGAAACCAAACCAGGAAAGGGAGGAAAAAATAAATTGCCAATTGACTCTATCAAAAGCTTTCTCAGCGTCCAATGCAATAGCTGCCAAGGACGACTTATGAGAGTGCGATTTACTTAAAACATTAAAGAAGAGACGGGTATTATCAGATAAGTGACGTCCTTTGATAAATCCACATTGTTCTTTGGCAATTAATTTTGGGAGAATTTTTTCTAAACGAAGGGCAAGGATCTTGGCAAAAATTTTGTAATCTAAATTAATTAAGGAAATGGGCCTATAGTTCTTACAAAAGGAGTGATCTTTACCATCCTTGGGGAGAAGACAAATAAGGGCCTCCTGAAAGGTACCTTCTGATCTTTGGGAAGTTATAAAGGATGAGAATAGATGGTGAATCCTAGGAAGAAGTAAGGTGGAGAAATGGGAGTAAAATTCTATAGTAAACCCATCAGGGCCAGGGGCTTTACCCCTCTTCAGAGTTTGGATAGCCTCCAAAATGTCATTACGGGTAATGTCAGCCTCTAAAGGGGAAAAATCAACTTCTGAGGAGGAAGGTGGGGCAATGGACGATAAATAACGAGTAATTTCGGATACAGTTGGAGAGGCATCCGGAGTATATAGACGCTGATAGAAATCCGTAAATTCGGCCAAGATATCTTCATCCTTATGGACCTTAACATTAGCGGCGGTAACAATAGATTCAATTTTGGTGCGTTCCTTCCTGACTTTGAGGTATCTAGCAAGAAGATTACCGGCTTTATTTTGGGCAGTATAATACTTAGCACTAGACTTAAGTAAAAATAGATTGGCAGAATCAGTGGAAATTTTGTTAAAGGAGAGCTTAGCCTTAATAAGATTATCTAAGTCGGATTGCTTCTTAGAAAGGTAAAAGGAGTGTTCTAATTGTTTAATTTGTGTGTTAAGTGATTGGGCTGATTGAGAGGCTTTACGACGCTTGCGGGCAACAAATGTAATAATGAAGTCTCTAGAGGCGGCTTTAAAAGTGTCCCAAATAAGAGAGGGAGTTAACTGAGGTGAGTCATTTTCTACAAAAAATGAAGAGGCAAAATCCATAAAAGCTGGTGGAAATTGTGGGTCCAGTAAAAGAGAATTATTAAACCTCCATCTCCTAGTGCCTTTCACGGGGGGGAGTACGTCCAGGCTTAAGGAGACTGGAGCATGATCAGAAATTAGGATAGAACCTATGTCTGAGTGAGTAATTAGCTGAGTGAGGGCTTTGGAAATGAAAATATAATCTAACCGGGACTGGGAAGAGTGAGGGGGTGAGTAGAAGGTATACTCTCTAAGAGTAGGATGGCAGAGCCTCCACGAATCAACAAGGGCTCTTTGGGAAATAGTGGATGTAAACAGAGAATGCATGTGGGAAGGGGAGAATCTAGAGTCAGATCTTCTATCCAAAAAGGGATCTACAACCATATTACAGTCCCCACCCAAAATTAGATAATCATCGGTGACTTGCATAAGTAAGGAGAGAATATGGGGCCAAAAGACTTTGTCAGGAACAGTGGGAGCATAAATATTAATAATAGTCAAAGGAATTTTATTAATCAGCAAAGAAACTGCTACCCACCTACCATCTGTATCGTTATCTTGATTGACAAGCTGAACATCTAACTTCTTATGGCATAGAATGGCAACACCATTGCGCTTCCCAGAACCAGGAGAGGCAAACACATGACCAACCCAATTGCGACGTAATTTAGGAATTTCAGTATCTTTAACATGAATTTCTTGTAGTAAAACAATATCCCCTTTTAAATTTGCTACATGAGATAAAACTCTTTGGCGTTTAATAGGTGACCCAAGACCTTTAACATTCCAGGATAAAATATTCAAAGTCATTCACATAGAAGGAGAAAAATGTAAATAAAAGGAGAACGGAAAAGTATAAATAGGGAGAAATTGGATAGTAACCTTACATTAGTAAAGGAAGGAAAGACAAAGCATTGCAGAGAGAAGAGATAGTATCAAACACAAGAGAGAAAGGTAGATACATAATATAATGAATACGACCAAGGAACTACCATAAAACACATTATATTGAAAAGGGAAGAAAATCAAAGAATACAGAGATAAAATGAGAATGAAAGAGGTATGAACAAATAAGGAAAAAAGATAAAAGATAGATTGGAGAAACTGAACCCCGAGAAAGAGAGAAGAAGAAAGAGAAAAGCAATAGGTAAGTGTAAAAGAAAGAAGAATGAAACAATGATACTGAGAAAAGAAAGAAGAAGTAAGAGAGGAAAATAGAAAAAGGAGAAGAAAGCGAGAAAGCATACAAAACCAATTCCATAAACATAAGAACACAATGGCAAAAGACATACCACAGGAGAACAAGAAAGGATGAGGGTGTTGGAACCACATCAGGGAAATGAAACGCCGAACGGGAAACCACAGGGCAACGACGGCAGGGAGGGCGGCATCCAGGAAAATTGAGGAGGATAACAGACAGGGGCCCACGTATCCAAAACTAAGGGGAAAAAAGACCAAATACAGATGTTAACGAAGTGGAACAATAAACCATATATAGTAAAACAGCTAACATTCTACACGAGAGAAGAAAAACAATCATAATCTGGAGACATCCATAGACTCATGACGACAGTTATTCAAAAATTGTTGGAGAACAGCCGGATCTTCATAAGAGACAGTCTTGTTATTATATGTCACTTTAAAAAGGCATGGATGGAAAAGGCCATATCTCGCATTCAGACTTCGAAGAGCAGGTCTCATTTCCAGGAATTTTTTCCGACGATCTGCAGTCACTTTGGCATAATCTTGAGTAAAAAATAGATTGGAGCCTTGCCAAGAGATCTTTCCTTTTTGTTTGGCAGCTTGAAGTACTTTGAGGAGGTCCGTATATTCCAAAAAATATAGAATAGTACCTCGAGGTCTCGCTGAGGAGGAGGAAGAAGCAGACAACCGGCCCAAACGATGAGCGCGTTGAATGTTCAAAGGAGGAGATTCAGGAAGACCAAGGAGAGACGGTAAAAATGACTGAAAAAATGAAATTGGATTGGAACCTTCAAGGCCTTCAGCTAAACCATAAATACGTAAATTGTTGCGCCTGTTGCGGTTTTCCAATTGTTCGACTTGTTGTTTGAGTCGATCAACTTCTGTATGTAAGAGGGGTACTTGCTGTAGGGTATCTTCGGACGCGTCAACTCTTTGTTCAAGGACCACAACTCTCTGGACGGTGTGAGACCAGTTGTCTTCAAGGCTTTGTAGGCGCGAATTAGTTTCTTCCATATACGGCTTCAAAGCACGAATTTCCTCAAGGAGAAGCTCCATAGAGACTGAAGAGGATGTATTAGTAGGAGAAGGAGGGTTAATTTTTGCCCGTTTGCCAGAGGGCGGAGCTGTGGGTAATTTGGAGAGTTGTTTGGGGCGAGTATCCGCCAAAGAGGAGGATTTATGATCGGAGGACTCTGGAGAAGCTTCATCCATAGTGTCCCGTAGGACATTAAAAGGATTGTTGTCAGCCAGTGGCGAGGAGATAACTTGGTGAGCTCCAGCGCGGGCGCCACTGCGAGCACCGCGCGGCATTGCCATGAAGAAACAAAAGACAAGGTCTCTTTTGATGACGGAAGAGACGGACCCAAGTAGAGATGATTCGGATAACAATATCTGTCAAAAATTGGAAAAAGTCCGCCACAGAGCGTTGATGAAAGGAGAACAAAAAAACTGAAGAAAAAAGATTTTGCGGGAAGTACTCCAATAATTGTCACAAAGAAAACCCGGAAGCTACACCATACACGAAGAAAAAACCTTTGTGCAAATATTATAATGTCAGTCTCGTAGTGAATGGTACTGATAAAAGGGTGACGAACGCATCAGTAAACTATCGTCACAGAAAACAAAATGGCGGCCGTTGTTCTGACTGACTGCATTTCTGGAAATAAAATCACCTTAACGGCATGGAAACTCTCCGTTATTCCTCACACCGATAGCTGAGGTATTCCGACGAAGGACATGTCGATTTTGAGACCCAGAACAGAAGAGAAGAAGCCTGGAAGCCCTCTACTGTCTACGTCGCCGCGGAGCTCCCGAAATCAGCGGCCATCACCAACGGCTCCAAAGCCACGCCCCCAATAATCTCCTCTTTAATATAACAGTCTCATCATTATCAATATAAATCGCTATTTTGGAACTCTTGTACACAAAAAGTAATAGTATGGGTCAGTGATTTATTTTCTGATGATGTTCCATCTTTCTTTTTGACACTTTCAACAAATGTTTAGTTGCCTTCGCTCTTTTTTGCATATATATCTTATCCTAGTAAACATTATTTTGGATGTTCTTTACTCATTACCAGTGTTCTTGTCTTCTTCACATTACAATCTTCTCTTTGCTCTATTCTAGCCTCCATCTCTAAAGCATCACCCATTTACAGACTTCTTCGCTCTCCAATTTTGACAAGACCTGAAACTAATGTGGAGCATCACTGGGAATCAGATTTGGGATGTACCTGGACATTTTTTTTGTGGAACAGATATGGGATAAAATGCATAGAACCTCTAGAACAGCCTCTACTTCTCAGTCATTATTCTTTTTGTATCACAGACTTTATCTTCCCCATCCACCACTGCAAACTTTTCCACAAAAACAAATACAAAATGTTGGTCATGAGAGCCTCCTAATTGGGATCTTATGCACCTTGTCTTGCATTGTCCTCCCGCAGCTTCCATTTAGAAATTATTTTGGTCCCAACCCACCTCAATGTTTCATTTGCAGTCCTCACTATCTCCATTGTCACTTTTCCGAGGTAATCTATCCAAGGATATTTACTCTGAATGATAATTTGAAGTTGTGCGAACTCTCATGTTGGATTTGGCATTTCAACAGATTACAATTAATTGGAAATGTTCTTCAAATATTTTATACAATGTTTGGTGGTATAATGTTAGTCATTACCATAGGTTGGATACTGCTTTTGCTTAACTGCATTGTTTAAATAGAAAGCTATATTGGTTATCATTAACTTCTTTTTTCTATGTTGTTTATAATTATATGAATTCTATCTCTTCTGGAAATTTTAAACAGGCCTGAGTGGAGTTCACGGAATTCCGCTATGCAGTACTCTGAGAAGTGACCAAAAAACTCCACCTTGCTATGCAGAGTTCCACGAGCAGGGGAGTGTATTTGTTAATGCTGTTCACATTGAGGGGTGATACCTCTAAACCGGTCATAGGATGCTTGTTTCCAATCCAGAGAGGACCTGGCCTTGCAGTCGGACTGGACTGTTCCACTTCCTGCTGAATCTGTAGCCGTAGTAGTTTGTCATCTGAGTCTGATTTTGGCTCTATGTTGACGTTGTGAAGACCCTTCTTCATAAGTATGTTGTGAAGAATAGCACATATGGCAATGATTCAGCCACAGGTCTCTGGTCTGTAGAGTAGTCATCAACCAGTCTTACCTAGGCATCTAAAACATGATTTCATCATTCCAAAAGCCTGTTCACCTATTGATCATGTTATTTTATGTGCCCTATTGTACTGCCTTTCACTTCTGGTTCTTGGATCTAAGTATGGTATCAGTATCCAAGGCATATAAACTGTCTCATTAAATAGTATGAGAAGGAGAAGCAGTAAGGTTACTTTTCAAACAAGCTAATGAACACTATATGAACTGAGGGTCATATTATCAAGAAAAGGCGTTAAAATTATCACCGCTTTAGCGGCAGAAAACTGCTGCTAAAGCGCCGATAATGGGCTTGATAATATGCCCTTGAGAATTCCCATAGAAGCCCATGTTCTGGTGTCAACATGGGCTTCTATTGGAATTCTCTGTGGCATATTATCAAGCCCATTATCGCCGCTCTAGCGGCAGTTTTCTGCCGCTAAGGCGGCGATAATTTATACGGCGTGCTTGATAATATGCCCCTGTGTTTGTAATCCTCTTACCAAGTAAAAAACCATCACCAAAATCACCCTGAGACAGAGTTATTTATTCCAATGTGGCAGAACATAAAGAATCATGTGTGTTGCCCGGGAATTTGGCTACAAGGTCAGTTATGATGCTTGAGGTATCACACAATACCTGAACACTGAGTGAATGGATGCTTCTCCTGTTTCTATCAATAAATCAATTTGCAGTGGGGTGACAAATGACAATATGTATACCATCAATGCAACCAATATTATGTGGAAACCTTGCTAGCTGATACATCATTTGTTTTGTGTGTTCTGTATTGGGTAAGTGTTTGGGGAGTGTTTGGAAAAGAAACACATTGGTTCAATTAGCCAACCATTATGTCCAAACAACTAAGAAAAAATAGAAAATGCACTTTATGACATGCCCCTGCCACTGCTATAACTCCCTGGTAACTGCCAGAAGCTGAAAGGTGTAGACAGCACAATACCTGCACATGTGTTGGAGCTGCATTGCTCCTGACTGTTAGGGGTTATAAATGGTGATGTAAGTCAGCATTTAAATCCAACATTACCTCCCTAATAAGTCCATACTTCTCATAAATCGCCTCTTCAGTCTGTTCAAACTGGGTGACCCTCACCCTAAATATCCTCTCCTGTCTCCTCTTCCTTCTCTGCCTACCAGGCAAAATCCTCATCCTCCTCTCCAAGACATACAGAGCTGCCATTCTGAAAGAGCCAGATGCATTTTAGGTGACTTTTTTTTCGCTTGCACCTGATTACCATCTGAAACACATTGATGGTATTTGCATTTCCTCAATGGCCACTTTGTGACTAATCGCAGTTAGGAAATCCTTTGCACATAATGTTAGTTAATCGCTATTCGGCAAAACCAATTTGCGATTTCCAATTTTGAAATGTAAAAAATGCAATTTCAAGGTAATGGAAAATGCAAATTGAACCATCAAAAAAATGTGTATCGTACATATGAACACACTATTTTGCACTTCTAAACGACCTAAAATAGTGATTGGCACTGTCAAGAAATGCAAAATGGATTCGTACATAAGGCCCAAAGTACCATAAAGCAGGCATCTGCTTTAGTGGCTACCTTTTTCTTAATGGTGAGTTTAATTTCAAATATGAAGATAAGGTTTCTACCAAGTTCTACTGGCTGTGGAGAGGGACCCAGTTCCTTTGGCCACCAATCTGATGACAAAATCACTGATGGACCTCAGAAAATTAAACTATCTTTTTCTTGCCATGAAGTTTCAGGCAGTTACAGCTTATTCAATTGGCTACCGCCAGTAAACAAGTCTTTAAATTCTGTTTGATAGCCCCAGAGGAGTTGTCTATCTTCACAATAATTTGTGTGTCATCCAACTAAGACACTAGCGAGAGTCTGAAGGATCTCACACATGTGGCTAGTGGTGAATATATATCTATATATTGAAAAGCATAGGCTGAAGGATGAGTTCTACAGAACCCCACATTGTAAGGGAAGGGGAGCTGGTTTATCTGATCTCACCACAACCTTGTGTCCTCTCTTCTATACAAATTATTTGATCCATTTTAGAGCTGCATTGGGCTGTATTGGAAAAGGCTTCAACAGAGACTTAATGGAGAAGTAAATGCCCTTATTATAAAAGAGGCCTGGGGGATTTTCTCTGAAAGGACAGACAAAATGGCTTTAATGATTTGTTGGAGTATTATAAAATCCAGTGGTGAACAAAGTATGGGCTGTCTTGAACATTTATTGGCAAGTTTCCTGTGTTTTTTGAGTTGCCAAACTCCAATATGTATTTTGGCAAAAGGCTGTGGGTTCAAATGGATGCTACAATAGTGGGACCCAGATGGGGCCATTTAGAGTAACTGTGTTTAAGTTTAAAGCTGGCCGCCCGCGTTCCTGTTATCACTGATTAGAATAGGTCATGGCTGTAGGACTTGGCCCTTTTTGGCTAAAGTCCCTAAACGTTTTGCTTTCCCCCTAGACCTTTTTTCTGACATGCTGTTGTCAACTTAGATGCTTTGGACACTTTGCCACTGCTAAACAGTGTCAAAGTGTAAGTGTTCCCTGTATAAAGTAATGGTAATTGGTTGACCATGATTGGTATGTTTGCCTTACTAGTAAAGTCCCTAGTACAGTGCACTATGTGTGCCAGGGCTGGTAATGCAAATGCTACTAGTGGGCCTGCAGCCCTATTTGTGCCCCCCACACAAGTAGCCTTAAAAAGGGAACTCAGGCCTGACATTGCAGGGCCTGCGTGCAGTTTGTTAAACTGCCATGTTGTTCTGTCAAGTGCATTCACTTGCTAGACTTTACCCTTCCCTCTCTAGGCACATCAGACACCCCTATGGTAGATCTAGGGCACCCCCTGGACAGGGAGTAGTGCATGTGAAAGGTAGGACATGTACTAAGGTGTGTGTCATGTCCTGACAGTGAAATAATCTCCATTATGTTTTTCACTGTTGAAAGGCGATCTTGCCCATGGGACAGAATGGGAAAGCTGTGTAATATGTTTTCCAGCCTATCTTCCCAAAGGCTTAAGATGGAAAGGTGAACATTAGTATGCCTGAACTCACAATGTAATAATACATATTTTTATGTGGGTGATTTTTGCATTGTGTGTTCAGAAGCCACTCTTTTAGAAGGGGTTGAGTTTTTGTGCTCTGACATTTCTGTGTTTCTCTGCCTGGCTGTGGATTGACTCTCTGGATTTGAAAGAAATAGGATCTGGGGAATGTTTTGACCCAGGTGAGGAGTTGAGACAGCAACAGGCTGACCTGCATCTGGAGTGTAGGGGAGGAGAAGCCACTAGAGGTGAAGAGGCCTGGGTTGCTGCTATGAAACAATTGACTCATCTCCTGCTGAGTGATTGAGAATCCAGACCCCCACTACTCAAAGGAAGAAAGGTGTCACTGGCAGGAAGGCCCCCAGAACTGGTTTGAGCAGGGGTCAGTGCCCCCCGAACGCAAAGACATCAAAGCCATTGAGGGGTATAACTATGAGAGCTGAAGCCCCTGAACATTGGAGAATGACTTGATCAAGTGTGAACAAGACTGGATCTACTTTGTGGTCAAGTGGACCTTTGCCAAGGAAGGACCAACTGAAGAGACTGAAGCATAGGACTGACCCTTGCTGTGTGATCTGAGGCTGGCCTGCAGTTTGCTGTTTCAACCAAGGAAAGGCTAAAGGGACTTTGCTGGGTGCAGTGTCCTCCTGCCTGAAGGACTTAGGTGTGTGCTGTGTCCTGAAGTAACTTATCCCCAAGGGCTGAGGTGAGCTGGCTCTCTGATCGGAAACACAGAAACACAAAAGTTTCCAGGAGAGTCTCAGCGGCACTGTGTGTGCATGCTTGTTGCAGCCTGAGACCCTCGTAAGAACTGCCCTGTGATCAGGGGCACCTGGAGTCCAAGCAAGGATCAGCAACATTGTGTGTGAGTGCTTTCTGCAGCCTGAACCCCTTTGTGAGGATTGTCCAGTGATCGTGTGCACCAGAATCCAAGTGAGACCTTAATGAGAATTTCCCTTGTTATCGTGTGCAACTGAATTTGAGTCTCATCGACGCTGTGTGCGTTGTGCACTGTGAGACCTTTGTGAGGATTTGCCTTGTTAACGTGTGCACCGGAATCCAAGTGAATCTCATCACCGCTGTGTGCAGGTGCATTGTGCACCGGTAGACCTTCGTGAGGATTTGCCTTGTTATCGTGTGCACCAGAGTAAAGCGAGTCTCAACGATGCAGCGTGTGTGATCTTAATGCAGCCTTAGACTTGTGTGTGGAGTGCCCAGTGATCGTGCACCGGGAGTGAAGGAAGACTCAGCGACGGTCTATGCATGTGATTTGTGGCAGCCTGAGATCTTCGTAATTGAAGTGGCCCGGACCGGCAGTCCTGGAGGAGCTGAGTTGCCGGCCCGAGCCGCCGCTGCATTTCACAAAGCTGCATTGGAGGCCCAGCTGCTGGACGGAGAGATGAGTGTGAGTTCGCACCCCCTAGGTAACATGTGTTGACTACTGGGGCGGGCCGCGGGCTCGGTGGGAGACGCTCTCGGCCTCTCTCTCGTGTTGGCAGCACGATCCTCTGCTTCGACTCGTATCGCGGCCTGTATTACCAAGGGAGTGGTGTTACAGGCGCCGGAGTGTGAAGCTGCACTTTGGGATTACATCATCCTGTGTTGTGGGCAACTGTGAGAGGCTGACTGCAAGTCAGATAGAGAGGCGGAGAGGCGGAGACACCACCTAAGGCCCAGTGATCTGGTCCTGCGTGTATTACGCATTATTCCATTTCTGCAGAACGGAGTACCTGACTGTCGTATTACACATTGCATCATTTCTGCATAATGGAGTATCTGATTAGAGTATTATGCATTGCATTATTCCTGCATAATGAACTACCTGATTTGTGTATGACGCATGGCATTTTATCTGCATAACGAACTACCTGATTGTCGTATGAAGCATTGCCTTGTTTTGCATAACGAACTACCTGATTAACGTATTGCGCATTGCATTATTCCTGCACATCGAATTACCGGATTAGTGTATACGCATTGCCTTATTTTTGCAGAACGACATATCTGGTGGTTGTATTACGCATTGCATTATTTTACCTTGCCAAGTGCCTGATTGTTGTGTTACGCATTGCATTGTTTTAATTGCAGAGTGTCTGATTGCTACGTTATGCTTTACAGTATTTTTACATTGTAAAAGTGCCTGATTCTAGTATTACGAACTGTATGACATGATATTAGGAGTACAGGAGACTGTTTAGAAGTGCTCATTGACATTGCCAGAACTTACAAGGGCTGGCTGGCCTAACAACCGGCCAGGAGAAATATTACACAACCTGTTGGGTCTATATCGTGTGGATTTAACGTATATTTTTTTACATAAAGTTTATACTCGTTTTATAAAACTCGTGTGGAGTCTATTTATGGTGTCATCATTGGATTATTGTGAGCGTGGTTGTGAATACTTTACACATTTGCCTTGAAGATAAGCCTGGCTGCTCATGCCAAGCTACCGAGGGGGTAAGCTGGGCTATCTAAGAAGGTGACCTTCCTTTCCCTGATGTTGGAACGTGGGTCCTTACTTGGCCTAAGGTACCTACCTCAGCCAACCAAGAATCCCAGGTCTAACAATGGCCATTTAGAAAAACAGTTTAGAGATGGCCGCACATTTTTGGTGTCACCACTGGTGCAAATAGACTGAGGCTGATTCTCAGACAACTTTTTTTATTTGTTTTAATAATAGGGATTAGCTATAGGTTTTAGATCATGATGAACAGGCTTCACAGGTCAGCTGGGGCGATGGTTCCATTCACAAAGGCAAGGTGTATACTTCCAAGATGGCATAGGTCTTTCACCACATTTGTCTTTCTGCATGGATCTGGCAACACCTACAAGAAGTAAGGGCTATGTATCTGTAATGAATGTCGATGGTTAACTCATGGACGCTTTTGCACAGTGAAGGACCACAGGTATGCAAACTCCATTTTCCCTCTTGCCGGTCTAGGTTGGCTTGTGCAGCTTAGGGGAGCCCCCCTTTGTTTAGAAAAAAGCTTTGCATCAATTTACTCTTTTCGTATTAAAACAACACACACCAGGGCCTGTATTTTTCTGTACTTTTGCTACTGTGAGAGGCCATAAAATTACTATTGTGGGGGCACATGCGGTTTGGCAATCACTGGCACCTGTCCACATCTGGGCATTGTTATTGAGCAGATATTTTGCAGTGCGGTCACATTACTTTTGACCTTTACAGGGACTATTTACATGCATGAAGTCTCCTATGCATGTAACTTATCCTTTCCAATAGTGATCACATATGGATCTAGGGTGGCCCATTTGGGTTTCCCCATTCTTCGTGTTAGTAAAAGACATGTATTTTTTATACCATGGCAGTGGCCAAATCAACAGTTTCTAAATATACTTTGAAATCTCACGTGGTAACAGCATGGTACACCTGTCTCTTTTTTCTTTTATAGGTGGTCAAACCTGACACAATTGCACTCACCATTACAAAATTGTCCACTGGTAAGCATTCACGTGGTGGGATCCTGTTAAATGACTGTGATGACCATGTTGGGAATAAGACCACCAATAACACAAGCCCATGCTGCTTTACAAGTTATACAGTCATTCACCTCTGGTGGCCTTTTCCCTATTTATTTATGCCGGTGCTGTGAATGAGTAGGTGAGTCTATGGGCCTGTAGCCCAGAAGAAATTTCCGCAACATTTCCCGGCAATGAAACAGGTTTGCTGCCCATTACACATTGGCCTGAGCACGTATCTGTGATTGTAATCAAGTGACCAGGTTTCTGTACTATTAAAGCATGGCAACAGTCCCTTCAACAAGGTTTTAACCTTATGGTCAGAAGATCTTGTGGGTGGAGAATATTACTTTTACTTGGGGACCTATTACGTTTAGCAGCAGGGTCAGACATAGAAATTCACTGAACATTTCAAAGCTGCTTACGTCTCTAGCCAGCTTGGAACATCCCTGCATGAAAATTAGTATGCCAATTTTGAGAAGTCCTACCGGTTGACTGCTAACCAACAGGCACTTGGTGGGCGCTAATGTTAGGCGTCTCCTACTTTCCTATTTGTAAGCATCTGTGGATGTTCACTCTACTGTCCAATCAGCACTTCAATTGGACCTAATGTTCAATGGTCATAGATTTCACCTAAACTGAAGTAGTGGTTGGGTGGTAATTATAAATAATTCATGTGGTATGGAACACTGGTGTAATGTCTTAATATGCAATATTGCTGTATTTATCCCTTACCCTCTCTCCCTCTCCTCCCTTCCTTCCCCCACCTTCATCCCTGCATACTCATGGATTGAGAGTCTCATGCTTACAATGTTGATGGCTGAGTGTTTGGGGATTGTTTGTTAAACAAACGTTTATTTTTTATGTATGTACGATGCAAGAAGGAAAGACTTGAAATAAATACACTCCTGCTTCCTTTACCTTGTGTCCTTTTCATTCTTCACCTTTGGTGCAACACTTTTGTGGCAACGATGGACGGGATCCGAGACACGCGCTGTGAGGACACAGCACAGTGTGCTGCTGCCGGGAAGTCCTGATCCTGTGAACTGTTTCTCTGCTGCCCATGTGATCCTGGTTGCCTGCTGCTGGTGGTTCTGTGCAGTGAGTGCTCAGTGTGGGTGTTGCCCTGCTGTGTCTGGTAGATGGGACTGTCTTGGAAGGAGTGCCTTCCAGGCTACCTGCCTCATATGAGGGTCCGGGAAATCTTCTCTTCATGTGAGAAACAAGACACCCGGCGTTCCAAAACTTGTTTTAGTTTTTGGCGGCCATTTTAAGTTTCCATTGGAAATCCGTTTGCTTATGCGTTCCAGCACTGGTGGCGGCCATTTTACGATGTCTGAGATTAAATGAACTTTACCTCAGAAATAAAGGGTCTTCATTGTCCTTCAAAGGAATTTTGTGGGGCATGTACATTTATTGCCAAGGGCAGGAGCCTTATTTTATTCATTTATTTTCTTGCTATAGGAAGCTAGTAATGTGGGAACATGCAGTTAGACCCTCCTTTGAAGTTTTTACAAACAAATGTTGAACTTCCTGTACCCTGGAAGAGCTGGAAGGAGGAGTTTTTTACATATTTAATGGTGGTTGATGTTGATAGAATGCCAGTTATGAGGGGAAAAAAATATTATTTTGCATTTTCTAGAATCTGAAGGAGAGGAAGTCTTTAGATCTTTGCCGAAAATTGAAAATTAAGAATGAAAACGAGAATGAGGCATTGAATGATTTTGGGCCTTATGTAGGTGGGCTTGCATTTACCACTTCATAAATAGCGAATCATACCGATTCGGTATTTATGAAGTGGTAAATGCAATGTAGGTAATGAGTCGGTAAATATTACCGATTCGGAAAAATTCGGTAATTACCGAATCGGTATTTACCGATTTGGTAATGAGGTATACCTTCCCATTGATGGGAAGGTATGCCTCATTACCGAATCGGTAAATACCGATTCGGTTATGGGGGAGCACATGCAAGGGTGGCAGGGTGTCACATTGACACCCTGTTGCACCCCTGATTCGGCCATGTGTGCACATGTGGTGCACATACATGCCCTAAGGGCATGTATGTCTGCCACATTGCACACTTAAACGTGCACAAAAATGCTTTTTGTCACCTATTCGTCATTTACCACCAACCTTTAGTTGGTGGTAAATAACGAATCCCCACACCCACCACACACTCCCCCTACATCTCATTTCATGATTCGGTATTTACCGAATCGGTAAATTTACCGAATCGGTAATATTACCGATTCGGTAATTTTACCGATTCGGTAAATACCGAATCATGAAATTCTCCCCCTACATCTACAAAAGCCAAAATACCGGTCGGTAACGGTATAATTACCGAAAATCGGCCGTTACCGACCGGTATTTGGCTTCCTACATGAGGCCCTTTGAGAGGTATCATTTTTATACGAGAAGACGGAAAGAAGGAGAATCGTTTGATGAATTTTTGACTGCACTGTGAAGTCTATGCAAAACTTATACTTTTGGCAACACATATAATGAAATGATACGTGATCAGTTCATGGATAACACTAACAATAAACGTATGCAAGGGTGGCAGGGTGTCACATTGACACCCTGTTGCACCCCTGATTCGGCCATGTGTGCACATGTGGCGCACATACATGCCCTAAGGGCATGTATGTCTGCCACATTGCACACTTAAACGTGCACAAAAATGCTTTTTGTCACCTATTCGTCATTTACCACCAACCTTTAGTTGGTGGTAAATAACGAATCCCCACACCCACCACACACTCCCCCTACATCTCATTTCATGATTCGGTATTTACCGAATCGGTAAATTTACCGAATCGGTAATATTACCGATTCGGTAATTTTACCGATTCGGTAAATACCGAATCATGAAATTCTCCCCCTACATCTACAAAAGCCAAAATACCGGTCGGTAACGGTATAATTACCGAAAATCGGCCGTTACCGACCGGTATTTGGCTTCCTACATGAGGCCCTTTGAGAGGTATCATTTTTATACGAGAAGACGGAAAGAAGGAGAATCGTTTGATGAATTTTTGACTGCACTGTGAAGTCTATGCAAAACTTATACTTTTGGCAACACAACTAATGAAATGATACGTGATCAGTTCATGGATAACACTAACAATAAACGTATCCAAGAACATTTATGGAGCATGAGTGATCCCGGTACAAAAAGGGGTGGTGATGGACGAAGCTCACTTTGCCACTGGATTCAAGCAAGCCTGGCTGAAGACGGCTGAAATGCCAGAAACCGGTCCTAGGAAGCTTGTTTCCGTCCAGGGAAGGCATGGCTTGGCAGTTCGGGCTGGACTGTTCCCATGAGGCACAGGGTCAGACTGATTTGCATATGGCCATGTCTGAACTGGGGTGGCAGAGTGGGCTAAAGAACGGTGATGGATCAAACCCAGATCTGTTGACTGGGTGTGAGTATTTGATTGGTTCTGATGCTCCGTCCATCACCACCCCCTTTTGTACCGCATGGGTGATCCCACCATGCATGAAGTGGTGGCTTCAGCCAAAGCCATAGAACAGTCCATTAACTGGGTGAAGGAAGTGAATCTCAACTGGGCAAGAAGGAAAATGAAGTTTGTGCAGTTACAGGAACATTTGTGAAAAATGAAAGTCAGAAGGGTGGGCATAAGGACAGCGAGACGTATTGTTTTAGATGTGGTGATCCTAACTATTTCACATCTATAAGGAATTGTCCAGCACTTAGCAAAATGTGCAATAATTGCAATAGAAAAGGTAATTTTTCAAAAATGTGCAGGTATGCTAGAAGACAGGCATCGTGTTGCACAAGTATTTGAAGACACATCTCTGGGAGATTTGGAATTGGACAATGGTGTTGTGTAAGAAAGAAATGTAGTATTAATTGTGCATGGTGAAAGCAAGGAAGAAGATGAAGAGGTTATTAAACCACCTTTGTGCAATTTGCATATGTCGGGGTTAGAGTTGTAAGTTACTGCAGACTCTGGTTCTCCATTAACTATAATACCCCAAGAATATCTTGAGAGCAAGTTTGAAAACTGTAAACCACATTTGTTAAAACCAGACATCATAGCGGTTACTTTTGATGAATGACACATTCATTTTACAGGTTATTTTGAAGTCAATACAATGTTCAAGGGAAGAAATGCCTTGTTGAAGATTTATGTGGCAAAGAAAGAGGCAAATGTGCTTGGATGGAGGGATCAAAGACGACTTGGCATCAAGTTAAATACCGATGCTGCAGACTCTGTTCTGGTTGTACAAGATTTGCCACCTAAAGAAAAAATTATTTCCCCTTTGCCTGATGTGTTTAGTGAGAAATTGGGAAGGTTGCAAGGGTATGAACATGAAATCAAACTGAAGAAGCATGCTTAACCCATTCAACAAAAAGTGAGAATGGTACGATTTAGTGTGAGAAAATAATTGCAAGATCTGCTATATCAAATGCTGAGAGAAAGTGTAATCGAAGAAACAGAGACGTCAGAATGGATTTCTCGCATCGTTTTGGCCCAAAAAAGTTATCACAAACTCTGTTTATGGATAGACGTGAGGGCACTTAATGAGAATATCATTGTGGATAGGCACCCCCTGCCTAAGATAAGTGATTTGCTGTTAATGCTCAGTGATGCTACAGTGTTTCCCACCTTAGACTTGCATAATGCCGATAAATAAATACATTTGGCCAAGAGGTCAAGACATTTGACAAATTTTATCACACCTTCTAGAGTCTACCAGTTCAAAAGGATGCCTTTTGGATTTGCATCAGCATCTTCTGTATTTCATAGAGCTATGCAACATATGTTCAAGGAAATGGAGAGTAAAGTTAGATGTTTCGGGGACGATATTCTGGTATTTGCTAAATGGAAAGAGGAACACTTTAAAATATTGTAAGAGGTTTGCAAGAGACTGTCCGAGGGAGGTCTTGTGTTATGTGTTGAAACCTGCAAATTGTTTGAGTCCCAGGTGGATCACTTGGGTCATACTGTATCTGCTAACGGTGTTGTGCCTAAGGAGAGCCTTGTGGATGCTATCAAACATGCATCTGCACCTGATGATAAAGAGAAATTGATGTCTTTCATTGGGCTGTGTGAATACTATGGACGGTTTGTAAAGAATTTTGCCACTGTGATGGAACCATTGAGAACGTTGTTGTGCAAGAATTGTGAATATATGTCGGGTACCGATCAGCAGTGTGTGTTTTACTGTATCAAACATCAACTAGTGAATGTCCCTGTGCTTTAGCCTTTCGTGGATGGAAATAATTGTTTGTTATCAGTAGATGCTAGTGCTGTTGTCTTGGTGCTCTGCTGTCACAAAGAGCCAGTGGATCTGAGTGGGTTGTTGCGTGTGATTCTAAGACATTAATCAAAGCAGAATGTAAGTATTCCGTTATTGAGCATGAATTACTAGCTTGTGTGTGGGCCACTAACCATTTTAGACATTATGGGGTCCATTAGGATGTAGGGCGGTGGGACCACTGCGGAAAAATGCCTTTTTCCGCCCGCCAGCAGCGGACATCACGCCCGCCAAATTAGTATGGACAAACATAGGCCAATTCCCGACCGCCGTGGTGCGACGTGCACCGCCATCAAAGTGCGCCCACCACCGCGGCGGTGGGAGCCAATGGAGACTCACCGCCGTGCGGGATGACGTCCGCCCCACTCCACAAATTAGGATGACTCAAGCAAGCAGACGCACCGCAGCGTAGACACTGCCCAACCAGTGATGGCGGAAGCTCGACAGCGGAGCGTGAAACCAGAGTCCCAGTCATGACTGCCATGGACCCAGCTCTACACGCCTTTCCGGTGCTGTACCTGCTACATCACCAGGAACTCATGGACCGCTGCGGATGCCGCCGCAGGTACACAACAACACAACACACAACAAACGGCCTGACACAGGGTCCAAATCCACATCAGACACCCTAGGGGGGACAGGGACACATCCACAAGGGCACCCACACATCACCCACCTGCCACAAAGTCACCCCGCTGCATCCTGGACACACAGCTACCGCCACCATGCAGCAATGTCCCAGTCACGTCACTGCAGCGGCAAACACAAGCAAATACATGTGCACAATGCCGAAGGCAGGGCCAGTGCCAGGCATGGGCAGGGCACAAAGACCACAGGGACACTCCCACTCCCACCACACACTAGCACACCCCATGAAGGCACATGCCATGTGCCCCTCCTGTGCACCCCATGCACAACAACAAGCCAGGGCAATACACACCCTGCACCACACAACAAACAATCATGGAAGCACACAATGCAGGAGTGGCTGCACAGGAACACACAACACACAGCATAGTAGAACAAGGCCAGGGAAATACACACAACACCACACTCAGGGAAATTTCAATGAGGACAAGCAACAAATGAACACATACAAGGAATCAACATCCAAATGGACACACAGCCTGCACAGTCACACATACATACAACTACCCCACAGGAGCACACCAGCAGCACTACACACAGGGTCCATCTACACACCTTAGGACTGACAAACACCAGTAAAAATCTGCACACATACCCCCCTCACACCAGCAGCACACAACACCAGTGCCAAACACACAGAAGGCTGCCAATACTTGACAGACAATACACACACAAACAACCACACACCCTGGGCTCAGCCACAGACAGCACACACACACACACAGGGATACCACCACAAAAGTGGAAACAAATACAACAGACAAACACATAGCCCAACAGAAACACACACAGAGCCACAACAACAACAGACATGCCCTGTGCAGCTAAACTGGGAAAAGGCAATGGGAGCACAGGCACAACAGGAGTGCACAACCCCATCACCCAGGAACAATGCACAGACAACATACCACAAAACACACAAGAAGTGCACCATCACAGAACAACAAAGCCACAGCAAACAAACAACAGATGCACAGGCAGAACAATCCTATAGCAAACACAGCACAACATCAGGGGATGCACACCAGGCAATCACAAGGCAACATCCACACACAGCACTGCATGCACAACAAGTGGTGTGTGCACACCAAGCATACCAGACACACACAGACATCAGTGACAGAGCAGCAACCCACACAACACCATACAGCACAGCACAAAGACAACAGCACACCCAGGAAGTGAAGCAAAAACACAAACAACACACATACATACAACACAACACCCAATAGATGCACAAGTCTGGGACACAAAGGTGGAAACAACTTGACCACAGGACTGGTCAGCACACACAGTTGAACTGCATAGGAGCTACCATGACTGACAAACAGCACCAGAACATCACACATGACCCATTGGAGAAATGAAGAAGTGACACAGTGACCCTGGACAAAGAACTGCACCACAAAGCACAGTGCCACAGATGAAGTCATGGGGAGGCACACACACATACAAGCCGAGGGGACAGCTCACACCATAGTGAAGTGGAGTGCATGTCAGTAGGGGACATGGCAGGAGTGTACCATACACAAAGAGAGGGAGTGCAGACCCACAATGGGTAGGCAGCTGAAGCACAGATATAGGATGGCATAACAACACACACAACATGCCACACTGGAGGCAAGAAGGCACCATGTGACAGCAAGGCATGAGAAAACACAACCACAATGTCAGTGTGGAGCAGCAGGTCTGCACAGTCCCCACAAACAGCCACAAGACACATGGATGTGTAACAAGACACAACACTGGCTTGCCACTAACACTCTCTGCATACTCACAAGGGACAAAAACAGCAAGTAGGAGTCAGACAGAACTGCAAGGACACACCAACACACTGCACAGTGCACAACATACAACTCACACATGGGCATACAACCACATCCACACTCCTGGGTGACATGTGTGTAGTTGACATTGTAGAGGCATGTACACATCAACACTCCCCACAAACTCACCCCCTTCACACTGCACACTACCTGACTATCCAAGAGCACAAATGGAAAGTAAGCCATGGGACTAGGATGACTGGCCAAACAAGCGGACCACACACATACAACACTGGGCACACATAAAGGAAGAACACAGATACATGTTGACCCTGGACAGCCTGCCTGCAATACTGTGTGCAGAAACCCACTCTGTGCTGGCAGTGACCCCCACTGACATGTGTACAATAGAGCCACATGAACTAATCAAGTAAATGACTACTGCTAACCATTCGAAAATTACACCATTGCCACCACAAGTATCTGGGTCAAGAAGAAATGAAGACCCTGTTACCCCTGAAAAAAAGAGAGTAAGTGAGCCCAAACATTGACCATGTTGAAGTGCCACACAGACCATGTGGCACAGTAAACCATTTACTCACATCAAAAGAACATTATTCAGTAAGGACACTGACAAAATAGACAACAGGAGCAACTGTCTTTATTCACATATTGCACAGATAGATACCATGAGAAGAGAACAGCAAGGCACAAGATGCAGAGCATTTCCATGAGAAGCTGCACAGGCAGGGGGCACACAGCAGTGAACGACAAGGCCAGTGGGCAGGACAAAGTGCAGAGTGAGTCCATGAGAAGCTGCACAGGCAGGGGGCAAAACACAAGGCCAGTGGCCAGTCCAAGGTGCAGACTGAGTCCATTAGAAGCTGCACAGGCAGGGGGCACACAGCAGTGAATGACGAGGCCAGTGGGCTGGACAAAGTGCAGAGTGAGTCCATGAGAAGCTACACTGGCAGGTGGCAAAACACAAGGCCAGTGGCCAGTTCAAGGTACAGACTGAGTCCATGAGAAGCTGCACCAGCAGGGGGCACACAGCAGTGAACGACAAGGCCAGTGGGCAGGACAAAGTGCAGAGTGAGTCCATGAGAAGCTGCACAGGCAGGGGGCAAAACACAAGGTCAGTGGCCAGTCCAAGGTGCAGACTGAGTCCATGAGAAGCTGCACAGGCAGGGGCAAAGCACATGGCCAGTGGTCAGTCCAAGGTGTAGACTGAGTCCATGAGAAGCTGCACAAGCAGGGGGCACACAGCAGTGAACTACAAGGCCAGTGGTCAGGACAAAGTGCAGACTGAGTCCATGAGAAGCTGCACAGGCAGGGAGCAAAACACAAGGCCAGTGGCCAGTCCAAGGTGCAGACTGAGTCCATGAGAAGCTGCACAGGCAGGGGGCAAAACACAAGGTCAGTGGCTAGTCCAAGGTGCAGACAGAGTCCATGAGAAGCTGCACAGTCAGGGGGCACACAGCAGTGAATGACAAGGCTAGTGGCCAGAACAAAGTGCAGACTGAGTCCATGAGAAGCTGCACAGGGAAGGGTCCAACACAGCAGTGAACAACAAGGCCAGTGGCCAGGACAAAGTGCAGACTGAGTCCATGAGAAGCTGCACAGGCAGGGGGAGAACAGCAGTGAACGACAAGGCCAGTGGCCAGGACAAAGTGCAGACTGAGTCCATGAGAAGCTGCACAGGGAAGGGTCCAACACAGCAAAGAGCAACAGGGCTAGTGGGCAATCCAGGGTGCAGACTGAGTCCATGAGAAGCGGCACAGGGAAGGGTCCAACACAGCAGTGAATGACAAGGCCAGTGGCCAGGACAAAGTGCAGACTGAGTCCATGAGAAGCTGCACAGGGAAGGGTCTAACACAGCAAAGAGCAACGGGGCCAGTGGGCAGTCCAGGGTGCAGACTGAGTCCATGAGAAGCTGCACAGGGAAGGGTCCAACACAGCAGTGAACGACAAGGCCAGTGGCCAGGACAAAGTGCAGACTGAGTCCATAAGAAGCTGCACAGGGAATGTGTGTGACTGTACCTTTCCATGGTCAGCAACACAGTCAGGGGGCAACAATGTGCAGTACAGTCCCACCTGTGTGAGACACAGGTGTGTGAGTGTGACTAACACTCAGACTTGGCTGTCAGGCATGCTGGGAGCTGGCTGTGTCTCTGGGACTGACGGGTCACTTGACGGGGAGAGAGTGGAACAGCTGAGGTAGAGCTATCAGTGGCTTGGCAAGCCGGAGGGCTGCTTGGACCAGGTGGTGTAGTGGCACGTGGAGGTGGAGGTGGAGTCATGCAGACGGGAGTCACGGTGTGGCTGGGAGATTGTGGAGGGGTGCCCTTCCACTTCTTGAGGATCCTAAATGGCTTACCTGACTTTGGATCAATGGGAAGTGGTGTGGGCACAACAGGCACACTCACCGCCACTGATGCAGCAGGTGCAGGCACTGGCTGCCTCTCTGGTGATGTGCTGGACCCAGTGGAACGCTTTGCCTTACTTCACCTCTGCCCCCCCTTCCCCTGTTTACTAGGTGTTACTACTACAGTGCCCTCCGGCCCATGCTTCACTGGGCTTGGAATGGGAGTCGAGGTGGTTGGTGATCCTGCCTTGGAGCCCTTCCTAGGTGTACCCTTGGCATGCACCACCTCCTTGGTGGGCACAGACATTGTACGATTATCTTTGCACGATGCTATAGGGGCAGGAGAGTCATTGTATGGGGATGCCACTGAGGCATGTGGGCCTGAGTTCTGCTGATTTGCTATTTGTCCACTGGTGTCACCTGACGGGCTTTTCTCCCTGTGCTCTGGTGTGCCTTTGGTCTTCTGTGGGGATGGTGTCTGTGGCCAAGACCCCTTGGGTTGCTGCTGCTGTGTGCTTCGTGTGCTGTATCGTGAGTTTGATGTATGTGGACCGTGGTCACTATCATCAGACATGGCCACTACCAGGGTGGTGGACAAAGGGACTGGAGCTGGACTGTGAGTATGTGCCTGTTGCAGGGCAGACGTCACTGTTGATGACAAAGCCTGGACTGTCCGGTGCAGCCCACCCATGTCAGAATGTATGCCCTCCATGAAAACAACCACCTGGGCCAATTTCTTGTTGTGGTCAATGAAGGCATTTAGGAGAGCTGTCTGGCCTACACACAGCTGGTGCAAAAGGTCCACAGACTCAGCACTGATGGAAGCAGAGGGGACAGGGGCAGCGGTGCCAGGGGTGAAGGACACTCTTCCCCCCTTACTGAGGCAGAAACCGGCAGCACCAGAGGAAGTGGCTGGGAGGGTGGGCAATGGCCACTGTGTGGTGGAAGTCGATGCAGAGTCCCCGTTCCATGTGCCCTCCAACATGGATGCATCCCCGCAGGCATCGGATGATGTGATGCTTTGTGTCTGAGGCTGGGACTCCTCCAGCAGACTCCTGTCCCCCTCTGAGGCGCTGGTGACATCTGTAAGTGAGAAATCTATAGCAAGCTGTAATTAGAATATGCCAAAATTTACTAGGTATATAAATGACAGTAACCAATAACTGTGCTTCATATATAGATCAAAAAAGGCAAATGTAATTTAAGAAAATATATAAATATTGTTATTTATGTTCATCAACCATTTTTTTATATATTATGCAGATGTATACCATCGGTTTTTTTGGTTGTCTATAAAGATCATTTCTTTGTTTTTCTTCCAAAACGTGAAGAGAATATACACAGTGCTAATAAATATTTACACAATTACATCACTTATATCTAGACAATACATTGCAAAAATTCATAAACCAATAAAAAGAACTAATCTAGCAGAATTGATAATGCGGTCGATGTATATTCGATGGGAGCAATGCGGAAGTTGGAGACTACGCGCGTTATGGCAAAACTGCTTCATCAGGGGACCATCTATTGCAATACAACTATATGGGACATAAAAACAACATAAATGAATGGTTACGCCTATATAATATATACATATATACCTAGAGTATTGGTCAACAATTCAATTCTTAGCAGTTCTACATGTTTATAACGAGTAACGGCCAATTTCATATTTAAAGAAAAAACGACAATATTATTGACTTATAATTCATTTCATAAATTATATTGTGTATATGTTTAAATAGAGAAAGACAATATGGTCACTCTTTACAAAGCAATATATATACAATATATACAGTACAAAAGGAAAAGACAAAATCCATACTTGCTCAAAATCATATTCAATCCATCAAAAAAAGGAGGAACATAAATTACAATACTGTTGTGATAATCAGTGTCTTAAACATCTATTCAATAAAATAAAATTAAAAAATATTTAAAAAAATAAAAAATGAAACAATAAAGATGAAAGAGGAGAAAGTTTTCATAGTGAGAAAGATTCAAAAGCTAATAGTGATCAAAGGCCAGCCCAATATTAAAAGTGTCTTATATATTATTTCATTTTGACAATATGCATACCAGTTCTCATCATTCATTATAGATTCCATGCTAATTGATCTTATTTAGAGAGGAAAATTAGTATTTAAACTTTCTGCCATAGGATATGTAATCAAACTTACAATAGTGTGCAGAGCTTCACACGGTTTGACTAAGATTCTCAAAGTTATTTGGTGACTTATAGGGCAGCTGTAAAAACAATATAAAGACTCTTTTTTAGAGAGAATTCATTTTGTCATTTATTATTGGAGACGAAAAAACATTTTAGGGTTGATAATATATTTTGCTATACTCACTAGAAAGATATAGGGCATAGAAATTTCTACAGTGTACATAATAGCCAACGATTTTCAGTATAACGTCTCATGTGCTGGGGTATCAACAGAATAGTGGATATTTGTTTCTCTTTTTTTCTTTTTCCCCTTCTTTCTACGAACAAACAATATAAGCAACTATATAAGCAAAATACCTCAGTGTGTTTAATATAGCGCATGCTGTCTTAACATGTAATAATGCACGTTCTAAGAAAGGAACTTACTAAGACTATAGATGTAATCACCAGCTACCAGTGTCTTTGGGTAGATCTTGATACAAGATGCCGCGTAAAAAGTACATTTTTTTCTTCCCTTTCTCCTTCTTCTTATGGATAACCCGTATATATAACTATGGAGGAAAAATATAACTCTAAATATCATATGTGGCAGGTTCTTTCCTAACATTAACATTGCAGATAGAATAGCAATGCTTATTTAAAACATACTAAAGTTGTCATATATCAAGCGAGTATCTATTATTATTTAAAACAGCTACTCTGGAGATGAAAAAAGTCAATTAAATGGTGTCTATGCATGAAGCATTTAAATTCTCCACGTAAGTATGCCGGTGTCAAAAACACTCGATAATATGTAATTCACTTACTTTGAATGTCTATAAATATGGCTCAATAGTATATTGCTTGGTTTAGTAATTAATCTTATTGTTGTTTTGATGGTACCACAATGCGTTCATAGGTATCTATAAGGAGAGAATTTAGAGATTATATAATTAACTTTCATGACGTCGAAATCTTCATGCATTTTATTACTAAACTACTCAGTGCTAACAGTATCTAGCCTCTATATACGACCGTACCTTGTTTCCTTGTTTATGGATGATGGAGATCTCGACCGGAGCTTCCATGTTGTTTAAACGCGAACCGCCATACTAAGAACGGTCCTTTTCTAGAGGCCTTTTATCTAAATTAGATAATTGTTGTACATTAGTTAATTGGATCGTAGGTGGCAGCCAATGTTTCTTCACAGGCGCCATCTTAGCTCGGTCAGGCGCGTTAAGAAAAACATAGAAAAAGGACTATCTCCCGATTGAAAGTAACTATACTTTTATCGTTAGTCAAAACAAATGCTCTTAATTATCATTTTTATAGGGATCATATTAGATTAATGCGAACATAACTAAGTTTAGATATGGCGGTAGATCAACTTCCGATCTTATAAATCTACTGCCTTTTTGTTTGTTATGTTGCATGCAAAGACATCAATAATATTTAGGCGGGCACCATCTTGGGAAGGAACAAGTGTTTATAAAGGACTACCTTCCTTTTGATGTGCTAAATGTTAAATTAAATTAATGAATTTCCAATAAAACCTGAGCGCCAACTGAAAAGGGATCAAAGTTTCTAAAACGGTCCATATTCTTTTTGATATCCTATGTAATTAAAATATATTAATAGCCTTATTATTTATTTAATGAACACCCAATATTATTTAAAAATGGGCGCCATCTTATAGACGAGAGGAGTCAATATCCAAAAAAGCAAACCTTTAGATGTCCTGCTGGACTAAATATGTTATTAGCCCTAAATATAATGTAACATAAGAGATCACTCCACAAGGGTTTATAATGAAGATACTATGTCCATATAGATATACTATTTCGGGCATAACTCCATGCATATTGATATGGGGGCAAGGAATGGTAAATTATTTGACCACTATTACATCTACAGAGAAGAAACAGAATTACTATATATACATATGTGGGATTATATTTTATGTAATAGCCTGTTGCCACGGTATCTCTAAATGTAAGCCCTTATTCACTGTATCCAGAGTAAAGATCCAAAAAACTTCAAGTTTTTTCCTAATCTTTTCTGGGCATTGACCATCTCTGATTGAAACTTTTTCTAGGATAAACCAACGAATATTTTCAGGAGTGTGGTTATTCTCTAGAGAGACCATAGCTGCAGCCAGTTTTTTCATTCTGATGGCTGATTTGTGTTCTGTCAATCTTGTATTAAGTGTGCGCGATGTTTTGCCCACATATCCTTTATTGCAAGGACAGATGAGCAAATAGACAATATTTTTGTCTTGCAGTTATTCATACTCCTTGGTATAATAGTTTGTCCATTAAACTGCCGTTCCTTAGTCTCTATCGCTAGGGGGCAGACTTTACACGTGCCACATTTAAAATTGCCTTCTATCGGGTTCATGCCATCAATACTTCGCTGCATTCGCTCTTTTTGTTGAGGCATACGCGATCGGACCACCAAATCTTTTAGATTTTTATTTTTACAATACGCAAAAAGTGGTTTCAATATTTGGGGCCTCATGTAGGTAAATAAAAATTACCGATTCTAAAATACCGAACCGTACCGAATCGGTATTTAAGAATCGGTAAGTTATATGTAGGTAAAAATTCGGTAATAATTACCGAATCGGTAACATTCGGTAATCAAGAATCGGAATTTACCGAATCGGTAAATACCGAATCGGTATTTACCGAATCGGGGAAAAAAATCACATGACTGGATGAAACAGCCAATCCTGTGCAACCACACCCCACCCAACCAGGAAGTGGCCACACCCAGGCAGGTGCACACAATTAACAGACTCTGGAGAGGCTTGGAGTGCAGAGGAGAGGCAGGGAGCCAGTGCCTGTTTGTGCAGCAAAAAAAACATCATGTCGACGCAGAGGACAGTGAGAGATGGAGGGGAAAGGAGGAGGAAGATGAAATTCAGCCCCAAGGAACTCCAGGTGCTGGTGGAGGAGGTGGTGAAGCAGCACCAGAATCTGTTTGGGAGGCAGTCCCTGCAAGTGCCTGAGGCTGAAAAGCGCAATATTTGGCTGGCCATCCAGGCGCAGGTCAATGCTGTGGGAGTGACCCACAGGGACATAGAGGTCCTCAAAAAGCGCTGGTATGACCTGAGGATTGTAACCAAGAGGAAGATGGGGGAAATCCAGAAGGAGGCCAGCCAGACTGGAGGTGGAACCAACAGGGCACCTGCCCTCACCGAACTTGAGGAGCTGGTGGGGGCCACAATCGAGAATGAGAGCGTCGTAGGCCTTGGGGATGCTGACAGCTCTGCCAGAGCCGCCACCCAACACGGTAAGACGAATGCACAGCAATGTAGCCACCCCTACCCCTATCCCACATCCCCCATTGTGAAATGAGTATCCCACTCCAGTCCATGTGTTAGTGCAGACAGGCAATGCATTCTGGGAGATGTAGTCAGGGAAACCCCAACCATGAAGTAAATGGCACAGGACAACAAGGCATGTTACACACATTAGCCAAAAGCAGGCAGAGGACAAATTTAGAGTGTAACATGATTTAATTGTGATGCTTGCAATGCAGCCCTTCAGGTACACTGAGCCGATGTTGCATTTCTGTCCACAGATGTGACATTGCGCAGGACAGGACATGCTGCAGGAGAGAGGGCACACCAGCCACACAGATCAGCTCTGGCCAGCACAAGTTCAGCCCAGGGAGCAGTGCCACAGGCAGCCGCACCACTAACACAGGCAGCCTCGCCTCAACCAGAGCCAGCCTCACCTCAACCAGAGCCAGCCTCACCTCAACCAGAGCCAGCATCACCTCACCCAGAGCCAGCATCGCCACTCATGTTTGAGTCACCGGCCACATCACCGCCTGCATGTGTGAGAATGAGGAGGCGTGCTGCCGCCAGGCTGCGAGCCTTAGACACCTCGTCTGACGACAGCAGGGGCCCTGATCAAATTACTATGCCCCAGGATGGGAGCCATGCCACTGTGCCCTACATCTCACAGGCAGAACAGACGGGTGCAAGAGGGCGCCGCGGGTCGCGTGTCCAGAGTCCACCAGCAAACATTGACAGCCATGGTGTCTTCTCGGGGCTCGAGGGCCAAATGTTAAAACAACAGTGCCTGCAAACAAAGGCAGTCATGTCAGTCCAGAGGCATATGCGGTGCATGAAATCTACATTAGTCAACATGGACAATAACATCAGCACAATGGCAGCGGGCATTCGGGACATGTCCCAGTCAATCCAGCAGTTGTGCAGCAAATTAGATGCTGACATAGATGCACGGCGCCGGGAACGGCAGAGGAGGGACACTAACACCAGGGCACTCAACCGTCTGGCAACTGCCACTTCTCTACTCTGCCGGCGCTCTGTGTCGATGCAGGAGGGCCTGACACACTGCTGCAGCGACGTGTCTCGGGGGATGGTGCAGGTGACAAGTGCACTAGAGGTGCTATTAACAAGTCAGGCGGCGACAACTGCTGCAGGGGATGCTGAGGAGAGCATCGACTCCAGCAGCAGGAGCAGCATCACACCCCCCGTCCCAGAAGCACGCAGGAGCAGCAGGCGGCGTGGGGTTGGCTGTAGTGAGGATGCTCAATCCGTGCCATCCCACACTGCAGCGCGTATGCGCAAACAATGATGCAGCCCTGCGTAGCCAATTCCCAATGGGTGACGTAACCCTGGGCTTACTCCTTGTAAATATGCTATGTTGCCAGATTGGCTTGATCTTGTTTTCATGGCGTAGTGCCGCATTAAAACTACGTCATGACATACCACAACTGGCTGTGTCCCCTTACTTACTCAGAAATAGTTGCATGTGATCTCTGCCCGTCTCTCTCTCCCATCTATTGCAGTTGGCACTCCAGCTGCGTTGCCCTCTGGCTGGCCTGACTCTTCCTCGTTGTCCTCAAAATCTGTTAGTTCCACCTCTGTTCCTCTCTTCGTGGCAAGGTTGTGCAGCATTGCACAAGTGGCAATGATCTTGCAGCAGTTGATCGGTGTGTACTGGCGTGCGCTTCCGCTCTTGTGGAGGCAGCGGAACCTGCTTTTCAGTAGTCCAAACGTGCGCTCCACCACATTGCGTGTAGATTTATGTGCCACGTTATATCGTCTCTCACTCTGGGTTGATGGGTGTAGGTAGGGAGTGAGGATGAATGACCGGCAGGCATATGCACTGTCGCCTAGGTGAGTAAAAGGGAACCATCAGTCACATGCCTCTATACACTATGATTTGCAGGTTTCATGGGGCGTCACTGTTACTTACCTAGCAGGTATCCCTCTCCAAATTCTCCGGCAATCAGTCGTGTGTAGATCCCACTGTTCTGGAAGATGTAAGAGTCGTGGGTGCTCCCAGGAAACTTCGCTACAATATCAGTGATGATGTTCCCTGCATCACAGATCACCTGCACATTGATGGAGTGGGTGGACTTTCTGTTCCTGTAGATGTGCTCAGTGTCAGCTGGTGGGCAGATTGGGATGTGTGTGCCATCAATACAGCCAATGACATGGGGGAACTGTGCCATGTGATAAAAGTCAGTTTTAGTTTTCTGCAGTTCAGCCTGTGTGTTTGGGAAGCTGATGTAGTGGTGCATTCTCTGCATCATGGCATCCAGGAACTTCCTGAAGAAACGGGACAGGCAACTCTGGGATACACCGCCCACCGCAGCTATCACCCCCTGGTAACTGCCAGATGCCAGTAGATGTAGGCTGCAGAGCACCTGCACATGTGGTGGTATGGCATGCGCCCTTCTTGTTGGCTGGTCCAGGAGTGGGTGCAGGTCCCTTATCAGGTCCATGATGGTTTGGGGGTGTAGCCTGTACCTTTCATGTATCTCTGCATCAGTCAGTTGGAAGAGTGTGATGCGCTGTCTGTAGATGCGTTCCTCCCGTCTCCATATCCTCAGACCTGCTGCCTGTAGACGTAGGCGCCTTGCAATGACATACAGAGCAGCCATGTTGTCCACGCTGTTGCATTTTGGGATTGCTTATATGGTCTGTTGATGGTTACCACCTGCTTTCAGTCAGTGTTAATTACCGACTCTTAATTACCGAATTTCATGGATCTCTTAATTACCGATTTTTCCTACATGTCATTTTCAGTTTTACCACTTCATATTTACCACTTCATATTTACCGATTCATATTTACCACTTCATATTTACCGAATCGGTAAATATGTATTCGGTAAATATGAATCGGTATTTTAGAATTCGGTAATTATGAATCGGTATTTACCGCTTCATATTTACCGAAAACTTGTTTTTGGCCTCCTACATCTCACTTGTATAAATACCGGTCGGTAACGGCATATTTACCGAAAATCAGCCGTTACCGACCAGTATTTGGCTACCTACATGAGGCCCTTGGTCATGTTTTGATTTGTTTACATTAAGCAAATGCCAATTTGAGCAAATAATTTGCCTAATTTGTTAGTTCATAAGAGAATGTCTTGTCACAAAAACTAATTTTTCTTCTGACCTTTGTTGTTTATCTTGTAAAAGATGTTGCCGATCAAAAAACCTCACGCGTTTGTATGACTCTCTAATTAGTCTATGAGGGTAACCTCGATCTTCAAACTTTTTCTTCATTTCTACCGCCCTCTTGTCATAATCCTCCAGCTTTGTACAATTCCGCCCCAAGCGTAAAAATTGGCTGAAGGGAATGCTATTTTTTTGGGTAGTAGGGTGGAAGCTATTGTAATGCAAGAGAGTATTGCGAGCAGTAGGTTTAATAAAAAGGTCTACAAATAATTGACCACATTCATGCTTTATTAAGATGTCCAAAAACTCCATCTCAGTATTGCTAATATGAGGTGTGAATTTTAGACTGATGTCACATAAATTGAGCCATGCAATAAATTCAATTAGAATATCTTCATTATCATCCCATATAAACACAATGTCGTCTATATATCGTGACCAGTGGAATATAGACTCAAACAATGGGGCCACCTCATTAAAAATGAATTGTTGCTCAAAATGGGCTACATAGATGTTCGCTATGGTTGGGGCGCAAGATGCGCCCATACTGACTTCTTTGATTTGTTTGTACAATACTCCTCGAAATTCAAACACATTGTCCTCAAGGATAATGCGCAAGCATTCAATGATGAAGGTGGTATTACATTCAATGTTCTGTAGGTCTATAAACCATTTTGTTGCTGCAATGGCTCCTTCACAAGGTATATTTGAATATAGACTCTCAACATCTAGTGTAACTAGCCATTGTCTGTTCGCATTAAATGGTATCCCTTCCACTAGATTAATAATGTGGCGTGTATCCTGAATATAGCCTGGAATTCATTTTATGTATGGGCGTAGAATGGCATCAAGATACTTAGATATTGGTTCCGTAACAGAGCCTATAGTTCTAACTATTGGTCTGAAGGGGGGATCTGTTTCATTTTTATGAACTTTTGGTATACCATATAAGCTAGCTAACCTCGGAGACTCCACATTCATATATTCAAGGGGCATATCAGCAACACCCGGCGATAATTATCGCTCAGCGCTCTTAGCGTGAGGATAATTATCGCCGGGTAACGTGGATTTGTATCGCTGAGATAGCGTGCTATTAGCAACGCTTATCTCCTCAGCGATAAAAATCCTCACGCTAACTGCCTAACGTGAGATTATCGCTGGATAATCTCACGCAATGTGGCGTTAGCTTGCTGATAGGTTCTCACAAACTTAGCCATGATATCCACCTTCCATAGGATATCATGGCTAAGTCAGTCCTGAAGCAGGCGTAAGGAAAGAAGCGATAACAGGGGTTATCGCTACTTTTCCTGACGCTATGCTTCATAGTGTGGGGCTTGATGATAGGAGAAATGTCGCTGAGCAACATTTCTCCTGTCATGTTAGGTCAGGAACGCCCACTTTGCATCTCATTAGAGATACAAAGCTGGGCGTAAAGAATCCCCACGCTAAAGCAAGGTTTCACGCGTTAGCGTGGCCTTGCTAATTAGGCGATAAAATTATTGCCGCTTTTCGGCCGAAAACGGCCGCAAAAGCGGAGATAATTTTGTATCGCCTGCTTGTAAATATGCCCCCAAATTCTTTATTACAGATAGATCCATCACGTAAAGCCTTAGTGGTGAGTCTAAGTATTTTATTTTTGATCTTTTCCGTGGGATTTCTGGTTATTCTGATATAGAATGTGTCGTCACTTAACATTTCCTCAATTTAAATGTAAATCATGGTATCCAGTATAGCTATTCCACCACCTTTATCACAGCTTTTTATTATAACGTCGCTGGTACATTTGAGTGTTTTTAGAGCTTTGTGTTCATCATTTGAAATATTGAACGGTGTTTTAGGTACGTATTTTGTAGCAGTTGTTAATTTATTAAGTACTACCTGTTCATATATTTTAATTTCTGGTGCAACTTGCTCCAAACTTGGCGTGAAAATGGATTTAGGTGCCAGCCCAGATCTATTCATCTCCAAAGAGACATTCTCTATATTGGCAAAATAATCAAATTTTTCTGAAAAATGACAATAAGTCATTGAACCATTCAAATGTGTTTAGTCCTGAATGCGGTACATAAGATAGCCCTTTAGACAGGAGTGAATACATTGAATCATTTGGTCTTGGTGTACTTAAATTAAAAATAGGTATGGTCTTCATTGTCTCCAATATCGAGCATTCCGGGTTTCCGGATATTGGTTCTGGTTCGATGGTTGATGACCCTGGAGCTGCGTCTGATATTGGGCATGAGGCTGATACTGTTGTCGTGGTTGGTATTGAGGTTGGTATTGTGGCTGATATTGCAGTCGCCAGTTTCCTCTGCTCTGATTGCGCCTCCCTAAAAAAGGGCGATATCCTTGATTATGGCGCGTGTATCTATTGCCTCTGTTTTCAAATGTGGGCATTGTGCCATCACTATCAGAGTCAGAGGTGTCAGAGAACATAGTCACCTTTTTATTATTAAAAGGTCTGGAACTATATTGATAAAAGGCATTATCTTGTCCCAGAGATTCAGATTGTGTATAGTAACCATCTACAAGAAAGGGGTATACAGGCTCTTTGTTACTATCACTATCGTCAGACGTGGCCACTACCAGGGTGGTGGACAAAGGGACTGGAGCTGGACTGTAAGTCTGTGCCTGTTGCAGGGCAGACGTCACTGTTAATGACAAAGCCTGGACTGTCGGGTGCAGCCCACCCATGTCAGAATGTATGCCCTCCATGAAAGCAACCACCTGGGCCAATTTCTTGTCGTGGTCAATGAAGGAATTGAGGAGAGCTGTCTGGCCTACACACAGCTGGCGCAAAAGGTCCACAGACTCAGCACTGATGGCAGCAGAGGGGACAGGGGCAGCGGTGCCAGGGGTGAAGGACACTCTTCCCCTCTTACTGAGGCGGAAACGGGCAGCACCAGAGGAAGTGGCTGGGAGGGTGGGCAATGGCCGCTGTGTGGTGGAAGTCGATGCAGAGTCCCAGTTCTCTGTGCCCTCCAACATGGATGCATCCCCGCTGGCATCGGATGATGTGGTGCTTTGCGTCTCAGGCTGGGACTCCTCCAGCAGACTCCTGTCCCCCTCTGAGGCGCTGGTGACATCTGTGTCACTGGGCTACTGGGCAGCTGTGATGCTAGTTTCACAACCACTGGTGCTCGTCTCCTGTCCCTCCGTAACCACAGGTGATGCTGCATGGGAGAGAGAGAGGTAGGGTCAGGTCAGTGGCAGCAACAGAACAAACATATGCAAGCAATGCATGACAAACGTTGACCAAATCTACATGTTGCACACCATCCTGTGCAATCACATCCTGCAAACTCACTACATAGACTCAAGCAGTGTGTGGAAACTAAATACTCAGGCAGGAGTGAGCCATGTGATGACCACACAGCACAACACCCTGCTTGTGGCTCTGTTCAAACAGACACACAACTAGTTCTGAGCACACCTAAGGACAGGATGGGGGCACACTACTTGTTGCCAATGACAGAAATGGATGGAACAGGAGGAGACAACACAGACCCAGACTACGACATGAAAGTCCACAATGGACATTAGCCGATGCCACCCACCATGTTGTACCTTGGGGACAATATAATGCTGCACACTGCTGTAAGATGTGCAAGCCTCCCTAATATGGGTGCATGCAATGGACGCATTGGTGTATGCACAGTCAGATTGGCCACACTGTCGTTCCCTCCCATGGGATTCCCAAGACTACACCAATGCAAAAGAAACATGAAGCGCACAACTCAGAATGTAGTGTGAAGACACAGCATCCAAATCACCTTTGTAAGTACAGGTAGAGCAAATGCATGCCACAGGCACCCAGACCAGCAGCCACTTACATGCCACAGCATCACACTACCAACGTCACAGAGGCCAGTGCTGGCACAGGCTCTGTACACATGCAGCCACTCCCAGCCAAATTCATACTCCCCAAATACTCACCCCTGGCTTGCTGCTGATGCTCCTTCAAACGTGCATACAGCTCAGGCTGTCTCACTGCCAAGATGCGCCCCATTAGTGGTGTCATACTGCGCCATGCCAGACGCCCAGTGCGAGGAAGCAGCCCCAAGGTCATCTCTGCCACATTCTTTGCCAGCCGGCTAATGTTGTCCCATTTCTTGTGGCAATGGGTGCACCGTAGGTTTGAGACCCGCAGGTCTCGCACCTTCACTACAATGGCCCTCCAAACGGCCTTACGCTGGTGTACCTTGAGCTACAGGCATGGGAGACAAGAGTGGGAAATGATCAGTGACAAAGTGCCATGTACCGACATCTATCAGTATAGCAGCAAGATACAAAATCATCACATTTCCAATGAAATTGGCAATCAGAGACTATAGTACAGCTCACATGGGACACCTGCATGGGAAAAGCTGATGTTAAAGCATGCAGGTGTGAGGGGGAACACAATCCCTGCACATCTCACGCACATTCCGAATGCCAGCACTGAAACACCCATGTAGCCTGCCCTCACTCCAGTCCATTTTTGGCTTGAGCAACACATACATCACATGTCAACGTGTGTTTGGGGGTGGACTCACTGTGGCCAAGACTGCACAGTCAGCAATGTCCCTGTCCTGTGAATAGTTGAATGTGTCATGGTGGTCACATTGAGGGACATGATCACACAAATACAAAATGCCATTCACTAGGGCAGTTGTGTGCAAAATACAGTGCTGAGATTGCCCATAGCTGGAGTGCAATGTGAAAAGACTGATGTCATATTCATACTAATGTAATTTGAGTGAGGTGTCCTTGTCTTTGTAGGCGGGGACTGTGCAGGCCAGCTGGGCTCAAACTGAGAAGGACTACAGGGGCACACACAGCCATCCAGCCAAGCAATCACTGTCCTGACTACAGCATGAACAACCTTTTGTGTCACTGTATGGCTGACAAAACAACACAGGTCACTCATACATACATGTGCAGGGAGGGAAAGCTGTGGCATTGGGTACACACACCCTCCCACTGGAGACAGCATGTCAGGCAGTGCATGACACTACCCCACACTCCCAGGCACCAACTGCATCAGTCCAACTACATGTGCCCCCCCCTGCCCTAACCCACCACTGTTGAAGACTTACCATGACATTTGGCGCATTATATAGCCTTGGGTACTGTGTGAGCACCTCGTCCACCAGGACCTCCAGCTCCTTGATCATGAACGGACTGGCACGGATCGTCTCTGTCCTTGCTATCACTGTGGACGTGAGACAACACCAGCGGAATTGGGTGGTGAGGGTTCTCAGCCAGCAGTCCCTGGAGGCAGCAGCAGGTGAGGGGTCTGAGGCAGCAGTCCCTGGAGGCAGCAGCAGGTGAGGGGTCTCAGGCAGCAGACCCTGGAAGCGGCAGCAGGTGAGGGGTCTCAGGCAGCAGTCCCTGGAGGCAGCAGGTGAGGGGTCTCTGGCTGCAGGCTCTGACAGCAGTGGAAATGTGAGGCTCACTCCCACACATATATAGCCCCCTGGGGGCGTTTCAAAGGTGCCAAGCTGCAGCAATTGGTGGTCCAGGTCTCAAATTCATCCAATGACCGCCTCTGCGGTCGGGGAGCATGCCTACCGCGATCTTCAAAATTGCATCATGCCACCGCAATCATGGCTCCCATTGGGTGTAAGGGCATGCTCCATGTAAGTGACACAACGCAGGGGCCCGGGTGCGTTACCGAGGTTTCAGTGGCGGAGCATGCCAACCGCCATTTCCTCATGTCTCCATGCCTCTCACTACCGCACTTGTGTGAATGGCGATGCTGGTGAAACACCGCCGGGGCCAGGCGGTAGCTACCGTAATTTGGGTGCCATACATTGACACGAGGCTCTGCCATTCAGGTAGCGGAGCATGCCAACCGCCATTTCCCCATGTCTCCATGCCTCTTACTACCACACTTGTGTGAATGGGGGTGCTGGTGACACACCGCCGGGGCCAGGCGGTAGCTACCGTGATTTGGGTGCCATATATTGACACAAGGCTCCGCCATTCAGGCGGCAGAGCATGCCAACTGCCATTTCCCCATGTCTCCATGCCTCTCATTACCGCACTTGTGTGAATGGAGGTGATGTTGACACACCGCCAGGCCAGGTGGTAGCTACCGCGATTTGCGTGCCATACAATGGCGATGGCCATCTGTCAAACATCAACAGTGCACAGTGCCAACATGTTCAATGACACATCACTGTGCACACAATGCCAATGCTCAATTTACTCCACTGATGGCTACACATGCCATGTTTGTGTGTGTGTAACATAGATTTGCCTGTACCCACTCACATGTCACTTATGGATTTGATCTTGGTGTAGGCAGGACAGTGTTGTTCTGGACTGTACAATATGTACACATGTCAATGTGTTGAGGTCCAGTGACAATCACAGCGATGCTCTTCTCAGTGAATGAGGATCTATTTAGCATTGCCTCTCATGTCTGCTCATGAACACATTCGTCATTCCAGCGCCGACTGTGGTCATTGTGTGATGGATGTGTGCCAGGTTGTAATGACGCATTAAGGTGTGACAGGTACAGCAGCTAGGTATGAGACAGTGGGTTTGATTAGTTACACATATGCTGGATGCTATACTCCCAGGCGTGCCCATGTGAACTGTGGCCATATCCCAATGTGCATTCACATTGACAAAGGTGCTGTTTGAGGTACTTGTCTTGTGTAAGTTGACACGTGTGCCCTTTGTGTAGCTGAAGGTGTCACTCCATGTAAGCTGGTCTGTTAGTCACTATAGATGTCAGTCATTGTTGTTGTTGTGTCATCCAGAACGTGATATGCTGTGCACATCTCATGATGTATTGCATTGACATGTGTCCACTATCATCTCAAATAGGAGGAGGCCAAATTTGACTCATCACTTGACGGTGCTGGAGGACATGGAGGATGTTGCTATCATAGGGAAATGCTGCCTGGACAGAGCCAGCCTGAAAACCCTTTGTGATCTGCTGGAGCCCCACCTGCAGCCCCGCAGGGCATATCCAACAGCTTTCACCCCTACTTATAAGGTGATGGCAGCCCTGCATTTTATTGCCACTGGATCGTTCCAGGAGACTGTGGCCAGCGCTGGTGGGATGTCACAACCGATGTTCAGCATGGTGCTGCGTGATGTACTGTCCGCAATGATGCTATACAAGGACAGATACATCCATTTCCCCAGGGGTGCTGAATTGCCAGCTGTGAAGGGAGACTTCTATCCCCTTGGACACATCCCCAATGTTGTTGGGGCCATTGATTGCACCCATGTCGGTCTTGTGCCACCACAGGCAAGTGAGCACATTTAACGCAATCGCAAGCATTACCACTCCATCAATGTGCAGGTGGTGTGTCTTCCAGATATGACCATCTCGCACATGTGTGCCAAATTCCTAGGCTCGGCCCATGACTCCTAAATCCTGCGGAACAGCATAGTACCCCAGCTGATCGCTAATCTTCTTCCCGAGCGTGCATGAATTGCGGGTGAGTATGCCTAGTCCTGTGGCGTGCTGTGTGAGTGACCTGCTGCCCTGAGCCTCTGCGACATTGCAATGTCTATTTGTTTTTGTCATACCTAGTTGTCTCTGCATATCCCAACCGTCCCTGGTTGCTGAGCCCACTGCGGGATCCCAGGTCCCCGGTTGAAGTCCGCTACAATGAGGCCCATGGGAGGACACGTTGTGTGGTGGAGCGTACTTTTGGTCTGCTCAAGTCACGTTTCCGCTGCCTGGACAAGAAGGGAGGTGCACTGGCATACTCGCCCAGGAAGGTGTGTCAGATTGTTGGGGCATGCTGCATGCTCCACAACCTAGCCATTCACAATGAGATTCCCTTGCTCCTGGATGATGTTGAGGACCCAAGGCCCCAGCCTGCAGACCAAGCTGTGTCCAGTGATGAGGACAGTGGAGAGGAGGAAGGTGTTGACCTGCGTAAACAGCTTATCACCCGCTACTTCACTTGACAGTGGTTGTCAATGTGCAACATACCCATTGTCTGCTGATATTGCTGTTGTCGTGAAGGGTCATGTGAGAATTGTAGCATTAGCCAGTTGTAGACTCAGTGGTGATTGGAAATTTTTCTGGGACATGTCATTTGGGAACATCAACAGGACGTGTATGTTGACACGTGTTGGCCATTGTGACATGTGCATGTTGGGTTATCCTGATGGTAGGGGTTGTGTGATATCTGTGATGCTACACCCAGACCAGTGACAGTTGTTCTGTTGCGTTTCCATAGGTGCCTTTGACTTATCCTTGCCTAAATACAGCCTATGCTCCTGGTATATTGTGATCATGTTGAAGACTGTACATCCTGCAATAAAGACGGAGCAGACACGCCAACATGTGTGTGAGGATATTTTATTTACAATGGTGAGATGCGAGGGGGGTGTACATTTCCATTGGGGGGTGGGGTGGAGCAGATAGTTGACAGTTGTGGTAGATGAGATAGTCAAGTAGTCACCACATTGCTGTGGTGATCCAGTCCAACAGACAGATGCCATTCACAAGGCAGTGTGGGGAAGGACAGTCCAAAAAGTCGATGCAGTGGTGGAGAGGGTTGCCATAATGGCTGGCTCTATGACTGGCGTCTGGCAGGTGCTTGGCCTCCAGATACTCCCAGGGTCTTCTTAGGACGGCCCCTATTTCGTTTGGCTGGGGGGGCCCTGCTGCAGGGCCAGTGGGGTCTGAGGACTCACCCCTCTCTGTGGGCGCAGAGGAGGATGGTGAACTGTCATTGTGAGGCCCACCAGAGGGAGGTGTTGTCTGTGGTGCATGCCTGTCCCTCAGTACCGCCACTTGCTGGCCCAAGAGGTCCATGATTTGTCCCATGCGGGTGTCGATGGACCTCATCAGCAGGATGAGCTCATGCAACAGTTCATCCGACCGGCCTGTTCATCCCTGGGCCTGTTCGTATGCACCCAGGACTCTGGTGATGTGTTCCAGGGAGTGGATCCCAGCCTCCTGGTGTCCCTGGGTGACCTTGCCCCTCCTACCTGCCATGCTGCCACGGACCTGTTGCCTAACCACTGTGGGCACCCGCATCCTCTCCCTGCCCTCCTCCGTCGGTGGTGTGTGCTGGTCATCCTCTGGGACAGGGAGGGTGTTGCAGGCAGCACTGGTGGTGGTGGTGGTGGCCGCACGGGCCGTGACAGCAGGGGTCTACTGTGGAGTTGTTGTTGGCACAAATGTGGTGGGGGGACGATGGGTTCCTGGAACCTGTTGCTCCCTGGCACACCAGATGGGCCGGCCTCAAGCTCATCCTCCAAGGAATCCTGGGAGTCAACATCAGAGAGTCCTTGTACCGGGGGTGGAGACTGGCTCTGCAGGTTTCTGGTGTTGTCCTCTGCAGTGAGTTCTTGGTCACCTGTGGGTCAGATGTGAAATGGTCATTGCAGTGCACCCGGCAAGCTTTGTGTTAGCTGTGTGTCATTCACTTTTTGTACACTGCACAATTGACATATCATCACATTGTTGACTATGTGCAGTACTGTGCTTCCTGACATGATACAGTGGTACAGGCATTACTTGTCCATGGTGTGAGGTGTCAAGGCATACCATGCGACCCGTGCACAATTGAGGTTTACAGGGACTTGTTGCCATCTAGGGCCTGGCACACAACATGTGTTTAATTGAGAACTCATTGTTTATTTGTCTGACCTAGCAGATGTCACATCTGGCCATGGACTGGCCATTGTCATCTCCTGCATCCCTTTGTCCTGTCATGTGCATATCTTGATTTGTACCACCACACATGCTTTCTTATTTTTCGAATGGTCCTTATTGCACTTGCCCCATGGCGATGAACATGTAACTAGGTGCTGTGCATGGTTGTGCCCTGACTTTCTGCTACTTGTGCATTGGTGTGTCACACTTTGGTGGCTGTGATAGTTTCCTTAGCTTATCTGTGTGCACACTGTGCTTGGCAATGAGGTACATATGTCTCTCTGTGCAAAGAGAGGGCTGGTGTTTTCATATGGCACCATTTAATTTTAGAAAAATGGGTGGGTGCACGTACTGGCTACTTACCTGTAAGTTTGTTTGGTGTACTGCAATGGCTTCCAACTGCTCCTGGGTGGGGGAGTGCTCCTCAGGTGTGGGACAGAGGGAATGTTGGGAGTAGTGGTGCAGGCCTCCCACCCAGAAACACCATCCCAGGGAAGATGGCTACTTACCTGTAAGTTTGTTTGGTGTACTGCAATGGCTTCCAACTTCTTCTGGGTGGGGTGGGGGGAGAGATCCATCTTGGTAGGCTGTGGGACAGGGGGTATGGTGGGAGTAGTGGTGCAGCCCCCCAAACAGCCTCATTGTGAAGATGGCTACCTACCTGTGAGTTTGATGTGGGTTGTGTAATGGCTGACACATGCTTCTGGGTGGGGGGTAGGGATCCTTCTTGATAGGCTGTGGGACAGGGTTTATGGTGGGAGTAGTGGTGCAGACCCCCCAAACAGCCTCATTCTGAAGATGATCTGGGGTTCTCTAGTTGGCAGAGGTAGGTACCACTGTCCAAATAGGGACCCTTACTTCTAGTCAGGGTAAGGGGGATACACTCTTTAGATAGCCCCTGCTCACCCCCTTGGTAGCTTGGCACGAGCGGACAGGCTTATCAAAGGCAATGTGTAAAGTATTTGTACCAACACTCACAGTAACACAGTGAAAACACCACAAATGGACTCCACACCAGTGTAGATAAATAAAGTACTTTTATATAAACTACACAAGACCAAAACAACAAAAATCCAACATACACAGTTCAAGAATATGGTTTCAAAAGAGTTCTTAGCTTAGCGACAAAATAATCCACATTAGCGTCGATTTTATCCAACAGTACCTGGTGATGCGATAAAAGTTCCTAGCGGCGCTCAGGCATCGAAAAACAAGCAACAGCGTCAGTCCTGAGACCCTGGGGAGGCGATGCAACAACCCCGCTGCACGCAGCGGGCGTGTGCGACGAATCCGGTCTGTATGGGAAGTGTGGCGATACTTTTATGTATTCCAAGGCGTACCTTCGCTGGTAGAAATTTGCTCGCAAAGGCACGATGCGACGAAATACAGCCCGCTAATGAGCTGTGCGCCGATCTTCGATGGCTCTGTGACGATGTTCGCAGCGACGAAATGCGACCCGCTAACAAGCGGTGCGACGATCTCACTCAGCGGCGGCAGGCTCTGCGACAATACTCGCAGCAACGGGAATCTTCCTGCTCCGGGGGCGATGCACTCCGAAGATGAACGTGGCGTTGACGTTGCAGTGGCGACAGGCGCTGCGACGATCTTCACGGCGACGGAAATTTTCTTGCTAAGCCAGCGGTGCGTGAAAAAGTTGCAGATCTTTTACTTCTTTTCTTTTGTTCAGCCTACCAACAGCATGCACAACTTCCAGAGGCCCCACAATTGGATCAAGCACTCGAGGAAGGGCACAACTCACACAGCAGAGTTCAGGGGCAAGCTGGGGGTGAAGTCCTTTTGTTCCTGGGACTTCTTAACAGGAGGCCAGCTCTACTCAGGCCCTTGGAGATTCCTTCAAGCCAGGGGACACAGCACACAGCAAAGTCCTTCCCCTCTCCTTGGCATCAAAGCAACTGCAGGTCAGCCTTACAGCAGGTCAGTCCTTCCTCTTCAGTCTTCCAGCTTTCTCCTTGGCAGAGGTTCCTTCTTGATTCCAGGATGATCTAATTTCTTGGGATCAGGGTCCCAATATTTATACCCCCAAATCCTTGTCCTCTGAGGGCAGAGGGGCCTTTGCCCAGTCCAAACTAGTTCTGGAGCACTCTGTTTACATGACTCCTTCTTTTCTTTCACAGTGCAGGGCAGAAACATCAGACGCCCCACAGGAGGTGGAGCCAGCATTGTGGAGGGAAAGCACAGCCCTGGAGCACTTTGTTGACATGATTCCTTCTCTCCTTTCACAGTGCAGGTCAGAGACATCAGACGCACCACAGGGGGTGGAGCCAGCACTGTGGGGGGCAGGCACTGTAGTATTCAGGTCTCAGGTGCAAATCCTCCCACCCATCTACATGGAGATCTCTCTATTCAGCCCTGTGCTGACTCACCCTGTCTCCGGGAATTCCCCAGCCCCCTGGAATTCCCCAACCCCTGTCACTCAAACTCCAGACAAGAAATACACAACCTAGCAGAGGCAGGTTTGAATGGTTAGACAAGAAAATACCTACTTTCTAAAAGTGGTATTTTCCAACACAGAATGTTAAAACCAACTTCACTAAAAGATATTTTTTATCATTCTGAGTTCAGGCATACTAAACTTTAATTTTCTATCTTGCTCCTATGGGAAGATATGCAGGTAAACATTATACTCAGCATTCTCCATTATAGCCAATGGGCAAGATAGCCTTTCAATATTGAAAAACGAAAATGGCTGTAATTCACCACCAGAGCATGTCACCTACACCAGTACATGCTCTATCTTTCACATACACTGCACCTTGCCCAGGGGTGTCCAATGTGTACAGAAAGGGAAGGGTTAGGCCTGGCCAGTTTGGACACTGGTCAGGTCAGCATGGCAGTGAGCAACTGCAGCCAGGCACTGCGGTGGCAGGCCTGTGACACCATTTTAGGGCTACTCCTGTGGGTGGCACAATCAGTGCTGCAGGCCCACTAGTAGCATTTGAATCACCAGCCCTGGAACACTCAGTGCACCTTACTAGGGGCTAACAGGTGAAACAAATATACCAATCATGGATAACCAATCAATATAACAATTTACCTAGGGAGCACTTGCACTTTGACACCGATCAGAAGTGGCAAAGTGCCCAAAGCATCTAAATCAGCAAAAACGAAATCCAGCACAGCGTCAAAAATACAGGAGGTAGCGGCAAAAAGTCAGGGGAAACCACGCCAAAGATGCCAGGTCTATCACGTGTCCCCTCCAGCTGAAAGTGGGGAGAACTAAGGCGGAAAAACCTGGACAGACTATCAGCATTGGTGTGTTCTGTACCGGTCCATTCCCTGTAGGGAGATGGACCACCTCAACAGTTTTGGGTTCTCACCCCTCATCTGCATTAACCATCTGAGGGGCCTGTGGTCTGTCTGAACCCAGAAGTGAGTCCCAAACAAGTAGGGCCTCAGCTTCTTCAGAGCCCAGACCACAGCAAAAGCTTCCCTTTCAATCGCACTCCACCTCTGTTCCCTGGGAAGTAGCCTCCTACTAATGAAAGCTACAGGTTGGTCCAAGCCCTCGTCGTTGATCTGTGAGAGTACCGCTCCCACACCATGCTCTGAAGTGTCTGCCTGCACTACAAACTCACTGGAGAAATCAGGCGCCTTGATCACCGGTTCCATGCACATGGCAGTCTTCAGGGCATCAAAAGCACTTTGACAGGCATCGGTCCAATTCACTCTCCTGGGCTGCTTCCTTGAAGTCAACTCTGTCAAGGGGGCAACAATGGTGCCATATCCCTTGACAAATCGGCGATAATTCCTGGTGAGTCCTAGGAAGGCTCTCACCTCTGTCTGGGTCTTGGGGGGCTCCCAAGCCAGAATGGTATCAATCTTCGCTTGGAGGGGCGCCACCTGGCCGCTCCCTACCTGGTGTCTCAAGTACACCACCGAACCCTGCCCTATCTGGCACTTACTGGCCTTGATAGTGAGGCCTGCCCTTTGCAGAACCTTCAACACTTCACAGAGGTGGTGCAAGTGTTCCTCCCACGTGGAGCTGAACACAGCAATGTCATCCAGGTATGCGGCGCTGAATTCCTCCAGCCCGGACAGTACCTGGTTGACCAGTCTCTGGAATGTGGCAGGGGCGTTCTTCAACCCAAAGGGCATAACTCAGAACTGGAAGTGCCCCTCTGGCATTGAAAATGCAGGCCTCTCCTTGGCCCCCTCAGTTAAGGCAATCTGCCAGTACCCAGATGTTAAATCTAAGGTACTGATGTACTGGGCAGCTCCCAACCGATCCACGAGCTCATCAGCACTGGGGATGGGGTGCACGTCAGTCTTGGTGACCGTATTGAGCCCACGGTAGTCCACACAAAACCGGAGTTTTGGGGTGGCACCTGGCGCAGCAGCATTTGGAACTAAGACCACTGGGTTAGCCCAGGGGCTGCTGGAGGGCTCAATTACCCCTAGCGCCAACATCTTGGAAACCTCTTCCTTAATGCTGGTCCTGACCTTGTCAGCTACCCTGTAGAATTTCTGCTTTACAGGTAGACTATCTCCAGGGTCCACATCATGGACGCAACAGTTGGTGACACCTGGGGTCAGGAAGAACAGGGAGGGAAACAGACCCAACACCTGGCGAGAGTCCCTCTGCTGTTCTAGGATCAGGGTGGGCGAGAGGACCACACCATCCACTGACCCATCTTGCTCCTTGGCTGCCAGGAGGTCAGGAAGAGGGTCACTGTCCTCTTCCATTCCAGCATCTGTAGCCAGGAGCATGGTTACATCAGACCTCTCGAAGTGGGGTTTGAGGCGGTTCACATGTAAGACCATCAGGGGCTGCCTGGGAGTCTGCAAGTTAACCAGGTAGGTTACTTTGCTCTTGTGCTCTACCACCTCAAATGGCCCAGTCCACTTGTCCTTGAGCGCACAAGGCTTCACTGGCACCCTTACCTACACTTTCTGCCCAGGTTGAAATTCGACCAGAGTGGCATTCTGGTCGTACCATCTTTTAATTTCTTCCTGGCTGGCTTCTAGGTTCCCTTGGGCGAGCTTCCTGAAGTGCAGTGTCTGGTTGCGGAAGGCCAGCATATAGCTGAACACATCCTGGGGGGTTCTCCCGGGGGATTTCTCCCACCCCTCCTTCACCAGAGTGAGAGTTCCTCTAACAGGGTGGCCATACAGAAGCTCAAAGGGACTGAACCGTAAGGACTTCTGAGGCACCTCCCTGTAGGCAAACAACAGGCATGGTAAGAAGACATCCCACTTCCGTCTCATGGGCTCCGCAAGGCCAATAATCATACCTTTCAGGGATCGGGTAAACCTTTCAACCAACCCATTTCCTTGAGTGTGGTAAGGAGTGGTGAACTTGTAAGTTACTCCACACTCCTCCCACAGAGACTTCATGTACCTAGAGATGAAATTGGTATCCCGGTCGGAGACCACCTCTCTGGGGAACCCCACACGGGAAAAGATCACCGTCAATGCACGGCCCACCATGGGTGCTGTGATTGTCCTGAGATGGACTGCTTCCGGGTACAGGGTGGCGTGGTCCACCAATATCAGGATGAACCTGTTGCCTAAGGCTGTCTTGGGGTCCAGTGGCCCCACAATATCGATGCCCACCTGCTCAAAAGGGGTGCTCACCACAGGAAAGTGTTGGAGGCATGCCTTGCACTTCCCTCCACTCTTCCCACTTGCCTGACAAGTCTGGCAAGTCCTACAGAATGTCCCAATGTGCTTCATCATCTGGGGCCAGAAGAAGTGGGTGACAAGCCTTTGGAAGGTCTTGTCTTGTCCCAGATGTCCTGCGAGAGGCACGTCATGAGTCACACCCAGTAGGAAGTCCCTGAAGCACTCGGATACCACCAGCACACGGGCTGCACCGGGCTCAGTGAACTTAGGCTCACTATAAAGCAACCCATCCTCCCAGTAAATGAGATGATCCCTGGCCGATCCACCTGCTGCCTGGTCTGCAGCCTGCTGCCACATACCAATGAGGGAAGGACATTCCTTCTGCGCCCTGTAGAACTCCTCCCCGGAGGGGCCACCCTCTTGCTGCCAATGGGTCAGCTCATGTAGGTCCCCCAGTTCGGCCACCTGTTCCCCTGTAGGTTCCAGGGCATCCCCCTCAGGTTCTGCTCCTTCCTGGACCATGGGAACGGTGGGGGCTGGTTTCCCATGCCCTCTGCTCCTTCTCCTCTGTGCAGGTACCTGGGCCACTGTTTCAGGTTCCAGGTCTGCTGAATCACCCCTACTGGCTGCCATAGACCACGTGGTCACACAGATCCACTCAGGCAAACCCAACAACTCCATGTGAGCCTGGCGTTCTACCTCCTTCCATAGGGAACTCTCCAGGTCATTACCTAGCAGACAGTCTACAGGCATGGATGGACTCACAACAAACTTCAAGAGACCTGAGACCCCCCTCCACTCAAAGGGAACCTGCGCCACTTTACAGAGGCGCACTGAGTTGTCAGCTGCAACTACTGGTTGAAGTACATTGGGAATGACCTGCTCTTCAGACACCCACTGACACCTCACAGATGTCACGCTGGCTCCTGTGTCTCTCAGAGCCTCCACCCTCCTCCCATTGATGGTCACCCACTGCCAGTATTTCTTAGTGTTATCGGGCAGGTAGGTTTACGGGACCATCTCTTGGTCTCCTAAAGAGACAAGGGTCATAACTGCTGGTCCCTCCCCTTCTCTAGAAATTAAATCCTCCCCCAAAGCTACACTCAATAAACCAGGTTTAGGAGCACCAGTGGGTGCTGGAGTTTTCTTGGGGCAGCTAGGGGCAATGTGCCCCACCTCTTTGCAGTGATAGCAGGTAGGTGGGCCCCTGGGGATCCCGCCTGCCCCAGGGTACCGGGTCGGTTTGGGCTTGGAGGGTAGGGACTCCTTTCCCTGGGAACTGTTTTGGGCCCCTTGAGAGAACTCCTTTTGGTTACCCTTGTCCCCCCCACTCTTTTCCTGGGGACCCTGACCACCTTTGGCTGTGGTACCCACAATTCCTCTGTGGACCCTGGTACTGGTCCAGTGGTCCGCCTCCTTAGCAAGCTCAATGGGGTCCGTCAGTTTGCTGTCTAAAAGATGCTGGCGCAGCTCTGGAACACATAGACTACTCAAGTGCTCCCAACTAATTCCCAACTAATTAAATGCAACAACCCCTTGTAATCAGTTATAATAATAATATATCTTTATTCGGTTATATAAAAACAGTTATAACCATAAAAGCAAGTACAAAGAACATATCACCCACAATATAGTCAATACATACAATTATTTAGAGCAGCAGGGATTATTTCAGCCAAGATTTGTTCTATGATTATAAATACATTTTAGAAAAGTGGCCACGGTTTTTGTAATCAATATGGTATTCAAAAATTGTAGGTGCAGCATAGCAGGACGACATCTTCTAAAACCAAGAGTTCTTAACAGTGGAGTTAACCATAAATTGCGATGGTCAGCATAAAACTTACAGAACAAAACAGTGTGCATTGTTGTTTGTTCTGAAATTTCATCACAAGGGCATACCACTGAAGCCTTTTTCCAAGAATTATGTATGGGAAAGGCTACGAGCCTGTGAAATACATTCAATCTGAAACGTATCAGCAGAAAGCGCTCAAATCGAGACTCAACATAGGTCAAGTATGGTTCAATATTCAGAGTGGTCGCAACAATCAAGGAGTGTTGAACAGATGTCTTACTTATCTCCTTGGTTAACCGCAGTTCTTCCAAGTGAGAGAGAGCTCTGATTTTTAACTCTTTTTTAGAGATCTCGGACATAGATTCAGGGTTAACATAGTATTTGGTCCAACCCAAATCAGTAAAAAACCTATTTATGTATAACAGCCACTCAATTTTACCCACATCCTCCAAAGACATGCAGTCTGCTACAATCACCTTTGTAAAGGAATTTTTTGATGATGTCCAGATACGGCGCCACAATAGCAGAGGTTGGATTTTAGCCAAATCTTCGATGTGGGCCATGCCTAGTTCAGCGTGGCATGAAAAAGTAGACACTCATTTAGGAGTCATCAGGAGAAATCTCATGAAAACGTTCTCTGCAACTTGCAATACATTCGTGTTTTTATGACCCCACAAACCTGCCCCATAGAGTGCGATGGAGTGGCACTTCGCTACATAAATGCGAAGTAGTTCTGCAGGTGGTCTCTTACCCAGTTTTTGGGAAAATTTTATAAGGGCCATTATTGCTCGCAGGAGGTGGTGTTTTCTAGCATCAATAGCCGCTTTCCAATTGAGCTTTTCGTCAATCATGACTCCAAGATACGGATATTGAGTAGTAAATTCCAACCTCTCCTTGTCTAAGAAGATGGGCTTACCCCGTTTCCTGTCCTTCCCTGCCACCATCACATAGGTTTTTTTTATATTTATTTTAAGGTCCAGAATACCCATGAACTTTGAGTACTTATCAAGGGATTTCTGCAGCTCTCGCGGAGTACGCGCTATAATTACTGCGTCGTCCGCGTAAAGAAGCGCTGGGATGAGGCGGTCTTTTATTCGAGGGAGGTCCTGAGCCCCTTTCAACATCTCCACCTCCAGACCATTGGTATAGAGAGAGAAGAGAAAGGGGGCCAGGACACAACCCTGCCTCACACCGCGTTCCACCCTAAAGGACTCAGATATTTCGCCCTGTGTTCCAAAACGGACCCTGGACGAAGCATTAGAGTATAGTGCACGAAGGAGGTTTACCAGGGCTAGGTCTATGCCCATATCAGTGAGGACAGACCAAAGCTTTGAGTGGGAAACACAGTCAAATGCCGCGGAAAGGTCGACATAGACCATGTACAGTTTGCCTTTTTTTGCGGTTACATATTTTCCCATCAATAAGCTTAAATTCATTGCCTGTTCTGTTGTACCAAAGCCCTCCCGGAAGCCAAACTGTATATCAGATAATATGTTATGGTCTTCCGCCCACTCTTGAAGTCGCTGTAAAACCACCCTCCCCAGGACTTTGCCAAGAGAGTCCAATAATGATATTGGCCGATAGCACGACACCTCGTCTCTATTTCCTTTTTTGAAAACCGGTATCATGATCGATTGAGACCACGTTTTAATTAACCCATAGTTCATAGTAGCGTCAAAGACCCCCTTTAGAATTGGTGCCCACAGATCAAGTTTAAATTTAAAGAAGTCGACAGGTACTCCATCTGGGCCGGGGGCTTTTCCACTTTTGCTTGCCTTCACAGCATTTATGACTTCCTGTAGTTCAAAATTTAGGGCAATCGGGATTAAAGTTTCTTGGGGACTATCATTTCCTTCCTCTAACAAATCAACTGCTTGTGTTTTACTAAACACTTTAGAGAAGTAGTTTACCCATGTTGGACCGTCAATCGCTACCTCAACTGCTGGCTGATCATGACTATCTGTCAGGAAGGGAGTCTTCACTACCCTCCAAAACAGTGCACCATTTCTGGACTGGGAACTTTCATGTAATTGATCCCATAGAGATTGTTTTATTTTCCGCTTCCTTGTTTTGCAGGCTAGACGGTATAACCTCCTTAGCCTGCGAATCTCATCTTGATCTCTTACGGGATTCGTCAGTGCCTTTTTTTAAAGTTTGTGGGCTGAAGTACATTCGTGGTTAAACCATCCTCCTTTCTCGCCTTTTTTCCCTTTATTAGTGCATGTTAAGAGGTTTTTAACTTCCTCCAGAATAGTACTAAAACTGTGCAACAGTTCTTCTTGATTAGTGTCACTGTCTAAACATTTCACAATGGCGGGATATACTGCTTGGACCACCTTCGTAGTTATAGCTTCTGGATCTATCTTACCCCACCCTATGGTAAAGCCATTTAATTTTGTGAGGTGAATATTATTCTGGGCGAGAGCAGTCATCATCGAATATGGTTTGAATTTTCCCATTTCAGTAATCAAAGTGAAAGCCAAGGCTGCATGGTCACTTAGTGTGTTAATTATTAGTCTAAAGTCCTGCGCTCTACTTCCCAGGGTTGCTGAAATCAAAATATAATCGATCGTTGTCTCCCACCCCCTACCCAAATAGGTGGCCTGTAGCTGTCCCAATGAGATATCGGTTTTATTTAGAATCATTAGACCTAATTCCGACAACATTTCATTCAACTGGTCTCCTATCTTGTGTGGCTAAAGTGGGTCACATGATTATCTGTTTCTTCCCCTACCCCACAAATACTACTGTTTTTCACACCACAGGGTAATCAGTTACTTTGCTGCCCTTCATCCAACTATCCAGTGCACGAAAGTACAGATTCACACACTCCCTTCCAAGTCTCAGACTCTTTCTTCTTGGAGTTCCTAAACTGCAGTCTATACTGCTCTGGAGTAAGTCCATACCTGAGACATAGGGCCTCCTTCATATTGGGGTAGGTCATGGCACCTGTTAATTCTAAGGGCTCTAAAGCACTCCTCCCAGAAGCCTCAAAATGTTTCCACAGGCCCGTCCCCCAATGCTGATCAGGCACACCATTCATCCTCAATGCAATCTCATACGAGGTAAACCAGGCATAGATATCCTCACTCCTATTATAATTCTGCACCAAATCTTTGGGGATATATACTTTATCCCCTTGCACTGGCTGTGCGCTGCCACCATTGGAACTGGTCTCCACTAGGCCTGGGCGGTAAATTTCGTTCCGCTCGCGGAATTTGCGAAATTTGGGTAATTTCGGGTTCCGCGGAGAACGCGAAATTGCCTAAAAATCTGCTTTCTGCAACTTCGCGAAATTTTTTGCTTGTTCGCGTTCTCAAAATGCGTGTTCGCGAGATATTTCTCCCCGAGCACGCACTCAGCGATTGTGAACAGGAAAAAAGCATCGCGAACAAGCAATTCCGCATGTTCGCGGAATTTCTGCGTGTCCGCGGAGATTTTTTACCGTTTCGCAGAGATTTGCGTAACGCGATTACGCAAATTCCGCCCACCCCTAGTCTCCACCTGCTTGGCTTTGATGTCCAGTTCCCTCATGCTCAACTCATGAGCCAAAAGCAATCTTTTCTCTTCTTTCTCTACTTCCCATTGCTTCATCTTCATTCGCATGATTTCCAATTCATGCTCTCTCACCCTTTGGTTCTCCTCTAACTCTTCTGGGGTGAAGCCCCTACTGGAATGGTTGCTGCCAGCCCTTGAGACTGGTCTGCCCACGGGCAGATCTTGAGGAACAAAGCCATTCTCTTCACCTGCATCATCCTCCTCTTGGGCCTCCCGCCAGGCCTTCAAGTCGTTCTGTAGCACATCCTTTCTAGATCCACTTTTCACAGGGCAACCAAGGTCTTTGCAGAATTGCTTGAGCTCCTCAACTTTGTACAAATACAGATCCTCAATGTAAAACTCCAATTCTGCCCTCTCACTTGTTGACATCTGAGACATGATGCTCTTGAAGAGTTACTCAAAAATAGAACCAAAAACAGAGTATGTGGTTGCATAGAGGTCTGCATTTAAACTAGTGATGTACACCAATTACTGTGGGTCAAGTATAAATACAAGTTGTAATCCTCACCGCTGACCACCAATGTTAGATCTGGGGGTCTCTAGTGGGCAGAGGTAGGTACCACTGTCCAAATAGGGACTCTTACTTCTAATCAGGGTAAGGGGGATACACTCTTTAGATAACCCCTGCTCACCCCCTTGGTAGATTGGCACGAGCAGACAGGCTTATCAAAGGCAATGTGTAAAGTATTTGTACCAACACTCACAATAACACAGTGAAAACACCACAAATGGACTCCACACCAGTGTAGATAAATAAAGTACTTTTATATAAACTACACAATACAAAAACAACAAAAATCCAACATACACAGTTCAAGAATATGGTTTCAAAAGAGTTCTCAGCTTAGCGACAAAATAATCCACATTAGCGTCAATTTTAGCCAACAGTACCTGGTGATGCGATAAAAGTTCCTAGCTGCGCTCAGGCATTGAAAAACAAGCAACAGCGTCAGTCCTGAGACCCTGGGGAGGCGATGCGACAACCCCGCTGCACGCAGCGGGCGTGTGCGATGAATCCGGTCTGTATGGGGAGTGAGGCGATACTTGTATGGATTCCAAGGCGCAGCTTCTCCGGAAGAAATGTACTCGCAAACGCACGATGCGACGAAATACGGCCCGCTAACAAGCGGTGCGCCGATATTCGATGGCTCTGCGACGATGTTCACAGCAACAAAATGCGACCCGCTAACGAGCGGTGTGACGATCTCACTCAGCGGCGGCAGGCTCTGCGACGATCTTCATGGCGACGGAAATTTTCTCGCTAAGCCGGCGGTGCATGAAAAAGTTGCAGATTTTTTACTTCTTTTCGCTTGGTCAGCTTCCCAACAGCAGGCACAACTTCCAGAGGCCCCACAATTGGATCAAGCACTCTAGGAAGGGCAAAACTCACACAGCAGAGTTCAGGGGGAAGCTGGGGGTGAAGTCCTTTTGGTCCTGGGACTTCTTAACAGGAGGCCAGCCCTACTCAGGCCCTTGGAGATTCCTTCAAGCCAGGGGACACAGCACACAGCAAAGTCCTTCCCCTCTCCTTGGCAGCAAAGCAACTGCAGGTCAGCCTTACAGCAGGTCAGTCCTTCCTCTTCAGTCTTCCAGCTTTCTCCTTGGCAGAGGTTCCTTCTTGATTCCAGGATGATCTAATTTCTTGGGATCAGGGTCCCAATATTTATACCCCCAAATCCTTGTCCTCTGAGGGCAGAGGGGCCTTTGCCCAGTCCAAACCAGTTCTGGAGCACTCTGTTTACATGACTCCTTCTTTCCTTTCACAGTACAGGGCAGAAACATCAGACGCCCCACAGGAGGTGGAGCCAGCATTGTGGAGGGAAAGCACAGCCCTGGAACACTTTGTTGACATGATTCCTTCTCTCCTTTCACAGTGCAGGGCAGAGACATCAGACGCACCACAGGGGGTGGAGCCAGCACTGTGAGGGGCAGGCACTGTCCTATTCAGGTCCCAGGTGCAACTACTCCCACCCATCTACATAGAGATCTCTCTATTCAGCCCTGTGCTGACTCACCCTGTCTCCGGGAATTCCCCAGCCACTCAAACTCCAGACAAGAAATACACAATGTAGCAGAGGCAGGTTTGAATGGTTAGACAAATAAATACCTACTTTTTAAAAGTGGTATTTTCAAACACAGAATGTTAAAACCAACTTCACTAAAAGATATATTTTGACATTCTGAGTTCAGGCATACTAAACTTTAATTTTCTATCTTGCTCCTATGGGAAGATATGCAGGTAAACATTATACTCAGCATTCCCCATTATAGCCAATGGGCAAGATAGCCTTTCAATAGTGAACAACGAAAATGGGTGTAATTCACTACCAGAGCATGTCACCTACACCAGTACACGCGCTACCTTTCACATAGACTGCACCCTGCCCAGGGGGGTACCAAGGGCCTTCCATAGGGGTGTCCAATGTGTACAGAAAGGGACAGGTTAGGCCTGGCCAGTGTGGACACTGGTCAGGTCAGCATGGCAGTTAGCAACTGCACCCAGGCACTGCGGTGGCAGGCCTGTGACACCATTTTAGGGCTACTCCTGTGGGTGGCACAATCAGTGCTGCAGGCCCACTAGTAGCATTTGAATCACCAGTCCTGGAACACTCAGTGTACTTTACTAGGGGCTAACAGGTGAAACAAATATACCAATAATGGAAAACCAATCAATATAACAATTTACCTAGGGAGCACTTGCACTTTGACACCGATCAGCAGTGGCAAAGTGCCCAAAGCATCTAAACCAGCAAAAACGAAATCCAGCACAGCGTCAAAAATACAGGTGGTCGAGGCAAAAAGTCAGGGAAAACCACACCAAAGATGCCAGGTCTAACAGCTACCTACCTGTAAGTTTGTTGGGTGTACTGCAATGGCTTCAAACTGCTTCTGGGTGGGGTGGGGGAGGGTTCCATCCTGCTCAGGTGTGGGACATTGGGAATGGTGGGAGTAGTGGTGCAGGCCTCCCACCCCCAGACACCCTCACTGTGAAGATGGCTACCTACCTGTGAGTTTGATGTGGGTTGTGTAATGGCTGACACATGCTTCTGGGTGGGTTGGGGGGAGTGATCCATCTTGCTGATGCTGTGTGCCAGGGGGCCTGGTGGGAGTTGTAGTGCTGTCTGTCTGTACACATGCCCCCATGGTAATGTTTGGGGTGAATGGGAGTGGGTGAATGTTGGATCTGTGAGCCATGTTTTTGTGAGTGTGTGGTGCAGATGGATGGTATGTGTCCTAGGTGGTGTAACTTTGTAGTTGTGCAAGACAGTATATAGCAGAGTGGCGGTAGTCATTTGTTTGTACTTACCAGCCTCCACTCCCCGGCTGCTCCTGCGAGACTCTCTGGATGCAGTATGGCAAGCACCTTCTCCTCCCATGATGTGAATGTTTTTTGTGGAATGGGAAGGCCACCGCCAGTACTCTGAGTCAGCTCACGGATCTTGCTCCTCCTCTCCTTGACCACCCTCTTCAGATCATGCCACCGCTTCATGATCTCCTTTTTTGATCTTGGGGTGGTCCCTACTTCATTGTCCCTTTGGACTATCCTTGCCCACATTTGTGTCCTTGTGGCTAATGGTGTCTGTTGGACCAGGGTACCAAAAAGCTGTGGTTCCACTCTGACTATCTCATCTACCATGACCTTCAACTCACTCTCAGTGAATTTGGGAATTTTCTGTGTGGCCATGGTGTGTGGTGTGTAAAGTGATTGTGGGTGCAGGAGTGTGAGTGGTGGTTGTGGTTGTGCTGTGTAGGGTGTCTGTTGTGCAGGGGGTTTAGTTGTGCTGGTGTGGATGTGTTGGTGGTGCTGTGTGTGGTGTGGCTAGTGATGTTGTGTCCTTTGCCTCTCCTGTCAGCTGTGGTATGTGTCCCTTCTCTCCTGGAGTTTTGCAAGGGATTGTGGTCAGGGAAGGGACTTGTTTTATACTCAGCTATGTGGGTGTGTCCAATTGGGGTGTTGCTGACAGGTGTTTTGTCCTGGCATTGGTATTTTTCATTTTGCCATGTGGTTGTGTCATTGGGGTATGTTTTGTGTGTTTTGGGGGCATGGCTAGTTTTCTGTGTGCACTTTTTGGCCTTCATGTGGGGTTTTGGCTTCGTCCGCCATATTTTTTACGGTTCGTCCTCCGCGGTGGCTGTTCTTCAGCACTTCCGCTGGCTCTCCCATTCATTCATCCCATTGTGTGACCGCGGCGGTCGGAGACAGCGATACCTATCAGGGATATCCTAATTTACAGTGCGGTGTCTCCGCTATACTTGCGGCAGGTTGGTGTTTTTCCACCACGATTCCGACTGCCGCGGATAGATTTTGGCCATCTCTGCCCGCTACGGGCGGTTTTTCTTGGCCTTGTGCCGACGCGGTCGGATAATTTTGGTGGGTAATCCTAATTTGGCCGTCGGTCTTCCCACGGTGCCGGCCGTCGGTTGTTTTCTGCTTCCATGGTGGTCGGTGTGTTTTTCCACCTGCCATTCTAATAGACCTCTATGTGTGGGGAAACCATTTTGGTACAAAAGGGGGTGGTGATGGACGGAGCATCAGAACCAATCAGACACTCACACCCAGTCAACAGATCTGGGTTTGATCCATCACCGTTCTTTAGCCCACTCTGCCACCCCAGTTCAGACATGGCCGTATGCAAATCAGTCTGACCCTGTGCCTCATGGGAACAGTCCAGCCCGAACTGCCAAGCCATGTCTTCCCTGGACCGGAAACAAGCTTCCTAGGACCAGTTTCTGGCATTTCAGCCGTCTTCAGCCAGGCTTGCTTGAATCCAGTGGCAAAGTGAGCAAGGGACTCAACGTCTGAGCATACCCTGCCAACTTATGGCGAACAAAGCGGTACAAAAGGGGGTGGTGATGGACGGAGCATCAGAACCAATCAGACACGCACACCCAGTCAACAGATCTGGGTTTGATCCATCACCGTTCTTTAGCCCACTCTGCCACCCCAGTTCAGACATGGCCATATGCAAATCAGTCTGACCCTGTGCCTCATGGGAACAGTCCAACCCGAATTACCAAGCCATGTCTTCCCTGGACCGGAAACAAGCTTCCTAGGACCAGTTTCTGGCATTTCAGCCGTCTTCAGCCAGGTTTTCTTGAATCCAGTGGCAAAGTGAGCAAGGGACTCAATGTCTGAGCATACCCTGCCAACTTATGGCGAACAAAGCGGTACAAAAGCCATAAGTTGGCAGGGTATGCTCAGACGTGAGTCCCTTGCTCACTTTGCCATGGCTTTGGTCATGGCTTGGCAGTTCGAAACCATTTTGCCATTGTGTCAGACCACAAGCCTTTTATCCCTTTTTTGGCTCCCAAAGGTGGGAGAAATACCACTACCTGCATTGCCAGGTTGTCCTCCAAGTTACAGGAGTACAATTTCTCTCCTGGTTACCCCAACATGATGAAAAAGAGGAAATGTATGTGGAGGAGGATTTTGATGTTGTGGCCATTGTGGCTGATGTATGTGGAGGTAGTGCCAAAATTAACAATGAGAACATGTGGATTTATGAATATTCCAAAGATGTGGAACTCAACCCGGTCAAAAACATATGTGGTTGAAGGGTGGCCTAGTATTAAAAGCCTTGTTGGTCCCTTAAATACCTTTCCCCAGGTGGCTCCTCAATTGTCTGTAAATGGGGAATTTCTGTGCCGTAATAACAAACATATTCCACCTGTGAATTTACAGAATTGTCTTCTCAAATGGAGTCACCAAGGCCATATGGGTATGACTACATTAAAAAATCTGATGCGGGGACATTACTGGTGGCAAGGGATGGATATGCATTACTGATCATTTTGTAAGGCAGTGCAATGTGTTGTAAAGTTGCAGACAAACATTGCAAGACACAGGTTCCTCCTATGCAAGCTACTCCATGGCCGGAATGTGCATAGCAGAAAGTGGGAGTAGACCTTGTGGGACCACTAGTGTGCTTATGAAGTGGAATGAGGTTCCCCATAGTCCTTTTAGACTATCATTCTGAGTGGCAGGAAGTAAAGTTTTTGGAAGACATAAGCACCAGAAGCATAATTGAATTTCTCATAGAGGTATTTAGTAGAGAAGGCTTTCCTAAAAAACTGGTCACAGACAATGTCATACAATTTGTTTCCAGTGAAATGACTCCGTTTCTCCATGCCCACAAGATAAAGCACGTACGCACGGCCTTCTGTGATCCACAATGCAATGGTTTGGTTGAACAATTTAATTGTTATTTAAAAGAAAGCATACACTTGGCTGTGATGATGGGAAAAATTAAATTTATTGTCTCTGTTCATGAAAGCTTGTGGGCGTATAGAATCAAATTTCATGCAGTCACAGGTGTATCTCCTTTCATGCTTTTGAGAGGTAGACAACCCCCTTCACTGATCTATCCTTGGTGGTTAAAACTCAAATTCTCCAAGACCAAGGTTATGAACACACATGACATGCATGTTATCAGAAAGAAGGTCAGTGACAAGCAGTGTGTGTCAAAGAGACAATATAACATGGCACATAAAGTTCCTCCTTGTCAAATCTCTGCAGGTGATTTTGGGAGAATTAGATGGGGCGGAAGGATGAGTAAAGGTATGAGCAAATTCTCTGAACCCATCCTAGTGATTAAAACCAATAAGAGAAGTGTTATCACGCAAGATGGCAAATGTTGGAGTATATCGAGGTTGTCTAAGTGCATATTTGATGAAGGTGGAAATATGTCTGGGGAATGTGAAATTGGCATGAAACCGGATTTCATGGATGTACCAAGTGAATTGGGCAGTAGGTTTTTGCTTGAGGAGATTTTGCAGCTTAATGAAGACTATTCAAAGCTGTATGAGAAAATTATTGATGAACCTGTGGCAGAAGGAAGCCCCATTGTCTCTGAAAGTCCGCCAGTTGTTCATGAGGACTTCATAGCCAACTGGATGAGAATTACTCCTAGGTCTAAAATCCCGTCAAGGAAAGTATTGATTGAGGAATAATCCTTCTTTATTCATTGGTGTTAAGAAGGTAAATGTGTAATGTCTTAGTGTGCCTTCTTGCTGTATTTCTCACTTACCCTCTCTCCCTCTCCTCCCTTCCTCCCTTCCTTCCTTCCCCCACGTTCTTCCCTGCATACCCATGAATCAAGGGTCTCGTGTTTAGAACACTGATGGCTGAGCATTCGGGGATTGTCTCTTAAACATACGTTTAGCTATTATGTATGTATGAGGCGAAAAGGAAAAACATTGAATAAATACACTCCTGCTTCCCTTACCTTCATTCTTCAACTTTGGATGCCACAAGGGTGTCTCTGCTTGTGTCTTTCTGTCTGTGTGTGTGTGTATATATATATATATATATATATATATATATATATATATATATATATATATATATATATATATATATATATATATATATATATATATATATATATATATATATATATATATATATATATATATATATATATATATATATATATATATATATATATATAATATGTTCCCAGCGTCTGGCTCAAATCTCGCTGATTAATCGGCGCTCTTAGATGGTGCAAAACCCTTCAAAAGAGCCCAGCCTCGATATATCCATAAGTCCTCCCACAAAAAGAAGTTAGTTAGGGTCGCACTCACGGAAGGTTGTAAATAAGTTCCTTATTTTATTTTTATTTTCGTTTCAAAGATGAAAGCAACATCTACGCGCTTCGGTCTCCCCTGAGACCTTGTTCACATTGGTATTTGCGATGCGTTTAACAAGCAATTAAATACATTATTCTGTAATTACATCATTTCCTGTTTTCACAAGCATCGCAAAGCATGTTGGGAGATGTAGTCTACCGCAGCCCCTTTCCGTAATGTTGCGAGTGCAAAAAGTGCTATTCGTGCCCATATCTCAAAAAAACAGTGAAGGGTTACTAATACATTACACACATTTTCAAACCTTTTTGTTTATGTATAAGTGCAAGTGTTTTTGACTGAGGATTATAAAACATAGTGTGCCGTGCTTCATTCCTATTCCAATTCATATGCTATTTGTGTCAGTACAATCATGATTTAACACATAGATTACGCCCTCTGGTGGGCAAATGGAATTTCAATGCAACTAAGATTCCTTTGGCGCATGATGTGCTGGTTTCAACAGCTCCTTTGCTCAATTTACATATTTCCTATCCTCTATAAAACAGGCTAAATTAATTTCTTTTGATCGAAAATATTAGTCAAATATACAAAGCCTTTTTAAGTATATCGAAAAGTGCTAAAGTGAAAGATGACTCTATGGAATACTTTAACAAACTGAACCACAATGATATTGGCCTGTCCGTCACATGTGCAATCAGTCGCACAATGGTGAACTTCTTAGATGCATCAATGTATATCGACCAGGGACAAGTGCACACAACTCTGTTCAGGAAAAGAACGGCAACAAACAGTATTCTACATGATACGAGCTTTCAAACCAAAGCCTTTTCTGAACAGCATTCCATAAGGGGAATTTGTTAGAATACGAAGGAACTGCTCCAAAGACAGTGATGCCAAAGACAAAATATTGGAAAGTGCACAGAGACTACACAATAGAGGATACAGGCCTAGAGACTTAAACAACAGCATACAGAAAATTGAAAAGGTATCACGGACTGAAACACTGATTCCTGGGGCAGAAAAAGGAAGAGAAATCCTCAAGGAAAGACACATCTCCAGCACGCCCAAACAGGAAGCTCCAAGATTGATCCTTACATATAGCAAAGAAAGTTCAAAAATCACACAAATTATTCAAAAATATTGGCACCTTCTAATCCAAGATCATGACTTGAGGCAACTGTTGGCACACACCCACAAGTAACATACAGAAAAGCACCATTGTTACAGGATCAAATAGTCTAAAGGCACTATACAGAAAAAACTCAATAAATTGGCTAGAAGAACAACAATTGGGATTCAAAAAATGCAATAATTGTAAAGCCTGTAGAATTGGTGTAAACAAGTAAATAAAAGACATGGAAGGAAAATCATCAAAATCAATCACAAAATTACCTGTACAACGCAATTCGTGGTCTATGTATTCCAATGTGCATGTGGATTAAAATACATTGGGAGTACCATCTGTATGCTCAAAAAGCATATTTTAGAACATATCCATGCTATTAAAAACAAGGATCTGAACTATGCAACAGCAAAACATATAGCAACATGTCAGAACAATGAGTGGAGACACATGGAATTGTTGGGGCTTGACAGTGTTCCACAAAGCGAAACAAGGGGTGACAGAAAGAAAAAACTGAGACAATTAGAATCACGGTACATTATCAGGCTACGTACTAAGGCCCCCAAAGGCCTCAACAATGACTAGGAATTATATGTTCACTTATTAGCATACAAGACCGAGACATTGCACTATGGAATTAACTTCAGCCCCTGTGTCAACAATTGCGCAGAATTTATTAACAAAATCTCCAGTACGATCTTCCAAATAGCCACATGATCAACCAAAAAGCATCATAAAGTATACTGCTACTATTAGCACCAAGGTATCTGTAACCTATAATAGAAGGGCTACTAGCAACAACATTGTGCTGAGCAATGACAAGTTGATATGTTTACCAGATTGCACCTATATACACTTGTCAAATAAACCGTAACAAACTTTCGTGGTGAGATTCCAGCAATCCATAAAGTGACACTGTGCACTAAAAATGTAAATATATAAAAAAATATATATATACAGGGAGAATTACATCATTCCTCTGAAAACAGTAGCAATATGAACAGAATATACATATTTGCATGCTTATTGCTTTTTGGTTGTAAGCCGATCCCATGCTAAAAGTTGTAAATAAGTCTGTCTATTAGTAGTAGGCCAGAAGGCCACAGTATGGATCGACTAAGAGAAAGGCATAAACAGAATGAATAGTAGTGTCCTGTGTGGACGAAACACGTCTGTGTGACAGACAGGCTCTGTGTGTGGCGTACCCTTGTTTGAAAATTAATTCCAGGCCATGGTTTCGGCCACACGCCTGCACCCGCTGCTAAGCGCTCCGGCAATCGGACCCCTTTGTGTGTATATATATAGGGGTGGGAATAGGGAGCGCAAATTAAGACAGTTGGAAATTAGGATCATTTTGGAATTCGACAGTAAATGGCCAAATGGGTTGAACAACACAGAGGATATGCACAACTTCCTATGAATGGGTACATTAAAAAGATACAGTAATGACACAAAATGATACCCGGCATGTGTAATACACAGCCACCCCATAAGACTAAACGGGGGAGGGTATGGGAATATATGACAACACAATCTGGTCATGATTCATGTTCTAACTTTTAAATTACCAACAATTATACTATAGATTATCTAAACACAGTATATATAAAAAGATGTGCGTTAGAGAAAGAGAAATAAAAGAATAAAACCTGTCGCCATCCTCCCATAAAAGGAATCAAAAAAACTATGACAAAATAGTTTTTAGAATAAAAAACAAAAAAATATACGTTTTTTCATTATGTGCAATCTCATAGTATATGCCTTTTAACAGTATATATACACATTTATTTTTAAAAAAATGCAATTTTACTGTTATCAATATTTATGATTGTTTACATATTTATTACATTGTAACTGGTTTTATGAGGTATTTTGCCTATGGCACCGTATAATGAAATATTTTGCACATTTTGCACCATTTTGCACATTTGCACATTAACACTTTTCTAAATTTTATCTTGCTGCTATTGCACTTATGCACTTTCTTTTTCTGCCATGGTACTGGATTTATCCAGCTAATGAGTTCGTTTTTTATCTTGACGTGCTGCTACATTTTATAGTTTTATGGATTTATCCTGAAATTGTATTGATTGCACAATGCAAATATTCAAAACAATGTAAAAAACATATATTTGTATTAAGACTTACAGGCAACATATTCCTACAATGGACTTAGCTCATATCAGCATATATCGTAAGTCTTTCTACCTTGTTTATTACCATGTGACACAGAATAGGGGAAGTAGGTGGTACACTTAACATACACTTAAAAGTGGAAAGGCAAAGGTTGAATTTGCATGTGATCAAGGGCTCTTGAGGCCCGAAACGCGTCGTGCGTGGGTTGTGAACTGCAATAAACATCGTACCTGAAGTCCAGCGGGGTCCGAGTTTCCTTCTTCGCCGCCGCTGAGTGGAAGTAGCAGGAATTTGAACTTTCTGATATACATATATATATATATATATATATATATATATATACAAACACACCCTGCTGTCATTCAAGAAAAATCCAGGACACTCCATGATGCTTATTTCATTTATTGCAGAAACTGCTCTCTACCAACACGTTTCAACTTCGGGTTGTTCACGGTATGGCAAGGGCCAAAAGAAACTGCAGCACAGAAAGGGAGTATTTGGCAGAGAAATTAGTAATGAGCAAGAGACTTGAAGAACGAGATTACAATAAGAAGACGGTGAAGTTAGCTAGCGAAAAGGCAGATACCTTACAGAGACCCAATTTCTTACACCCGAAACCTACTGGGCATGATCAAAGCGAGAGTCAAGTAAGGTTTATCACCACATTTTGTAATCAGGCCTACAAAATCAGAAAGATGCTTAGTCCTAGCTGGCACATCTTAAAAAATTATTTGATTCTTGAGAAGTATGTGCATGAATCACCTCAGATCACTTTTAGAAGAGGAAGATCTCTAAAAAATGAACTGAGTCATAATCTAGTAACATCTCAGTTGGTGGGAGGACAAACCGGTAGATCAGATGGATTTCCATGCTGTATGCATTGTAAAGCTTGTGTAAACAGTTAGAGCTGTACAAAAGTGAAGGTACCAAATAGTAGAAGAGAGTTTACAATCAAGGGGAGCTTTGACTGTAATACAGAGTTTTGTGTATACTGCCTACTCTGTCCATGTAGAAAGTACTACATTGGCAGTACTATACATAAGGTCAGAAAGAGGGTGTTAGAGCACAAGTGAGGTATAAGACATAACGATGAGCACTACCCAGTAGCTCGACATTTTAGGGAAATGCATGGCCAAAATGATAAATTATTGACCTTTATAATTTTGGATGCGGTGAAGACACAGGAAAGAGGAGGCGATAGAAAACGCCTACTAAGAATCAAAGAGTCTAAATACATAATTGAATTTGAAACATTAACACCTGTGGGTCTCAATTCCACTGAAGAGTTATCTATCCATCTGGGGTAGAAGGAATTGAAGGTAGATACCTTAGAGGTTTGGACAATGGAGTATCAATAATGTCCTATCTATTAGGTAATGATTGGGGCATGTAACTGTTTGGTTTTGACTAAGAGTTATTAATCTATACTGTGCATCATGATAATATTTAATAGTGCAAACTGTATAAAGTATCTGTTCTCTTTTCGAAAAAAGACTTTTCTAACAAGAAATATTTTTAATTGTAAATAAGTTTTCTTTTTATCCTTATACATAATTTATTTTCTCTTTTCTTGTTCCGTGTTTATATACAGGAGAAAGAGCAACACAGATTAAAACTAGCAAGTGGATTGTTATCACTAAATTCTAGCTCAGGAGGAATACTAGTATGAAGTAATGTGGTGAGATTTGATTATGGACTAATATAAGGAGTCGGAGGATTTACGAAAGTCCACTGGGGCAAAATTGAGGAACTCAAACGTTTATGCAGGGTATAATATTTTTGCCCACTTGGGCGGGACTTAATATGAGGAACAATATATGGCAATGCTGACTAGGGCAGGACTGTCAGCACGTGTATATCTGTTTATTACGATTGTGGGTGCAGCATAAATTTATCGGTTTCCCTTGTAACCTTGGGACAAAATTGTTGAATTAGATGAACGCTTGCCCACTTGGGCAGAATAGGTGTGTGTATACATATATATAAATAATGTGCCCTGCTTGCTCTGCCCTGAAGAGACTTTGAAGTAAAGTGTAACATATTGTATGTTTGAATAAAACACAATGTAAAAATATGTAAATACGCACTTTTATTCATCAAATTTAAATTATGTTGCTTTTGTTGTCCCTTTTTGCACATTACAAAAGGGCGCCCGTATTTTTCACTTGCAATGAACTTGTGGTATGTTCTCGTCCGTTTTCACTGTCAACAAATTGGTGTATGTAATACGGAAGCAAAGAGACTCTTTCCGTACGGTGAGCAAGTCGAAAGGTGAAATGCGTTGGTAGAGAGCAGGTTTTGCAATGAATGAAATAAGCATCTTGGATTGTCCTGGATTTTTCTTGACTGAGAAAAATGGTTTGTCTATTACGGATTACCGGAATCCATCCAGGACCGCTAAGAGGTTTAGCCCCTTACTACCGGACTGTGTTTGGAATATATATCTATATATATATACTCACTGAAAAAACCATAGGTTTCAGGCATGTTATAGTTAGAAATTAGCATTTAAAAAACCATAGAAATTAACTGAAAAAACCATAGGTTTCAGGGACGTTATGTGGCTTTTTCCAGTATATATATATATATATATATATATATATATATATATATATATATATATATCTCGCTCCAAGGTTTTTCCTCTCTCCCGTCCGGGAAGAAGATAGCTGCACTCGCGGGTTAGGTTGGTAACCAGTTTTTTATTTAGCGCTTCACAAACGCGTTTCGGGTCTTCCCTTCGTCATGTTATAGTTAGCTCGACATTTCACTCGTAAAAAAACAATTAAATTCCCCCGTTATAGTTAGTGCAGGCAACTATAACTCACGCAACCGCACACACACAGCAGTGTATCCTGTAGAATCATGCTTAGTATTCACAAGTGAGTGGTGTTTCAGGTAGCAGTGAGTAATGCTAATACATTCAACATCACTAAGGCTGATTTCTTTTGCTGGAGTGTAGTTAGTCACCAAGGTCACACATGTTCATGGTCAAAAAAAGCTGTTTGCACATGTGCTCTTTTCTGTTTCTGAAAACAGTAATGTATCAGACTGTTAGAGTACTTAACACTTGCAGGAAAAAACAGTAGTAAGTGTGCTTTGAAATTGGCAAGCAAATTTCATTTTCTGCCTAAAATCACAGAAAACAGTAGTAAGTGTGCTTTCAAATTGGCAAGCAAATTTCATTTTCTGCGTAAAATCACAGCATGAGTCTGTGAGCACAGAGGAATTGCTGTCAGAGATGTATTTCGTGTCTCTCTGGTTCTTTTGGGAAGTAACCATGCATATGTCTCTTGCAACTGAAAATACACAGTCTGCATAAGCAGACTGTTAGCACACACCCAGCAGTTTATCCTGTAGAATCATGCTGAGTCTTCACAAGTGAGTGGTGTTTCAGGTAGCAGTGAGTAACGCTAATACATTCAACATCACTAAGGCTGATTTCTTTTGCTGGAGTGTAGTCAGTCATCAAGGTCACACATGTTCATGGTCTGAAAAAGCTGTTTGCACTTGTGCTGTTTTCTGTATCTGAAAACTGTAAGGAAAATGTATGCGACTGTTAGAGTACTTAACACTTGGAGGAAAAAACAGTAGTAAGTGTGCTTTGAAATTGGCAAGCAAATTTCATTTTCTGCCTAAAATCACAGAAAACAGTAGTAAGTGTGCTTTGAAATTGGCAAGCAAATTTCATTTTCTGCGTAAAATCACAGCATGAGTCTGTGAGCACAGAGGAATTGCTGTCAGAGATATATTTCGTGTCTCTCTGGTTCTTTTGGGAAGTAACCATGCATATGTCTCTTGCAACTGAAAATACACAGTCTGCATAAGCAGACTGTTAGCACACACCCAGCAGTTTATCCTGTAGAATCATGCTGAGTATTCACAAGGGAGTGGTGTTTCAGGTAGCAGTGAGTAACGCTAATACATTCAACATCACTAAGGCTGATTTCTTTTGCTGGAGTGTAGTCAGTCATCAAGGTCACACATGTTCATGGTCTGAAAAAGCTGTTTGCACTTGTGCTGTTTTCTGTATCTGAAAACTGTAAGGAAAATGTATGCGACTGTTAGAGTACTTAACACTTGCAGGAAAAAACAGTAGTAAGTGTGCTTTGAAATTGGCAAGCAAATTTCATTTTCTGCCTAAAATCACAGAAAACAGTAGTAAGTGTGCTTTCAAATTGGCAAGCAAATTTCATTTTCTGCGTAAAATCACAGCATGAGTCTGTGAGCACAGAGGAATTGCTGTCAGAGATGTATTTCGTGTCTCTCTGGTTCTTTTGGGAAGTAACCATGCATATGTCTCTTGCAACTTGCAAATTATTACCTTTCCTTTAGGCCAAATGGTAATTTTTAAAATATTTTTTGATGACATTTCCAATGGTAATCCAATTAAATTGTAATAATGTTTTGTACAGATGTTGCAATTTCTGTCTAAAATTTTGGTTTCAGAAAAATTAAATAGGAATTTGCTAAATCAAAAGGCAAACGTTGCTTGAAAACCAATTGAGAATCATTACACAGTGTCCAGCCTTTTTCACATTTAAGAAAAACTGTGTAATGACCAGAAGTTACAAAAGGCCCATCATGGAAAATTATTGCAACTGTGACAAAAGTTTTGCCAGAAATTGATAATTGCTGTCCTGTAAATTTCTTTATTAAAGTGTCCAATTTTGTTCCATCAGCTCTACAACGTTGCATCATTAAAATTACATACTGTCCATATTTTTTTAAAAATAATGTTGAAAACATGTCTGATTTACATTTAGAACACTCCGGTGCCGATTACGATCCGGTAAAAAATTTCCCCGTGCGACTCGTATCCGGTCTTTTTACCGTACGAATCGTACAAGTGCCGTACGAACTGACAATCACGATTCGCATGGGAAAAAGACCATACGAATCGCATTGGGAATAATTCCCCACACGTTCTCGGGTCGGAAAAAGTGTCCGACACGTCCTCGTACGATTTACCGTACAAACGTGAAAAGCGAAGTCCGACCGGGGAATCACGATCCGTCCCTGGCGTCCGAATGTACAACCGTATGGTTAAAAGACCGTCCGCACCGAACTCCTATAACAACCATGGAGACGTCCAAACAGGTGCCTGGTATGTGCCGTACCCCCCCAGCCCCCGTACGTACGCGCCGGCCCCCCCCCAGCCCCCGTATGTACGCGCCGACCCCCCCCCAGCCCCCGTATGTACACGCCGACCCCCCCGTGTATGTACACCCGTGTACGTTCGAGTCGAACCCCCCCGTGTACGTTCGAGTCGAACCCCCGTGTACGTTTGAGTCGAACCCCCGTGTACGTTCGAGTCGAACCCCCTGTGTACGTTTGAGTTGAACCCCCCTGTATGTACACCCGTGTATGTTCGAGTCGAACCCCCCCGTGTACGTTCGAGTCGAACCCCCCCGTGTACGTTCGAGTCGAACCCCCGTGTACGTTCGAGTCGAACCCCCCGTGTACGTTTGAGTCGAACCCCCCCGTGTACGTTCGAGTCGAACCCCCCGTGTACTTTCGAGTCGAACCCCCCGTGTACGTTTGAGTCGAACCCCCCTGTATGTACACCCGTGTACGTTCGAGTCGTACCCCCACCCGTGTATGTACGGTGCGTACCCCCAGCGGGGGGGTTCGACTCAAACGTACACGGGGGGTTCGACTCGAACGTACACGGGGGGTTCGACTCAAACGTACACGGGGGTTCGACTCGAACGTACACGGGGGGTTCGACTCAAACGTACACGGGGGGTTCGACTCAAACGTACACGGGGGGGTTCGACTCAAACGTACACGGGGGTTCGACTCGAACGTACATGGGGGGTTCGACTCGAACGTACACGGGGGTTCGACTCAAACGTACACGGGGGTTTGACTCAAACGTACACGGGGGGGTTCGACTCAAACGTACACGGGTGTACATACACGGGGGGGTCGGCGCGTACGTACGGGGGCTGGGGGGGGTCGGCGCGTACATACGGGAGCTGGGGGGGGTCGGCGCATACATACGGGGGCTGGGGGGGGGTCGGCGCGTACGTATGGGGGCTGAGGGGGTCGGCACGTACATACGGGGGCTGGGGGGGGGTCGGCGCGTACATACGGGGGCTGGGGGGGGTCGGCGCGTACGTACGGGGGCTGGGGGGGGTCGGCGCGTACCTACGGGGGCTGGGGGGGGTCGGCGCGTACGTACGGGGGCTGGGGGGGGTCGGCGCGTACCTACGGGGGCTGGGGGGGGTCGGCGCGTACATACGGGGGCTGGGGGGGGTCGGCGCGTACGTACGGGGGCTGGGGGGGTCGGCGCGTACATACGGGGGCTGGGGGGGTCGGCGCGTACATACGGGGGCTGGGGGGGGTTGGCACGTACGTACGGGGGATGGGGGGGTACGCGCATACATACGGGGGCTGGGGGGGGTCGGCACGTACATACGGGGGCTGGGGGGGGGTCGGCGTGTACGTACGGGGGCTGGGGGGGGGTACGGTGCGTACCGGGCCACCTACTCTGGTCGATTCGCGCCGTACTTCGCTTTTCCGGCACTTTTTGGGTGCCGTGAAAATATTGCCATCCGGACTGCTGTCGGTTCGAATCGTAATTCCTGGGTCGTGAAACGCTGCCTGAAAGCGTCCCGACGTCACGTCGCAGCATTCCCGGATCACATTCGTATGTATGTTTTCATCGGTAGGTGTTTTTTACAATTCGTACGGAAATGGTGTTTCCGTGCGAATCGTAATTCCATGTTTGTAAAGTTTTATGACCGGGTACGAGTCGGATGGGGAAAACGCTCCGACCGACGGTTCGTACCCGGTTTTTACCGGATCGTGATCGGCACCTCCATGTTGTGATTGGCATCTTTAACTAATTTACTAAAAGTCACTGATTTAGTCTCTGGCAATGTTACATAGATAAACCTTTCAGAATCAACATTAGAGCTGCATGTGTAGAAACAGTTTTCAGAACTATGTTCCCATTTATAAGAGAGACCAAACATATTTTCTATTTCTACCCCTTCATCTTCAAGAACCAAAAGGATGTACATCAAGAATTCCTGTGCATCTTGCTGGACATTTTGAGAAAACTGTGTTCGTCCTGAACAAACATCTAATAGATTTCTAATTTCATTCACACCTTCTATTTTAGCTTTATCAACACTCAGCTTCTCGTAAAGAAGACTTAGCACAGAACAGAATCTTTTTTCATGATTTTCTATTATCTGCTCTTGCAAACTTTCAAGATAAAATACAACATTCAGCACTACATTTGTGTAGCAGTTGACACCAGAGCTATTTTCAAAATGGCAACCAACAACCTCTTCAACATTGTCCTTTTTCTTTTTGCTTGCAATCACATCACTGTCTTTTTGTTTTCTCTTCTGTACAACCTCATTACAGAAATTCTCAATTCTCCTTTTCCGACAAACAACACGTTTCTCCAACACAGGATACTGACCTAAATGAGGAGCATAGGTTCTTCTTAATCTATTATACTCCTTAACACAATTTGCATCAGCACTAACTTTTGAGTCATCAAAGTCTATCATGAATAAACCAGATAATGTTTTTACTCATGACAAAGCAACATATGCCATACCTTCTTTGAACACAGTAGATCCAATGTTTACAAATGCACTATCAACAGTTATTCCTTGACACTTGTGAATAGTTAGTGCATATGCTAGAGAAAATGGAAACTGCTTCCTACGTACATATAAGTCTTTCACAAGCAAAAAACGGACTGAACAACAACTAATGTCTTTTACCTCTTCAATCTGATCAAATTTTATTTTTACAAACTCAATTCCTTCTTTTTTCTGGTAGTTAACAAAACCCACAACTTTACCCATAGCTCCATTCACTAAACCTTTTTCAACATCCAAAATTCTCCTTAAAAATACTCGACAGTTCATGCAAAGATATAGATTTTTTTCTAATCCAGCTGTTTTCGAAATGTTCTTCTCTAGAGAATCCAATTTATTTTTCAGTTCGCCTGTTAATGTAATAGTAATTCTTTCATGTTGGATTTTGTCCACTGCTTCCATTTTCTTAATCTCTTCCTTTTCCAATTTCAAAAGTTCCTCATTGAATATTGAGCATTCACGTAGTGTTTGCATTAAGCAGATTACAGTATTTTTTTCTGCAATGTTTTTGTATATTTTCTCTGCAACTATTTCTTCACTTGGAAATAAATTATGTAGCAACCGACTCTGTAATGCTTTTCTGCCAACTTCTGTAAGTAGTCCAATTCTGATATCTTTCAGAATACTTCCATATTCTTCATCATTTGCTTGCCTCATATTGGTAGTGAGTTCTTTGTACTCAAAGAATGACCAAATATTCGCATTACCAATGCTTCCTAATGACTTCTTCGTGTCCTCATGAGTCACAGTATTAAACACTGGTTGTCCTTTAACTGGAGTGAGCTGCAGTAGATCCCCAAAAACTATAACATGTTTTCCACCAAATAACACGTCATAGTCTCTTTTTAGAATTTGCTGCATTCTTAAATGCACAAAGGCAAGCATTAAGTTTGATACCATGCTTACCTCATCAATAATGAGAACTTCCATCTTCTTCAACACTCTTGAAACTTCGAAACATGCTTTGCCAGTTAGCTTGTGATATTCTATTTTGTTCTCATGCTCCACTGGTAACATTAGCAATCGATGGAGAGTAATTCCTTTTATATTATATGCTGCTAACCCAGTTGGAGCAGTAACAACACAAGATAAAGTTGAATCAGTTTTTTGCTGTAGGTAGCTTCTGATGACTTTAATTAAAAAACTTTTCCCAGTTCCAGCTTGTCCACTCACATACAACCTAATTGGTTCAAATGATGTGCATGTGCACTGTTTATTTTCATGTAGTAATCTGTGATCAATTTTTTTTCTGACTTCTTCATAAATTTGTCGTTGTTCTTCATTCAGTTGTTGTTCCAAATCTGGTAATTCTATTAAATCTTCCTGAGCTTGATTCATAGCCGTTTCCACTTCAGTCATGGCTATTGCAGCTTCATTTTCTAAGATTGGTTGTCCTAGTGGATCTTGACTGAGCGTTCCAGAACTTTGGCTGTCTTGAGAACTGTCTCTAGCTACTTCAGCTGAAATTGTAGCTTCCTGTTCAATTTCTTCGTTTAACATTTGGACATAATTCCTGAAAATACTGCATTCAATGGTATCCTTACATGCATTAAATGAATCCTCTTAGCTTTGAAATTCTCCAAGTAGTTCGTCCTCTGAACGCCATGGTTTAAACAACTGTAAAAGTGCCAAGTAGTAAAATTCCTTTTTGTCAGTAGTGTCACAACTCAGCTTCCTGTGATTAATCAAACTTCCTTTTGTTTGCTTCACTAAACATCCTTCCTCACCAATGACTTTATATTTTCCATTGTTGATGTCTTCTGTGGCTTTCCGTGAAAAAATTTAGTTCTGCAGCACTTCGTAGAGACACATGTTCTCAAGATGATGACTTCTTTTCGGGTAATATGTGTCCAACATGTTTGTTTTCAAAATATCTGTACTTTCTGGGTCGTTCTCGGCCAAATATTCAATTTCTCCAACAGATTTCAGTACCCGATTTCGCATTCCTGCAAGGCCTAAACTGACCCAAATTATTCTTCTTGATTTCGAGTATAGACTTGCAGATGATAACCTATCTGAACATTCGTAGGATCCAATTTCTCGATGTGATAACATCTTTAAACTGAAACTGTACAGCCTCTTACTGACAGTCTTCTCGTGAGAAATCTCTTCCCACCTTTCCTTCAATTCTGTTTTTTCAGATTTAGTGATGTAAGATGTGACATACCGAGCAACAGCAATAGAATTGTCTGCCACATACTGAATATCCATGTTAGCATTCCACATGGATAAAATGACTGGGTTGTAGTCATTTATATATTTTGACTCTTCTTTTCTTCTTAGGTTGTACGTATTTTTGGGAGATTTTCTTGTAATAGTATGTCGCACAGCTGACATAAAACTGTTTACTCTTCCTTTTGAAAGAACAGGTCTAGGAAATCCAAATCGACATTTTGTTTAGAATTTATCTTTGGTCTTGTACTTCCGTCGATTGTATTTTCCACACCGATGACTTTGAAAACGTAAAACTTGCTCTTTTAACTTTTCTCTTCTGTGCTTTTAGGTATAGCACATGTTGCATATTCTTCAATGAAAGATAACACTGCTTCATCAGCATCTGTTCCAAATTTTGGAGCATCCTTGATCCACAACAGCATATGAATGTGAGGAGCACCTCTTGCTTGGTACTCTTTTCTCCAAAAGAAATCCACAACTTCTCCAAGTGGTGGATTTTTTATTGCAGATGAAGGACATCATAGCCTCAAATCTATGATTGAAATATCTGCAAACATTAACCGGATCCAATGAGCACAGTTCTCCTGCTGTCTTGTATTCAATGTTTTTAATGTTTGAATTTGCCTCTCGTAGAAAATCCAGTAAATCATCCCAAGCGTACTCGGCACAGCTTAGGGTTAGGAACCATGTTGGAGTTCCTAAATTCCGTAACATACATTTCAATTCTCCATGGTGTCGGTACCAATATTCATTCGTCCCACGCTGACAAGCCATCAGATTGATCAATTGTGATTCCAAATGATCATCTCGCTGCTGCACTTTGTTCATAAAATCCTTAGCAGACACATTATGTAGATGTGTTCCACTTTTTAAAATGTGGTTTACTGCATAAGATATCGTCCACCTTCTCCTGTAGGAAACAGCTGGGGAAAACAACGAGCTTCCAAACTCTCCTTCCATACACTCACGGGAGTTCCTTGTGCTTTTTTCATTTGAAACAGATCAATGGTATTTGCCATTACTTCTTTTGAATGAAGAGGATGTATGCTGAAATGTTCATAAATTTCTTCTTCTTTTGACTTGTCAACTTTTTCAATTTGCCCAGTTGGTGTGTCTGTGTCTCCTACTAAATCTTCTTCATCTTCATCTATATAAATTGATTCATACCATTTATTATTCCTTTTCAAATATAAATGTGCTCTTTGTACTTTCCGTACATCTACCAGCTCCTGCCAAATTGTCTTACTCTTTGTAGGTACACCATTAACCAGAATATCTAATGGTTCAGTTTCCAAAGTATCTGTATCAATAGTTTCCATATTTTTTTTCAAATCCAACGGCAAATAGACAACTCTTCCTTTTAAACTTCTCTGTAAATCTGAAGGAGGTAATTTGCCTGTTTTTGGCTCCATACGTACTATGGTCTGGAACGGATGAACACATTGAATGAGTATAGACTCATACGTATTTAAATCAGAAAGTTCTGCAGGAACTTCAACCAATTCTAAATTATTATGTACAGCTCTAGCTGGCATTTTATTTTCTTCTAACTTGTTATAACAGTATTAACAAATACGATGATCTTCACCCAAATCAAAACAATTTTCAAGAAATATATATGTTGCAAAATCCTTCCACTTATAATTATCTTCTTCTTCACTTTTTTTGTAGAGATCAACATTCCTTGTTTGGATTTTGTAATGGCTTCTCCGGCAACAAATACAAGTAATATTTGGTCTTCCATTAGAGATGATAGCAAATTTTGTCATTTGATCTTCAAATTTCTTATTTACGGAGGGTTCTACATTCTCTTCCACATTTTCCTCAATAACTGTGTCATTCCCTGCACTTTCTTGTTCTGGACCAAAGTAACAAAACTGAATCTCATCAGTAACCTTCTCAACATCTGATACAGATCCACGAAACAGAGCCTTATTCAACTCAGTTAACTTTAGTGCTGGACTTTTAGCAAAATACAATCTTCTCACAAATTTCCTAATTTCAGTATGATGAACTGCCAGCATCCTAAAATGGTGAAAAACACTTTGACAAACTTTCCTAGATAGACAAGCCAGAGAGTGTCCTTGCAAACCAGTATTCTCTCTCACTCTGCATGGATCTAGTCCTTGAAGCACCTTAATCTTCTGTTTAACACTCTTTTTACTATATTCTCTTAAAAACTCACGTAATTTATCAATAGATTCCTGTCGCAAAGTACAAATACTACTACAATTCCAAGTATACACTGGGGCTTTAGGACGTCTCCCCATAACATCATCTGCAATCACTTCTTCCTCATTTCTTGGAACCATTTTCTCCTTTTCCATTATACAACCATCTTTTACTTCATATGCTCGTCCACTAGTGTCAACTCCATGCAGCGAAATATTACTTTGAAGATAACTCTCTTCATTAACAAATGGTTCAGTACTTGAACTATGCATCCATTCTCCTAAAAACACTTTACAAAAGTTATTTATTTTTACTACTCTTTTCGTTTTGCTTTGTGACTTCATTACATTAACTATTTTTTCTAATATACGCATCCTGTTCAAAATTAAAATGAATAGTTTTCTTTTTAAATCTAAAGCCTTAGCTACAATGGCTTCGAATGTCTGACAGAATATCGACGGACAGAAAATCGACCTTCAAAAATATCAACACAAAAATATCGATGACAAGAATATCGAGATCCTATCTACAACATGGTAAGTACAAAAATATCGAAAATAAAATATAGAATGTCAAAAATATCGTTATTAAAAATATAAAGTATTTTTTAGTTAAAAAAAATATGTAAAAGAAACCAAATAATACTTATAAATAAAATAAACATAATTAAATATATGTTATAATGTTTAAAATTAATAATTAATATATATATAATGTAATAAAACATTAATTAAACATATACATATAATATATATACTTACTTAATAATACATTTTAATTGTTTTAATAACTTATAACTTGTTAAAAATTATTATAAATTACAAATACATCATACACATAAAACAATAACATGCATAAAAATTAAATAATTATATATAACACATTTAAAAAATTACATTTTATTTGAATATTGTTAAAATTAATTATATATTACATTAGCTAAAATAATACAAAAAATATTAAATAGCACCGACAATAAAACCACTACTCCACCTCCAAAAAAAAACAGTAAAGAAAATGTTGGATAGCGTAGAGCTAAAAATTACTATTTCCACTCCAGGGAGTGTAACAATAGGGAAAGTGTTGGATAACATACAGGTATAAATTACTATACCCACTGCAGGGAGTGCATCAGTAAGGAAAGTGTTGGATAGCGTAGGGGTAAAAATGACTATTCCAACTGCAAAGAGTGCAACAGTAGGGAAAGTGTTGGATAGCGTAGGGGTAAAAATTACTATTCCCACTCCAGGGAGTGCAACAGTAGGGAAAGTGTTGGATAGTGTAGGGGTAAAAATTACTATTCCAACTCCACAGAATGCAACAGTAGGGAAAGTGTTGGATAGCGAAGGGGTAAAAATTACTATTCCAACTCCAAAGAGTGCAACAGAAGGGAAAGTGTGGGATAGCGTAGGGGTAAAAATTACTATTCCCACTCCAGAGAGTGCAACAGTAGGGAAAGTGTTGGATAGCGTAGGGGTGAAAATTACTATTCCAACTCCAGAGAATGCAACAGTACGGAAAGTGTTGGATAGCGTAGGGATAAAATTTACTATTCCAACTCCAGAGGGTGCTACAGTAGGGAAAGTGTAGGATAGCGTAGAAGTTAACAATACATTAATAATAAATACCAATAAATAATAATTAATAAATATTAATTACCAAAGAATAAATATTAAACGATAAAATATTTTTCATAACCAAAAACATATGAATTATTAAAAAGTAAATACCAATTAAAATGTATTTAACCATTTAAAAAAATATATACCACAAAATAATAATTATGAAACATTAATTACCAATTAAAAAATATTGAACTAGTAAATATTTTTCATACGCCAAAATAATAAATATTACACATTAATTACCAATTAATAATTACTTATTAATATATTTATTAGAAATATCAATGCATAATATTTAATTATATTTAATTCACAATTAATGATTAATCAACAATTAATTATTTTTCATAACCAAAATATTATACTTTAAATTATTTACCAATTAATAATTATCGTCCAATTAATTAATTAACAATACCCAACAACTAATTTAATAATTACGTAATTAGATTTCAATTACTTCCAACACTATTCCCCTATAAACGCACGACACATTCCACTAATAAAATAATATACTTAACATAATTATCAATTAATCAACTAATTAAAACTAATTGCCAATTAATAAAAATTAATTACCAATTAATACTTAATTAACAATAATATAATTATCAATACCAATAAATGAAAATAAATTATTAATTAATTACAATTAAATTACTTCCCACCCTATTCCCCTATAAACCCACAACCCGCTACAGAACTTAAACGCAAAAATTTATTAAAATCAATTTATAATTCCTAAAAATGTATAATTAATTCCATATAATTAAATTACTTCCCACCCTATTCCCCTATAAACCCACAACCCGTTACGGTACTAAAACACAAACTTGACTTAAAAAACCATTGTTCACATATAAAAATTGTATACATATATGTTAAAACCAGTAGAACACTTAACTAAAAACATATAACACATACATATTAAATACATAATAAAATACATAACAATAATATAAATATCGATATTAGTAACATCAATATTAGTAAAATCGATATATTTGATGTCGATATTACTAACTTCGATATTACTAACATCGATATTAAAATACTTACCTTAGGATCGATATTCTGTCCATAGATATGATTGACATCGATATTCTGTCCCTTCGATATTTAAAACTCGATATTAGTGTAGGTAGATATTTTAGTTTCGATATTTTGGCTGCTCACCAATGGCTTCAATATCTTTTTTTCTCTTGTAAAATTTAGCTCTTTTCTTATATTTTTTCACATCCTTTAGCAAATTGGACATCACTCTTCTCTGAAACATTTTCCTACGGATCTCTTTAAATGCTGATTTTCTTTTTAAGTTAATTTTTATAGCTTCTGCTTGTACATTAGCATTTAGTAAATTCTCACTATTCTCCTGTTGTTTTCTACTTGAAACAGTTTTTCCAATGGGGGCATTTTTTAATTTTTTCCTTTTTTTGAATATATTTTTAAAGAATTCCTTTGTCTGCTTACCAGAAGACTTTTTCTTTTTCCCAACATGAGCATCTTCAACTAACTTGGGTCCTCCAGTTGTCTTCGAATATACATTTTTTTTCTGTTGTTTTCGCTGTCTTGATTTTATAGGCAACTTATATTTCCTTCACTGCTCTGGAGCAATACCTGAAAGAAACATTTAAATATATTACTATATTTGTTATGATCTTTTCTTTTCTTATAACACTATCTACCCCTTTCCTACAAGTGAAAAACACAAGAAAACCAACACGAATTTAATCTCTAAGAACAATTCCTGTGTGCACACAGACTCTTGGTGTAATTCTAGGCAGAACACGATATTTCATTTGCAATTCAAAAGCACACTTACTTTTTTTTTTTTGCAATTGTTAATTACTCTAACAGTCTGACACATTTTCTTTATAGTTTACAGAGGCAGAAAAGAGCACATGTCCAATCAGCTTTTTTAGAGCATGTACATGTGTAACCTGGCTGACTGACTGCACTCCTGCAAAGATAATGATCCTTGGTGATGTTGAATGCATTAGCGTTTGTCAGGGGGTCCAAGAAGGCCATAAAAGACTCATGCTGTGATTTTACGCAGAAAATGAAATTTGCTTGCCAATTTCAAAGCACACTTACTACTGTTTTCTGTGATTTTAGGCAGAAAATGAAATTTGCTTGCTAATTTCAAAGCACACTTACTACTGTTTTTTCCTGCAAGTGTTAAGTACTCTAACAGTCGCATACATTATTTTAGGTCTGGGAGAAGGGGGATAAAACAACAACTACATCGGCTACAAGAGCACTTCCACTTGACCTATGTCTAATTCACAATTGGTTTGAAAAGCTCACTAAGCCCCCCTCTGTTGCATTATTACAGTAATCACAACAATTTTTTTAAATTCAAATCCATTCTCATTTATTGAATTCTATTTATCAAAAGTTAAAAGCAATTTTTTGGATACATATTTTGTGTGCTTTTGTGTACTAAATAACTATGTACAATTCATCATCTCAACATTTCTACTTTTTGAATTGGTATACATTCTGTACTTAATTTGCATGACAACACCCCATATTGTGATCCACCTTAACATCACAACTACCGCACATCACATCACAATCTAACCTAACATACAAACACATTTCATACACATTCTTTGTCCAGCTATAAACGCATACACTTTTTTAATCATCGGTATAAATCCTTCATTGAAATTTCAGGGTTGTGTTGCCAGCTGGATGTCCATATTGTCGACGTACATTTCGGTGGGTGATTAGGTTAAAAAACCACCTTCTTCAGGACCGCCCTTTGATTATTTAATTTCTAACGGAGGTTACTTGGGTATCCATAATGGATTGGCTCAAGCGCAATCCCTGGTTGGTGCGCAATCGGGAAGACCTGTCCCAATGTTGGAGTTGTTTGATATTTCCTCTGTGTCTATAGCGTCTGTCTTTGTTTAAGCTCTATTTCATTAGAGTTGTATCAATCCAACCTCATCATTCCGAAGATCAAAGAGGTTTTATTTGTGTTGCCTCTTCTAGTCTCATGAAAATGTGGGCATAATCTCTTAATAAGTTTCCTTTGTCTTTTCTGCAGACAGTATATGTGCCTTGTTGTTTTTCTGGACCGCGTTGTGCGTCAGTTTTCTCCCGCTGCGCAAAGAGACCACTGGCTGCCCTTAAAAAATGAAACTGAAAAGTTTCATTTTTCTTTTTTAAAAGCATCACATTTTCCTTTAAGGAAAACGGGCTGCATTTAGAAAAAAAAACTGCTTTATTAAAAAGCAGTCCCAGACATGGTGGGACAGCAGGCCACCATCCCTGGGAGGGCTGTCATTCCTAATGGCTCGCAAATTATGAGAGGCTCATTAGTAGTAATGAGCCTCGCAATTTGCGACCCCATTGGGAATCGCAGACAGTGTGAAATACACTGTTGTACATCGGTAATTGCGCCTCACAAATTGCGACTAGCAAAAGAGTCGCAATTTGCGATGCGCAATTTTCTTGGTCGTACATCTGGCGCCTAATGGTTCTGCTGCTCTATATCTTGAAGTCAACCCTGTATATCCTCCCACATTTACACAAGTCCCTTGAAACTATGGGAATAATGAGCTCCATCCTGCAATTTTTCTCCACACATTCTGGGACTATACAGCTTCTCTCTCCCAGGTGGTGTCATCCAGCGATTAGAATTTGGGCCCCCTACCTTGGTCACATGATCTAAGTTTGGTTTCTCCTGTCAGCTTCACACAGATGGCACGGATAGGCTACACCCTTCTGCCTTGGTGACATGATCTGAGTTTGGTTTCTTCTGTCAGCTTCATACAGATGGCATAGATAGGCTACACCTTTCTGCCTTCTTCTCCACCTCCTGTCTTGCATATCTGAAAGTGATTAATTTAATTGCCCATCAGCTACTCATGATGAACTCCTCTAAAACTATGGCCTCTGCTATCCCTGTCCCATCTCGCAGTCACTTCTATCTCCTTCCATCGACATCTGGACTATGTCCTCATCTGCTAGAAGCCTCAGAGTAATACTCAACCCTTTGAAGCCTATGGAATTTTGCAATGCTAATACTATCAGTGCAGTATTAAGAACTATACATATGCAGGGGCCGATTTGCAAGCCCCTTGCAACACTTATGGCTGCTGTTGTGCCACTTTTGTGAAAATGCGGCCAATTTACAATGTGACGCATCTAGGGAGATGCGTCATGTAAAGCCTTGCATCACATTATACCTGCATCAGGTATAATGTATGCAGGGTGGGCATTCCCACGCAGGAAAGCCTAGTAAAAGTGATGCAGTGAAATCTACAAGATTTCACTGCGTCACTTCTAGGACGCCACAGCGTTAAAACCTTAAACCTGCTTGAAGAAGGCAGAAGGAGTGACGCAGTGTAGTAGGAATAGGCATCAAAATACATTGCTTGTGACACGACTCCAGCAATGCATGACTTTTGCCCCAACAGATGCGTCAGAATTTCTGAAGCATCTGTCAATCCTTACACCATGGATGCACCGTATTTACAATTAGGCTCATCCATGGTGGCACATGGTTCCTCAGGGTGGCGTAGGGAAAGTGACACATCTCTACAGATGCGTCACTTTCTTGTAAATCTGCCCCGTAGAATTTAACCATCTCTCCCAGTGTATACCATTAAATCAATCAACTCAATTGCACTAGTTAAAATTAATTACTCTAAGAATCTGCAAATTAGGAGAACTATCTTTGTAGATCTCATATACAGCTGCATTAAATTAATATATAAATAAATTCATCATGTTCCTTATTTCTTAGGCATGATCAATCTAAACGCTGGTAATGTAGTTGTAAATAATGTTGCTAAAATTAACCATGGAATAAATTATGTAAAATGTAAATAAGCAAACACATATAAAAAATTACTTCACATGTTATAATGATGGAGATATGAAGTAATTAGCAAGTACCTCCAGAGGACAGATTTCTAAAGTAGTTGACATTTCAATATAAGTAGAAGAACGTTTCTGACTGTTTAATGACTAAATACTTATAGATAATTTTATATTACTCATTAAATATATAAACAGATGGAGTGTTATGACATCTTGCTGACTTTGAGTGCTTAGTATAAAGTGGTGTGTGAAGGGTCACAATCAATTTCACCGTGCCACTGGCACAGCGACTAAATAGGCATATCTGTTATAAAAGCATAGTTCATGACGATAGTCATCAGGTGTGAAAAGTTAAGAATATTGTTACATTTATTTTCTAGGATATATTTTTCAAAACATTGCTAGGTTTCCCAGAGAGAAAGCATATGTGCTGTCAGAGAAATCTACTGTTAACAAACAAAAGCTTAAAAACAAGCTTAGAGTCCACCTACTGCTTTCCATTGCTTACAATTGGTTGACTTCCAACCAATGGTAAGTAATGGCAGTGACATCACTATTGTTGTGTTGCTTCTGATTAGTCAAGGCCTCCTGTTTGTTCTTACTTACTTTAGGTGCTTCTGGTGTCACTGCCTGCCATGGAGCATAGACCCAGTACAGAATCCTGTCTGCGACCAGTGTCCTTCAACTGGCCACATGCTGCTGCAGGTACTTTCTTTTTATTTTGGACATCCACTCTCAAAGAGTGAATGTCTGCAGTCTGTCTCCAGTCCCTCCATTGTGCTGCTTGTCCCCCTGTCCTCCTTCTATTATCTCTTGTGTTGCAGCTTCCTCCCTCCACCCCAGCTCCTCCCATGTGTTGCTTTGGTTTTCTTTTGTTTATTCTTTGACTGTTTTAAATAGTTCAATCTCGACTCAAAGGTATTGAAGTGCTTCACATGAGCACACATTAATTTACACAAGGACACATTAATGTTTTAGGCACAAAGAGGTAAAGTGTGCTTCCTCGCACTTCCTCCAGTGTTGCTTCTCCCACCGTCCTCCCCCACATCTTCCTTGTACTGCTGTGCAACACGGTCTAAAGTAAAGAAAAAAAAGCACTATGATGCAGTATTCTGACTGCGTCACAGACCTTTTTCTTGGCAATGCTTAGCAACATGTCTAAAACAACATTGTCAAAGTCAATAAATCTTTCAGAGGCGAAACCTATTGACTTTGCAATTGCTTCTTTTTCTATTATATGTCTACAGTTTCAATGCAAAGATATTTTATTAAAGTATCTTTTGATTCATGTGCGTCTACATAAAGGAACCTATTTATTAAGGTAGGTTATATTTCTACTTTAAAGAGATCTTCTGGCAGGGTCTCAATCAGAGTCTAGTAATGCTCACATCAGTCATTACAGTGCTGGTAGACATGTGTGAATAGTGACCACAAGTTCACAGGAGTTCAAAGTGAGGTCAGCATGTATATGACTATAAGGAAATGGCAATGGTAAAAAACACATGAGTCCTCTGCACAAATTGTTATTGGCCTGAACATATGTTATGTTTTTAAATGGGCATCAAAGGTTTATCTCTTAAATCGACTAAATCATTTGTATGTGAGAAAGGGACGAGAGATGTGGTGCGATCACATAAATCAGCTCCCTTTTTATTACAATATGGGGCTCCACGGAGTTCATCCATAAGCCCCATCATGTGCAATCAATATATATATATATGCAGTGGAGAAATGTTTGAATAAAGTGCCCTCCATCCCTGCTAAGCATGCGTTAGGCGTACTTCTTCTGGTGGAGAGGTTTGTCTGGCATTGAAGCGAGGGAGCTCCGTACCCGCAACGCTGAGGCCGCACCGGATTAAGTGTGTTGGGCTCCTGCACGGAGAAACTGCTGTGGGATTGATTAATGACATGGAGCCTGACCTGCCCATCTCCACTGTATGAAAAGAAGGTATGGGGTTACCTAACCTTCAATAATTGTGGAACGGGGCTTGGGAAGGAAATGGGAATTCCCGTTTTCTGCTTGCAGGCATGGAAAGAGCACTTTTGGGAAACGGACTATAACTGTGACAAAATGCATAAATGCGAACACAGTCAAAGACAGCAGTACAAGGAAACGTAGCAACTAACAAAATAATGTTTGCAGTGTGCTGTTTAAAAGGAGAAATGAATTGGCTAGCGCACTGCAACCGAAGAAATTTCAAACGATAAACTATGTTTACCAAGCACTTACTGAGGTACTTGTGACTTTAAGGCCACGGACACATAAGTGGTCTGTAATACCTTGATTGAAACACGTGGGCACTTCAAATTCAGAAGGACTGTTAACCTATGATTAAGACTCATCACAGGAGTTGAAATGCGTCAGGTTGAAAAGCTGTTTGTTGCAGTGATGAAATGTTTGAATAAAGTGCCCTCCATCCCTGCTAAGCATGGCGTTAGGCGTACTTCTTCTGGTGGAGAGGTTTGTCTGGTATATATATATCTATATATTCACTTAAAAAACCATAGGTTTCACACATGTTATAGTTAGCTGGACATTTCACTCGTAAAAAAACATTGAAATTCCCCCGTTATAGTTAGTTCAGATAACTATAACTCGCGCGACCGCAATCCACTGCTGATGACATCACATATTACATCACTCATGACATGGTCAGTGGCATCACTCATGACATCACTGATGACATCATCCTTGTGATAGAGTGGCGGCCGCGCGAGTTATAGTTATATGAACTAACTATAACGGGGGAATTTCAATGGTTTTTTACGAGTGAAATGTCCAGCTAACTATAACATGTGTGAAACCTATGGTTTTTTAAGTGAATTTGCAAGGTTTTTAAATGCTAATTCCTAACTATAACGTGTGTGAAACCTATGGTTTTTTAAGTGAATTTTCTACGGCTTTTTAAATGCTAAGTTATGTATGTTTTATTATATTTTTTTATATATTTTTTTTTAAAGGTTTTTCACCGTGCGCGCACGGTGCTCGCACGGTGCGCGCACCCCACGATTTTTAAAAAAAAAATAAAATGTTTTTTTCACCCTTCGGGGTCCTTCAGGGACCCCCTGACAAAGGCTAGGGGGTCAGGAACTCTCTACCCTGCCCCCTTTTCACGTTCGCCACCTTCCTTTTTCACTCTCGCACTGAAAACAAACAAAATGGCGGCCGACAATTCCTGATTTCGACCGATTCGAACGTTGACTGACATGAAACCACCAATCAGAATTACGCTCATGCACGTTAGGGTGCTCGCACGGTGCGCACACGGTGCGCGCACGGTGCGCGGCTATAGATATGTATGTGCTTTTAACTGCAATTTTCTCAGGAACTACTGAACAGATTGACTCCAAAAGGCACATCCCTGAGCTGAGGACTACCTCTTTGCCAAATTTAAAGTAATTCTGTTCAGCCGTTCGGGCTGTACCTTGGACTAAAGGTCCCTATGGAAAATTGCATGGGGAAAATGCGTTTTGGGACCCCCCCTTTTTTCTCAGCCCCCGCTTGACGAATCCCCCCGAGACTTTCAGGGCAGGAGCGGAGCAGAGCGCCCCACCTATTTTGAAAATTTCGCGAGGATTCGTCAACCGGTGCAAAAGTTATTCCAAATAGAATGTTGCGGATTTCCTATGGAAACACGGTCCTAACTATAACTATCTACTGGCGACCACCAGTAGATAATATCTATATATATATTCACTGAAAAAACCATAGGTTTCAGGGGCGTTATAGTTAGCTGGACTTTTCACTCGTACAAAACCATTGAAATTCCCCCGTTATAGTTAGTTCAGCTAACTATAACTCGCGCGCCCGCAATGCACTGCTGATGACGTCACATATTACATCACTCATGACATGGTCAGTGACATCACTGATGACATCACTGATGACATCTCAAATGACATCACTGATGACATCATCCAGTGAATGTGTGTTTTTCTGAAAATTACATATGTTTTATATATGTATATCTCAAGGTCGATGGAAGAATAAATGGGTATATAAGTGTCTAAATGGATGATTTGTTTTTGAAAAATTGATTGTATAACTGACTAAGTGTATCTTAGTGAATACATGGCTTAGTGAGTAATGTTTAAATGTGTAAATATCTGTATCAGTCTCTCACTTTGTGTATAAGTGACTGCATGGGTTGGTGAGTAGCTACATGAGTGTCTATATAGGTTATTAGTTGGTTTTTTGAGTATCAGTATGAGTGTCTGAGTGTCCGTATGGTTCGGTGGGGGTATTACGTAGTGCATAGGTGCATGAATGAGTGACTCACTGTTTGTATGTGTTGAAGACAGCATGTGTGCAGGACTGTATGGGTGGATGAGTGTGTGCATGGGTGTGTTAGTGAGTGATAGACTGTCTCAATAGTGTCTTTATGAGTAACTACATATGTTTTAAACTAGTATATGTGACTATTGGTGTATATAAGTGAGTATATGTGAGAGTGAGAGATTGAAAGAGTTCCTGTATGAATAAGTATGTGTTTCTATAAGTGATTGTTTAAAAGACTAAGTATGTGTAAGTTTCTGTAGAAGTAAGTGTGGTGGTGTGTGTATAACTGTATATGCAAGTAAATGGATGTTTGATTCTTTATTAGCATGAGTGACTATGTGTGTGAGTAACTCTATGGATGAGTGGTGTTGTGTTACAGGATGTATAGGTGTGTGAGTACATATGATGAGTGAGTACATGTATGAGTGACTGTATAGGACTGTTGGTGAATGAGTGGATGTGTATGTGGATCTTAGAATTACTGAATAGGTTGTTGTAACTGGGATTGGTATGTCCATTGTTTTGAACATTGTAGTTTCTATTTTTGAATGTGTGCATCAAAGGTTATATTAGGGGAAGAGGAGGTCTGCCACTCTATCACAAGGATGATGTCATCAGTGATGTCATTAGTGATGTCATTTGAGATGTCATCAGTGATGTCATGAGTGATGTCACTGACCATGTCATGAGTGATGTAATATGTGACGTCATCAGCAGTGCATTGCGGGCGCGCGAGTTATAGTTAGCTGAACTAACTATAACGGGGGAATTTCTATGGTTTTGTACGAGTGAAATGTCCAACTAACTATAACGCCCCTGAAACCTATGGCTGCTACATGTTTCAGCAGGATCCCCTGCCTTGCTGACACAACAAGCATCATTTCAATTCCACATTTTAAAATCTTTTTTAGCTAATGGACCAGGCTGAAGAATACTAGTATATATACATATCTATATCTATATCTATATTCAGTGAAAAAACCATAGGTTTCACAGACGTTATAGTTAGCTGGACATTTCACTCGTAAAAAACCAATGAAATTCCCCCGTTATGGTTAGTTAAGCTAACTATAACTCGCGCACCCGCAATCCACTGCTGATGACGTCACATATAATATCACTCATGACATGGTCACTGACATCACTCATGACATCACTGATGACATCTCAAATGACATCACTGATGACATCACTGATGACATCATCCAGTGAATGTGTGTTTTTCTGAAAATTACATATGTTTTATATATGTATATCTGAAGGTCGATGGAAGAATAAATGGGTATATAAGTGTCTAAATGGATGATTTTTTTTAAAATAATTTATTGTGTAACTGATTGATAAAGTGTATCAAAGTGAATACATGGCTTAGTGAGTAATGTTTTAATATGTAAATATCTGTATCAGTCTCTCACTTTTTGTATAAGTGGCTGCATGGGTTGGTGAGTAGGTACATGGGTGTCTATATAGGTTATTAGTTGTTTTTTTGAGTATCAGTCTGAGTGTCTGCATGGTTCGGTGGGGGGTATTACGTGGTGCATAGGTGCATGAATGATTGACTCACTGTATGTGTTGAAGACAGCATGTGTGCAGGACTGTATGGGTGGATGAGTGTGTGTATGGGTGTATTAGTGAGTGAATGACTGTCTCAATAGTGTCTCTATGAGTAACTACTTATGTTTTAAACTAGTATATGTGACTATTGGTGTATATAAGTGAGTATATGTGAGAGTGAGAGATTGGAAGAGTTCCTGTATGAATAAGTATGTGTTTCTATAAGTGATTGTTTAAAAGACTAAGTATGAGTAAGTTTCCGTAGAAGTAAGTGTGGTGGTGTGTGTATAACTGTATATGCAAGTAAATGTATGTTTGATTCTTTATTAGCATGAGTGACTATGTGTGTGAGTAACTCTATGGATGAGTGGCATTGTGTAGAAGGATGTATATGTGTATAAGTACATATGAGTGAGTACATGTGTGAGTGACTGTATAGGACTGTTGGTGAATGAGTGGATGCGTATGTGGATCTTAGAATTACAGAAGAGATTGTTGAAACTGGTATTTGAATTTCCAATATTTTTTTATTTTTTAGTCTCTATTTTTGAATGTGTTTATTAATTGGTATATTACTGTGAGAGGAGGACTGCCACTCTATCACAAGGATGATGTCATCAGTGATGTCATCAGTGATGTCATTTGAGATGTCATCAGTGATGTCATGAGTGATGTCAGTGACCATGTCATGAGTGATGTTATATGTGACGTCATCAGCAGTGGATTGCGGGTGAGCGAGTTATAGTTAGCTTAACTAACTATAACGGGGGAATTTCATTGGTTTTTTACGAGTGAAATGTCCAGCTAACTATAACGTCTGTGAAACCTATGGTTTTTTCACTGAATTTGCAAGGTTTTTTAAATGCTAATTACTAACTATAACGTGTGTGAAACCCATGGTTTTTTCAGTGAATTTGTATGGTTTTTTAAATGCAAATTCTTATATTTAACGTGTGTGAAACATTTTTTTTTTTTTCTTTGCAAGGTTTTTGACATCTTTTTTTTTTTACTTTTTATTCCCTTTAAACACTATGGTAAAATGTAATGCATTCTGCAATATATAATTTTTCACCTTTTATTAAAAAATAGGTAAGATATAGTAGTATAACATAGTGAATCTTTTTTACAATTTTTTTTTTTTGTAAATTTTTTTTTACCGTGCGCGTACGGTAAGCTTACCGTAAGCGCACGTTTTGCTTTATGTACGTAATATTTCTACTCTGTTTGCGTATGTTCACGCAATTTGCGTAGACGTCCGTACTGCATACGTGACGCGTAAGCGCATACTTTACACGCGTACGCGCGCGCGCACGTTACGCGGAAGTGTTCGAGCGTGCCTGTTATGCGCATGCGCGCGTGCCTTTTATACGCGCATGCGTACTTTTACCGTAAGCGCTCCGTAAGCGCTCCGTAAGCGTAACGTACGCGCACGGTTGGTCATGTGATCAAGAAACAACACTTTTGATTGGTTTAAACTACTTTCAGTTCTAGAACCTTCCTACACCACACCCATTCCCCTAATTTCTGCTTGTGATCCCTTAGGAGAAGGAGCTGAGTTGTCTTTGTGATACGATGGCAGAACAGCAGTCCTCTTCTGAGAGTGAGCCTGGTAGCAGCATCATCAGAGAGAGAAGGAGGAAACAAAAGACTTCTTTTGTATGGGAATATTTCACCTATCCAGAGGGGCAGAAAAAGGTAAATGCTCCTTTAGTCACCTGCTCACTTTGTGAGCATGTCTTATCTAGAGGGAATCCAAGGAAGAAGTATTCCTTTGGTAATCACTCTATGGTTAGACACATTAAGGATAAACATCCCAGGACTTATGCTCGACATACTGGAGAAACATCTCCAGTAAGTCACCCGAGCACACCTGCAGAAGCTCAGCCGAGTACATCTTCGGCAGCTCAGCTGAGCCCTTCCTCTGCGGTGGGAGCATCACCCTTTTCTGCTCCTCTGGATATAAACCCTCGTTTTTGGAGGGTTGCAATGAGGTGCACAACATGTCATGGCCTTATTGTTTATGCGGAGACCAGTGTTTCCCTCATAAACAATAGGATAGACCAGCACATCTGTGGTCCTTGTTAGTATTCCCATTCTTTCTTTCCTCTTTCCCTTTATGAACACAACGGTTCTTTTAAGAGCCAACCTTACCTCTTAACTTAAACCGTACGGTACGCGCAATTTTTATTTTTTTTTTAAACAAAAATTTTTTAATCACCCTACAAGGTCCATGAGGGACTACTACAGAAATGAGAAAAGCATAGAGAAGAGTAGTGAAGAAAAGTGGGCATTAAAGTAAATGTGTGATAATTCCAGAAATTTCACACTTACCTGACAATGAAATTAACTTAAAGAAAAATAAGTGATTCATTTAACTTTCTATAAAGAAGTTTATTTTTCATATTTTTCCTTTCTCAATCTGTAAAAAAAGAAAAAGGTATTAATATTTAACAATACATTTTAGAATACAGTGCACATATTTTCATATTTCAACAAACATTTTTTTGCCCTTTTTTGCTGTTTTCAGAATATATTGCATTTTACTGTAAATCGTAAAAGCAATTGCATTCATCACTTAACAGCGGGCAAAAAAAAAAAACAATCAGAAAGATTGTTTAAAAAAAGCCCAGAATCTCTTCTCACTAAAACATACCGTAATAGAAATGAAACATTTGCAATATAAATCTCACATAAGAACAATAACTAATTTCAGTAAATATCGTCTGAAAATTCTGTTGCATAAGCATAATCACCAAAATAATTTGTGTCAAAGAAGTCCACAATGCCATTGGGAATAACAGCCCTCACAAGGATGATGGCCTGCTGGGCTCAGCAGACCACCATGTCTGGGACAGCTTTTTAATAAAGCAGGTTTTTTTTCTAAATGCAGCCCTTTTTCCTTAAAGGAAATCGGGATGCATTTAAAAAAGAAAAATGTAACTTTACAGTTTCATTTTTTAAGGGCAGGCAGCGGTCTCTGGGACCACTGCTTGCTCTTAAAAAATATTTCCCAACATACAAAGGGGAAGGGGTGCCTTGGGGACCCCTTCCCCTTTGCGACTGGTTTACCACCTACTTGAAATAGGTGGTAAACAGCAAGTGTTTTTTGGCCACAAATGCGGTCGCAAAACACTAGTACATAGCATGTTGACTCGCTATTAGGAAGGGATGCCGCTTCCTAATAGCGAGAGTCGTAAAATAGCCTGTGTACATGCTATTACCCTTTTTTGCAGCCACAAATGGGAGGTTCTCTCGTTTGCGGCCACGGAAAAGGGTCCTACATCTGGCACCTAGTCGCTAGTTGCACCACTTTCTTGTAGAAGGGATGCAAGATGCAGAAGCACCTCCCAAATCTCTATGACCTCCAAAATTAATGGCCACAAAGAGCACTCATGTTAGGATGGGGGAAGGGAAATGGAAAGAGTTGCAGTTCTTGGGAGAGAAGTAGGAGACAATGGGGCAGATTTATATGTTGGCAGGGAGGGAAATCGATTGCAATGTTGATGGAGTTCCCTTCCCACCTACAGAGTGGTCCACCTGCCCGATGTATCTGCAGGCAGAACATAGGTTTGGCCATGGTGGTGAAAACTCTGTCACTTTTTCCTTTTCAGTTTTGTATCATTTTTCTCTAAATAGTAGAAAACTGGGTTTTGGTCAGTTTAATACACAGGCATCTGCAGCCTGTAAAACAAACATCTGCTTCCATGCATGTTACTATTTTAGATGTAAGTTAGAAAATAAATCCCATTCTGATTTACACCCAAGACTTGCAAAGCTCGCAAAATTGAGAGCAAATGTTTACAGTTGCATGACTATTTTATCAATACAATTTAATCCAAAAAAAAATCAATTTCTTTCAAACACAATCCTGCACCTCAATTAATTTTCAAAAATATAATATTTTGGGCTTGCACGTGGGTGAAATATTTCCATCAATGTTACATTGTAGAGCTAAATTGTGCGCACCTCAGCACACTTTTAACCTAAAAATATACAATATATCAATTTAAATAGGGCATCGATTTTAATTTTCGAACACATCACATCCAGCTGAGAGCTAATTAACAGGCTCCAATTCCACTAGAAGCAAATATCAGATGTTTAGTGTTTAAAATATTAATAATAAATATGGGCAGCAGTGGGAAGGGGAGTCAACACAGTTGAAAAATGTTGTTTATACAGAAGGGTGTTTGAATAAGAAGCCAGTGTTCTCCTTCTCACTACTACGGAGGAATTCTCACAAAAGTAGATGCCCTGCTGGAATTTCTTCACCTCACCCCCTTGTAAGATTTTAAAAAGTAGGCATTCCTGGCTTCTTATCCTGTCAGTGCCTTAGCTGCTTTCCATCTGTTGAATCATCTCCTCAACACATAAATTGCTCTTACTCACTCTCAAATTAGCATGGAGAGATTCAAAACATTAGGACTTTATTGTATTGTGGCTTTTGTATAGTGTTTTCCTACCCCAGACGTTGCTCTTAGGCAGGGCTGGACTGCCAACCGAAACCGACTCTGGTAAAATGCTCTGCCGGCCCTCCTTGGGGTAGGGTGGGTAGTGGTTGAGCTGTTTGCTAGGGTTGATTTTGGACGATTTTGTTACAGGGGGCTGATATTGCCGGCCTCCGGTAACCAAAAAGGACACCCAGGGGCCCTTAACTAGTCTCCACCCTGGCGACGCACCGGGTAAACTCCTGTTCCCGCTATGGTCAGTCCGGCCCTGCCCCCAGGTGGTTTCCGGACCTGATTGCAAGTTTATCAGGGATTCTGAGCTCCAAACAAACTTTTATGTGATGGTGTCGTAGGTCGAGTTGGGTGATATTTACTGCCAGCGGTGATTGCCAGCTGCTTTAAATACCTCACTCTTCATTACATTTCAGCAGCTCAAACTTGCCAAAATTGACCAGAGAGAGGAATACACTGTTTCCCGAGTGATGAAGATTTGTATGCTATTTCCCAACAACCTATAATAGGTGTTATTCAGTGTGCCCAATAAATTCTGAAATCTGGAGTATCAGCTCTGTGGGAGGCATAAGCAGTGCGGTATGCATAAAATGCAGTTAGAATCTGGACAAATGTTTTCCTACATGTCATTACATAATGCAGCCTGGCAAAAGCTAAGTCATGTTAACAGGAGGCGACTGCTCATGTAAGGAAGTCTTTAATCTGCCTAGGTCTTCCTCATTTTCTGTTGTGAGGAAGTCAGTTGGCATTTAGTGAACCTGCAATCAGTGCAGCCCATAGAATAGACATAAGATAGTGTTATTGCAGTGACCCAGCATCATTTACCTGCTTAATTTAATGTTCAGGTATCTTAAATTTGGCAAAGTGCATTAATAAACATTTGTCACATTCTGAGAATAGAAGAGGGGCCTTTTAGAACAGTGGATCATAATAAAGCTCAATCTATGCATTTTCCATTTTCTATATACATAATTTTGTGGAATATTTTAATATCTATGATTACTTAGTGAGAAACTAAGGGAAGATGTGAGAAGCGCAATTCTCCTTATCAGAACCCAAATTTTATTTGCTTGACTGTTCCATCATGTTTGGCCTCTACTAATGTGCTGCGGTTTCAATACACACACCTTCAGTTCGGTTACAGCTACACTGTTGCAATGAGTAAGAGCTGAATATATGAATTTATGTATTCAGTTAGTTATTTATTCCCAAGGTTTTATACAGGCCTGGGCATAGTTTGTGGAGTTTTGCTACGCGAAACTCCACAACATTACAAAAAAACTCTGTGAAGTTCCGCGGGTGGCGGAGTGCAGTGCGAACTGCAGTTTGTGCTGGTATTCCTGCCGCTTGGTTAGAAAAAACTCCGCTGCAAATCGCAAAGCGAAGTTTTCTGCACTCCGCAAACTCCGCAGAGTGCAAAGTGCAGAAAATTCGGCAAACTCCACAAACGGAGCGAAGTTCACCACCCAGGCCTAGTTTTATGAAGTCCTGCAAGCCCCAAAAGTATCCTCATTGTGCTACTGGTTTAGATACAAGTGACGGTAATCCTAAACCTTGGCAATGGGCGGGACAGGTGGTGGCAGCAAAGGGACTAATCGTTTGATTGTTTGGGTAGATGAGTTTATAGGAGTTTCCGAATCTGTTGAAGTCGGGTGCAAGTCCTAGATGCCTTGGAAGGGAGTTTCATAGGGATGAATCATACATGTGAAGAGTCCTGTCAGCAAACTTTTTGTATTGGAATAATCAAATGAACATTATGTTGAAGTTGGTAGATATTAGGTTTCTGGATGGGAGATAGAGGAGGAACCGCTGAGATATTAAGTCCAGTGAACGGCCTTGCAATGCTTGGTGAATGAAGTTAGATTGAGCCTTCATGGGGAGCCAGTAGAGGAATTGTAGTGCTGTGATATGTGGTCATAGTGATTCAGGACCAACAGGAGATGTGCAGTGTGGTTCTGGAATCATTGAAGCTTAAATACATATTGATAGGGAGGTGAGTAGAGGCTGTTATAATAGTCAATGCGGGATATCACCACTGTTAGTAAGATAGTAATTTACTAGATGAGGTTAAGGGGCTGAAGGTTATCTTGGACCAAGCCCAAATGATTGAAGGCATTTTTTTTTTAATTGAATGACAGAGATACTACAATCAAATGGTCAAACTTGCAGGCTTATTCCCTAGATTGAGGTGGGTACTCAAGGTCTCAGACCAGAGTAAAGAAAGATGGGTAAAATGGGAAATAGAGATGGATCTAATTAGCTACATTTCAGTTTTCTCACCATTCAGACACAAACAAATGAAGCAGAGATAAAGTGTGTGAGACTTTCAAAGAGTTGACTACACTGTCATTAAGTATTATGTGTAACTGGGTATCATCAGCATACAGCAGTCAAGGATGACTGAGAAGGATCATGTAAACATTTAACAGCATAGCTGAGAGAGCTAAGTCTTGAGGGAACCTACAGGAAAACTACAGATGGATGTGCCTAGTTTGACCTGGTGAGTGTACAGTAGGAGGAAGAAGGAAAACCAAGAAGCTGAGAGTTTCAAGTAATGATGGCTGAGAGTTTCAATCCTAGACAGCTGAGAGTTTCAAGTTGTAAAGGGGAACTTGATGGTGATGGAGAGTAAATGTTATCTGACAGCTACCTCAATTAATTCTCACTAGTAAAAGATCATTGCAACAATAAATTCTTCATGAAGGCAAGTTAACCGGTTAGGTCAAAAAACATGAGAGGTACATGATGCATTGTAAAAGCATGCAGAGTGTTCTAACACGATGATGCGAAAATGTAAGCATTGAGAGAAACAATGAGAACTACACATAACCACATATATCTGTAGAGAGAAAATAAAATATATGTTAACATAGAGAGTTTTGTGATATTTTACATTTATATGCGCATCAAAACATGAAAATATATATGTGCATTATGAGAATATCGTAATGAGAGTTGCTTATTTAGAAAGATTTTACATAGTGCAAATGTGAGCTTCTGTAACGTTTATGCAAAATTACATGCATCTCAACTTCATGATTTGTATTGAAAATAGCAACATGCAAGTGATGCTTATACTGAATATTTTAACAGTACTTAACGTGGATGCATAGTTCTTAAACAAAGCTAATAACTGAAATAATGCACAACATCGAAATGCCTTTTGAAAATGTGTGATTAATAATAATGTTGACAGTAATTTAGCTAATTTTCAGGTAGGCCTCAAATGTTATTCTTGTCTTATGCAAATGTAAAACCATAGGAAGCAGTCACTTCAGGCACTGTGAGAATGTATTGTGAAGTTTCTTTTCTCTATTGGTTAACAATGAACTCACTTCTTCCTAAAAAACATACGTAATAGAAATAGAACAATATTATTGCAAACCCAGGAAAAGGCGCTTGGGAATGGACGGACTGTGAGCAAAGTACAGGTTCACCCACGTCCGTGAAAGTGGTGGGAGAGTAATACAATTGAACTTGATGAATCTGACAAAATTTGCAAAAGGATTACTTAATTCTTCGGGATTTTTTGTGATTCACCAATCACCCCATAAACGGGCCACCATGAGTGACCATTGAGAACCCCATGGACTGATGAAACTGATACATTAACCCCTTCGAGGCTCATGACGGAATGGTTCCGTCATGAGCATCAGTGCCCCTGTGGTCATGACTGAACCATTCTGTCATGAGGCCAGGGGCACGAAATCCCTCTGCTGCAGACAGCAGAGGGATTTCTATTTAATGCCTTTGACCTTGGGAGCTGGGGAAGAGCTTCCCCAGCTCCCAAGGCCCCCTCCCTGGTTTCTGTGCAATGAAGATCAGCGCGCACGTCGCGCTTTCTTCATTGCATAGAAACCGAAACTGAAATGAGCCTTTAGGCTCATTTCAGTTTCAATTTGTATGTGCTCAGGGGACTATCTCAGCCCCCCGGGCACATAGAAAGACGGGAGGGGTATCATTGGGAAGGAGAGAATCTCCCCTTTCCAATGGTACCCCTCCCCAGTGGATCCCTGCTTGGGGATCGCCCCAGGAGGGTGATCCCCAAGCAGGGATCCACCCACTAGACACCAGGCAGGGGGGAGCGGCCCCTTAGGCAAGGGCTTTTGCTCCCCCAAAATATTTTTAGTGCCATTTAGTCTTTTTGCCCCCCCTAGGGGGCAGATGGGGGCAGTATCCCCCAATCTGCCCCCCCCAGGGGGGCAAAAAGCCCACTAGACACCAGGGATTTATTTTTTCTTGTAAATTGGGGTGGGGGCTGCCCAATATGGGCATGCCCATGCCCCCACCCACCCTCCGCAAAAATGACAGCCTTTCTGCCCCCCTGGGGGGCAGATGGGGGCATTAGCCCCAAATCTGCCCCCCCGGGGGGCAGAAAGCCCACTATACACCAGGGATTTATTCTTTCTTGTAAATTGGGGTGGGGGCTGCCCAATATGGGCATGCCCATGCCCCCACCCACCCTCCGCAAAAATGACAGCCTTTCTGCCCCCCCTGGGGGAAGATGGGGGCATTAGCTCCAAATCTGCCCCCCCGGGGGGGCAAAAAGCCCAGTAGACACCAGAGATTTTTTAGGAAAATGTTAACTAGGGTGGGGGCATTGGCCTGCCCGTTTTGGGCAGCCCCCACCCTATTTAAAATTTGCCCAAAAACTCCTTGGCATCTAGTGGACTTTCTGCCCCCCCTGCGGGCAGATGGGGGCATTAGCCCCCAATCTGCCATGCCAGGGGGGCAAAAAGCCCAATAGACGCCAGGGAGTTTTTTTGGGGCAAATTTGAATTAGGGTGGGGGCTCCCAAAACGGGCATGCCCATGCCCCCACCCCCAACCCCCGCAAAAATAACAGCATTCCTGCTCCCCTGGGGGCAGATGGGGCAGTAGCCCCCAATCTGCCCCCCAGGGGGGCAAAAAGCCCACTAGATGCCAGGGATTTTTTTGGCAAATTTTAATTAGGGTGGGGACATTGGCATGCCCGTTTTGGACAGCCCCCAACCTAATAAAAATGTGCCCAAAAACCTCCCTGGCATCTAATGGACTTTCTACCCTCCCCCCCCTCCCGGGCAGAAGTGGGCTTTAGCTGCCAATCTGCCCCACCGGGGGGGCAAAAAGCCCACTAGATGCCAGGGATTTTTTGGGGGCAAATTTGTATTAGGGTGGTGGGTCCAAAAAGGGCATGCCCATGCCGCTACCAAAATTGCAGCCTTCCTGCCCCCCTGGGGAGCAGATGGGACAGTAGCCCCCAGTCTACCACCCCGGGGGGCAAAACACCCACTAGACGCCAGGGATTTTTTGGGGCAAATTTGAATTAGGGTGGGGGCATTGGCATACCCGTTTCGGGCAGCCCCCACCCTAATTAAAATTTGCCCCAAAAACTCCCTGGCGTCTAGTGGAATTTCTGCCTCCCCTGGGGGGCAGATGGGGGCGTCAGCCCCCAATCTGCCCTGCCAGGAGGGCAAAAAGCCCACTAGATGCCAGGGGTTATTTTGGGGCAAATTTGAATTAGGGTGGGGGTTGCCTAAAACGGACATGCTCAGGCCCCCACCCCCTCCCTGCAAAAATTACAGCCTTTCTGCCCCCCCGTGGGGGACAGATGGGGCAGTAGCCCCCAATCTGCCCCACCCCGGGTGGCAAAAAGCCCATTAGATGCCAGGGATTTTTTTGGGCAAAATTTAATTAGGGTGGGGGTATTAGCATGCCCGTTTTGGGCAGCCCCCACCCTAATTAAAATTTGCCCCAAAAACTCCCTGGCGTCTAGTGGATTTTCTACCTCCCCTGGGGGGCAGATTGGGGCATCAGCCCCCAATCTGCCCTGTTGGGGGGGTAAAAAGCCCACTAGACGCCAGGGATTATTTTGGGACAAATTTTAATTAGGTTGGGGGTTGCCCAAAACTGACATGCCCATGCGCCCACCCCCTCCCTGCAAAAGTTACAGCCTTCCTGCCCCCAGTGGGGGACAGATGGGGCAGTAGCCCCCAATCTGCCCCCCCTGGGGGGCAAAAAGCCCACTAGACGCCAGGGATTTTTCGGGGCAAATTTTAATTAGGGTGGGGACATTGGCATGCCTGTTTTGGGCAACCCCCACCCTAATTAAAATTTACCCCAAAACTCTCTGGCGCCTAGTGGACTTTCTGCCTCCCCTGGGGGGCAGATGGGGGCATTAGCCCCCAATCTGCCCCACCAGGGGGGGGCAAAAAGCCCACTAGATGCCAGGGAGTGTTTTGGGGAAAATTTGAATTAGGGTGGGGCTTGCCCAAAACTGGCATGCCCATGCCCCCACCCCCTCCCCGAAAAAATTACAGCCTTCCTGCCCCCCCGGGTGACAGATGGGGCAGTAGTCCCCTATCTGCCCCTCCGGGGGGCAAAAAGCCCACTAGACACCAGGGATTTCTTTAGGCAAATTTTAATTAGGGTGGGGGCATTGGCTTGCCCGTTTTGAACAGCCCCCAACCTAATAAAAATTTGCCCAAAAACCTCCCTGGCATCTAATGGACTTTCTACCCTCCCCCCCCCCCCGGGGCAGAAGTGGGCTTTAGCCGCCAATATGCCCCACCGGGGGGGCAAAAAGCCCACTAGATGCCACGGATTTTTTTGGGGCAAATTTGTATTAGGGTGGAGGGTCCCAAAAAGGGCATTCCCATGCCCCTACCAAAATTACAGCCTTCCTGCCCCCCTGGGGGGCAGATGGGACAGTAGCCCCAGTCTACCACCCCGGGGGGCAAAACACCCACTAGTCGCCAGGGATTTTTTGGGGCAAATTTTAATTAGGGTGGGGGCATTGGCATACCCGTTTCAGGCAGCCCCCAACCTAATAAAAATTTGCCCCAAAAACTCCCTGGCATCTAGTGGACTTTCTGCCTCCCCTGGGGGGCAGATGGGGGCGTCAGCCCCCAATCTGCCCTACCAGGGGGGCAAAAAGCCCACTAGATGCCAGGGATTATTTTGGGGCAAATTTGAATTAGGGTGGGGGTTGCCTAAAACGGACATTCTCAGGCCCCCACCCCCTCCCTGCAAAAATTACAGCCTTTCTGCCCCCGTGGGGGACAGATGGGGCAGTAGCCCCCAATCTGCCCCCCCGGGTGGCAAAAAGCCCATTAGATGCCAGGGATTTTTAGGGGCAAAATTTAATTAGGGTGGGGGCATTGGCATGCCCATTTGGGCAGCCCCCACCCTAATTAAAATTTGCCCCAAAAACTCCCTGGCATCTAGTGGATTTTCTACCTCTCCTGGGGGGCAGATTGGGGCATCACCGGCCCCAATCTGCCCTGTTGGGGGGGTAAAAATCCAACTAAACGCCAGGGATTATTTTGGGACAAATTTTAATTAGGGGGGTAAGGAAACGTTGGGGGATCCACGCAAGCCATACCTCCCTGGAAGCCGCCGGGTGTCTAGTTTTCAGAAATGCATGGGTTTGGTAGGTTTCCCTAGATGGCCGCCGAGCACCGGGCCAAACACCCAAGTGACCCCCCTTGCAAAACCAGGTGGTTTTGCGATAGGCCATTTTGATGTCGCCTCACTACGTTTTGGGCCCTTGCCTGCCGCGGGTACATGGGCCTCCCACACAAGTGAGGCACCATTTTTACCGGGAGAGCTGGGGGAACGCTGGGTGGTGGTAAATTTGTGTGAGCCCGGTGATGCCACAACTTTCCCACACCAAAATGTGTGAAAAAAGTGATTTTTTCAGCTAAAATTGAGGTTTGCAGGGGATTCTGGGTAAGGAAACGTTGGGGGATCCACGCAAGCCATACCTCCCTGGAAGCCGCCGGGTGTCTAGTTTTCAGAAAAGCATGGGTTTGGTAGGTTTCCCTAGATGGCCGCCGAGCACCGGGCCAAAAACCCAAGTGACTCCCCTTACAAAACCAGGTGGTTTTGCGATAGGCCATTTTGATGTCTCCTCACAACGTTTTGGGCCCTTGCCTGCCGCGGGTACTTGGGCCTCCCACACAAGTGAGGCACCATTTTTACCGGAAGACCTGGGGGAACGCTGGGTGGTGGTAAATTTGTGTGAGCCCGGTGATGCCACAACTTTCCCACACCAAAATGTGTGAAAAAGTGATTTTTTCAGCTAAAAGTGAGGTTTGCAGGGGATTCTGGGTAAGGAAACGTTGGGGGATCCATGCAAGCCATACCTCCCTGGAAGCTGCCGGGTGTCTAGTTTTCAGAAATGCGTGGGTTTGGTAGGTTTCCCTAGATGGCCGCCGAGCACCGGGCCAAAAACCCAAGTGACCCCCCTTGCAAATCCAGGTGGTTTTGCGATAGGCCATTTTGATGTCGCCTCACTACGTTTTGGGCACTTGCCTGCCGCGGGTACTTGGGCCTCCCACACAAGTGAGGCACCATTTTTACTGGGAGAGCTGGGGGAACGCTGGGTGGTGGTAAATTTGTGTGAGCCCGGTGATGCCACATCTTTCCCACACCAAAATGTGTGAAAAAAGTGATTTTTTCAGCTAAAATTGAGGTTTGCAGGGGATTCTGGGTAAGCAAACGTTGGGGGATCCATGCAAGCCATACCTCCCTGGAAGCCACCGGGTGTCTAGTTTTCAGAAATGTGTGGGTTTGGTAGGTTTCCCTATGTGCCGGCAGAACTAGGGTTCAAAAACTACAGCTAGTCACTTTGCCAAAAAAGGGTCATTGTTCACTGCAAAATTGAGGTGTGGCCACGTTGCGTTTTGCGCCATTTCCTGTCGCGGGCACTAGGCCGACCCGCACAAGTGAGGTACCATTTTTCTCGTAGGACTTTGGGGAACGCGGGGTGGGTGGAAATTTGTGGATCCACACAGATTCCAGAACTTTCCATCACAGAAATGTGGGGAAAATGTGTTTTTTTTGTCAATTTTTTATGTTTGCAAGGGATTCTGGGTAACAGACCATGGTGGGAGGCACTCAAGTCACCCCATCCTGGATTCCCCAGGGTGTCTAGTTTTCAAAAATGTATAGGTTTGCTAGGTTTCCCTAGGTGCCGGCAGGGCTAGGGTTCAAAAACTACAGCTAGTCACTTAGCCAAAAAGGGTAATTTTTCACTGCAAAACTGAGGTGTGACCACGTTGCGTTTTGCGCCATTTCCTGCCACGGACACTAGTCCGACCGGCACAAGTGAGGTACCATTTGTCTCGTAGGACGTTGGGGAACGCGGGGTGGGTGGAAATTTTTTGATCCACGCAGTTTCCAGAACTTTCCATCACAGAAATGTGGGGTAAATGTGTTTTTTTGTCAATTGTTTTTGTTTGCAAGGGATTCTGGGTAACAGACCATGGTGGGAGGCACTCAAGTCACCCCATCCTGGATTCCCCTGGGTGTCTAGTTTTCAAAAATGTATAGGTTTGCTAGGTTTTCCTAGGTGCCGGCAGGGCTAGGGTTAAAAAACTACAGCTAGTCACTTTGCCAAAAAAGGGTCATTTTTCACTGCAAAATTGAGGTGTGACCACGTTGCGGTTTGCGCCGTTTCCTGTCGCGGGCACTATGCCGACCCGCACAAGTGAGGTACAATTTTTCTCGTAGGACTTTGGGGAACGTGGGGTGAGTGGAAATTTGTGGATCCACGCAGATTCCAGAACTTTCCATCACAGAAATGTGGGGAACATATTTTTTTTTGTCAATTTTTTACGTTTGCACGGGATTCTGGGTAACAGACCATGGTGGGAGGCACTCAAGACACCCCATCCTGGATTCCCCTGGGTGTCTAGTTTTCAAAAATGTATAGGTTTGCTAGGTTTCCCGAGGTGCCGGCAGGGCTAGGGTTTAAAAACTACAGCTAGTCACTTTGCCAAAAAAGGGTCATTTTTCACTGCAAAATTGAGGTGTGACCACATTGCATTTTGCGCCGTTTCCTGTCACGGGCACTAGGCTGACCCGCACAAGTGAGGTACCATTTTTCTCGTAGGACTTTGGGGAACGCGGGGTGGGTGGAAATTTGTGGATCCACGCAGATTCCAGAACTTTCCATCACAGAAATGTGGGGAAAATGTGTTTTTTTTGTCCATTTTTTACGTTTGCAAGAGATTCTGGGTAACAGACCATGGTGGGAGGCACTCAAGTCACCCCATCATGGATTCCCCTGGGTGTCTAGTTTTCAAAAATGTATAGGTTTGCTAGGTTTCCCTAGGTGCCGGCAGGGCTAGGGTTCAAAAACTACAGCTAGTCACTTTGCCAAAAAAGGGTCATTTTTCACTGCAAAATTGAGGTGTGACCACGTTGCGTTTTGCGCCGTTTCCTGTCGCGGGCACTATGCCGACCCGCACAAGTGAGGTACCATTTTTCTCGTAGGACTTTGGGGAACGCGGGGTGGGTGGAAATTTGTGGATCCACGCAGATTCCAAAACTTTCCATCACAGAAATGTGGGGAAAATTTGTTTTTTTGTCAATTTTTTACGTTTGCAAGGGATTCTGGGTAACAGACCATGGTGGGAGGCACTCAAGACACCCCATCCTGGATTTCCCTGGGTGTCTAGTTTTCAAAAATGTATAGGTTTGCTAGGTTTCCCTAGGTGCCGGCAGGGCTAGGGTTAAAAAACTACAGCTAGTCACTTTGCCAAAAAAGGGTCATTTTTCACTGCAAAATTGAGGTGTGACCACGTTGAATTTTACGCCGTTTCCTGTCGCGGGCACTAGGCCGACCCGCACAAGTGAGGTACCATTTTTCTCGTAGGACTTTGGGGAACGCGGGATGGGTGGAAATTTGTGGATCCACGCAGATTCCAGAACTTTCCATCACAGAAATGTGGGGAAAATGTGTTTTTTTGTCAATTTTTTACGATTGCAAGGGATTCTGGGTAACAGACCATGGTGGGAGGCACTCAAGTCACCCCATCCTGGATTCCCCTGGGTGTCTAGTATTCAAAAATGTATAGGTTTGCTAGACAGCTGAGAGTTTCAAGTTGTAAAGGGGAACTTGATGGTGATGGAGAGTAAATGTTATCTGACAGCTACCTCAATTAATTCTCACTAGTAAAAGATCATTGCAACAATAAATTCTTCATGAAGGCAAGTTAACCGGTTAGGTCAAAAAACATGAGAGGTACATGATGCATTGTAAAAGCATGCAGAGTGTTCTAACACGATGATGCGAAAATATAAGCATTGAGAGAAACAATGAGAACTACACATAACCACATATATCTGTAGAGAGAAAATAAAATATATGTTAACATAGAGAGTTTTGTGATATTTTACATTTATATGCGCATCAAAACATGAAAATATATATGTGCATTATGAGAATATCGTAATGAGAGTTGCTTATTTAGAAAGATTTTACATAGTGCAAATGTGAGCTTCTGTAACGTTTATGCAAAATTACATGCATCTCAACTTCATGATTTGTATTGAAAATAGCAACATGGGGGAGGAGCCTAGCGCTTGACCAAGATGGCCGCGTGAGCTTAGAGCTCCCGAGACCCTCGCGCCCTCCGTCGACTATCCTGTCTCCAATCCTGATGGTATGCATGGCATCGTGTTGCTGAGTTGTCAGGGAGGCGATTGATGCTACCCGCGGTCGGATCGCCCATCGGGAACTGGACTTAAGACTGGCGAAAGATTGCGGCCTAACTCCCGGAGATGCCAGGGGCTAGAGTGGGCAGGATGCCCGACTCCTAGTTGATCAACAACGGCCTGGGGAGGTGTGAACTGTCGGACGGAGGCCCTCGCTCTTTCGCTTTCGGTTTCGTTCCCTTTGTCTGCCCGGACACTGTAGTGCTCTGGGTGGCTTTATAACCCCGGGGACGCTCGGTGGGCTACTTTGGCAGAACAAGGCGGACCTGCTCACTCTTTATACCTCTCTCTGGGAGGGGACGGTCTTCACTGCATTGGATTGCCTGGAGTCCATTATGTCGGGCAAGGCAGAAGGAGATCGGCCGAAGACTAAGTCCACCAGGCGGGGAACGTATTCCCAAGTCAACAGTATGGACCGCTACGCCCTCCTGAAGACATCGCCGAGTGGATCGAGCCAGGCGCCGGATGCCCAGAAGGAGGACTCGCCTGGGACACCGGAGCTCTCCCTGCAGGATGTCATGGGCGCGCTTGATGGGATGCAGACCTCGATGGGGAGGCAATTCGAGGCCCTGGCGCATAAGGTGGATGCCATCCTGGTGGATGTCAACTTGATCCGCTCGGACCTGGGCAAGACAAACGAACGCGTTAAGGACCTGGACCACAAGACCACGGGACTCACTGATGAGGTTGCGGATCTGCAGAACGAGGTCCGGAAGCTGAGGGCCGAGAGTGACCTCGCCGCCCGCCGGCTGGAGGACTTCGAGAGCCGGTCCAGGCGCAACAACGTGCGCGTCATCGGGGTCCCGGAGTCCTCGGATGAGGCTTCGGCGGACCTGCTTGTGGAAGATTTGGTCCTCAATCATCTGAAGCCTAAGGGCCTTGGAAAGTTTTTTGCGGTGAAAAGGGCCCATAGGGTGCCGGGCGGACGGCCCAAGGCGGGTGCCCCGCCGTGGCCGATTGTCGCCCGGCTCTTTCATTTTCGAGATCGGGACGCTATCCTGCAAGCTTCGAGGGTGACGGGCCCAGTCCCCTTCCAGAATGCGTCGGTGAATTTTTATCCGGACTTCACCCAGCAGGTACAGAGACAGAGACAGAGCTTTCTGGGGGTGAAGCGAAGACTTCGGGAACGGGACCTAAAATATGCCATGCTTTTCCCCGCCAGACTACGGGTGGTGCATGAAGATCGGACATTCTTTTTTGACTCTCCTGTTATGGCCGATGAATGGCTGGACGCTTTGCCCCGGCGACGGACCGGGGACGACACAGCTGAGCATGGAGACAGTGGCCGAGATGGACAGGGCTGATATCTCAAAGCCGGCCTGACTTGATTTGACCATATTTGAAGATTTGAACAGAGTGCAGTAACTGTGGAGGGTTGCGGGAGGACGAGGGGTGCTCTTTTCCTCCCTTGGGGTACTTTTTGTAGATTTTTGTTTTTGTAGGGCGACAGGCACACTGCAAGTTGGGGGGGCTTTTTAAGCTGCAGCAGGGGTGCAGGGTGGGGGGAGGTATGGGGAGTTTGAGTTTGTTGTTGGGGGGTTTATTTTTGCAAGGCATGATGATTATCCTCAGGGTTGTTCCATGGTGGCGCCTCGGGTGTGGGGTGGGCCTCTTTCCGTTTGAGGATGGGGGGTAGAGGCCTAAGTGTTATAAGCTGGAATGTTAATGGTTTGGGGGATCGCATTAAGAGGGGGATTGTTTTGCAATTTCTGAAACGCTCAATGCCAGACGTTGTACTGCTGCAGGAGACGCATCTCATAGGCAATACGTGCTATGCCCTGAATAGGAAGGGGTATAAATTCATTGCACACTCGGGATTCTCTTCTGGGTCCAGGGGTGTGGGCATCCTCGTTAGAGCATCGCTGCCTTTTGAGGTGGACTCCACCATTGTTGACGATAGGGGGAGGTTTGTGGCGGTGGCGGGGCGGTGGGAAGGAAGGACTTTGGTTTTGGTTTCGGTTTATGTCCCGCCGGCCCTGCAGGCCGCCACATTTGCTGAATTGGGCAGGGCTTTGCTGACTCTCCCGGGGGGCATGCTGGTAGTGGGAGGGGATTTCAACGCTGTGGGTTCCGGACGGCTGGATAGATACCCGCCCAGGGACACAGGGGGGGCTCAGAAATGGCTTCCAGACCTCCTGGACACGTTTGGCCTGATAGACTGCTGGAGGCTCCGGCACCCCACACAGAGTCAATACACGTTTCACTCCGGGGCGCATGGTAGCCTCTCCAGGATTGACTACCTGCTCACTCTGGCCGCACATGCCTCGTTGATATCCGAGGCGAGGCACATGGCACGTGGTATTTCTGATCACTCGCCAGTGTGGATCCGGCTGGATCTCGGTCGGGAGGGAGGAGGGAGGGTGGCCCCCATTAACCCATGGTATTTCCGAGACCCCAAGATGCGCAGCGCCCTGGTAAAGAAGGTAGATAATTACTTTAAGGACAATCTGGGAACCGTGGACTCGGCGATCTCGCTGTGGGAAGCTTTTAAGACCGTGCTTCGGGGGGAGGCCCTCTCCCTGGTGGTGACTGCCAAGAATCGGAGGGATTGCGAAGTGCGGCAAGTGGAGGAGGAGATTGCGGCCCTTGAGGGGGATATGGAGGAGGAGGTCACAGAGTCCTCATTGCATGAGCTTTGCTTGAAGCAGGCGGAGTATAGGGACCTGGTGACGGACGCCGCCAAGACCCTCAGCAGGGAACAACAGGGCCGTCTGTATGATGTTGGAGATAAGGTAGGGAAACTCCTGGCGTGGCTGGATAGGAAGGAACGGGTCAATAGAGTGGTGCCAGAGTTGATTGGAGAGGGGGGAGAGGCGATTGTGGAACCTGAGGGGATTGTGGAGTGTTTCGCGGAGTATTTTCATAGGGTTTATTCCTCTGTGTCGGACAGGCCGCCCGAGGACTCGTCTGATCTCCTCCGTGATATCGAGTTGCCCTGCCTCTCTGACATAGATAGGGACGATTTGTGTCTTGATATATTCTTGACATAGACTGTCGGATTATGACTTCCACCAGTGAGCATTGTCTGGCAAAATAAATAATAAAAAAGTTCTATTCTTCACCTCCAACTCCTCGATAAAAGTCTCATTAATAAAGAACTTGAAAATGATTCTACTCCGATCGCCTCATATTTGTAGGTATACTTTTGCTAGGGTAAATACTAATGTGCACTGCTGATGCATTGAATGTGAATTGTGGCCACTACAAGATGGCCGCCTTGTTGTACGCTTTTGCGTAATGATCCGGGTCACCAGCCCGAACCCGGAAGTACTAAAGTTGAGCCGCCGGTTTAAATATCGGCCGCTCAGTCCCCGGATTGTTCCGGGAATGAGTTACCGAGTGAGCTCTTCTACCGTACGGTGAGTTGGGGTTGGCCAGCACTAATATCGCAGGCGGGTTTAGAACGCGCGGCTAAAATGATAGAGCAGTGGTGTATTTAGCTGACTGGGAAAACATGGGTGAACTTAGGTAAATAGAGTATCCCGACTAAACGGTGATCCCTGGCAAGTGTCTTTATACAAGCAGAGGCATACTGGGAAGTTTTTGTCAAGGAGTATGCGAACCATCATTTTGATAAAATACTATTAGACATGAGCTAATTAGGAGATCGAGGATGGTGGGGTGAACTAGATACTTGACAATCATCTTTTGATGAAAAGAGCACGAGTTTTTAATCATAGACATAACTCAGTGTCACTAACAAGTTTGCATGAGCGTTGAAATAAGGGTTTCGCCTAAAGCATTTGATTTGTCTCGACAGATGACGGTCTAAGCACCACAAAATAACGGATGTGTGTGGGCATCAAGACCAATAGAGCAACAGACAGTGCTCATTCAATACACTGACTCCGTGAGAGCTGGTATATGGGCCCTTGGCTTTCACGAGGTAATGTTCCCTGTGAAAGGGTGTGTCATGTCGGCCTGTAGGGGGGTACATTGTGGTTCCTTCATGTTATTGCCAATCTGACATGTGCTTTTTATGTTCTCTGCATATACGCAGCGATTTCTGTTTGTTAACAGATTTATTCCAGGGAGGTGATTGCAGTCCCTTGACGCCCTGATGAATTTGCCGCCAAGTTAAGTAGGCAATGAAACATGTTGGCCATTCATAAATGTGGTTTTTGAACATGACCGTGTTTTTAACCTTGGGGTGACTCACAGAGTGGAATAAAACGGGTCAGAATATAGACGTGGGTCATACCTAATCTTATCTGTAAGACCACACGGGTCTTTTTTTCCCAAAAAATTTTTCTTTTGGTTTTTTGGGCTGCCTAATATACCTCTCTTGGTGTATAAATTCTTTTACACATTCCTGTTTATTCTTTTCATGAGAAAGTCATCGATGATGAGAAACTCGTGAGCACACTGGCGAGTACCAGCCAGCAGCTCCTCTGGTGTTGCGCACGTGAGATGCTTTCTCATTCTCCACACATTTTTTCTGACTTATGCTTTGGTTGGATTGTTCTGCACATGACGGGTTGTTTTAAATGTTAAACTTGAGCACTTGGGTTGGTACTGATAGTTCAAGATACGAGCTACTTTTGAGGGTATAATAAATGTTTATATTGCCCCTCTCCCAATCCCATGTATTGTGATATAGTGCTTGATATCTCCAGGTCTTATAGTGTGTATTACGATTTGGATGGCGACATCACGGTTGACGAGGTGGCGGGGGCGATTCGCGCGTTGAATTCGGGTAAGGCCTCTGGACCGAACGGACTGCCGATCGATCTGTACAAACTGTTCCCGGATAGGGTCGCCCCTCACCTGCGCGCCATGTTTTTGGAGGCGCGGGGAGATGGGATCCTTCCGTTGGATCAGCGGCTGGCGTCGATCGTGGTCATACACAAAGAGGGTAAACCCCGAGATAGATGCGCCTCCTATCGGCCCATTTCACTCCTCAACGCTGAGCCGAAAATTCTGGCCAAACTCCTGGCTACCCGTCTGATTAGGGTACTTGGCGACCTGGTCCACCCGGATCAATCTGGCTTCATCCCGCACCGAAACACAGCATTGAACCTTAGGCGTCTTCATGGCGTCATCGCCAGGGCGGGCACGCTGCGTGAACCGGCTGTTGTGGCATCTCTTGATGCCACGATGGCCTTTGACACGGTGGAGTGGGCATACTTATGGGCCGTGCTGGCCAAGTTTGGTTTCGGTCGCGGGTTTGTGAGTTGGGTCCGGTTGCTGTACGAGGGGCCACTAGCGACTGTTGTGGTGAATGGTCGGGCATCTACCCCGTTTCAGCTTGGTAGGGGTACTCGGCAGGGCTGCCCCCTGTCGCCTCTGTTGTTCGCCCTCGCCCTTGAACCGTTGGCTGCGTGGATACGTTGGACCCGGATATACGGGGCCTTCGGTGGTCGCCTGATCACGAGGACCGTATTTCGCTTTATGCCGATGATATCCTGTTGTATCTTGCCTCACCAAAGAAGTCACTTATAGTGGTCTGTGACGTACTCGCATCGTTCGGTAGGAACTCGGGGCTTGTGATTAATTGGGGCAAATCGTACTTGTACGTTCTTAGTGGCGAGGTCCCACCGATCCCTAGAACATGTTCGATACAGGTTGCCCAGCAAGGTTTTGTGTATTTGGGGATTTTTATATCCATGGATCCTGTTGTGCGCTATGAGAGGAACCTGCTCCCCCCCTTGGCACGCCTGAGGCGAGATGTTGAAGGTTGGCGGAGGCTGCCGCTCTCCCTTGTTGGGCGTGCGGCCCTGTTCAAAATGATGTCTCTTCCCCGCTTCCTCTACGTCCTCCAGAACACCTTGGACTGGGTACCGGCCAAATACTTTCGGGAGGTCGAAGGCCTCCAAAGGACGTTGCTGTGGGATGGGCGGCCGCGAATAGCTATTTCAAAGTTGACGCTCCCATGGTACGATGGGGGCATTGCGCTCCCAGACATCCGACGGTACTATTGGGCCACGCAGCTGAGCGCGATCAACCATGGGTTTTACGGCCCTGCCCTCAGCCCTGGGTATGCCATGGATAGGTGGCTGCTGCGCGGCGGCAACTACTACAGGGCGTTGTATTCGCGGTCCCTGGACTCGTCCCTCACGGGGCCTACAGGTGTGGCGGTGCGCGTATGGAAGATGGCGACCGACTCGCTGGGCTGGAAGGATAGGCTCACCCTCGCTACCCCATTGTTTGAATCGGAAAGGTTGGGAAGACTCTGGCACACGAAGGGCTTTGATAAGTGGGACCTGATAGGTATATCCAAGGTGGGAGATGTGCTGCATAAGGGGAGGGTGAAGTCCTTCGAGGAGTTGCAGACTGAGTTTGAGCTAGGGCCTTCAGAGTATTTTAGGTATATCCAGCTGCGTCACGCCCTCCGATCAGTCCTCGTGGAGGGTGAGAAGGTGCCGGAGTCCTCTCCCCTTGAGGACCGAGTCCTTGATGGTCATATGCCCGAGAGCACGATTTCGCTCATATATAAGAAGTTGATAAACGTCCGGGCAGACTTGCTATTGGTGCTGAGAGAACAGTGGACCAGGGATGGCCTAGAGTTGGATAATGAGGACTGGCAGTCAGCGGTTTCTTCGCCTAAGGAGGTTGCCATCCCGTCGCGTCTGAGGCTGGTGCAGCTTAAAATACTGCACCGGGTGTATGTTACGGGGCCAAGGCTGGTCCACATGGGATTCTCGGAGGACGGCCTGTGCAGAAGGGGATGTGGTATGGTGGGTACTTTCCTGCACATCATTTGGGAATGTGGTGTCATTGTGGAGTTCTGGAGGAGAGTCCATGCAGTTATGGGGGAGGTGACGGGCATTGTGGTACAGCCGGAGGCGCGGTGCTGCCTCCTGAACGTCTGGGGGCCCACTGATCTCGATGAGGCGCAGACCCAATGGGTGACTCTGGGTAACATGGTAGCTAAAAGGGATATCGCGCGATCATGGGGCTCCTCGGGACCCCCTACACTGACCGCGTGGAAGGAGAACATGGATTGGAGCATGTTTAGGGAGAAGACGGTCTACTGCTCTAGAGGTCGCCCCCGGAAGTGGCATGCCATCTGGGGGCGGTGGAACCAATACAGGGGGGGAATATGTCTTGCCCCGGACTTGGAACCTCCCGAGGAACAGCTTTCCCCCTGACCTACCTTCCAGCACAGTTTGGTTTTGGTAACCGTTCTGGGCCTCTGCTGTTCCCCTTCTTCCTCCGCACACAGTCTTATACTTAGTAGATGAGTGGGGTCCTGCCTCCCCTGGGGGCTTTCGCCATGGGATTTCAATGTTTCTGCCTTGCTGGGGTTTTGTGGTGTGTTTTTTCTGTGTTTATTTAAAATTGGACCTTTGCATTACTCATCGTACTGTATCGGGGACACATTACTGTATCTAACTTGCAATGCTGCCGAACCTTCGGGCTGTCGGCTGAATAGCTGTGTCCTGAATTTCGAAATAAAGGTTTTCAAAAAAAAAAAAAAAAAAAAAAAAAAAAAGAAAATAGCAACATGCAAGTGATGCTTATACTGAATATTTTAACAGTACTTAACATGGATGCATAGTTCTTAAACAAAGCTAATAACTGAAATAATGCACAACATCGAAATGCCTTTTGAAAATGTGTGATTAATAATAATGTTGACAGTAATTTAGCTAATTTTCAGGTAGGCCTCAAATGTTATTCTTGTCTTATGCAAATGTAAAACCATAGGAAGCAGTCACTTCAGGCACTGTGAGAATGTATTGTGAAGTTTCTTTTCTCTATTGGTTAACAATGAACTCACTTCTTCCTAAAAAACATACGTAATAGAAATAGAACAATATTATTGCAAACCCAGGAAAAGGCGCTTGGGAATGGACGGACTGTGAGCAAAGTACAGGTTCACCCACGTCCGTGAAAGTGGTGGGAGAGTAATACAATTGAACTTGATGAATCTGACAAAATTTGCAAAAGGATTACTTAATTCTTCGGGATTTTTTGTGATTCACCAATCACCCCATAAACGGGCCACCATGAGTGACCATTGAGAACCCCATGGACTGATGAAACTGAAACATTAACCCCTTCGAGGCTCATGACGGAATGGTTCCGTCATGAGCATCAGTGCCCCTGTGGTCATGACGGAACCATTCTGTCATGAGGCCAGGGGCACGAAATCCCTCTGCTGCAGACATTTAATGCCTTTGACCTTGGGAGCTGGGGAAGAGCTTCCCCAGCTCCCAAGGCCCCCTCCCTGGTTTCTGTGCAATGAAGATCAGCGCGCACGTCGCGCTTTCTTCATTGCATAGAAACTGAAACTGAAATGAGCCTTTAGGCTCATTTCAGTTTCACTTTGTATGTGCTCAGGGGACTATCTCAGCCCCCCGGGCACATAGAAAGACGGGAGGGGTATCATTGGGAAGGAGAGAATCTCCCCTTTCCAATGGTACCCCTCCCCAGTGGATCCCTGCTTGGGGATCGCCCCAGGAGGGTGATCCCCAAGCAGGGATCCACCCACTAGACACCAGGCAGGGGGGAGCGGCCCCTTAGGCAAGGGCTTTTGCTCCCCCAAAATATTTTTAGTGCCATTTAGTCTTTTTGCCCCCCCTAGGGGGCAGATGGGCGCAGTATCCCCCAATCTGCCCCCCCAGGGGGGCAAAAAGCCCACTAGACCCCAGGGATTTATTTTTTCTTGTAAATTGTGGTGGGGGCTGCCCAATATGGGCATGCCCATGCCCCCACCCACCCTCCGCAAAAATGACAGCCTTTCTGCCCCCCCTGGGGGGCAGATGGGGGCATTAGCCCCAAATCTGCCCCCCCGGGGGGCAGAAAGCCCACTATACGCCAGGGATTTATTCTTTCTTGTAAATTGGGGTGGGGGCTGCCCAATATGGGCATGCCCATGCCCCCACCCACCCTCCGCAAAAATGACAGCCTTTCTGCCCCCCCTGGGGGAAGATGGGGGCATTAGCTCCAAATCTGCCCCCCCGGGGGGGCAAAAAGCCCAGTAGACACCAGAGATTTTTTAGGAAAATTTTAATTAGGGTGGGGGCATTGGCCTGCCCGTTTTGGGCAGCCCCCACCCTATTTAAAATTTGCCCAAAAACTCCTTGGCGTCTAGTGGACTTTCTGCCCCCCCTGCGGGCAGATGGGGGCATTAGCCCCCAATCTGCCATGCCAGGGGGGCAAAAAGCCCAATAGACGCCAGGGAGTTTTTTTGGGGCAAATTTGAATTAGGGTGGGGGCTCCCAAAACGGGCATGCCCATGCCCCCACCCCCAACCCCCGCAAAAATAACAGCATTCCTGCTCCCCTGGGGGGCAGATGGGGCAGTAGCCCCCAATCTGCCCCCCAGGGGGGCAAAAAGCCCACTAGATGCCAGGGATTTTTTTGGCAAATTTTAATTAGGGTGGGGACATTGGCATGCCCGTTTTGGGCAGCCCCCAACCTAATAAAAATGTGCCCAAAAACCTCCCTGGCATCTAATGGACTTTCTACCCCCCCCCCCCCCCGGGCAGAAGTGGGCTTTAGCTGCCAATCTGCCCCACCGGGGGGGCAAAAAGCCCACTAGATGCCAGGGATTTTTTGGGGGCAAATTTGTATTAGGGTGGAGGGTCCAAAAAGGGCATGCCCATGCCGCTACCAAAATTGCAGCCTTCCTGCCCCCCTGGGGAGCAGATGGGACAGTAGCCCCCAGTCTACCACCCCGGGGGGCAAAACACCCACTAGACACCAGGGATTTTTTGGGGCAAATTTGAATTAGGGTGGGGGCATTGGCATACCCGTTTCGGGCAGCCCCCACCCTAATTAAAATTTGCCCCAAAAACTCCCTGGCGTCTAGTGGAATTTCTGCCTCCCCTGGGGGGCAGATGGGGGCGTCAGCCCCCAATCTGCCCTGCCAGGGGGGCAAAAAGCCCACTAGATGCCAGGGGTTATTTTGGGGCAAATTTGAATTAGGGTGGGGGTTGCCTAAAACGGACATGCTCAGGCCCCCACCCCCTCCCTGCAAAAATTACAGCCTTTCTGCCCCCCCCGTGGGGGACAGATGGGGCAGTAGCCCCCAATCTGCCCCCCGGGTGGCAAAAAGCCCATTAGATGCCAGGGATTTTTTTGGGCAAAATTTAATTAGGGTGGGGGTATTAGCATGCCCGTTTTGGGCAGCCCCCACCCTAATTAAAATTTGCCCCAAAAACTCCCTGGCGTCTAGTGGATTTTCTACCTCCCCTGGGGGGCAGATTGGGGCATCAGCCCCCAATCTGCCCTGTTGGGGGGGTAAAAATCCAACTAAATGCCAGAGATTATTTTGGGACAAATTTTAATTAGGGGGGTAAGGAAACGTTGGGGGATCCACGCAAGCCATACCTCCCTGGAAGCCGCCGGGTGTCTAGTTTTCAGAAATGCATGGGTTTGGTAGGTTTCCCTAGATGGCCGCCGAGCACCGGGCCAAAAACCCAAGTGACCCCCCTTGCAAAACCAGGTGGTTTTGCGATAGGCCATTTTGATGTCGCCTCACTACGTTTTGGGCCCTTGCCTGCCGCGGGTACATGGGCCTCCCACACAAGTGAGGCACCATTTTTACCGGGAGAGCTGGGGGAACGCTGGGTGGTGGTAAATTTGTGTGAGCCCGGTGATGCCACAACTTTCCCACACCAAAATGTGTGAAAAAAGTGATTTTTTCAGCTAAAATTGAGGTTTGCAGGGGATTCTGGGTAAGGAAACGTTGGGGGATCCACGCAAGCCATACCTCCCTGGAAGCCGCCGGGTGTCTAGTTTTCAGAAATGCATGGGTTTGGTAGGTTTCCCTTGATGGCCGCCGAGCACCGGGCCAAAAACCCAAGTGACTCCCCTTACAAAACCAGGTGGTTTTGCGATAGGCCATTTTGATGTCTCCTCACAACGTTTTGGGCCCTTGCCTGCCGCGGGTACTTGGGCCTCCCACACAAGTGAGGCACCATTTTTACCGGAAGACCTGGGGGAACGCTGGGTGGTGGTAAATTTGTGTGAGCCCTGTGATGCCACAACTTTCCCACACCAAAATGTGTGAAAAAGTGATTTTTTCAGCTAAAAGTGAGGTTTGCAGGGGATTCTGGGTAAGGAAACGTTGGGGGATCCATGCAAGCCATACCTCCCTGGAAGCTGCCGGGTGTCTAGTTTTCAGAAATGCGTGGGTTTGGTAGGTTTCCCTAGATGGCCGCCGAGCACCGGGCCAAAAACCCAAGTGACCCCCCTTGCAAATCCAGGTGGTTTTGCGATAGGCCATTTTGATGTCGCCTCACTACGTTTTGGGCACTTGCCTGCCGCGGGTACTTGGGACTCCCACACAAGTGAGGCACCATTTTTACCGGGAGAGCTGGGGGAACGCTGGGTGGTGGTAAATTTGTGTGAGCCCGGTGATGCCACATCTTTCCCACACCAAAATGTGTGAAAAAAGTGATTTTTTCAGCTAAAATTGAGGTTTGCAGGGGATTCTGGGTAAGGAAACGTTGGGGGATCCATGCAAGCCATACCTCCCTGGAAGCCACCGGGTGTCTAGTTTTCAGAAATGTGTGGGTTTGGTAGGTTTCCCTATGTGCCGGCAGAACTAGGGTTCAAAAACTACAGCTAGTCACTTTGCCAAAAAAGGGTCATTGTTCACTGCAAAATTGAGGTGTGGCCACGTTGCGTTTTGCGCCGTTTCCTGTCGCGGGCACTAGGCCGACCCGCACAAGTGAGGTACCATTTTTTTCGTAGGACTTTGGGGAACGCGGGGTGGGTGGAAATTTGTGGATCCACGCAGATTCCAGAACTTTCCATCACAGAAATGTGGGGAAAATGTGTTTTTTTTTGTCAATTTTTTATGTTTGCAAGGGATTCTGGGTAACAGACCATGGTGGGAGGCACTCAAGTCACCCCATCCTGGATTCCCCAGGGTGTCTAGTTTTCAAAAATGTATAGGTTTGCTAGGTTTCCCTAGGTGCCTGCAGGGCTAGGGTTCAAAAACTACAGCTAGTCACTTAGCCAAAAAGGGTAATTTTTCACTGCCAAACTGAGGTGTGACCACGTTGCGTTTTGCGCCATTTCCTGCCACGGACACTAGTCCGACCGGCACAAGTGAGGTACCATTTTTCTCGTAGGACTTTGGGGAACGCGGGGTGGGTGGAAATTTTTTGATCCACGCAGTTTCCAGAACTTTCCATCACAGAAATGTGGGGTAAATGTGTTTTTTTGTCAATTGTTTTTGTTTGCAAGGGATTCTGGGTAACAGACCATGGTGGGAGGCACTCAAGTCACCCCATCCTGGATTCCCCTGGGTGTCTAGTTTTCAAAAATGTATAGGTTTGCTAGGTTTTCCTAGGTGCCGGCAGGGCTAGGGTTAAAAAACTACAGCTAGTCACTTTGCCAAAAAAGGGTCATTTTTCACTGCAAAATTGAGGTGTGACCACGTTGCGTTTTGCGCCGTTTACTGTCGCGGGCACTATGCCGACCCGCACAAGTGAGGTACAATTTTTCTCGTAGGACTTTGGGGAACGCGGGGTGGGTGGAAATTTGTGGATCCACGCAGCTTCCAGAACTTTCCATCACAGAAATGTGGGGAACATATTTTTTTTTTGTCAATTTTTTACGTTTGCACAGGATTCTGGATAACAGACCATGGTGGGAGGCATTCAAGACACCCCATCCTGGATTCCCCTGGGTGTCTAGTTTTCAAAAATGTATAGGTTTGCTAGGTTTCCCGAGGTGCCGGCAGGGCTAGGGTTTAAAAACTACAGCTAGTCACTTTGCCAAAAAAGGGTCATTTTTCACTGCAAAATTGAGGTGTGACCACATTGCATTTTGCGCCGTTTCCTGTCACGGGCACTAGGCTGACCCGCACAAGTGAGGTACCATTTTTCTCGTAGGACTTTGGGGAACGCGGGGTGGGTGGAAATTTGTGGATCCACGCAGATTCCAGAACTTTCCATCACAGAAATGTGGGGAAAATGTGTTTTTTTTGTCCATTTTTTACGTTTGCAAGAGATTCTGGGTAACAGACCATGGTGGGAGGCACTCAAGTCACCCCATCATGGATTCCCCTGGGTGTCTAGTTTTCAAAAATGTATAGGTTTGCTAGGTTTCCCTAGGTGCCGGCAGGGCTAGGGTTCAAAAACTACAGCTAGTCACTTTGCCAAAAAAGGGTCATTTTTCACTGCAAAATTGAGGTGTGACCACGTTGCGTTTTGCGCCGTTTCCTGTCGCGGGCACTATGCCGACCCGCACAAGTGAGGTACCATTTTTCTCGTAGGACTTTGGGGAACGCGGGGTGGGTGGAAATTTGTGGATCCACGCAGATTCCAAAACTTTCCATCACAGAAATGTGGGGAAAATTTGTTTTTTTGTCAATTTTTTACGTTTGCAAGGGATTCTGGGTAACAGACCATGGTGGGAGGCACTCAAGACACCCCATCCTGGATTTCCCTGGGTGTCTAGTTTTCAAAAATGTATAGGTTTGCTAGGTTTCCCTAGGTGCCGGCAGGGCTAGGGTTCAAAAACTACAGCTAGTCACTTTGCCAAAAAAGGGTCATTTTTCACTGCAAAATTGAGGTGTGACCACGTTGCGTTTTGCGCCGTTTCCTGTCGCGGGCACTATGCCGACCCGCACAAGTGAGGTACCATTTTTCTCGTAGGACTTTGGGGAACGCGGGGTGGGTGGAAATTTGTGGATCCACGCAGATTCCAAAACTTTCCATCACAGAAATATGGGGAAAATTTGTTTTTTTGTCAATTTTTTACGTTTGCAAGGGATTCTGGGTAACAGACCATGGTGGGAGGCACTCAAGACACCCCATCCTGGATTTCCCTGGGTGTCTAGTTTTCAAAAATGTATAGGTTTGCTAGGTTTCCCTAGGTGCCGGCAGGGCTAGGGTTAAAAAACTACAGCTAGTCACTTTGCCAAAAAAGGGTCATTTTTCACTGCAAAATTGAGGTGTGACCACGTTGCATTTTACGCCGTTTCCTGTCGCGGGCACTAGGCCGACCCGCACAAGTGAGGTACCATTTTTCTCGTAGGACTTTGGGGAACGCGGGATGGGTGGAAATTTGTGGATCCACGCAGATTCCAGAACTTTCCATCACAGAAATGTGGGGAAAATGTGTTTTTTTGTCAATTTTTTACGATTGCAAGGGATTCTGGGTAACAGACCATGGTGGGAGGCACTCAAGTCACCCCATCCTGGATTCCCCTGGGTGTATAGTATTCAAAAATGTATAGGTTTGCTAGGTTTCCCTAGGTGCCGGCAGAGCTACGGTTCAAAAACTACAGCTAGACTCTTCGCAAAAAATGTGTAAATTTTCAGTGTGAAAATGTGGTGTGTTCACCTTAGGTTTTGAGCCACTTCCTGTCGTGGGCACTATGCCTACCCACACAAGTGAGGTACCATTTTTATCGGGAGACTTAGGGTAGTTCAGATTTGTAAAGCAACTGTTATTACCTATTGATTTTTGATGCATTTCTCCCTTCCAAATAAAAGACATTGTGTAAAAAAAAAGTCATTTTGAAAAATGACCAATAATTGTCATGCAAGTATGAGTATTCCCAATTTCGAAAATGTGCAAATATGCACTGTTTCTAAACTCTGTAATTTGTTCCCATTTCAGAAATATATAAGTGTCTTTCATACCAATTTTTCCATGTATACATTTTCACACTATAATTGCTATTGTTTTGACCTTCTTAAGGCTCTTAGGAGTTTTCTCCCACTTCTTCCTAGAACGGCGAAGGAAACGGTTGTTCGGGCTTTGGTTCTGTCCCGCCTGGACTACGCCAATGCCCTCTATGTTGGCCTGCCTGGCTACTCCATGAACAAACTTCAAGTGTTCCAGAATGCGGCCGCTAGGCTCATTCTTGGTATCACTAGAAGGTGCAGTGTCCGCTCTCATCTTCAGGCCTTGCACTGGCTGCCCCTGATTCAGAGGGTTAAGTTCAAGGCTTTGGTCATTGCCCATAAGGCCCTTCATAACTTGGGTCCTATTTATCTGCAGAGGCGGTTTGCCTTTTATGTGCCGACCAGAACCCTTCGCTCATCAGCTCTTTTACTTGCAAGGGTTCCACGCTTCTCCCGGTCTAGGATTGGGGGCAGCTCACTAGCTGTCAAAGCTGCCGCTGCATGGAATTCTCTGCCATTTCTCCTGCGAAATACCCAGGACCCAGGCTGTTTTAAGCGTCTCCTTAAAACTCATCTGTTTCCATAAGTGTTTTCTTGCTCCTACCTTGGCTCTCCCCCCTCTTGGGTTCGCGCTGGGACACTCCTCGGAGTAACTATTGCACGTTATAAAAATATTTTAACATAACATAACATAATATATATACCCGGAACTAAAAAAAAAAACATTATAAAATGCTGCTCAGTTTTTTACTCTGGGTTCGTTGGGCTCTTGGTGAACCTACAAGTCCTACATATCCCCACAACCAGGAAGGTCCAGCGGATGTAACAGTACATTGCTTTCTAAGAGATGTCATAATTAGAAGAAGTTACAGGTGAAAACGTTGACACAAAAGGCTGCTTTTTTCAACTAATTTTTAATTTTTCCTATATTTAACTGTTAGTCTCTATAAAGAAACCTTGATGGATCTACACAAATGACCCCTTGCTGAATTCAGAATTTTTTCTACTTTTCAAAAATGTATAGCTTTCCAAGATCCATTATTGCTTTTCTACCCATTTCTACCATTATCTGGAAGGAGGATGAAAGCACAAAAAATTGCAAAAATAGGGTATGTCCCAGCAAAATGTCAAAACTGTGTAAAAAAAGTTGGATTTCTGACAAAAATCTGTCATTCCCTAAAAGCTGGAGAAATGGTGATTTCAGTCCCACAAACCCTTTTTTGATATCATTTGCAGAGTAAACCCCAGACGCTTTCATTTGCAGCCACTTTTCCCCATTTTTCACAAAAAAAACACAATTTTCCTGTATTTTGACTACATTCTGGGAACCCTCTAGGAGAATCCACAAACCATGGGTACCTTTAGAATCCGCATGATGTTGGAAGAAAAGGACGCAAATTTGGCATGGATACCTAATGTGGTCAAAAAGTTACAGGGGCCTAAGCGCGCACTACCCCAAATAGCCCAAAAAAGGCTTAGCACAGGAGGGGAAAAGGCCTAGCAGCGAAGGGGTTAAGGGGTGTAAATCAGGAACTCTTTGAGGTATAATTTCCCCTTCAGAGAGGGAGTGGGGGCTAGCTGTCATTTTCATTTTACCTGCCTGGCATGCCGTCGGACTGACTTTTGATTCCTATTGACTCTTAATGACATTCCCATCTATACTGGGTGGCGAATTCCTTAAATGAACTGAAATATTCCTAGCTTAGACCCTGGAACCTGCACTTTGCCAGCTGGTAAAGTTAAGCAGGTGATAGCATTTCAGCAGTAGGTTTAGCTGCTCATTCTGTGGCGCGAGATGCTCAGTTGAGATTTAAAGACAAACTGAATCGAGCAGCCTTGCTTTGGTTTTTATGATCAATAACTGAATCTCAAAACTTATTTTTTTCCTATCCACAGACAAAGTTCCAGCTGTCTCTTAATGTTTTGTACTGTATTTTGAGCCCACAAATAGAAATTATTTTGTTATTAAAATCTGATTTGAAACGGAAATTCTTGATCTGTCTATCCAAACGGAGCTTTTAGATAAATGTTTTCCATGAGTTAACTACATCGACCCTGTCTCTATCTTTTATTCATATTTCTTGTCAAGATGTGTATTCAGTGTCTGAGAAGCTATGAATTAGGTTTTGAGATAACAATTATTTTATTCCAGGTCCTCATAGAATAATTGTTTCACGTTCTCTAAGCATTCTAGTCCCTGTTAGCTCAACAAAAAGAGCCATTGGAGAACCATAGTCTATGGTATTTTGGTAGACAATTGAAAATTATGTGTGTTCATGAAATAGGATGAGATGGGCCTGATGATATAAAAACAAAATTTTGCTACAGCTCACAGAGAGCGGCATTAGTAGCGGCTCCCTACGGGCAGGAGCAATGCCCTTTCCCGCTGTATACGGGCCGCAGGGGCACTGGGGCTCCACTCATGGCCTCCAACAAGTGTATGGTGGGTGCCCTGGGTAGGCACCAGGTCACCCCCCTTTAATAGTGCTGGCCCTATGGGATGGGGTCCCCCGGGCCTGAAAAGGCTCAGGGATGGGGGGGGGGCATACTGCTCTCCTCCCCTTTAACATTTGTAGGGGAACTGGGGGATGGGGTCTCCAGGGCCTAGTAAGACTCAAGGGGGGGGGGCACACAGTCCCCTTCCCTCTTATAAAAAAAAGACACTGGGGATGGGGACACAAGGGCCTAATAGGGCTCCGGGAGGGAGGCCATGTGCCCCCACCTTTATTTTTACAAACAACGCCCTTGGGATGGGGTCTCCAGGGCTTAATAAGGCTCAAGGAGTGGATCCATATGACCCCCTTCCCTTCAATAAAAAAACAGCCGTGTCATGGGGTAATGAGGTCCCCAGGGCCTAAAAAGGTTCAGGTAGGATGGCCACTTGTCCCCTCTCCCCTTTATGTTATGTTATTTATATTAATAATGCGCACGGATAGTCCGAAGAGTGTCCCAGCATGAGCCTAAGGGAAAGTGGGGATCAGATTATGCGAAGAGGAATGATTTCAGTTTTTTTTTTAACATAATGGGATCCTGAATGCACCGAAGAGTGACCACTAACAAGTTCCAAGCTAAAACGGCTTTCAAAGCAGAGGAGCTGCCGCCCATCCCTTGCAGCCGAAAACACGGAACATGCACCAGAAGTTAAGTGGAAGAGCGCAGATGTAGAAAATGGCATCCCCTGGCCTTAACAAGGGGAGGAGGGAAGTAGCCCCCTCCCTTTTAAAAAACAGGATCTGGGGGATGGGGTCTCCAGTGTGTAATAAGGCTTGGCGAGGGGTGCCATGTGTCTCCTCTCCTCTTTAATAAAACAAAAGGCCGTGAGGGATGGAGTCACCAGGGCCTAAAGGGACTCGGAGAGCAGGGCGGTATGGCCCCACTCCCCTTTTTTGTTTGTTTTTGCCCAGGGTGGACTCCCTGGGGCCTACAATGACTTGGGGAGAGGGACCCGACAGCCACCTCCCTTTTTACAAATAAAGATCCTGGGGATGGGGTCCCCAGGGCCTAATAAGATTTGGGGAGGGAGCAACTTCGTCCCACTAGGGCCTTTTAAAAATACATCGGGCTCTGGGGGATGGGGTCCCAATGGCTTTTTAAAGACTGGGGGAGGAGGGATTGCACTGCTTCCCTCCTCTAAAAATTGCAGACCTGGTGATGGGCCTGAAAAAAATGTGTCTCTCTCCCCTTTCAAGAACAACGGCCCTTGGGGTGGGGTGCCCAGAGCCTAATAAGGTTCGAGGAGGGGGACCACACCCTTTTTTTAAAAAAGCCTGGGGGAATAGGGTCCTTGGGGCCTTATAATGCTCGATGAGGGATAAGTGCTGCTCCTTAAAAAAAAAAAAAGATCTGGGAAATGGGGTCCCCATGGTCTAATAAGGCTCAGCGAGGAGAGCCACTTTTTTTTTTAGTTTTATGTAGCGCAAACTCTACCCGAAGATATCAGTTATCAGAGCGCTTTAGTTGAGCACCAGTTTTGTTACAGATGGACACATTCATTTTTTTTAGGTGCAGGGAGATTAAGTGATTTGCCCAGAATCACAGGATGTTGGGCATCCCTGTCGAGACTCGGACCTGGTTCTCCAGCTTAGAGGTCGACCTCTCTAGCCATAAGGCTGCATCCCCTCCCTCACTTGATCCCCCTGACCTACTTTAAAACAAAAAAGGGCTTGGGCCAACACCCCATCATGCACAACCGAACAAAGTGCACTTGATGGGTTTGGCTTTACGTATGTTGTATGGTAATAAAATATTACTTGAAATTTAAAAAATTGAGAAAGTTACTGAAAAAAACCCAGGTTAAAGCAACGTTATAGTTATGTGTGATAAAAAGATTTGTTTTGTTTTTTAAAACAATCCTTAGAAATTCACAGAACAAAACTACAGGTTAAAGTAATGTTGTAGTTAGGTGAATAGGACAGTGACAACATTAACATTCAGAACTAAAAAAACACAGAAATTCACCAGTTAAAGTTAGCAGAGTTAACTATAAATTGCACTCCTGCCATGCACTGCATACAACCTCACATATTACATCACTCATTATGTGTTCTATGACATCATTTATGACATCATTGATGACATCTCAAATAATATCATTGATGACATCACTGATGACATCAATCAATCAATCAATCAATCAATCAATCAAATAATTTGTAAAGCGCACTACATACCCGCAAGGGTTTCAAGGCGCTGAGGGTGGGGAGAAGGGGGTGCTGTTGCTACTGGTCGAACAGCCAGGTCTTGAGTTGTCTCCTGAAGGTTAGAAGGTCTTTGGTTTGTCGTAGGATGAGGGGAGGGTGTTCCAGGTCTTGGGGACGCGGTGGGAGAAGGATTTTCCTCCGGCTGTGGTTCTACGGATGCATGGGACGGTAGCCAGGGAGAGATCTGCGGAGCGGAGTTTCCTGTTGGGTACGTAGAAGGAGAGTCGACTGTTGAGATAGGCTGGGCCGGTCTTGTGGAGTGCCTTGTGTGCATGGATCAGGAGCTTGAAGGAGATTCTTTTGTCGACAGGGAGCCAGTGCAGGTTCCTCAGGTGGGGGGTGATGTGGTCGTGGCGCGGTACGTCGAGGATCAGGCGTGCAGATGCATTCTGGATTCTTTGCAGTCTTTTGATGAGCTTGGTCGGGGCTCCGGCATAGAGGGCGTTTCCGTAGTCGAGTCTGCTGCTGACTATGGCCTGGGTGACTGTTTACCTTGTGTCTGTCGGGATCGATCTGTAGATCTTGCGGAGCATACGGAGGGTGTTGAAGCTGGTGGAGGAGACAGCGTTGACTTGTTTGGTCATGGTGAGTTTTGAGTCGAGGATGACTCCCAGGTTGCGTGGTTGGTTGGTGGGTGCGGGGGGTGTCCCCAGCGATGTGGGCCACCACGAGTCATCCCATGCTGAGGGGTTGGGCCTGAGGATGAGGATCTCCGTCTTGTCTGTGTTCAGCTTAAGGCGGCTATCCTCCATCCAGGCGGCGACGGTCTTCATTCCCTGGTGGAGGTTGGATTTGGCGGTGAGGGGGTCCTTGGTGAGGGAGAGGATCAGTTCCGTGTCGTCGGCGTAGGAGATTACGTGGAGGTCGTGATGTCGGGCGATGTGTGCAAGAGGCGCCATGTAGATGTTGAACAGCGTCGGGCTGAGGGAGGATCCCTGCGGGACGCCGCAGATGATCTCGGAGGCTACGGATCAGAACGTGAGGAGGCAGACTCTCTGGGTTCTGCCGGAGAGTAAGGAGGAGGTCCAGTCCAGGGCCTTGTCTCGGATCCCTGCGTCGTGGAGTCGTGTGTGTAGTGTGTGGTGACAGACGGTGTCGAAGGCAGCGGAGAGGTCCAGAAGGATGAGGGCCGCCGTCTCGCCATTGTCCAGTAGGATTTTGATGTCGTCTGTGGCGGCGATGAGGGCGGTCTCGGTGCTGTGGTTGCTGTGGAATCATGACTGGGTGGGGTCCAGGATGCTTTTGTCCTCGAGGTAGCGGGTGAGCTGGATGTTGACTATCTTCTCGATGACCTTAGCTGGGAACGGAAGCAGGGAGATGGGCCAGATGTTTTTCAGTTCGCTCGGATCCGCCTTGGGTTTCTTCAGTAGGGCGGTGATCTTGGCGTGTTTCCAGCTTTCAGGGAAGGTCGCGGTCTCGAAGGAGAGGTTGATGATGTTGCGTAGGTGGGGTGCGATGGAGCTGCAGGCTTTGTTGAAGATGTGGTGTGGAAAAGGGTCAGACGGCGAGCCCATGGTCTTGATTGTGTCTTCGATGCTCACTTTGGCCCAGGTTGTCAGAGGGTCATAGTCGGTGAGGTGTGGTGGTTCTGGCATGTTGGGCCCTGTTAGGGTCGTCTGGGGGTTGAAGCTATCGTGGATGTCGGCGATCTTGCGGTGGAAGAAGGTGGCGAGGGAGTCACATAGGGCTTGCGACGGCGGGATGTTTTGGAGCTGGGGTTGGAGAGTTCCTTCACGACGTTGAAGAGCTCCTTGCTGTTGTGTGCGTTGTTGTCGAGGTGGTCTTTGAAGGAGGTCCTCTTGGCGGTCGTGATGAGGTGGCATGACGAGCTGTTCCAGTTCGAGGTTGGCGAGGTTGTCTATCAGGGTGGAGGAGTTGCTGTCATCCCTGATGACATCATCCAAGACTATATTGTACACATTGCTCTATAAATGGGTAGAGCATTACAGCTATGAAAGTAAGTGCAAATAGCTCAGAATAATATGAAGCATCATTACTGCTACCATACATACAACCCCCATAGGCAGAGCAGGCTTGTGTTATGTGCAACATTGACCCTATACCATACACTTCATGGGTAGCAGATTTCATGTTGACTATGAACCACAGATGAAAGGGTAACATATCATGCACATGGTGTTTAACCTGAATAGAAATGTTCAGCAAAAACTAAACACCTCCAGATACTGAACCTGGGGGGGGCACCAGTTAGGTTAAGGACTTTCTCCAACAAAGGTCAGCAGCAGGGTAAAATGTAGGTCCAGTTGGTACAGGTCAACTGGGCAGCGGCAGGGCTAAGGTCTCTGGAAGCTTGTTGTTTCCCTGCAGTTCAAGAAGTAGATCAGCCAACTGACCATTGAAGTCACTTCTAGAGTTTTGGACTCAAGGCAAGCCGGTCCAGTCTTCCTTTAGATTCTTCAGATACCAGGACAGTCCTTCTTCTGATTCCTCACAGGCCCAGGAGTGTTCTGATGAGAGGTCTGTAGGGTCCACTTTTATGTGAGTGCCAGTCTGTGGGTGGAGGGCAAGCCTTTGCCCATCCCCTAAACAAGTTCAGGTCAGTTCCTCTCCTCCCACTGGGTTTGGTGCCCGTCTGACTTGAGTGGAAAAATGGGGAGGCAGGCCTTGTGTAAGCTTTATTTGCTAGTAGCAAGGTAAGCATAATTTGAAGGCTAGAAAGGGGTTAGGCACAGCCCCCAGTCCATCCTGCTCAAAACAGATAAACACCACTCCAAACCCAAGCTCTTTGTTTACTGTCTTGGAGCAATACACATCTAACCACATGGGAGCCATCAGAGATCAGGTGGCAATTAGACACTGGCAGGAACGCCTTTTCATTTCAGACTGGATAATGACAACTTTCCAAAAGATTCATTTTGAAAACAGTAATATAAAATCTAACTTGACAATTAGGTTAGATTTTCAATTACTATTAAATATGTTCTCGAACCATGTTCTAACTTCTCCGAAATGGAATTTAGCACTTGTATTAAATGTAATAGTGTAAACCAGTGTTCCCCCATGGGTGGGTCAGAGTTACCACTGTGAAAAATTACTTGGTAGGTTTTTCACTGCAAGGACAGGTAGAAAATAAATTATAATTGTCCTATTTTTTAAATAGCATGCGCACTGCCCTATGTGCATCTAAGACCTACATAGGTAAAAATAAAGGAAGGTTTAGGCCTGGCAAAAGGTTTACTGGGTTGAAATGGCAGTTTTAAAACTGCATACTCAAACTGCATTGATAGTCCTGGAGGCATGTTTTACAGGGCTACTTTACTGGGTGGCAGAATGAATGTGGTAGCCTACTAGAAACATTTAATTTGCAGGCCCTGGGTACTTGTCGTACCAGATACTAGTGACCTATAAGTAAATTAAATATGTCAGTTAAATATATGCCAATCTTTACCATGCTTAGAAGGGAGAGCACAAGCACTTTACCATTAGTTTGCGGGAGTAAAGTGTGCAGAGCCTTTTGGATACAAAAAACGGTTCAGCAAAAAAAGAAACAAATCGGGGGAAAGTAATGCAAGACATGATCACTTCCAACATTTTTCATGTCTCATCAAGGCTTCATCATTATCTGGAAGTAATCCCAACACAACTCAATTAATTACTGCTAAACTTAATATTAAACGGTAGCATAAAGTAGATTCACCAAAGTTACCTTTCAGATAAAACATCTGCCTTCACCATTGTCCCACATTTTGGATAAATATTAAAGATAATCTTTGAATAAAACTTGAATGGATTTTCGCGTTTATTTCTGAAATGATCTCAGATGGGAAAAAATAGCTTGTAACTTAAACAATCTTCTCCATAGGAAAAAGCTACATTAACCTCACAGTGAAAGTAGTCCTTTGTGCGAATGTTTAGCATTTTCCACATTTATACATTAAGCATCTAGATTTGTAATCTACAGTTCACCCTTCAAGATGAAGTAATTAATGTATAGATGTTTTGTTTTTGTACATTTCAAAGCAGTTTCCTTCAAACATGTGCTACCATAGTAATTAGACTACGGCCACTCAGGCCACAATGGTAGATCTAAAGCTATGCTTTTCAACTCACACATGAGGAATGCTGGAAAATGGCCCTCTCTGAAGGGTCACCCCAAACATTTTGTCATCCTCCTCCTCTTTTTGCTGAACTCTTTATGTTGGCCTTAGAACTCTGAGTACTTTATCACGACTAATCAGTGCTAAAGTGCATGTGCTACTTTCCTATGTGTGTAATTGGTGAATACCTGATTGATATATTTAATTTACTTATATATCTGTTGTACAGTAGTATACCATATACCCAGGGCCTCAAATTAAATGTTATTAGTGGGCTGCAGCACCGATTGTACCATCCAACAGAAGTAGCCTTTCAAACTGGTCTGAGGCCTACCACTGCAGCACCTGTGTGTGCAGTTTATTGCCACTTTGACTTGAAATTTAAAACTACTTGCAAGGCCTTAAACTCCCCTTTTTAATATATATGTCACCCCTACGGTAGGCCCCAAGTAACCCCAGGCGCAGGGTGCTATGTAAGTAAAAGGTAGGATATGTTCCTATATGTTTTGTATGTTCTGGTAGTGACAAACCGCCTATTTACTTTTTCTCTACTGTGAGGCTTACACCTCTCATAGGCTAGTATTGGTAATTACTTAATGCACTTTGAAACAGTAATTCCTGATCAGAGAGGAGTAGCGTCTTCATGTTTCACATGTTTGGGATGGCAATGTTAACTCCTCCTTACTGGTGAAGTTGGATTCAACATTACTTATTTAGAAATGCCAGTTTTAGAAAGTGGGCATTTCTCTATACCTACCGCTCTTTGGGCCTGACAGTCTGTCAGTGTTGAGTAACAGGTACCCTTTGTGCAGTTCCTCTTGAAACGCTCAAGCGCAGGAAGGTCAGGCTCATCTGCATTCTGACCACTCATCTGCCTTTGTCTGCATTCTAATTGGTCCTCCGAAGTAGGGATAAATGGGAGAAGCCGACACTTACACTTCAATAGGTAGTGACCTGTCCACAAACAAAGCACTCATTTACTCCCAGGGTTAACCGGGCAGACAGGATTAGGTTGAAGGGGATTCTTGTGTACTTCAGAGTGTTCCTTTGAAGTACCCCTTACATCAAAGGCACTTCTGGGGTATAAGAATTGGGCTGTTGACCCCCTAAAATCAGACACTAAAGGATTTCTACTAAACCTCCATCTAAAGACTGCTGTGCTGCTGAAAGGGCTGTTTTTCTGCTTGTTGCCCCGTTGCCTGCTGCTGCCTGACTTTGCTGGAAGGACTCTGCCCTCACTCAAAGTGATCTCCAAGGGCTTTCCTTCTGTTTTCTGAAGTCTCAAGGCCACAAAAGACTTCCTAAAGTTCTGTTGGTGCTGCTGGAATATGCCTTCTGTGAGTCCTACCCTTGCCTGATGTGCCCCCACCAAGCTTTGGGCCTCAGAAGTGGGTTCTGGAGCTGTTTTCTATAAAAACTGATGGATTGCATCAACTGCATGAGAAATTCTGCTGCATCGCTCTTCGGCGCCAATGCAAAGGCTGTCGATGCCAGCGGTTCAACAGGCTGCGTGGATCTACAACATTCAGCTCAGCTTGCCGACAACACATTTCATTCATCTACGATGACGCAGGACCTCCTTTTTGCTGCTCAATGATGACGCAGTAGGCTCTCGATATTGACAAAAGCTCCATCTAAAGCATTTCTTTAGCTGGACTTGTCTGGGTTCTTTAGTCGGCCTCCCGTTGATCGCGGTCAGCCTGATCTTTGGATTTGCACAAGTCCCTGGTGACCTCAAGTAATTTTGTGACTGCTAGTGAAGTTTAAACAATATTTTTGCATTTACTCTTTAAAAGTTCATATCTCAACTTCTACTGATTGGATTCTTTTTGTTTTGCTGTATTTGACTCAGATAAATATTCTCTGTTTGTCTAAACCTGTTTGGAGTCTTTTTGTTGTGTAGTCTTTGTGTTACTCTGTGCGTGTGTGTGTGTGTGTGTGCGTGTGTGTGTGTGTGTGTGCGTGTGTGTGTGTGTGTGTGTGTATATGTGTGTGTGTGTTGCACAAATACTTTATACATTGACTCTATGGGAGGGCGAGAACAGATTATCATTTAGTGTGATCTAGCTTACTCTGACTGTGGCGGTTCCTGCTTGGCCTGGGTGCATACATCAGCCAACCAGGAATCCCATTTCTAACAAGGATGCTATAAGTGTACACTGCAATCCATTTTGAGGCATTTCCTGTGCCATTGTAATGTGACCATACTGTCAAGATAAATCGTCCAAATGGGTTTAAACCATTTTATTTTTTCAGATCATAGCTCCTGCACTGTCAGCCCTCAATGCCAAACTTACTGTACACAGAGGAACAATTCCAGCAAACTAGTTGAAAAAAGGTAGGACACTGGGAGACCAAAGGAAAGGCAAAATTACTGCAACTACAATACTTTCACATATTTAGAACACATGCAAAAACACACTTTGGCCATGAGCTACTTGAACTAACTGCACCTTGCAAAGGCTTGTGCACAATTTGCTTACCTACTCCTCTCCCACCCCCGCAGCTAAGCCCTTTTATTCAAAGCGCACACTTGCACTGCGAGGGGCTCATTAAGGACTTCCCTTACCAGGCAGACATAAGTCCCCCTTCCAAAGGCAGCCCGGAGTGCCCCTGCAGTCAATCAATCAAGGATTTATAAAGAGTGTCAAATCACCTGTGAGGGTCTCAAGGCGCTGGAGTTGTTAATTGGGTTTGTTTCTTCAAACAAGGTGAAAGCAAATACAAGGCACTCAAAAAATGGAGGGAAAAAAAGAGAAAGCAAAGAGAAGGCACCCACACAGGGAAAAAAGCAAAAAGATAACAGGAGGCAGAGTGATGCAGCAACATGGGGAGAGCTGGACCTAGGGCCTTCTCAGTGGGGTCGGCTTGCGGCCTCCATTAAGTAGGTCCTGGGAGAAAGGAGGGGCACTGGAGGCAGTGGGCGAGGCAAGGCAGAGGTAGGAAAAAGGCAGCAGGCGGGAGTGGCAATGAGGGGAAAACAAGGTAAAGCAATGAAATCGGGGGGAAAGCAGGGAGAATGCACTCAAAACAATTGGAGAAAAAAACAAGGAGAAACCAATGAAAATGAAGGGAAAGCAAGGAAAAGGGATGCACAAATGGGGGAAAAGAAAAGAGAAAACAGTGAAAACGAAGAAAACGCATGGACAAGGCAATCAAAAACAGCGAGAAAAACGGGGAGAAGGCAGTGAAAATGAGGGAAAAGCCACTCAAAAAGTGGGGGAAAAGCTAGGAGAAGACAGCCGCAAGAGCGATACAGGAGCACGTGGAGAGCTGGGCCTGGGGCAGTGGCACCGACATTGAATCAAGGACCAGTCTATGGGAGTCTGTGCAATGCACTCTGGTTCATAAGAGTGGCCTTAGTGCCTCCTTGAAGTTAGTGTATCAATTGATTGCACTCACATTTATGGGAGTCCTCATTGAATTCATTATGAATCGGTACACTTGCACACAGACCTAGATCAGCATGTGAACTAATGATGCATATGTCTGTGCCGCTCAACTTCTGTTTGTTGATTTGGTGCATGTGATTTATTTTTTGCAATGGGGACACTGCCCTGTTCCCCAACTTATAAATACAATGTGTATGCTCACAGGCTGAAACCAGATGGTGCCAATATTGTAAAGGAGATTCAGTTCTTTATTTCAATTGCTGACACTGTTGCACCATCATTAAAGGGGGTGAGTACAACACACACATACAGGAGTGAATGCTAGGATCAAGAATAAAAGATTTTGTGAATTAGTTTTTTGTATATTGTGTTGTTTTGGTTACATAGTAAAGACAACAAGCATCTCCAATGTAATTGGTCTCGCATTTACGCGAGTTTAAGCTATTGGCAATGTAAATGACAATGCCTTTTAGTTATGTTCTGAAAACCAAAACAATAAATAAAAGGCATTGCCATTTACAAGGCTAATACCTCAAACTTGCGTAAATGTGAGACCTATTGCATTGCAAAAGCTCGTCACTATTTTTTGCAAATCTGTGCATTATGCAGAAGATGCTGGATTGCGTAACAAGTGCAGCAAATATGTAATTTTGCAGAAAACTCCACAGCAGGAGAATTGCACAATTCTAGTAGTCCTGACAATAAGTATATTGATTAATTTAACAATTATCTTTAAAGGAACATTTTTTCCTTGGTGGTGTTTTTCTCACTGCTCCATTTGTAAAGTTGAAATCTTATGTGTGGTGGAAGCAGTCACTCTAACAAAAAATTATGCCAGCAGTAGCATACATAATAAGAAATTAATTCCATGTGAAGGAAAGGGTGCAGTACCACAGGCTGTTACTAGGTGTTGAGGAACTTCGATTTTCGATCACGATCGAATCGACCCGCCATTTTGTGACCCGCCGCCATTTTGTGTTGCCATCACCCAGGCAGCACGGCGAACAAAATCTATTCTGCCTTTTCTGTAGCCCGGTGTCAAAATACGCCTTCAGGCTCTATTTGCAAAGCTGGTGTTAGAACTAGCCGAGTACACTAATCCCTGTCTGGCTTTTCAAATCCGCGTCTCAACTATCTGTTGGCTCACACTATTCTTTCCTGACCTTATCTTATCGACTGGCCTTCACTGTCTCCTGCTAGTATTCTCTCGTTTCACGACTGTCCTCCAATACACACAAAAGTATCTCACCACCAGCAAGTTAGTTATGAATCTGTAATGTATTAGCCTGAGGGTGGGGTGACAAACACAGTTGGAGGAGAGGTCTCTTCGAGTGATCCGATAATTCTGTTTTCAAACCTTTTCTATTGGTTCCGCTTTGTTTTCCAACTTTCCTTATTGGCTCTTCTCTATATGCTCTGGGAGTGTATTCCGTTAATAATTGTATTTTGTATAGTATTTAACCTGATGCGCCACAGAGTGAAGTGGCAGTCTCCTGAGAACCTACTTTGTGTACTTCTAGGATAACTGTACTAGCTGCAGCTAAATAAATCCAATCTTCTAACGCCGACAGAGTGTCCCGTGTCTCTGTGTAGCGAAGCAGGTGAACTCCGGGGACATAGGGCGTACCCTGCACCGCCAGGTCCAAAAGGTTCTGGTTCTTCAATTGGCGCCCAACGTGGGGCGGCTTCAGTGGTACCGGTTCTGCTCGAAGGTCGTGAGGAACCCCGCAAGAAAATTCCGGAGGGTTCGCGAGCCACACTAAGCGACCCCTGTATGTCGAAAGTGGTCCAAAGGTCTTTTGCAGCGCGGTTACTCCTTCCTGACGGCTACTGACGACCGCTGCCCTGACTGCCGCCCTGCTTTGGCCCATTCCTTTGATGATGTATGGTAAGGCGAGAAGATAGACGGGCCTCTGTTGGTGGAAGAAGACGTACTTAGTTAAGTATTTTCGTGGGTCGCGCCCACAATTTGGTTCTTTGTTTGGTTTTCTTAGGCTTCTTAGATTTATGTTTTGCAAAAGATAAAGCCGAGGGTAAGTGCATTTGTGCTGCGTAAACTGAGTTTTACTCCCTTGAAGTTTGCGAACAGTCCGGAGACATCTCGAGATGCCTGGTCTGACTAAGTTTGGAAGAATTTGTTGTTTTGGTTGTAATAGGGACTCCCGACTTGAGGACGCTTGTCCGATTCCTTCGGTTGGAACTCCCACATATGAGCTCTATTCAAAACATGGTATCGGCCCCATTGCCTTTAACGAGACATGGACTTGATACACGAAGAAGGATGGTGTTCTCAAATGGCCAGAAAACGGTAGCTTCGATCCTGATGTGATAGATAATTTAGAAGCAGTTTTGTTCAAAAGAAAAGCCCGGCCGGCAATGTTTGACTCTTTCCGCCTTTTGGCGAAAGGAAGCCAAACAGAAAGAAATTAAACAAGCAAAGCGAGATAGGAAAGCACAGGGTATGACAATTATACAGGCTGCCCAACAGTTCAAAAATGATGAAATTGATAATGCGACTGAAATTTCAGAAAGACAACATCGTATGGCGATAGATAAATGCTATCCTTTATTGCCTGTTTCTCCTTCTGATAATAAGAAAGATATAGAAGAAGATCCCCTAATGTCTTATTAAGGTTGCCTCCGCCTTATGCGCAAAATGCCAATGTACCTCAGTTGTTACAGCCTGCTCAGCTGCCAGTGGTACCGCCGCCGGTTCTGGCTCCTCAGCATTTGCCTCCTCCAGTATTACCGCCCTTGCCGGTTTTACCATTAGTCTTAACTTCTTTGCCTTCATCTCCTGATCTCAGATCTCCTTTGCCTTCTGCTCCTCCTGCGATTACCAGTTCTTCTCCTGTCAGTTCTCCTAATACTTTATCTCCAGTTCTAATGTCTAATTCACCGTCTGTGCGTAAGCGTCTCACAGACTCTGTCACTAATATTCTATCTCCTTTCTTTGGAGCTTTTAATGTGTCTCCGGCTTTTGCTCGAAGACAATCTCATAGTCAGTTCCCAGATTTTGAAGAACGAGAGAAGCTAGACTCTCTTGCACGAAGATGGATCAAGAAGGGTCCATAATATAGTGTGCTTGATATTATGCCTACCTTTTCACAATGGAATGCGCCTACGCAAAGATATGTTTTCAATGTGATGTGCGACATTCTCATTAAAGAATGGGAAGATGTGAGTTCGAGTCCGATCTCACAAGATCTGTTAAATGTTCAGGCTGATTTTGAAAAAGGACTTATTGTAGGTTCTAAAGTTGAGGAAGCTGTAAGGACACTTATCTCTTATAGATCCTTATTGTTTTCTCAGATTTTTCTTGATTCCGATCCGTCGGTTAAACTGACGTCGAGAAACTACCCTATGAGAGAGGTTCCTCCAGTTTGGAAAGAGGCAGTTGCGGCTGTAGGCGCTAATGCACCTATTCCTGCTCATTTCCAATGTATATGGGTACATGTCCCTTGGAAGAGATCTGACGTTTTGGCTCTTAAGCAGACTCTACCAGATCCTCGTAAGAACCCTGCAGGCTATTATAAAGAATTATCGCAGACAATTGATGCTTGTATTATGAACCTAGCAGATATCGATATGTTGATGGGTAATGTAGTCCCACAGACAATATGGGCTAAGATTCGTAGAGAGGATCACGCACAGGAACTAGGAGCTACTTGGGATGTTATAACTAATACAGATAGAGACCAAGTGGGTGGCGCAAAACCTGACGCTCTGATCTCGGAACTTCCTGGTAGAATCATCACGTTAATGAAAACTATGATGCCTGCGCTGAGAGTTAATTGGGATAAACTAGCAGCATGCAAACAAAAGAAAGATGAAAGTGTCTCTGACTTCTTTACTCGTTTCGAGGAGACATTTATCGACCACAATGGTCAGGACATGGCTACCGAGGGTGGACAGCGATTATTCGTGGACAAATTTATATTTAATTTGCTTCCCGAGCTGTCACACAAATTAAAGGATTCAGAAAGTTCATGGGCTGTTTCTTCTTCTGCCCAGATATTGGCTACTGCACAATATTATGAGAATAGGGACACAGAAGAAAAAGAAAAGCAAGAGAAAAAGACGAAAGTATTAAAAACGAAGGTTCTTTTGCAACAAGCCTATCCGCCACGTTATGCTCAGCCTCAAATTCGGTACAAAAGGGGGTGGTGATGGACGGAGCATCAGAATCAATCAAATACTCACACCCAGTCAACAGATCTGGGTTTGATCCATCACCGTTCTTTAGCCCACTCTGCCACCCCAGTTCAGACATGGCCATATGCAAATCAGTCTGACCCTGTGCCTCATGGGAACAGTCCAGCCCAAACTGCCAAGCCATGCCTTCCCTGGACCAGAAACAAGCTTCCTAGGACCGGTTTCTGGCATTTCAGCCGTCTTCAGCCAGGCTTGCTTGAATCCAGTGGCAAAGTGAGCAAGGGACTCACGTCTGAGCATACCCTGCCAACTTATGGCGAACAAAGCGGTACAAAAGGGGGTGGTGATGGACGGAGCATCAGAATCAATCAAATACTCACACCCAGTCAACAGATCTGGGTTTGATCCATCACCGTTCTTTAGCCCACTCTGCCACCCCAGTTCAGACATGGCCATATGCAAATCAGTCTGACCCTGTGCCTCATGGGAACAGTCCAGCCCAAACTGCCAAGCCATGCCTTCCCTGGACCGGAAACAAGCTTCCTAGGACCGGTTTCTGGCATTTCAGCCGTCTTCAGCCAGGCTTGCTTGAATCCAGTGGCAAAGTGAGCAAGGGACTCACGTCTGAGCATACCCTGCCAACTTATGGCGAACAAAGCGGTACAAAAGGGGGTGGTGATGGACGGAGCATCAGAATCAATCAAATACTCACACCCAGTCAACAGATCTGGGTTTGATCCATCACCGTTCTTTAGCCCACTCTGCCACCCCAGTTCAGACATGGCCATATGCAAATCAGTCTGACCCTGTGCCTCATGGGAACAGTCCAGCCCAAACTGCCAAGCCATGCCTTCCCTGGACCGGAAACAAGCTTCCTAGGACCGGTTTCTGGCATTTCAGCCGTCTTCAGCCAGGCTTGCTTGAATCCAGTGGCAAAGTGAGCAAGGGACTCACGTCTGAGCATACCCTGCCAACTTATGGCGAACAAAGCGGTACAAAAGGGGGTGGTGATGGACGGAGCATCAGAATCAATCAAATACTCACACCCAGTCAACAGATCTGGGTTTGATCCATCACCGTTCTTTAGCCCACTCTGCTACCCCAGTTCAGACATGGCCATATGCAAATCAGTCTGACCCTGTGCCTCATGGGAACAGTCCAGCCCAAACTGCCAAGCCATGCCTTCCCTGGACCGGAAACAAGCTTCCTAGGACCGGTTTCTGGCATTTCAGCCGTCTTCAGCCAGGCTTGCTTGAATCCAGTGGCAAAGTGAGCAAGGGACTCACGTCTGAGCATACCCTGCCAACTTATGGCGAACAAAGCGGTACAAAAGGGGGTGGTGATGGATCAAACCCAGATCTGTTGACTGGGTGTGAGTGTTTGATTGGTTCTGATGCTCCGTCCATCACCACCCCCTTTTGTACCGCTTTGTTCGCCATAAGTTGGCAGGGTATGCTCAGACGTGAGTCCCTTGCTCACTTTGCCACTGGATTCAAGCAAGCCTGGCTGAAGACAGCTGAAATGCCAGAAACCGGTCCTAGGAAGCTTGTTTCCGGTCCAGGGAAGGCATGGCTTGGCAGTTCGGGATGGACTGTTCCCATGAGGCACAGGGTCAGACTGATTTGCATATGGCCATGTCTGAACTGGGGTGGCAGAGTGGGCTAAAGAACGGTGATGGATCAAACCCAGATCTGTTGACTGGGTGTGAGTGTTTGATTGGTTCTGATGCTCAGTCCATCACCACCCCCTTTTGTACCGCTTTGTTCGCCATAAGTTGGCAGGGTATGCTCAGACGTGAGTCCCTTGCTCACTTTGCCACTGGATTCAAGCAAGCCTGGCTGAAGACGGCTGAAATGCCAGAAACCGGTCCTAGGAAGCTTGTTTCCGGTCCAGGGAAGGCATGGATTGGCAGTTCGGGATGGACTGTTCCCATGAGGCACAGGGTCAGACTGATTTGCATATGGCCATGTCTGAACTGGGGTGGCAGAGTGGGCTAAAGAACGGTGATGGATCAAACCCAGATCTGTTGACTGGGTGTGAGTGTTTGATTGGTTCTGATGCTCCGTCCATCACCACCCCCTTTTGTACAGCCTCAAATTCAGCAGCCTCCGCAGTTTCAGAGGTTGTATCAGAAACCTGAGCCATACAATCTGCGACCTTTGTTAGGTCCTAATCAATGTGCCTATTGTAGAGAGGAAGGTCATTTTAAGAATAGTTGTCCGGTTTTATTGCAGCGCAATGGAGCGTTATCTGCTCCACGAGGTCGTGCTGGCCTCCAGTCAGCAAACAGAGGTAGAGGTCTAGGTGTGTTGACTCAAGAACAGCATGCCCTTCCTTCTCCCAATTCTGTGAAATACTTTGATCAGCAAAATGTGAGATCTACACAGTATTACAATGAAGACCATTATGTTGAAGGCGAGAACTAGAGTCTTCATGCTAACTAGGACAGCCATGGACAAAGTAAAGGAGTTGTGCCAATCCCAGTAGATCAAAATGGCCCTTATGTTAACGTCACTACAATGGGTGTTTCAGCGCCATTTCTTCTGGATACTGGAGCAATGAGAAGTTCTATAATTCATTCAAAACTCCCTGGGGCACCTTTGTCTGGCTTAAGGAATGTTTCTGTAGGATTCTCTGGCGCCCCTGTTCGCAATCCAGTTTCTTGCCCTTTGCCTATTTCAGTTGGTCCCTATGATTTGGAAGCTCCACTTCTGTTAACAAATGGTTGCGGTGAGAATCTGTTGGGTCTAGACCTATTGAAAAGAATGCATGCTACCATATATTGTTCTCCTTCAGGCGTACATCTTACTCTAGGACAGAAGTTGATCTCCCTAATGTATTTGTCCAAAGATCAGTTTCCTCCTGTCCTGAATTACTTTCTCTTCCAGCAGCACTTTGGGCCACGGGTCCGAACGATGTGGGTTGTCTTGAGATTCCGCCTTATGTTGTCACTCTCAAGCCCAATGTTCAATTACCACGTATCCCACGGTATAGAATTTCTGCTGAAGGTGAGAGAGCGCTTTTGGAAATCATTCATGACTTAATTCGGAAGGGTGTGGTTGAAGAAACGAGAGGTAACACATGTAATAGTCCTATTCTTCCTGTTCTTAAACATACTGATCCTTCTCAGCCTCCTGTGTACCGTTTCGTAATTGATTTGCGAGAAGTAAACAAAATTGTGATTCCACAATTTCCTGTTGTTCCAGACATCACTGCTTTGTTGACAATGATACCTTCCACAGCGACTTGGTTTTCTGTTATCGATCTAAAGAATGCCTTCTTTAGTATTCCCATTGCAGAAGAGAGTAGGGACATTTTTGGTTTTTCTCTTGGAGGCCGAAGCTTCCGGTTTAAGCGTGCACCCCAAGGCTACTGTGAAAATCCCTCCATTTACAACCAAGCTTTAAAATGTCATCTTGATACTTTTCACTTGCCGTCTGGTGCTGCTCTTATTCAATACATGGACAACTTGTTAGTCGCCGCCGATTCAGAAGATATCTGCAAAGATGTCACTGTTGCTTTGTTGCGCCACTTGTTTAAACTGAATCACAAGGTTTCACCTTCCAAATTACAATATGTTTGTCGAGAGGTTACCTACTTGGGTCATCTCCTCTCAAAGGAGGGACGACGTTTAACACCAGAACGAATACAGGCGATTGTGCGAATGTCTGTACCATCCACACAAAGGGAAGTGCATGCCTTTCTGGGTATCACTTCCTATTGTAGACAGTGGATCCCTAACTTCTCTCTGATCGCCAAACCTTTGTTGCCACTCACTTTAAAAGATACGCCTCAGCCCCTTCCTTGGACTGATGAGTGCCAAAAGAGTTTCACTGACTTACGTACCGCTCTGTGTTCTGCTCCTGTACTAGGCACCCCAGACTACACTAAGCCTTTTACGCTCTATGTTCACGAGAGAGAAGGTTGTGCATTGTCAGTTTTAGCACAGCAATTTGGAGACAAACAGCGGCCATGTGCCTATTTTGTGGCTACATTGGATCCCGTAGCTAAAGCATTGCCCAGTTGTCTCAAAGCGACAGCAGCAGCAGCAGTTTCTATCCGACAGTCTGCTGGAATGGTGTTGGATAACACTCTCATTGTCATGGTGCCACATACAGTGCATACTTTGCTAAACAGAACAAAAACACAGCATCTTACGAGTGCACGTTTAACTGGTTACGAGCTGACGCTTTTGGCTAGTCACATACACATCAAACGATGTAATACCCTGAATCCAGCCACTTTGTTGCCCCTTCCAAATGAGGAGAGTGTTGAGAATCAGCATGATTGTTTCTTCCGTACTGAGGAAGAGACAAAAGGAAGAATTGACCTAAGAGACACACCGCTAGAGAGTCCGGATGGGACTCTATGGGTAGATGGTTCTTGTTTTAAGATGCCTAATGGAGATACGGTTTCAGCCTATGCTGTAACTACCTTACATACGATTGTGGAAACTGCATGTATTAGACACAATTCAGCGCAAGCAGCAGAATTGATAGCACTAACGAGAGCTTGCGTATTATCAAAAGGAAAGAGAGTGAACGTGTACAATGACAGCCAATACGCTTTTGGCTTGGCGTTCAGTTTTGGGCGTCTCTGGAAAGAGAGGGGTTTCTTCACTTCACATGGTACCAAAATACAGCATGGACAATTAGTGACTGATGTCCTTGAGTCACTTGCTTTTCCCACCCAAATAGCGATAGTGAAGTGTAGTGCACACAAGAAGATTACGGATGATGTTGGTCGAGGAAATGCATTTGCAGACGAAATAGCGAAGAAAACAGCGAGAGATTCAAAGAGTCGAATGTTTGTGGCAGGCCCTGCGAATTGGGTCAGAGAGAGAGTAATGTGTGAGAATACAGTGGAAAGCGTGAAAGCGATTCAGAAAGAGGCTTCAGAAAGGGAGTTGAGCAAGTGGAAAGAAAGTACGGGAATGTTAGATGAGATGGGTTGTTGGGTGGAACTATCTGAACATCAACGTTGGCTGTTACCAGATGCCCATGTTCTCCCAGTGGTTACTATGGCTCATGGTCCAGCCCACTTAAGTGCAAAAGGCATTCGTAAACTTCTGGCACCAGTGTGGCAGAATGAAAATATCCCAAAATGTGCAGACAACGTAGTAAAGCACTGTATTGTTTGTCTAATGCACAACCCAGGAAAGGGAACCCCAACTCCAGCAGGTCACTTTGCTCCTCCAACATATCCATTTGAGGTGTTGCAAATCGATTACATTCATATGGAGCGATGCAACAACCTCAAATATGTTCTGGTGGTTGTATGCACCTTTTCGAGGTGGATAGAAGCATACCCTTTGAAAGATAATACAGCCCTAACCACAGCTAAAATCCTACTAAAAGAGTTCTTCCCCAGGTTTGGTTTGCCACGCATTGTCTGGAGTGACAATGGGAGCAAATTAGTTGGCCAAGTCATGCAGAAAGTTTGTGCAGGTCTTGGAATCAAGCAAAAGTTCCATGCGGCAAATCATCCACAATCAGCGGGTTTAGTAGAGTGTTACAACGGAACTTTGAAGTTGAAGTTAGCAAAGATTCAAGCAAGTACAGGACTCAATTGGCCTGATGCTTTGCCGTTGGCCCTGCTATCCACCAGAACTGCAGTACACTCTGGTTTGGGACTTAGCCCTTACGAGGTGGTATTTGGCCGTCCGGCCAACGTATGGGGAATACCTCGCCCTAAGAAATTCTCAGACTTGCCATATCCAATGTTGATTGATTATCTGCATGACCTTACGACTAAATTGCGTGTTCTTCATCAACAGGTTCAGAGTGCTCTGCCGGAGGCCTCCACAGACCCAGGTCATTCCATCCGACCAGGTGACTGGGTGTCTGTGAAGAACTTTCAGAGGTCCAGCAATTTACAACCCAGATTGCGGGAGCCTCGAATGGTTTTGTTGACTACAAGGACAGCAGTTAAAGTCGAAGGAAAGAAAAATTAGATTCACGGTGTGCATTGCAAGAAAGTGCCTTTGCCTTTGCCTTTTGATCAGTGGGTTCGTAGAGGGGTTGGTGACTGTGAAAGGGAAAAGACTCCACGATTCGTGCCTTTTAGTGATGCACACCTGAATGGTACACTGTCTGAGAAAGAGGACGACGACATTTTACTGGAAGCAATTCCATCGCATCGTCGCTTGAATACGACTGAACCACAAACATTGTTCCAAAATCAGAGTGTTCCGGGGAAGGAACATTACAACTTGAGATCCAGGCTAAAGAACATTTAAAACTTTCTTCTCCCTTGTGTAGTGTTCTATCCCGGTTGCAGGGTCACGGTAGGAGTCTAGGTCACGGCCTGAGTAGTGACAATAGGTCTGCAGGATCTTCAGTGTCATAGGACGGTAGAGCATCGTGACTTTAGTGATTGAGGAAGATTGCCGTGAGCATCCATTAGTAAGATGGAAACTACACTACATAATAAAGAAAGAAGAGATGCACTGAAGAAAACATCCTGTAAAATAATGTACAGTCGTTTTAGTATAACTATATGTGTTCTTATATCATTATGTATTATTTTGGCAATTACTGGGTGGATAATTTATGCTTTGCAGCCAAGGAATACCTCCCCTTCTTCCTCCTTGCCTTCCTCTACTATCTCTCCACACCTCTTTTATACTCTCCCTTCACATGAACTCGTCAGAAGAACTGAGTATTATAACCATTCCTTTATCCAGCTATTACATCAGCACCAATTAGTGATTAATACAACTGATTGTTGGGTGTGTGGTCTTATGCCACATACCACCGAGAAAGGAATGCCATATCTCGTCCTTCCTTTCTCTTATGAAGGTTCTGCTTGGGCTTACTTCGTCATCTTCTCTAATGCTTATCAAAGCAAATTCAGGAGATCTGTTAGTTCACAAATTAATTATCCGGATTTTAGTCACAGTTCCTTGATTAAGGGTATGGTAGTTATGGCTAAAATCATGGAAAATAGTATAATTTCCGTCGATGAAAGAAAAGCATACACCAATTGGAACGTCACCCAATATATGACGAGTCTCAATAGTAAGGTTGGAAAAGGGAAGTCCTCGCCAATCTGTACTATACCGCATCAAGGTAACTTCTGCTTACAGATAAACGATCGCTCTTCTGACACTGCACAAAAGAGTAACTGCTCCTACACGTACATTTATTCCTCTCAAAACTCGCCTCCTCTAGTGCCGTCTCAAGGCACCTATTTCATCTGCTATGATAGAGCTTATACTTGGTTACCAACGGGTTTCTCTGGTACTTGTTATATAGCTTTTCTTCTTCCCCCTACTTACACTGCTTCCACAAATCATCACCGAACTCGATATGGCAGAGGGATTATTGATTCAAAGGACATAGCAGGACAGGAAGGAGGAGATTTCCTTAAAGGTTTTCTTCCCTTCTGGGGTCCCATGGCTAACAGCAGAAATATAAGGCAATTGGTCCGTGTCGTAGAGACTACAATAGACATCACTGTAGGAGCCTTAAGTAACATCATGGCAGAACTACAGGCGGATCGTCTTATGACCTTGCAAAATCGAGTTGCCTTAGACTTTGTTCTTGCCGATCGTGGTGGAGTGTGCAAATTGATCGGGTCAAGTTGCTGTATTTTTATTCCTAATGACGCTCCGACAGTATACCAAGCTATCTCCAAGTTGCACATAATCTCTGAGTCTATTCATCAGGACGAAGGAGATTGGTCTTTAACGGAATAGTTTTGGGGACTACTGTCCAAATGGGGTTGGAAAGCATTGACGTTCCTTGGTATAATCCTGACCATTATATTTTCCTGCTGCCTTTGTATGCACTGTGGTCCCGCTATCTGTGATCTTTGTGCTACTATGTGCATCCCAAAACCCAAGCCACAAGTAACGAGAAACATAGGAAAGATGTTACAGCAACAGCTCGATGACCTCATGGCTATTGACGTGGACTCAGATTAACATGAGTCTATCTTGCCTGAGTTCTGGCAAAAGGAGGGTCTGAGGAACTTCGATTTTCGATCACGATCGAATCGACCTGCCATTTTGTGGCCCGCCGCCATTTTGTGTTGCCATCACTCAGGCAGCACGGCAAACAAAGTCTATTCTGCCTTTTCTGTAGCCCGGTGTCAAAATACGCCTTCAGCCTCTATTTGCAAAGCTGGTGTTAGAACTAGCCGAGTACACTAATCCCTGTCTGGCTTTTCTAATCCGCGTCTCAACTATCTGTTGGTTCACACTATTCTTTCCTGACCTTATCTTATCGACTGGCCTTCACTGTCTCCTGCTAGTATTCTCTCGTTTAGCGACTGTCCTCCAATACACACAAACGTATCTCACCACCTGCAAGTTAGTTATGAATCTGTAATGTATGAGCCTGAGGGTGGGGTGACAAACACAGTTGGAGGAGAGGTCTCTTCGAGTCATCCGATATTTCTGTTTTCAAACCTTTTCTATTGGTTCCGCTTTGTTTTCCAACTTTCCTTATTGGCTCTTCTCTATATGCTCTGGGAGTGTATTCCGTTAATAATTGTATTTTGTATAGTATTTAACCTGATGCGCCACAGAGTGAAGTGGCAGTCTCCAGAGAACCTACTTTGTGTACTTCTAGGAAAACTGTAGTAGCTGCAGCTAAATAAATCCAATCTTCTAACGCCGACAGAGTGAACCGTGTCTCTGTGTAGCGAAGCAGGTGAACTCAAGAGACATAGGGCGTACCCTGCGCCGCCAGGTCCAAAAGGTTCTGGTTCTTCAGTGTCCCTGGGGCACCTAGTAACAGCTTGTGGTACTGCACCCTTTCCTTAAGGCATAATATAGGAATTCTATTACCATGAGACTTAAGGAACTAGTACAAGTTTTTTTCCCTAAGAAGTGCAATTTCTGTTCCTTACGAGGGCTACAAAAGACAAAAACCTAGTAACGACCTGTGGTACTGCACCCTTTCCTTGAGACATAATATTTACATTCAATTGCGCAGATGGAATGGGCAATGCTAATGAAGCCCAGGAGCAAGAGAGCGCCACATGAAGAAACAGTTGCTGCAGGGGCTGGGCGAGAGAGCACCGGAATGAGGATTCTCTCGAGTGAAACTGCCCTGGAAGGAAGCAGCACTGGTTACTCAGGACTGGCACGAGTAGCCGAGGATGAGGCAGCACTGGAACAAGGCTGCACTGTGTCTGCACTGTATAAAAAATTACAGCTGCGGCATGGATTAACTTCAATGCAGGCTAAACTTAAAAGCATGGTGGCCTGTGAGGTGTTATGACGATAAGTGAGTCTGTGCAGTATGACAATCACATGAGGATTGTTAAACGGGCAGTCTTTCATTGAATAGCAAACAGCTCCGATCAGAGCACAACAGATGGTCTGTACGGCCAGAAAGCGACAAGATAATAAACAGAGTGACCAAAAGCACAGGCAACAGCAAACAGGGGCAGGAAAGTAAGATGAAAATAGTCCCACAAAACACAAATAAAGAACCAAGACATAATGATACAGTAGTCAGGCCGTGCTGTGTGGGAGAAAACGAAAGTCAAAAAGGATGGACAAGAGGAATGACTGACCAATAGCAACAGAGGATTTTTAAGAGACACTCAAACATGCAAATGAGAAGCAGTAGGTGGACTTTATCCTCAGAAGAAGATACAATAGGTCTCGAAAGCTCGACCTAAAAAGGAGAATAAAAATCAGATTAATAGAGCAGAAAGCAACATCTGAACAAAAAATGAGAAGTCTCACATAGCAAAGAACTTCAAAGAAGTGAGACATAATAAAACAAATTACAGTTTCAAATATTATAAATCATTCCAGAGATGAAAGACAGTATAGACTGTTCATAGAGCCTCTGAAAAAGAGCAATATATACTTTTATTGATAGCAAATAGATGCAATGTTAATGTCTGACTGTTTGATGCTGAGACTTTTACCCCACTCTGTCTCCAGTTGAGATAGTAGGGGAGAGAGTGTGGGACCACCAAGAAAAACTCATCATCATTGAAAGCTTAAAATCTTCTATTTCTATAGGCCTTGATTATGAGTGTGGTGTTAAAAACAACCCAACTTGCAAACTGGGTAACTACTGCTTTTTATGGCATTGGAAAAACAACTCGTGGTAAATAACACTGATTATGAGGTTTTAATTTATACTGCAGTATGTAGCTCATGTTAAATACAATATGAGTGCTATTTACCATATGTTGTAAATACCACACCCAATACATAACACATGGACAAAACATCAGGAAGTGCCCATTTTCATGCATTGGAAGTTCCTGAAGTAAGACAATTAATCCCTAGAGAGCAAAAATAGACAGAGCAACACAGAGAAGGACCTCAGGGCACCCCCTAATGTACACCAACAACTTAATTATGTGTGGGAGTGTGCAGCTATTCCTTTATCCCACAGATAGATAGTTGCACCACAAACAGGTCAGAGAAAATTGGCCCTAATAAAATGTGCTTACCCACAAGTATGCGTTCCCCAGAATGCCACCAACCTAAATGCCACATGTAGACAGGAACACTGAGCCAATCAGGACATAACATGCATACCACACGTAGTGATTACGCAGTCCCCACACCTGTCATCTGGACACATAAACACTGGCCCACACTAGCTCTCCCCAAGGTTGAGAGCCATATGTGTTCTTATCAGATACCCAAACTTTTTTTCAAGAATGCAGAATTTGTTTATTGTACCTCTCAAGATGTATATATTGTCAGCTGAAACTTGTACAAAGTGAGACTTTCCTCAGACGCACTCTGTCAAGACTCTTCCGGCCGCTGTGTTTAATTAAACCAACGTATTCCTTTTTTGCCAAACTCCTCTTCCCTTTAAATTCATTTGAGGTAAAATCACATCCGAAGAACACTACTGTCTGCCGTGTGTTGGACGTGGCCCTTTTTGCTGGTTTGTCCTCTGACCTTTTGCCTTCTTCCTCCTATTTTTTTCTGACCTGTTTTTGTTGGCTTTCAGTACTAACGTGCATATGCTTTCTGTGTAAATTGTAATTCTGATTGATGATCCATGATTGTCATACTTGAGTTACTGGTAATTCCCTCGTAAAGTGCATTTGGTGTGCCCAGGGCCTGAAAATCAAATGCTACTAGTGGGCCTGCAGCACTGATTGTGCATCCACATGAGTAGCCCTGTAAACTGGTCTCAGGCCTGCAACTGGAGTGTATATGAGTTCAGTTTTAAACTGCCATGTCGACCTGGCAAGTGCACCCTCTTGCAAGGCCTAAACCTTCGCCTTTACTAGATGCAAGACACCCGTAAGGTACCCCCACGGGAAGGGTGCAGTGTATGTGAAAGGTAGGGCATGTACTGTTTTGTTTTACATGTGCTGATATTGAAGTACTGTCAATTTTGCTTTTCACTATTGTAAGGACTAGCCCTCCCATACGTTACCATTTGAGCTGCCTTGCAAAATTTTACAAGTTTAACTTCAATTGGAAACAGCTAGAGATTTGGAGTTTGGGCTCTCTGAGCTCAGAATTTAAAAACACATCTTTTAGAAAAGGTGTTTTATTAAATTGTTTGTTTGAAAATGTCACTTTTGGAAAGTAGGCATTTTCTTGTTTTGTCATTTTGTGTCTCTGCATGCCTGTGGAATCAATGTCTGGTTTAGACTGTTTTGTTCATTCGCTCTAGACAGTGAAACAAAGGGAGTTGAGGTGTGCCCTGCATGTCCTTATGGTCCATCACCAGGCTGATGGGCCTTCCTGTGCTAGAGTGGTGGGAGGAGTTGTCACCTACCCCTGAATAGGGCTATGCCTGGCCTCTCACAATGCTGTCTCCATCCACCAGGTGTGTGTCTGGAGCCAAGACCAGGCAGGACAAGAACTGTTGCACCACAGAGACAATCCTTTGAAGAATGTCTTCTTCAAAGGCCAAAAGGGGCATAAGTATTGAACCTAAAATGCCAGACTGTCAGAACAAGATGAGACTCTGCCAAGGAGAAGAGCTGAAGAGCTGTGAGGAGGAGTACTTTACCTTTACTGTGTTTTGCTTTGCTGGGTTTACCTGCAGTTTCTGCTCCTGCATTGCAGAGGAAAAGGACTGGACTTTGCTGTGTATCCTGCATGTGAAATCTCTCCAAGGGCTTGTGTGTTCTTGCCTCCTGTTGGAAGTCTCAGGTTCATCAAAGCCTTCACCTACAGCACCTGGACTCCTTTGCTGGGAGTTCTGAACCTGCCAAGTGGTGCCAATTCCAGTTCTGGGTCACTGAAGGTGTTTGCTGGGTTGTAACATCAAGAAAAAGGTTCCCTATGCTGTGACTGATGCCGCTGCCTGCATTAACACAATGGTCACCATTCGCTGGGTGACTGCAGCATAGAGCTCAATGACACCGCAGCCCTGGTCTCACCGACAATGACACTTCACGTTGTCATCAATACCACTGCCAGCACCATGGCTGTGGACACCGACTTTGACAACACCCCTGTTATATATCATATTGGTACCCTAATATAGGTCCAGGGAACATCGTACACTGTCCCTACATCAGCTCCCATTATTTCATATGAACGAGCCTTATAAGCACATAACTCCAAATAAGGACAGAATGCCTTATAGGGACATCACGCCTTATAAGGACTGTAGCCTTTTATAGACTAAACCTTTCACCCAGGGGCGTAACACAGGCACCTGCATCCCCCGCAGTGCGGGAGGGCCCTCAAGCTCCAAGGGGCCCCCTCAGCACTGCACTTTGGCCGGGGAGCTCCTGATAAGAGTCCGGAGAGGGCCCCTCCACGTACCTTGCAGGGGGGCCCCCTTAATTATCGTTACGCCACTGCTTTCACCTAGTTCCATGCCGAGGGTGGGTTTTTCCCACGATATTGCTAAGACGTCATCCTTAGCACATATGAATAATTGATGAGTACACTCTCCAGGAGGCATACTTCACCTCTCCCATCGATGCACAAGGCTTAATCCCCAATGTCATCCTCATACTGAACAATGTAACAATGTACAATGCAACACACGTACATAGACTGTGTAAATACAGCACCTCTTGCTATCAGAAGGCAGGAGGGAACCAAGACTTCAAGACCGACATACTGACGTGAGACTTTAAAGCTCCGGCATGCCATCGCTCCAGCTAACAGTGGTCTGACGATCCCTTGCAGGGTGTCCAGCTCAAGTCCAGGACGAAGTTCCACACTCTCACTATTCAGGTATGGGGGTTCGACCCAATCCTAGCAGGATTCTTGGCTCATAGGCTCTTAGGCTTAGGCTCTGTAGCACCTACTCACATGCAAGGTGCACTTAAGTACATCTAGTTAGGCATCTTAGGAGTATGCACTTTATTTCTATAAATGCATTTCATATTCATGTATATGTTTGTGACTATTGCCAAATGGTAACAATAATATTCCTTTATATTCACTGTACTGCTGGTTCTATATCTCTGCTACTGTGTTACAGTTGTAACAGTGCACTTACTCTACATGAGAAGAACTATGGTACAATAAATTATTTTTGTAAAAACGCTCAACAGTTTCTTCTCTGTATCTCTCTGAGAGCAAAACAAGCAAGCACGAGTGACTGGGTGAAAAGTAGTATATTGTGTCCACGAGTCTGAGGTTATTGTGTTCTGAGGTTACCAAAAACTAATCTCTCTAATAGCAGGAGATTCTAGTGGCACTGCGAGCTAGCTAATGCAAACCATAGGCTAACATCTGCGGAGGGGATGCACGGAGTCAGTCTGCCACCAGACCCACAGCATAGGTCCTGCATGACAGGTGTTAGAAATGGTATTCCTGGTTGGCTAAGGATTGCGCCAAAGCCAGGCAGAAACCACCACTCTAGTCAGGGCAAGGGCGTTACACGCCAAAGATAACCCCTGCTCACCCCCTTGGTAGCTTGACACGAGCAGTCAGGCTTATCCCGGAGGCAATGTGTAAAGCATTTGCGCATGCACACAACAGCAACAACATCCCAGGCACACCACAAAAGGAACTGCACACAAGGTTATATCAAAAATAGCCTTTGTATTCTCATAACACATTAGAATAGTAATCACACAATATACACTGTGCCAACTGACGCTGGGAATATTTAGAAGGGATTATATACACATGACAGGGCCACAGGGAACACTGTCAGAACCATCACAAAGCGAACTTAGTAAAAGTAAAACAGATCATAAACGTTCCACCAGTAACACTAGTAATCACTGTACTTAGCATCAGCCTGTAACATAAACTACATTATGCCCAGTATCACATCAGGCACGAATTACATTCTGCGCTAACCTCACCAGCATAAACACATTATGCAATTCTCTCAGAAGTCTAAATGCATTAGACCCTAACCTCCTAAGAATAACTACATTAGGGGCATAAATCACACAGTGGAACATAATCTCAGTAGCATAAACCATGATATGCCATACAAACTCATAATCATAGAACACATTTAGAGGTATAACACAGGGTGCGTAAAACATACTACATGAATTACATTTCCTAGCACCAAAATCACATTAAGGCCTGGCATCCTACAACCCTCACAGTCCCCCTGGCCAACTGGCCATCTCAAAAAGGGGGCTCAAATGCCCTGTGTCCCGAAAGTCAGGGCGTGCTGCCTAAGCAGCGAAAGTCAAGGGTGCGCAACTGCGCAAACCTAAGTGTAGCAGCTGCCTACTAATTGCTGGGCAGCTGGGAAGGTATGGGGCAAAGGAGTGCATCTCGCTCCTTAGTCAAAACATGCCCCCCAAAGAACGGTGCGCCTAAACGGTGCAGCTGGCACTACGTGCTGTGCAGCTGTAAACAATGGGGAAGGCCTGGCACCTCTGTGCCACCTCTGTCCCTCTCAGGGACTCTCTCAATAACTGCGCAAAACGTTGCAGCTGCCTGTGCTCTCGCAGGGCAGCTGGGATCAGCAAAAACGTGGGCACCACTGTGCCTCTGGACTCCATGTGCCCCTGGCAGAAATGTGCCAACCGTTGCAGCTGTCCTCTAGCCAACTGAGGCAGCTGTAGGAAATGGCCAAGGCAGGGGCAGGGGCCATCGGGACCTCGGGGACCCCTTGGGGGCCCTTTAAACCAAATATCGCAACGTTGGAGCGGCCCGCTGCACAAACGGGGCTGCTCTGACTGAGTGCCTCTGCCAGGCACCATTCACGCGAGCCCCAATCACCTGGGCTCTTTGCTGACGAGGATCTCCGGTGCCTGGGGAAGGCCTGCGGGGCTTCCCTCCTCTCACGGGAGCCCCGCTTGGCCTCTGCTACCTTCCCTCATCACCCGGACCCCCTCCTGGGACCCGGGGCTTTAACAGGGAGCAGGCACGGCTCCAGACAGTGAACCCGCCTCCCTCTCTTCAAGATGAGGAGGGGCGGAAATGGAGCCCGCAAGGCTCCCTCAGTCTCGCGCTTCACCTGGGTACCCTCCTGGGACCCAGGGCTCAACTCCCCACAATTCGCGGACGCGGGGTGGGCTCCCGTCCTCTCCGCACGCCATCATTCTCGTCCTGCCACACTTCCGCCTGGCACCCCGCCCACAGTCAGGCGGGCGCCGGGCTTCCCCATCCGGTGATCGGGCCGCGGCGGTGAAATGAGGGGTAGGCTCCCTCCAAAATTAAAATATTGAGCAGGGTGGGCACCCACATAACAAAATTAATAAGCGGGGTGGGCACCCGCAAACACGATCAATCAGCGGGGTGGGCTCCCACTCGGCAGTCATTACGGGGGAATCTCTTTGGAGGGGGGTTACCTCTACAGGACCAGGCAGCGCCGCGCAGCCCACGCTCCTCTTCCCAGGGGAAAGTTAAAGTAAAGCATAGCGCTCTCGAGGCGCTAGAAGCAGCACAAAGTCTTTCAGGTCCTGGAGTAAAAAGAACAGCAGAAAGTTCCTGTAGAGAGTTAATGGCAATGCAGAGCCTTGGGATGCAAGCCCACCCTGGGCCCCAGCAGCAGCACGCCCGGCAGGACCAGCACACCAAGTACAGCACACTGAACCACCCTCATGGGGTCACAACCCCTATATTTATACAACATTTTCTTTGTCACAAACTGTAGGGCAAGGGGAGAACCAGTTACAACTGGTTCTGGAGCACTTTGTTTTGCTCAGCCCCTCTCCCTATTCACAGGACAGGCTAGGGACATTAGACGCACCGCAGGAGGTGGAGCCAGCATTGTGGAGGGAAGGCACAGTCCTATTAAGGTCCCAGGTGCAACTCCTCCCTCCTATCTACATGCAGATCTCTCCATTCACCACCGGGCAGACTCACCCTGGCTCCTGGAATTCCCCAGCCCTGTCAGCTCCTGTCAATCACAAGCCAGACATGCACTCCACATCAGGCAGGCAGACACACAGTACACAGAAAGGCCAACTTCTAGAAGTAGCACTTCTCCACTAGTCACAATAAATCTGCGCACACCATTGCGCAGCATTTATTCTCACAAGTTCGCACATACCAAACTCGACCCTGCACTCCTCTCACACCAGGAACTACCAGGGACACACATATCCCCCATGCATTCCTATGGGAGGGCAGGCTCATCTCACCACACATACACAGAGAGCGCACGCACTTTACACTGGCCCCCAGTGCTAAAGTGCTCAGAAGCCGAAAATCACCAACACCTGGTTACAGAAATAGGCTAGGAGAATGCAAAATGTTTCAGGGTGAACCTGCCAAAAGGACCAGGTCCAACAACGGGGTACTTTTAGGACTACACTACACCCCAGCACTGTTCTCACTAATGGTGATGCTTTGCGCCATCACCAACGTTACTGCCTGCACTGTAACTGTAGACACCGCCCTCAACGACACAGCAGCTCATGTTTTGCAGGTGACAGCCCCACCAACTCTGACATCATCACCTGATTTAGCTGCCTGCACTGAAGCCATGGTCACCACCTTGAGAGGAGCACGAGACACTGACTGCAATGACACCGCAGCCCCGGGTTGACCAACTACAGTGCCACACTGACGCCATGCCACTGCCTGCACCAAAGCCACAGACATCATGAAGTGCATGACCCACCAACCGCGATGTCACGGCAGCAACTTCATGGAGTTTGATCTGCAATGCATGTGACTTCAACGACTCACTGACTTCTGCAATGACGCGCAGCAACGACGCCTTGCGACTCCAGCGACGCCTCATCGATACACTTCTTTGCAAGGTCCTGGAAGCCTGTTTAACTGGCAGGTAGTGTTTGCTGGTCTTCCTCAATGCTGTAGCCGGCCCTCAACTCCATCGAGGTTGACGTGAACTGTGGGCTTTGTTGGTCACAACACTGTGATAGCCCCAGTTGGCAATATCGACTTCAAGGAACTGTATTTTTGCTTTAGAAATTCATATCTTCGCTTGTGTATGTTGGAGGTTTTGTTGCTTGCTCTTGTCTTGATTCTAAAATGGTGTGGTGTCCATTTTGCAGTGTTTTCACTGTGTTACTGTGTGTGTTGTGGTACAAGTACTTTACACATTCCCTCTGAGATAAGCCTGACTGTACAGGCCAAGCTACCAAGGGGGTGAGTAGGGGGTATCTTAGCTGTGCAATCCTCTTACCCTGACTATAAGGAAGGGTCCCTACTTGGACAGGGTCTATACCACTGACAACTCGAGACTCCCATGTCTAACACTGTGTGGTGCCTGTTCCAAATAATTCTCGCATTGCTAGCATTTTTCAGGAGGCGGATACAGTGGATCCTTATGTTGGGGTCCAAAGTATACATAATGATGAAAATATGTTTTGTTCAGTGCCCATAGCAAGTCTGCGTATCCTCTGGATCTGAAGCTCAATCATATTTATAAGTTCCAGCCTTACTGTGCCAATCCTGGCTCTCCAGTGTTGCTGCACCAATTGAGGTTATTGATTGCGGCCCAGGTTCCATCCTGGTGCTGGCAGGTGTATTGTAGCAGAACAAGGACATAGAGGTCTGCAAGTGCTGAATGTATGGCTGGATAATGTGGAATGGAAGTGTGAGCTACTGAAATCAAACTATTTTGAATTGGGTTGGTCTTAGTCTTTTTGTATTGTTTTACAGCTTTTATTTCATTCTCTACACTTCTAACAAATGTTACAAACTTCTTTTGACTGGAGGTATTTGCCACTGGTTTTCAATTACGTATAATACTTGTAAATGGGTGTTATTCACTACATGCATTATTTTTCATATGTGGTGAATATCACGTGGTAAATAGCAAATTCGATAAAAAAGAAAGTATGGACTACAGACATGCAAGGTTTGGCTCATGTGATAAAAACAAACGTGTGTTTTTTAACTCGTGATCAAACCAGTCTGTACATTCATGCTCTATTTACCCTGGCATGCAGTAATTGCCACTAAGTTTAAACATAATCAGGGATGTAATGTCTTAATTGATTTATTATACCCCTTTACGGTTGAATACCTTAAATGGCTTGGGATATTCCCCAGCTATGCACAAGCTGTTTCTAATATTTGCAGTGGCCTCTCTTAGTTGAGTAAGGTTCTCAATGAGGCTAAAGAATAAGATATCCTCCATACAGGTTGTATTTATTAATCTTTAAGTCCACTCTTTACCATTTAGTGTTTATATGAAATATCTTGTAACTGACAAGTCTCTAAGCTGGGCTTAACTTATAACCAGTAACATGCAAACTTCTAGCATGTTTCATAGCGGTCAAGTTGCCTAGTTCAATGTGTGGTGTGTTGATCCAGTCCTGGTTTTATTCTTTTATTTCCTGGATTTGTACCACTGTTTTATAATGGCATAAACAAGATCACAAGGCCCACAGTCAGAGAAAAAACCTGGACTGGCGCTGCCTGTACATCACACATGGAGGTCAGAAACTTGGTACGGCTGATGGACTATGTACAGGTTTCTGGTTATTTGTTCAGGGCTTGCTTCACCAGCACATCCAGAATTACAAGTCTGGAAATAGTAACCATTTTTATGCTGACACACACTTCAATATAAACGGGTGTCAATTGGTGCAGTTTACTAACGTTACAAAATGCATTTTTTCAAGAGACACACACAGTCCAGTTCTTATCTAGTATAATAAAATAACAGCGATTTTTGGACCTCTTGATACCAGCATGTTGTCGTTCGTCCTTCCTGTGACGTTTTTAGACCTCACACCTAACGGCCTTCCTTAAAGATGGTGTCTGACGGGAACCACGGCAGATTTAATTACAGGTAGCAGGGTCCTTTTCTGCTGGAAGCACTGAACAAATTGATGTTATTGGCTTGCAGTGTAGAGCTGCAACTTTGTTTGATTTTTATTTGGAGGCAAGTGAGTGTTTCCTGACATTGTGACCTTCTCAGAGTATTTGCTTTTCAAAAGCGATTAAGTCCCTTTATAAAACAACAGAGCTTTCTGCAACTTTTGTTTTCAAGGAGCATGGTAACATTGTTTAACCCAGCTTAAATTGAACATTGTTTCGATTTGTAACCAAACACAAAGCATTTGCTTACTGACACGAGAGGTTCTATTTTAAAATAAACAGTTGTCTGCAATTGTGTTTTTTGCTTAAATAACAAACCGTTTTAAAGCTATTTGAATTTTACGTTGCAACCGTTTCCTAGGAGCCAGCACGAGACCCTTAATTGGTGGAGTTCCCTATTTGTCACATCGTGTGTCTGGTGGCCTCAACGAAACCTTTATTTAGCTGCCGTTTCAGAGTTCTGTCAAGACAGCGAAAGGGAGGCAATTGGTCACGCTGGTAAATGCTGCTCCGTCGTTATTAGCAAAACGTTTTATCAGCCTTGATAAAAGTAAATGCTCTTTAATCGGCTTTCTATTTCATGCACAGTAACAAAATGTTTCTTCATACCAGCTTTGATATAGCAAATGCTCTTTTGAGTTACCTTTTTTTACGTTTCATGAACAGGTTACCCGTGAATAACCGAGATTTGATTATTTTTATATATATGATTATGCGACATACTTTTTCTTCTATGATACCAGCTGTACCAGTGTTTATATACCTAAGTGCTTTTTATACGTCAATCTATCTGCACTTAACATTATGTTGACAGTATCTGTGGAAAACCTGCTCATAAGCAAGTGGGCAGGAGTGAAGTCCTGTCTAGTTTTATAGGATAAGTGCTTCCTGATGTACAACAGAGAAGAAGGCACAACCTTTTATGAGATGTAATACTGGAATTGCTAATAGTCATTATATGATGTAATCACGGATTTTTTGTGTAAAATATTTTAAACTAGACTAATCTTGGAGAAGAGGGCGACAGCGGCAAATAGGCGCTGTTTACAGCAATATTTTTACGATGCATAATTATACCTTCTCTTGGTTTAGAGATATTTTTGAAATGAGGGTGTTTGTGTCTGGTTTGCAGTTGGATACTTTCCGTTTGAAGAACGGCAAGGCAAGAAATGTATTGGGGCTACTATAATCTCATGAAGTTCTAAATATATTGACATGTAATTATTACTTTTACTTGGATTTTCAAGCAAATAATTAATATTGGAACATCAACTAATTATCAGCAAAAAACAGTGCAACTCAAACTCCATTGAAAAGCATATTTACAAAGATTGTTTTTAGCGATAGCCAGCGGAACACGCTAAAGCCGCGCGATCTCTCTTTCATAGCTCTCATAGATGTATACGTCCTCACATTAAACAAAAGTAAAGACTTGTCGCTTATGTTGCAAATAGATTTTGACAGTCTGTGCCGTGACACCAAACTCTTAATCCTTTCTGATCAATTAGGACCACCCACGCGCCACAAGACTATTTGACCCCTAAAACCACTCTCCAGCCACTTGTCCCAAAACCAGTCATTGGTGTCATTCCTCTGTCTCTCCATTGAGGATAAGATGCTCTGGCACATCCACGGATAAACAAGGAACTATCATACCTACATCTCATGTTTGACCCTTTCACAGTTTCGGCTGACCACTTACTTATTTTAGTAGACAGAAACTGGAATATAGAATTCTAGAAACCCTTCCACTAAATGCTGTCATCTTTCCATGCACCCTCATTTTTTCGGGTTGCTTTTTATTAAGTTTTTCAATATTATTATTATTGTAAAGGGGTAATAAGGATGAAAGCATAGGATCACCTCATAGGACAGGGGACTTGCCAGACAGATCATTAGGAATCGTTCCCATGGACATGGCGTAGTAGACCAAATCACACATTGTATTGCAATAGTAACACTTTAACATAACACTACTCTCTCTACCCTCTTTCAGTTGTCTTGCTCCCTCTATACATTAGAATATCATTAAGACACACCAATAGTGGTCAGCATGCACTAAGAGTTTGTCAAAAGGAAAAACTTTGGCCCCCTGGCATTTACAGAATAGCCAACCACCTATGCTGGATAAGCAACAAGTCAGGTTCAGTAATTCCCCACAACACCAGACTCGACCATCTGCCATGATGACATAATCCCAACAGTTTCGGGGAGGTCTCTATGGGGGTCTCTTATCTGACTTGATAGCCAGAGCAATTAGCACCACATTCCAGTACCTTGTGGTTCCCGATCCTCCCTTCCTTTGGTGTTGACATGTCAGTGTCAGCTTTGATCCAGTCTTCCATGTCTCTTAGCCAGTTCGCAATATTTGGTGCCCGTTGGCCTTCCGTCCCATAGCAATAGTTAATTTAGCCAACACTAGAGCTAGATCAATAAGTCTGCACATTTGTTACAACCCTTTAGGTTGGTGTTGACACTCCAGCAGGCAAATCTCTGGTACAATTTCTAAATTCCAACCAGTTACCTCACTGAACAGTGCAACAGCTCTCTTTCTGAAAGTAGGAATTATTTCCTACTCCCATACTATGTGTCAAAAGTCTGCTTGCGGGTGACCACATCTGGGGCAGATGTCAGTGGCAACAGGGTGCATACACTGAATCCTAGCTGGGACAGTTAAGATTGGTAGAGGTAGTAAAGTTGTGTGAACTTAAATATCGTATTCCTGGACACTAGTTTAGCGTATTCTAATATACGTTTCCAGTTGTGGTCAATGAATTGCTTGCAACTCTTTAACTTCCATCCTGTCCTTACTCCTAGTGTTCCTGGCTATGAAGTGGGCGCACCCTCAAGGTACAACATCATCACAGCATGCAAGCCCACCAGTCAGGACAGTAGATAGTAACTTGACGTATGGGCGGGGTTCAATGTCTTCCTTGCCCCAAGTCAAGAGAGCTATTCAGTAGGGCACATTACCAGTGCTGGTGTGTCCATTGGGGGCGTTGGGGCGTTGCCCCACTAAGCTGGATAAGCTGGATCAAAATAATCAATATATAAAATTAATCATTCCCGCAAATTAAATTTGCCAGCGCACTGACTGAGTGTGCGCCGCGCACTCAGCCGCAGTCTGTGGGTGGGTGTGTGTGGGGGCGGGGCTGCCGCTGATGTGGAAATAGCGGCGCGCAGCAGACAGCAGTGCGCAATGCGCATGTCAAGATGTGGGCTATATTGTGGAATCCTGGCCCGAACATGCGCAGTGAGCGCACACGTGTACTTAGAAACTTTGACTACAGTGAGTGGTGACTGGGACCCGAGGGTGCTTCTCATAACACAGCCCCCCGGGTCTCATTATGGGCAGGGACTAACCCTGCTCTTAAGCCAATCCTGGCGCTGCTGGCGCAGTGGCGCTGGTAATGCAGCGACAGGATTGGCTGAGTCTATATTCACCGCACAGCACGCGCAGTGCAGCAGCATGGTCTGGTCAAGTCACTCAGACTCGAGTCATGGTGCCGTGCGTGCGTATGGCCAATCACACTGCGGCAATGTGAAGCCATGCAGTAGTGATTGGCCATTTCTCTACGCTGGCGGCGCACCACGTTACGTCACCGCGCCAGTGCCTGCTGCCACACGACACACACGAGAGATGACACGAGGTGCGAGGAGTCAGAGAGTCACAAGCACGACGAGCAGACGAGAGAGACACAGTGCAGCAGCCAGTCAGTCAGCGAGTCCTATCACTCACTATGTGGAGGCTTAATTGTAATGAGAGTGTGGTTTGGGGGCGGGCCGTGGGGGGATTCGGGGAATACGTGTGTATGTGTCGTGCTGTTGGCTTTGCCTCCAGGTCAGATGTGGTGTAAATGCGTCATCATCATCTCCAAGTTCCTATATTCGTACGGGCGGTCCGGAGTAGTGTGGAGTTGCGGCTAAAGCAACTGTTAAAATTAATTTGTGTCTGTGGTTCGCCTGTTTCTGCTTCCCCTCAGATCATTTTTTGTGCCCGCGCATTAAACAGATTGCTGGAGTGCTGGTTTTGTGAAAGGCGCAGCAGCAATGTAGGTCGACAGGGGCACTAATGTATTCCACTGGGTTGATTTTTGTTTTAATTTAAATTCTTGTGCAATCGATTTTTGTAAGAAAATTTAAAATGTACTTCCATCAAAAGCATTCGCGAACACTCCTTTGAAGTCAGCCCTTCCTCCCATCTAAATGATGTTCGCTATTTTTTCCTGACTGTTCCTCAACATGTTAATAGCGCGAACCAGAAGGTATTTACTTCTGTTTTATGCCCTGCTGTAAATATTTAGAAGCAGCTCTCTGGGAAACAGTAGGAGTGCAGTGCCTGTTTTGAAGAAGCTTTTAAGACACGCGTTTCTCTCATGGGATTTCGTCAGCAAAAGTTTACTCCCAAAGTAGCCACACTAAGCATGACCAACATGGACGCCCTTTCTACAAAGCGCAAACACGCCTTGTGTAGGTATTCGCCGATAAACATTTACCTCTAGTAGGAGAGAACATGGCCTGACTCTGTGATGTCATTTCCCCTCCGGCCCTAGTTAGTCATTCATTAGCAGAATAGCAGCACCAGAACCAGAAACAGCAGACAGCGACATTTGTTTGGCAGCCTGCCCGCAGAAACTAGCATTTTGAGCCAGGGCCTGGAGACCGAGCCCTTCGACTGAGGTCCCCTGGCCCTGACCCGTCAGTGACTCATGGAAAGGTAGCGCAGAACTTCAGAAGGTTAATGTGCCTGCTGCTGCAAAGAACATGTACGTGATGCAGATCACAAAATGCACATGATGTAAATAGGTCAGTGAGTCACTGCATTTGTCAGAGAGATCATTTTGTTACTTGCAGTTTGTAAGTTTTAATCCTAACATACAACAGTGAGCTATTATTAACTGTCATCTAAGAGCTGCATGCAAATTGCAAGCAGGTAAAAATTGTAGCGTTAAGTTTTTTCCCCCCCAGTCTTTGTTTGATTACCCTAATGTTTAAAAAATAAATTGTTATATTTTTATTTTCAGCACCTGGTAAAGCCTGAAACATTAACTGAACACCACTACCTAATTTTTGGGCAATTTTTGGACAGAGAACAAGAGGACCCAACCTCCTTTGCTGCTCTTTCATCCCATCTACGACCCAACAAACAACAGTGTTAAAGGTAAGGAAACTGATGATATATTTTTTTAGATTGGAATTAGGGCTATGTTTGTGGTCACTGGTCACTGTAGATGGTGGTTGGGGTGGGTGCACATTCTGAAGATTGTTCTCTCAGTGGATAGCATTTACTAATACTGAGCCTTAGCCCTGTGCTTTGGGCAATAACGGTTGTTAAAGGCACTATCTATTCCTTCCTTGCCTTGTTCAAGGCCCTCAAACAGTGTCTTTTGCAGTGTCTTCAGCAACCACTATGGCACACAGAGGCAGCAGGCAGTAAGGCTGTATTTTTAGCAGTCCTGTTGTCCAAAGGGGAGCTTTGGAGATATATTGCGATAATGCACATGATAGATGTATTTATACTGAAATTTGATATTATTGCACCAAATCTTATACTTTGTACTTTGACTATTGACAGGCTTCTTTCATATTGGTAAGGACAGCATCGACATGATGAATACGGTAGAACAATTAATTACACGGTCATTCCATGCACGGCCACTAGAAGATAAACTACATATAAAGAGATTAGGACCTGATCGGCCAGACCTACAACTACAACAAGTTACCCAGGACAGAGGAAAATTTTACACACGTACATTCTCAAACACCTGGTACACAAAAGCTGATTGGCTTACAGGGTGTCCGTCAAGAAACAAACTGTTCTGCTTCCCCTGCTTGCTGTTTAATGGTGATTTTCCTTGGACAAGAGAAGGAGTGATAGACTTGAAGCATCTGTCTGAAAAAATCAAGAAGCATGCACACACAAGAAAGCATATGGAAAACGTGACAAGACTGGGAATGTTGGGAGACACACCGATTGAGCAGCACATAAACAGTGCATACCGCCAAACAATACAGAAACACAATGAAAAAGTTGATAGGAATAGGCACATACTATCAAACATAATTGATTGCATTTGTTTCTGTGGTGCTTTCGAACTGGCATTGCGAGGCCATGATGAATCAGAAGATTCCACAAATCCAGGAATATTCAAAGGCCTTGTGGATTTAATAGCAAGCATAGACAAGGAAATGGAAGCACATTTAGCAACTGCTACAGTCTTTAAGGGCACCTCTAAAACTATACAAAATGAAATCCTTGAGTGTATGCTCGAAATTATGAGAAGCCATTTTGTCCAAGAGTTGCAAAACACAGACTTTGTGGCTATTCAGGCTGATGACACCACTGATGTGGCCACACAAACACAGTCCGTATTAGTCTTTCGGTACCTGGACAATGACAATAATGTTGTGGAGCGGTTCTATGGTTTCACTCATTTAAGAGACTCTACTGCAGAAACCATTACTGCAGCTATACTGCGTCAACTGAACTTCATTTTTCCAGAGGTGCACCCAAAAAAATAACTTATTGCACAAAGCTATGATGGTGCGTCCGTAATGAGTGGAAGCCTTGGTGGAGTACAGAAAAGAATTAGAGATGTGTACCCTTATGCTCATTACGTGCACTGTTACGCCCACCAACTTAATCTTATTATGCAGCAGGCAGTATCAAAGATCTCCGAGACACGAATTTTCTTTCAGGATGTAGGAGGCATGGCAGCATTCTTCTCACGTTCCCCAAAAAGAACGGAAGCACTTTAGGAGATTGTGGACAAAAGGGTTCCAAGGGGATCCTCAACTCGTTGGAACTTTAACATACGTACAGTCCAACTAATATATCAATATAGGGAGGACCTTGTGAAATGTTTTCATAATATAGAAGTCAATGAAACCTTTGATTTCAAAACTCAAAGTGAAGCCCGTGGCTTTGCTAGAACACTAGAAGATAGAGAGTTTCAGTTCTTTCAGTTTTTATTTCAAGACATAATGTCAGCTGTCGAAAATTTATACAATCAGTTACAAGCACGAGAGATTGATACTGTCTCTGTGAAAAGAAATACTGCTATGTTTGTCGAGCGCATAAGCATAGTGAGAAATGAGGTTGACAATTTAGACAGCAAACTGCCAGAGGCTTCAACTTTTTCAAACTACAGGAAAAACATCACCACTCTGGTCCGAAATGCAAAGGAGATATGTGACATTGTAATTGTGCATGCACAAGAACGTTTTGCTTTCACAAAACATTTGGTGAGTGCCGCATTATTGGAAAGTCAAAACTTTGCAAAATATGGTGAATCCTTCCCTGAGCATGCTCTGCATGAGGCTGTGGAAGCTTATCCTATGCTCAACCAAGAGGACCTCAAAAGTGAGTTGACTGTACTGTACTCAATGCCTGTGTACCGAAAGGCCAGAGATGCCAGGTCTTTGCTGGCTTTAATTCATAAACTTAATATGGAAAAGACATTTACAGAGACAGTGGCTTTACTTAAAATTGTCATAACCACTCCTATGACAACAGCAGAGGCAGAACGATCTTTTTCCGCCTTAAAGAGGATTAAGACATTCCTAAGGAACACCATGCTTCAGGAAAGACCAAATGCTTTGGCAATGCTCTCTATAGAGAGTAAGTTAGTTCAAAATATCTCAGATTTTAACGTTCAAGTAATTGAAAAGTTTGCTGCTCTTAAAGACAGACGTGCTGATTTTAGATACAAAAAGTAAACATATGTATGTTCAATGCTGCTAGTTTCCGACCACCAGTTGAGTTTTTTGTTAAATCAAATACACCTGTGAGGTACTCAGAAATGCATTTTATCTCAAAGTCTGTTATGAAGCTCTGTGGTTATACTGAATAAGCAGCTACCTATGTTATATGACATGATCTCTTTATTACTGTAATAACTGCACTTTCTTAATTGCTTTATTAACCTTTCTGCTTTCTCAAATTTGCTTGAAAATGCATAATTTTTCCACTCTTTTTTCCAAATTTTCTCGGGGGGAGAACCACCCCAAACCACTCTTAGATTGTTCGGGCTCACACGCTACGCTCGCTTGCTATGCTGAAGTATGACAAACATTTTACGCCACACCACTTTCAAATGTCACCGTCCGCCACTGCACATTACGTTAACAAGTGCCCTATTGAAGTACCATAATCTTTCCATACCTAGTTAAATGTTTGTAACTTTCCTGCAAGGTACATGTCACCCAGCAATATTTCAGGGCTCACCCATAGTTTCTTGCGATGCTTCTGGGACATCTCTCAATCTTGGGGGGACTCCACAGCGTGGCAGCTCGGAGGTATATAAGGTATGCACTTTGTGATTGTCAGAACTATTTGGTTGTGTCCAGGGCTTTGAACCAGTTCCACAAGGCACAATCCCCACCAAAAACTACCTTTTTAATTAACTGTTCCCCCCCCAGCCACCCCCCCGGTTTGCCTTGACCTCTTTCTCTATCATGTTCAAATCAGTCTTGACAAGGCCTCCTCCCCCATCGACTGGGCGCATACTCTTCTCATTGATAATCTAGATCCGGCACTATCCAAAACCAGGTTTGCCAACAGATAATTTAAATCTTTGAAGAATTGTTTTCCTCTGTTTATGGGCAGTACCACAGATAACAAAACCTTGGTAACAGCAGCATTTTAACTAGAGCTACCGCTTCCCAGTGGAAACAATGGTAGCTGATATCAAGAGGCAGCTGCCTGAATGTGGCAGCAACAGTCTCTAAATTTCTTGTCAGGAGCTTGTCATCATGGTGATGAATCTGAAATCCCAGATATTTGAAGGTGTCCAACCTCCATTGTGGAGGCAATCCCAAGTTTGAGGTGGGTCAGCCCCATCATTTTAAGTAATGGAAACAGGGTTTAACACAGTTCTGAGGCCTGATATATTTCCGAACTGCTCCAGATGATGCATTATGCTTTGTAAGTCCTACTAGGATCACAGAGGAACAGTTAAGCATTATCCACACAAAAGGATATCCTATGTATGGTGTGGGGCAGATGCATTCCCCAGCCATGTGCACTGCTGCCCTGCAAGCAAGCCAAGAGCGTCATTTTGAGAGTGGGAATAAGGGTTCCCGCTGATCTCCCACTGCCTCAAGTAAACCTGGCCCATGCAAACCCTGGCAGACTGCTGCCAATATAGGAGTCCGATTGCCCTTACCCATTTCCTGCAGTACTTCAAATGAGTAGTTCCAAAGCATTGTGTTGAATGCTTTTTCATTGTCAAGAGAAGCAACTGCTGCCCACTGCTGCCCCGCGGTACTCTATCCATTACATTGAAAAGACATCACGAGTTGACATTGGTGTTGCATCAAGAGATAAATCCTCGCTGGTCGGGTTGCACCAGACCCTGCATCAGGGGAAAACATATATTTGCTATAATTTTCACTAGTATTTTGACTTCCATGTTTAGTAAGTATTAGGGTATAGAAGAATTCACGTCCAGTGGATCTTTCCTGATTTAGGGAGTACTATAATAATGCCCTACAACAGACTTTGATACCACATCTTTTTGAAGAGCCCCTTCATGCATGTAGAAGAATTTGGGCATGAGTTTTGTTTTATATGTGGTGTAAAACTTGAGCGGAAGTCCATCTGCCCATGGTGTTTATATCCACTGTGCACACATTAGCTCAAGAATACTGCCAATTGAGAGGCAATCTCTTGGGCAACAATGTTTGTGGTCATTAGTGTGGCATCTGGGCCATGGCCACAATCATCATTTGGTGTTCCAATTTTCAACTCCTCTTCAATTTAGGATTCTTGTGGAGAATCTGATGCAGTCTCCTGTTTCGCCCCTTGTCAGGCCCCCTCTGACACCAGCCTCCCACTTTCCAGCACTGTTTCTCTATGGGTTTCCCAAGTGCATGTGTTGCAAGGACTCTTCCCAAAAACAGTACTATGCCCAGGATGCACAGGAAGCACAACTATGCACAGGACCTTGGTATATAGGGACTGAGCCATCCTACCACCATACTAACCATGAGGCCAGGACCGACTAGCTATAGTGTCTCACTTGCTCTCCTACTCACTCACAGAGAAACAAACGATTAGACACCCCAGAGCACAACACTCCCAGATCTCTCAGGAATCGCGGTAACAAGATATACCCTTTCGCTCGTACTCTTGTACTTGTCCACAGTAAGATCTGACACAGACACACAACAGTTTAAAATATTTATTTTAACGAACTTGCCCTAACATGCAGTATACATTCCACAACAAGCAGGAAAATGCAGAGTACAAATACAATCAGCATAGCAGCTAGTCCATATATCATGAAGGGAGATGTCATTACAAAAAGACAATAGAGAAAAGACAATAAAGCCTAAACCTCCCTCCCCTTGCTAAGAAGCAGTGTTATTGCATATTAGAAGGTCCTTGGGCTTTGTCAGCAGACCTTATACCTCCGCCTATAGAGGGTAGATCTACATCATAGGTGCTGTCTTGCTCTTCTCCCTGGAACAGTCCCTCTCCAAGCGTCTGCTACCTATTTGTGTTTTCCAATAAAATCAAAGTAAGTTGTCCGAAGCAAAAGCTGCATCGGAATGTTTTGTCTAGGTGCTAATGCCTGGCCGGAACAAAATAAAAGGGGGCATTGTTGTTCGACCTTGCTCAAAATGTTCAGTCAAAATCCCAGTAACCTGCAGAGTGTGAACACAGTGAAGAGTTCTCATGTGAAAAAATCCATAGAAATCATTGCAAAAATAGGCGTGTTGTAACGTGCGCAAAGCAGCGGGCAATCTGCAGCGTGCTCATGCTAACTTGGAGAAGACGACAATGTCCCCATGGCCCATGTGACACATGCTGGCAATATTAATTTATTTATTCCCCCCTCCCCCTCTGCATTGCTGGCCTCTGGTCCAGTTGGTATTTTCAACATCCAAAGTTAAGTAATTCTTAACTATCCAACCATTCTATGGCCCCTGTCAGCGTTGAGAAAAAGTGGCAAGTTCCCTCAGAAGTCACCCTCAGTTTGGTGTAGTATTGAAATGCATACAGTATGTCATTTTGGCAGTGGTGGCATTTAATCACATCAAATGGGTAGTGTTAGCACGGAGTAGAAATAGCATAGTCAAGAAATATAAGGAACCTTGCATCCCAAAATTGCTAAGTTCTTTTTTTTTTTCCAGGCAACCTGTAGCCTACATTCCCTGTCCTGTTACATTCCCTCTTGGTTCTTGGTAGCACCTGACACAGGGGAGGTGACCTGACACACTATGCACCCTGTTCACTTCAAAGAACATTGGCGGGACTTCGCCAAAATCCTCTTGAGTATCCATTGTTCAGAAATTATTCAGTGTTCTGACCCTCGGAATGCTCCTGGAAGGAAGTTAGGCAGATATTATTTTACTGAGGCCTCTGCATCCGCAGCCAGGTACTGGAGATGGTTGTAGTAAATTATTCTCTGCAGCCACTGAGTCAGCTTTGTGCCCCAGCATTGTTTGTGTGTTGAGTATTGCTTTAAATATTTGGTTGAACTTTTTGTTGTGCCTCATCAATATAGTCTCAAAGCTTCATAGAGAATCAGTCATTTTTGTGATGTCTGAGTGTGTGGATGTTGTATCTCCGACTGAGAGCCCTTTTAGTTTGGTCTAACCACTGTCCTGTGCCTAGGAGAAAGTAAGCTGTAGTCATAGTTCTTCCTGATCAGAAGCCTCACACTAGAGTTTGGCACTCTTCTTACCTTCCGAGAAGGAATGTGTCTTTTGAACTGCTATTTCCTTGGTGAGGGAAGGGCTCAATTCCACCTTCAGGGCCAATATGTCATCAGTAGAGCACCTTCAGTTCAATGCAAAGATCCAACTATGCAGTGCCAGTGTTTTGAGTATACTCGTCGCTCCCAAGTCCCAACTCGTTGAGACACCTGAGCAGTGCTTGAAAAATATTTCAGAGCTTGTAAGTACACGCAGTGGAAAACTTCATGTAATTAAATCAGTTTCTTGAATTTAGTACTCTCTGCAATATGTGATCCTATCATACAGGGGGAGTCTCTTGCACACTGCTGTCTCATGGAGCCAGACTGAGGGTGGCATTGCAAGCCCTAATTAATCAATAGGGCCCAAAAAGGCATTTGTATTTAATTATGCCATTGCAACCTCCTTCACCTGTGTCATCCATCTCGTAGTGGGCACTTTTGTTGCAGTTTACCTCATGGAGGTCCAAATTGGCCCCAACGGACCACTGCCACAGTTTATATGCCTGCGATAATTGGGGTAATGCCTTCTCACCTCCTCGCACATAGAAGGCACTTTCACAGACTACACTCTGCTCCCTCACAGGCTACACAGTTCAGAGCCACAGCCTGCCAGATTTCCACCCGATGGCCTCCACACCTCTCTGGAGAAACCATATCCCCAGGGTAGCCAGACATTGAAATCATTTTCTCCAAAGACACCTGCTGTTTTCTCTATGTCAGACCAGGAGTGTTGGACTAGGCCCTTTTTGCAGGGGCATCCCTGAACTTTTTGCCTTCCTCCTAGCTTTTTTCCTGACATGGTGTTGGTGGGTTTAGGACTCTGGGCACTTTAGCACTGCTGTCCAGTGTAAAGTTTGTATACGCTCTTTGTGGTAAACATGCTAATATTGGTCTACACCTGTTTAAATTGGCATATAATTTACCTGTCAGTCCCTTGAAAAGTGGTATTTCAGATAGCCGGGGCCGCTGCATTTAATGCTACAGGTGGGCTTGCAGCGCTGATTGTGCCACCCACCAAAGTTGCCTTTCAAACCTTTCTCAGGCCTCTGCCATTGCAGGGCCTGTGTGCACAGTGTTACTGCCGCTGTGATGTGACACCTAAAGTGTGTGCCACATCTGTGACCCCCCTTTTACTGTATGTCAGCCACCCCTTGTGGAAATTTAGCTTGCAAACTGAACATTATCTGCGCCATCTTGCCTCTCCCCAGCGCCACGCACAGCGAATGCACGGCCGCCATTTTAGGCACCCCACTCTCTCCCCACTCATTGTCAATCGCCAGCGCGGTCCCCTTGGCGCTGCGAGCATCCCCCGCGCGCTGGCCACCCCCGCTCTCTCATACAGGCCATAAACCCTCTCCTTCTGCGCGACCTTGCTACGGAACCACTTCCGACCGACATCCCATACATGGTCATGCCTCTCCTTTGATAACCCCCTTCCTCTGCGGCCCATTGTCTGAACTGGTCCCAGGCCATCACCTAGCCCTGCGGATGCAGTTTATTGCCCCTACTGTAAGGGAAACACCCCACATCAAAGGGATTACAGTAGATCAAAGCCCCTACCCCCTGAGACCCGACCGGTCACACACACCCCCGGAAATTGACGGAATACCCTGCTGCGCAATAGCCATCTCCTACTGTGGGTGGGGTGAGAACTTCTACTGTATCTATGTGTGGGATCGGATCTGAACCGGGGCTTCAGGGGATATTCCCCCATGCATCAAGGGAATCTCAAGAATGTACTATGTGTAATAAAGCAATAAACCAGTGTATAAGAGACTAGGTCTCAGAGATGCAGTTAGAGCACCTCGTGACGATACCTTGCTGTCTGATCTGATGTGTTCTGCTCCGACGGAATAAAACTTTGTTTCCTGCCTTCCAGTCTCCGGCGCCTGCCTCTTTCATTGGTAAATTATCGAGTGGTATAAGAGGCGATTACCGCCGGGCAAATACTTGAAAGGTTATCGACTGAAACTGCCGCTACCATTTAACAATTGGCGTCCCAAACGTGGGGCCCATCAGCGACACGTGGATCCAGTGGGAGAGGTCCCGACGACAGAGTGAACGACTGCAACGATCGGGAGAGCTCCTGCCCAATAGACCCTCGTCTGGCAGCCGATCATCCGAACTTCACTGGTTCCGAGCAGACCTCTCTCGAGTGATCTACGGTCCTGACTGGGAACCATCAGGAGTGCCGCGGCAAATACGGAGAGTAGAGGACGATCGGGCGCTGGAGGCGGAAGACGAGAAACTGTCCACGCGGTCCGGGTAAGGTCGTGAAACACGACAAAAGTGCGAAATAATTGATTGATTGTTTGAATACTAGTATTGCTCATTGATTGTTCTCTTTGAGATATTCGCTGTCTACAAACGGGGAGGAGTAGAAATACTCTCTCTCTCCCTTTGCAGATAGTGAAGGGTAGGTAACGCAGACTTTTGTCCCCGTTGAAACCCGTCGTGCCTATCTTTATCTCCCCATTGATTGATTGTCCGAACATTGATTGTTTTGAAGAATAGTGCTTTTTGAGATATTCTCTGTTTGCAAATAACGTAGAATAGGAATATTCTGTCTAGTCTTTGCAAATAGTGAAGGGTAGGTAACGCAGACTTTTGGGCCCGTTGAAACCCGTCGTGCCTATCTTTATCTCCCCATTGATTGATTGATTGATTGTCCGAACACTAGTTGTTCGATATTGGTTCTTTGGAGGTATTCTCTGCTTACAAATAACGAAGAATAGAGATATTCTGTCTAGTCTTTGCAAGCAGTGAAAAGATAGGTAGTGCTGACTTTTGTCCCCGTTGAAACCCGTCATGCCTATCTTCTCCCCACTGATTGGTAGTTGGTTCTGCCCGGACCGCTTATTAGAGGTGAACCACCCGGCTCCACTGGAAGGCACCCCTAATAAGGACATGTTCACTAAATATGGACTAGTCGCCGTAGCTTATAGCAAGCTGTGGCATAAATATACCAAGAAGGACCCCGAAAGTCAGTGGCCACTGATGGGATCCTTCGACGACCATAAGATAGAAGCGCTAGAAATAGCTCTGCGTAGCAATAAGACGACGCCTACTATGCTTGACAGTATCGGCATGTGGCGCAAAGAAGCAACGCAACGGAAAAAGAGGGAAGAAGTAAAAGCAGAAAAGGAATTACGAAAGGCAGCTCACCTTGCCGCTAGAAAGTTAGAAGAAGACATAAAGGAGAGAAGGGAAACTAAACTAAGACAGGAGCCCGAAACCTCAGGCCAGTACGCTGTTAGGACCCCTTCATTGCTCTACCCTGAGTTGTCCTCCAAGCAGCGAACGAATGACGAATTACTGTTAGGTCCCCCGATCATTTACATGCCCCCTCCGTATGCACCCTCCCAATCAGTAGTGCAACACCCACAACCCCCGAACACGAGCGAAAGCAGTACAGGGGCCTCGGCCCTCACGGCCTCCGCGCCGGCTGAGCCTCTTGTGCCGAACCCAACGTCGACTACAACGCTAGACGACCATGAGATAGGGAAGAAAGAGTCCACCAGAATGAATCGATTAACTAAGGATGAACGAGCAGGAATTGACAAGATAGTAGGGACGCTGGTGGAGCGAAAAGAAAGTGAGGAGTATATAACAGACGTGTATAACTCGTATGCCGACAGCCGCAGACGACACTTCGTCGTACGGCTCTGTTATCACGCCCTGAATGCATATGAGGATAGGTACCACGATAAAGGTCCCGAAGGCTTAGCGGCCCTATATAGGAAGGTAGACATTGGGGAAGAAAGAGAGGGCGATGTAACGAACCTCTTCACTCGTACACTCGAGGTCTACCGACACCTTAAAGAACATGGACAGACCACCAAAACAGAAACCCCCATAGCAACTAAACCCCAGGGAGGAAGGGCTGATGCCATGATGCCCATCAAAGAAGCTGCCCCCTACTGGGTCCCCCCACGGGGTCAGGGAACACACGACGACATCAACCACCAAGATGAGAAGGGAAGGGTTGTATATAACTGGGTCTATCAGCCGTGGGACCGGCAAGATATTTTGACTTTTAGAAAGACTCTACCCGACTTAAGAAAGAACCCGACTGCCTTCTACACGGAATTGGGTACAGCCTTAGGCTCAACGATAGTGACGTTAGCAGATATCGACTTGTTCTTTGGGCTATGCCTGCCGGCTGATGTGTGGAAACAAATCCGGAAAGTTGACCACGCTGAGCCGTTCGGATATACCTGGGTACAACTCGATACCATAGATAAACAGCGAGAACCAGGACAGAAACCCCCGAAAGCCATCTTAGAGCTCCCAGACAAGATTGTACAAAAGCTGAAGACTCTAATCCCAGAAAGAAAGGTAGACTGGTCGATAGTGACGGCTTGCCGTCAGAAACCCCAGGAAGATGTGTCTGAATACTTCTCCCGATTCGAGACTGTGTTTTCCGATTACAGTGGCCAAGACATGACCACCGCAACCGGACACCACCTCTTTGTCCAGAATTATGTAAAAGGTCTGTCACAAGAAGTTTCCCAGAAGCTACAGACCAGCGAGAGTAGTTGGGCAGCCTCCAAACCCGCAGCAATTCTCCAGATGGCCCAATACTACGAAAACCAGAAGAACGAGAACGATAGGGCGTCAGAGAAGAAGAAAAAGGAATTAAAGGAGAGGGTGATGATAGCACAGTTGCAAGGGGTGACCATAGGAAGGGAACCCCCAAAAGAGAATTACCAACCAACCGCCCCTAGAAAGCTACCCCCTAGAGACCATACACCTACACCCTACAACGGACGGAGAGACTTAGATGGGAATCAATGTGCGTTCTGTAGAGGGTTCGGACACTGGAAATCCCAGTGCCCGGTCCTTTTGGAACTGAACAAAAATAGGGACCCCAATAGACACAACCGGAAGTTTGTTGATACCCACCATCAACGTCACCACACTTGATTAGGATCACGTGCAATCGAACAACGCCATTTTCCGAATACGCTAACTAGATCGCTGATACGTACAACGCTCCAACAAAATAGTATGGTCAAACATTTTTAATAACTTATAAGTAAACCAACATTCCGACAAGATGAACAGGTTAAAATATGTTTTGAACAACTATTTACATGACAGTCTGCTGCAACCTGCATCCCAAAGCATTTACGTCCACGTGACACCGTCCTCGCCTCTCCTTCCTCGAAGTTGCAACATTGGCCTGTTTTGGGCGGTCCCTTTTAGTTGACTTTGGGCTATAAAAGCCATGCAAAAATCCCTTGACATCAGTGGCGGGCGATTGTGCGAATAGGCCGGAGGCTATACGAAGCGCCGAAGTTCTGGCAACACCAAGGCGGAGCCCGCCATGCTGTGCGGGCCTACCCGTTTTCTTTCTTCTTTCTTCAATAATGGCTGACGCCCTGGCGGGGGGGGGCGACGCGGACGGGCCTCCCCCACCTCCCCAAGTGGAGGCTTGCCAGGAGACGAGGGCACCCCAGCCATCTTTTTCATCGGCCTGCTGAATTTCACCCTGGCACGCTGTGCGGATCTCCCCATTCTCTTCTTCTTTCGTGAATAAGGGCTGGTGCCCTGGTGGGGGGAGGCGACGCGGACGGGCCTCCCCCACCTCCCCAGGTGGAGGCTCGCCAGCAGATGAGGGCACCCCAAACGTCTTTAATTCACCGACCAGCTGAGCTGCACCCTGCCGCTGCACACGACCACCTGGCAACCGCCCAAGCACGGGTTCACCAGGACTGCCGCTAGCACCCGACGCGGGGAGTGGGCCCCCGCAGCCGAGTAAGCAGGGGCCCACTCCGGTGGTGATACCATCCAAACTGCTGTCGTCGCTGCTACTGGAACCACTCCGGTGGCAATACCATCTGAACTGCCGCTGTAGCTGCTGTTGGCCCCTCTCCGATAGCCGTACCGAAGAGCTGCTGCTACTGCTGCCCTTGAACTCCGGCGGTTGACCCCTCCGGTTCCAGGCCTGGCCCACCGTGAGACAATTCTGGACTCGAAAGCTTGTTTGCTTGGGCATGGGCCCCACCCTTGACAGAACGCTCCCCTCAGCCTTGCAGAATTGGTTGGAGTCATTTGACATTCGACTCCTGCGGACTTCCGGTAAGGACAAAACCACCACCATTGCGCTTTTGTCCCCCCCCCCCGGGCGGCGGCCACCTTGCCTCCGCTTGGTGCAGTGAAAAAGTAAAACATCGGCGGAAGAACCCGCCTGCCGCCCCGCCCTAAGAACGAACCATGGCATTGCTACAAGGTTGCAGTGACGCCATGCTGACGCAAAGTTGACGCTAACGAAAGTTCTCGAACTACCGAAAGGAATTCTGGTTCAACAGCTAATTCATGGAAAGACTTAGACTGTGCACTGGCCCGACCCCGCCCCAAGATGGCGCTGATGTAGGAGTGGCCTACAACTCCTTGTGGCGTTCCAGTCACGTGACATTTGTGTTAAAAAGAGATATATATATATATGTACGCGATGCTTTCAGACATGATGGTGGGGGAAAGGGGGGAACCGATTTTTATGTTAATATAGTGTTGCTCATGTTGCTCGACGCCTCTCACACCGTGGCCGGCCTATAGCGGCTGTAGGCCCGTATTTCTACACTGACATTGTTTTAAATAAAGGGCTTCTTAAAAAGGAATTACGGAATCAGTGTCATGACTAATCATCTGGGTTGTTGAAGGTTTCTCTTTTAAATAAAAGATTGTCACTCCTAAGCGAAAGCATACAGATAATACAGACTCAATTTGCCTAAAATATTTTTGTTTAACGGAATTTGTACCCATCACGCCTGCCCCCTTTTTCCAAGAATTGTCAAATCAATAATCAACTATAACTTAAGGTATATGCCACACGCAAGGTATGGTATCTTGCACCATAATACGCGACCAATTGAGAAATACATGTACGACCAGGGAACCCGAATTTAGGAGATGAATGAACTAGAGCATCTTTGCCTCGAACTAAAGAATAATAGGTCCGTGGTATTACCCACTCCTGCGGCTAGCCTGGTACATGGTAGGTAGAACTTTTTCGTGTCTGCGCGCGCTAGGGTATTTTGAATACTGCACCTCCCCTCCCCTCTTTTTCCCCTCTATAGGTCACAACGAAGTTCCGACTGAAGAGTGGAGTGGACATGGACCGCACCGAGTTCAATATCAGGGAAAACATAGACAAACGTTGTGAGATAGTGCGTAAAATTACAGACCACCATTGGGAACATGAAAAACTGTATGATATGATTGTGCGTGTGTACTACGATTATACGGCATGAATGTGTATGCATTTCATGTTTGGGTCACTTGAAGAGAGCGTCACTGTATGATTGAAGTGCTCGTCCGCCGATCAAAGGGAGGAGAATAAAGGGTCAGACACCCCCTAAGATAAACTACAAAATACTAAAGGTACGCAGCATGCATAGGAATAGAGGACAGGAAAGGAGAGGTCCCCATGCTCAACGCAGCCCTGAGTCTCCGTCTTAAGTCTCCGTCTTGATGCATGTACTGTCACACCCTATCCGGCATTTGTGTGTACGTGATCACCGAATTTATGTCTTTTCCCCGCTTGTGTTTTCTTACATGGAACAGACCCATGCTACTCCATGTTGTGTGTGCACCAAGTGGCCTATTATCTTACCCATGTCTCTCTCGTTTTGTGTCGTATGTATGCCGAAATAGCCTACTTGATGCACACGTCTCTCTCTCTCTCTCTCTCTCTCTCTCTCTCACTCTCTCTCCCCCTCCCTCACAAAAGGCTCTTTCTTGCCCTCTTTCTTCTTGAATAAATTAACGACATACACCTCTTTGGTAAGTGTATAATTGGCCTGAACACGGTGGTGTTCGAACAAATTGACAGAAACAAAAACGACCATACTTTACCACGTTACTACCTCTCCTTTTTGCAAACGTTAAGCCTAATCGGCTGAGAAGGAAAGGACAGGTAAGACGACTGATGTCTCCCAATCTGACCCTCAACACGGGGACTATATGTCAGTGGTTTTTGTTCTTAAAGGACACCATCTCCACCGCCCAGAATTACCCCTGACCAATTAGCCCGAAATAGAATGTCTAAAGCACCCTGTTCTCCCAAAGATAACCCCAGCCCTATACTAGCCGTCTCAGAGTATTCCGAACGAAACAGCTGATGGCCCTGTTTTCTAATAAATCCATCGCCTAAACTGATAAAGGGTCACCTACTGTCCCCAGCAAAAATAATGCTTAGCTTATGAAAAGGATACTCGTGAACGCATGACCGTAGCACCTCGCACTTACTTTTTCTCAAACTTAGTAATCCTCGGAGGAAGATGTGTATTACCAAACCTTGTATTGAGATGAATGAGTCTCTACCGGAGAAGCCGGTTCGAATTTTTAATAGACCAGAAAGTGACAGATGTCCGGCTTCCTGCAACGATTATAGGGCGCGGAAACCGACACCTAGAAGGCCAGACGATGGACAGGGACACCCACAGAACCCTGCACCACAGCAGTAATTAATAGATTAGTAACACGCACATTAACATCAGAATTAATAGACACCAATCATATAGTAACAGATAAAAGCATTTCCGCAACTACTCGGTGGTTGGGAGAGAGGATGAAGTATGTAAATGTCTTCCCTGCCAAAATCTCTAAGACTTTCGTTTCTTATAACCCATTCAAAGATAACCTGCAGCCATCGGAAGAGAGGGGTCGGACGTGACGCACAGCCTGGCTGCGGATCATAAAGCATCTATGACATCGACCAAGGGGGAAGCGACGAAGCAAAAAGGGCGTGAGACGAGACACCATTATCAGAACGATAAGCGCGAAGGGCTACATCGAGGCCCCTGCTCACTGACCGGCGTGCCTGAAGTCTCAACCCGTCGGGCCCGATTGATGGGCCCAGTGCTGAAAGATTCTGCTCTCCTTGGTCCGCATTTTTGATCCGATCCCACGCCACCCCCTTCTCTCTTCCTCTTTCATTTGGACTATGACTTTGACCTACTACCGAAGAACAAAAGGCAGGCACCCTGTCTCAAAGTGCCTGTGGTGAACTGTGTTAAGGAACAGGACAGTGATCAGAGAACAGTGAGTGGTCACACCCTGCCACGTGAGAAATCGGATTTGAGCTGGACCTTAGCTCCACCGCCGGTGCTCAACAGTGCCAACGAAAGAAGAACAACAACAAGAGCTTACCAGTGATGGCTCTTTATAATAGGACACTGGAAAGAAGAACCTATGTTAAGTAGAAAATCCTCTCCCAACCACCTTTTTTTAACTATCTTCCTATTGAGTTTTCATGATGCTGCATCAAACACTTCCGACTATACACTGGGACAGTATCCTATTCATACTCGAACACACTCGCCTGGGCCTGACCTGCGGCACAGCTAATGTAATTTTGAATGTACCTCCTCCTCGCCTACTTTATCAAACTGTATGAGACAATGTACAAAAGTGTCAGATTACTCCTGCCTGCCCTAAAGACTCTGTATCTTTAAGAAATGTATGACGAACATTGACGATACTGTAACTGAAAGGCTAACAAAGGTGAATATTGGCCAGACAAGCTGGCGAGATATGTTAAAAGGGAGGACTGTGGAAATTTAGCTTGCAAACTGAACATTATCTGCGCCATCTTGCCTCTCCCCAGCGCCACGCACAGCGAATGCACGGCCGCCATTTTAGGCACCCCACTCTCTCCCCACTCATTGTCAATCGCCAGCGCGGTCCCCTTGGCGCTGCGAGCATCCCCCGCGCGCTGGCCACCCCCGCTCTCTCATACAGGCCATAAACCCTCTCCTTCTGCGCGACCTTGCTAATGAACCACTTCCGACCGACATCCCATACATGGTCATGCCTCTCCTTTGATAACCCCCTTCCTCTGCGGCCCATTGTCTGAACTGGTCCCAGGCCATCACCTAGCCCTGCGGATGCAGTTTATTGCCCCTACTGTAAGGGAAACACCCCACATCAAAGGGATTACAGTAGATCAAAGCCCCTACCCCCTGAGACCCGACCGGTCACACACACCCCCGGGAATTGACGGAATACCCTGCTGCGCAATAGCCATCTCCTACTGTGGGTGGGGTGAGAACTTCTACTGTATCTATGTGTGGGATCGGATCTGAACCGGGGCTTCAGGGGATATTCCCCCATGCATCAAGGGAATCTCAAGAATGTACTATGTGTAATAAAGCAATAAACCAGTGTATAAGAGACTAGGTCTCAGAGATGCAGTTAGAGCACCTCGTGACGATACCTTGCTGTCTGATCTGATGTGTTCTGCTCCGACGGAATAAAACTTTGTTTCCTGCCTTCCAGTCTCCGGCGCCTGCCTCTTTCATTGGTAAATTATCGAGTGGTATAAGAGGCGATTACCGCCGGGCAAATACTTGAAAGGTTATCGACTGAAACTGCCGCTATCATTTAACACCCTAAGGTAGGACCTAGCTAGCCCTATGGGCAGGGTGCATTGTAGGTAGAAGGTAGGACATGTACCTTAAGTGTGTGACTTGTCCTGATAGTAACAAACAGGCATTTTGGTTTCTCACTGCTGTGAAGCTGCCCTCCCATAGGAATGCATTGGGGATTCCCTGATAAGTGTTTTAGTGGTTATTCCTGATATGAGAGGAGAGGCGTGGTCAAGTTTGGTATGTTTGGAATAGTAATAATAAATGCTGCGCAATGATGTGCGCAGATTTATTATCACTATTTTAGAAATGCCACTTTTAGAAGTTGACATTTCTGTGTGCTATGTGTCTGCCTGCCTGATGTGTATTGCATGCCTGGCTCTGGAGTGACAGGGGCTAGTGAGGTGTGTGTGGCTCCAGGGTGGGCAGGGCGACTCCGTGCTAGGCTGAACAGGGGATCTGCATTTGGAGTAGTATGAGGAGTAGTTCCATAAACCTGAATTGGTCTGTCCCTGCCTGGGTGAATGCTGGCTCTGCCCCCGTGTGGAGTGTCTGATGACCGAGCCCCCACCTGACAAAGGGGAAGAGGAGCCCTGTAAACAGAGTGCTCCAATACCCCCCAGAATCAGTTGAGACTGGTTCCCCCAGCCCTGTGCCAAGGGCAGTACAAAGGAAAATGATGTATATATACTGGGGATGTGACCCCTTGAATTGTGCATCCTTGTGACTTGGGGGACTTGCTGCTGCTGGGCCCCAGGAGGAACCGCCACGAGTGACTGCCTCCCTTCTGGAGGGCCCTGTGTGCTGGTCTGCCTGGGCCCAGCCTTTGCCCTGGAACTGTTGGGGGCACAGCGCCTCGTCAGCGCAGCACCTTTATTGTTGTTGGCTCCAGAACCAGAGGAGTGTTTGTGGCCTCGCAGCACTGTGCTGCGACAAATTTGGAGGGAATCCTGATGTGGGGATTCCCCCACATTGCTCTCTTGGAGACCCCTCTTTGATGCCTTTTTGAGCAGGAGCCCACCCCGCTGTGTTTGCTCTCCTGAAAGCGGGAGTCCACCCTGCTGTTCATGTGCTCCTGATTTGCGGGAGCTCACCCCGCTTTGGTGTTCACTTGAAGGCGGGAGCCTACCCCAAACTGTGGGCTCGTGTCGTGCACTGCCGTGGCCCGAGCTGGAAGTCAGACCGGTTGCCTGATCGTGGGTGGAGAAATGCCACTTTTAGAAGTTGACATTTCTGTGTGCTATGTGTCTGCCTGCCTGATGTGTATTGCATGTCTGGCTCTGGCGTGACAGGGGCTAGTGAGGTGTGTGTGGCTCCAGGGTGGGCAGGGCGACTCCGTGCTAGGCTGAACAGGGGATCTGCATTTGGAGTAGTGTGAGGAGTAGTTCCATAAACCTGAATTGGTCTGTCCCTGCCTGGGTGAATGCTGGCTCTGCCCCCGTGTGGAGTGTCTGATGACCGAGCCCCCACCTGACAAAGGGGAAGAGGAGCCCTGTAAACAGAGTGCTCAAATACCCCCCAGAATCAGTTGAGACTGGTTCCCCCAGCCCTGTGCCAAGGGCAGTACAAAGGAAAATGATGTATATATACTGGGGATGTGACCCCTTGAATTGTGCATCCTTGTGACTTGGGGGACTTGCTGCTGCTGGGCCCCAGGAGGAACTGCCACGAGTGACTGCCTCCCTTCTGGAGGGCCCTGTGTGCTGGTCTGCCTGGGCCCAGCCTTTGCCCTGGAACTGTTGGGGGCACAGCGCCTCGTCAGCGCTGCACCTTTATTGTTGTTGGCTCCAGAACCAGAGGAGTGTTTGTGGCCTCGCAGCACTGTGCTGCGACAAATTTGGAGGGAATCCTGATGTGGGGATTCCCCCACATTGCTCTCTTGGAGACCCCGCTTTGATGCCTTTTTGAGCAGGAGCCCACCCCGCTGTGTTTGCTCTCCTGAAAGCGGGAGCCCACCCTGCTGTTCATGTGCTCTTGATTTGCGGGAGCCCACCCCGCTTTGGTGTTCACTTGAAGGCGGGAGCCTACCCCAAACTGTGGGCTCGTGTCGTGCACTGCCGTGGCCCGAGCTGGAAGTCAGACAGGTTGCCTGATTGTGGGTGGAGCCTGGCCCAAGGAAGCGGGAAGAAGCTGTGCGACGGCAGGAAGTCAGGCAGTGGAAAGCCTCACGTTGGGTGGCTCTGCTCAGAAGACAGAGAGCCCTGCGTACTGCTGCAAAGAGGAAGTCCGAGGGTCCACAAAAAGCGAGATGGAGCCTCGAGGGTTCCCCGGGCAACCAGACACAGAAGCCAGGCAAGATTCAACCTGGTTGGGGGCCGCGCTCGAAGCTTGAGAGGGAGCAGAGCCTCGTGGACTTTCCTCTGCTGTGGCCTGAAGGACAAGGAGAAGTCCCGACTGAAGGCTGCGTGCTGCAGGAGAAGCCCCAGTGAGTGGGGGCTAAGCAGAGCGGGGACCAGTGTTGGTGCTCCGAGGGCATGGTGAGTGCCAGTGTTGAATTCCTTCTGGCCGCATTGTGGTGCCTGGTAATGGCACAAGACGAGCCCAGGTAAAGGGGGGCTCCCCAGGCACGAAGAGTGCCCGTGCTGATTTCTTGTTGAGTCAGTTTTGGATCCCTAAGTCCCCAAGTGGGGGCTTCAAAGGCACTCTTAGTGCCAGTGCTGCTACGAGAGGGGCACCTTTTGCTTAAGGAGTCCCAGAGGGGCTTAGGGGGCACAGTTTTGCCAGGCCTCATTTTCCCAGCTGCACTGAAGAAACGGGGCCAGCTGCAACACAGGGGCATTGTGTTCTCTTGATGAGGAGGGGGTGAGTTGCACCCCACGCCCCCAGCGCATTGCACAGTATCTTCTCAGCATTGGCAGCCAAAGGGCCCATAGCAGGCCCAAGTGAGCGCCCTGACATTTTGGACAGAGAGCATTGGGCCCCAGAGGAAGGCCAGTTGGCCTGGGGTCATTTTGTGTTCTAGAGGGAGCATAAAGAGGGTGAATGCACTGTTAGGGTTAATGTGGTGATACCTAATGTGATGTTTATGCATAATCTGTTGATGCTGATGACTTACACATAATGTGTTTTATGCCTAATGTGATGCAGACGTAATTAGTTTATGTTGCAGGTGATAATGCCAAGTGCAGTATTTTACCAGTAGTCACTGGTTGTGTTATGTGTGCTACTAGTGCTTTCTAAAGGTTCTGACAGTGGCCTGATTGGCCCTGTCCTGGATATAATCCACTGTGAATATTGCCTAGTGCCAGTTGGCACAGTGTATATGTGTGGTTATGATCTAATGTGTTTTGGATATTACAATGGCTATTTTTTATATAACCTTGTGCGGAGTTTCTTTTGTAGTGTGCCTAGTGTGTTGCTGCTGTGTGTGTTGTGCAAATGCTTTACACATTGCCTCTGGCTTGAATGCTCCTGCCAAGCTACCATAGGGGTGAGCAGGTGTTATCATCAGCGTATAACTCCCTTGACCTGACTAGAGTGGCGGTTTCTGCCTGGCTGTGGCGCATGCCCTAGCTAACCAGAAATCCCATTTCTAACAAGGAGCAAAAGCCACACTCACTTCATCCCACAGCTCCATCTTGATGTGCAGGATCAGTCCTCACCACCTCCTCTACTCATACCAATCCCCCTCATCATTACACCTGCTGTCACCCTGCCTAATAGTTGCAGGGAGGATCAATCGTTGTGGTGACAAGTTGTCATGCAGTGGGTACCCTTACACTCATTAGAATGTAATTTACGTTCGATGTCCCCAGGAGCAGCCCAAGAGTGTGTTTTAACAGCTCATGGCAGGCCAACCCCATGACTCTCCTTTGCCTCCTTCAATGGAATTTCATTGGCCAGATTAGTAGTGGTTTTAAGTCACCAATAGCATATTTATATGTTACATTATGACGATGCTCTTTGATTAATTAAACATAATTGTGTTCTTATGAACCTTTCAAGGTGCAGGCAAGGAAGCAGCACTCCAGTGGAGGCATGTTCAAATGCAGGTTTTCCTTGAGAGAAAAGTTGTTAGTCTAGAAGCTCTAAAGAGGAAATGTTTATTGTTGGGATTAGAAAGGTGTCAAGGCACTATAGGGTGGGCAGAAAGGATAGTTTGGGTGTTGGATAAGACGGCCTTTATGTTCAAAGGATCCCTGTTGACTTTGAAATGTAGACTAATGAATTCATTAAGGGCTTTCTTTTACTATCTCCCTGCTTTACATGCAAAGCAGGTAAGCTGGTACTGTTTTGTAGTTCCTACAAATCTCTATAGGATGTGCGTGTTTAGACAAACTAAGGGACTGGTGTCCAGACTGATTCCAGACACCCTCAAAGGATATGTTAGCCTTTAGACCAGCTAGCTCACAGTGCCACCTGAGTCTATATTAGAGTATGTATATGGAATATAACACCCACTCCTCATCCGACTGGACGACAGAACAAAATTCTAACGTACTACTAGGCTAGATACTGGTACGCAAATATTGACATTAAAAACAATAGCTAAAAAGTGTTAACTTCAAAAAAGGTGCTAAAAACAAAAGTTGTCACTCAAGCAATAGCTCTCATGTGTCCGTATATATAGTTTGAACTACTACAAGCAGTGGAAAGCCATGCAGGAAAAAGTCAATTTGTTTTGGAGTTTCAATTGTAGTTTTGTTTAAAAGCCACATTTTACCCAGCACCCGACGGGCCAAATGTTTGAGTCCTTGATGGAAGACGCAACATTGTCAGTGGGGGAGCCGATATCCATTCCAACCAGAGCTGAAACTTCCTGTGGTGGCTCTAAGAATGCTGCCAACAACATCGGGATACGCTGGGGACACTGCAGAACATGGGCCGTCACCGGGTCCAGTAGAGCGTCACAGTCCGCATGCGCACATGATGGAAGTGTTAGACCGAGATCCAACATGCATTCTTCTCCATAGAACAGGCACTGTAAAACGGGTGGGACACAGTCCAACCAGACTGGTCTAAATAACAGGAACCAAGAGGCTCACATTTTCCGTAGGAGTGGTGTGCCCAGATGTTGTACCATGCGTTCACGGTATTTACGCTCCAGGAGCACTGTTCCCATTTGCTTTCTGACTGGGACATCCATTGCGTAGCAGGAAAAGTACATTCAGGATATCTGCTATTAAGAACAGGATCAGCTGAAGTCCTCCAACAATGCTTCCGAACCCGGAGTGTATAAAGTTTGGTATAACTCGAGAACCGTCTGAAAGGTGCTTAATAGTCCCGTACCTATGGTCTTAAATAGGTAGGCTATACCCGTCATATCAGACATGGTAATGATTCGATTTACCATTTCTGCGAAATGGAAGGGGCAGTTTTTACGTATGCATGCCTGCATCTCGGCCGAGGACATTGCGATCTGAAGATCAAAAGTTTCCTGAGCGCAGGTTAAGGGCACGGTTTTCTGTAGAAGCATGGCTTTCATTCTGCTCAGAGTATCAAACCGTATAGGAGAAACATTTAGGGAACGCCATAGCAGTGCCTCCCTGACTGTATTAGTCAGTGGAAACAATACTTGCATACAGCAAGAAACCCTGGAGCTCGCAGTTACTAGATATGCAATGCCCCGAAGCATGCCACAGCAACCTTGATCATCCAGCATCAAGTAACTCCCATTTGAGAGCAGCTTGAAAAAGGGAGTATTCACGGCCGCTGGGGGCGCTAGGTGGCGCTAGAGCGGAATGGCCGCCTCTGGGTGAAGCTCCCGCAGCCCGGAGAAATCATCCGATTAAATATCCTCTCCACATGCCGATGTAACGCTTGACCGGAGGGGGAATGAAAGTAAGCAAGCATCTGCGCTGCTGGTGTGAACTGCAACGAGAGCGGGGCAGTGGGCGGACAACTACCGCAGTTTGAAAACTTGACGGTGCGGAGGCGTGCCCTGCCGGAGGTCGCTGCTGGGTGAAGCACGCCTACGAGAGGCCGCGGCGCCCACGAGGAGGGCAGGCCCTACGTGACTTTGAGGCCGCGTCTGGCGAGGGGAGCAGTGGTGCCTCGCTGCCCGCCTCACCACTGATAGTGAACGGGCACGGACTGAAGAGGGGAAGCGCCCTGAAGCCGGGCGCAGCGTGGAAGGAGGTCGCTGACAGCCGGAGACCGGAGATAGCGGTAACGGGACGGCGAGACGATTGCGGTACCCGGAGGCTGCACTGCGCCGCGAGAGGGCTGCCTGGAGGTACTATATGCTGGAGGAAGCGGCTGGAGCGGTGAGTGACTAACCGCTTGCCCTAACGCGGCACGAATTGCTGGCGCACTGGCTGCTGATGAACCTGGAGGGCGCGTGGTGGATTGCTTCAGGCCCCGCAGCAAGGTTGCACTGAGGAGCGAAGATTAGGGTGGAAGCCTGTGGCGGGGCCAAAACACACGACAGGCTCGTGAGGCTTGAGTACGCTGGGGCCCTGGACTGGCAGAGGGTCCCCGCAACTGAGACTGTTCGCGCAAGGCTGGAGGGCTGAGATCACGCAGGCTGCCACGAGACATATCCTCATAAGGCACCCAAGGCTGGATATCGCCTGAGTTGCAGGATCCTCAAGGAGCTACTGGACACGGGGAGGTGCAAGCAGGCAGGCTGGGCTGACCCAGCTGCAGGAGACAGAGGAAGAGGCAGTGTCCCGCGCAGAGAGGAGAGGGGCAGGTCCGAGGCAGCATACTGATCTGGAGAGCTGCAGTCTGAGAGAGAGGACAGGGAGGGCAGCCTGCTCGGACAGCGGAGAACGGACCGCGAGTTGTGGAGTGGACTGAGGGTAGCTGACAGGCCCCCATCGCCGCGAGATGGGGAAGGCAGACGCACGACAATCGCGACTTCCGTTCGAGTCCAAAAAAAGCTCCAAGGCTGCCCCGGAGGGCGCGGGGGCTGAGGTGCTGGGCACCCGAGAGACGCCGCCAGAAGCTGAGACGGACATGAAGACCATTCTATTGGAAGTGCAACAGGGCATAGCGGCGATTGCGACCAAGATGGACGATATGAACACAAGGATGGACACCATAGTCCGTAAACTGGACGGGCACAAAGACAGACTCAGAGAAGCGGAAAAGCGAATTTCTGATTCGGAAGACACCGCCACGCATATGCAGCAAACCATGACCCAGATGGACAAACTGTTGAAAGTGATCGCTGCCAAGAGTGAGGACATGGAAGCGCGCAGTCGGCGCAACAACCTCCGCCTCCTAGGTATACCGGAGAGTACCAACATGGGCAAGATGGAGCTGTATATTGAGAAGCTTCTGGTGGCGGTGGTGAAGGCGGAGGCCCTATCCCCCCAGTTCGTAGTGGAGAGGGCGCACCGATCTCTAGGACCTAAGCCCCCGGTGGGGGGCACGCCCCGGCCCATAATAGCCCGCCTCCTCAACTACCGTGATCGAGACGTGGCGCTCAGGGTAGCGAGGGAAAAGAAGCAACTCAACTATGACGGCGTAAATTTCACTATATACCTGGACTTTACCGCCTCAGTACAGGAGGACAGGCGGCGCTTTCTCCCAGTAAAACAAAAGCTGCGTCAGGCGCAAATCGATTATGCCCTGCTCTACCCAGCGCGCTTGAGGGTCACCCACCAGGGGCGACAGATGTTCTTCACCAAGCCGCAACAGGCGGAGGAATTCCTGAACCAACTGAAACGGCGAAATGGAAGACCCAGATCCGCTGACGGCTCGAGGCCGCCCGCCACATCAGACATCAACTAACGGAACTGTGGTAAAGGGGGGCATTTGGAAACGGCTGGGCGGGCCTGGAGGGACCCTTGTACCCTGGGTCACTACTGCTACCAAATAATCGGACTGGTAAGCACTTGGCATGTTGGAGCACGCACACGAACCACACCGGGCACCCTTGCTGCCTCTGGGGGACGCGGGGAGTTTGCTCCGCGCCTCTGGGGGGAGTGGGAGAAGCTGGCTGCCGCCTAGTGTTAAGCCCCCGTCCGGGCGAACCCCTGACTCAAACTGTGAGTGGTTTCCGCCTTAGTATGGCAAGTTTAATGGCCGAGTTGCGGAAATATTCAAGGGGAAGGGAGGGGGGAGGGAGACATAGTACTGGCATAATTGGGATGTTTCAGTGGGAGGCGGGGAGGGGGATAGTTTGGGAAACTGAGTTTAACAATCTTATACTGATGGAAAGCACACGGTCGAGATGCATGCACTTGGACATTGATGGCGCCTCACGAGATGCACGGTCCGCCCTCTGCATTGTGGATACCTTAGCGGGGATGAATGTCACGGTCAGCTGATGTAGGAGTGATGTCCTGGAATGTGCGGGGGCTGGGGGATCCCAGAAAGCGAAGGCAGGTGCTGTCCTATCTGGACCGTCACCACATCGGAGTGGCCTTTTTACAGGAAACCCACCTCACCCCTCAGCGCTCTACTTTATTTGCTAGTAGATGGGCTGGGTACCGCCTGTTTGCTTCTTACTCCTCATATGCCCGAGGGGCAGCCATTCTTATCAAACGACAGGTGCCTTTCTAGCCTCTGGGGGAGATGCTGGACCCACAGGGGAGGTATGCTATAGCATGGGGGAGATTGGGACACGAAACAATTACCTTAGTCAGCTGCTATGGTCCAAATGTGGATGCGCCTGAATTTTTCTCGCTGCTCTGGGGGAAGGTGACGGCACTGGACACCACGCACATCATATGGGGAGGGGACTTTAACGTGGCAGTGGATCCCCGGCTGTCTAGATCCAATGCGCAGTCGCGACACTACACACGCACACAAGCAGTGCTGCAGGACATCTTAGTGGAGGGAGGGCTCGTGGATGCATGGCGGCACGTATAACCACACCGGAGGGAGGGTACACACTTCACGGCGGGAGCAGCCTCCTGGGCTAGGCTTGATTATTGCCTTATATCAAGGGGATTGGGCCCGACTATAAAGAGGGTGAGCCACTTAGCACGCACCTACTCTGATCACTCTCCGGTGCACGTAACAATGGACATACTAGGGGAGGGGGGAACTCGCCCTCTATGGCGCCTTCAGCCTGCGGCCCTGCTAGACGAGGTGTTCCGCACGGAGCTGGAGGAAGAGATCCAGAACTTCTTTCGGAGGAACAGGGGGTCGGTGCAGTCGATTGCCATAATCTGGGAGGCCTTCAAGGTTACAATTAGAGGGGTGTGCATTGCCAAAAGCTTTGGAGTGTTACGGGATATCAGGAGACGACTCCAGAGACTGGAGGAGACGTTGAGGGCGTTGGAGGTACGCATGACGGAGGGAGATGGCAGGCAAGCCTCGACCGAATTTAGAGAGCACTTGTCAGAATATGTTGACGAGGCGGCCCGAGAGGCCCGGTTTATGGGGAAATACTGGCAGGCCCGGAGATACGGCGAAGGGGACCGACCGGGGAGAATGCTAGCGGACGCGATTAGAAACCCTAAAGGATCTACCTCTATCCTTGAGATACAGAATGAGGCGGGGGCAGCATGTAGAAGCACGGCGGACATACAGACCGCCTTCATGGAACATTATACAACGTTATACGCAACGCAGCATGGGGATGAGTTGGAGTTAGACTCCTTTCTCGGGGATGTAGCTCTGGGGTGGCTGGAGGACCACCACCGTGAATTTCTGTGTGCCCCGTTCGAGCTCGACGAAATACGGGAAGCCATCATGCAGCAGAAATCTGGCAGGACGCCGGGCCTTGACGGCCTACCGCCTGAATTCTATAAAGAATATATTGACATCATGGCCCCGGCCCTGCGGGAGGTGTACGGTGAATCCTTGGAGGATGGCCAACTCCCCCCTTCGATGAGAGAGGCGCTGATCATGTCTCTCCTGAAGCCAGGTAAGGAACCCACGCTCTGTGGCTCCTACCGACCCCTGTCGCTCCTGAATTGCGATACCAAGATTCTGGCAAAGCTTATCGCAAATCGGGTGCTCCTGCTGATTGACAAACTGGTGTTGCCGGACCAGGCCGGCTTTATTCCTGGGAGGGCGACCTCCCACAATCTCCGCACATTGTTCTCCGTCATGCACAATGTAGCACCTGAGCTGCCGCTCGCTGCAATATTCCTCGATGCCACTAAGGCCTTCGACTCTGTAGAATGGGATTACCTGTTTGGTGTCTTGGGCCGAATGGGATTCCCCGCGGGATTCCTCTCCTGGATAGGACTTCTCTATCAGCAGCCAACAGCTAGAGTGTCCATTAATGGACGGGTGTCGGCTGCGATCCCCATTACTAGAGGGACTAGACAGGGTTGCCCCCTGTCCCCCCTGCTCTTCGCGCTGGCGGTCGAGCCCCTGGCATGCAGACTGCGGCAGCATCATAATGACCGGGCGCTCCGATGCCCTCTGCGGCAAATACTGATCTCGTTATATGCCGATGATCTGACGCTGTATGTCAGGGACCCCCAAAACAACTTGAATCCGATATTGCGCGAATTTATAGTGTTCGGGAGACTCTCCGGCATTTCTATAAATTGGGGAAAGTCGCAGCTGTTCCCTCTAACGCCGGCGGTGCACAGGTTTCCCCTGGACTACCCGTTGACCTGGTGTGATACAGATCTGCGCTATCTTGGTGTCCAGATATCGGGAGATAGGGACGAAATGATCCGCCTTAATTATGGTACGGCTATGAGCCGGCTCACCTCCAGAGTCACGCGATGGATCACCCTGCCTCTGACAATGGCGGGGAGGGCCTCGCTGATCAAAATGGTGATTTTGCCGCAATTCCTATACCTATTTCTCAATCTCCCCTACTGCCCGGGGCGAGTATTCTTCAGAACACTGCGGTCCGAACTGATGCGACTCTTCTGGGGTGGGAGGCAGCCGAGAGTCCAATGGGCGATACTTACGAGACCTGTGGCGCAGGGGGAATTTGATATTCCGGACTTCGATTTATATCACGCATGTGCACAGGCCCACTACCTGTACTACTGGGTACATCCCCCAGCCTGCATGCCGCAGGTGGCGGCGGAGCACTGGCTAGCGGACCCGATACCCCTGGATGGGGTGATTCACGAGCCGCCCCGTACACGTGGGGGAGATGCGTCACCAATTATGAGCACAGTCAGAGCATGGCACTATATTAGGAAGAGCGTGGGAGCGCCGTGTTTGTACTCGGCAGCCTTGCCCCTGACATACCACCCTAATCTATCGTTGCTGCAAGAGACAGGGTTTCGGCAGCTCAGCGCTCGGGTGCACAAGCAGACTTAGGGGGCATTGTTCTGCAACGGGACCTTTTGCACTCCCGCGCAATTTTTCGGGGACCTGCGGCCTACACCGTTGGAGATGTTTTTATACGTACGACTGAGACAGGGAATACGGGCCTTGTTTCCGGGCTTCCCACGGGAACCGGAATCTCTTAAACCAATGCAACACATGTTGCAATGCAAGACCCCTGGGCATGCGGTGTCTAACCTGTACCGATTGATACGAGCGGAGGGCGACTGCCCCAGTGGGGGTGTTCGACAACAGTGGGAGGATGACATGGGTAGGACACTCACGGATGACCAGTGGCTTTACTGCTGCTTGCAGACCGCGGAAATCTCGGGTAGTGCATGGCTCCGAATTATTCATTACAAATATCTACAACGCATGTACCACACGCCGGCTAGACTATGTCGCTTTGGGCTGAGGGACTCGGATTGCTGTGACGGCTGCGGCGGAGAGGGGGCTGGGTTTATGCACCTGGCCTGGGAATGCCCGGTGGTGCTGGAGTACTGGAACCGTGTCTTTGGGGCGCTTGTGGAGATGATAGAACAGCCAGTGGCGGTAGACCCGCTAATTGCTCTCTTAGGCTACACAAAGCAAATCCCCAGGGCGGGCCGCAGGTATGCTACGATGGCCTTGCTGCTCGCCAAGCGCAGAGTGGCGTGTCGCTGGGGGAGAGGGCAGGCCCCCAAGTTTAAGGAATGGTTGCACGATCTGACGTACTGCCAAGATCAACTAACACGGTATGCGGAGACGCTGCCCAGAGCCTCGAGACCCTTGGACATATGGGCCCCCCTCCAGCGCTACTTGCTAGCACACACAGACGACCCCTAGGTAGGATGGGGGACTGGCGAACTCACTGGTTGGCTCGAGCATGCACTGTCCGCTGACTTTTTCCACTTGACTGGAACCCGTGCACCATGCTAGCCTGGTGGGGCCTAGGCAGCGGAGGGGATGGCCTCGGGAGAGCTTTGGTGGGGGGGCCGGGTGTTGATGTATCTTTTTTTTTTATATATATGTGACTACATTGAATGTAAAGATAGTGGGTGAGGCGCTTGTACTCAATGGATCTCGGACTGTACAGAGCAGTGTATCTCCCGACTGGCAAGTAATGTTGCTTTGTTTGTTCTTATGTGATAAACTTATAAATAAAGTTTAAAAAAAAAAAAAAATCACGGCCGCTGCAGTACCCTTCAGATGGCAGGACAGGTTTGCTACTGAACCATTACAGGCCCCGTCTAACATAATATCCTGGCATATGAGAGATCCACTTAAAGCGCTCTCGCAGTTTGTACTGCTTAGGAACACTTCTCGATACCCACTCTTGCATCGAAACCTGTATGGTAATTCCCAAGATTCCTTGATATATTCCTTACCCATTTTTTCATATCTGCCTGCCTGCTGCTGTTCTAGGCAGTACTGAAACTGGAAAGTTGTGACTGGTAATGTTATGTGACCATGGATCAACCACTCTGTGGAAGGTGATTCCGCTACAGTAAAGGCTAACTTATCCAGTTTTTCAATGTGCAACATTGTATATTTCGCTCCTCTTTGTGCAATGTTAATCTGTTTCTCTGTTAGATTGTATGCTGAAAACATTAACGTAATGTTGATAAAACGCAAAGGTACGTAACCTGTATGCAATGATTGCAGTGTCCATCTCAATGACATAATAGAGCGTAACTGTGACTGTCCATGCTGTAGTATGGACAAATCCTGTTCCAGTATGTCTATAGCAGAAGATACGACGTTTCCCAGTGAATATATCCTGCATGTCAAAGTAGTCATACCATTGTCAACTACAGCTGATGCTTTCTCTAAATTGATCCTATCTATTTCTTGTAATCTCTCCGCTGCTTCTTGTTGGGAGATTTTTCAGATTTTATTATAGACCGCATAATAGAAATGTTTTTGATGTGGCTTTGGGGGCCTAATAAAAAATCCCTTAGATCCACATCCTCCATGAGTATGGATAAGTGTTGTTTCACCTGTGTTAGTGTTGAGGTTCTTAGCCAATCGAGGCATAACTTCCCAACGCTGTATGATGATCTCTGTACATAACGTGAGTCTGGCCTATGGATACTGTACCCTTTGGTTGTACCCCTGAATCTTTCCTGACATCTATTGGTGTCAGTGGGCCAAACCAACCATCCCTTCCAATTAGGATCTGTCCTATTGTGCTGTTGAACGTCATCCAAAGTAACCCCTTCTTTAGATGTGAATGTACTTAGCTAATCCAAGGAAGAAAGTCTGTTGCACAGTGTTGTAGGATCCAAATTTCAGAATATGATTAGCACAGTGTAACTAAAACTAACTTATTTGACTCAGCCCCGTAAGAAGGCCCTTTTTGCATCCATTAGTAAGTACGGCGGAAAGGGCAGAAAACAGAACCGCGGCCATCTTGGCCCTCAGCTCTCTCTCGTCTAAAGGAGCTACAATCACGTGGTATCCTGAACCCGTATTTCCCTTGTTCAGCAGACACTAGTTTTAGAAGTCAGGCTGAATTGTATTTACGACCGAGAAGCAAGGTCACATCTGCCAAAAGGGAGTACCAAGCAAATTCCTTCGGAACCTGGGATGAGAAGGGAGTCACCCGGTCGACCTTCTATTCTTAAAGATAGTAGCCTTTTTTGTATCATCGAAACTAGATATAGGATGAGCTCATTAGGAGCGCCTGGACTGGCTGGTACTTTTCCACTTATAAGGCTTTGTATGTTGCACTGTAATGTATAAAAGTATGAGTTTGTCAAGAAGCCAGCAGTCTTCCTCGGCACACCTCTTGGGTGAGGACCGATGAGACTCCTCTATGTAGAGTTTCCTGTTTGGCCAATAAAAGCTTGAACCTTCTACGTTGCCAACTGCTCGTTATTTGACTTACATTGCGGGCCACTGGTAAGTGTGGCCCTTGAGACTGAAAATTGGATACAACAGTTGGCAACCACGAAGGGACCCGGTGATAGGGTCCGGCCTCCCCCGTAATCGGGTGGTAGGTCCGAGGGCGTTTCGGTCGGGTGGGCGGAGAACGACCTCGAGGGTTCCGCTCCGCGCTTGAGCGGGAAGCCCTCTGCTGCTAGTCACCCTTCACCGGGGTCCTACGGGCTCAACTCAGGAAACGGACCGGGTTGGTTGAGAGGAGTTGGCAGCGAAGAACGGACATTCGTACCAGGGTGCACCCGGTGAGTAGAATTTTGATTTGAAAGCACTGGCTACAAGCAGTGCCCGTTTTGGTTTTGAAACACGCGAGGTGGAGCGTGTAATGGTATTTGAAGCACAGGCTCTAGGGCGGTGCATTGATTTTGAAGTAGGCACTGAGAAGCGGTGCCACTGTTGGTTTGAAGCCCGATTGGTATGGCTGGGCATTGATTTGAAAGTACATGTACATATGGTATGATTTGATGGGCCCTTTTTTCTGACTCGATGAACCGCGCGGAATATAGCCCGATTGCACCTTGGAGACTCACGACCCAAGCTGGGTAGCCGCGAGACATATCCTCGGTGAGGCACAGACCTCCCCGGGACAGGCCTCAGTGGTGAACCAGAAAGGCAGTGAGAGGATCCATGGAGTAGTCGGGGATGTCTATTGTTGGAAATGCTACCGATTAGTGTGGGACTGGCTCACTGACTAGGTGGAAAGTGTTGTAACCTCTTGGTTGAGGTTTAGGTCATTTGTGTTTGTATTGAACTAATCACCATGCCTTGTTTTAGTAAGTTGAATTGTTTCAGCTGTTGCTGTCGGGCGGGTGACTCTCGGCTAGCTGAGAGTCAGCCTGCCCCGCCGGAAGGCAGTCCCAGCCACTATATGTATGTGAAGCATGGAATTACCCCTTTATTGTTTTGTACTCTGTGGCATAAATATACTAAAAGTAACGAAGAATTGCAATGGCCAAAGACTGGCTCGTTTGACGAGAAAAATATTGCTTTCTTGCAGGAACAACTGTTCACCAGACGCAGCCGCCAGGCTATGTTTGATGCCCTGGGTTCGTGGCTGAAAGAATCCAAGCAGCGCCGGATAAGGGAGGAGAAGCGATCTAGGGCTAAGGCAGGACAGAATGTGACTCAGAAGGCCATAGCTTATGACAGGTCTCGAGCAGAAAAAGGAATAGACTGTATGAACCGTGAATTTCGATTGAAGGTAGATAAGAGCTATGTGACTCGGCCCAATGCTGAAGATGAGATAGAGGACTTATTGGATATACGGCCACCACCTCCTTATGTGCCGCAACGGCTGTATCCGGAGGTGGCTGGAGTCTCGGCCCCAACCACGGCCGCACCCTTTGGAACCTCGGGAGCCTCAGCCCCTCCGGCTCCCCCCAGTCCCCCTCCTTCGACAGAGCTCTCCCGACTGTCTACATCTGTGTCGGAGGTGATTACTATGTTACCAGCCATGTTTACTGCTGCAGCAGCTGGGACAACACAGCTGCCACCCGGGTCAATGACTTCCCCTTCTGCCTTGCCCTCCTCCTCCGCGAGTACTACGCCAGTAGCAGCTGTCACCACTCCGACACGTCCGGTTCCTTTGGCTGAGGGTAAAAGGTTGTTTACTCGTTCGGCCTTTGGAACCGAAGAAAAGGACGCTATTGCTGTGCAGGCATCCCAATGGATGCGGCAACCAATTTATTTATTATCAGATATTTGGAGCACCATGAGGGATTACGAGCCGGTAATGCAGCAGCATGCATTAGAACATATGGCAAACCGCCTTATATCATTATGGGAGCAAGCACACACGGAGGGAAGGGCCCCGGCCATATTATACGATATTGTCACACAAGCCCATAAATCCCGCCTTACCCCCGAAGAAGTGTATGGGAATGTGAAGACCCTGGTGGCGTATAGAACCCGCCTGCAGTCCACTAATCCTATGGGGCTATCCCAGTACCCTATGCGGGAAGTACATCCCATCTACCATCCCGAGATCACGGAAGCGGTAGACGCCCATGGGGTAGTTACCCGTCCCAGAGTGGAGGCGCGCTTCCAGGAACAATGGGTGTACACTCCCTGGAAACGTAGTGAGGTGTTGTCACTAAAAAGTCAGTTACCAGATCCCAGGAAGAATCCCACCGCGTATTACAAAGAGCTTACTGAGGCGGCTTCCTCCGCAGTAATGACGTTGGCAGACATCGAGCTATTCTTCGCTCTACTAGTACCGGTGGACATCTGGCGCCAGGTGCATGATCAAGACCATGCAACCGAATTTGGGGGGACCTGGGAACAGCTACGGGGATGGGATAGAGATCGTAAACCAGGGAATAAGCCCCGGGCGGAAATATTGGCCCTTCCTGATAGGATAATAAATTATATGCATTCACTGATCCCTCCCCGAAAAGTGGACTGGGATAAGTTGACGGCCTGCAAGCAAAAGAAGGATGAGAGTGTATCTGATTTCTTTACGAGATTTGAGGGAGTTTTCATTGACTTCAGTGGACAGGACCTAGCCACTGAAGGGGGGGTACGGTTGTTCGTGAATCGATTTGTGACCAATCTGCTGCCAGAGGTGTCGGCTCGATTACAGGCTGCCGAAAGCACCTGGACAACCACCACCCCGTCGACAATATTGAGTATGGCTCAATATTATGAACATCGGGAGAATGAAAGCAAGGACAGGACAGAAAAGAAGTCGAAGGACTTGAAGACTCGAGTATTGTTACAGCAAGTAGAGAGAGGACGGGGAAGGGGGAGAGGGTCACAGAATTTTGCTTCGAGAGGGGCGGGTCCGACGCAGACGATGGGACGGACAGATTTGGGCATAAATCAATGTGCTTTCTGTAAACAGGAGGGGCATTGGCGAGCCCAGTGTCCGTTACTATATGAACAGAACAGTGCTCCGAGAGGACGGGGAAGGGGACGTTTCTCCGGACAGCGAGGGGGATCCACGAGATCAGAGCATTCGGCGACAGGTGAGATAGGTCAGAACTGTTTTGATCACGGTCAGGGAAAGCAGTATTATAATGACGATTACGTGGCAGGCGAAGGATCAGGTTATTCTCAAGCATAGGACAGCCAAAGACAGAGTCAGGGGCAGGTGTTGATTCCAATTGATCAAGCTGGACCTTATGTTCATGCCCGATTACTGAATGCATCGGGTAAGTTTCTAGTTGACACTGGGGCCATGAACAGTTCTGTTTCACGTGCCCTAGTCCCGGGGGCTGCTCTGTCTGGCCAGAATAATGTGTCTGTGGGGTTTTCTGGAACTCCGGTGGTAAGCCCCATCTCAGAACCGCTCCCCCTTACCCTGGGGCCGGTATCAATAGACTCACCTTTTCTTTTAACCTCCCAGTGTGGAGAGATCCTTTTAGGCATGGACCTATTGAAAAGATTACATTCTCACATCTATTGTTCCCCAGAGGGGGTCTACCTGACCATAAAAGACCCTTCTCCCCTCTCTGCACAATGCTTATCTAAAACAGAACCACTACCACCAGAACTGGCGAACATTCCGGAAACCCTCTGGGCGACCGGAGACACTGATGTGGGCCATTTACGAATAACCCCAGTATCGATTATCTTAAAACAGGACGCTCAGTTGCCGAAGATTCCCCAGTATAAAATTGCCCCTGCTGGGGAACGGGCTCTAATGGCTATCATTTACGATTTGATAAAAACCGGAGTAGTGGAAGAAACGACCTCTAATACATGTAATAGCCCTATTCTTCCGATTCTTAAACGAGCCCCGACACAACCGACGCCTGATTATGCTGATACCTATCGATTTGTGATTGACCTCCGAGAAATCAATAAGATCGTGGTACCCCAGTACCCTGTGGTACCTGATATTAACTCCGTCCTGACAATGATTCCTCCAACGGCGAAATTTTTCTCAGTTATTGATTTAAAAAACGCTTTCTTTAGTATCCCTATACATCCAGACAGCCGCTATCTTTTCGGCTTCACATTGGGGGGCCGTAGCTTCAGATTCTGTCGCGCCCCCCAGGGGTTTACAGAAAGCCCCAGTATCTATAGTCAGGCACTGAAAATAATACTGGACACCTTGAGCTTGCCGCCAGGTAATGTATTACTCCAGTATGTTGATGATCTCCTGGTGGCCTCTGATACTGAGGAAGGCTGCCGGACGGCAACAGTGGAATTACTACAGCATTTGGCAAAACATGGTAATAAGGTATCACTGTCAAAATTCCAATATTGTCGACCGGAGGTGACCTATCTCGGTCATCTCCTGTCGAAGGAGGGAAGGCGATTGACCTCGGAACGTATTGCATCCATTACTAACATGTCTGTTCCTCGCACGCAACGTGATGTCCGCGCTTTGCTTGGCATAACCTCTTACTGTCGCCAGTGGATTCCTAACTACTCTCTCATCACTAAACCTTTCTTGTATTTGATCACCAAAGACGTGCATGAACCCCTACCTTGGACTGATGAGTGTCAAATGGCTTTCCTTTCTCTAAAAGCTGCTTTATGTTCTGCTCCTGTGCTTGGCACCCCAGACTACCGGAAGCCTTTTGTGCTCTATGTGCATGAGGTGGACGGTTGTTCGCTCTCAATGTTAACACAGGACTTTGGAGGTAAGCAAAGACCCTGTGCATATTTCTCAGCGGTTTTGGACAACGTCGCCAGAGCACTTCCCAGCTGCCTGAGAGCCACGGCCGCAGTAGCGATGGCGATCAGGCAATCGGAAGGGCTAGTCCTAAATACGGATCTCACAGTAATGGTACCACATGCTGTGGACGTATTGTTAAACAGAACTCAGACGCAGCACTTAACTAGTGCGCGTCTTACGGGGTACGAATTGACCCTGTTTGCACCTCACATAACCATTAAAAGATGTATGACTCTGAATCCTGCCACGTTGCTACCCCTTCCCCCGGGAAAAAGTGGCCAGGATGTACATGATTGCATATTCCGGACTGAAGAAGAGACAAAGGGCCGGATAGATCTAACAGACACCCCCTTATCAGAACCCCAAGCAGAATTGTATGTTGATGGCTCATGTTTTAAATTGCCCAACGGTAATACGGTTGCGGCCTATGCAATTACCACCTTGCGGACCGTGGTAGAGGCGGCCAAAGTACCATATCTTTCCGCCCAAGCGGCTGAATTAATCGCACTACTTAGAGCGTGTGAGTTGGGAAAGGGACTGAGGTTGAACGTCTACACCGATAGCCAGTACGCTTTCGGTGTAGCCCATAGTTTTGGGAGGTTGTGGGCAGAACGAGGGTTTCTTACGTCTCATGGTGAAAAGATAAAGAATGGACAATTGGTTGAACGGCTGCTGGCCGCATTACCTTTGCCAAAAGCCCTCGCCATTGTAAAATGTAGTGCCCATAAGGCTGTAACCAATGATGTTGGGAGGGGTAACGCTTTTGCAGACAAGATTGCTAAGGAAACTGCCCAGTCAGATACCCCCTCCATGTTTGTAGTTAGTCAGTGCAGAAGGATGGTAGAAGCAGACAGTTTTCGAAACACTGTAGATAGTGTGAGAGAGTTGCAAAAAGAAGCCACCTCAGAGGAACTACAGTATTGGCAGGAGCAGGTGGGGTGGTTAGACGAGAATGGGTGTTGGACGGATTTATCGGAAAAATGCAGATGGCTGTTACCGAATGCATTCATGAATGCGGTGGTGGCCATGGCACATGGTCCCGCTCACGTCGGGGTCCGAGGCATGTGTGCAATGTTGGACCCTGTATGGTACAACATTAATATCCAGAAAACGGCTAGAAATCTGGTCCAGCATTGTATGATTTGCCTCCAGCATAACCCGGGGGGTAGTACCCCTGTGTTGTCAGGAAGTTTTGCCCCGCCTACCTTGCCTTTCGAGGTACTCCAAATGGATGATATACAACTGGAACGGGTTAACAACCTTAAATATGTTCTGGTGGTAATCTGTACCTTCAGTAAATGGGTGGAAGCATACCCCACTAGAGAAAACACAGCTATAGCAACTGCCAGAGCCCTAATAAAGGAGTTCTTTCCCCGATACGGGTTACCACGAGTAATCTGGAGTGATAATGGGACACACTTTAATGCCAACTTAGTTCAGCATGTATGTAAAGGTTTGGCAATACGACAGAAGTTCCACGCCACACGGCACCCACAATCAGCAGGCCTAGTTGAGAAATATAATGGGATCCTGAAGCTAAAATTAGCTAAACTACAGGACACGACTGGCCTGAAATGGCCCCATCTTCTGCCATTGGCCCTATTGTCTGTAAGAACCACCCCTCATTCTCGGAGTGGGATTTCCCCTTACGAGGTGGTTTTTGGGAGACCAGCTAATGTATGGGGGGTGCCCCGGCCCAAGTCATTTAGGGATATTGAGTATCCTATGTTGGCCGACTACCTTTATGCGTTAACTAAAGATCTCCGTTCTATCCACCAACAGATTTCAGCAGTACTGCAGCCTCTGCCGGAGGGCCCCGGACACAGCATCGAACCACGTCAGTGGGTCCTAATTCGGAACTACCAGCGAAAGTCGAGCTTGGAACCCCGCTGGACCCGGCCACATCAAGTGCTTCTGGCCACGAGGACGGCGGTAAAGGTCGAATGGAGGCAGCATTGGATTCATGTTTCCCATCTGAAGCGTGTCCCGCTTCCCTTGCCCGAGGATTGCCAGGACCAAGAGGAGAACGAACAGCACAGAGGTGAGCACGACGCCGAAGAGCCGCCCTCCCCCGAAGCCCACGGAGAAACGGAAGGGCAGGGAGAGAGGGCTACGAGTTTGGGGTCAGCTGTGGCAAATAAGGCCCTGCCTGGGGACCAAACGCGTGACCAGGAGGGCCACACACCTTCTTCCTTCTCTGATCCCACTGTGCCCATTTTGTTCATAAATCCTGAAACCCCTGGTCACACCCGATACCACCTGTGGCCCCGCAAACGGAATGAGATCCCCCGGTCCGGCTTACCATAAAAAGTGAAGCCCGAGTTAAGGGACCTAGGGGATTATATGAACACTGGACTGAACTTGTGGAGGGCGTAGAACTATAAGTGATAGCCCTGTTCAGAAAGAAGATAGAGACATTGATAGTAAAAGGGGGCCCAGGTAATCCTCCTCTTCGACCAGAGTTGCGTCAAGTGCAGCTCCCACGCGAGAAGTTTTTTGCACCCTTGATTTTTATCTTTTCTTTTCTCTGATACGTCTACTGTTTTGGAATGCTAAGAGTCTGCCTGTGAGGATCTAACTCGGACACAGGAAAGAAACACCCTCCGGCAGAATGGACTGCGTGTAGTTTTTCTTTTGTTCTCATTGTTTCCCGAGCTTAGAACTGGACTTTTAGTGAGAATGTATCCCTTTGCTCGCTTCGCCCTTGAAGAAGAGCGTCCCATAATCCCCCGCCCTAGATATGCACATTTACCAATGTTTTCCACATGGAGTTTGCGTGCTAAAATTGTGTTTATTTCTATAATAGCCGTGTCATTTCTATTATGTTTAGGATTATTCATTTATCTAGAATTCCGCCACCCAGTCCATACCTTGGTGTTGACTACCCCCACTCCTCAGGAACACCATTTTCAGACTTTAGCCCCTCACAAAGAAAGGCATCGCCAGACTTATGTACATAATGCCTTCATAGAGATGCTGCATCAGACTCACAATTCCACGAATGTCACCGATTGCTGGGTATGTGGCCTCCTCCCTTCAGTAATGCATAAGCATGATTTGTTTATATCCATGCCGTTGTCACATCTAGGGAGCTGTGAAGCTTGGTTTAGATTGTTGTCTATGATATATGAGCATTATACTGTGGATGCGCATAGATTCTCGGAGAAAGATTATGACCTAATTCTGGCCTACATAGAGAGGCATCAGGGATTCACTCCCAATGCAGAGGGCACTGATGGCACTTTAGATCCAACAGCCTGCATGAATGTGTACATGGACCATGAGAATGATACTTGGCTAAGGGATGAGATATTAGATTTTGTATCCTTCAATTTCACCGAGTAGTTCAGATATTTTCAGGAACGCAATGTCTCCGAAGACAAGATTATACCTGTCTCTGTACTAAATACGTCATCCTCCTTTTGTGTCCAGGGTTCCGGCCACTTGTTCGTAGGATTTAGCAGATGTAACTACACTTATCGATTACGGACTTTTAGTAGTCCTCCCATTTTGACTCAGGGGATGGTCGGGCAGGTGTTATCTGTCCTTCCTCTATCCTCCTGTTTATATTGCCCCCTCCGATTACCACAAATCTCATTCAGTGAATAAAAGAAGTCTGTTATCCCTATCCATTGATAATGATGTCACTGATCAAACGGATACCCCGGCCCAACATTTCGTAGACATTATGAAAGGGGTCCTACCTATATGGGGCCCTATCCTCACTAGTAAGGAAATCAGAAGGCTGTCCAGGGTGGTGGAGGGAGTAGTCAATACCACGGCCGGGATATTGACTAATATCACTGTTGAGCTTCAGGCGACCCGGCTTGTGACCCTTCAAAATCGTCTTGTTTTAGACGTCATACTGGCTGACCGCGGAGGAGCATGCCGGGTGATCGGGAGTTCCTGTTGTGTATATATACCTGACTCCGCCCCTTCGGTTCATTTAGCCATTCAGAAACTCCACCGATTGGCATCAGAAATCCATACCGAGACTGGTACTTGGTCTCTGTCAACTTGGTTCTGGGACCTTCTGACCACCTGGGGGTGGAAACTATTCATGTTTCTGTTGGGTATTGTGGGTTTCCTCTTTACCTGCTGCATTTGTATCCAATGCGGCCCTGCCTGTTGTTCCTATTGTGCCACCCAATTTCGCTCTGCACTACCTAAATCCCCACCTACCCAAGCTCATGCCCAGATGACTCAGAAAGAAATTCATGATCTAATGCAGATAGATGAGGGTATCTTTGAGGATTAGTCATACTTATTTTTATTTTATTTTAGCTACACTATGCTAAAAGGGCCGTTCTGTAGGATCCAAATTTCAGAATATGATTAGCACAGTGTAACTAAAACTAACTTATTTGACTCAGCCCCGTAAGAAGGCCCTTTTTGCATCCATTAGTAAGTACGGCGGAAAGGGCAGAAAACAGAACCGCGGCCATCTTGGCCCTCAGCTCTCTCTCGTCTAAAGGAGCTACAATCACGTGGTTCCCTGAACCCGTATTTCCCTTGTTCAGCAGACACTAGTTTTAGAAGACAGGCTGAATTGTATTTACGACCGAGAAGCAAGGTCACATCTGCCAAAAGGGAGTACCAAGCAAATTCCTTCGGAACCTGGGACGAGAAGGGAGTCACCCGGTCGACCTTCTATTCTTAAAGATAGTAGCCTTTTTTGTATCATCGAAACTAGATATAGGATGAGCTCATTAGGAGCGCCTGGACTGGCTGGTACTTTTCCACTTATAAGGCTTTGTATGTTGCACTGTAATGTATAAAAGTATGAGTTTGTCAAGAAGCCAGCAGTCTTCCTCGGCACACCTCTTGGGTGAGGACCGATGAGACTCCTCTATGTAGAGTTTCCTGTTTGGCCAATAAACGCTTGAACCTTCTACGTTGCCAACTGCTCGTTATTTGACTTACATTGCGGGCCACTGGTAAGTGTGGCCCTTAAGACTGAAAATTGGATACAACAGTGTCATTTAGAAATATTATCTGCTGAGGGATGAGGCTTGCTCTAAACAATGTTTCTGTCCCCTGTACTTGCAAGTCCCTAGAACCCCAGACTGATTTAAGTCAATTGTGTCTTTCCATAATGTGAAGCATTTGGGTAATAAAGGAAGCAGAACAAATCTGTTTGGTGTTAGTTAACATATGTTTCTGTGCCGGTGTAGGTGCAACCTTATAATAATGAGGTAGGATCTAAGATATTGAACCCTGAAAAATATGAAAACGTTTGTGCACAGGTTTTTTAACTACTCTTCGGAGGTGTTGGACAATGTTCCCATTGGTGAAATGTGAAAACATTTCTAGGGTTACTAGATTTGTGTAGAAAGTGATGACCAAAATGTTGATAACAATACATTGTGTTAAAGTCCGATGTGTCTTCTAACATTTTGTTGCTAGAAAATGCGCAGATTGTTCTAAATCAGACAACATATTATTTACAGTTTCAGAATCCTAATCATCCGAAAATGTACTGGAGGTAATTACATCATTTAAAGAAATTTTAAATAAATGTGGTGTTTTTAAAAGTTCTGTTGGTCTGAATATATCATAATCAACCTTGTCCCATACTATACCATCTGCTTTTGGAACTGCTGTAATGTTCACTGATGACAAGTCTCTCTGTTCACGATGTGAAGAAACATGTGGTTTCAGTAGTAAGTTCACTTTAATGCTGCAGAGTTTTGGCGCAAGTAAGATCTGTTCGCAAGTAAGCAAAAGACAGTCACTAAGCCTAACCAAAAGAGAAAGAAAAGTATCCCGGTGCTTATTCAAAGTTCTACCCAAGGTGACACCAGGTAAGTTTTTTTTTTTAAAGAAAGATGTAAAAGTCTTTTATTTGTTGTCTACGAGAAAGTGGGGCTGGCTTTGTTTCAGGTTCACTTGGATCCAAAGAAAAGGTATTAAACTGATGAAATAGCCAGATGCAATTCGATCTATTTTTGGTAGCTCTCCATGTTTCGGTGTGCTTGTAGATGGCTCCTGTTGAGGCATGTTAACGTATACATCAGTGTTAGGTCAAAATGAAATTTGTTTTCATTTTGATTTTGTATTCCTTGTTCAAGGGGAACGAGTTCCATGGCACTGTTGCTTAGTCCATCATTCCTTATGGGTGGCTCTTCAAATGTGATGAGCCGTTTGGTTTGAACTTCCTGTATAGTAGCGAGAGGAGGGCTTTGGCTACTCAGGACTCCACGAGGCCTACTATTCAGTATCGACGGCATAGTGTGGTTTGATCAGGTCAATGGAGACAAATCTTTTTTTCCTTTTTTCCGGCAAGAGGCGGCAGAAGTAAAATTCTTGTTCCTTCAATGGCCAGTTGAGGTGCAGGATTTCTGTATGATGGCCCAAATTCGTTTTTTGTCCATTATTTTCTCCCTGACCAAATCCTCAACTTTAGGAATCCAGACCGGTCTCGCCGTGACTGACTTCACTTCCCCAGTGGCAGTCCTCTTTACCTGCACATTACTTTGCAGGGCTCTGACTTTAAGTTCCTGTAAGATAGCCAAACGTTTATTGATGTCAAAAGGTTTTTCATCCACCACTGTGCCTTCACAATCAAGATCAGGTACCCACATTCTTGTCTCAAAAAGGACTTCATAAGGAGTGACACACCGCCTAGAGAACTTCTTAGCATATTATTTAATGCTCGCTGGACCCTATATAAATTGTTGACCCAACTACCGCCTGTGCCTAATACTGTAGCGGTTAATGATTGCTTTAAGTCCCTTTTTTTCCTCTCCACAACCAAATTTCTCTCGGGATGGTACTAATGGAAGTACTGCAATGCTACACCCAAACCTCCCATGGCATCCTGGTAAACCCTAGAGCTAAACGCGGGGCCATGGTCAGAATGTAATGTGCCAAGTGTGTATGTCCCTATAAAGACTTGCAAATCTTTGATAACAGTTCCAGCGTCAGCTGAGCGTTTAGGCCTTACCCATAGAAATCTGGAGCATGAATCCACTGCAACCATGATATACCTGTATGCCCCATCAGATTGTAAGAGGCCGCAGTGGTCCAAAGAGATGTACACCAGTGGTCTATCCGATATTAGCAATGCTGTCTGCATTGGACGTGTTATGGTGGAGCCTTTCATCTGTTGACAGATGTCACATTTTAAGACATAGTCTTTAGTTTGCTTAGTTAACTTAGACCACCAGTAGCGCTGTTTCAATAAAGAGACAGTTGCCGTAACTCCTACGTGTACAGACCCTATACCCTCGTATGCTGCTAATATTAGGCCTAATCTGCGATCCATGTTTGGTATTAATCTATCCCCCACTGAGCAAATTGAATGTTGTTTGCATCTAACTTGTAGGAGTACTTAAGTGGAAAACCTTTCGGAAATACTTTGTTGTCCTTGTGAAAAGCAATGAGGGCTACCATTATCTGTCCGTCTATCCTCATTTTTTAAAGAGTGATCGCAGCTACGGATGCAGTTCACACTGCCCCCTTTGCGGCTTCATCAGCCAATGAAATCCCTTTAACGTGAACGCCATCACGTTGATGACTCAGCGTGTGTATCACGTGAGCTCTCTGTAGTTTTTTTTCAAATCGGCTACCTGTTTCCATAACAGTTTGTGCTTTATTGTGCCATCTTTTGAGTCCTTAAACCCATTTTGTTTTCAATAATGTAGATATTCATTGTATGACTGGACACCGTAAAAGGAATCCCACACTATTAGTGTGGGGAATTCGGGATCCGTATTTATCAGTGCCAGTAAAAAAGCTTTTAGTTCTGCTAACTGAGCTGTGCAGTCTCCTAGAGACTGGTCTTTGTACTGCTCGGATGGAACTTACCATCCTGCATATGACCTTTCACAATTGTGCATGCTGCTCTGTATTCTTCCTATGGCTGATTGTGCATCTCCGTCATTGTAAATTATGTATTCATACTGATCCAGCGGCATCATTACATTTGGTAGAAGATATTCTTGTTCATATTGCAAAAATGCTTGGGGCCGTATCTGTATTCTACATCTGATGCAGTGAAAGAATTAGCCCATTGTATCCATCTTGGATGTAAAGCTTTAGCGTTTGGAACGTTTGCCTTTGTAGCAGCTGCCAGGGCTGGTACTGGGGTCACGACTATTATTCGTTTTTCCTGAGCCAGTGCTCTTTCTCTTACTGCAGCAGTCTGCACAGCTGTCAGAATGTTTTCTGTGGATGTGAAACACATCTCAGCATTTGTGTACAAATGTGATTTGTAAGCAATGGGTACTGTTTCGCCTTCATTATATGTGAAGAATGTGTACCCAGATTGACCCGCAACTATACGGATCACTAGGTTGCGGACATTTACTCGTGTCTGTCACTGGGGGTGAGTGCATGCAATGTTCAACACTCTGTCCATCATCACCTTTGGTTTTACTTTGTTCGCCCTAAGATGGCAGGGTATGCCCAGACGTGGGTCCCTTGCTCACTTTGCCATTGGATTCAAGCTAGCCTGGCTGATGACGGCTGATTAGCCAGAAACCGGTCCCAGGATGCTTGGTTCCGGTCCAGGGAAGACATGGCTTGGCAGTTTGGACTGGACTGTTCCCATGAGGCACAGGGTCAGACTGATTTGAGTATGGCCATGTCTGAACTGGGGTGGCAGAGTGAGCTAAAGAATGATGATGGATTAAACCCAGATCAGTTGACTGGGGGTGAGTTTGCAATGTTCAACACTCCTTCCATCATCCCCTTTGGTTTTGCTTTGTTCGCCCTAAGATGGCAGGGTATGCCCAGACGTGGGTCCCTTGCTCACTTTGCCATTGGATTCAAGCTAGCCTGGCTGATGACGGCTGATTAGCCAGAAACCGGTCCCAGGATGCTTGGTTCCGGTCCAGGGAAGACATGGCTTGGCAGTTTGGACTGGACTGTTCCCATGAGGCACAGGGTCAGACTGATTTGAGTATGGCCATGTCTGAACTGGGGTGGCAGAGTGAGCTAAAGAATGATGATGGATTAAACCCAGATCAGTTGACTGGGGGTGAGTTTGCAATGTTCAACACTCCTTCCATCATCCCCTTTGGTTTTGCTTTGTTCGCCCTAAGATGGCAGGGTATGCCCAGACGTGGGTCCCTTGCTCACTTTGCCATTGGATTCAAGCTAGCCTGGCTGATGACGGCTGATTAGCCAGAAACCGGTCCCAGGAAGCTTGTTTCCGGTCCAGGGAAGACATGGCTTGGCAGTTTGGGCTGGACTGTTTCCATGAGGCACAGGGTCAGACTGATTTGCATCTGGCCATGTCTGAACTGGGGTGGCGGAGTGAGCTAAAGAATGATGATGAATTAAACCCAGATCAGTTGACTGGGGGTGAGTGCTTGCAATGTTCAACACTCCGTCCATCATCCCCTTTGGTTTTGCTTTCCCTTACTGCAGCAGTCTGCACAGCTGTCAGAATGTTTTCTGTGGATGTGAAACACATCTCAGCATTTGTGTACAAATGTGATTTGTAAGCAATGGGTATTGTTTTGCCTTCATTATATGTGAGGAATGTGTACCCAGATTGACCCGCAACTATACAGATCACTAGGTTGCAGACATTTACTCATGTCTGTAAGTGTTTTGACACTATCCTGCAAGCCTGGAGGGAATGTAGTATATCTGTGTGTTCCTGTGTCCCTTGCCTAACTGAAAAATCTGGTCTTATAAGGTCGTAGAAAGGTCAAACCCTTTCTGCATAATCCAAAATGTATGTTCTGCCAAAAGTTTGGGGTCCCAGCACTGATTGTAAATTTTTCAATGTTTTGGAGGTTGCAGCAGTGCACATTTTTCCCAAAAATTGGCTGCCTTGCTTTTCCCTTCATTTGAAAGCTTGTATCCCAAAAATAGGACACTGAGGTAGGCTATTTTTACTTTTTTAAGTTAAATGTGTAACCCTCTGAGGTGAATGCCAAAATCATGGTGTTCACCGTTGTCAAGTCTTCTCCAGGTCATCATCCCTCAGATAAATATCATCTACATAGGACAATACCTCCTCATCCAAATTTTAAAGTTATTCGGTTACTCTACCGGAAAATAGCCCTGGGCTGTTTTATACCCCTGGGATAGGCGATAAAATTGTCTCTGAGACCCTAGCGCTGAGAATGCTGTCAAGTATTTGCTCTCAAGCACTATATTCTGGCAGAAGAATCCATTTGAGAGCCGTTTTGTATTTTTTGCGCTTAATGTTATTCATTAATGTGGCACTATGTGCGTTTTATACTGCATACGTTTTAGTGCAGGAATTAAGATATCTATAAACTAAAACTAGAAGATATGAATTGTCAAGTTTCATGATGGGGAAACAAAGGATTATTTGTTGAGGAGGTGCAAGTTTCAATCACCCCCTGGTATTCAAGTTGATCTAAGATCTCCCTGACCTGTTTTTTTAGCTTCTAGCTTAATTGGATATTGTCTCTGAGGAGTTGGAGTAAAATTTAATGGTTTAACGTGGTGGGTTGAGTCTCATCCCATCGAACATGGTTTCGATATAATGCTGGAGCAAGGGCCACTGCCCACTTCTGTGCGAATGTATGTTTTTTTAATGTTGGCCAAAGGAGGACGTAGAAGGCTGGCATAATTAGTTTTTCCATTTGGGCAATCCATAACAAAAGCAGGGGGCCAATCTTTTTCAGCTAGCAATATGTCATAGCCAAAGGTTGTTTTCCCAAAACAGACCTTTAATCTGTCTTGGTTTGGTCCCCTCCATCCGGAGTGTTATTTCATGTAACTTATGTTGGACATTTACCCTAGTATCAGGTGTTTCCACAGTGATCTATTCACTCAACTCCGCTGTCACCAGAAATTACATCCGGTTCTGGCGAGCTATTGTTACTTCTGCTGCGCTGTGTAGCATCGTCAGAGCCCAGTCTCCGTTAAGTATTTGAGTCCTCAGAATTCTGGGCATGTCTAACTTTGAGACCTGCTACTTTCTTCTTTTTGAATTGAGGTTTAGGTTTTTGTTTTACTTCTTTATTAGGTGCATAGTCCTCAGTGAAGAACCAGAACCTTTTGGGCCTGGCGGCGCAGGGTACGCCTTAGTCTCCTGGGTTCCTCCTGCTCAGCTACACAGAGACACGGGACACTCTGTTAGGCGTTAGAAGAACAGATTTATTAGCTGCAGGTAGTACAGTTGTCCCAGAAGTACACAAGGTATGTTCTCAGGAGACTGCCACTTCACTCTGTGGCGCACAATCTTATATATCATATAGGTACTATATACATTAACCAAGTACTCCCAGCAAATACAAGAAGGAGCCAATAAGGAAAGTTGAAAAACAGGACAGGACCAATGGGAGAGATTTGAAAACAAAAGTGTTAGATGACTCGAAGAAACCTCTCCTCCAACTGTGTTTGTCACCCCTCCCTCAAACTAATTTATTAACGGATTTGTAACAAACTTGCAGGTGGCGAGATATGTTTGTGTGTGTTGGAGGACAGTTGTGAAACGAGAGAATGCTAGCAGAGGACAGTGAAGGCCAGACAATAAGATAAAGTCAGGAAAGAATAGTGTGAACCAACAGATAGTTGAGACGGGGATTAGAAAAACCAGACAGGGATTAGTGTACTCGGCTAAACCTAACACCAGCTTCGCAAATAGAGGCAGAAAGACCATTTTAACACGAAGCTGCAGAAAAAGCAGAATAGAGTTTGCTCGCCATGCTGCCTGAGTGATGGCAACACAAAATGGCGGCGGAGCACAAGATGGCGGGTCGATTCGATCACGATCGAAAATCGAAGTTCCTCAGACCCTCCTTTTGCCAGAACTCAGGCAAGGTAGACTCATGTTAATCTGAGTCGATGTCGATAGCGATGAGGTCATCGAGCTGTTGTTGTAACATCATTCTTATGTTTTCTGTTCTTGGCGATTTGGGCTTAGGGATGCACATAGTAGCACATAGGTCACAGATGGCGAGACCACAGTGCATACAGAGGCAACAGGAGAAAATTATGGTCAAAATTATTCCGAGAAATGTCAATGCTTTCCAACCCCATTTGGACAGTAATCCCCAAAACCACTCTGAAAAGGACCAATCTCCTTCGTCCTGGTGAATCGACTCAGAGATTATATGCAACTTGGAGATAGGTTGGTATACTGTCGGAGCGTCATTAGGTATGAAAATACAGCAACTTGACCCGATCAATTTGCACACTCCACCACGATCTGCGAGAACAAAGTCTAAGGCAACCCGATTTTGTAAAGTCATAAGACGGTCCGCCTGTAGTTCTGCCGTGATATTACTTAAGGCTCCTACAGTGATGTCTATTGTGGTCTCTACGACACGGACCAGTTGCCTTATATTTCTGCTGTTGGCCATTGGACCCCAAAAAGGAATAAATCCTTTGAGGAAATCTCCTCCCTCTTGTCCTGCTGTGTCTTTCGAACCAATAATCCCTCTGCCATATCTGTTTCGATGATAGTTTGCAGAAGCGGTGTATGTAGGGGGAAGAAGGAAAGCTATATAACAGGTGCCAGAAAAACCTGTGGGTAACCATGTGTAAGCTCTATTATAGCAAATTAAATAGGTACCTTGAGAAGGCACTAGAGGAGGCGAGTTCTGAGAGGAATAAACGTATGTGTGGGAACAGTTATTTCTTTGTATGGTGTCAGAAGAGCGATCATTAATTTGCAGACAGAAATTTCCCTGATGAGGAATCGTCCAAATGGGCGGAGATTTTCTTTGTTTGATTTTATCACCAAGACTAGAGACATAATGGGTGACGTTCCAGTTTGTATACGCTTTTCTTTCATCAATGGAAATCTTACTACATTTCATGATTTTAGCCATAGCTACCATTCCCTTAATTAATGAGCCATGACTAAAATCTGAACCACCAATATATGAACTAATGGAGCGTTTGAACTTACTTTGGTAGGCATTGGAGAAAATGACAAAATAAGCCCAAGCGGAACCCTCATAAGAGAACGGGAGAACCAAATATGGCATTCCTTTCTCTGTGGTATGTGGCATAAGTCCACACACCCACCAGTCAGTCGTATTGACCACTAACTGGTGTTGATGCAACAACTGGACAAATGAATTATTGTAATATTCAGTTCTTCTAATGAGTTCATGTTGAGGAAGGGTATGAAAGAGATGTGGAGAGACAGTAGAAGAAGACGAAGAGGAAGAAGGAGAGACAACTTTTTGCTGCAGAGCATAAGCAATCCAACCCATAAAAGCCAAAACAATACACAATAATATAATAACACATAAGGTTATATTAAAACGACTGTACATTGATTTACAGGATTCTTTCTTCATTTCATCTTTTCTCTCTCTTTTGTTTGGTGTAGTTTCCATCTTTCTAATGGATGCTCACGGCAATTTTCCTCGATCACTCAATTATGATTGTCTGCCGTCCTATGACACTGCACGTCCTGCAGGCCTATTGCCACTATTCAGGTCACAATTAAGACTCCTACCGTGACCCTGCAACCGGGACAGAATACTACACAAGAGAGAAATCTTAAGTGTTCTTTTGTCTAGGTCTCAGGTTGTATCGTTCCTTTCCGGGAATGTTCTGATTTTGAAACAATGTTCGTGGATTGGTTGTATCTGATCGACGATGCGATGGTATTGCTTCCTGTAAAATATCGTCGTCCTCACTATATTGTCTGCACATTTTGGAATTTGTTCTTTTCGCCACACTGGAGCTATAAGTTTGCATATACCCTTTGCACTTAAGTGGGCTGGACCATGTGCCATAGTGACCACTGGAAGCACATAGGCATCTGGTAACAGCCAACGTTGGTGTTCAGATAATTCCACCCAACAACCCATCTTGTCTAACATTCCTGTACTTTCTCTCCACTTGCTCAACTTTCTCTGAAGCCTCGTTCTGAATCGCTCGTACACTTTCCACTGTATCCTCATACATTCCTCTCTCTCTAACCCAATTTGCAGGACCCGCCACATACATTCGACTTGTTGCATCTCTCGCTGTCCTTTTCTCTACCTCGTCTGCGAATGCATTTCCTCGACCAACGTCATCCGTAATCTTTTTATGTGCACTACATTTCACAATCGCTATTTGGGTAGGTAAGGCAAGTGATTCAAGGAGATCAGTCACTAACTGACCATGTTGTATTTTTGTGCCATGTGAAGTGAGAAATCCCCTTTCCTTCCAAAGACGCCCAAAGTTGAACGCTACACCAAAAGCATACTGACTGTCAGTGTACACGTTCACTCTCTTCCCTTTCGACAACACACATGCTCTTGTTAAAGCTATCAATTCTGCTGCTTGGGCTGAATTATGCCTAATACGTGCTGTTTCCACAACTGTATGCAAGGTAGTTACAGCATAGGCTGAAACTGTATCCCCATTAGGCATTTTAAAATAAGAACCATCTACCCATAGAGTTCCATCTGGATTCTCTAGCGGTGTGTCTTTCAAATCAATTCTTCCTTTAGTCTCTTCCTCAGTACGAAAGAAACAATCATGTTGCTCCTCAACACTTTTCTCATCTGGAAGGGGCAACAGAGTGGCTGGATTTAGGGTATTACATCGTTTGATGTGTACGTGACTAGCCAACAGTGTCAGCTCGTATCCAGTTAGACGAGCGCTCGTAAGATGCTGTGTTTTCGTTCTATTTAGTAAGGTATCCACTGCATGTGGTACCATGACAATGAGAGTGTTATCCAACACTACTCCAGCAGACTGTCGAATAGAAATTGCTGCTGTCGCTTTGAGGCAACTGGGCAATGCTTTAGCTACTGGGTCTAACGTAGCTGAGAAATAGGCACATGGCCGCTGTTTGTCTCCAAATCGCTGTGTTAAAACTGACAACGCACAACCTTCCCTTTCGTGAACATAGAGCGTAAAAGGCTTACTGTAATCAGGGGTACCCAATACAGGGGCGGAACATAGAGCAGTACATAAATCGGAAAAACTCTTTTGGCACTCATCAGTCCATGGAAGGGGCTGAGGCGTATCTTTCAAAGTGAGGGCCAACAGAGGTTTGGCTATCAGAGAGAAGTTAGGGATCCATTGCCTACAATAAGAGGTGATACCCAGAAAGGCACGTACCTCCCTTTGTGTGGATGACACAATTATTTGCGTAATTGCCTGAATTCGTGCTGGCGTTAATCGTCGACCCTCCTTTGATAGGAGATGACCCAAGTAGGTAACCTCTCTACGAACGTACTGTAGTTTGGAGGGTGAAACCTTATGATTCAGATCAAACAAATGGCGTAACAATGCAACAGTGGCATTTTTGCAGATCTCTTCTGAATCAGCAGCTATTAACAAGTCATCCATATACTGGATAAGTGCAGCGCCGGACGGCAAATGAAAAGTATCAAGATGACTTTTTAAAGCTTGGCTGTAAATAGAGGGACTTTCACAATAGCCTTGAGGTGCGCGCTTAAACCGGAAGCTTCGGCCTCCAAGAGAGAAGCCAAAAATGTCCCTACTCTCTTCTGCAATAGGAATACTAAAGAAGGCATTCTTTAGATCGATAACAGAAAACCAGGTCGCTGTAGAAGGTATCATTGTCAACAAAGCAGTGATATCTGATACTACGGGAAACTGCGGTACAACAATTTTGTTTACCTCCCGGAGATCAATCACAAAACGATATACAGGTGGTTGAGAAGGATCAGTGCGTTTAAGAACAGGAAGAATAGCACTATTGCATGTGTTACCTCTCGTTTCCTCAACCACACCCTTCTGAATCAAGTCAGGAATGATTTCCAAAAGCGCTTTTTTTACCTTAAGTGGAAATCTTATACTGCGGAATGCGTGGCAATTCAACATTAGGTTTGAGAGTGACAACATAAGGTGGAATCTCAAGACAACCCACATTGTTCGGACCCATGGCCCAAAGTGTTGCTGGAAGAGAAAGCAATTCAGGTGGAAACTGATCTTTGGATAAATACATTGGAGAAGTCAGTTTCTGTCCTAAAGTAAAATATACACCAGAAGGAGAACAATATATCGTAGCATGCATTATTTTCAAAAGATCTAAGCCCAACAGATTCTCACCGCAACCATTCGTCAAGAGAAGTGGAGCTTCCAAGTCATAAGGGCCAATTGTAATAGGCAAAGGGCAAGAAACTGGGTTACGAACAGGGGCGCCAGAGAATCCTACAGAAACATTCATTAAGCCAGACAAAGGTGCCCCAGGGAGTTTGGAATGAATGATAGAACTTCTCATCGCCCCAGTATCTAGAAGAAATGGCTCTGAAACACCCATTGTAGTGACGTTAACATAAGGTCCATTCTGATCTACTGGAATCGACATAACTCCCTTACTTTGTCCATGGCTGTCCTAGTTAGCATGAAGATTTTCATTTCCATTTTCAATATAATGATCTTCATTATAATATTGCGTAGACCTAACATTTTGCTGATCAAAATAGTTCACGGAATTGGGAGAAGGAAGGGCACGCTGTTCTTGAGTCAACACTCTTCGACCTCTACCTCTATTTGCTGACTGATGGCCAGCACGACCTCGTGGAGCAGATAACGCTCCATTGCGCTGTAATAAAACCGGATAACTATTCTTAAAATGACCTTCCTCTCTACAATAGGCACATTGATTAGGTCCTAACAAAGGTCGCGGAATATATGATTCAGGTTTTTGATACAACCTCTGAAACTGCGGAGGTTGTTGAAACTGAGGCTGAACATAACGAGGAGGATAAGCTTGTTGCAAGAGAACCTTCGTTTTTAATTCTTTCATCTTTTTCTCTTGCTTTTCCTTCTCTTCTTTGTCTCTATTCTCATAATATTGTGCAGTAGCCAATATCTGGGCAGAAGAAGAAACAGCCCATGAACTTTCAGAATCTTTTAATTTGTGTGAAAGCTCGGGAAGCAAATTAAATACGAATTTGTCCACAAATAATCGCTGTCCACCCTCTGTAGCCATATCCTGACCACTGTGATCGATAAATGTCTCCTCAAAACGAGTAAAGAAATCATAGACACTCTCGTCTTTCTTCTGTTTGCATGCTGCTAATTTATCCCAGTGAACTCTCAATGCAGGTATCATAGTTTTCATTAATGTAATAATCCTACCAGGGAGTTCCGAAATCAAAGCTTCAGGCTTTGCACCACCCACTTGGTCTCTATCTGTGGTAGTTATAACATCCCAAGTAGCACCTAATTCTTGTGCATGATCCTCCTTACGAATCTTAGCCCATATTGTCTGTGGGACCACATTTCCCATCAACATGTCGATATCAGCTAAATTCATTATGCAGGCATCTACTGTCTGCGATAATTCTTTGTAATAACCTGCAGGGTTCTTACGGGGATCTGGTAAAGTCTGCTTAAGGGCCAAGACTTCAGATCGTTTCCATGGAACATGTACCCATATACGTTGAAAATGAGCAGGAACAGCTGCATTAGCACCTACTGCTGCAACCGCTTCCTTCCATACTGGAGGAACCTCTCCCATGGGATAGCTTTTCTGTGTTCGTCTAACCGATGGATCAGAATCAAGAAAAGCCTGAGAGAACAACAAAGATCTATAAGAAATAAGTGTCCTTACAGCTCTCTCAACCTTGGAACCCACAACAAGTCCTTTCTCAAAATCAGTCTGGACATCTAACAAATCTTGTGGGATCGGACTCGAATCCACATCTTCCCATTCTTTAATGAGAGTATCGCACATTACATTAAAAACATATCTCTGCGTAGGCGCATTCCATTGTGAGAAAGTAGGCATAATATCGGACACACTGTATTGAGGACCCTTCTTGATCCATTTACGTGCGAGAGAGTCTAGCCTTTCTTGTTCTTCAAAATCTGGGAACTGACTACGAGACTGTCTTCGAACAAAAGCCGGAGACACACTTAAAGCTCCAAAGAAAAGAGATCGAATACCAGTGACAGTGTCTGTGAGACGTTTACGCACAGACGGAGAATTAGACATAAGAATTGGAGACAAAGTATTAGGAGAACTGACAGGAGGAGAAACGATAATTGCAGGAGGAGCAGAAGGCGAAGGAGATCTAAGATCAGGAGATGAGGGCCAAGAAGTTGAAGTTAATGGTAAGACTGGCAGAGGCGGTAATACTGGAGGAGGCAAATGCGGAAGAGCCGGAACAGACGGAGGTACCGCTGGCGGCTGAACAGGCTGTAACAATTGGAGTGTATTGGCACTTTGTGCACAGGGCGGAGGCAACCTCAATAAATGGGACATTAGGGGATCTGCTTCTATATCTTTCTTGTTTTCAGAAACAGGCAACACCGGATAGCATTTATCTATCGCCATTCGATGCTGTCTTTCTGAAATTTCAATCGCATTATCAATTTCATCATCTCTAAATTGTTGAGCAGCCTGTATAATCGTCATGCCCTGTGCTTTCCTATCTCGTTTTGCTTGCTTAATTTCTTTCTGTTTGGCTTCCTTACGCCAAAGGCGGAAAGAGTCAAACATTGCCGGGCTTTTCTTTTGAATAGGACTGCTTCCAAATTATCTAGCACATTAGAATCGAAACTACCATGTCTCGTTAAAGGCAATGGGGCCAATACCATGTTTCGAATAGAGCTCATATGTGGGAGTTCCAACTGAAGGAATCGGACAAGAGTCCTCAAGTCGGGAATCCCTATTACAACCAAAGCAACCAAATTTTCCAAACTTAGTCAGACCAGGCATCTCGCGATTTTACCTGACTGTTCACAAACTTCAAGGGAGTAAAACTCAGTTTACGCAGCACAAATGCACTTACTCTCGGTTTCGATTATTGCAATAGTCGAAGACTAAGGACTACAAATACTAAGAAAACAAAGGACAAAAAATTTGTGGGCGCGACCCACGAAGATACTTAACTAAGGACGTCTTCTCACACCAACAGAGGCCCGTCTATCGTCTCGCCTTACCATACATCATCAAAGATGGGGCCAAGGTAGGGCAGCAGTCAGGGCAGCAGTCGTTAGTAGCCGTCAGGAAGGAGTAACCGCGCTGAAAAAGACCTTCGGACCACTTTCCACATACAGGGGTCGCTTGAGGTGGCTCGCGAACCCTCCGGAAATTTTCTTGCGGGGTTCCTCACGACCTTCAGGCAGAACCGGTACCACTGAAGCTGCTCCACGTTGGGCGCCAGTTGAAGAACCAGAACCTTTTGGGCCTGGTGGCGCAGGGTACGCCTTGATCTCCTGGGTTCCTCCTGCTCAGCTACACAGAGACACGGGACACTCTGTTAAGCGTTAGAGGATCAGATATATTAGCTGCAGCTAGTACAGTTGTCCCAGAAGTACACAAGGTAGGTTCTCAGGAGACTGCCACTTCACTCTGTGGCGCACAATCTTATATATCATATAGGTACTATATACATTAACCAAGTATACTCCCAGCAAATACAAGAAGGAGCCAATAAGGAAAGTTGAAAAACAGGATAGGACCAATGGGAGAGATTTGAAAACAAAAGTGTCAGATGGCTCGAAGAAACCTCTCCTCCAACTGTGTTTGTCACCCCTCCCTCAAACTAATTTATTAACGGATTTGTAACAAACTTGAGGGCGGCGAGATACGTTTGTGTGTGTTGGAGGACAGTTGTGAAACGAGAGAATGCTAGCAGAGGACAGTGAAGGCCAGATGATAATATAAAGTCAGGAAAGAATAGTGTGAACCAACAGATAGTTGAGACGGGGATTAGAAAAACCAGACAGGGATTAGTGTACTCGGCTAAACCTAACACCAGCTTCGCAAATAGAGGCAGAAAGACCATTTTAACACAAAGCTGCAGAAAAAGCAGAATAGACTTTGCTCGCCGTGCTGCCTGAGTGATGGCAACACAAAATGGCGGCGGAGCACAAGATGGCGGGTCGATTCGATCACGATCGAAAATCAAAGTTCCTCATCAGCGCGTTGCGTATCTCTGGACTTTGTACTCTCTTCCTTTCTGTGTTCCGATCGTCCTTCTCTCTGGGAGTTTCTTGATGAACCTTGAAAGGAAAGAGAGGAACGTGTATCAGTGTCCTGATACCTGTCTGGTTTACGAATGTTGTCTCTATCCTAAGAATATATTATTTTTCAGGAGACTCCCATTGAGGGGACTCAGCAATGGACTGGGATCTATTTGTTTTATTCTTTTGTTTATTATTGTCCCATTTCTTATTTGAAGTAGTCGGTGCTTGCTTAAAACTGTCCTTCTCAGGACTCCCTATTAGCTGAGGTTTAACTGGTCTAGCTCCCAAACTGTGGCTAATTAATTTTGCATAAGCAGTTTCTATTATTTTAGGTAATTCTCTCAAATGTTGGTGTGTTGCCACTGATGCTGATTCCCCTTTAATATTTGCTAATATTATAGCTGATACTTGGTTGAAGTTATTTAATAACCTCATCCCTAAGTTTGGAGCAGGTTCTGCTCCATACTCATTCTGTCTCTGTGCAATACGTCTGGTACTACGGCTAGTGAAGGGATACCATATGTCCTGGTATATATGGCAGCGAAGGCCGTACTCCAAGAGGTACAATCCTCTTCCGGGGGGCTATTCCCATAGGCAGGCATATTGTAAGCATTCTATGCTTTTCTTTTGGACCAGTGTTCCTGAATGCTGCCTCTAGCTGTGTTATTTCTTGAGCCATTCAAAAGGGCATTTGCTCTCATTTAGTGGGCATTTCACCCATTACTGCATGTAATGTCTGTTGTGTGATTTTGGTTGCAGTAGTCTGGACTGGTAATTTTGGTGTAGCCGGTGTTAGCTGTAGTGTGAGTGTTCTCATCACAAACAGTGTCCTGTTTCTGTAGTATTTAATTAGTTCTTTATGATGTATGAGTAAGTCTCCTCCCGGCATTGTCTCAATGTCAGGATGTGGTGCATGTGTTGCGAGTACTGGGCATGTTGCTCCATCTCTTCCGAGCGGGCCTAGTCTTACTCTTTCTTGTATGGGGGAGGGTGCCTTTAAACCAGTAATCATGCTCCTGGTAAGTGAGCAGAATTTCAATATGTTAGCTTCTAAGTTGTAATGAAATATATTTGAACGTGCATCACATGTGGGAATTTAATCCATGAATGGAATTCCTCTGTTCTATAAGATTTGTGTGCCTCAATCACGAATATCACTGGCCCACCCCTGGACATTAAGCCATATTCAGCTAGTTTCAGGGGGATGGCCGTTCTCACATTTTCTGCAATGCGTATTGCATCCGCATCATCGTCTTCTCCTGTGAGATTTAATTGAACCGCAGGATCATCTTGTTCAGTCATTGTTTTAGTAGGAAGAGCCATGCAAGGGACCCGAGATAAAGTGTTATGCACAATAGGAACAATCTGTCCTTCAATCTTTATTAACCAACAGCCAATACATAGGATTTTGCTTACTCGGCTGCGGCGGAGTTTTGTACCCTCCCACTCCAGACTTCTCTGGCGTAATGTGAGTAGGGGTCTCTGAGAATAGCAGGACTGTACTACTCAGATTTGACTATTAAATAAGTACCCAGCCAATGTTGGCGGCCCCATGTTGTGTAGTTCCTATAAAACATATACAGGATCTGAGCGTTTAGACAACATACACTGCGGGCTTCGTGTCCAGACTGATTCCAGACACCCCCACCGGGTATGTTGGTCTTTATACCAGCTAGCTCACAGTGCCATTAGAAACTCCTCTTACCAAGGAGAGAATAGTTCTTGGCAACTATCGAACATGACAACCCTGATCCCTCAGGACCATGGAAACAGTGTACTGATTGGTACCCTGCTGCTGTCTCCCCCAAGAAGGACCACAAGTTCCAGGATTATTAGCGCGCGGTCGCGCTATTTAACCTGCACATCGACCCGCAGTGCAGTGTAACGCTTTTCGGGACTTTGCTGCTTGGAACCCTGCTACTGTCTCCCCCCAGAAGGACCACAAGTTCCAGGATTATTAGCGCGTGGTCGCGCTATTTAACCTGCAGGTCGACCCACGGTGCGGGATAAAGCTTTTCGGACTTTGCTGCTTGGAACCCTGCTGCTGTCTCCCCCCAGAAGGACTACAAGTTCCAGAATTATTAGTGCGCGGTCGCGCTATTTAACCTGCACTTCGGTGCGGGACGCGCCCGGACCAAGGGTGGGCCCGTCCACGCCCGTCGGAGCCAGGAGGAGACTGGGCTGGGCCCCCCTCCAAAGATCTGCATTTCCAAAAGATGCCGTTTCATTGGCTCTATTAATACAGGGGGCTTTGGCACTCGCGTTGTCATTGTCCGCTCACACACCTGCTACGACGATAGGCAGCTGCGAGTATATTGGGCAAGATGAGTAAGAGAGATGGAAAGGGAAAGGGTGAGCAAATAGGAGGAAGCATCGTGGGGACACTCAATAATTTTTTAACTAGGGCAAACCCCAATCTCGCCCATGAGATTGAGACAACGGAGCGACGCCTATATTTGGAGCCTTTCGCTTATAAAAGATCATCTCTGGGGGGCTTGGCATCCCGTACTACTCCCAGTAAATCTCAGAGCCCAAACAGAGATACTGAAATAGAATCAGATCCAGACCTAGAGATATCCATGGGCCAGATATCTCCTGTTCCTGTCCCTGAACCAATCCAGAGCTCCCAAAGAGCCACCAGGGCAGCAGTCCTGTCAAAACCCACGGGGTCTGCACCCGACCCTGCAGTAAAGAGAAAGAGGGTGGGGGTCCGCAGAAACCAAAACTAGTTAAGACTTTAAAGCTAAACAAAAAAGGCAGGGGTGGTACATTAGACATAGACCCTGGAGATCTAAGCAACCTGGAAACAACGATGTCCCCCGCCTCATGCCTGGCATCTAAGGAGGCAATGTGGCAGAGATTGGAAACTTTAGTCTCCACTATGCTAAATCCAATAACACTGAGATTAAGTAGGATTGAAGGGAAAATAAGTGGCCTGAAATCTCAGGCCAAAAATAACTTTTGTGCTTTGGAGGCATTACTAGTAAGGATAAGGCCAACTTCAGATGGAGAATCCCAAACTACCCAACTCACCCAAGCTACCCAAGAAGTAAGAAAAACAGCTCCAACTGTAAACTCCTCAAAACCCATACCGACACTAACTGCACCCCAAAATCCAGCACCCCTTATAATTAATAACCTTGCTACTAGCACCAATAGAACGGATACCCTCGCAGCCGATACATCCAGTGAATTTGCCCAAAGCCATCCAAGTTCACCCTGCGCCAACGAACTGGTCAAAGTGGCTGACAAAATTAACTTACCATCGAACAATTTGAATGGTGCAAAAATTGGGCAAAGAAGAACATCTCTATGGAAGGGCAGTCCGGGAGCCAACAAGAACAATGAAAGATTGGCCCATGGATTATTGACACCCGGAATCCAGTCTTTACATTTGCCCCCAGCGGCTGCTCCACTGGTGGTAGTCTTGGGGAATGTGCCACCTTTGCAGGAGGGCCAGGCAGAATCAACATCTCAACTAATGACAAAAGCCATGCACTAGGTGGCCCAAAAGTTGGTTGGGGTTGGGGTTGGGGTAGGAACTTACAAAGCCAATTGATTATGGCTAGAAGAGTTACCTGGCTAGGGCCCACTAGGAAAGAATTGTGGGGAGACTGTGTAGTTTAAATGTTAATAACGGTTTTATTGTTAGATTTCTTTTGGACAGCTTGGGTAATGCCGCTGGTAGAAATTCCAATATTATGGCACTCCCACTGGGTCATTTTTACAGACCTCAGCCCCAACTAATAACAGGGAGTCACCCCCAACAGATGGAGACGCAAATGGAGAGACAGACACAGGGGGCCTCGTGGGGGACACCCTGGCTGACTGATCTGACATCTGTAAATAGATTTGCACCCCTCTCCGATCTAGAAACCTGTGAGTGACTACAGCCAGTGGAATTGAGCTCTCTAGAGAGCATTGAGCGTAATAAAAGCCACCCCACGCAGGCCCCAGCCACTGGCGATACACTACATACACCAACACAGATTACAATTAGAGTACAGGGGAAATATAAAGTGGCCTTAAAATTAGCCACCTGGAATGTAGCCGGTATTGCTTCCAAATTGAACGATAATAATTGGCTAAATCTATCGCAAGAGTATGATATGATATGTTTTCAGGAAACTTGGGCTGTGGGGCCAGTGTACATCGATGGCTACCGCTCCTTCCAGACTAAAGCCATACCATCAATTCCCGAAGTGCAAAGGGAGGCATCTTGACACTAATTAAAAATGATCTAAGTATCAAGGTGATAAAGTGTGATTCCACAAACCCAAATTTCCACATCCTGACGATAGAGACACAACAGGAGGGGATATGGATATTAGTTAATTTCTATAACAATAGATTTGGCCCAAACATGCACTTAATTGTGGGCGAGCTGACTAGAGCAATAGAAAACATTACCCATAACCTTAAGGATGTGAATGCAAATATTATTTGGATGGGTGATTTTAACATTCACCCATGTGGTTACAACGCACTCCCGGTTTGTGGATTAGAGGATATGGGGGGTAACCCCCTATATCACTTTAGACAGAACGAGTATCGTAATTCCCTAAATAGATTATTAGCCTCTCTGAATATGGAAATAATTTGTGATATTGATCCTGACAAAGAAAATCTAGGGGGAACTTTCCACTGAAACGGGCAGGAGTCAACGATCGACTATATACTCTTAACGACTCCACTCAGACTTGGGGTGTCCTGAGTAGGAATTTAGGAAACCACTTTACAACCTATAGTGACCATACTATTCTATCCATAGAGATGGAAATATCTATAAGAGACTCAGACAATCATCAGCAAGCCGGAACCCCATTAGTGGCAAGGAAAAATGGATTCCAACTGAAATGGGCACATATCGACAGACTAAAGGTGTCCTCAGCGGTTATAACAAAAACCCAAGATAATATATTAATATGCTAGAAGAGGGGTTTCTCTTAGGAACATACTGAGTCCCAGCTATCCAATTCCTGAAAAACAAACAAATTGGCTAAGCAAACAAACAGTGGGTTTTTACAACTGTGGACACTGTAACACATGCAAGTGGGCATGTGGGAAAAAGATTGACTTTGAAGGACCAGGGTGAAGAAAATATAAAATATACACAAACATTAATTGCCTCACCAAATTTGTAGTATATATAATAGAATGCAAATGCAAAAGAAAATATATTGGCAGTACGATCAGAACTCTAAGAGAGAGGATCAGAGAGCACATAAGAGCAGTCAAACAGAGGGACATGAGATACCCTCTAGCTGCACACATGTCAATTTGTTCTGCTCAAACTGTGAACCGTTGTTTCGAATTTTACGGAATAGAGCATGTCCCAAGACACCCGAGGGGGGTCTCCAGGGAGCTTGCTCTGCGACAAAGAGAAGCAGAATGGATTTTGAAACTACACAGTGTAGAACAGGGTCTTAACATTGACCAGGAACTACATTACTTTTTGGGTAGATAAGTATATGCGAGCCAGCATAACATTATTATTAGGTTTCTTATATAGCGCCTGAATCGACCCCCGAAGGGGTATCTCCGCGCTTGCCTTGGGAACCCGTCCTGGCTTTTCCCTGTGATATAGCCCCTACAGGGCATCCCCAAGGTGAAAGCCAGGCATCCCGCCGCGGGGGGCCGTTGTGGAGATTAAGCAAGCTTAATGCCCAGAGTTGCAGAGTGTGAACCCATGATTAGGTCAGGCACCGAAGCGAGAATTATCGAGTCCATGGACATTTGAGCTCAAGACCCTGCCGCGTCGGGAATTGAACCCTGGTCCCGGGTCTGACCTCTGCTTCAGGGTCTGCCTGCTCTAACCAGTGAGCCACACTTCTCCACTCCACTCCCTTGTTCATACGTTGAACTTACTCTGGGTCCTAGGAGGCAGAGTCAGCACTGGTCTTAGACCGACGCCTAATAGAGCGTGAGGCGACCCCCCTAGAGTACCCGCTATAACCCGCAACAAGGGAGACCAGGTTCAAGTTGAACGTATGAACAAGGGAGCAACTACCATCTCCCTTTACTTCCACGAGAGAACCTCTAAATATTAGGTTACTCAACATTGCACCAGGTCCTGAAGAAAGCCCACCTGACCCTTCGGGCTTATGAGGGCTGAAACATGTCGACCTTTTTTTGGACACCATTTTTAAAAGTGCACTAGACCATAACAAGTCTTATACGTGCACACTTACAATACATGTTTTTTTAAACCGTCTCGAACCCAGTACTAATAAAGACATTTACTGGTTTTACGAGATTTTTACTAAGCACTTCTTCACCACAAGTCACCTCACTTTTTTTTATTCACGCTCACTACTGAGACTACCAGTGGTACAACCTCCGGGTGGAGGAAGCATTGGATTAACCCAATGATTATGTGATCACGTTGATAACAATTAAGCGGAGAACCAAGATATACCGCTTCACTCGATCCTTTGCCAAACGTGAATGAGGGTTTCTTAAACAGTACCATGTACTAACTTCGCAATACCCTGGTTCTTTCAGGACCAGTGATCCACTCTCCTATTGATTTTTGTAAACATGTAGTTATGCAGATATTTGGATATCGAGATTAAAACGCTCATTCCTTCATGCTATAAACCTTCCATTTGCTTAGTGTAATTGTGGCATAACCACACGGAATTTCACTAATTACTTGAACAGCTTATGCGCCCTTTTATTATATCCTGTATGGCTAACTACTGTGAACTTACAGATGTTATCTACACACACACGCTGTGTTGATTTTGACTGACTTAATCTCTCGTTTTTAAATAATTATCTTCCAAACAACTAACGAAACGTTAGCTGCTAGCAGTTTATAAAATATACACAACAGCTTAAATTACAGCACGAAGAAATTCTGAACTGGACAAATGGGAACTAGAGAACCAATTTCCGCAATATAGACGCTACCACACCAGATTCCTTGCGGTTTGGAATTATCACCGCATAATTAGTAGGTTTGTTTTCAATTTTCAACCAGCTTACGATATTTTTAGACTTTGGTTACTGACTAACTAACTGACCTAGTAATTATCTATCCTTTTTGTAAAATTCCAGAATCAACTGACACACGACATATAGGTAGATATAAGTCTCTATTCTTTCAACCTTTGTTCCCTAATAATTTCACTCACTCATCTTATGCAACTCATTTTTTCACGCATTAGTTACACATGAATTGATGTGATTAGACTTTCTTCTTGATTCACCGGTATCACGACCACCCTAATAACCATACTTTCTTTCTGGAATCCCCCTTTTACTTTTCTTGGCACATGATATTGAGTTATTGAGCACTCTACATCCTAAGTGCACATTCTTGGACTCTCCATCGCTATTAGGCTCATAGACCTACTGTGTTAACAGAGGTACTTTCTGTGTTACTATTTGATGGTTTTGCCTTGTTATAAAGGTTTCACCATATGATTAATTTCATCACTTTGGTGGCTATTTAACCACAAATTGGGCTTTTGATTGGTCTTGACTAAGAGATTGTTGATGTGTCCCAATATACATACTGTCTCTTGTATATGTTTTCTTTTGAATTATACAGCCTTGAGAAAGTTGCGGGGCGATTTCCCCACATTGCGACGAAACACGTGTTGGCTGTAGTGAACTACTGGAAGATTTGCACTAAATAAAGAGAACAAGAAAGAAGAAGGAAGACTCTATATATATATTTTCTTGCACATTAATTTGTCTATTATACTGTGGAAACACGCTACATACTTATGTAATTTCACAAATGCTACATGTGCTAAGGAATGTTATTAGTTACAGAAGGCTGAGGCCTCTCCTGAGGAGTAGGGTGGTTCTCCTCACCTTATAGAACCGTCACATATTGGGTTTCTTCATATTGATTTGTGAAAATAGTCTCTGCGGCGCCTTGGCCTAAATCTAATACCACTATCTAGCTTTATCTCACTTTACAATCTATAGTGACCATACTTTTCTATCCATAGAGATGGAAATATCTATAAGGGATTCAGACAATCATCAGCGAGCCGGAACACCATTAGTGGCAAGGACAAATGGATTCCAACTGAAATGGGCACATATCGACAGACTAAAGTTGTCCTCAGAGGTTATAACAAAACCCCAAGATAATATAATAATATGCTTAGACTCAGAGGCTGATGCAGAGGGAGTGGTACGGGCGTTTGGAGATATTTTAGAGAAGGTAAAAGCGGCCCTTACACGAAAAAGAAAGATAATTAAAGCAAAGGAGAAGAGTTGGTTCGATTCACCATGCTCTAAAGCAAGAAAGGTATTAACCCTAGCTCTAAAAACAAGGCCCAGAGTTCCGGAAGAGTTAAAAACATTACGCGCCTCATACAAACTGGCACGGAAAAAACGAGAAAGGGCCATTAAGGAGGAATTATGGGCAAATCTGTATAAAGTGGCCAATTCAGGTAATAGCCAAGAATTCTGGAAACTGGTAAATGCACCATATTTTAAAAATCACAGTGACCCATCAATAGATACAAACGTGGACGAGGAAACATGGGTCTCACATTTCAAAAACATCTTTGCTTTAAAATTAGATTCTCCAACACGTCTCACGACTGTAGAGCAAAGGCCCCATGCCCCCCTTGCATTCTCACTCAATGAAGTCAAAGTTGGATTAGAATCTTGTAGTAAGGGAAAGGCCCCAGGCCCAGACGGCATCCAATTGATTTTTCCCAAGAAAATCTGGACTTATGGGCACCCCTCCTGACAAATGTAATGAACAATATAGTCTTGGTAGGCCCCCCACCATCATGGTCAACAGGCGTGATTGTACCAATTCATAAAAAAGGAAACCGGGAAAATCCAAAGAACTATAGACCCATCTCTTTATTGGATACAACATCTAAATTGATGGGACGCCTCCTCCTCTCTAGGTTAGAGGGGTGGGCAGAGGAGAATGACATCCTGATCAAGGCCCAGTATGGATTTCGCCAGGGAAGGGGCATGGTGGATCAGTGCTTAAATTTAGCACTGACCATTGAAAAATACTCCAGAATGAAGGGTGAAAAAATCTATATGGCCTTCATGGACCTAACGGCCGCATTTGACTGTGTGGTCCATGCTAAACTCTGGAATATAATTAGGGGTGGGCGGAATTTGCAAAATTCACTTTCGCAAATTATCGCGAAAATGTTAAAAATCTCCGCAAACACGCGGAAATATCGCGAAGATGCGGAAGTTTTTTTTCTCGCCCGTTCGCAGTATTTTCTGCATGGTCACGGCTCGCCAACGTACCCATGCGGTTGCTCGCGGGCGCGGCCTTCTTGTTTTCACTTGTCTCGCGGTGCATGATCGCGAGAAGAAAGACGTGATCGCGCGACGCATGACGTTACTGCGGGCGCGAACTGTCGCGAGACAGCGCAAGTGGCTACCAACAACCCAAATCTCGTGGAGAACGCGACCGGATCGGGAAAACTTGTCGGCGAACGCGGGGATTCAGGTAAGGCGATCGCGCGCACGCGAGAATGTATTATTTTACAGCGCGAGCAAGAAACAAATTATCGCTAAGCTGCGGAATGCGGAAATTGTGATATTTTCGCGCTTTCCGCAGAACGCGAAAATGCCAAATTATCGAAATTTCCACGAACTGAATTTTGGCCCAGGCCTAAATATAATGGAGATGATGGGGGTCGACCTAGCAATTTTAACCTTTATTAGACAATTGTATGTAAATGCTGAAGCAACAGTCCGCTTTACTAAGGACGGAGATTGTACACGCCCCTTTAAAATCGCTAGAGGAGTGAGGCAGGGCTGTGTCCTTGCCCCATTCCTCTTCTCTTTATACCCTAACGGAGTTGAGAAAACACGGATTGTGGCCTCCCAAGATGTCCCTCTTTTTGATTCCAAAAGGTTACCTATATTGACCTACGTGGACGACGCAGTGCTAATTGCACAAACTGGTCTTGGTCTACAGCGTTTGATAAATGCATATGTAACCTTCATGGATTCACTTAAGTTGAAGGTAAACCAAACCAAGTCCTTTGTAATAATAGCGGGGTCAAAAGCAAGAGACAAAACACCGTATCTCCATGCAGATGCCAAGAGAATAGAGGTGGTGGATTCTTTCCCCTACCTGGGGGTCCTCTTTGTCAAAGAGCTCTCATGGTCCAAACTGATAGAAGGTAGGAAGTTGGTAATGGACAGAGGCATTGCTGCTGTTAAATCCTTCGCTCGGAAACTGGGTGCTAAACCTACCCTACACCTGATAAAAATGTATAAGGTTAGGGTTAAGGCAGCAGCTATATATGAGGCGGGTGTCTGGGGTATGGTATCACCAACATCACTACAATCCATCGAAAATAGTTTCCTTAAATCAGTAGTGGGACTTCCTCATTCGACTTCTAACCACATACTCCATACAGAATTGGACACACCTTATATCTCACACTTTATACAGCTAGCCCCGATCCTCCTATGGCACTCAATCTGGCGGAGAGATACAGTGACACTTACCCAAACAATAATAAAGAGCTGTCTAAATTATGGCTAAGTGGAAAACCTCAAGATGGCTAAGTTATGTGGAATCTGTCTTAAAGGAGATTGGTCTACCTGATTTATTTTATAATCCACTGACCTGCCAAAAGGTATCTAAAGAAAAGGTCACAAACATGTTTTTATTAAGGTCGGAGCATAAACGAAAGGAGTATCATAAAGAGAAACAAGCCTTCTGTTTATATTCCCAAAATCCCCCATTATTAGAAGAAGAGTTTATATATTTAACAAATGTAACTTGGCCACAGCATAGATTTATTCTTTTGAGATTCTGCTTGAACATGATTTCATTGATGCTAGGGTACCCAGAAAAAAAATACAACCATGTAGATCTAAATGCATGCCCTTGTGGCAACCTTTCAGCACAAACAGAGCTGCACTTAGTTCTTTTCTGCAGGCTCTACAAGAAAGAAAGGAATCAATACCTTATTCCAATTCTAAAGCAAATAAATTTTAAACAGTGCCCAGTGGCATTATATTTCTTAAAATCATTATCCGACCCGTTGACCTGTTACTCGGTAGCGACATTCCTCTGGGCCTGCAAAAGAAAAAGGAAGGGTGGTTTCTTAAGTCAAGTTCTGTGAACCTACCTTGTGATCCACTTAGCTGTATAGTATTCTTTTTAAACACATGAAATAAATTTATGGTATTAAGTGTTTTATCTTATTTGAGAATTTAGGGTGAATTAGAGGGGGGATTTCCTTCTTTTCTTTTTTTAAAGAAACTGTGGTTTGTCATTTTATGCGTTTATCGATCTGTGCTTTTATGATCATTCAAATTTGATCGAATAAAGATTGAAACTGAAACTGATGCATTTAGTTTGGAACCTATAGAAATATACTGTGTAAACCCAAATTAATTGTAATATAAAACCCTCTTTAAAGGTAAAGTTTGATTTTAAGTTACAATTCTGATAATGTCACTTTTAGGAAATTGATATTTTCATGTAATAACAATTTGTGTTTTCCAGTCCTGGGTCACATGACTGAATGGCATTGTTTGGCTTTTGTATTGCTTCAAGAGAGTAACACAAAAGGAGCTTAAGTGTGGACAGGATGGGCCATCTTGGAAGGATGACTGGGAGGCGCTTTATCTAATCACACTTATATGTTAAAGAGGTTTGTCTCCTGCACACACAAATGAATCGACACCAAGCCTGCCTTGTCTGTCACCCCTGACAGTTTGGAGCCACAGGTGAAGAAATTTCAAGAACCAGATTGTGGGGGGGATAGGGGTTAGTAGGGCCATGAACCTTCCTCTCAGCAAACACACAGTGTGGGACCAGGGATGAACATTGAACCTCCGGAGCCACTCTTCAAGGCACTTATGGACCTGTGTAAGTCTCAGGAGGACTGCCTTGCTGTCTGAGAAAGAAGACTGCACATGCTCACCTTCATTCTACGCTATCCCAGACTAACTCCAAAAGTCAGTTGGCGGCCATCCTATGTGAGCTACAGGGACATTACCTCCAGGGGTCTCACTGCAACTGGACCTGTCTGATCCTTGATGTGGGCCTCTGCAAGAAAGTGAGTTTTGATCCCTAAGAGGTACACCTTGGTTGCCATATTCTTCCCTGGCTAACTGCGGATTGCATTCCATCCGACGCAGCGCAAAGCAACTCAAAATAGGCTCTTTCATCGCAACACCACGCAGCTGCTGATCAACTGTTTCATCTGAAATGACGCAGGACCTCGCTTCGCAGCACCTGTTTGGAATCGGCGCTGAGTGACATGAAGTCTAGCATCAAGGTCACATCAAGTATATAAGGTACAACTCTCAGCAAGACTAACCTTATCCCTGTATCCAACCCACATTCTATTGCAGTTTGACTGAACTTCTGATTGTGTCCTTTTCCTCCTTGATCAGAAAACCACTCGGTTGGCGCTTTGCTCATTCTGGTGCCATTTTAACTTTACATTACAATATCTCTGGTTCTACTGATTGAATTTTTCATTCTGGTATCATTTTATTTATTAAAATGTACTCAATTGTTCTAAAGTGATTTGGGATTTTTCTTCTGTGTTTTCACTTTTACTCTTTGCATGCCACATAAATGCTTTACACACTGCCTCTAAGTTAAGCTTAACAGCTTAGTGTCAAGCCTCCAGAGGTTTAAGTACACGTTAGTTTAATTACTTTTTTGGCTCACCCTGATAATTTTTGTTGTTTCCTGAGTGGGACTTCCAGCCTCTCAAACAACAACCCAATTTCTTAAATTGGTATTCAGCAGTGGGATCCAGTATGTGTTTGTGCAGTGCCACTTGGTGATTTTGTGACAAACTAAAAATCCCATATAATTGACCTGACACTAGATTCTACTCCTTTTAAAATTCTCCTTAGTTTGTGACTTGGCCTTTTTTCAAATTTAAGTTTTGCCTTGTACCTTTCTTGCTACAATGGAGTTGGAGCTGAGCAACATGGACAACCTTGAGTAGGAAGAAATGCAGACACTATGCAAGGAAAGTGAGCTGAATGTGGGAAAGAGGGCCACCAGAGTGGACTTGTGTAGGAGAGTAGGATCTGCTTTTTATGGTTACCCCCACTTTTTGCTGATGTTTCACTCTTTTTCGACTTTAGTCTGGCTGGGACCCTGCTATCCAGGGTCCCAGCCTTGCTAATGTCGCTCTAAATTGATTGCATGTACTTTAGGTACACCACAGATTGGATTCTGGGGTACCCTTAGAGGTCCCTAGTATATGGTATACTATATACACAGGGCATAGGTACCCCAGAGGCCTCTCAGGGGCTGCAGCATGTATTATGCCACCCTTTGGGAGACCATTTAAAATGACATAACAGGTCTGCTACAGCAGCCTGTGTAAGGTGGTGTATGCACCCCTTACTTAGATATAGGTTCCCTATATCTAGCCATATCACTGCGCACATAAACGTATCAGTCACCCCTATGGTAGGCCTTATCAATTCTGAAGGCAGGGTGCTGGGTTTTATGTGAGAGGGTGCCCATGCGTGAGCAGAGCCCTTTTGCAGCTTTTGGAACCTTTACTCCGGGGTTGTTTGTGATGCAGCCAAACCATATACTCCTAAGTGCATTATAACCTCGTGGTAAATGCTAACTTTGGAATGGCTGAATGGAAACATGTCGTGTTTGGTGTCAAATGCCTTGGAATCATACCTCCCCACCAGTAACTGGCAGGGGAGGTATGATTCCACCCTTCTAGAGGGAGAAATATGACTTCACTGGTACACCCGGTACCAGCTTCACAGACCCTGGCATCACAAAATGGATGCTGCCATTCACAGACATGAGTCTTCCCTCCTGCTGCTGGATGAAACTCCGGCACGGGAGGCCTGGACAATAGGTTTCCTGTCACAGGGAGGTGTGACCATCTCCCAGACTGGCTTTAGTGTATTGGGGCTGGGTGGGTGCACTCCAAGAGTGCTTTTAAGTCTGCACTGGGGGCAAATTTGGTGTCCCTGTGCATAGTCCAGCTCAAACCGGTTGTAGGTACTACCAGCCCCTGCTCTGGCACGAGACTGGACAAAGGACATGGGTGTAGCCCCCCCTCTGTCCTGACCCTCCCATAGGTGGGTCCCCAGAGTTTGTCCCACCCCTTCCTTGGGTATAAAATAGTAACCCCTGACTACAGGACTGTAGATTTACCAGGACAAAACACTGCTACAGAAACCAATAACTTCAACTATCTACACTACGTTGGATGACCAAAGAATCTCCCTTAGAGTAAAGGAGTTACTCCCCTGCAAAGCAGGCATCAAAGAGGCATCTGACTGGTTTGCATCTACGCAGTTCCTGACAGACTCTGAAGATTTTGCAACACAGGAGGTGGGTTCCTAAGCTTCCCCGAGGCTGAACAGTGCTCTCAGCAAACCTGAGACCTGCTGCCCTCGTGGAGACCGTGCAACCTGAACCCCTGGACACCGTGCACATTTGCAGCAGCATATGCTTTTTGGCAATCCCTGAGGCTGTGCTTTGGACTACTTGTTGTCCAGACCCCGAGCAGTGATTCCAGTGAAGATTACTGGCCTACACTCCACGAGTGTTCCGTGGGCTGGTATTTCGTGATTCCTCTCGAGGTCCCTTCGCTCTCCCTGGTCCGTCGACCTGTGGGTCCCTGAGAAGGGTACTTTAACTTTCAGTGGGCTTTCCTGGTTGCCCCAGATGTGCCCTGACTCTCTATCATTTGGAGTCCACAGGACCTTGCTGGTACACACCGAAGCATCTTTTCTCTGACCGAGTGGGTTGCAGTTGCCAAGGCTTGTTAGTCTCCAATCCGGACACTGACCCCACAGCACTCGACATCCTTTGTGGGACAGCTCGCCTGCACACTGTGGCCATCGTCGATGCCTCCTGGTCTCCGTGGCAGTGGAGTAAAGCTTCATCTCATTGCACCTGAAACTCTCGACATCGGTGGGCATTCGTCTATCATGCCCCTGGTCACTGGCAAGTGACCCAGACTCTGTCTCCTCTGCTTTCAGTTTCTTCACATATTCGATCTAGGCTTGGATCACACCACACACTTTTCCTTTCCACGGCAGCAGCACTTGGCAGCAACTCTTCATTGACGACATCGAAGATTCCCGACATCATTTGATACCTATGCACCCGGCTTCCCTGGGTTAGGTAACTCGAGTACTCTGGTGCTCACGTGGGTGCTGGCCTTAGACCCTTCTAAGTCTGAAAGGGTTTTCTCCAAGTCCTCTCCTAAGTGTCCTTAAACTCTAAAATTCCAACCGCGACTTTCCCATAGGATTGTACGGAGCACGCGGCTGTGTTCTCACACTGTACGTGTCCCCCGTGGGTCCCCTGTGTCACTACCTTGAGTGTTTCCTTGGGGTCCCAGCCATTATATGTACTCTAGGCACTGTGTCTAGTCAAGTCATGGTTCTTATACCACTTTCTTAATATATGGTTTGGTCTCCCCCTGGGGCCCATTGTATATTGTGCTATTTACTGTCGTTTTAGAACTGTATTATCGTGTGCCTTGCTCTCTAATCTCATAAAGAGGTTAGTAGAGCGTGTTTAGAAATAAATACATATATTTTATGTATATACCTTGTGTGGTTCTCCTTTCATTTAGTTATTCAAGAGGTTATAATGTGGTAAACCAAGCTGCTTTACATTCCTTTGAGACTTAGCCTGAAGGCTGCTCTCCATGGCTACCACTAAGATAGCCTTCAATAAAGGTTGTCTTAAACCTAATCATCAATAAGGGTTGTTTGGAGTGGTGCAAGGTGCCCACTATAACTAGTGGACAGCATATACCAGGCCAACTTCTCACAACTTGCAAATAGCCCTCAGAGCCTTTGAGAAGGTCATGAGGATGAAGGGTACGGCAGAAGAGCAGAAGGAAGATACCCCTGAGGATGTGGAGGAAAATAGCCTGGCAACAGGCACCAAGATGCAACACCCTAAGGAGGAGCCGAACTTGGCCGCAGGAATGAGGTCCCCTGCCAGGGTAGGGAGCCGTACTTCTTCTCACAACTGATCCCCTGAGGATCTAGCAGATGTGAATGCTGTAAGGAAGCTCAAGCTGCAAATGGCCAAACTCAAAATGGAGTAGGCAGGTGCTCTAAGGGCCTTGGAGAAAAAAGAAACTTGCTTTGAAGGATTAGAAAATTCTGTTGGCTTGTGAGATGAGTCAGGACGTGATGGGCTTCGAAGCCAAATTGCACACCGGGTCAAGCAGTAATGGTGACAATGGTAATCAGAATCAAGTGAAGACTGGAGGGTCCACATGCCAAATAATCTGTCACCTAACTTTGTTGTGGGGGAGGACACAGGCAAGGGGTTTGAGGAATATGCAGTAGCTCCAGAGATGCTCATGGTCCATGAGGGGTTTAGGGTGCAAGCCTCTGAAGGCACATACCTAATGAGGGGAGGGATTCACTGCTAGCGTTCGATGACCAGATTAAGTACCTACTCAGAAAGGAAGCCCTTGATAGGAAATATGGCCTCACTCCAGAAAATTAAGGAATTACATTTAGGGTCAGCGAGAATCTGTCCGGTCTTGAGGGAATTTCATGGATAACTACAAGAAGGCATTGGATGGTTGGGTGAAGGGCAGTAATGTGAATTAATAGGATAAGCTGTACAACCTTAAACTCAAACGTCACATATTCAGTCATTTTGTTGCAGAGCTGTGCCAGCACATTGATTCTAGATTCACTCTCTGCAAAGAGTTTGCTAAGGAAGCGAGCCCAGGACTCAGCACCAGGATCCACAAGGTTTGTGGAGGGGATCAGCAAAATGGTGGAAAATTCAAATAAAGAGGGAAAATAAATGCAGGGTGTTCTCAAAAGGCTCCCAAACAGTTTTCAGGGGAAGGATTCCCAGTCATAACCTGAACCCCCATTAAATTTGCTATCCTGAGAAGAAATCATCAAGATTGTATTCCCCTAAATGCTACAAGTACTACAGGTTTTGGCACATCAAGGGTGGCCTCAACTACTCTAAGAGACAAAATCCCTCTACTGAGGGGGCAGACACCAGGGAGGGCCAGTGTAGCACTTGGGGAGGAGTTTGCCCCATTTAGCTTGGGAGGCGGGAGGGAAGTGCAGATGTTACCTTATTGTACTTGAGTGACAGAGAAGATGCCAAAGACCCACATGTCCAATACTAAATGCACATGTAGTAGGTCATCAATGGGAAGCAGGTGGAGGCTCTGAGAGACACAGAAGCCAGAATAACTATGCTCAGGTGGCATCTGGTGTCCCTGAGCACATAATCCCCAATGTATTCCACTAGGATGTGGTAGTTGACAAACACGAAAGTCACAATCTTGTGGCACTGGTTCCCTTTGAATTGGGGTTTCAGGTTCCTTAAGAATAGCTGAGAGTCCAGATAGTCCTCTGAATTGTTAACTTGGTAAAGAGAAAGAGCACAGCATCTGGAAGTAGTTGGAGCTCCTGTCCCACATGGAAATGTTAAGGTTGCCTGAATGGGTGTGCCTGACCACATGATCCATGGCAGCCCGAAAGTGATGTCAAGAGGACATAGAGCCTGAAAAAATGGCCAAGGTACCTGCCAAAAAAAGGGCAGGGGGTATGGGAAACCAGTTTCTAAGACTCCTGCTGCCCTGGAGGAGGCTGAGCCCGACTCCTAGGATCCTACAGCAGAGGACATTGTTATCCTGGGAGATCTAACTGAGCTGGCTGGCAACCCGAAGAAGTGCTATTCAGGCAGAAGTTCATCAATGCCCAGAAAGAATGCCCTACTCTTGAGGGCCTACTGCTGCAGGCTAAGTTCCTAGCAATTGGTGACACCTCTGGTGATCACCCTAATTACTGGGAGAAAGATCTCCTTATAGTGAGCCTAAGGTTCCTGAGCCTGGTGCAACCTTTGCGTTGGTGGTCCCCAGTGCTATAGGGCCTTCCTACTGGGTTTGATTCTTGATGTACCTTTGGAAGGAAATATCGGAGAAGACCAGACCTTTGCCAGGCTTGTCATTCACTTTTTCTGGCCCCCACATGAGTGACCTTGAATGCATTCTGCAGATCTTGTCCTACAGGCCAGGCCAGTGGAAAGTTGGGAGAGGGGCGAGTGAAAGGCTCTACTGGTTCCCCTCCTGTTGTAGGCACCTCATTTGAGAGGGTCGGTATGAACATTATTGGGTCCGTCAACCCATGACTGCCTTAGGCAACAGGTTTAATATGGTCTTTGTAGACCACGCCATTTGGTACCCGGAAGACATACCTCTGAGGATAGCGACTGCACCAGTAGTGGCCAGACCACTGATAGGGATCTTTACCCAGATAGGGTACCCAAAACAGGTGGTGTCTGACCGAGGCGTGAACTTCATGTCCGCATAATGAAGTTAGTGTGGGACGAGTTCAGAGTGACATACAAGTTCTCCACACCCTATCACCCCAAAACCAATGGGCTTGTTCAGAGAATCAAGAAGAACCCTCAAAGGCATGATCATGGGTCTGGCAGAGCCCCAGAGGCATTTGTGGGACGTCTTCATACCATGCCTGTTTGCTTACTGGGAGGGTCATGGAAGGAAATAAGGTTGAGTTCCTTTGAGTTAATGTATGACCACCTCTCATAGGGCCTCTCAGCCTTGTGGAGGAGGAGTGAGAGTAAACTCCCAAGAAAGCCCACACCCCAGGATACAATCAGCTACATGTTGGCTCTCTGGAGTCAGATGAAGCGCTTTTGGAAGAAAGCTGCTCGGAACTAGGAAGCCAGCCAGAATGTCATGAAACTGTGACATGAACAGAAGGCCACTCTGGTTGAGTTTCAGCCTGGTCAAAAAGTGTGGAAGTCATAGGAACTCCAGACCTTGAGGGACTGGCGGGCTGGGCCCTGTGAGGTAAAGGAGTGCATGGTGAAGGTCCCCTAACTGGTAAATCTCAAGGCCCCCAGGAACCCCTAAAAGGTCTTGAATGTCAATCACCTCAAGCTCTATTTGGAGTGGTTCAAGGTAACCTTGCTCTTGGTGATGGTTGATGAGGTGGAGAAGAGAGGACCTCTCTGACCTCCTATCTTCCATAAAGCAGGATAGCTTAGTGGAAGTCGTTGTCCTCACCTCTTCCCCCCGCTCTGACCCCTGAGTAACAGAGGAACTGCAGCCATTTGCCTGGGTAGTTCGCCGCTCTCTTCTCACTGACTCCAGTGCTCACCACTTAGTGTACCCCTGATATTGGCCCTGGGAAGAGCATGCCTGGAGAGAATACAATCTACAGGTTGTATGGCAAGATGACGGCCAACATCATGGGAGAGTTGTCCAAGGTTCTAGAGCTTAGGGTGATTGAGCGCTCCAACAGGACTTTGTTCTTTTACCAAAGGATGCCCCCCTGGATGCCAGACCAGAACTCTGATTCTGTGTACTTTGTAAAGGGCTCAATGAAGTCACCTAGACTAATGCTCACCCCATCCCCAAGCTGATGAGCTCATTCACTAGTTAGGAGCTGCCAAGTTACCTGAACACATTTGACATTGTCTGGCAACTGGCATATTGCCTTAACTGAGGGGGCAAAGAAAAGGTCTGCGTTCTCCACCCTGGAAGAAGACTTTCAGTGGAGAGTGATGCCCTTTAGGTTAAAGAATGTTCCTGATACCTACCAGAGGTTGGTCTATCAGGTCCTGGCTGTGATGGAGGCTTTCAGTGTTGCTTATCTAGATGACATTGCGGTCTTTAACTCCAGCTGGGAAGACCACCAGGAGGCACTGCATGCCCTTCAGAAGGCAGGCCTGACTGCCAATGCAAGTAAGAGCCAGATAGGGTAGGTATATGTGGACCACTTGGGACTTCACGGTGGAGGGGGCAAGGTGTAGCTCATCCAGGCTAAAATGAGGAACATCCTGGCTTGGTAGCCCCCTGCCAAAAGACTGACTGAGGTAAGGGCCTTCCTTGGCCTCACCAGCTACTACAGGAGATTTGGGTATGGCACTATTATTGCTGCCTTTACACAACTGATTAAAAAGAAACTGCTTAAAAATGGTGATCCAGACAGAGGACTGCCACAACGCTTTTAACAACTTGAAGGAGCCCATGTCTACAGACCAGTACTCAAGACCCTTCCAGGGAATTCATTGTCCAGATGAATATCTCAGAGCATGGCATAGGGACAGTGCTCACACAGCTGAACAAAGAGTGCCTAGACCTACCTGTAGCCTTCATTAGCAGGAGTCTACTTCCTGACAACAGAGGAAAGGGAAGCTTTGGCAGTGGTCTGGGCACTGAAGAAGTTGAGCCCATACTTGTTTGGGACAATTTCCAGGTTCAGACATACCACAGACACTTCACATGGCTAACGCAGATGAGGTGTGAGAATTCTAAACTGTTGAGGTGGTCTATCTTCCAATGTGTAATGGACTTTACTGTAGAACACTGTCCTAATCTGTCCAGGTTCTTCTGTGTTATCGATGACAACTCCCAAAAAGGTGGGTAGTCCTCCCTGCTTTCATCCAGTGAGGGACAATTATTAGACTTGGAATTCTTGCTTTTCCTCTAAACATTTTCCCTTCACTCCTCCTGTGTTGCTGAGTTTTGATGAATTTGTGTTTGTTGTATAGGACTCTGTGCACTTTACCATTGCTAACCAGTGTTAATGTGCTTGTGCTCTCTTCCTTAAACATGGTAAAATTGTCTTACACCCAATCAGCACATTTAGTTTACTTGCAAGTCCCTATTAAATTGGTACTACATGTTCTAGGGACCCGTATATTAAATGCTACTAGTGGGCCTGCAGCACTTATTGTGTCACCCACTTACGTAGCCCTTTTAAACATGCCTCAGGTCTGCCATTGCAGCCTGTGTGAGCAGTTTCAAACTACCATTTTGAGCTGGCAAAAATATTTGCTATACCTAAACCTCCCTTTTTAATACATATGTCAACCCAGGGTAGGCCCTAAACAGCCCACAGAGAAGGGTACGTTGTATAGGAAAAGTAGGACATGCACGTTTAAGTTTTACATGTCTTGGTAGTAAAAAAACTCTTAAATTAGTTTTTCACTACTGCTTCTCCCATAGGATAACATTGGATTGACGTATTTAATTAAGTGACAACGTTCAATTGGTAGCAGGTACCAATGTTGAGTTTGGTATTGTAATTGTAATTTAAAGGCCTCTTTAATGGTGGTCTAATTTTAAGTCACAATTCTGAAAGTGCCACTTAAAAAAAAAAAAAAAATAGGCTTCATCTTGTCCCAACCATTTGGTACCGGCAGCTTGTATCGTGGGTCACATGACTAGGTGTAGCTGGCAGTTGGTCTTTGTGTTTTAGTCCCTTTCAGTGAGAGAAAGGGTCATAGGTGCTGGCAAGATGCACCATTTCTGACTTAGTGGCAGAAAATGCCACCTACCACATTTGCATATCAAAACGGCTTTGACTGGCCACACTCACCAATCATTTGACTGTGCATGACCCAAGACCACCTGGGACCAAGGCAGGATGGCAGGAAATTCAAATACCTCTTGGGGTGGAAACCTCCATAACTACCACCTACTGTAAAGCTGGCAACAGATATAAATATTGAACCCTCAGACCTAATTCTTCAGTACATCGCTGAACCGGAGGAAGATTCAGAAGGACTGCTATGCTGCTCTGTAAGAAGGGCTGCTACCCCCCAGCCCTCCTGCCTAAGTGAAAGACTGGACCTGTATCTTGAACCCAGAACCACTAGAATGGCTCCAAGGGCCAGTTGACTGGCCTCCCGATCCGCGCCTCGTGGACCGAAAAGGCTCCAACAACCTTAAACCGAATCTAAAGCAGCTTTTTGGCCCGACACTCTGACCTGCTCACTAATACCCTTTTTTTTCATGTCAGTAGTTTATTGCAGAGAAATATTGCATCCTTTAGGGTTAGGCCAACTCCACCTCTTTGAATCTGTAGGTCTATATAAGATCGATTGTGTATTTCCCAAAGCTCATTTGCAGTAGTAAAATACAAGATAAATATTTAAAGTACAACAGTGCTAAGATATGAAAGATGTTGCAGAATTATTAACACATGAAATTAACATGTGCAATTTATCATATATATTTTTATTTCCCATAGTTGATCATGAATTGCATAATACAATAATTAAGGCATCTGATCAGAAAAATGTGCAATTCATTGATGCATGAAAATTCTTCTATTTTATCGAGAGCAAATTTCTTATGGTATTTTCCTGAAAATGTTACAAAGATTCTGTCACTGCCTTATAGTATTTCAAATACTTGAATCTGATGAAGCCTTACATTACTTCACAATACAGCCAACATGTGTTTTGCCCCCCTAAATTGCTAGCAAGTCTAGGGCTATTTCAAGGCTGAAAGATTAGGCTATTATAAGAATAGCCATGATAAAGGACCTATTTTTTGTTAAATTTTATTTATTAATTATGATAGGTGCCACACTTAATGTGAGAACATAGCATTCCGGTGATGCACACAGCACACGTGCTCTTCAACGTTCGCTTTACTTAAGCGAAAATGAGTCTACAGTGTAGGTGAAAATAAATATTTATTATTCCCTTCCAAATTAGGGTGAGTACTAATATTACTGACTACACAGATGACTGCAGTGGCAGTCTAGTAATAAACATCAAGCCTCCCACTGACAGCCTGACTCCCCTAGACGGTGTCCAAACCCTTCTGACCAACTCAGTCAACCAATTACGATGTTCCAAATCTGATTGTAAACCGCATGGTCTTTCTGAATCAGTTCCGACTGGCTCTTGGAGAATTAGTGTTGATCAGACCCTGAAGAACCAGAACCTTTTGGACCTGGCGGCGCAGGATACGCCCTATGTCTCCGGAGTTCACCTGCTTCGCTACACAGAGACACGGGACACTCTGTCGGCGTTAGAAGATTGGATTTATTTAGCTACAGCTAGTACAGTTATCTTAGAAGTACACAAAGTAGGTTCTCAGGAGACTGCCACTTCACTCTGTGGCGCATCAGGTTAAATACTATACAAAATACAATTATTAACGGAAATACACTCCCAGAGCATATAGAAAAGAGCCAATAAGGAAAGTTGGAAAACAAAGTGGAACCAATAGGAAAGGTTTGAAAACAGAAATATCAGAAGAGACCTCTCCTCCAACTGTGTTTGTCACCCCACCCTCAGGCTAATACATTACAGATTCATAACTAACTTGCAGGTGGTAAGATAAGTTTGTGTGTATTGGAGGACGGTCGTGAAACGACAGAATACTAGCAGGAGACAGTGAAGGCCAGTCGATAAGATAAGGTCAGGAAAGAATAGTGTGAGCCAACAGATAGTTGAGACGTGGATTAGAAAAGCCAGACAGGGATTGGTGTACTCGGCTAGTTCTAACACCAGCTTTACAAATAAAGGCCGAGGACGTATTTTGACACCGGGCTACAGAAAAAGCAGAATAGACTTTGTTTGCCGTGCTGCCTGAGTGATGGCAACACAAAATGGCGGCGTGTCACAAAATGGCGGGTCGATTCGATCGTGATCGAAAATCGAAGTTCCTCAGACCCTCCTTTTGCCAGAACTCAGACAAGATAGACTCATGTTAATCTGAGTCCATGTCAATAGCCATGAGGTCATCGAGTTGTTGCTGTAACATCATTCTTATGTTTTCCGTTACTTGTGGTTTGGGTTTTGGGATGCACATAGAAGCACAAAGATCACAGATAGCGGGACCACAGTGCATACAAAGGCAGCAGGAAAATATAATGGTCAGGATGATACCAAGGAACGTCAATGCTTTCCAACCCCATTTGGACAGCAGTCCCCAAAACCATTCCGTTAAAGACCAATCTCCTTCGTCCTGATGAATAGACTTAGAGATTATGTGCAACTTGGAGATAGCTTGGTATACTGTCGGAGCGTCATTAGGAATAAAAATACAGCAACTTGACCCGATCAATTTGCACACTCCACCACGATCGGCAAGAACAAAGTCTAAGGCAACTCGATTTTGCAAAGTCATAAGACGATCCACCTGTAGTTCTGCCGTGATGTTACTTAAGGCTACTACAGTGATGTCTATTGTAGTCTCTACGACACGGACCAATTGCCTTATATTTCTGCTGTTAGCCATGGGACCCCACAAGGGAAGAAAACCTCTAAGGACATCTCCTCCTTCCTGTCCTGCTGTGTCCTTTGAATCAATAATCCCTCTGCCATATCGGGTTCAGTGATGATTTGCGGAAGCAGTGTAAGTAGGGGGAAGAAGAAAAGCTATATAACAAGTACCAGAGAAACCCGTTGGTAACCAAGTATAAGCTCTATCATAGCAGATGAAATAGGTGCCTTGAGACGGCACTAGAGGAGGCGAGTTCTGAGAGGAATAAATGTACGTATAGGAGCAGTTACTCTTTTGTGTAGTGTCAGAAGAGCGATGGTTTATCTGTAAGCAGAAGTTACCCTGATGTGGTATAGTCCAGATCGGCGAGGACTTTCCTTTTCCAACCTTACTATTGAGACTCGACATATATTGGGTGACGTTCCAATTGGTGTATGCTTTTCTTTCGTCGACGGAAATTTTACTGTTTTCCATAATTTTAGCCATAACTACCATACCCTTAATCAAAGAACTGTGACTAAAATCTGGATAATTAATTTGTGAACTAACGGATCGTCTGAATTTGCTTTGATAAGCGTTGGAGAAGATGACGAAATAAGCCCAAGCAGAACCTTCATAAGAGAAAAGGAAGGACGAGATATGGCATTCCTTTCTCGGTGGTATGTGGCATAAGCCCACACACCCAACAATCAGTTGTGTTAATCACTAATTGGTGCTGATGTAATAGCTGGATAAAAGAATTGTTATAATACTCAGTTCTTCTGACGAGTTCATGTGAAGGGAGAGTATGAAAAAGGTGTGGAGAGATAGTAGAGGAAGGCGAAGAAGAAGGGGAGGTATTCCTTAGCTGCAAAGCATAAATTATCCACCCAGTAATCGCCAAAACAATACATAATGATATAAGAACACATATAGTTACACTAAAACGACTGTACATTATTTTACAGGATGTTTTCTTCAGTTCATCTCTTCTTTCTTTATTACTTAGTGTAGCTTCCATCTTACTAATAGATGCTCACGGCAATTTTCCTCAATCACTGAAGTCACGATGCTCTACCGTCCTATGACACTGAAGATCCTGCAGACCTATTGTCACTACTCAGGTCGTGACCTAGACTCCTACCGTGACCCTGCAACCGGGATAGAATACTACACAAGGAAGAAGAAAAGAGTCTTAAATGTTCTTTGGTCTGGACCTCAAGTTGTAATGTTCTTTCCCTGGAACATTCTGATCTTGAAACAATGTTCGTGGTTCAGTCGTATCCAAGCGACGATGTGATGGAATTGCTTCCTGTAAAATGTCGTCGTCCTCTTTCTCAGACAGTGTCCCACTCAGGTGTGCATTGCTGAAGGGTACAAATTGTGGAACTGTTTCGCCTTCACAGTCACCAACCCCTCTACGAACCCACTGATCAAAAGGCAAAGGCAAAGGCACTTTCTTGCAATGCACACAGTGAATCCAATTTTTCTTTCCTTCGACTTTAACTGCTGTCCTTGTAGTCAACAAAACCATTCGAGGCTCTCGCCACCTGGGTTGTAGATTATTGGACCTCTGAAAGTTCTTCACAGACACCCAGTCACCTGGTCGGATGGAATGACCTGGGTCTGTGGAGGCCTCCGGCAGAGCACTCTGAACCTGTTGATGAAGAACACGCAATTTAGTCGTAAGGTCATGCAGATAATCAATCAACATTGGATAGGGCAAGTCTGAGAATTTCTTAGGGTGAGGTATTCCCCATACATTGGCCGGACGGCCAAATACCACTTCGTAAGGGCTAAGTCCCAAACGAGAGTGTACAGCAGTTCTGGTGGATAGCAGAGCTAACTGCAAAGCATCAGGCCAATTGAGTCCTGTACTTGCTTGAACCTTTGCTAACTTTAACTTCAAGGTTCCATTGTAACACTCTACTAAACCCGCTGATTGTGGATGATTTGCCGCATGGAACTTTTGCTTGATTCCAAGACCTGCACAAACTTTCTGCATGACTTGGCCAACAAATTCGCTCCCATTGTCACTCCAGACAATGCGCGGCAAACCAAACCTGGGGAAGAACTCTTTTCGTAGGATTTTAGCTGTGGATAGGGCTGTATTATCTTTTAGAGGGTATGCTTCTATCCACCTCGAAAAGGCGCATATTACCACCAGAACATATTTGAGGTTGTTGCATCGCTCCATATGAATGTAATCGATGTGCAACACCTCAAATTGATATGTTGGAGGAGCAAAGTGACTTGCTGGAGTTGGGGTTCCCTTTCCTGGATTGTACATTAGACAAACAATACAGTGCTTTACTACGTTGTCTGCACATTTTGGGATATTTTCATTCTGCCACACTGGTGCCGGAAGTTTACAAATGCCTTTTGCACTTAAGTGGGCTGGACCATGAGCCATAGTAACCACTGGGAGAACATAAGCATCTGGTAACAGCCAACGTTGATGTTCGGATAATTCCACCCAACAACCCATCTCATCTAACATTCCTGTACTTTCTTTCCACTTGCTCAACTCCCTTTCTGAAGCCTCTTTCTGAATCGCTTTCACGCTTTCCACTGTATTCTCACACATTCCTCTCTCTCCGACCCAATTCGCAGGACCTGCCACAAACATTCGACTCTTTGAATCTCTCGCTGTTCTCTTCGCTATTTCGTCTGCAAATGCATTTCCTCGACCAACATCATACGTAATCTTCTTGTGTGCACTACACTTCACTATCGCTATTTGGGTGGGTAAAGCAAGTGACTCAAGGAGATCAGTCACTAACTGACCATGCTGTACTTTGGTGCCATGTGAAGTGAAGAAACCTCTCTTTCCAGAGACGCCCAAAACTGAACGCTACGCCAAAAGCATATTGGCTGTCAGTGTACACGTTCACTCTCTTTCCTTTTGATAATACGCAAGCTCTCATTAGTGCTATTAATTCTGCTGCTTGCGCTGAATTGTGTCTAATACGTGCAGTTTCCACAATCGTATGTAAGGTAGTTACAGCATAGGCTGAAACCGTATCTCCATTAGGCATCTTAAAACAAGAACCATCTACCCATAGAGTCCCATCCGGACTCTCTAGCGGTGTGTCTCTTAGGTCAATTCTTCTTTTTGTCTCTTCCTCAGTACGGAAGAAACAATCATGCTGATCCTCAACACTCTCCTCATTTGGAAGGGGCAACAAAGTAGCTGGATTCAGGGTGTTGCATCGTTTGATGTGTATGTGACTAGCCAAAAGCGTCAGCTCGTAACCATTTAAACGTGCACTCGTAAGATGCTGTGTTTTTGTTCTGTTTAGCAAAGTATCCACTGCATGTGGCACCATGACAATGAGAGTGTTATCCAACACCATTCCAGCAGACTGTCGGATAGAAACTGCTGCTGCTGCTGTCGCTTTGAGACAACTGGGCAATGCTTTAGCTACGGGATCCAATGTAGCCGAAAAATAGGCACATGGCCGCTGTCTGTCTCCAAATTGCTGTGTCAAGACTGACAATGCACAACCTTCTCTCTTGTGAACATAAAGCGTAAAAGGCTCAGTGTAATCTGGGGTGCCTAGTACAGGAGCAGAACACAGAGCGGTTTGGCGATCAAAGAGAAGTTAAGGATCCACTGGCTCAATGGTTAGGGATCCACTGGCTCAATGGTTAGAGCGGCAGACCCTGAAGCAGAGTTCTGGCCAGGGACCAGGGTTCGATTCCCGCCTCGGCGGGGCTCGGGCTCAATTTCCTCGGAGCTGTCTATTCTCGCCTCGGTGCCTATTCTAATCATGGGCCCCACGCTGCAACTCTTGGCAATAGCTTGCTTAGCCTCCACACCGGCCCCAACAGCGCTAAGGATGCCTGGCTTCTCCCTGGGGGTGCCCAGGAGTGCACACTTCACAGGGAAAGCCAGGAGGGGTTCCACAGCGGTATGAGTATCAGCGCCAGGAAACCGCAAAGGCGACACCGCAAGGTGGCCGTCTGGTGACAGTGCGCTCTATAAGTACATTTACATTTACATTTTACAATAATAAGTGATACCCAGAAAGGCACATACTTCCCTTTGTGTGGATGGTACAGACATTCGCACAATCGCCTGTATTCGTTCTGGTGTCAAACGTCGTCCCTCCTTTGAGAGGAGATGACCCAAGTAGGTAACCTCTTGACAAACATATTGTAGTTTGGAAGGTGAAACCTTGTGATTCAGTTCAAACAAGTGGCGTAACAAAGCAACAGTGAAATCTTTGCAGATATCTTTTGAATCGGCGGCGACTAACAAGTCGTCCATGTATTGAATAAGAGCAGCACCAGACGGCAAGTGAGAAGTATCAAGATGACATTTTAAAGCTTGGCTGTAAATGGAGGGACTTTCAGAGTAGCCTTGGGGTGCGCGCTTAAATCGGAAGCTTCGGCCTCCAAGAGAAAAACCAAAAATGTCCCTACTCTCTTCTGCAATGGGAATACTAAAGAATGCATTCTTTAGATCGATAACAGAAAACCAAGTCGCTGTGGAAGGTATCATTGTCAACAAAGCAGTGATATCTGGAACAACAGGAAATTGTGGAATCACAATTTTGTTTACTTCTCGCAAATCAATTACAAAACGATACACAGGAGGCTGAGAAGGATCAGTGCATTTAAGAACAGGAAGAATAGGACTATTGCATGTGTTACCTCTAGTTTCTTCAACCACACCCTTCCGAATTAAGTCATGAATGATTTCCAAAAGCGCTCTCTCACCTTCAGCAGAAATTCTATACTGTGGGATGCGTGGCAATTCAACATTGGGCTTGAGAGTGACAACATAAGGCGGAATCTCAAGACAACCCACATCGTTCGGACCCGTGGCCCAAAGTGCTGCTGGAAGAGAAAGTAATTCAGGTGGAAACTGATCTTTGGACAAATACATTGGGGAGACCAATTTCTGTCCTAGAGTAGGATGTACGCCAGAAGGAGAACAATATATGGTAGCATGCATTCTTTTCAATAGGTCTAGACCCAACAGATTCTCACCGCAACCATTCGTTAGCAGAAGTGGAGCTTCCAAATCATAGGGACCAACTGAAATAGGCAAAGGGCAAGAAACTGGATTGCGAACAGGGGCGCCAGAGAATCCTACAGAAACATTTGTTAAGCCAGACAAAGGTGCCCCAGGGAGTTTAGAATGAATGATAGAACTTCTCATTGCTCCAGTATCCAGAAGAAATGGCTCTGAAACACCCATTGTAGTGACGTTAACATAAGGACCATTTTGATCTACTGGGATTGGCACAACTCCCTTACTTTGTCCATGGCTGTCCTAGTTAGCATGAAGACTCTCATTCTCACCTTCAACATAATGATCTTCATTGTAATACTGTGTAGATCTCACATTCTGCTGATCAAAGTAATTCGCGGAATTGGGAGAAGGAAGGGCACGCTGTTCTTGAGTCAACACACCTCGACCTCTACCTCTGTTTGCTGACTGGAGGCCAGCACGACCTCGTGGAGCAGATAACGCTCCATTGCGCTGCAATAAAACCCGACAACTATTCTTAAAATGACCTTCCTCTCTACAATAGGCACATTGATTAGGACCTAACAAAGGTCTCAGATTGTATGGCTCAGGTTTTTGATACAACCTCTGAAACTGCGGAGGCTGCTGAATTTGAGGCTGAACATAACGTGGCGGATAGGCTTGTTGCAAGAGAACCTTAGTTTTTAATTCTTTTGTCTTTTTATCTTGCTTTTCTTTTTCTTCTTTATCTCTATTCTCATAATATTGTGCATTAGCCAATATCTGGGCAGAAGAAGAAACAGCCCATGAACTTTCTGAATCCTTTAATTTGTGTGACAGCTCGGGAAGCAAATTAAATACAAATTTGTCCACGAATAATCGCTGTCCACCCTCGGTAGCCATGTCCTGACCACTGTGGGCGATAAATGTCTCCTCGAAACGAGTAAAGAAGTCAGGGACACTTTCATCTTTCTTTTGTTTGCATGCTGCTAGTTTATCCCAATTAACTCTTAGTGCAGGCATCATAGTTTTCATTAACGTGATGATTCTACCAGGAAGTTCCGAGATCAGAGCGTCAGGCTTTGCGCCACCCACTTGGTCTCTATCTGTATTAGTTATAACATCCCAAGTAGCTCCTAGTTCCTGTGCGTGGTCCCCTCTACGAATCTTAGCCCATATTGTCTGTGGGACTACATTACCCATCAACAATCGATGTCTGCTAGGTTCATAATGCAAGCATCAATTGTCTGCGATAATTCTTTATAATAGCCTGCAGGGTTCTTACGAGGATCTGGTAGAGTCTGATTAAGAGCCAAAACTTCAGATCTCTTCCAAGGGACATGTACCCATATACGTTGGAAATGAGCAGGAATAGGTGCATTAGCGCCTACAGCCGCAACTGCCTCTTTCCAAACTGGAGGAACCTCTCTTATAGGGTAATTTCTCGACGTCAGTTACACCGACGGATCGGAATCAAGAAAAATCTGAGAGAACAATAAGGATCTATAAGAGATAAGTGTCCTTACAGCTTCCTCAACTTTAGAACCTACAATAAGTCCTTTTTCAAAATCCGCCTGAACATTTAACAGATCTTGTGAGATCGGACTCAAACTCACATCTGCCCATTCTTTAATGAGAATGTCGCACATCACATTGAAAACATATCTTTGCGTAGGCGCACTCCTTCTTGATCCATCTTCGTGCAAGAGAGTCTAGCTTCTCTCGCTCTTCAAAATCTGTGAACTGACTACGAGATTGTCTTCGAGCAAAAGCCGGAGACACATTAAAAGCTCCATAGAAAGGAGATAGAATATTAGTGACAGAGTCTGTGAGACGCTTACGCACAGACGGTGAATTAGACATTAGAACTGGAGACAGAGTATTAGGAGAACTGACAGGAGAAGAACTGGTAATCGCAGGAGGAGCAGAATTCAAAGGAGATCAGAGATCAGGAGATGAAGGCAAAAAAGTTGAGACTAATGGTAAAACCGGCAAGGGCGGTAATACTGGAGGAGGCAAATGCTGAGGAGCCGGAACCGGCGGAGGTACCACTGGCAGCTGAACAGGCTGTAACAACTGAGGTACATTGGCATTTTGCCCATAAGGTGGAGGCAACATTAATAAATGAGACATTAGGGGATCTTCTTCTATATCTTTCTTATTATCAGAAGGAGAAACAGGCAACACCGGATAGCATTTATCTATCGCCATACGATGTTGTCTTTCTGAAATTTCAGTCGTATTATCAATTTGATCATTTTTGAACTGTTGGGCAGCCTGTATAATTGTCATACCCTGTGCTGTCCTATCTCGTTTTGCTTGTTTAATTTCTTTCTGTTTGGCTTCCTCTTGCCAAAGGCGGAAAGAGTCAAACATTGCCGGCCGGGCTTTTCTTTTGAACAAAACTGCTTCTAAATTATCTAGCACATCAGGATCGAAGCTACCGTTTTCTGGCCATTTAAGAACACCATCTTTCTTCGTGTATCGAGTCCATGGCTCGTTAAAGGCAATGGAGCCGATACCATGTTTTGAATAGAGCTCATATGTGGGAGTTCCAGCCGAAGGAATCGGACAAGAGTCCTCAAGTCGGGAGTCCCTATTACAACCAAGACAACAAAATCTTCCAAACTTAGTCAGACCAGGCATCTCGAGATGTCGTTAAAGGCAATGGAGCCGATACCATGTTTTGAATAGAGCTCATATGTGGGAGTTCCAGCCGAAGGAATCGGACAAGAGTCCTCAAGTCGGGAGTCCCTATTACAACCAAGACAACAAAATCTTCCAAACTTAGTCAGACCAGGCATCTCGAGATGTCTCAGGACTGTTCACAAACTTCAAGGGAGTAAAACTCAGTTTACGCAGCACAAATGCACTTACCCTCGGCTTTATCTTTTGCAAAATATAAATCTAAGAAGCCTAAGAAAACCAAACAAAGAACCAAATTGTGGGCGCCACCCACGAAAATACTTAACTAAGGACGTTTTCTTCCACCAACAGAGGCCCGTCTATCGTCTCGCCTTACCATACATCATCAAAGGAATGGGCCAAAGCAGAGCGGCAGTCAGGGCAGCGGTCGTCAGTAGCCGTCAGGAAGGAGTAACCGCGCTGCAAAAGACCTTCGGACCACTTTCGACATACAGGGGTCGCTTAGTGTGGCTCGCGAACCCTCCGGAATTTTCTTGCGGGATTCATCACGACCTTCAAGCAGAACCGGTACCACTGAAGCCGCCCCACGATGGGCGCCAGTTGAAGAACCAGAACCTTTTGGACCTGGCGGCGCAGGGTACGCCCTATGTCTCCGGAGTTCACCTGCTTCGCTACACAGAGACACGGGACACTCTGTCGGCGTTAGAAGATTGGATTTATTTAGCTGCAGCTAGTACAGTTATCCTAGAAGTACATAAAGTAGGTTCTCAGGAGACTGCCACTTCACTCTGTGGCGCATCAGGTTAAATACTATACAAAATACAATTATTAACGGAAATACACTCCCAGAGCATATAGAAAAGAGCCAATAAGGAAAGTTGGAAAACAAAGCGGAACCAATAGAAAATAGGCGGTCGCTCCTCTCCCATTGCTGCTGCCTGACGCCTGCCTGCTGTGGCTACCGCTGACGCCGCTTCCTCCTCACCACTGCTGACCTCTGCATCTCGTAGGTACCGCCCTCCGCTCTCTGCTCGCTGCGTGCTGCTGCTGCCCATTTTTCCTCGCCAACTCTCCGCCGCCGCTGCCCCGGTCACTCTCCTTCCTGTTTCCCGCCACTGACCCCGCAGTCCCGCCTCCCCTCCTTGCCCATTGGCCACCCAGCCTCCCGCCTCCCAGCTGACCCTCACTCCCGGCTCCTTACTTATGACGCCCCCTGAGCGACTGCGCAGCGGACGCGCGCAGCGGGAGCGCCGACTGAGCGCCGAAAGTGCGCCAAAGGTAAGCCCATCTGCGCCCGTCCGCGCCTGGACCGCGCCCAACGCCAGACCCCCTGGCCCCCGCGCCCGTCGGCCCCTCTGCAGGACCTACGATGAGGCCACACTCAACGCAATCAAAACCGGCCGAACCCCCGGATGCTACCAAGCATCCCCGCGACGCACCCAAGGACCCTTCGTCTGCCGATCCTGCAACTTCTCCTGCCTCCGAACCTGCACCGCGCCCACCGAGATGGACAGCAGCAACCACCTCAAGTGCATCCTGCTCAACACCTGCTCCGTCCACAGACACGCCGTGGAACTCTGGAACCTCCTCGACACCGCATCCCCCGACGTTGCCTTCCTCACGGAAACCTGGATGAACGCCTCCTCAGCCCCCGACATCGCCATCGCCATCCCGGACGGCTACAAGATCATCAGGAGGGATCGCGCCAACCGGACCGGAGGAGGGATCGCCATCGTACACAAAAGCACCATTCGCATCTCGACTGACTCCATCGAAGCATTCAACGACGCCGAGTACCTGCACTTCCAAATCCACACCGACCCCAAGACGACCCTCAGAGGCACTCTCATCTACAGACCCCCGGGACCGCGCACACAGTTCTGCGAAGACATCACGGACTCCATCAGCCCACACGCCCTCCCCTCCACCGACTACATCCTCCTCGGGGACCTCAACTTCCACCTGGAGAACAACAACGACCGCAACACCACCGCCCTGCTGGACAATCTTGCCAACCTTGGACTCAAACAACTGGTCAACACCCCCACCCACTATGCCGGCCACATGCTCGACCCCGTCTTCTCATCCAGCAAGCACGTCACCTACAGCCACTCCACCGGACTTCACTGGACCGACCACAGCTGCGTCCACTTCAGCTTCAGAAAGAACACGGTCCACCACCACCCGAAGCAGGTACCCCACAGAAACTGGAGCAAGATTACCGCCGACCAGCTCACCGCCTCCCTCAGCCAGAACCCACCCATCAGGACAACGGACCCTAACACAGCAGCCCGCAACCTCATGCAGTGGTTGACATCCTGTGCCGACGACCTCGCCCCACTGAAGAACCCACTCACCAGGCCCAGAAGCAAGAAGGCCCCCTGGTTCACCGACGAACTCAAAGACTTCAAGAAGGCCTGCCGCACCCTCGAGAAGGCCTGGCTCCTCGACAAGACCACTGACAACATGATCGCCCTCAAACTCGCCACCCGCAGACATCACCAGCTCATCCGCACCACCAAGAAGAAATCTCTGAAGGAACGACTGGACAAGAACGCCCATGACAGCAGGGAGCTCTTCAACATCGTCAAGGAGTTCTCCAACCCCAGCACCGGCAACAACGACATCACTCCCTCACAGGACCTCTGCGACTCCCTCGCCTCGTACTTCCACCGCAAGATCACCGACATCCACAACAGCTTCGGCGCTCCACCCCCGCACCCATCGGTCGAACCTACGCACCACGCCGCCACCCTCCAGACATGGACCGAGGTGACCCCTGAAGACATGACCCGCACGATGAACACCATCCACTCCGGATCTCCGACCGACCAGTGCCCCCACCATGTCTTCAACAAGGCAGCCTCCACCATCGCACCCCACCTCCGAGAAATCATCAACACCTCCTTCGACACAGCCACCTTCCCGGAGAGCTGGATGCACGTCGAGCTCAGCGCACTGCTGAAGAAACCAACAGCGGACCCAACCGACCTCAAGAACTTCCGCCCCATCTCGCTCCTTCCCTTCCCTGCCAAAGTCATCGAGAAGGTCGTCAACATGCAACTGGCCGCCTTCCTGGAAACTAACGGATCCCTCGACCCATCGCAGTCCGGATTCAGAGCCAACCACAGCACCGAGACCGCCCTCATCGCAGCCACCGATGACATCCGAGCCCTGCTCGACAACGGCGACACAGCGGCACTCATCCTCCTAGACCTCTCTGCAGCATTTGATACTGTCTGCCATCGCACCCTAGTCCAACGCCTCAACAACACCGGCATCCAAGGGAAGGCTCTGGAATGGATCAGCTCATACCTCTCCGGCAGAACACAGAGAGTACGTCTCCCTCCGTTCCGCTCTGAGGCCACCGAAGTCATCTGCGGCGTCCCGCAAGGATCGTCGCTCAGCCCCACCCTCTTCAACATCTACATGAAGCCCCTCGCCGCCATCGCACGCCAACACAACCTCAACATCATTTCCTACGCCGATGACACCCAGCTGATTCTCTCCCTCACCAGAGATCCCGACACCGCCAAAGCCATCCTACACGAAGGGATGAAAGACGTCGCCGAGTGGATGAACATCAGCCGCCTGAAATTGAACACGGACAAGACAGAAGTCCTCATCCTGGGACCGTCGCCCTCCGCTTGGGACGACTCCTGGTGGCCCCCGGTCCTAGGCACCGCACCCAAGCCAACGGACCACGCACGCAACTTGGGCTTCATCCTGGACTCCTCCCTATCAATGACCAGACAAGTCAACGCCGTCTCCTCATCCTGCTTCCACACCCTCCGCATGCTCCGCAAGATCTTCCGTTGGATCCCGACCGAGACCAGGAAGACGGTCACCCAGGCCCTCGTCACCAGCAGACTAGACTACGGAAACACCCTCTACGCCGGGACAACAGCCAAGCTCCAGAAAAGACTTCAGCGTATCCAGAACGCCTCTGCCCGACTCATCCTGGACGTCCCCCGACGCTGCCACATCTCGAGCCACCTGAAATACCTGCACTGGCTCCCTGTCAACAAGAGGATCACGTTCAGACACCTCACCCACGCACACAAATCCCTCCACAACCTGGGCCCAAGGTACCTCAATGACCGCCTGACCTTCTACATGCCTACCCGCCAGCTACGCTCCGCGAACCTCGCCCTCGCCGCCGTCCCTCGCATCCAGAGAGCCACCGCCGGAGGAAGATCCTTCTCCCACCTGGCGGCTAAGACATGGAACTCCCTGCCCATCCACCTCCGGCTGACCCAGGACCACATCGCCTTCAGGAAACAGCTCAAGACCTGGCTGTTCGAGCAGTAGCAAACCCCCTCCCCCAAGCGCCTTGAGACCCTTCCGGGTGAGTAGTGCGCGATATAAATTCCATGATTGATTGATTGATTGATTGAAAACAGAAATATCAGATGACTCGAAGAGACCTCTCCTCCAACTGCGTTTGTCACCCCACCCTCAGGCTAATACATTACAGATTCATAACTAACTTGCAGGTGGTGAGATACGTTTGTGTGTATTGGAGGACGGTCGTGAAACGAGAGAATACTAGCAGGAGACAGTGAAGGCCAGTCGATAAGATAAGGTCAGGAAAGAATAGTGTGAGCCAACAGATAGTTGAGACGCGGATTAGAAAAGCCAGACTAGTGTACTCGGCTAGTTCTAACACCAGCTTTACACATAAAGGCCGAGGACGTATTTTGACACCGGGCTACAGAAAAAGCAGAATAGACTTTGTTCGCCGTGCTGCCTGAGTGATGGCAACACAAAATGGCGGCGGGTCACAAAATGGCGGGTCGATTCGATCGTGATCGAAAATCGAAGTTCCTCAACCCGCATCGTGCAGCTCTACAGACTGCATTTCTGACCCAGCGATTACGAAGTCCGTTTCCAACAGGCTTTCCAAGTCGGCCTGTCCGACACAAAAAGGCTGCCGGAAAGTGACTTTGGGAGGCCCCTGGCAGGCTCCCCTTCATCCTGAGGCCTCTGGTTGGGGGCTGAGGGGGTACCTAAGGGACCCCCCTGTAAAACCCTGCACTGTCACAGGCACCATGGGGTGCCTGCGACAGGGTGCAGAGTTTTCCCGCACACCCCCATTTTTCCCATAGGACCCTGTGTTGCGCAGAACACGAGCTCTCATGGGAGTCAATGGGAATCTGACTGAACAGTGTTTAATCGCATCGTAATCAGTCTGCTGACTGCAAGTCTGTTGGTCCCGATTCCGAGACAGTGTCAGGCGAAAAGTTTCTGCACAACATCGTAATTGGCCCCTTTGTACCTTCTGGGAATCTTGTTTTTTATATATTGCTATTGCATGGCTCAAATCCTCTAATGTCCCATAGTGCTTGTAGAAGGACACAATTGAGTATTGGATTTTTGGTAATGACGTTACAAGGTGGTAGTTCAAATATCACCATTCTAGTTATAGATTACCTCGTATGTCAAGGTAACTTTGTTCCTTCAATGTTAACAAAAGTGGAATGGGAATAGAAATATAGCGATAAAATTAAGTCAAAGGAATATGAACAGGGAAGGGGACCAATGCTTAAAGTTGAAAAATTTCAATAAGATATATATTCATTTTGACTGGTAGTGTTAAGAGGTATGTGTTGATGTAGAGTGAACCCCATTAAATGTTCAAGAGAGATCATTATGTACAGGTATGGTGCTATTAATATTGGGGATGATATTTCCTATGTATCAGTACCGTCGTTGGGTCTAGGTGAATGTAGATTGTTTGTAAGAAAGCCTCTCATTTTAGAAATGGATGGAGATACCTTGACCAAGCATGTAACATGTTATGATAAGGTCCCATTAAGATTGAAGCTATTCAGAGCGCTGTTTCAAATACTGAGTTGCTACAGCAAAAAGAAACCTCCCCTAAGGACTAGGCTTACCTGTAACTGGCACAATGCCCAGTCCTGATCTCTCTGTGGACCTTCCTTGTCGTATATGCCACAGCATCAGAGCCCGGCGCCATTTGTAAAAGCATAGAGGTATAAGTCCCTCATCTGTTTTTGCACTCGGGGAACTGTCACTGGTCACGTACTGGCTGACATCATATTGGATTGGTGTATTTGAGGAAAAGCCCATAATTTTTATAAAATGGCTTTTTTTAAAAAAAAAAAAAAGATTTTACAAAGGTAAAAAAAATAACATGGACTTGTAAGAAGGAGAAAGTCAGGACAATGTTTAAATGTCATTTGTAAAAGAGCTGGAAAAGAAAACTTATTCCATTTGAAATGTAAAGTCTTGAATTAGTGGTCCATTAAGATAACTAAAGTTGCTTATATTATTAAACAACCCTCAACCTTTATCCATTCATATGTTGTACCATCTTAAATTTCATCCATGTTCTTTGTGTATGAAACTGCTAACGTTACCATGGTACATCAATTGTAAGACAAGCCCTTCTGGGGCTTAAAGTTATTCGTACTAAATCATTTTTCATGAAATGTGTTCCAAACAAACTCTAAAACGAGAAATTTCTTATTGGGGGGGTGAAGAAATTAAGAAGGTCCTGCATTTTACTTGCCTGCGGGTTCCTTTTGATGTTGATTTTAACTGGAAACATGTTTCAAATATCAGAATGTTGCAATTTCAAAAATCGATTGAGGCAATTTTTAGATTTGCTAAAAAGATTGAGACATAAACCAACCAAAAAGAGTGTGTATTTACAAGAGTAAAAGCCTTTCAGTGGTACCTTTTGGGGCAGGGGTGTGGGGACACGTAATTTGTAAATTGCATCAAATAATAGAGAACACGTTTCTAAGAAGACATCTCTCAGTGCCCCAGAGCTCCCCTGTCTGTTTCTGTCATGAGGAAGTCGCTCTAAAATATTTAGAAAGATTAATTTGCGATACGACTGTTGCTCTGGCTAAAAACCTGGAAGAATCCAGGACAATACTGGCAGACTGACTAAAGTTGGATAATAGCTTCGACATGCCCTGGTCAAGGTATGTCAAACCAAGCTTTTCTAAAATAGATGTCATAGAATACTATGCAAACCCCGATACATTAAAAAATGTATTGTCTGCCACTATTAAATCACTCTTCTATCAAAGTCATGTGCGGGAAGGCCCAATATGTAATATGACTGGCCATTCAGAGCCTCCCTCTCAGCAACAAAGAGAACCTGCCCTTTATCTGCAAATCGATCTAAATGAATGAGGAAATTTCTGTTGACTAGGTTGCATTTAAAAACTATACACTTCTTAGTTGCTTTCCCTAGTCAAGGACCGTGGTTTGCATCACTCCCTGTTTGTCCTTGTGACAGTTGCTCATCCCAAAGCATTACACAATTTATCCTATTTTGTAGATTGTATACCACCCAGAGGAAGCAGGTCATTCGCCCACTATTATTGGCAGCAGGGATTAGAAATTATAAACTGGCAATGGAATATCTGTTCTCTCTAGGAACAAATGACATCATATACTGCATTTTAAATGATCTTTTTACTGTTTTTAAGTTTTGAAGCAGATACTTATTATTCTAAAATCTGTAAACTTTGTGTATGTGGATTTGCTGTCTTTTAAATGAAAATATGTATGTGTAATCTTTTATGGCTCTTTTAGAGTTAAATAAAGTATTCTTGACCTGACCTGACAAGCCCTTCTGAAAAAGGAGCGGATCGTTCATAAAGGGGTTGGCTATGGTAAAGGTTGATGCTTTTTTTTAAATTAACTTATGAGGAAAGTCAAATATATAGTCCATTTTTCTATGAAGCTGGATTGGAAACACATAATAAAGTAATATATGTACTTGAAATAGTTACAATAAAGTAATGTGCAGCTTTCTTGTTACTACAGAGAAATGAGCAACAACTCTGCTGTTATCTTAGGCATCACACGCTGTCATATACCAATTGCTATTCGATGCCCATATTCGAGAGGTCATACTCATGTAGTTTATATTCATTTATTTGTTATAGATTTCTTCATGATTTGTATGTACATACATGTAATATATACACATTCAATCGTTACGTCTTTCATATTTTACAATGTGTTTTGTAGTTACATGTATTCTTGAGCAACTTCCAACTATTTTTACGTTCATAACATGTTATGGGTGTGCTAAGCAAAGTTCCATGTTCATGGGCCGTCACCTGCTCTTTATCAACTTAGTGCATATTCAGTTTTATTAAAAATATTTTTTTAAAGAAACCTTGTAGCTCATTTTACTAAGGGTGAGTGTTTATACGTTCACTCTTATTATGTATAGTATTGACCATGGGTTATCCATATTATACCAGCTAGTCAATAGTACGTTTTGCTGATTCTTGACTCTGAGTTAGTTTGTTTTATGCGAGGATGGTCCATTATGTTCAAACCTGGGTTTTTATGTTTTCATAGAAGCCAGTTGTGTAGTGAAGTGTCCTTGTTGAGCCCCTTTTCACTGTATCAAATTTCAGAATAAGTTCACTTTCCCATTTCCAGAGAGTCAATTCGAAGTCTCTTCGACTGGGCAGTCACTTTAGTTTCTCTCTCTCACGCAAGTGAGCCTAGCACCAAACCTCTGCCAGCCGTAAGTCCTGTCCCACCAAGTGGTGTCGCCCCAGTCATTGACACTTGAAGAAAGCCTGAAGGTGCTATGCCAGCCCAGCTGTAGTAACTGCATTGAAACCACCACTGTGTGACACATCCCCAAGACAGGACTTTGCATCACTTTGCAAACCAGGATTTAAGGTACTTTTGTTCAGCGGGCCTAACTTGGTCCCTAAAGCTGGCCCACACTCCATCGCGGTTGGCCTTAACTTGTGCATTTGTCCCAGTCATGCGCTACCAGCTAACCACAGTGGATGTTTTTGTCTTTTATGCACTATTTTCGACTACATCTTTAAAAATACATATCTCCAGTTCTACTGATGGGGTTTTGCAGTTTTGGTGTCAATTTAATAAAATGTTTTCTAAATTGGTGTGGAATTTTTCTTGTGTTGTGTGTTCACTTTATTTTGTGTTTGAAATGGTGCCTACATACTTTGCACATTGCCTCTAATTTAAGCCTGACTGCTTTTGTACTAGAGGGTTAAGCACAGGTTAATTTGGGGTTTGCTCATGTTTTATTTACCCTGACAGAGACTGGGGGTGCTGCTTGATTTGGGTTCCATCCCCACAACCACAAACCTAATTTCCAAACGTCACCCATTAAAGCTGCTTTTCAAAACATGTCTCCGACCTGGCTCTACAGTGCAGATTAAAGCTTTAACTTTTAACATGGCAAAAAGACTAAACCTTTGTTTCTAATACTTATAAGTCACCCCTATGGTAGGCCGTAAAGGCTCATAGAGCAAGGTGTTTTGTTTTTACTAAATTAAATGTGTGCTTAAGTTTTAAATGTACTGGCAGTGAAAAACTGCTGAATTAGTTTTTCACAGCTGTAAGGCTAATCTCTTCCATTAACTAACACTGGGTTACCTTAATAGATTTAATAAATGAACTCAAACTCAATAACTCTTTATATGCTATCTATATATGCTGTTCACACTCAAATAATTTGTAATTTAAAATCCTTTTGATAAAGTTTGTAAGTCAGAATTCCGAAAATGCCACTTTTATAAAGTTGGCATTTTTCTATCCTAGCCATTTGTGCTTTCTGCCAGTGTCCTTGGTTACATAACTGTGTTGACTCTGCTGTTGAGGTTTGTCTATTGCTTCAAGAAAGTAACACATAGTGGACTTAGGTGTAGACAGGATGAATGGGAGGGACTCTACCCAGGCCCACTTATATTACAAAGGCCTTTGACTCTTGTGCACCCAAAGGACTCTGACTCCAGGCCTACCCTGTCTTTTGTCATCCCAGACATTTGGAGCCTTGACAGGGGATGGGGTATAATTTCCAGACCCATATGTAGGGGTAGAACAGTGAGTTTGCCTACCTCTCCCACACACAGGCAGGCATTGGATATAAATATTGGACCTCCAGAGCCACTCTTTAGAACACTCCTGGACCTGTGAAAGTCACAGAGTACTGCCCTGCTGCCAGAGTACTGCTCTGCTGTCTGAGAAGAAAGACTGGACCTGCTTACCTTCATACCAAGCTAACCCGGAGTTAACACCAACAGTTATGTGGCAGACCTCTGTGAGCTACAGGAACATAACTAGCTCCAGAGACCTCCCTGTAGTTAACCTGCTGCAACTGGACCTGCAGGAGTCTTGCTGCTGGCCTCTTTCAAGAGTGAGTCTTTATCCCCAAGAGTACCGCTCCCAAGGTTCTGGAGCCTTGGCTAACATCAGAGTGTACTCATCTCTACCTAACTGTGAGTTCAATGAAGTCTGATGCAACCTGATACAGGGCCGTGCATTACAACACCTCACAGCTCCTAATCACAACCAATGCAGCATGACACAACTTCATGCCGGACTTCACAATGCTGCATAAATACTTTACAAATTGCCTCTAAGTTGACTGATTTGAGCCAAGCCACCAGAGGGTAAAGAACACTTTTGTGGTTCACCCTGGCAAAGGTTGTTGCTTTAGTATGACTTCTATATATCTCTCTCTCATATTTATATTCACTGAAAAAACCATAGGTTTCACAAACGTTATTGTTAGGAATTAGCATTTAAAAAACCTTGCAAATTCACTGAAAAAACCATAGCAAAATAGTAGAGGAGTCTGGGCAGGGCCACCATTTTGACCAGTGCAATGCGGCCCGTGACCGCGAGGGGGAGGGTGCCCCAGAAGCTCATCTGGGCCCTGATCGCCGTCACCGCCCTGCCCAAGTTACCCTCCACCAAGTCAGCTGGCCGCCGATACACCTGGATGCCCAGGTAACGGAAGGTGTCCGGCTGCCACCTGACAGGCACACCCCCTAACTGAAACCGGGGATCCAGAGCATCAGCACAGAACGGGTAAAGGCACGATTTGGCCGCGTTCACCCTTAACCCGGAAAGCGTTGCAAATTCCGTGAGAACCCGCTCAAGGTCCCCTGAAATATTCGCCACGTCCCGTACGAAGATCAAGAGGTCATCCGCGTATAAGGAGACCTGGTGGGTGGTGTCGCCCATTGGAATGCCCTCCGTCAACACCCTCCGTAGGGTGGCCGCTAAGGGCTCTATGGCAAGCGCAAAAAGGAGGGGCGAGAGGGGGCACCCCTGCCTGGTACATCGGCCAACCGAGATGGCCTCGGAAATGTACGGGCCAGTTCTTACCCGGACCATAGGGTTCTTGTAGAGGAGCGCCGCCATTTGCAGGAACCCGAGGCCTAGTCCATAATGCGATAATGCTGCCACCAGATAGCCCCACTCCAGGCAATCGAAGGCTTTTTCAAGGTCTAACACTAGACAGCCCGCTCGCGGCCAATGCTGTGCACCGTGTGTGGCAACACGGAAGAACCGGCGGAGATTAAGCGAAGTGTTGCGCTTCGGCACAAACCCATTCTGGTACCTGTGCACTAGTGCAGGCACAGTGGAGGCCAGCCGCTCCGCTAGAACCTTGGCCAGGATTTTGTAATCGGTGTTGAGGAGGGCAAGGGGGCGATAGGACCCTAGATTAGTAAGATCACGCCCCGGCTTGGGTAAAGAGATCAGGTAGGCCTCCCTCATGGAGGCGGGCAGGGTGGCCTCCTCAAGGGCTGTGAGATATAACGCGTGCAGACGGGGCACCAGAGATTCCCGATATGCTTTGTAGTATTCTGCCGGGAGACCATCCGGCCCAGGCGCCTTGCCAGAAGCCAGTGAGGCCACCGCGTCCCCTATCTCCTCCAGAGTGAGGGGACCCTCCAATGTTTCCTGGTGGGCATCCGGAATTGTGGGGAGGCCGGCGGCCCCCAGAAACAGATCAAGATCCTGTGCCTGCCGGCACCCCACTGAGGTGTACAGGTCTTTGTAGTGTGCCGTGAGTATCTGGTGGATCTCCCTCTGCGTGTGCACCAGCGTCCCGCCCGATCCACGGATGGAGGCTATTGGCGCATAGCCCGATTCCTGTCGGATCAGCCAGGCCAGCAACCGCCCCGCCCTGTCTGACGTGGCGTGGACCCGTGCCGAATGGGCAGCGTAGTTGTGGCAACGCAACCTCTCCAACAGTTCAGCATGGCGTGCCCGGAGCCGGGCCAGCCTGGTCGAGTCACGCCCACCACCCTCGCCATGATGTTCGCATGCCAGTAGCCGAGTTTCCAGAGCGGTGAGTAGCAACGTAAGCTGCTTACGGATATTCCCTGTCGCCCCCAGGCAATGTCCCCGCATGGCCGATTTGTGCGCGTCCCACTCTGTCAACGTGCTCCCCGCCGTGCCCTCATTGAGGTCAAAGAACTGTTCGACCGCTGTGCCGAGCGAGGCCCGGAACTCCACGTCCTCAAGAGCAGCCGGTTGCAAGCGCCATGTGGGAATGGGGGGTCTCCCCGGGTCCCAGCAGAGACGCAGTCTAAGAGGATTGTGGTCAGAGTGAGTCCGGCCCAGGTAGTCCGCCTGGATTATCAAAGGGTCCAGCGACGGAGAGCTCACCACCCTGTTGAGGCGGACGTGAAGATCATGCACCACAGAATAATATGAATAGAGCCGGTCAGTGGGATGTAAGGTGCGCCAGACGTCATGAAGGGCCCACCGTGACAACCAATCAGTAAGGTTCCTCGTGTTCGAGACTGCCTGTGTGCTACGGAGTGGCGGATAGGATCTGTCAAGGCTCGTGTCCAGCACGGCATTAAAGTCCCCACCCAGCAACCAGGGAAGACCCACATACGGGGTCAAGGCCACCGAGAGGCGGTCAAGGAACGACGGCTGTTCAACGTTCGGGGCATAGATAGATCCTAGGAGCACAGAGTGCCCGTTGAGCCTCCCCCGCACCAAGGTGTATCGACCAGCAGGGTCAAGCACCACCTCGGAGCATGTGAAGGGTGTGCCTGCCCGTACCCAAACCAATGTACCCCGAGCATGCGCAGAATATGTGGTCCCAAAAATGCTGTCCCCTCCACCGGGCGCGCAGCCTGTCCAGCTCCGGCCGTGTCATGTGCGTCTCTTGGAGAAGGGCCACCCCTATCCTGTGCCTCTGGAGGTAGGCAAAAACAGAGTATCGGCGGGCCGGTGTGTGCATGCCTCTAATGTTCCATGTGACTATTGCAGTGTCAGCCATCGGTGTAGAGTGCGGACAACACTAGGCCCACAGGCTGAAGCGGGCCGGCCGGGGGAAGGGGGAAAAGACCAGGAGTACCGCTACCCAGACCGCCTGCTGCAAGAACATGGTGTGTGAGAGAACTGCAGAACACTGCAGAATGCAAAGAGGCAAAAGTAAAGATAATATTAACAAAAGGAACTCCATAACCGCAAGGGCGAACCCCAAAACTGGGCATTCGTCCAAACATGTAAGGCTCAATCGCCTGTGAGCTACCAGATCAAAGATGGGTTTGTGAGGGGCTAAAGAGCAATACCGTTGGTCCTGGCCTGCAAGAGCCCCATGTCACACTCGTCAGGGCCTCGTGTGCCTGTAGGGCTGCCAATCGCTCAACCGCTCCCAAGAGGAGTGTGTGTGGAAATCGCCACCTCCCCGCTCCCCCGCAACCAAAACAAGCCCGGAACCTCAGCCCCGGCTCGTGTGCAAGGGGACCCGCGCTGCCCTTCCAGCCCCACGACCCCCGCAGCACCCCAACCTGCTCAATCATGGAAGCATACAGGGCCCCAGAAATCACAGTCCAAGAGACAACAGAGGCAGAAAGCTCCCCCCTCCAAGAGTAGTTCGTAGCAACCCACCCATCACCCCGGGGTACCTGCAGTGGACACAGTGCAATCAAACAAGAGTTCACCCCAGAAGGTCGACTGTCTGGGGGGTCACCTCTGGCAACACCTGGTCTTCCGGAATCAGGATGGACGGGGAGGAGGACAGGTCAGTCTCAGTGTCACTGTGAATGCGAGCCGCCACGTCCCCCTGGCTGCTCACAGACCCCAGAGTGGCCACCGCTTCCAGAGCCTCCAGCCGCTCCACACGCATCCTCTCCGGACTCGGCCCCATCCCACCACGTCGGTCCCTCTGTCTCCGCCGTCTCAGCCTCTTCTCCCTACGCACCACAGGCCCCGGGTCCACGGGCCGGGGGCCACCATGTTGTCCCGTTTCCTCCAGCCAGTCCCAGACATCGGACAGGGCATCGAAAAAACGTGTCTCATCTTTCGTGACCACCCGGAGGCGCGAGGGGAACAGCAGCGAGTATTGGATGTGCAGTTCACGGAGCCGGCGTTTCACCTCCAGGTAGTTGCTCCTCCGCTTCTGAACGGTCGCAGTGTAGTCCGGGAACAACATCACTGTGCCACCCCCTATTGTCAGGGCACCCATCTTCCTTGTTTCCCGGAGGATCACGTCCTGGTCCCGGTAGTTGAGGAGGCGAAACAGGAAAGGACGCGGCCGGGCTCCACGGGCTCCAGGGACAGGCCTTCGCATCGGTACTCTGTGTGCCCGTTCCACCACGAACTGTGGGGAGAGCACTCCTGGGGGCAGGATGTCCTGTAACCAATCTTCAACAAACTGCTCTGGTCACCGCCCTTCCTTGCCCTCCACCAGGCCCACGACTCGTATGTTCTGGCGCCGAGAGCGGCCCTCCGCATCCTCCGCCCGGTCCTCGAGGGTGTTAACGCGGTCGATCAGGTCCTGCAAGGTGGCAGAATGATTGCGCACTATCGGCTGCACGTCCTGTAGCGCCTGGCTGTGACCGGCAACGGTGTCTGCCAGCTTGCGATGGTCGGCGTGGAGCAAGGTGAAGTCAACCGTGACTTTGTCGATCCGGGACTCCAGAGAGGTTCGAGTTTGTTCCAGCGTGTTGCCCAGCCAGTCGACTGCTGCCAGCATGGCGTCCATTTTGGCCACCAGGGTCAATGCAGGCGGTGCCACAGTCCCAGCAGAGCGCCCCGGCACCGTGTCAGGGCCGTCCGCCCACAGCCTTTTCTCGGCCTGCTTGTTCCGAAGCCACCCCATGGCCAGCTGCTGCGCCGATGGCATTCAGAGGGCTCAGTGGTGCACGAGGCCGATCGGGGCTCCAGTTACCACCAGACGCCGTTATCAAAGGGGGCCCAGTCCCACTGCCACGAGTCGGGCCAACGCCAGGGGTGTCAGGGCGCAGGGCAGTGCCGCCGGCGGGGGAGGTGCGCCGCGAGCCGTGGGCAACCAGTAGCCAAGGTCCTCCAGGCCGCACTCCGCCGAGTCGGCAGCAGCCATCCCACCGCGTCCAGCAGCAGGCAAGCGGTCAGCTCCCCAGGTTCCTCACCCTGATCCCGGCCGATCGGTGCAAGTAGTAGGGCCACAGCGCGGCCGCCAGGGTTGCCTCCGCCACCACAGTAATCCGCTTCGCCCCCAAGGGGCAGCAGTCAGGCACTCACCAGGGGCCCGTCCACAGCCTCACACCCAGAGGGGGGTCCGCCACACCAGGTCACTCACCGGGCCCCCGGGCGCCGCAGGCTCCATGTCTGCCTCCATTGCCTCCGGCCGCCATGGCCGCCACCATCGTCCACCGCGGCAGGCTCCTGCTGGCTTGGGGTGCTGGGACAGGCAGGATCACAGCGTATGTGGTCGTCAGCACGGCACAGGCGATCAGCAGATACCAGGTGCACCGTCGCTTCAGGGGAGTCCCTCGCGAGTCCTCAGTCCTCCCGCTGACGGTCCGCACCTCGCCGCGCGGCCCAGCCGCCTCGTGGCAGGCTGTGGCGTGGGGTGATGTTCGCGGCCGGACGCTGCTTCCAGCGTTCCCTGCACCGCTCACCGGGTAGGTCCCCAAGGGGGCGGCACGCAGGCCGAGGCCGTCCCCGCCATCACTACAAGTCTCACCGGGGCGCCGGGGCCTCACGGGCAGGAGTAGGCAGCCCTGGCAGCCCCGCAGCACACTCCGGGCAGGAGAACCAGAGGAGAACGGCTCCGTTGCTCGGGAGCTTCACGCAGGCACAGCCATCTTGGCTGCGCGCTCTCTAGCGCCTCCGTGAGTGGGTGATTCATTGGGTGAATGGTGTTAAGAGTGCATCTGTGATGCACTGTATGGTTGGGTGAGTGTATGTATGGGTGTGTTAGTGATTGAATGTATATCTCAGTTGTACATGTGTCAGTAACTACATATGTGAAACGCAGTGTATATGTGTGTAAGAGTATATAACTATCTATATGTGAGAGTGATTGATTTTGGGAGTGGCTGTATGTACCATAGTGCAAGGATATCTGTGTCATGTGCTGTTTGTTTTTTCTGCAGGAAGACACAGAATTTGTTAGTATTTTAATGAGTAAGTGAACTTGAGTGTTTTTAACTGTATAGGTGAGTAAATTTTACTGTGATTAATTATTTGCATGACTGACTAGATGTGTCAGTACCTCAATGGCTTTTTGGCGGTGTGTGAGTGTCTATATATGTGTATAAATGCAAAGAGTGACTGGAAGTATGAGTGACCATAGAGGTGAGTGAGTGGACATGTATGTAGACCTAAAAGTCAGTGAGTGGGTGAGTAGTTATTGGTATTGGAGTATCTATGGTTGTCAAAATGGCCGTCTGAAATTTTGAGTCGGTGTATCAAATGTTATATTAGGGTGTGAGAAGATTCACTAATTTATCACATGGATGACGTCATCAGTGATGTCATCAGTGATGTCATTTGAGATGTCATCAGTGATGTCAACAGTGATGTCACTGACCATGTCATGAGTGATGTAATATGTGACGTCATCAGCAGTGGATTGCGGGCGCGCGAGTTATAGTTAGCTGAACTAACTATAACAGTGGAATTTCAATGGTTTTGTACGAGTGAAATTTCCAGCTAACTATAACGTGTGTGAAGCCTATGGTTTTTTCAGTGAATTTGCAAGGTTTTTTCAATGCTAATTCCTAACTATAACGTTTGTGAAACCTATGGTTTTTTCAGTGAATTTCAAAGGCTTTTTTAATGCTAATTTATGTATTTTTCATTATATTTTTTATTAAATTTCTTTTACAAAAAGTTACCTATGTATATAGTTATAGATTACCTCTATCCTTTGATTTGGAATGGCTCAGCTTTTTAAAAAAAAAATGTGATAAAGTTAATATCTTCTATTAACTTATAAACACTTTAATTCTTTCTTTTTTTTTTTTAAAGGGTTTTTACCGTGCGCGCTCGGTGCGCGCACGGTGATTGCTACGTCATCGTACGTGCTCGGTGCTGTGCGCGTACGTACGTTCTCCACGTACGCATGCGTACGTCGTGCGAACTCCGCGCGGTACGTTCGCGCATGCACGTGTGCTTTGTACGCGCTCGGTGCGCGCACTACGTACGCATGGATACGTTCTTTGTGTGCGCATGCGTACGTTCTCCACGTACGCATGCGTACATCGTGTGTACTCCGTGCTACATTCGCGCATGCGCACGTGTTTCGTACACGCTCGGTGCGTGCACTACATACGCATGCGTGCGTTCTTCGTGTGCGCATGCGTACGTTCTCCACGTACGCATGCATACGTCGTGCGTGCTCCACGCGCTCTGTTTGCGCATGCGCGCGTAATAAGCGCGCTAAGTTCGCGCATGCGCGGTACATTCGCGCATGCGCGCGTGCTACGCGCGCTAAGTTCGCGCATGCGCGGCACGTTCGCGCATGCGCGTGTGCTACACGCGTTAAGTTTGCGCATGCGCGCGTGCTACGTTCGCGCATGCGCGCAAGCTCCGCGCATGAGCCGTGCGTGCACGGTGCGCGCACGGCAAGTCATGTGATTAAGAAAGAACACTTTTCATTGGTTCATAGTACTTTCACTTCCAGATTCTTCCAACACCACACCCAGGCAAGTCATGTGATTAAGAAAGAACACTTTTCATTGGTTCATAGTACTTTCACTTCCAGATTCTTCCAACACCACACCCAGGCAAGTCATGTGATTAGGAAACAACACTTTTCATTGGTTCCTATTAGTTTCAGTTCCAGATTCTTCCAATACCACACCCACTCCCCTCATTATTACTTTTTATTCTCTGGGAGAAGGAGCTGATCTGTTTTTGAGATACAATGGCAGAGCAGCAGCCATCTTCTAGTAGTGATCAGGAGACTCTTGTGCCACAGAGGCAGAGGAAGCAGAAAGACTCTTTCATATGGCAGTTTTTCACTTTTCCAGAGGGGCAGAAGAAGGTAAATGCTCCCAAAGTCACCTGCATTATTTGTAAGCGGACCTTATCACGTGGAAATGCTAATAAGAAATACTCTTTTAGTATTCACACGATGTTAAGGCACGTTGAAGGAGTACATCCTGTGGCTTTTGCTCGAGCTGCTAGTGAAAACTCTCCAGCAGCTCAGCCGAGCACATCCGCAGCAGCTCAGCCGAGCACATCCGCAGCAGCTCAGCCGAGCACTTCATCTGCGGTGGCGCCTTCACCTACTTCTTTACCTCTGGATATACGCCCTGCTTTTCGGAGGCTGTATACACGGTGCATTGACTGTCATGCTCTTATTTCTATTGGTGAAACCAGTATTGATCTCATTGAGAGGAAGATAGAGCAGCACTCATGCACCCGGCCATAGTTTTTTTCATTTTTTAGTTTTTCTGTTCCTCTGTCCCTACGTTAACACAAGGGCTCTTTTTAGAGCCACCTAAAATCTAAACACAAAAACTTGTTTTTAAAATCTATTTGTCGATTTATTTATTTATTTTATTTATTTATTTTTTTACCGTGCGCGCACGGTTTAAAAAAAAAATAATAATAATTGTTTTTTTCACCCTTTGTGATCCTTCAGGGACTCCCTGACAAAGACTAGGGGGTCAGGAAGTCTCTACCCTGCCCCCTTTCCATGTTCTCCACCTTTGTTTTAAATTGAAACACATTTCTATTGCTTGCAAATTTCAACCCTTTCCAAATGATTCTTACTTCTAACATGACTTCTACCTGCTAGCATAGCAACAGATCATGGAATACTAGTGTGACCAGAGAGGTCAGAACTTCAGCACACAATGGGGCAGATTTACAACCCCCTTGCGCCACTTTTGCGTCACTTTTAACATGGCTCAAGGGGCTTGTAAATCTGCCCCAATGTTTCTAATCCAAAGAGCAAGAGTGCTTAACTTTTCAAAACTAACAGCAAATCCAAAGTAATGTTCAGTACCCTAAAACTCTCCAAAAAGATAACGGCTTGTTTTAGAGCCAACCACCATCAAAACACTTAAATTTGATTTTTAATTCTTTTTTTTTTACGGGCATGAGGATTAGAAAAGGGGGTAAGGGAAAGTGAGAAATGGAGAGTGAGGAGATGGAGGGATTTAGGAAACTGGAGTGACAGAAAGGGAGTCAGGATGTCAATGAGCAAAGCAGAGTGAGGGAGATTGAAGGAAAGAATGCAAAAAGGAGAAGGGGTGTGAGATACAGACAGGAGGAAGTGAAGTAGGAGAATAGTGACTATGAGTAAAGGATAGTGACAGTTACGGAAGGTGAGGGAAGGAGAACGACAGTGAAGGTTAAAAAATTAACATAGATGTAAAATGAGTGATGGAGAGAGGAATAGTGTTAGAAACAGAGGGGCAGTTTTATAACAAACTAACGCAGCACGGTGCAGCAAGTAATTTTGCTGCGCCGTGCTGCGTTAGTTTCAAAGCACAGAGATGCAACATATTTACAAGAATTTGTCGCATCTCTATGCTTCCCCTGCGCTGGTGCACAAACTGCAGCCATGCGCCGACGCAAGCTCCCTTACACCATGGTACAAGGATGCCTGCTTGGTAGGGAGATTGTTCTTGTGCAGGAAGGGACACCTTCCTGCACAAAAACAATCACAAGAGGCGTTTTCCTCTTTCAATGCGTGCTGTAGCATGCAGCATGCACTGAAAGAGGAAAAAGTGAAGAGAAATGAAAACATTTCTGCTTATTGTTCCTCGCTACGCCACCTCTAGGGTGGCGTAGCATTCACACACAACTTCAGACTTATGATTTTTCGTAAATCTGAAGAAGTGTGTAGTTCTATGAGTGTTGCGTGGGAACACAAACAACAATGCCCACAGAATACCTCTTCAACGCACAGTGCTGCGTGTGAAGTGGCTGTATTTATGAGGAGAGGAAAAGTCATGCAGGGTGGCTTTTTCTCTCCTTGTAAATATGGAGGAGCCCCCTGCGCCACCAGTACATCATGAAAAGTAACGTAGTGATGGCTCAGGGGGCTTGTAAAACTGGCCCAGAGATGTTAAGGAAATTAAGGGTAAGACAGACAAAGGGAGAGAGACAGAAACAGAGAGTGAGAGCAAGGAACTGAGAAGGAGTAAGGCAGTTAGAATGACTGAGACATATGGAGACAGTTTGACAAACATGATTGAAAAAATAGTGATGGAGACAGTAAACCTAGGGGAGTAGTAGACAAGGAGTGAGGGAGTTACGAAAGAGTAGTAAAGGAAGAAGAGAGAGGGAAGAGGAATGAGAAAAGCAGAGTGAGGAGAGGTGAAGAAAAGGGAGCATGAAAGGGAAGGTGTGAAAAATACAGATATTTAAAACTTACCTGACCAACAAAATAACTTAATTAGAAATAAATAGTTTTTTTTAATTGCAAGTAAAATGGATTACATTTCCTAAATTTTCTTTCAAGATCTGAAAAAAAGAAAAAAGTATTAATATTCAACAATACATTTTCTTAAACAGTACATGTTTTTTCATATTTAACAAAGCAATTTTTTGCCCTTTTTTTGCTGTTTTTCAGAATGTATTGAATTTCACTGAAAATAGTGATATCAATTGTATTCATCATTTAACAGCGGGCAAAAAAAAAAACAATCTGAAAGATTGTTTAAAAAAGCCCTGAATGAATCCTCACTAAAACAGACCTTGATAGAAATGTCACAAATATATTAAAAATACCTTCTAAGAACAATAACTATTTGCAATAATTAACGTCTTTAAATCTTGCTGCTTAAGCACGTACACCAAAATAATATCTGTCAAAGAAGTCCACAATTGTTACCTTTACCTTTCCATGAGGCCAAATGGTAATTTTAAAATCCTTGATAAGTGAAATATCCAATGTTAATCCTATAAAATTGAAATAATGGTTTCTTCAGATGCTGGAATTTGTATCTAAAATTTTGGTTTTAGAAAAATTAAGTAACAATTTGGTAAATCATAAGGCAAACGTTGCTTGAAAATCAATTGAGAATCACTACACAGTGTCCATCCTTTTTCACATTTAAGATAAACTGTGTAATGACCAGAAGTTATAGAAGATCCTTCATGAAAAATTATTGCAACTGCAACAAAAGTTTTACCTGAAATTGATAATTGATTTCCTACAAACTTCTTTAGTAAGGTTTCCAATTTAGTTCCATCTGCTCTACAACGTTGCATCATTAAAATTACATAATGTCCATATTTATTTAAAAATAACGTTGATAACATGTCTGATTTACATTGAGAACATTCCATGTTGTGATTAGCATCTTTAACTAATTTACTAAAAGTCACTGATTTACTCTCTGGTAATGTTAAATATATGAACCTTTCAGAATCAACATTACTGCTGCATGTGTTCATACAGTTTTCACAACAATGTTCCCATTTATATGAGACACCAAATATATTTTCTATTTCTACCCCTTCATCTTCCAGTACCATAAGCATATACATTAAAAATTCCTGTGCATCTTGCTGGACATCTTGAGTAAACTGTGTACATCCAGAACATACATCTAAAAGATTTCTAACATCAGAAGCACTTTCTATTTTAGTTTTATCATTACTCAGCTTCTCATAAAGGAGACTCAGCAGAGAACAGAATCTTTTTCCATGATTTAGTATTATCTGCTCTTGCAAAATTTCAAGATAAAATACAACATTCAGCACTACATTTGCGTAGCAGTTGACACCAGAGCTATTTTCAAAATGACAACCAACAACCTCTTCAACACTGTCCTTTTTCTTTTTGCTTGCAGTCACATCACTCTCTTTTTGTTTTCTCTTCTGTACATCCTCATTACAGATATTCTGAAATCTCCTTTTCTGACAAACAACACGTTTTTCAAACACAGGATACTGACCTAAATGAGGAGCATAGCTTCTTCTTAGTCTATTATACTCCTTTACACAGTTTGCATCAGCACTAACTTTTGAGTCATCAAAGTCCATCATGAATAAACCAGATATTTTTTTCACGCGTGACAAAGCAACATATGCCATACCTTCTTTAAACACACTAGATCCAATGTTTACAAAAGCACTATCTACAGTTAATCCTTGAGATTTGTGAATAGTTACAGCATATGCTAGAGAAAACGGAAACTGCTTCCTACGTACATATAAGTCTTTCACAAGCAAGAAACGAACTGAACAACGACAAATGTCTTTAACCTCTTTAATCTGATCAAATTGTATTTCTAAAAATTCAATTCCATCGTTTTTCTGGTACTTTAGAAAACCTACAACTTTACCCATAGCTCCGTTCACTAAACCTTTTTCTACATCCAAATTACGTCTTAAAATTACTCGACAGTTCATACATACATAAAGATTATTTTCCAAACCAGCTGTTTTCGATATGTTTTTCTCTAGAGAATCCAATTTAGTTGTCAATTTGCTTGTCAATATAATAGTTATTCCTTCATGCTGTATTTTATCCACAGCTTCCAGTTTTATAATCTCTTCATTTTCCAATTTCAAAAGTTCTTGATTGAATATAGAGCATTCATGTAGTGTTGGCATTAAGCAGATTACAGTATTTTTTTCAGCAATTTTCTTGTATATTTTCTCTGGAACTATTTGTTCTGTTGGAAACACATTACATAGCAATCGACTCTGTAAAGCTTTTCTGCCATGTTCTGTGAGTAGTCCAATTCTGATATTTTTGAGAATACTTGCATAATCCTCATCATTGGCTTGCCTCATATTGGTAATGAGTTCTTTATACTCAAAGTATGTCCAAATATTCACATTACCTAAACTTCCTAACGACTTTCGTGTCTTCATGTGTAAGTGTATGGAATACTGGTTGTCCTTTAACTGGAGTGAGCTGCAAAAGATCCCCAAAAACTATGACGTGTTTTCCTCCAAATAAGACGTCATAGTCTGTCTTTAGAATTTGCTGCATTCTTAAATGCACAAAGGCAAGCATTAAGTTTGATACCATGCTTACCTCATCAATAATGAGTACTTTCATTTTCTTCAATACTCTTGAAGCTTCAAAACATGCTTCTCCTGTTAGCTTGTGATATTGTATTTTGTTCTCATGCTCTACTGGTAACATTAGCAAACGATGTAAGGTAACTCCTTTTATGTTATCCGCTGCTAACCCAGTTGGAGCAGTAACAACACAAGACAAAGTTGAATCCGTTTTGTTCTGTAGGTAGCTTCTAATTACTTTAATTAAGAAACTTTTTCCAGTTCCTGCTTGTCCACTCAAATACATTCTGATTGGTTTAAAAGATGTGCATGAGCACTCTTTATTTTCATGTAGTAATCCGTGATCAATTTTCTTCTGACTTCCTCATAAATTTGTTGTTGTTCATCATTCAGTTGTTGTTCCATATTTGGTAAGTTTATTAAATCTTCCTGAGCTTGATTCATAGCTGTTTCCACTTCAGTCATGGCTATTGCAGCTTCATTTTCTACGATTGGTTGTCCTAGAGGATCTTGACTGAACGTCCCAGAACTTTGACTGTCTTGAGAACTGTCTCTAGCTACTTCAGCTGCAATTGTTGCTTCTTGTTCAATTTCTTCATTTAACATTTGAACATAAGTTGTGAAAGTACTGCATTCTATGCTATCTTTGCAAGCATTAAAGGAATCTTCATAGCTCTGAAAATCTCCCAAGTAGTTCGTTCTCTGAACGCCATGGTTTAAACAGCTGTAAAAGTGCCAAGTAGTAAAATTCATTTATGTCAGTAGTGTCGCAACTTAGCTTCCGGTGATTAATCAAACTTCCTTTTGTTTGCTTCACCAAACATCCTTCCTCACCAGTGACTTTATATTTTCCATTGTTGATGTCTTCTGTGGCATTCCGTTTAAAAATGTAGTTCTGCAGTACTTCATAGAGACACATGTTTTCAAGATGATGACTTCTTTCTGAGTAATATGTGTCCAACACGTTTATTCTTAAAATGTCTGTACTTTCAGGTTCGTACTCTGCTAAATATTCAATTTCTCGAATAGATTTCAGTACCCGATTTCGCATTCATGCAAGGCCTAAACTTACCCAAATTATTCTTCTGGATTTGGAGTACAGACTTGCAGATGATAACCTATCTGAGCATTCGTAGGATCCAATTTCTCGATGCGATAACATCTTTAAACTGAAACTGTATAGCTTTTTACTGACAGTCTTCTTGTGAGAAATCTCTTCCCACATTTCTTTCAATTCCGTTTTCTCAGATTTTGTGATGTAAGATGTGACATACCGAGCAACAGCAATAGAATTGTCAGCTACATATTGAATATCCATGTTAGCATTCCACATGGATAAAATGACTGGGTTGTAGTCATTTATGTATTTCGACTCTTCTTTTCTTCTTAGGATGTAGGTATTTTTTGGCGATTTTCTTGTAATAGTATGTCGCACAGCTGACATAAAACTGTTTACTCTTCCTTTTGAAAGAACAGGTCGTGGAAATCCAAATCGACATTTTGTGTAGAATTTATCTTTACTTTTGTACTTTCGTCGACAGTATTTTCCACACCGATGACTTTGGAAACGTAAAACTTGCTCTTTTAAGTTTTTTTCTTCTGTGCTTTTAGGTATAGCACATGTTGCATATTCTTCAATGAAAGATAAAACTGCTTCATCAGCATCTGTTCCAAATTTGGGTGCATCCTTGATCCACAACAGCATATGAATATGTGGAGCACCTCTTGCTTGGTACTCTTTTCTCCAAAAGAAATCCACAACTTCTCCAAGAGGTAGATTTTTTTTATTGCAGATGAAGGACATCATAGCCTCAAATCTATGATTGAAATATCTGCAAACATTAACCGGATCCAATGAGCACAATTCTCCTGCTGTCTTGTATTGGATGTTTTCAATATTTGAATTTGCCTCTCGAAGAAAATCCAGTAAATCATCCCAAGCGTACTCAGCACAGCTTAGGGTAAGGAACCATGTAGGAGTTCCTAAATTCCGTAACATACATTTCAATTCTCCATGGCGTCAGTAACAATATTCATTAGTTCCACGCTGACAAGCCATTAAATTAATCAATTGAGATTCCAAATGATCATCTCGCTGTTGCACTTTGTTCATAAAATCCTTGGCAGACACATTATGTAGATGTACTTCAGTTTTCAAAATGTGATTTACTGCATAAGATAGTGCAGACAAGTCACTTTCAAATAAAAGATGGAACAAATAAGGAATACTTTGACGAAATCTTGGATCTTCTGCATATAATCTTGTAGTCCGATACTCAGAAGCAGGAATCTGTACTGGACGTTCATCATATCGTCCACCTTTTCCTGTAGGAAACAGCTGGGGAAAACAACGAGCTTCCAAGCTCTCCTCCCATACACTCACGGGAGTTCCTTGTGCTTTTTTCATCTGAAACAGATCAATAGTTTTTCCCATAACTTCTTTAGAATGAAGAGGATGTATGCTGAAATGTTCATAAATTTCTTCTTCTTTTGACTTATCCACTTTTTCAATTTGCCCAGTTGGTATTCCTGTGTCTGCTAGTAATTCTTCTTCATCTTCATGCATATAAATTGTTTCATACCATTTATTATTTCTTTTCAAATATAAATTTGCTCTTTGTACTTTTCGTACATCTACCAGCTCCTGCCAAATTTTCTTATTCTTTGTAGGTACACCATTAACCAGAATAACTAATGGTTCAGTTTCAAGACTATCTGCATCAATTGTTTCCATATTTTTTTTCAAATCCAATGGCAAATAGACAACTCTTCCTTTTAAACCTCTTTGTAAATCCGAAGGAGGTAATTTACCTGTTTTGGGCTCCATACGCACTATGGTCTGAAACGGATGGACACCTTGAATTAGTATAGACTCATACGTATTTAAATCAGAAAGTTCTGCAGGAATATCAACCAATTCTAAATTATTATGTACAGCTCTAGCTGGCATTCTATTTTCTTCTAACTTGTTATAACAGTATTTACAAATACGCTGATCTTCACCCAAATCAAAACAATTTTCCAGAAATATATATGTTGCAAAATCCTTCCACTTATAATTATCTTCATTTTCACTTTTTTTATAGAGATCAACATTCCTTGTTTGAATTTTATAATGGCTTCTCCGGCAACAAATACAAGTAATATTTGGTCTTTCATTAGAGATGATAGTAAATTTTGTCATTTCATCTTCAAAATTTTTACTAACAGTGAGTTCTACATTCTCTTCCACATTTTCCTCAATAACTGTGTCATATCCTGCACTTTCTTGCTCTGGACCAAAGTAACAAAACTGAATATCATCAGTAACCTTCACTACATCTGATACAGATCCACGGAACAGAGCATTATTCAACTCATTTAACTTTAGTGCTGGACTTTTAGCAAAATACAATGTTCTCACAAACTTTCTCATTTCAGTATGATGTACAGCCAGCATCCTAAAATGGTGAAAAACACTTTGACAAACTTTCCTAGATAGATAACCCAGATAATGTCCTTGCAAACCAGTATTCTCTCTCACTCTGCATGGATCTAGTCTTTGAAGCACCTTAATCTTCTGTTTAACACTGTTTTTACTATATTGTCTTAGAAAGTCACGTAATTTATCAATAGATTCCTGTCGCACAGTACAAATACTACTACAATTCCAAGTGTACACTGGGGCTTTAGGACGTCTCCCCATAACCTCATCAGCTAACACTTCTTCCTCATTTCTTTGAACCATTTTCTCCTTTTCTATTACACAACCATCTTTAACTTCATAAGCTCGACCATTGGTGTCAACTGCATGCAACAAACTATTACTTTGAAGATAACTCTCTTCATTAAAAAATGGTTCAGTACTTGAACTATGCTTCCATTCTCCTAAAAACACTTTACAAAAGTTATTTTTTTCACTACTCTTTTCCTTTTGCTTTGTGACTTCATTGCTTTGACTAATTTTTCTAATCTATGCATCCTGTTCAAAATTAAAATGAATAGTTTTCTTTTTATTTCCTAAGCCTTTGCAACAATTGTTTCAATATATTTCTTTTTTTAATAAAATTTGGTTTTCTTCTTATATTTTTTCACATCCTTTAGCAAATTTAACATCACTCTTCTCTGAAACATTTTTCGAATGTTTTTAAAATCTTTTTTTCGTGTTAAGTCACTCTTTCTTACTTCTGATTCTACATTAGCTTTTAGTATTTTCTGTCGACTGTTGCTGTTTTGTACTTGAAACACTATTTGCAGTGGATATATTTTTAACATTTTTTCTTTGTTTGAAGATATTTTAAAAAAAATCCTTAGTCTGCTTACCAGAAGACTTTTTCTTTTTTCCAACATGAGGTTCTTCAACTAATTTTTTTTGTCCAGTTGTCTTCAAATATAGATGTTGTTGCTGTTCTTTTCTCTTTCTTGACTTTATAGGCATCTTTAATTAATTTCACTGTTGTTCAGCAATACCTGAAAGAAACTAAAAAAAAAATACCTTTAAGTCGTTTTAATAAATTACGATTTTTTATTTGAGCTTTTCAAATCCTATCACATGTGCTGTCCCTTTCCTACAACTGCAAGTCTGACAGAACAATACCAACACGTATTACATCTCTAACATCAATTCCTGTGTGCATACAGACTCATGGTGTGATTCTAGGCACAAAACGATTTTTGTTTGGCAATTTCAAAGCACATTTACTACTGTGTTAGAGTAAGTGAAAATTACTATGGCAGCCTGACACATTTTCCTTATGTTTTAGAGAGGCAGAGAAGAGCACATGTCCTAACCGCTACTTGAGACCATCAGCATGTGTTACAGGGTGAGTGATTAGAGTAGAGCAAAGGAAATGAGCCTTGGTGACGTTGAATGTGTTAGCATTACACACTGCTATCTGAAATACCACACAGAGCTGAGTAGTAAGCATGGGAGTGCAGGAGAAGCACCTGCCTGTGTGCTAAGAGCGTGCTTCTGGAGACTGTGTATTGTCAGGTGCAAGACAGATCTGCATGGACGCTTCCACAACTGCATGAAGACTGCAGAGATGTATATAAGAGTACATGTGTGGTAAAGGTTAATTTGAGTTTTGAACATGTAAAAACTACCTCACCCATTGCGGGAGTGGAAGGAAAATCTACCATGTTGATTTCAGATGTGTTAGCATTTGCCTCTCATTTGTGGGATAGTGATTTCTGCTGAATGCTATCCATCACAGTTGAAGAAAACAAGCTGCCCCTTTCCTGCGAGTGCAAATCTTACAAAACAACAGCAACACAAATTAAATGTCTGAGAACAATTCCTGTGTGCAGACAGACTCATGGTGTGATTCTAGGCACACAGCGATTTTTGTTTGGCAATTTCAAAGCACATTTACTACTGTGGTAGAGTAAGTGATAATTACTATGCCAGCCTGACACATTTTCCTTATATTTTTGGGAGGCAGAAAAAAGCACATGTCCTAACAGCTACTTGAGACCATCAGCATGTGTTACAGGGTGAGTGATTAGAGTAGAGCAAAAGAAATGAGCCTTGGTGACGTTGAATGTTTTAGCATTACACACTGCTATCTGAAAAACTCAACAGTGCTGAATAGTAAGCATGGGAGTGCAGGAGAAGCACCTGTAATTTTGTGCACAGCCAAGTCGGCTCACTGTAGAAAGAAGTGGCACTATGTTGTCCAGCAGGCCACGGGGTTGGCCACGCCCACTGGGGCGGGACATGTTTCCATTGATAAGTAGTGCCATGAAAATGAAGTGGTTGTGCGAGTTTTCCAGAGCCTTTGATGAAGTGTTTATGGAAACGAAATGCGTCAGGCGCTCACTGGACTGATTTGAGTGCTGTGTGGCAGAGCCCTCGCTGAACCTTCAATAAAATAAATTGTGGCAAAGACTTAGCTGTCGTGTGGCAACTCCTTTTTAAAAAACCATAGGTTTCACACATGTTATAGTTAGGTGGATATTTCACTCGTAAAAAACCAATGAAATTCCCCCGTTATAGTTAGTTCAGCTAACTATAACTCGCGCGTCCGCAATCCACTGCTGAAGACGTCACATATTACATCACTCATGACATGGTAAGTGACATCACTCATGACATCACTGATGACATCATCCTTGTGATAGAGTGGCGGTCGCGTGAGTTATAGTTATCTGAACTAACTATAACGGCGGAATTTCATTGTTTTTTTACGAGTGAAATATCCACCTAACTATAACATGTGTGAAACCTGTGGTTTTTTAAGTGAATTTGCAAGGTTTTTTAAATGCTAATTCCTAACTACAACGTATATGAAACCTATGGTTTTTTCAGTGAATTTGTACGTTTTTTTAAATGCTAAGTTATGTATGTATTATTATTTTTTATATATATTTATTTGACAATAAACTACGTATTAAAATATTTTTTTTTTTCACGGTGCGCGCACGGTGCGCGCACCCCCGCAATTTGTTTTTTTTTTTTAAATAAAATTTTTTTTTCTGCCTTCGGCGTCCTTCAGGGACCCCCTGACAAAGGCTAGGGGGTCAGGAACTCTCTACCCTGCCCCCTTTTCACGTTCGCCACCTTCCTTTTTCACTCTCGCACTGAAAACAAGCAAAATGGCGGCCGAAACGTCCTGATTTCGACCGATTCGAACGTTGACTAACATGTAACCACCAATCAGAATTACGCTCGCGCACGTTAGGGTGCTTGCACGGTGCTCGCACGGTGCGCGCACGGTACGCGCTTATAGATATTTATATGCTTTTAAATGCTATTTTCTCAGGAACTACTGAACAAATTGACACCAGACCTGCAAAAGGCACTTCCCTGACCTGAGGACTACCTCTCTGCCAAATTTCAAGTAATTCTGTTCAGCCGTTCGGGCTGTACCTTCGACTAAAGGTCCTATGGGAAAATGCATGGGGAAAACGTGTTTTGGGACCCCCCTTTTTTCTCAACCCTCACTTGACGAATCGCCCCGAGACTTTCAGGGTAGGAGCTGAGCGGAGCGCCCCATTAGTTTTGAATATTTCGCGAGGATTCGTCAACCGGCGCCAAAGTTATTCAAAATAGAATTTTCAGATTTCCTATGGAATCACGGTCCTAACTATAACTATCTACTGGCGACCGCCAGTAGATAATATATATATATATATATATATATATATATATATATATATACATACATACATTCATTCCACCTATCGGCTGCTGCACTCAGGGTGGGTGCCTCGGCGTTTTGTGGGGGTGGACCCACGCATGCAAAAAATCCCAAAGGAAAAACAACGGAGCACTCGCGGAGTCACTTGCAATGATTTTAATCTGAGCATACATGCTTCGGCTCTTAGCCTTTCTCAGTGCTTGCTTCCAATAACATGTACAGCTGATAGGGATTTTTAAATATAGCTTATGTTCTCCCATTCGAGAATGACCAATAATACTCGAAAGAGGACTGGGGTTATCCAACTCAGTTATTCAAAATACTCTGGTGGCCATGTCTACATGGTAAAATTTCATAATTGTATAATGGTAGCATCAACAGTGTGCCACTTCATCTAATGGAGTCTCAGATGACCAATACTCCATTACACCTTCCATGGGTGCATAACATTGAGATATACATATCCAATACCACATAGCTGGCAGATTTAACACAGTCCGTTTCCAATGCTTGCCTCTCACTAGTACAGCTATATTCCTTTGTGATGCTGTTATTGAAACAATATATACCTCTAGCCACAGATGTAATGCAGGCTTCTCATTGCACATACCCGCAGTAAACCCTTCTGTATGACCAAGATTCACCAAGTGAATAATTGTAAATATGCGTTGACGGGATGTGCCTCCAGCAATCACAGCACGGCCGTGCCACAGTATGCGCATTAGATTAAGTTCAAAGTTCCACCTATCGGCCGCTGCACTCTGGGTGGGAGCCTTCATATCTTGGCGGTGAACCCACGTACACAAAGATGCAAAAAACCCAAAAGTATAAATAACATGGTACAGCTGATGGTGATTTTTAAATGTAGCTTATACGCTCACATTGCACCTTCCGTAGGTGCACAAAATCTCATCTCATCACTTACATAATTACACAGTGGCGGCCTCTGATATTTAGGCCAGAGTTTCCATAGAAATAGCTTTTTTGTTTTGCTAATAACTACCACATTTTGACTAATCTTTCCAAAAAAGAGGTTCATCCACATCGGCCCCTTCCTTGTAAGTTTCAGGGTGAATTCAAGTGGGGTCCTAGAACAAGTGGGTTCCCAAAATGTCTTTTTCCCATCCAATTTTGGGAAGTGATATTACAGCAAAACAAAATTACACCAAACGTCGCAAAAAGCTAGTTATTTAGTTCGAAATCAGGCTTTTTTATTTGGTATAATTCTGTTCAGCCATTTTTGAGATAAGCTTCAGAATATATTGATATCTGGCTGGTGTGTCTTGCAAAAGGACAGTGGTACTTGCGTGACACCATAAATTTAAAAAAAGGAAAAAATGGAGCGATCTGATTGGTATAGAGGCTTCTTTTTTTCTTTTAGGCTCTTTCGTTTGACAGTACCGAGGAATATGATTGGCTATCGACATCAACAGAAATACTGTGGCCACCTTCGTAGGCCCCTTTTTATTATAAGGTATAAGGGGGCAAGGTAAGGTTACAGTGGCCTGGGGGGGGGAGGTTCCAGAGGCTCCCCTCTGGGCCAAAATAAAGAAATACATATTTGTGTAAGGAGTCCTGCAGTACTTCTGTGGAATACTGCGAGTCCTCCCATGGAAACTTGCACTGTCTTGCTGTACCTTGGTGCATTGCTTGTGCAGTGGACTTATATGGATGGCTTTCATGTCTTTGCCTACTGGAAATACAAGTCGTCATCATAGTTTTGGGCAAGACCTGCATCCCCAAAGGGGCATAATCTGACTTCCTCACCAAAATATCAAGGGTACTGATGGAGATGTGTAGAATGTCTGTCATAGTCATTGAAAAATATTCTAGAGCTATAAAGGAAACTGGATATGAATCACAACAATGACAGGGGTGTATGTATGTGTGGTCTTCTTGTAGTGCAAACTCAGCTGAAAGGCATCATTGCTGCTAATCAAAGGCAAAGCTACAGTCAACAAGTGATTAGAGGTAGCTGGGTTCTGAGACCTGAAGTGGATTTTTACCGCATGTCTTCAGCTTCTTCCTCAAACAGAAGCAGGGTTGGGGTGTCCTGATAGGTATGTAGATGTTGTCCAGGATCCTAGGTCCATATGTGGAAAATGGCTGTTGCCACGTTTTTGCACTTCGTCTCCAGTATGATGGTATCCTGGCTGTTCCCAGAGCCGCTGGAAATGGTAAGCTTCTCAGCCAAGTTGGAGGAGTGATGGCTTTAATGGCCTTTTAGATAATGCTTTTCATTTTTGAGATAGTGTGGAGTGAAAAGAGGAGCCAGAAAAGTTCTATCAAGGTGAAAAAATGTCACCCTTTTCAAATAGGCCTTTGAGGCATGCTGCAATTTGTGACATGCCCGTTAGAAGGCCAGTGTAGAATCTGTGAGGTTGTGGATTTTGCATTGCCACAGTCGAGATGCAAGAATTAAAGGGATTGAACAGCTAGTATGCAGTTGCTCACAGCGAGGAAGTGTTTCCCTTTCTTTAATAGATCAAAGTTGTACCAGGCTGTTTTGCTTTTCTTCATGATGTGTACTTTGAAGGTGAGCTTGGTGTCCAATGTAAATCAAAGCGACTTCATAATGAGCAGCCACAGCACCGATACCGCCCTACTCACCACCACCGACATATGCTTCATCCTCAACCGGGCCGAAACAGCAGCCCTCATCTTTCTGGACCGCTCTGCTGCTTTTGACTAACCCTGGGCGTAGTTCGCGAAGTAGCACTTCGCGAAGCTACGCAAAGTGCAGTTCACACTACGCGAGCTACGCGTAGCACTTCGTGAACTGCGTAGTACCTTGTTCGCACTGTGCCAGATGTCGTTTTCAATGATTGCACAGTGCGGACAAGTAACCGGCACTGTGCAATCATTGAAAATGGCATCTTGCACAGTACAAGCTGTAGTTTTCTGCTGCTCGAGTAGATTTTTACTCGAGCGGCAGCTTTCTCAATGCGAACTGGTAGTTTCTCATCGCGAGCGGTCGCGAGCATACGCGACCACTCGCAATGAGAAACCTGACCTCCTCACGTTGGGAATCTTGCCGGGAGGTTTATTTTCCATGTTCGTGATCGCCAACTTGATGTTGCTGATCACGAACAAGGAAAAAGTCTTGCCGGGATGTCATTTTGCTTGCTCGCGGTCGCCAACTTGACGTTGAGAACCGCGAGCAAGCAAAAAATGACCGCAGCACTACGCAACACTACGCTACGCATTTTCGCACTGTGCTACGTGCAATTCGCGTAGTGCGAAGTAGCGCGAACTTCGCAAACTACGCGAGCGTAGCGTAGTGCTTTGCCCAGGCTTACTTTTGACACCGTCTCCCACCACACCCTAATCACAATACTCCATGACGCCGGCATCCATAACAAGGACCTGGATAGGATCCACTCCTTTCTCACCGGTCGAACACAGCAAGTCAGACTACCTCCATTTCTCTTGGAACAGAGATCAGCTGCGGAGTAACCAAGGGCTCATCCTTGAGTCGCCCCCTCTTGAACATCTGCATGGCCCCACTAGCAGATTATCAGGAACCACGGACTCAACATCGTCTCCTATGACAACCAAACCCAGCTGGTGCTCTCCCTCACCAACAAACCCACAAACCGCCAGAAACAACTTCCACAGTGGGATGAAGGTCATCGCCAGCTGGATGATGGACAGTTCAAACTAAACTCAGATAAGACCAAAGTCCTCATACTGGGACCCATCCCATCAGCTTGGGACAATTCCTGGTGGCCCCCTGTACTAGGACCTTCTCCCACCTCCAAGGACCACATACGAAACTTCAGCATCATACTAGACTCCTTGTTCACAATGAACTGCCAGATCAATGCCGTAGCCTCCTCATGCTTCCACACGCCTCGCCTGCATTGAAAGACAGTCAGATGGATCCCCACTGACTCCAGAAAGATGGTCACCCACACACTCAGCAGCAGACTCAACTACGGCAACGCACTCACCCAGAAACACCTCAGGAAACTGCAGAATGTTCAAAACGCCACAGCAAGACTGGTCTTCTACATTCTCCGCTTAGCCACATCACTGAACACCTTTGAGAACTCCACTGGCTGCCAGTTAACAAAAGAATCATCTTTAAGCTCCTCACACATGCCTACAAAGCCCTCCACATCACAGTACCAGAAATCTCCACTCCGCCCATCTGTCCCTGGCCACTGTCCCATGTATCAGCAAGACCAGAACCAGAGGAAGATCCTTCTCCTACCTCGCCACCAAGACCTGGAACACCCTGCCTCTCCATCCCAGGCAATCTTCCGTCAATGACCCAGTTCAGGAAGGATATCAAGACCTGACTCTTTGACTGAACCCCAGTCCCCAGATGGATCAGCAGCCCCCTTTTCCCTCCTCAGTGCCTTGAGACCCTCACAGGTGAGTAGCCACACTATCGAAACCCTGATTGATTGATTGATTGATTGACTGAGTAAAGGTTGAGAGTAAAAATCCATCCAGGTTTATGTGGTTGGGTCAAGTTTGACCTACTTGACAACATGCTGTTTTGGGAAAATAGCAGTTATTCCGTATTTTTGGTTTTGAGTTTCTAGTGGTTGTGTACATTCAGATCTGTATGAGGTGAAGGCAGGGTTTGAGACATTAGAAGTGTTGAGCATAGGAGAGTTCTAAGTAGAGCTGTGGGTTATCTCCATACTGGTGCATTTTGATTCTGTTATCAATGAGTAAAATCTAAAGAGATCTTTGTAAAGAATACGTCATCCAGGGAGAAGATGAACACTAGAGACTATGGAGGTGATGGGCAGCTTCTGGGACCTGTATGTTTGACCATGTGAATGAACTTTGTTAATTGGAAGAGTGGGAGAACAAAATGTGATGAATTGTACGAGTGAATCCCATTCAAGAGTTCAGTGTGTGGATTAGGGTACAATGGTCAATAGTGTTGCATGTAGCTTAGCCATATAAGAAGTTGGGGGGGGGCATCTTTGTCTGTGATCAGAACACCATTGTCTGATTTGTAAAGAATCTATTCCTATTTTTCAGCAAAATCTGAAACTAGATAGTGGTGCAGGAGGTTGTTGGTAATTACATGATCCTAGAATTGATTGTAGACTGCCTTTTCAATGATCTTGCTGAAGAAGGGTAGATGAGAGATGAACAGTACTTGTCAAGGTCGTCATGAACCAGTGTGGGTTTCTTCAGAGATGAAGTAAAAGGATAAGACATTGACTTCTTAGGAGGTGGCTTTAAAGAAGTTGAGTATGTCTGGTAGTTCTGCAATAGACTGGTTTTAAAGATGAGCACTGGATGATGCTGCTCATTGGTGCTGGTGTAAGCGGGGTAAGCAAGCTTGGGTTTATTAGTACACTGTTGGATCATGTGTATTATTTAATCGATGGAGAGGTTCAGGGCAGTGCACACGTCTCTAGGGATTGAGGGACAGGAGGATCAGTATAGGCGTTATATAGTTCTTGATTGTCTTAAATAGCAGGCTGCTTCTGTTGGTAGCTTGATTAATGGTATTGATATAGTACTTGACTTAGCTAATATGAGTTTTCTAAGTGCATTCTAGGGGGGCTTCAGTAGTTTGAGGTCATCAGGTGTTCTGCTTTTCTTCCATTTTCTTTCCCTTCATAGCGATGTTGCATTTGTCAACTGTGAGTACTTTGGGCTACTAAGGTACTGAAGGGCTCAACTTAAACTTCTGTGTTTTTAGGGAGAGTATGTGTTTACATGGCTTTCTAAATATGTTTTGAAGTCACTAGAGTGACAATGGATGTGAAGGAGAGTGAACTCTATATTTTTGATGGAGGAATTTTTCATGAATCTGTAGGTTCCTTGTTATATTTTAGGTTTGGGTTGAGGTTTGAAACTGAGCAGGGTGATAAAGATGGTAAATTGGTTGGCCAGTCACAGCATGCTGTGGGACATACCACAGGCTGCAAGACAAATACTTAATGAAACCTTGCACCTAATATACCCATGACTTAAATAATATATTTGTATTTCATGTGTTTATTACACATGCACCAAAATGATTTTCATACTCACAATGTGACTGCTAAATAAAATTCTTGTAGGTGTGCTTTGAACCATCCGCCTCTCAAACTGGACCTATAATATACTCCGGTTAAATTTAAATGACTCCTGCATAATTTAGATAATTAGCTGCATGAGAAAAGGCCCCTTTTTTGTTTCCCCCTCTGTTTTTTTATTGAATCATATTGCTTGCTGGTCTTTGGGCTTTACACACTAGGGCACTTGTGTTCAGTGCCCGATGTATATGCTCTGACCCCTAAAATATATAGAAATTGGATAATCACTGATTGGCCGTTTAAACTTTAATATAAAGCTATGGTATGTGGTTTGGCAATACACCCATGGCATGGAAAGTTAAATTATTGCTTCTGGACTGGAGCACTAATTTTGCCAGCTACTCGTGTTACAAAGGGAACATGGCTTCGGTCCCACCATTGCAGTTTGTCCGCTGCAGTGTAAAATCTGCAGCACAACCTGTTAAAAAAAAAACTTTTAACAGGCAAAAACCTCCCTTTTAAATATTAGTAAGTCATCCTATGTAGACCTTGTAACCCAAAAGGTAGTGTGCATAATTTCTAATCGTTGGATATGTAGAAAATAAATGCCATCATGTCCCTACACTGAATAGCTGTCCTCTGCAGAAAACCACAGTACAGATTAAAATACTCTCTTTTAATGCTATCTCTGGAATGGGGCATGCTAAAAAAATAATTAAAATACTTTTCTTAATAGTTATTAGAATTCCAGTTGAACTGAGAAGTTGGATTTTTTATAAATATTAATAAAACGTAACTTTTAGGAAAGCTACCCTTTACCTACCTGAACTGGCAAAATGCTAATTTGCATTAAATCTCCATCTTCTCCCAGCCTGTGCTCCACCTGAGAAGAGATGTGAAAAGGTATGAAATTCTTGCCAGAAGCTCACAGTAGGTTGACTGGGATGGGTAAAGATGATTCCTCTGAGTCTGATAGAATAAGCAAGGTAGGGGCTGTGACCCTCTGGTTGACACCACAGTGTCAAATCGTGCTTGACAAGTCTTGTTGAAGCACGTATAGAAGTTGTTTGCCCTTCATAGCGAGCAGAGAGGATTCCAAGACAATTCAAGTCAAGTCAAAATAACCTTATTTCGACAGTCAAGGCCACACATGTATACACAAGATACATTAAAATTCATTATATGTAACTGAAACATAGAATATTCACATTGAAACAGTTTGTATGTAAATACAGGTTTTCATAAAAGTAGAAATTAAAATAAAATTCAGCATATAGTTAGGTAAAGGCCATTCAAACACAAAAAGCAACAAGATACAATGAGCAGTGTAATAAAGTGGATATAAAGGATCAAACTATCACGAGTGAAGGGAAAGGGCCTTCATTTGGACCTGCCACATTATACCCAGATATTTGGCAAGTGCACAGGCTAATAATGGACAGCAGATAGTTGTAAGTACGCAAAGGGCAATAATATGCCTCTGTGTACCTAGCTCCTTAAAGTAGGTGATTGCCAATGGGGGGGGGGGACATCTATCACGACTCAGGCATTGCATTTTAATGCCTCTACAACACAGCCATTTCAACAAATGTGCCATTACAATGCATGGTATTACAAGGTCTGCCATTATGACGGATATGCCATTGCATTGAATGCTATTACATCGAGAATTAAGGTAAACGTTTAGGTAAGTACTATGGAATACTTTTTGTGTAGATTTTAATTTTGTTTCAGTTGTATTATATGGTATTGTTTCCAAAACATTTAATTAAATATGTTTTGTGTGTAATTATTATTCTCTGACAGGTGATGCAGGGGAATTATGGTTTTGGGTGGGAGAGTGTATAAATACCCAGATATTAATGTTAATACCAGGGTGTTAATGAATATTAAATGTAATATCTTTTTGCAATTTACTAATACATATAAATTATACTTATGACGGGGTGACACCCTGTCTCTGGCATGGGATGCAAGGCAATTAGGGTTTTTGGTGAGGGCATGTATTAATGCCCATGTTTTTATTTTAATTCCCGGGTATTAATGATTATTACATTTAATAATTTATAGCAATTTAATAAAAATTTAAATCAATACTTATGAGGGTGTGACACCCTTTCTCTGGCACAGGATTTAAGGGAATTAGGGTTTTGTGTGGAGGAGTGTATAAATGCCTAGGTTTTCATTTTATTACCTAGATATTACTGAATATTAAATGTATTTTCTAATTTTTAGTAATTGAATAATAAACAACAGTATTAGTTATGAGGGTGTGCCACCCTTTCGCTGGCACGCGATGCATGCAAATTAAGGGTTTTGGGTGGGGGGTATATTAATACCCATGTTTTAATGTTAATAGCTGGGTATTAATGTTTATTACATCTAGTAATGATTTTTATCAATTAGTAATAATTAAAAATAATTATGAGGTTGTGACACCCTTTCTCTGGTACAGTATGTAAGGCAATTAGGGTTTTTTGGTGGGGGGAGTATTAATGCTCTGGTATAAATTTACATTCCTGAGCGTTAATGAGTATGAAATTCAATATTAATGAAGCAATTAACAAATTAATTTAATATTAATTTAAGATAATTCTTATGAGGGTGTGCCACCATTTCTCAGGCACGGTATGTAAGTGAATTTCCAAGAAATGAGAACAGTTTGGGTAGGGTTTCTGAATTGATTTTTTTGAAGAAGTTGTGCTACCTCACTATGGCATTATTTGTCTTTTCTCCCCCCTGTAAGCAGGTTGTGTAGCAGTTCCACCACTAAACATGGCCAGTCCATGTGTTCCTCAGAGTAATTTAGTAGGGTGCCCAATATGTCTTCATTTGTCATAAAATAGATTCAGTAATTGATGTGTAGTATTCATCCACACAGCCAGGAGGAACAAAGCACAAGACAGTTTTTTTTTAATAACTGAAATTGCAGTTTACTGTCTGATATATAATCCTCAACTCAGGATGCTTTTTGTATTTTTCTCATACGCCTGTGAAAAGTGAACAAAACATCCTTGAATTTGGATATCAGGATGCATTTTGGATATGGTGTTAATCACTGACAATTCGAAATCAATTATCATTTTTCTAGGACTTTTATTGTGCTTTAGATGTTACCACTGTTAAATGTTCAGTGTATGTTGAGGTTTGTTTTTCAGGGAGTAAACTATACACAATGGGAACTACAGTGTTATTAATGTAGGCATGAATAGTGTATATTTGTGTGACTGGATTGGGTGTGGATTTAAACGTCCCATCCATCATCCAAATTACACTAGTCCCCAATCTTACAAGGTTACGGGGTGTGCTAAAGATTAGTTTTCTTTTCTGATGGTTTTTGTTGTCATGCAAAAGAAAGGTTTCATTACTAACAATATCAAGTTAGTTCAGGAGGAATGTTAATATCATGGTATATTTGGGGTGATACACAGGGGTTACTTGCCTTTTTTTACTCTCTATAATTCTGTATACGTTTGGGATTGTGAGCATACAACTTGCTACAAGTACAGGCATGTATTGGGATACCTCCCTCAAAACTGTGCCACAGGGTTCATTGGAGGTGGATGCAAACCTTTATTTGGTTAATGTTTTCTCTAACCTCGATCTCCATTGTAGGAACAGAGTGGTTATGCGCTGTAGTCCTTTTAACAGTGTCACCAAGAGTAACTGCTCTGCCTGTGCAATGGGATGTGTAATACTGCACACACCTCCAATAACTACTGAACTCAGTTAATCCCTCCTTACAATAATAAAGGAAGCCACAGTGCTTTAGGAGTCAGCTGCCTCTTTCTGATTTCACACAGGTGGCTTGTCTTCCTGATGCCATTATGTATATGTCTGTAAAAGAAGGGAGAAAAAAATGTTTTGTTATATTTTCTTAAATGTATGTTTAATCTGAAAAGAAAATGTTGTTTGTTTAACATGTTTGACAATTTGATTTTATTGCTTTTAGATGGAGTTCATTTGAGGTGTTAAAAAAAAGAGGATAATGATTGTAAGTATTCCCCTTATTTTGTTTACATTTAATAAAGCAGGAAGTGACCAGGCAAGCACACAGTGGTGTGTGAATACTATTTTTGCCCCTCACCGCAGGCCAGCACCTTCCCTGAGGAAAGCCCACAGTGGAGTTAGAATAGTAATTTTGAACCCCCCACTGACCTCACTTTCCCTGAGGTAAGAACCCTGTGGAGTTTGAATAGTAATTTTGCTCTCCACCACTGACCAGCACCTTCCCTGAGTCAAGCACCCAACAGAGTTAGAATTGTATTTATGCCCCCCACCACTGACCAGCAAATTTTATGATGCAAGCCCCCTGCAGAGTTAGAATAGTAGGTTTGCACCCTGGTACTGACCAGCACCTTCTTGAGGCAAGCACCGTGTTGATTTAGAATAGTAGGTTTGCCCCCCACCACTGACCAGCACCTTCCCTGAGGCAAGCACCCGGCGGAGTTGGAATACAAATGTCTTACACCTCTGATCAGCACCTTCACTGAAGCAAACACCCGGCAGAGTTATAATAATAATTTTGCCCCCCATAACTGACCAGCATCTTCCCCGAGCCCAGCACATGGTGGATTTATATTAGTAATTTTACACCCCAGAACTGACAAGCAACTTCCTTGAGACAAACAACCGAAGGATTTTGCCCCCTACCCATGACCAGCATTTTTCTAGAAGTAAGCACCCTGCTGAGTTACAGCACTAATTTTGCCTCAGACTACTGCTCAGCATTTCTCACAATATACATTATTCATTTAAACACCACATTTTCCCAATTTTGTTTAGGTTATAAAAATACTTGTGCATAAACTTACTGATGGATTTCTTCAGAGATTTAAATTAATTTTGGTATCTGTATGTCTCTCCTCAAAGTCTGTGAATGTATCAGAACAACAAAAACAAAATTAAAATGTACGTTTGAGTTTTTTTGCATAAAATTAAATCTGATTTATGTTAAGCCTTCACTTACTTTATTCCGAAGATAAGTACTGGTTTTGCTGTATGCTTCTCCATGTTCTGTCAATTTACTATATTTGGAAAAATAGTTTTAGATTTAGCTTAATTATTTGATGTCTATCTAAATGTGTTTTGTTTACAACTTGCTCTTACTTCAGTCAATAGATGGCAGTGTTTGAAGTTGAAGCTCCTACAATTCTCCTGCTACTGCAGATGCATGTGGTCACCAAGGAAGTCAGTGCACCACTGAGCACAAAATAGTGTTCGGCTGAATTCATACATTTGTTTGGGAGTTAACAAAAATTTTAAAGGAAATATGTATTAAATTCTATTTTTCTGCATGATTTAGAACCTGACAGAATATGTATTTATTATGTTGTGTGTAAAATATTCTTTATAACGGTACGTTTTCAGAATGGTCGCCATTGTGAGTAGATGATGGCTGGGCTGTTGTAGTTGAAATAGTGAAAGGATATGTTTTAAATGCTTTGTATGTATATGCTTGTTATGCCAAAAATGTTTTTTTCTTATTTTTTATTGTGATTTATATCCCGGAAAACTATTTATTCTTTAAGATATTTTTGCGAAGATTTGATCCTGTTTTGTTTTTTCCACTTAATATTCGTCTACGTTTAAAACAGTTTAATTATTATGCATTGTGATGGTATTCATTGTATTGGTATACGTAGTAATAGTATGCGTTGTTATGGCACTTTTTTTATCCTAATAGACATGCGTTTTAATGGCTCTCATTGTAAAAATGTGTTGTAATGGTAATTGCATGGTAAAATTTGCATTGTAAAAGTATTTATTGTAACGGTATGCATTGTAACTTCATATATTCAGCCAGCAGAAAAAAACTCGGGTAGAAGCAGGGCCAGCAAAAAGGACATGGGTAACAGTTTTCTCAGAGAGGTGGCACGCTGGACACACTGGAGATTCCATTCCCAGCCATCGGCACAGTGATAATGTCCCAAAACTGCTCAAAGACACAGGAAGACATAAAATAAAGGAACTCGCCTCACAACGTAGCCCTGGCAGCTCTACTGGCATCATCAGACATTATTTTCGCCCAATAGAGATTTTTTAGAGACACCTTTTGAAGGAATGGGGCCACGCAACAGGTTCTCCCATAAGTGAACCAGACCAATGGAGACTAGTGTCTTTTTGATGTGTTGAAGCCAGGGGATTTTGTTAAAGCGGTCTGACTTAATAGCATCCTGTAGGGCTGTAGCATAATGAGGTAACTCTGGGATGGACCATGATCTCCTCTATTATAGCACTGGGTGCAATCTAGTTTTACCTTCTATCCTTTTTACGCCCATTTCCAATGACATGGGGTAGGATGGAATGCTGTGGGGTGGAAGGGTAATAGTTCTAAAAAATGTATTCTCAGAACTAATCAGTTTGTTGATTTTAGAAACCTCAAGATCTCCACCCCATAGAGAGCAGCACCCAGTGCCTTTGCCTTATAAATCTGGGGGGCAGGTTCTATGGGTTTAGTGAAGGAGGCTCGGTGGTCCTTGGAGATGACCCCAACTATCTGTCTGTGCCAAACAGCCGCCTTTCTAATGTGTTGCTTCCATGACATACTAACAGAAAGAGTAACGCCCAGGTAGACAAAGGAGTCTCCCTTCTCTAAAGAAATTCCCCCCGGTACTAGTCTCCTGATGCCTCGTTTATTCACCAGAAGCAGTGAGGATGCCAAATTTCTATCTTTTAAGGGAGCTAACCAAACAAGGACTGGCTCTGATCACAACACGTGTTTGGCGGAATGCACCCCCGAGCCTATAAAGAAGCAAGAAAGCATTTAAAGCAGAAATAACACTCTTGCAGCAAGTTTTGTTTTCATGTACCAAATGCATAATTTTGCGTTCATGACCAAAATGTCATGTTACTCGAAAGCAAATTCTAAGAATTTCACACACCTTTAACCACGACTTAAAATTAGTAAACAATCCACAGATAAGTAAATTAACAGGGTGCAGTGTAAAGACACAAACTGCAGAAAGATGGGGCTTCTCATGAATCAATGCTAAACTTGATTAGATCAAGCTAAACGCTGTGAATTTAAGGAAAGGCCAATCACGGGAGAGGAGAGAGACTGCTCCTCTAAAACAAATAGAATGTCTCAATTTGATTCTGCAAATAAATTTGTTTTGCTGCAGATTGTGCTGCATTGCAAAAAGTACCTGTCCTGGTAGTCTGCTATGATTTTTGATCAGTGTGTCTTGTACACGCTCTTCACTACACCTACTCAATATGATCTTCCATGGCGAATGTTGAAGCATCAATGAGCAAAGAGAAAGCTGGAAGGCTGCTAAGTGCTCACTGCAAGAAGGATTTAGCACTGTGAAGAATACCATCTTTAAGCAAGTGTAATGAGGGGCTTCTAGTCTAGCTAACTGGTATCAGGAATGCCTTTGCAACATTCTTCCAAAATGTGCACAAGTCGAACCCTGGAAGCAGCTTTCCTCTCATATTTACTCCCCAATTTTCGACAGAAACAAGACAATATCTGGACAACAATATTTCTGAAAAAGGTCTTCAGCTTCCCTTCTACAAAACACAGATAAACATGCACACTCCTCATGTGCCAGGTATTTAAAGAAGCTGAAACTTCAAAGGTCAGAGTTCAGTAGAGCCACAAAAGATCTAAATTCCAACATGGAGATTGTTCCTGTAGACTGTCAGTTATCACCCAATTTCTTTGACAGTTCAAATATGGAAATGCTAGCTAAAATTCAGGTGAACTAGTAGAAAATGTTAATATCTGATTTGATATATGAATCACAGGCTGGCGTATACCATACAGTCTTCGAGTCACATCATGGGGACATTAATGGACCCTTGCCTTGCAAATAAAGGCACATCTGGACTAAAACATGGAGCTTTTGCTGATGCAGTGAAATAGTTATAGATAGGTATGTGTTTAAAACTCTTGTACTTGCTGGCATAGGCTCAAATTATTCTGACTCTGTAAAACTCCTGTGTCAATAGCACAAATCATATCTTTCATTTGAGGTGCAAAGAGGACAGAGATAGCTTTGTGCTTTCTTGACATCTTTCTTCTTGCGTCGAAATCACTGGCGGCAGCAGCTGTATCCCAGGCAGGTTTAATCAAGGCATTGAAGCTGCTACGGGTGCCTTGAGGGTCAAGCTCTACATAGACTGCATCCTTCTCACTATTTTCCCTGAATCTTGCACTCTAGAACTTCAAGGCTAACATTGTTCTCTGAAAGTTAAATAATGCATAGTGGCTGTCGGCCATGACAAGGAGACCAATGGGATTTGTGCAGATCACCTATGTTGAAATGAACCTTAAGAATGCAGATCTTGACAGCTGCTACTATCCCAAATTTGCACAAGGATACTTGAAACTCAGCAGTGTTAGAAAATAAGTGCCCCTGGGAATGATGTCTGAAATCTAGCTTTCATAAGATGTCACACAATAGACACTAGACTGTTCAGAGTGAACTTCCAACCTACATGGAAATGCTAGAATGTAACATTATGCACATACTAGAGAATGTATGACTTTAAAATGCATTCAATTGCCATGCATGCCTTTTCCACACAACCTTTACTACTTATGGTAAGCATATGTAAGGTAAGTATACCGCTGACTTTATATCTTTTCTTTTATGGAGGGGAACCCACCCAAGCCCTCGTTTTTTATTTATTCCTAATCTTCATTTACCACTAACCCCTAAAATTACCCTTAGCACTCTTCACCACTAAACTCTAAAATTATCCTTACCTCCCTGTGCCACTATTCGCATGTACACTTTTTTTTTTATAGCCTAGTAATTATTTTAAAACAGTACTTAACTGCATGGTAAAGGCTTGCATAATGAAAGGTACAAACACGTACCTGAGTAGTACTTTAATGCATGTTAAAGGCATACCGTGGCAAAGACTGCATTGCAAAGGCTGTTTTCCCATATTCGAGAGCTGCAATGCTGTGAGTGTTGTAATGATATACAGGATAGAATGCTCAGCATCAGTTGATAGAACTTTGAAAAGGCACTCATGGTCTCATAGATAACTTAAAAAACATTGCCAATTTCGCCTATCATTGGAAAAAGCTGATTGGCACATCTCTAATGGTGGGAAGAAAAGAGGTACCATAGAAGGATAAATGGATGAAGTGAATGATGGTGATGGCTGCCTATGAGATTTGATCTACAGACTGCCCAAATATTGACTTGTAGGGAGTTCTAATCTAAGGAACATAGAAGTTAAAAATTTCAGAACTGGAGAAAATACACAGAGTCATTTGTGTTGCTGGAAGGTTGTGATTAGCTGATCATAGGTCCCGAGTCAATATTAGGGCGATAGTTAGGGACGCCGCCATGTACTCACTTGAATTCATATTAGTAGTTTCTAGTTGACCTTGGGTTTGGCAGTGAACCACATGGCTTGGTAACCATAAGTTAAAGGGGTTGTTAGTGCCTTGAAAGTGTAGCGTCTGGATAGCAAAGTTTAGACACTTTTCTAGTGGTGCGTAATAGTAATTGGGTAGGACTACCGGCAGACTGAATCATTATCCAGTGCAATGAATACCAGTGATGAGTAAATTGGCTGTACTGTATTGTATGAATGAACGAATCTTGCACCTAATCAGAAACTAAAAAGGTGCCCTACTTACCACTTGAGCTTACTCTTTGCTGCAGTGCTTATTTTTTAAAGATACAATTTTGCTTACTCATTGATATTGCGACATTTCCGCACATCATGGCGTGGTGTGCCACATGATTAATCGTATGCAGGCTGGATGATCAGAACCCCTGCTGTATGCTTGCTACTAGGAGAGATTTGAGAGGCAATATGTCAGAAGAGGTCCTGTACACTGTAACAGGTGTTACATTTCAGGTATTTACCATAGGGTTATGAAACTGTTCAAACTATTTTGGTTCTTAGAAACAATACAGCATTTAATAGGGCAATATACAATGCTGATAAGTAAATAGGATTCTTGCAGTCTAGTCCTTTCAATCTTTACATTTTTGTTCATTAATATGTGCCATATGGCTATACTTAAGGGAATAATATATGTCCAATGTTTTATATGAACTTTAACATTTTTACAAATGACTGGTAATTTACTTCAACCTCCTTTGTGCAAAAAAGTTTTTCTTGCAATAGTACCACACAGTGTAAGTAGAAAATACATGTCCATAACTATGAAATATGCTTTGAACGTACTATCGCTTTTCCCATCTCATTAAAACCTGCCTGAGATGTGATGCTTTTTCAAAGTCATTATTTTAATTGACTCTTTTTGTGGTTTTGTAAATGGTTTCAATAAATAGTTTATGCCCATCATGAAACCCTAGCATCAGTAATGGTCTCCATATGAGAGTACATTTTAATTTCTTCTGTGTCCTCTTACCAAGCCCACACATTTCTCTCCAATTAGCAGACCTTCCTGTGCATCACATTCTTTCCTATCTCCACAACAATTGACTATCTGACCCACATTCACTATAACACAACCACCTCCTCTCCCAGGGGACACGGCGAGTTCCTTGCAGCTCTTTTCATTAATATATTTTTGTCTGCAAAGCATTCCCTGCACACGTTTTCGTCTCTGGTTGCTCCTTGCCTTTCTTATCATCTGCTTTCCAGTACTGCGTCACTGTAATATCGGGGAGTGAAGTAGGTGACTAGTGGGTGTTCACCCCTTCAACACTTTCAGCTTAGAGCAGTGGATTATAGCATGTTATTGAGGGTTGCACTGTTGCCTTTTTATTTACTTTCGACTTAATGTACTGGCTGTATAGGTAATCCGCAAGAAACAGCAAGCATTTGCAATGCAATAGGTCTTGAATTTGTGCGTGTTAGAGCTATTGGCTCAGTAAATAACAATGTTTTTTACCCATGTGTTTTGGTTTGTGGTGGAGTGGATGTATGTGGTGAAGAATGGAATTATGTGGTTTGGATTGAAAGGGTTAGTTTTGGAATTGTGTGAAGTGGATTTGTGTAGTGAAATTATGTGGCATGCTGTGCAGTGCAATAATATGGATAGTCATGTGGTATTGAGTGTACTGGAACCATCTGCAGTGTGATTGTGTGTTATAGAGTGTAATTATGTGGAATGGTATTTTGTGCTGTGGAGTGGCATGTAGTTGTTAATTTTGTGCTGTTGAATGTTGTGCATGATGTGGAATTCTGTGGTGTAGATATGATATATGTGGTGTACTGTGTAATTGTGTTGAATCATGTCGTTTGTTGAATTATCTGGTGTGGAATGGAAATTTGAAGAGTTGAGTTTTGGGGCATGGAAGTGTGTGGCATTGAGTGAAATTATGCTGCTTGGAATTATGTGGCATGCTGTGGAGTGTATTTTGTGGATTGTCACCAAGTTTAAAAATGATAAATCATAATTACAAAGAAAGGCAGCCTTTCATTGCACACATATTCACAAAATTAAAACAAGTTGCTTACACCCAAAATAATGTTGGAAACGCACAAATGTCACTTCAATGTCACACTCCAGAAAGAAGGAGCTGCAAACAAAACATACAAGTTCAAGATGAGCATTGAAAAAAGTAACTAGTTCCAATACCAAACACTTCAATATACCAGTGTAAACTTACCAGTAGTTAGGATCTGCTCTCTGGGCATTAACCAACAAAAACAAGGTCTTCAAGCTATATGAAAAGCATTTATGAAAACAGAAAACGAGTCCGTCACAGTGGCAGCAGACTTCTGTAATGGCATTCATTTGGAAACACACAGTGATCTTCCTTTGACCTGTGTTGTCAAAAGGGTGTAAAAAGGGGGCCTCCGATGAGCATTGAGGAGTCTCAACACTAGGGCTGGGCGGAATTTGCGAAATTAACTTTCGCAAACTATCGCGAAAATGCTGAAAATCTCCGCAAACACGCCGGAAATATCGCGAAGACGCGGACGTTTTTTCCCCGCTTGTTCGCGGTAATTTTTGCGTGATCGCGGGTCGCCAACTTACCCATGCGGTTGCTCACGGGCGCGGCCATCTTGTTTTCACTTGTCCCGCCCTCTTGCGATGCTTACTTCCTGTTCTGGGTCGCGCAATGCATGTTCGCGCCCGTTCGCGGTCGATATTTCCTGTTCGCGACCGCTTTTACTTGATCGCGTTGCTTTTTGCTTGCTCGGGATAAAATATTGCGCGAACTTGCGCTCATGGTCGCAATGGGCGCGGCCATCTTGTTTTTCACTTTATTGCATGGTTCTGGGGCCTGATTTTGAATCCTCCCAAAATCTTTTCAATCCTTTGTTTATAGGCACTTTTTTTGGATCTTTATTACTTATTATTTCTCTAACTATTTTCCTGCCTCTATATTTTTTGTTTTTGTCTACTTTTTTTTTGTTTTTTAGCTACTTTTTCTCTTTCTATTGCCTGCTATTTATTTCCTTTACTCCTTTATTTATTTTACCTTTTCTTTCCCGCCCCGTCCCCAGAACCCTGTCCAAGGGTAGGGCTGTTCGCCGGCGCAGCCAGAGCCACGACCGCCTTCCTTGCGGAAGGCGGCGCCCACAAGGGGTGCAGGCACGGGCCTTATTTGGGGAGGTGGAGTTGGCTGCACTAATTTTCTTTGTGCAGCGCCACCTCCCCTCAACCCTGGCAGCAGGTGGCAGGCCTGGGTCCGGGTACGGCCTCCGGGAGCTTCAGCAGCGGTGGGGGAAGGTGCGCCGGGCAGTGTCACGCTTCTCTGGTGTTCGGCGCACCCAGGCGCAGCTGACGCACCGGTGGTCTGACATCTTGGACCGTGAGCAGGACCTGCTGGACCTGCTGGGAGTGGAGGTCCCGGGGCTTGGTGAGTACCTATTAAATTATTACTACTTTGTGTCTGTTCTTCTGCTCTGTGTTATATATTGCGAATATCTTTTTTTTCTTCCAACCAGCTAGAATGTTGCTGCTTACATTCCAGGTTAATTACGTTTAAAAGTCTGTAATTTTTTTGACACAGGTGCTCTTCTGCGCTAATCTTACTTGTTTTCAGCTTTGCGTTTGCGCTTGCTTAGCATGATTCTTTACGAGTTTATTTTAGAGAAATTAAGTTACGTAATGCTACAGTGACTCTAGTCCACTCCTTACTTTGTCCTGTCACTAATAGATAGGGGCGGATTGATACTTCGGTTTAGGTACTTTGTATGAGCTTCTAATTTGTAAGTGGTATGCGTGATGCCCCCTCACTCAGTTACGTGACGTGCTGGTAGTACGGCTGTCTTTATTAGAACCTTTTCTAATTTGTTCAATGAGTGGTGGTAGGCTTAGCAGTTACTTAGCACTAGCAGATCAGCATCAATCAATCAAACCCAAATTTGGTGTATACAAAACATGTAGTCATGTTCATGTGTCCTCCATGATTTGACCATATGCATTGTTGAGGAATACAGTGGAAATGCATACTTAATGTACAATTGGCATGCCTGGAATAGGTGGGCTAGGTTGAGTGGTACGTTGTACTTAGGCTTAGTTGTAACTTGGCATTCTGGAATCAGAATGGAAGACTGGATAACTGTTGATAAATAGTAACTTAAGTAGTCGAACTGCGAATCCCCCGATATTACTTGTTGACCAGATGAGATCGGTCAATTTAGTTATTGCAATTGTTGTTTACATAAGTGTTTTTTAAGCGTTGTTGAAAAATATTGTATTTGTTTGACACCATCCATCAATGTTTGTCTCTTTCTTATATCTTTCCTGTTCATCAGCACCAAGGGGCAGACCGACAGGGACTGGGCAGTCGGCGGGACACACAGAAGAACACCACCAGGAGGACACCGCTGAGGGCTCCTCTGCTGGCCCCAGTAAGTCTTCTTGTTTTTAATATTTCTTATTCCATAACTTGTACTGCCCCATATTTTTCCCGAACTATTGTTTGTTTCCAAATGCTATTTTTTTACCACCAATTATCCTTCGATCTGTACGGTTTCAAAAATCTTATCCCTGCCTCCGCTATGATGACTCTGAGTACTACTACATACTATCAGTTTGTCTGTACTGTAGTAGCTAGTCTTGCACAGTTGGCCAGTGCCACTCTTTGTGAAAGGTTGTAATATAAAACTCATATTCACCAGTAGCTCGAGCCATTTAGTCCAATCTGTTGGGTCGTTGTCTTGTACTACTTTTACTCTTATAGATCTTGAGGCTTTGAAAATTCACAGCAACAGCCCTACCAGATGTATTCCTATTTTGATATGATACCCTATAGGACATACTACTGTTGTAGGGATCTTGCACATACACAGACATTTGCACCAGAAAATAGGATGTTGGTGATGGTAGGTTGGACCTTCCTTGCACACCTCAATCAGAAATTCCGCACCCACCACAATTCCACTGCTTGACTATAGTACTGTCTTGTCATAACTATTAGGTCTCGGAACCCTCCCCCCAAGATACCCAACAAGTAGACAACCCAGAACATAACACATCCAACCTCTCAGTCGTGGAAGGAATTCACATGCACACCCTTACTTTAATTTGCTCACTCGTGTAAGTTAGTCCACACCAAATTCCACCAAGTCTATGTAAGTTCAAAATGTTTATTTCAATTTGAGAAGGTCTGTACACTGTTTTCTTATAAATGCAGCACCAACCTCAAAATCAATAACATTAAAACAATATACATTGTTACACTTATACAGTTGGGAATTAAATCATGATAACTGAACAGTGGTGGAAGGCAGCACCACCATCCCATAGCAATTTAGTTTATATAAATTCATAAATGAAGATGTGAGTAAAGGGACCCCTCACCTTAGAAGAACCTAGTACTGGTAGTTGTTGCATCATTCAGAAGCTCTGGTTCGTAGAAGGGAATCTCGCGTCTGTAATGCGAAAAATGAAATGGTGTGCGTTAGTATATTGCAACCTGCAAGCATTTCTCAGCCGTGCCAAAAAGTGTAGCATTTATGGATAAGCAATATGGACTAACAGTAACAGTAGTACACCAGTACTTCCTAAAAAAGTGGCTTGTTAATGTTTGTTGACCGCTTGTACGCAGCGCGTAGACTAGACAGTAGCAGTGTGAGGCAGGTCATGTGGGCTCAAAGGTGTCTTATACAAGAAGCTGCAGGGTAACGTCACATGTGCAAAAATAAAAGACACAAAGGTAAAATGGTAGCATGGCTAGGGCTAATTAAGCAAAGGCTACAATGATCATATATAACTATTGTCTACTCTACTACTACCTGATTTGTACTAGTGATGTATGTTAGTATTAACTCATTTTTCAACCTTGCTACTGATCAATAGGGGGGAGGTGTATATGACGCCTAATAAATGTGTAATGTTTTCTAGGCGCACTACCGACCACCGTTGCCGGGGCCAGCGAACAAGGCGACGCGGAGGGCGAGGATGCGGCAGTTGCTGCCGATACCGACGATGGAGCGGTAGGGGGAGTGGCAGCACCAGTGGCAGGCGGTGGTAAGTTAGATTCATAATCCTTAACTATTGTTGAACTTGACAGTACACTCACTGCAAGGGTGTACTGTATGTATATGTATACTGTACAGTTGTGACTTGGGGCCCCATTAGGATGGTGGGCGTATTGCCCCCGCCGGGCTGGCTGGAATTCACTGCCGACACCGCAGGGGCAAACCTCCCGCCATCCCTGTAGAAAATATTCAGACCCCCCACATGTCGACCAGGCGGAAAAGGGTTCAATATGGCGGTGGTGTCTCTCTGAACACACCGCCAGCCATATAATCTGCATTTTGGAATGCCTTTGCGTGGCGGCATTGCCGTCCGCCACGGAAAGGCATGCAGACATTGCAGAGTATGCTTGGGGGCCCCCATGGAGGGTACCTACCTATGCTATGGTACCCCCCCACCTTTCAAAGCAAAACGTGACAGGCTCTGTGCGGGCCTGTCATGTTGTGCTTGGAAAAGCAGCACAACATTTTAGCATTGCTTTCAGCAAAGCCAACCAGAATGTAAAAAAAAAACCAGGATGCGCCCGCCACTGTGCCGGGCGCATCATCCTAATTAATTGTCCCCACGGGACCCCCACCCTTTTTAGCATGAAGATGGCGGGCGGTCCGATGTCGTCAGTAAGTATGAATTGTTGGGGACGTTTGAAGAGTGAACTAGAAGACTAGAATTCCCTTTAATTGGCATAGGACTAGGAGCCGGAGTATTGAGTAACCAATGGCCTCATCTATCTGATTTCAACTCCGCTTTGAAAGTTTTATGGAGAAGAGCACCTGGTGCACTGTTCAACTAAAAAGTGAAAGACGGGTGGAAGGAAGAAGGACGGGCGACATTTAAAATGTTATGTACTACTGTGCTTTATTTTATAGTGCTACTCTACCATGCCACTATGTGTATAAATAATTACCTTGTCCTACTGTTTTTCTAAGAGTATATTTTACAATTGTCTTTTTTTTTTCTTTTAGATACACAGCTACTCCGAAACTCAACCGGAAGGAGTTGGCCGCCAAGGCACGGCGCCGGAAGCTGGAGGCAATCCAGCGGGAATACCGGCGGCTGGTGGTCCTAGCCGAGGAGGAGGAGGAAACTGCGGCAGCAATTGTTCAAGCCTCCTCCAGTGCCCCGGGCCCCAGCCACCGCCCTCCAGCGGTACGGCGCCACCGTCTGGCGGCTGCCCGCCGCCACCGTGCCATCTCCGGTGCCCCCCCCACTGTGGCTGCAACTGCCGCGGCCTTAGACGCCACGTCGCCCGTTTAGAGGACGAGATGCGCCAGATGCGTGTCCTCCTTCAGTCCCGCCCCACCACTTAGTCCCTGTCATCCTGTTCTGCCCCTTTTTTAATTCTTGTTTGGGTGGGTGGGTGGGAACTTGTTTGGGTGTTACGGACTTCTATAGACATTGGTTGGGGTTAGGGAGGGGGGTGGGTCAGCTTTTGTGGGTTTAGTTTATTTTTGTTAGGGTAAATTAAATATATTTTTCTATGTTACATGCAATGTTGTTAATGTTTTGTAGGTGGGGTAACTGTTTTACATCACACTGTTTCCTTGCTGGTGCATGGCCGCCCATAGCCTGTGTTTGATTTCAATAATTGGCTGACTGTATAAGACACAAACAGATAGATGCGACACACCTCACTCATTGACTGGTCCTTCTAGTACTTTCAGTCTGTCCTTTAGTCTATGCATTCTTTGGAGTGGTGTAAATCATTGACAACATGTCCATTATTAATTCTGCCTCCCCCAAACTTCTCTCTTACCGGTGCTTGATATTTATGTCCAACTGTGGCACAGCACTGGCTGCATGGTGAAGATGGTTTCCTTTTTCATACATGCCATGATTGGGGTGGTGGTGGTAGCAGCATAGTAGTAGTAGTAGTAGACACTGGCAGGGCGGCAGCATTTGCAAAAAAAGAGAAGGAGACAGTCAATCGCCTTTGAGAGACTGTTAGGAGTAGTTGAATGAAGTACAGTACAGAACTTACCGAGCAACAATAATATGCTCAAATATTTGACAAAAAAACAGAATGGTGGTTAGGAGGATAGCCTACTATACAGAGTTACAAACTGTAGTTGTGTCGAGTCACTTGACTAGGCCTACAGCCTAACAGTTAGTGCTGTATATGAGGAATGACAAGAAACAAATCCAATCAATGGCGGCAATTCATGCTGAGGTATATGTTCCTTTGTTAAAAAAAATAACCTCTGAAATATCCTACTCATGGGTGGTCAAGCAGAAGAAGATCATCGCTCTGCCTTGAAATTGAAGTAGTGTTGCTTTCACCACATCCGCCCCAGCAAGTGTGTGATTAAGTATTGGTGTACATTTAATTTAGTTACACCTCGACAATAAGTCACACAGCCCGGGGGAAGAGGGTTAGGGTTTGTTGAATGGATGGGAAAGGGGTTTTTGGGAAACGTTTGACATAGAAAAACAGTATGCATACATAGACAAACAAACGACAATCATTGAAGACTACCATATCCATATGTTAAGGGAGAAAAAGGCAATGCATGCATGATGATGAGAGACCCGTATTACATACACTTCTAGTTCTAGTTCTGTTGTGCCGGCCTTAATGCTTTAACAGATAGCAAATAGAAATTTTAAATATTGGTAGGGAAGAATCGTAATTACACAGAGCAAACCTAATGATGATTGATAATAGCAACTCCAAGAACACACTGTTGTAAAGATTGTATACAAGATATTAATCAAATTATTTAAAAGAAGATAAAAGTGGATACTGTTACTGTCTTATCCTGGTCAAAAATGTGGACTGGATTTTTGCATCTCGGCATTCCTCTTGCTCCTCTCGTCCATCAATCTTGGGTGTGTCGCCTCGCCACTCGCCACTGCCCGGCTGGGGCTGGAAAAAAAAGGTGATTGATTGGTAAGGTAATTAATATGCATTGTAATGTTTTACAAAGTTTCGGGCAAGGCCTGGCCTGTATTTGTAGATTGAAAACCAAAGGGGATATTGAGAAAGAAAGTTAAAACAAATGCACAAGTGATGGTGTAGTGCAACAAGAACACTTTCCGAGGTGGCATCTATGCATCATCTCTACTCTAGTCTGTTTCCAGCATTGACCTTCAACAGTAACAGGAGAGAGCAGGCCCACAGTGCTTAGCATTTAGCACATCCTACGTTAACACTTAAAATTCTTTTTTTTTCTCTCAAAGAGTTGGACAAACGCAAAGCACATTATCCATTCCAAACATAGCATTTTACAGTTTAAGTTAGTAAAATCAATGCACTGCAGTCATCCCACCGCTACACTCTATTCAACTTCTACACAGACATTTGGGTCTGCTGTGGTTGTTGTTGACGTGTTTACCTTTTGGCTTTTCCGTTTATGCCACTCATGAAACGTCCTCCTGAGTCCTGACTTAATCATCATCATCTCTGATGCTTTTACTGACTGACTGTGAAGATCGGCCTGCAGTATAAGTAAAAATTTTATGACACAACAAGAGTAGAAATATAAATATTACTGACTTGAGTCATTCTTTATTGTGTACAGAAAGATAGATTACTAGTACACTTTGACATCACTTTGTGCACAACAAACAAACAACGCAAACACAAAGACCAATAGCTTAGAGTCAGGTGTCCAATGCATGACATTAATTGTCATCATTACCTGTTCCTTCTCATCTTAAGTTAACGGGCCGTCTATTTCGCCATCATCATGATGGACGGTGCTGTTGTGTCAATCATACTCATTGCGCAGATTGAGTGAATCCCCTTCCTGTATTGAATTAAAAGCAATGGGTCACCAAGCTGCAGGAGAAGTACCAATGTCTTATTTGCAAGAAGAGGGAAATTAGTGTGTTCTGTAGAAAGTTGATTAGTGGCAGTGCACAATTACATAAATTCATGCACAACAAACACAACAAAATCTAAATCATTCAGTCTGCGACTCTGCGTCCAATGCATGGCATCAATCATTACCTGTTCCTTCTCATCTTAAGTTAACGGGCCGTCTATTTCGCCATCATCATGATGGACGGTGCTGTTGTGTCAATCATACTCATTGCGCAGATTGAGTGAGTCCCCTTCCTGTATTGAATTAAAAGCAATGGGTCACCAAGCTGCAGGAGAAGTACCAATTTCTTATTTGCAAGAAGGGGGAAATTAGTGTGTTCTGTAGAAAGTTGATTAGTGGCAGTGCACAATTACATAAATTCATGCACAACAAACACAACAAAATCTAAATCATTCAGTCTGCGACTCTGCGTCCAGTGCATGGCATCAATCATTACCTGTTCCTTCTCATCTTAAGTTAACGGGCCGTCTATTTCGCCATCATCATGATGGACGGTGCTGTTGTGTCAATCATACTCATTGCGCAGATTGAGTGAGTCCCCTTCCTGTATTGAATTAAAAGCAATGGGTCACCAAGCTGCAGGAGAAGTACCAATGTCTTATTTGCAAGAAGGGGGAAATTAGTGTGTTCTGTAGAAAGTTGATTAGTGGCAGTGCACAATTACATAAATTCATGCACAACAAACACAACAAAATCTAAATCATTCAGTCTGCGACTCTGCGTCCAATGCATGGCATCAATCATTACCTGTTCCATCTTATTTTCAGTTAATGGCCAGTCTCTCTCGGCTCTGAAAGGAGGATAGCTATAGTAGTCATCTGATTCATGGTCCACTTCTTTTGGAAGGACTAGGAAAGTTTGAATTTGTTGTTACCATCATCCAATCATCATTCATGAGGGAAATGGAATTGAGCAGGAGATTCAGTATGATGGAGCGGAGGAGCTGGATTCAGAGGACTGTACTGTCAAATAGCAGACACCTGAAACATGTATATTAAATTAGAAGGGTAGAAGATGGTGGTAATGGATTGGTTGTGATTCACAAGTTTATAACCGGAACAACAGACACATAAACAAAGGGGGAAAAAAGGGAGGAAGACAGTAAGTGCGAGCCTAATTGTCAGGGAAGTATAGCTCATCCTCAAACTCTGGGGGTTCAGCCAGTAGTAGGTAATCATCTGACACAATAATTCCGTCACCTGAGCTGCTGTCCTCATCTTCCTCCGTTGATTCATGTATTGTGTAATTCGATGGTATGAAGTGCTGATTCATTTTGATCATTGTTAACCTCTCCACGTTTTTTGGAGATAGACTGGTCCTTCTCAATGTTACAATGGAACCAGCAGCACTGAAAACACGTTCGGAAGAGACACTTGCAACAGGGCAAGCCAGATAGCTTATCGCCAGCCTGCTGAGCTGTGGCCATTCAGACCTTTTCCTATACCAATACTGCAATGGGTTTTGATCAGCGTACACCTCTGTTGGGTCGTCCAGATAGGCCTGGACCATCCGCTCAATGTTCAGGGTTGCTGCTGGTAAGCTTTTGTGCTGTTTTTTCTGTGCATCAGCACTGTGCTTACAAAGGCCCATCTTTATATACCAATCCTGTAATGATAATGATTGTACTCGGCCTAATGATCCAGTTATTGTTTCTGTAGTCGATAGTGATGGTGAGTGTTGTGATTGTGAGCCAACCGCACTGCCCTCAGCCGACAAAGTTGCACTTGATTCTGCATGGCCTGCTTCAGTATCAGTACTTCTTGTGGGTTGATCTTGCGAGCTTTTAATTAGCAGCCATTTGTTTTCCACCTTACTGGCTGCTTCAGCTATACAACTTTTGTAGCAGGCAACATCATTGTCGGAAAAAGCAAGGAATGTCTTCAGTAGTCCCAATTTTGAACGTGGATCCAGAATTGTGGCACAAATGTAATGTTCTTGTGACAAAATTTTATTTTGTAACCTTACATTTTCAGTTACGCGCCGGGATAAGCTCTCCACCAAGTCATGGGCTTGCCTTCTGTCCTCTACACCTTTGTATGATTCAGACACATTATTCAGCTCATACTCTAGCATTTGCAATAATGGGATAGCTTGGCCCATTGTACAGTCCTCCTTGCTGACTTCACGTGTGAAGACCTCAAAAGGAGAAAGCATCTCAGTCAGGCATTTAATTAGGCTCCATTTCAAGGATCATGCCTTTAACAGTAGCACTAGCATCCCTCTTCTTTTCCAGATATATTCATGGAGTGACATGTGCTGTTCGTACAGACGATCAAGCATGTAATACGTTGAGTTCCAACGTGTTGCCACCTCCTGGTTGAGTGCCTTGACTGGCACCCTAAGTTCACGTTGGATGATCCTCAGCTGCTTCCGAGCTTTAAAAGAATGGCTGAAATGAGTGCATATTCTTCGGCAGATGGCCAGTAAATTGCTGACTATGGGTTCTTTTTTCAGAAAGTCTTGAACTATAATGTTTATGCGGTGCGCCAAACACGGAACCCTGAAATAGGAACCAAGTTCCATGGCCTTAAGTACATTACTGCCATTGTCTGTGGCAACAAAACCAATACGAAGCCCTCTGGGCCGCAGCCATTCCAAAACCTTGATGCGAAACTCGTGTAAAATGTTTTGAGCCGTATGAGATTTCTCCAAGGCGAACATGGCTACAGTTGCATGTTTCAGAGTACCTTCAAAAATCGCAGCTGTGTCAACAACACCTCGTGCAGATAGTTTATCTTTAACCCCCACAAAAGAGATCCATTGTGCAGTGATGCACATGTAATCTGTGGCTTGGCAACTGCTCCACATGTCTGTTGTCAGTTGGATATTGTGCACAGCACTCTTCTGCAAAGCGTGTCCAACCAATTCCAGCACATCATGATGTAGTGCCGGAACAGCAATTCTTGCGAAATAGGACCGGCTGGGAACTTTCCATTTCGGGTAGATAGCAGACACAAATTCAAGGAAACCCACCCCTTCCACAAATGAAAAAGGAAGAAGGTCCAGCGCTAACATTTTAGCCAGCTTCGCATTGTACAATCATGCCGTTGGGTGGTTGCGTTGGAACTGCCCCTCCAACTTAAACATGCTCTCAGTGGTAGGCTGGCTTACTTTCCTTAGTGGTGCTGTTTTCATTAACCCACTATGGCTCAACGACACAGATTGTCTCATTGAGGTACTCGCCGGTCGCCTTGGTGTCTCACCCAGACTCTGAGTATGGCTCTTACTGCGGTGCCACTCTGATGTTACTGAGGAGGATGTGGGCGTTACTGCACTACTGGGGACAGGGCTAGAAATGCCTCCCTCTTCTTCACCTGCCACCACAATAATATTGCTCTCTGATTCATCCCGACCAACTTCAATGGGTTGAGTTTTTCTACTTTCTTTTAACTTAAGTAGGTGATCCTCCCACACGATAGTGTGGTGTATTTTTAGATGACTTGCTTGTCCTCCGGTACCATAGTTTGTACCAAGCTTACCACGCCGAACACCTTGCTGCCAAATTGAGCATATAGCAACGTTCTCCTCCTTGGTGCTAACAGAAAAGAAGTCCCAAACTGGGGAGGAGAACTTTCTGGCACTTCTGGATGTGCCACTTTCAACACCAGATGAACTAGAGGGGGTGTTTGAAAATGTGTGCCCCTACACTGTGACTTTTACTACCACTACCTACTGAGATGGTTGAGATGGATGTAGGTCCCTGCCAGGCCTTGGAAAATATGGCAGCTGGGGGTAGTGGTGGTGTAACCTGTGTTGGTGAGATCCGTGCTACATCCCGCTCAGTAGCAGCCTTTCTGGATAGGGTGCGAATGTTGGTCTCCAATCCCTTTGGGGCGGGAGTAATGTGCGTGATGACTGGCTCGTCTTCATCAACATCATCACCCCCCCCCTGATACATCTACCTCCACAACTCTAAGTTTTTCTGGGACCTTCCTTTTCAGAAGCATTGTCTTGTGTTGTATATCACTCTCAGACCAAGCTGGTGGGACCCAAGTGTCATCACGATCATCAGAAGCGGGGCTTGAAGAAGAAGATGATGGACTAAGCCTCCTTTTCCTTGCTGGTGGTCTGGAAGACAATAGATCTTCTGAAACAGTGGTTTGACTTTGCTCCACTTTGTCTGCAGGAAGCTCGATTTCCTGAAATGCCCCTACGTCAGGAGCAACAACTACTATGGTGGGCTGTTGCGGCAGCTGCTGCTGTTCTTGTTGCGGCAGCTGCTGCTGTTCTTGTTGCGGCGGGTGCTGCTGTTCTTGTTGCGGCTGCTGCTGCTGTTCTTGTTGCAGCGGCTGCTGCTGTTCTTGTTGCGGCGGCTGCACACTAATCTGCTGAGTTTGCGCCTGCGTTGAACTTGATTGTGTACTACTTTGCGGTAATGACATTTCTTCAACATCGCTGCTCGTTAGTAGACTGGCTACCTCTGCGACACTAAAGCCCTTGGGCCTAGGTTGGTGGGGTTGGACCGCTGTGCTGCTCCCAGCTTGGTTCCCGGACAACGCTTTGGTGCCAAAAAAAACATTGGCCGGCACACCACCAGTCGTGGTTAATGGCACTTCCTTTTTCTGTTCCTTCTTCTCACCGGCAACTTTCTTGGTACTGGACCTGGTACCTTTCTTTGGGGCCATCTTCTTCAGATGTCAGGCAGGATGCAGAGGCACAACAAGTTCTGGTCACACGTGGACGTGATGCGCAGCAGGACTTCTGTCTGGCTGGCAGTACAACGGGTAGCCGGGTGATGCTGATGACACCTCCTACTCTGTCTTTTGTGCACCTAAAAGCAAATAAGACAGGAGAAGAATATCAGTGAAATGTTGCATTTGTTGTTGTGGTTCAGTTACTTAGTACTGTACTAGTACAAACAAAACATAGTCTAGCCATTTATGACTTTTTTTTTTAAAATAGAGCTATGTTATACTACTGTATACAGCCACACACTACACTCTCAGGAAGGATAGGAAAGTTAATAATAACCACCAAAATAAAAATGTAATGAAAGTGGGGTGGACCATTAAATTATTTAAGCATCTCAGCATCCATGGAGCTGCTGCTGGCAAAGGGGGTGGATGGATGGAAGCAGTAAGCCAAATAGCCAATAGGAAAACCATGCAGGCCTATGGCAAAAGCAGGACACTAATAACTCACAGTCAAAACACCAAAAAAGGCCACCACCCACATGGACACTCACAAATCACAAACAAGCCGGGGGCCTGGGAAACACCAGGAGCTGACATAAGGCCTATAAAAGCCAGGTAAAGGATGCATGCTAAAGCACACTGCTCTGCCTTTTTAATGCAACAAAATGGAAATACGAACATTCACAGGCCCCAAAAAGGTCTGCAGGGTGCATGCATTGCACACCAACACACCAGACACATACAACAAAAGCATGTCTTTAAGACAACCAACATCACAAAGGCCACCCCCAAAAAACACACTTCCCCAACTCAATCCAATGCCATCCATGCCCTAAATGATGTTTAAATTCAACAGACCACACAGAAAACACTTGATTAATAAAGCTGTGGCTACCTGCTCTGATCCTAGTGGATGAAAAAGCAGGCCTGTTGGCAGACAAGGCCAGGCAAGCTTGCAGGCCTAGGCTTCAAAATGGCCACCAGCCACATGGCCAGGCCCAACATCATCGGTCACTATCAGCGGGGATGCTGAGCATGATGCCCTCAGGTTCCAGAGTGGACTGAGGGCGGTGGCGAGTTGGATGAATGTAAATTGTCTCCAGCTCAACGCTAAAAAGACTGAGGTTATGGTCGTCGGGAAGGGGCGGGAACTGTGGGGAGATATATGGTGGCCACCGGAGCTTGGGCCGGTTCCAACTCCGGTCATGGAGTTGAGAAACTTGGGAGTATGGCTGGAGCCTGCTCTCAATTTCGTGGGGCATTCTAAAAAAACTGCGGCCTGCTGTTATGGGGTTCTTCGCGGCTTGAGATCCGTCTTGAAGTTTTTCGACCCTCCAACGAGGCAGCTGGTGGTTCAGGCAACTGTAATCTCACGCTTGGACTATGCCAGCTCCCTCCTGATAGGGGCAAATCAGGCGGAAATCAGCCGCCTCCAACGCGTCCAAAACGCAGCAGCCAGAGCCATAGTTTGCTTGCCCAGGTCTTGCTCTGTTTCCAGGACTCTCCGTTCCTTGCATTGGCTGCCGGTGAAAACTAGAATTAATTTTAAAGTTTTATGCCTGGCCTTTAAGATCTTGAAGGGCTTAGCCCCCCGGATTCTTCAAAATCTTTTGTCTTTTTATGTACCAACTCGCTCTCTGAGATCAGTGGGCCAAGCACTTGTGGTGGTCCCGAGGTTTAAGCTTAGTCGTATGGGAGGTCGGTCCTTTCGGGTGAAAGCAGCAGTGCTGTGGAATTCTCTCCCGTTGGAGATTCGCCTGATAGACGACCTTTTGGCATTTCGTAAAGCTTTAAAAACCGCATTATTCTAATTTTTTCCCTTAGTGTTCCCTGTTTTTTCTCTCTGTTGTTGTTAGGCGCGGCTATGTTTACCTTGTTATGCGCCAGGACGCCCCTTAGCTGGGGCAGCTGTGCGCAATACAAATGCCCCTAACATAACATAACATAACATAACATAACATCACAAAGGCCACCCCCAAAAAGCACACTTCCCCAACTCAATCCAATGCCATCCATGCCCTAAATGTGCTTGAAAATGAAATACATTCAAAAAACAACAAAAGGAACAGTTGCTTCATCATGCACACACACACCCATGAGGCCATGCCCATGGCTAGCTCGGGCCTACTACTACTACTACCCACAAAATTAAAAAAAAAAGGAATGATGATAATTAATTATCAAAAATAAATTGTAGTTACAACAACTGCAATGCCCACAATCAAACAAACACAACAACCACTTACTTGTAAAATATCCTATTCCAAAAATCCTCAAATCCAATTGCAATGATGCAGCAGACAAAAAGAGTGATCTTTCCAGCTCCAAATCCAAAGGCAGAATGAGCAGGAGATGGACAAAGCACTGGGAGGAGCCTGCTGGACAGGAACAGGAAGTTGGAGATTCTGTGTCACTTCCTCCCTCTCTCCACCTTTTAAAAAAAGGACTCCTTGCACAAAAAAGGACAGCCAAATGTCAATGTAAGGAGTTATTTTCATCCAAAATCAGCATTTGCAGAAGGTTTCATGCTGCTAGAGCTGATATTCCTCTCCAAATTTAAAATTTTACATGTTGAGTTCTCGAGCTTCACATTACTTCCGCCGGCGTGTCGAAAATGACATGATCGCGTTCTCTTTGTCCCTGTCGCGTTGGATATGACGTGTTCGGGGTATCTTTCTCCTGTTCGCGTTCGATTAGACGTGCCCGCGTCCTCATCCTCTGGCTCGCGATGTAGAATGACGTGTTCGAGATCTCAATCTTCTCATACTCGCGCGGTGCATGATCGCGAGAAGAAAGACGTGATCGTGCGACAAATTACGTGATCGCGCGACAAATGACGTTAATGCGGCCGCGAACTGTCGCGAGACAGCGCAAAATGGCTACCAACAATCCAACATCTCGTGGTGAACGCGACCGGGTCGGGAAAACTTGTCGGCAAACGCGGCGATTCAGGTAAGGCGATCGCGCGAACGCGAGAATGTATTTTTTTACAGCGCGAGCAAGAAACAAATTATCGCTAAGCTGCGGAATGCGGAAATTTTGACATTTTCGCGCTTTCCGCGGAACGCGAATATGCCAAAATATCGCAATTTCCGCGAACGGAACGGAATTTTGGCCTAGGCCTACTCAACACAGCCACCATAGCATAGGAGAAGTGCAGACCCAGCCTTAGTTATCATACAGTAGACGAGAAATGTACAGCCGGTGCTGTGTAATACAGAAGAGGCATGCAAAAACAGCAAAAAAGAAAGTTACCAAATTATGAAAATAACTACAAAATGCAGTTCAACGACTTATCAGTAAAACTCCAAGTGGAAGAATGGAGTTTCTGCTCATTCGACTTGCTATATTCAGCACGTTTCATTTAACAAAGCGATCTCATAAATACAGAAACCAAATCTACCCAAAATACTGGAAATAAAAAGCAAGAAGCCCATCTGGAGCTGCAATTAAAACTGCCACTCTTAACCTGCCTGCAGATTTCCAATTACACAGCTATGTGAGGTGCACTGGCACCCTTGAATAGGGTCAACATCACACTGTACATGAAGTAAAATACATAAATGTAGCACCCTAAATAAAAGTACTAACACCGGACCCTTGGATGTCAGTGACCTACCATTCGCTTCATGACCCGTGCAATTACACAGCTGCATGCGTGTTAAGCAGAACAAGATCAAGACATATCTAAATTAATTGATCAACAGCACATAACCGATCGGGCAATTTCACAACATACTAAAACATAAGGAATGTCAAAACTAAGCATGTGCTCAAACATGCACACACAGAAACATGCACATGCAAACATACGCAGATGTACAACAGCAAGGCAGGGTGCTCATGGCGGCAGACCTCTTCCTTGGTGGCTGAAGGGTCAAGGCAATATATCTTCACAACAAGAGCCTCGATGTTAGTTTTTTTTTTTTTTTTTAAGTGTCCCAGCATAGCAGGCAAATAGTACAATTAACCCATTCCTTTAAAAAAAAAAAAAAAAACTTGTGTAATGTAACTGGTGCTCATGTAAAGTGCTCAAATACCTTTGGGACAAGTTTGGACTGTATACAACTGCCCCCAAAAAATAACCTAGCATTGCAGCAGAATTCAGATGCCCCCTGCACTGTTAACAGCCATTGATTTCCTTGGGTTCACATGCCACAAACTTCTGCTTTTGCAGCAGTCCATGATAAACTATAACATGCAGTTACATCCAACATGTATGTTTTGAATTTAAAATATTACTTTGGCAATGTCTTTCTTTTACGCAGTGTTTTAAAGGAGATTTGTGTCAGGCTGGCTATGCAGATTTCTTTGAAGTGGTGTCTGCATAGGTATGCGCGAGGGAGGGATTAGTGCTCTATTAATGGCTTACATTGTACCACTTTATGCTTCAGGGTGGATGGTGTCTGTTGGGAGAAAAGTGTAGGCACATTGTTCTGGTAATTTGTTTCTCAAGGAGGAAGAGAGACCTGCTGCCAGCAGGAGGGTGGGGCGGTGGAAGAGGGCTGAATATTTTAAAGCTGTGTTGTGAAAGGTGAGGCATTGCTGTAAGGATTGCTTGTGCTCTCCTGAACTGCATATGGGTCTTGTTTGGGAATATTCAATGAACTGTCATAAATCCATGCTGGAGAAAAAATGAAAACATGATGCATGTTTAATGTAAAAGTTTAAATAAATAAGCAGATACTTTTAGCAAAAGAGTATCTGCTTGTATTTTTAAAACTCACATTTCGCAGTGCATTTGTGAAAATTGAATATGCAATTAGGGAAAGGGACGGCAACGCGCGCTTGTTTCAACCTCTACTGTATGCATGAAGCAGGGATGGCACGGAGAAGTACGTCTTGAGTGCTACTTGAAAAACAAATTGCTGCTGGGCATTATGTAAACAAAGGAGCACAAAATAAAATGAGGAAAAGATTTCTTTTTTTCATCTTTATTGTGCCAGGTTTGCTATAAACAGTGGGCATTGTGTTCCTTGAACAATTTTGTATACAAATTGCCACTCGGAAAATCACGCAAAGTTGGGTGGGGTCTGATGAGTGTTCTCTATTGCCTTCAAATGAATACCATCCATTGCAGTATTGTCATTACTGTATGATTTACAGTTCAACAAGGATGGAAAGTTAAACAAAAAATTTGGCAGAGGGTGAGTGGACTTCGACATAGCAGACAAACTGCGAGGAAGAGACCAAGGCCAGGAACTTTGGAGGGCGAGGCCCGGCCAGAAGGAGAGTGGAACAGAGCACCCAGTCGGCGTGAGGGAGGAATAAAAATAAAACAGAAGTGGGACAAGAGCTTTGTAAATGTGACCAAGATGACGGCATGATTTACAGTCCTGTTTACAGAAAAAGAATTGCAGAAAAGCTAAGCTCAGAGCAAGAATGTTCTGCAAAAGAAAAGGGAAGTTTCCCAAACACAAGCAGGAAACCAATAAAAAAAAGTCCCCTAAAGAACAGATGAACATGACAAAGCATAATGATACAGTAGTTAGTCCCTGCTCTATGGGAGGAACGAAAGAGAAAAGGAGGAACAAAGAGGCAGGACTGACCACTAGCAAGCAGGGATTTTTAAAGGACACTGAAACAAACAAATCAAAAGCAGGGGGATGGCTTTAAGCACACAAGAGAAGTATACTAAAGTGTAAAAGAGGTTGTACGCTAATGCTCAACCAAGAAAAACAGACGCAAACCTACAGCAAAGGGTTAAAACCACAAAGACAAAGTACTGTGTTACAGATATAAACTCCTGTCTTCTGTGGTAGTGTATGAGTGGGATGTGATTTCAACAGTAATTGTAGTGTGTATCTTTATTTTTTAGAACAGAGAGCAATTAGACTTTGGGTGCTGAAAAGATGTGTGATTTTATACAAGTAAGAATACAGGTTTGGGATGCAAGTCTAATCAGGCCATTAGGTATGCAAAACTCACTAGAGGATAAATTGCCAGAGTAAATTCCTATTGTGAAACCATGCTCACGTTTCCACCCACTTTTCATAATACCTCCTTCAATATAATTTTCCCATCTGAGTTACACTTTATTCCTTGCAAGAAAATGCACCATAGACATAATCATGAAGGTGTTTCAATGCTGTGTTAACATAACATCACATTTGTATATATCTTACTCACATCAGTTCCCTTTTCCTCACACAATCTTTGCACCTTATTTTCAGTCACAGTTAGGCAACTCACCCCTGCTCTATCCTTAATAGAGAAGCTCCCTACCTCTTCACTTCTCATTCAAACAACTCATATTTGCTGCTCAGTCACTTGGTGTCTTCTACAGATAAGCACGTTGTGCTAAAAGCCTTTGATGTTTATCAGTTGTCCTCCCCAATTTCAAAACCAAGAGGTGTGAACAACAGTAACTATCAAGAAGCTTAGAAGAAAGAAATAAAAACATTTACTCACTGACAAAACTTTAGGTAGGTGGAGCATATTTGCCTTTCTGCCTGGTCACCACATCACTGTGACACTGCTAATCAAAGTCACAGTGTGTGAGTTCTTGCCATAAAATGTAGTTGCTTAAAAATGTATTCTCCCCAATTGGTCTTTTTTTTACTGTCCTGTAAAACCATTGTAGATTGCGCAGGAATGCACCTATGCCATGGAAGTTAAATGTCATGTGGGCTGTAGTGTGTATTTATACTGAGGAAATATGAATTTTATGATCAGTTATGTCCCCTATCTTAGACCCCAACGGCTCCATGTGCATGCTACAAGTTCATGTATGTTCCCTCCAGTTCCAGTTATGAAGACGCAAATACATGTGCGTCCACCGTCAACATGTCCTCTTTCAGATCCGCCATGAATGGGTCAGATATTCCATTCCTAAGTATGAAAGGCCACCGACTTTATGTGGTTCACTTTCCACGTTTTACAGTTCAGGCGAGTAGGCCCTGAATTCTGCCATCAAGCCTTTTCCTGCCTTCTGCCTCTGAAAGCTCCAGTCCGAGCCCGCATCTGTATCCATGAACTTTGTCCTACTCCCTGCGGGGCTAACGGTGCCTGATCCAGCCTGTTGCCTGCCAAAAAACTGTATTTCACCTTCAAGATTATCTGCTCCGCTCCTCATCCGATGCATTCCTGTCTAGTAGTTTAGGTAAACATTCTTCCAGCTACCGAGAAAAGGGCCAGGCCTCACTGTCCTCATGCAAGTAATTCATAGCCCCTGTTACTATGGAAGATTCCTGCCCCCTCGCATCTCATGTAGACACTTAGACGCTTGTACACGCACTAACAGTCAGTATAGAATAGATTCCGTCCGAGAGACCTTTCCTTTTGGATAATACAGTTCTTTAAACATAAGATATTAGATATGATTTGGGATTAGGTTGACATGACCCCTCAGACTTCTGTCTCCGCATGTAGAGCTAAATGTCAAGTCCCCTTTACCCTCTAGTTGCACGTCAATCACACGTCATGCGACTGCGCACGCATCTCTGCCAAGTATTTCTGCTGACATTGCAGGATTCTCTTATGGATCCACCCACTTGTGACATCATGTTTAATGACGTTTCTAGTTACGCCTATATGTACGCCTTTTTCATTACGTATGTGTATTATTATCTGTATTATCAGCTGTTACGCCTCCTGCATCTGTCTTAATGTAATGCTTTTCATATAAATATCTTTACTTGTCAATAATGTATTGCCTTCCCTTCCTGAACCCTCGTGGTGATGGAATTTGATGCCTATGGTTCGAACCATAATTCCTTTGTAGAGGAATAAAGCCTTTCAGAACCTCTAATACCACGGATTCTGCCTCTTATTTTTACTGAGTTATTCTTACTAGACTTTACCGCATAAAAAAATAGTACCGGTAATTAAATATTTACCACATAAATTGGCGCCCGAACAGGGACACTTTCTCATCTCACGCGCCGGAGGTGCGTTGCAGGCCCGGTCTCCTGCCACAGCTGAATGGACAAAAACGCGTACCCGCAGGATTTCCTGTATCTCCCTCCGGCCAAGCGGGGGTGACTGAGGCTGCGATCAACACCCAGACGAGGCGGTGAGAAGTGCGAAGTATCCCGACCAGAGCCTAGCTGAGAGAGCAAGATCCGAGGTATACAGAGGCCCACCAGATTCCGAAGTTCCGAGTCCAGTCGAGTCCAGTCCGGTCCAGTCCAGTTCAGTTCCGAGGCCTTCCGTTCCGTGCTACCCGGTGAGTACCGTTGCCGGGGAGGCATTTAGACGTGCACATAGGTTGTGCCGGTCAAGACGGGTTTGGGTACACAAATCCGGTCTGCACTGTTTCAGCAGTGTATCTGTACTGTTTAGCAGTATATCTAGTATGTTTTGCATATAATTCAGTATTATCTAGTGTTAGTATTATGTCAGTAACTAGTTTTCTATTAGTTATCATCGTTCGTTAAATGTTAAATGTTAAATGTTTTAATACGTTCTACATATTGTGGTGTGAATGATTGTTCATTATTGTGTTTATTGTATTAAGTGTGTTCAAATTTAAGTAACAAGGTCTAAAAAATGCCGCTCTTTTCAAAATTAAGACAGATCAAAACCAGAAAAGGGGTACTCGAAGAAGCTGTTCCCATTCCACCTAGGGACACTCCAGGGTACTTTATGTATCATAAGCATGGCCTAGATGCCGTATTATTTCTTGATTTATGGGTGGAATACACCAAAGATTTACCAGAAAGTCAGAGATGGCCCGCAGCTGGGACCTGGGATGCAGATTGCATCATGAGAGTAGAAGAAGAATTATGGAAAAATAAAGCCAGACAGTCACAGAAAGATGCCATTGAATTATGGCGTAAAGAATCATATAGACGTACAGAAAAGGCGCTCAGACAGGAAGAGAAAAGTAGGGAGAATTCAAATAAAGCCCGAGAAAATATATTAATTGAGGAAGGTACCCGAGTAAAAGCAGAACAAGTAGACAGACAACGAAACACTCTTATGAATGGTATGTATCCTCTTTTGGCCGAAGGGTTACCTCAGGCCACCCCGGAAATACCGAAAGACTTGACACCTCCATTACTCCCGATAAAAGCACATCCCAAAACAGCAAAAGATGTTTTCCTTTCTTCCTATTTAGATGATGTAGCTCCTGAATATACTAATGTTCCGCCACACACACCGCCCACCGATGGTGCTCAACGCCAAGATCATCCGTCTGTATCCCCGCAACAACAAACTCCTACGCACATTCCCACAGGTCCATCTGTTTCTACCGCTTTTCCTACCTCTACAGTTTCTATCTTACATCCAACAAATCCTTTCGTGCCTAGCACCTCAGACGGTGCGACAGGAGGTACGACAGAAATTTTTGCCACGCCACCCCGAGGAAATAAATTATCCCTTAGAGATTTAGCATACGAACGTACACCCCTTCTAAGCTGCAATTCTGTGTCCAGCAAGTTGTTTACCTTGGGCACTTGCTGTCCAAGGAGGGAAGACAGCTTACACCTGACCGCATCCAGTTAATTGCTAACATGCCACCACCTAAGACACAAAAGGAGGTGCGGGCTTTTATAGGTCTCACTTCATACTGTAGGCAGTGGATCCCTCAATATGCATTTCTAGCAAAACCACTCATTCAGTTGACAACACAGGAGGCAGCCACATCGACTGTCCTCCCTTGGACTCAAGAACATACGCAAACCTTTGAAAGCTTAAAGAAAGCTTTATGTCAAGCACCTGTTTTAGCAACACCATGTTACAGTAAGCCTTTTACACTATTTGTTACCGAACGCGAAGGTACTGCCTTGTCAGTACTCACTGAGGAACAAGCAGGATCACACAAACCATGTGCTTATTTTTCCAGTACATTAGATCCCGTAGCTCAGGCTCTTCCTGCGTGCCTGAAATCAGTGGCAGCAACAGCTTTAGCAATCAGACAAAGCGATGCCATAGTGTTAGGACATCAATTGACAGTACAAGTACCACACGCAGTAGAGGTTCTCTTGAACCGCACACAAACACAACACTTGACTATAGCAAGACTCACCGGTTATGAATTAACATTGTTCCAGCCACACATAGAAATCAGACGTTGTAATACATTAAATCCTGCCACACTTTTGCCAGTAAACGGAACAGATCCATTAGCACATGATTGTATTGAAGTCATTACTATCACGACGAAACCCAGACAAGATTTGACAGATATCCCTTTATCAGATCCGGACCTGACATTGTATGTAGATGGTTCATGTATGAGAACAAGTACAGGAGAGTTAGTGGCCGCTTACGCAGTCACAACAGACACTGAAGTCATTGAAACAAATTGTATTAACACTTTGTCAGCTCAAGCAGCAGAGCTCATCGCTCTGACACAAGCCTGTATTCAAGCCAAAAATAAGAAAGTCAACATATACACAGATTCACGTTATGCATTCGGAGTCGTCCATGACTTCGGCGTACTGTGGCGAGAGAGAGGTTATTTAACTTCTCACGGTGCCCACATCCAACACGGACCCCTCATTCAAGCTCTATTAGACGCGATTCATCTACCTACTGCAATATCGATTATGAAATGCAAAGCCCATACAAAAGTTACCGACATCATTTCTCAGGGTAACGACCTAGCTGACAGAACAGCTAAACAGACTGCTCAGAATCAGACTCATACAACTGACACGACAAAGACAATAGTTCCGACACCAACACATTGCATGATAGTTAAGGATCCCGCCCTTGATGTAATTGACATACAGACACATGCTACACCAGAAGAAATAAAGAAATGGACTGAATTAGGAGGGATCCAAACGGATCAAGGATGGATGACGAAGGGAAAATCTATATGGTTTCTTCCCGATTCCATGGTTCAAGTCATCATTAACACAATACATAGTCCAGCGCACCTAGGAGAAAAAGCTATGCTAGACAGCATTCAACACATTTGGTTCACCAAGCACTTGCGAGCAGCAGCCAAACAGAAAGTACGTACCTGTATGATATGTTGTCAGTTTAATCCAGGTAAAAGCATTCCCGTAGAGCAGGGTGGATTTCAACCTCCCGATCATGCTTTTGAAGTCCTCCAGATGGATTATATCCAGATGGAACGATGTCGAGGATTCAAATATGTTCTCGTAGTTGTCTGTGCTCTTTCCCGTTGGACAGAAGCCTACCCGGTTTCAGATTACACTGCCCCGACTACTGCCAAACAGTTAGTTCGAGAATTCTTCCCACGATACGGTTTACCACGTGTTGTATACTCAGATAACGGCCAGCCATTCTCATCCGAACTAATGAAACACGTTTCACTTCTGTTAGGTTACCAATGGAAATTCCACTGTGTCCGACATCCCGAGGCAGCAGGTCTCGTGGAACGCCATAATCAAACTCTGAAAATTAGATTGTCCAAAATATGTAGAGAAAAAGGTGTCGATTGGATAGTAGCCTTACCAGTTGCGCTCTTTTACATGAGAATGGTAGCACATTCTCGAACAGGGCTATCCCCGTATGAGGTGATCTTCGGTAGACCACCAAATATGTGGGGGACGCCTATACCTCGTAAAATCACTGATGTTGACTGTAATATGCTGACAGATTACCTGGCTTCCTTGATGTCTGCACTACAATCTTGTCGTTCACAGGTAGCTGCAGCTTTTCCCGATAACACTGAGGTGAAGCCCCATGACGTGGTTCCAGGTGACCTGGTTCTTGTGAGGAATTTCGACCGGAAGACCCAGCTGGAGCCTAGGTGGCAGTCGCCCAAGCTCGTCTTGCTGACAACAAGGACAGCCGTGAAGATTGAGGGACGTAAAGGGTGGTTACACTCGAGCCATATCAAGAAATTTTATGGACTACCGTCCGATGTGAACACTCAGCCCTGCATTTCCTCACAGACAGACTCAAAGCTCCCCTTGGTTGAAAGGTCGGAGAACGAACTCTATAAACTGAAACTAAGGTCTAGCAAGTCAGACAATTTGATTGTTTAAGTCCTCTCCAAGGTGAATCGGTTGAATTTGTCTCTGACATGTATCCTCTAGACCGAAATAGAGAGAGAAATAGACAGATACAGCTTAAAAAACATGCGTACTGTAAATCGCTTCGTAGTCACTGCATAGTGACATTATTAATTTTGTTTTTTCTAAGTCTTCTGATCATCATTTCTAGTGTATTGCTACATATGTATTACCCTATTTCTAAGCGTGCTTACAATGCTACTGCTGAACATTCTTTTAGCGAACTACCTCCGCATGAGTTGTCTTATAGATTTGCGCTGCGCAACAACACATTCATTAGTATGCTACATCACTCCCATCAGACCAGCAATGCTACCAATTGTTGGATCTGTGGCCGACTCCCTCCCTATCAGAACTATAAAGGAGTTTTGCCTCTCTTTCCGTATCCATTCACACACAATGGCTCCTGTGGAGCATGGTTTAGTTTGATTAATTCCCTAGATTCAAATTCCGTAGTTTATCAAGACAACTGGGTATGGGGAAACCTGAACCTAGTTTTGCTTAAAGTCTGCTACCCTAACAAGGAGGGACTTCCCAATAGAACAGGAACTGATCTAGAAAATGAAGTATATGGATTAGGTAACTTTACACTTAACCTCATGATTCTGAATGTTGAATCCGAAGCTACACCAATCTTGCCCGCTATGTCAGTATTTCCAGTTAAAGGAGAATTATGTGTAAGAAAGAATGGTTCCATACACATGGGCCATAGTAAATGCACCACTGTAATAAAATTCAGTGATCAAGGCAAGTCTACATTTAGAGCTTCCCGTCATTCCTACTTCATATGTGGCCAGACTGCATATATACGTTTACCTCTAGATTGGGATGGTACCTGTTACATTGCATTCCTTCTGCCACCTGTTTTCCTAGCCCCTCCTGATTATCACAGAAATACCCATTTAGTACACAATAGACAGCAGAGAGATCTCCCGATTGTCGATTACACTGAAACGGCATGGGAGCAATACACAGATTTCAATAAAGGTTTCTTTCCCTATATAGGTACAGTCACTAATAGTAAACTGATATGTAGATTAACTAGAACCCTTGAAGCAGTAGTGAACGAGACTACTTCCGCCTTAGGCAATTTAACAGAAGAGCAGTCTGCGATGCGGATTGTTGTGCTTCAAAATCGTCTTGTCCTTGACGTCATCCTGGCCGATAGGGGCGGAGCTTGTAGGGTCATCGGATCAAGTTGCTGTGTTTTCATACCAGAAAACTCGCCGTCAGTATATAAAGCCATAACTCGCCTTCATAAGATTATAAGCCAGATACACCAGAGTCCAGGCACCTGGACTTGGTCCGGTTGGTTCTGGAGCGTGTTGTCAGCCTGGGGATGGAGGATTCTATCCTTCCTAGGTATTGGCTTTCTCATACTATTCAGTTGCTGCTTATGTCTACAATGTGGGCCAGCGATTTGTGGTTTGTGTGCCACATCGTGTATTCCGCATCCAAGTTTTCGTTCAAGATCCCGGAAGAAGAAAGAAGAACAAATGATGCTATATGAACAGATTGATGGATTGATGAAGATCGATATCTCCTGAGGGTCCGTAGGGGACAAGGAGGGAATGAGGAAATATGAATTTTATGATCAGTTATGTCCCCTATCTTAGACCCCAACGGCTCCATGTGCATGCTACAAGTACATGTATGTTCCCTCCAGTTCCAGTTATGAAGACGCAAATACATGTGCGTCCACCGTCAACATGTCCTCTTTCAGATCCGCCATGAATGGGTCAGATATTCCATTCCTAAGTATGAAAGGCCACCGACTTTATGTGGTTCACTTTCCACGTTTTACAGTTCAGGCGAGTAGGCCCTGAATTCTGCCATCAAGCCTTTTCCTGCCTTCTGCCTCTGAAAGCTCCAGTCCGAGCCCGCATCTGTATCCATGAACTTTGTCCTACTCCCTGCGCGGCTAACGGTGCCTGATCCGGCCTGTTGCCTGCCAAAAAACTGTATTTCACCTTCAAGATTATCTGCTCCGCTCCTCATCCGATGCATTCCTGTCTAGTAGTTTAGGTAAACATTCTTCCAGCTACGGAGCAAAGGGCCAGGCCTCACTGTCCTCATGCAAGTAGTTCATAGCCCCTGTTACTATGGAAGATTCCTGCCCCCTCGCATCTCATGTAGACACTTAGACGCTTGTACACGCACTAACAGTCAGTATAGAATAGATTCCGTCCGAGAGACCTTTCCTTTTGGATAATACAGTTCTTTAAACATAAGATATTAGATATGATTTGGGATTAGGTTGACATGACCCCTCAGACTTCTGTCTCCACATGTAGAGCTAAATGTCAAGTCCCCTTTACCCTCTAGTTGCACGTCAATCACACGTCATGCGACTGCGCACGCATCTCTGCCAAGTATTTCTGCTGACATTGCAGGATTCTCTTATGGATCCACCCACTTGTGACATCATGTTTAATGACGTTTCTAGTTACGCCTATATGTACGCCTTTTTCATTACGTATGTGTATTATTATCTGTATTATCAGCTGTTACGCCTCCTGCATCTGTCTTAATGTAATGCTTTTCATATAAATATCTTTACTTGTCAATAATGTATTGCCTTCCCTTCCTGAACCCTCGTGGTGATGGAATTTGATGCCTATGGTTCGAACCATAATTCCTTTGTAGAGGAATAAAGCCTTTCAGAACCTCTAATACCACGGATTCTGCCTCTTATTTTTACTGAGATATTCTTACTAGACTTTACCGCATAAAAAAATAGTACCGGTAATTAAATATTTACCACAATACGTCCCACATTTATGACAAATCTATATATGTGCCAGGACACCTCTGTGCTCCTGCTGGGCTGCACTTCAAAAGCATTGCAATGAAACATACCAACTAAAAGTGTCTTTGCCATGTAGACATAGCTTATTTTATGTGTTCATGAGCCACCCCCCATAGTGTACTTTGTTAGCCCACCAGGCTGGGTGGTAAAACATAAAAAAGGAAAACTGCATTATAGGAGTTACTGTGTCCTTACCATGAAATGAAAACTAAAAGTTGGTTAACTGGGTAGAATTTGCTAGACATATCCTTGAATAGGCCTAGATGGGTTACAAATCTTTAATTTCTATCTCCGTTTGGGAGCTGATAGAAAATACTTCTTGGTTATTTCTTACTTATTTCCCAAAAACTGATTTAATGGTGAAATCAGTATTATAATATCTTATGAGGAAAAACAAATTCTAGAAAAATACTTTGTTGTCTGAACCAGCACTGTACTAATGTCTGACTTAAGATGCCACTAACCCATAGATCCAAATGTCGCAACAGGAACAACATGTACCTCGCCATTCCTCAATCCCCCCGCCCCCATTCCCTGCCACTGAGATTGTTGAACATGTGTAAGACTATTCTCAATTCTGAAGGCAAAGAGTGGAAGGGTTGTAGGGGTATGAGAGAGTGCAAAAGGGACATTGTCTGGTTGCATTCACACAGCTCATTTCATCAGATGCAGGCTCTCTTGGTTGTTCTGCAGTCTCTTATGAGTGACTGCTTTTGTACTAAACATAAGACAAGACTACTGCTACTCTCTGCTCTAGTATAATTTTTAATTTAGCAGCTTTTTTCTTTTATGTGAATTTTACATGTTTGGTAACCATTTATATGTACTGAAAAAAAATCACAAGAATCACTTTAGCAAATGTACATTATGGCATATCAGTGATACAGTACCTTTATCTTGCCAGAGCCAAGAAAATCTTTGTGAGAGGGGTTCTGTTCATATGTGCTATACACAGTTGTTACAATTGAGGCATGAAACAGCACAAAGGTTCTCTCAGGATTTGTAAATGTCTCTAAAAAGGTAGGAGAAACAGTTGCTACAGCAAAACTTTGAGTCCAAGGCAGAGTTCCAGTATATAGGTGCCAGGGGCAGTCAAAGAATCCAACATTAGTTTAATAATACAAACCAATAAATTGAACTCTCACTAACTAATCACTAACCTGAGGCATGTGAAGACAGTGCTGGAAGAGGTCTAAGAGCTGCACGGATGTGTGTCATTTTGTGAAGTGATGCTGCGAAAGAAACTACAAAATGTGCCACAAGCTGTGAACTTCTGAGAAGATGAAATTGCCATATGACTTGAAGATTGTCTTAGGTGGAGAGGCAGGAACATAGTTGAGAAGCAGAACCCATGCACAGGGACATAGGTGAAAAGTAGAACCCAAGCACAGACTTCCTCTCATCAAGGATGAACTCCAAGCATAGTTGTTGTAGACAAAGGTATCCTCAAATCATGCAGTAGATCCTTGAATTCCAGGATCCATAGATCCTGCTGTAGATCCTCTAATCATGTGGTCCCCAATACATGTGCTGGAGCCTCACATTTCTCTGAATTGGCCAGGGAGGGCAATATCATATCAGTGCCCAGTACATCATGAATGGAAATTATATGAACAAGGGTTTAAAGGAAAGGACAGTAATACCCATGACTAGGGGAGAATGGTGAGGGTGAATGGGAGGTGGATGAGCACCTGTGGCAAGCCCTGTCACCCAAAACCAGTTTGGACACGCAACCTGTTCCGAGCTGGAATACACATCCTTGGCTGGAAAGGGAAATGACTGACTGGAGAGCCTTGACCCTCGGAAGAACATATGTGTATTAACTGCTGACCACTGAACAAGGGTTAGCTAACTGGCAGTGGGCAGGAACAGTTTGCAGAACAAAATGGATCTTTGGCACTACCTCTTTTGAGTTGGAGATGCCATGTAGGGTTTCTCCTATTCATTCCCGTGATACTCCTAGAGAGCCAGGCTCCAGTCATGACAGAGTAGAGAGAACCAGTTTGGACACTGTCAGAGGTGATTACTAAATAGGGGAGTGGCTAAAAAGCTACAACCAACTCCTGCCTGTTAGGCAAAGGATTCTGGCATGTTGAAACAGAGTCTCCTGGGTAATTTTAAGGTAAAGAGGAAGTGCTGATAAGCAAGGTGGGAGACTGTGAGAAAAAACTAACAATTAAGTGGCAGAATTTTTCTTATCATTGGCTAGCTCATATAAAACCTCTGGCACCTCGACCTCTATCTCCTGGGAACATTTTTGGACCTGTAGAGACTCCACCTGAGGAAGACTCTGCTGGAAGAAAATGAGAAATTGAAGGGCTTAAGTACTACTGTCTCTTACTAGCATCCAGGGACTAGAACTGCCGTCCAAGATTTATGTTTCGGGCCTCCTGTGTTTATGCTTAGGGGCACGAAAGGCAGAAGGACTCCTAACTCCTCCAAAAGGAGTCAGCTGAGCAGAGGCAAATGAAACATGCATGACTTCTGGCTAGAGAGAAATGGTGCCTGCCATAAGCCGCTAGTGGCTGCAAAAATTACCACAAAGAACGTTCACAGCAGTGAGTGAAAAGGAGGACATAATTATTTTTTCCATCTGTGCAGCACCCAGACAAGGTGCAGAGACTTGACCCAGGAGGTCACACGAAATGTGTTCAAGAAAACCATATTTGTTTCACTCTAAGCTTTTTGCCATTCTGAAAACAAATTAATCAGTGTAATGTAGTGAAAGTATCTGAATGTGTGATGCCCTGCCTGATAACAGTTTCCTGCCTTGCCCCAATGGAGGATTTTGACTTCCAAAAAAGTGACTAACCCTAAAGGTAAAATCTTGGACCAGGATGAGGTCACAAATCTATCTGCCTGGTGAAACACCCTTGACATCCATAGAATCCAGCCTTTACCTTCTATGAGATTTTGATGCCAAAACATTCAGCTGCATTGAAGCTTATCTGACTCTGGGGACCATCGCCTGCCAATGCCATTTAGTTTATTGGACCTTTGATAATCGCCTCACTTGAAAATGGTTGCTGGTCAACCATGAACAATTCTGGTCACTTTTTGCCCTAAAAAATGAGTCCTAACACTTCTTCCACTAAACCTATTTAAATTAACTTTGTGTCTTTTCACTCAATCTTTTATCTATTGTTTGAACTTAATACACACTTCTCTCATGGTTTCCTGCTGTTTGTGCCATAAGTACTCCGGGTTGAGCAGAGATCCTCTCAGATATTATTGAGCTAACTTTAAAGGATTTTTAAAATTGATAGGGCTGGCCCTCCTAAACATATCTCCTAACATTGGTTTTCAGCAGCGGAAACAAGACTTTGTCAAGCAATTACCATTCCGTTTTAAAGGTTACGAATTAAAATTCACACTCCAGATTAAAAGGTAAATATTTGTTTTGGAGTTTTAATTTGCAAGAAGTATTTTTGGAGCTCACAAGTTGGAGCTGGTAGAGAGAAACCCTGAAAGAAAATTGAAATTAAAATTGCCCACAAATGCCCTGAAGGAAAAAAAAAGTCTGCCCCGGCTGCCGTGGAGTAAAAGGTTGCCTTTTCTACTGTGGAGAAAAAGGCAGGAGCTTCCCTGGCTGCTGAGGGGATAGCAGCCCTGGGGGAGAAATACTTGGAAGAGCATAGGCCATGCTGGTTCATAAGAGGAACCAGTGCAGTATGGACCTGTGTAAATAAGGACATCCAGTGAAGATGGTAGCAATGATACTGAGTAACCCAAAAGGGTGATTACAAAGTCAACATTCCTAAAGCTCTTTAACCTAGCTGTGTGGCTGGGGTGACAAAGATTATTGGTTTGGTGCTTTCAAACTCACACTGTGCATATGCAAAGCTGACATGAAGGTTTTGTGGGTGTTTGGATGGGAATGTCCCTTGCATGATGCTGAGTCACGTCCCTTGCCCTATGTGCCGGACCTGCATATACGGGTGATCCTGTTTTTTGATTGTTGGTCTATGGCTGACCTTTTGGAAACCCACAGAATGGACCAGAGTACATGATGGAGGAGAGGATGCTTTCCCCTGTCAGCATATGTGTATTTCTGACTTTTTTCTAGATGAGAGGGGCAAACACTCAATGATGTAGTGATGAAAGATGAGACCAGCTTTCTTTAGAGGTGTGAGGGCACTTTCTGATCCTTTGTGCTGATAATTACTGAGTGTATTTGTCATTAGGTAGATGGCAGGCAGTACATGGTGAGACCTTCAATGCATGATGTTAGTTAGATTAATCATTTGAAGATGCACAGATTCTTGTCTCTCTTTGTGATCTCTGTGAGTAGGGGGCATTAAGAGCTTAGTGCAGCCTGCTCACACCTCTTTATATTTCTGTGGTAGGCACTCATTTTGGAGATTGTCTTGCTGGACAGAGCACCATTGCTGACAAAGGCCAGGTATGAAAGGTAGCCTGCCAGAAGACATGATGGGGAAACTGACCCAGACAAGTTCCCAGGGAGCAAACTGAGTACATATATACTAAGTCTGCAAAATCTGTATAAAGATTGGAGCTCAGGATCCATCACTGTTTGTTGTGGTCTGTTGTGTGAGAAGCGAGTACTCCACACAATACTCATGCACTAGAATGCGGCTATGGGTTGGTGTTACATGGACAGCAAACTCCCCAGAGGCAAAGGTACATCGTCTTGGGTCTGATCTGAAAGAAGAATTATTGAACTGTCCTAGGTGCGAAGACATCCTACCTGTGAGCGAAGGAAGCACCAACCCTGCAAGAGGAGCTGATCATGAAATGGACTGCTGTAATTGACCCTGGCTTAGGTTCCATCTGACAGACTTTGTAAGAAAAGGCACAAAAGTAATTGTGAGACTGCTGGACCAAGCATTGCGATCTTCATCAATTATCCTCATCGTAGCTACCAAGGCACTTGGAACTGTGTGCCTGAGTGGTGACCAAAGCCAGGAAAACTGCCAACTGGAAAACCATGTATTGCACAAGTAGTCTGCGTGACCACAGCACTATCTAACTGAGCTACTGGGTCGGGACCTGAAGAACCAGAACCTTTTGGACCTGGTGGCGCAGGGTACGCCTTAATCTCCTGGGTTCACTTGCTCAGCTACACAGAGACACGGGACACTCTGTGAGGCATTAGAAGATCAGATTTATTAGCTGCAGCTAGTACAGTTGTCCCAGAAGTACACAAGGTAGGTTCTCAGGAGACTGCCACTTCACTCTGTGGCACACAATCTTTTATAGTACATAGATAACTTATCCATTAACAAAGAACACACCTAAAACATACATAGAGGACCAATAAGGTAAGGTTAAAGACAGAACATGTTCAATAGGAAAGGTTGAAAAACAAAGATATCGAGTAACTCGAAGAAGCCTCTCCTCCAACGGGGTTTGCCATCCATCCCACAGGTTAAGGTATTAACATGTTTGTAATTGGTTTGCAGGTGGCGAGATACGTTTGTGTGTTTTGGAGGACAGTTGTGAAACGAGAGAATGCTAGCAGAGGACAGTGAAGGCCAGACGATAAGATAAAGTCAGGAAAGAATAGTGTGAACCAACAGATAGTTGAGACGGGGATTAGAAAAACCAGACAGGGATTAGTGTACTCGGCTAAACCTAACACAGCTTTGCAAATAGAGGGAGAAGGACAATTTCTGACACGAAGCTGCAGAAAAAGAAGAATAGACTTTGCTCGCCGTGCTGCCTGAGTGATGGCAACACAAAATGGCGGCGGAGCACAAGATGGCGGGTCGATTCGATCACGATCGAAAATCGAAGTTCCTCTGACCCTCCTTTTGCCAGAACTCAGGCAAGGTAGACTCATGTTAATCTGAGTCAACATCGATAGCCATGAGGTCATCGAGCTGTTGCTGTAACATCATTCTTATGTTTTCTACTCTTGGCGATTTGGGCTTTGGGATGCACATAGTAGCACATAGGTCACAGATGGCGGGACCACAGTGCATACAAAGGCAGCAGGAGAAAATAATGGTAAAAATTATTCCGAGAAATGTCAATGCTTTCCAACCCCATTTGGACAGTAGTCCCCAAAACCACTCCGAAAAGGACCAATCTCCTTCATCCTGGTGAATGGACTCAGAGATTATATGCAACTTGGAGATAGCTTGGTATACTGTCGGAGCATCATTAGGTATGAAAATACAGCAACTTGACCCGATCAATTTGCACACTCCACCACGATCTGCAAGAACAAAATCTAATGCAACTCGATTTTGTAAGATCATAAAACGGTCCGCCTGTAGTTCTGCCGTGATATTACTTAAGGCTCCTGCAGTGATGTCTATTGTGGTCTCTACGACACGGACTAGTTGCCTTATATTTCTGCTATTGGCCATTGGACCCCACAAAGGAAGAAATCCTTTGAGGAAATCTCCTCCCTCTTGTCCTGCTGTGTCTTTCAGATTAATAATCCCTCTGCCATATCTGTTTCGATGATAGTTTGCAGAAGCGGTGTATGTAGGGGGAAGAAGGAAAGCTATATAACAGGTGCCAGAAAAACCCGTGGGTAACCATGTGTAAGCTCTATTATAACAAATGAAATAGGTACCTTGAGATGGCACTAGAGGAGGCGAGTTCTGAGAGGAATAAACGTACGTGTGGGAACAGTTATTTCTTTGTATGGTGTCATAAGAGCGATCATTAATTTGCAGACAGAAATGTCCCTGATGAGGAATCGTCCAGATTGGCGGAGATTTTCTTTGTTTGACTTTATCACTAAGACTAGTGATATAATGGGTGACGTTCCAGTTTGTATACGCTTTTCTTTCATCAATGGAAATCTTACTATTTTCCATGATTTTAGCCATAGCTACCATTCCCTTAATTAATGAGCTATGACTAAAATCTGGACCACCAATATGTGAACTAATGGAGCGTTTGAACTTACTTTGGTAGGCATTGGAGAAAATAACAAAATAAGCCCAAGCAGAACCCTCATAAGAGAACGGGAGAACCAAATATGGCATTCCTTTCTCTGTGGTATGTGCCATAAGACCACACACCCAACAGTCAGTCGTATTGACCACTAACTGGTGTTGATGTAACAACTGGACAAAGGAATTGTTGCAGTATTCAGCTCTTCTAATGAGTTCATGTTGAGGAAGGGTATGAAAGAGATGTGGAGAGACAGTAGAAGAAGACAGAGAGGAAGGAGAGACAACTTTTTGCTGCAATGCATAAATAATCCAACCTATAAACGCCAAAACAATACACAATAATATAATAACACATAAGATTATATTAAAACGACTGTACATTGATTTACAGGATTCTTTTCTCATTTCATCCTTTCTCTCTCTTTTGTCTTGTGTAGTTTCCATCTTTCTAATGGATGCTCACGGCAATCTTCCTCGATCACTCAATTATGATTGTCTGCCGTCCTATGACACTGCAAGTCCTGCAGACCTATTGCCACTATTCAGGTCACAATTAAGACTCCTACCGTGACCCTGCAACCGGGACAGAATACTACACAAGAGAGAAAAATCTTAAGTGTTCTTTTGTCTAGGTCTCAGGTGGTATCGTTTCTTTCCGGGAATGTTCTGGTTTTGAAACAATGTTCGTGGATTGGTTGTATCTAATCGACGATGTGATGGTATTGCTTCCTGTAAAATATCGTCGTCCTCTTTCTCAGACAAAGTCCCATTCAGGCGTGCATCACTAAAGGGTATGAATCGTGGAACCTTCTCGCTCCCAGAGTCACCAACGCCCCTACGCACCCATTGATCGTAAGGTAAGGGCAAAGGCACTTTCTTGCAATGCACGCCGTGAATCCAATTCTTCTTTCCCTCGACTTTAACTGCTGTTCTCGTAGTGAGTAAGACCATTCGGGGCTCCCTCCATCTGGGCTCCAAATTTCTCGTTTTCTGAAAGTTTTTGATGCAGACCCAGTCACCTGGTCGGATGGAATGACCTTGGTCTGTGGAAGCCTCTGGTAAAGCACTCTGAACCTGTAGATGGAGAACACACAATTTAGTCATGAGATCATGCAAGTAATCAATCAACATTGGATATGGCAAGTCTGAGTATTTCTTAGGGCGAGGGACTCCCCATACATTAGCCGGGCGTCCAAAAACCACTTTGTAAGGGCTAAGTCCCAAACGAGAGTGTACTGCAGTTCTGGTGGATAGTAGAGCTAATGGTAAAGCATCAGGCCAATTGAGTCCTGTACTAGCCTGAATCTTTGCTAATGTCAACTTCAATGTACCGTTGTAGCATTCTACTAAACCCGCTGATTGTGGATGATTTGCCGCATGGAACTTTTGTTTGATACCCAGACCCGCACAAACTTTCTGCATGACTTGGCCAACAAATTCGCTCCCATTGTCACTCCAGACAATGCGCGGCAAACCAAACCTGGGGAAAAATTCTTTCAATAGGATTTTAGCTGTCGATAAAGCTGTGTTGTCTTTTAGAGGGTATGCTTCAATCCATCTTGAGAAGGCACATACTACCACCAGAACATATTTGAGGTTGTTGCATCGCTCCATATGAATATAGTCGATCTGCAACACCTCAAATGGATATGTTTGAGGAGCAAAGTGACCTGCTGGAGTTGGGGTTCCCTTTCCCGGATTGTACATCAAACAAACAATACAATGTTTCACTACATTGTCTGCACATTTTGGGATTTTGTCATTTTGCCACACTGGAGCCAGACGTTTGCATATACCTTTCGCACTTAAGTGGGCTGGACCATGCGCCATAGTAACCACTGGAAGCACATAGGCATCTGGTAACAGCCAACGTTGGTGTTCAGATAATTCTACCCAACAACCCATCTCATCTAACATTCCTGTACTTTCTCTCCACATGCTCAACTCTTTCTCCGAAGCCTCTTTCTGAATCGATCGTACACTTTCCACTGTATCCTCATACATTCCTCTCTCTAACCCAATTTGCAGGACCCGCCACATACATTCAACTTGTTGCATCTCTCGCTGTCTCTTTTTCGCTACTTCGTCTGCAAATGCATTTCCTCGACCAACGTCATCTGTAATCTTTTTGTGTGCACTACACTTCACAATCGCTATTTGGGTGGGTAAGGCAAGTGATTCAAGGAGTTCAGTCACTAACTGACCATGTTGTATTTTGATGCCATTTGAAGTGAGAAATCCCCCGTTCCTTCCAAAGACGCCCAAAGTTGAACACTACACCAAAGGCATATTGGCTGTCGGTGTACACGTTCACTCTCTTCCCTTTCGACAACACACATGCTCTTGTTAAAGCTATCAATTCTGCTGCTTGGGCTGAATTATACCTAATACGTGCAGCTTCCACAACTGTATGCAAAGTAGTTACAGCATAGGCTGAAACTGTATCTCCATTAGGCATTTTAAAACAAGAACCATCTACCCATGGAGTTCCATCTGGATTCTCTAGCGGTGTGTCTTTCAGATCAATTCTTCCTTTAGTCTCTTCCTCAGTACGAAAGAAACAATCATGTTGCTCCTCAAAACTTTTCTCATCTGGAAGGGGCAACAGAGTGGCTGGATTTAGGGTATTACATCGTTTGATGTGTACGTGACTAGCCAACAGTGTCAGCTCGTATCCAGTTAGACGAGCGCTCGTAAGATGCTGTGTTTTCATTCTATTTAGTGAGGTATCCACTGCATGTGGTACCATGACAATGAGAGTGATATCCAACACTACTCCAGCAGACTGTCGGATAGAAATTGCTGCTGCTGCTGTCGCTTTGAGGCAACTGGGGAATGCTTTAGCTACTGGGTCTAACGTGGCCGAAAAATAGGCACATGGCCGCTGTTTGTCTCCAAATCGCTGTGTTAAAACTGACAATGCACAACCTTCTCTCTCGTGAACATAAAGCGTAAAAGGCTTACTGTAATCAGGAGTACCCAATACAGGAGCGGAACACAGAGCAGTACGTAAATCGGCAAAACTCTTTTGGCACTCATCAGTCCATGGAAGGGGATGAGGCGTATCTTTCAAAGTGAGGGCCAACAGAGGTTTGGCTATCAGAGAGAAGTTGGGGATCCATTGCCTACAATAAGAGGTGATACCCAGAAAGGCACGTACCTCCCTTTGTGTGGATGGCACAGACATTTGCGTAATTGCCTGAATTCGTTCTGGCGTTAATCGTCGTCCCTCCTTTGATAGGAGATGACCCAAGTAGGTAACCTCTCTACGAACGTATTGTAGTTTGGAGGGTGAAACCTTATGATTCAGATTAAACAAATGGCGTAATAATGCAACAGTGACGTTTTTGCAAATCTCTTCTGAATCAGCAGCTGTTAATAAGTCATCCATATACTGGATAAGAGCAGCACCAGACGGCAAATGAAAAGTATCAAGATGACTTTTTAAAGCTTGACTGTAGATAGAGGGACTTTCACAATAGCCTTGAGGTGCGCGCTTAAACCGGAACCTTTGGCCTCCAAGAGAGAAACCAAAAATGTCCCTACTCTCTTCTGCAATAGGAATACTAAAGAAGGCATTCTTTAGATCGATAACAGAAAACCAGGTCGCTGTAGAAGGTATCATTGTCAACAAAGCAGTGATATCTGATACTACGGGAAACTGTGGTACAACAATTTTGTTTACCTCCCGGAGATCAATCACAAAACGATATACAGGTGGTTGAGAAGGATCAGTGCATTTATGAACAGGAAGAATAGGACTATTGCATGTGTTACCTCTTGTTTCTTCAACCACACCCTTCTGAATCAAGTCATGAATGATTTCCAAAAGCGCTTTTTCACCTTCAGTAGAAATCCTGTACTGCGGAATGCGTGGCAATTCAACATTAGGCTTAAGAGTGACAACATAAGGTGGAATCTCAAGACAACCCACATCGTTCGGACCCGTGGCCCAAAGCGTTGCTGGAAGAGAAAGCAATTCAGGTGGAAACTGATCTTTGGACAAATACATTGGAGAAGTCAGTTTCTGTCCCAAGGTAAGGTGTACACCAGAAGGAGAACAATATATCGTAGCATGCATTCTTTTCAATAGATCTAAGCCCAACAGATTCTCACCGCAACCATTCGTCAAGAGAAGTGGAGCTTCCAAGTCATAAGGGCCAATTGTAATAGGCAAAGGGCAAGAAACTGGGTTACGAACAGGGGCGTCAGAGAATCCTACAGAAACATTCATTAAGCCAGACAAAGGTGCCCCAGGGAATTTGGAATGAATGATAGAACTTCTCATCGCCCCAGTATCTAGAAGAAATGGCTCTGAAACACCCATTTTAGTGACGTTAACATAAGGTCCATTTTGATCTACTGGAATTGACATAACTCCCTTACTTTGTCCATGGCTGTCCTAGTTAGCATGAAGACTCTCATTTCCGTTTTCAACATAATAATCTTCATTATAATATTGCGTAGACCTAACATTTTGCTGATCAAAACAGTTCACAGAATTGGGAGAACGAAGGGCACGTTGTTCTTGAGTCAACACACCTCGACCTCTACCTCTGTTTGCTGACTGAAGGCCAGCACGACCTTGTGGAGCAGATAATGCTCCATTGCGCTGTAATAAAACCGGACAACTATTCTTAAAATGACCTTCCTCTCTACAATAGGCACATTGATTAGGTCCTAACAAAGGTCGCGGAATATATGATTCAGGTTCTTGATACAACCTCTGAAACTGCGGAGGTTGTTGAAACTGAGGCTGAACATAACGAGGAGGATAAGCTTGTTGCAAGAGAACCTTCGTTTTTAATTCTTTCGTCTTTTTCTCTTGCTTTTCCTTCTCTTCTTTGTCTCTATTCTCATAATATTGTGCAGTAGCCAATATCTGGGCAGAAGAAGAAACAGCCCATGAACTTTCAGAATACCAGTGACAGTGTCTGTGAGACGTTTACGCACCGACGGAGAATTAGACCTAAGAATTGGAGGTAAAGTATTAGGAGAACTGACAGGAGGAGAAACGATAATTGCAGGAGGAGCAGAAGGCGAAGGAGATCTAAGATCAGGAGATGAGGGCAAAGAAGTTGAAGTTAATGGTAAAACTGTCGGAGGCGGTAATACTGGAGGAGGCAAATGCGGAAGAGCCAGAACAGGCGGAGGTACCGCTGGCGGCTGAACAGGCTGTAACAATTGGGATGTATTGGCACTTTGTGCATAGGGCGGAGGCAACTTCAATAAATGGGACATTAGAGGATCTTCTTCTATATCTTTCTTGTCTTCAGAAACAGGCAACACCGGATAGCATTTATCTATCGCCATTCAATGCTGTCTTTCCGAAATTTCAGTCGCATTCTTAATTTCATCATCTTTGAATTGTTGAGCAGCCTGTATAATCGTCATACCCTGTGCTTTCCTATCTCGTTTTGCTTGCTTAATTTCTTTCTGTTTGGCTTCCTTACGCCAAAGGCGGAAAGAGTCAAACATTGCCGGCCGGGCTTTTCTTTTGAATAGGACTGCTTCCAAATTATCTAGCACATTAGAATCGAAACTACCATTTTATGGTCATTTTAAAACACCATCTTTCTTCGTGTATCGGGTCCATGTCTCGTTAAAGGCAATGGGGCCAATACCATGTTTCAAATAGAGCTCATATGTGGGAGTTCCAACCGAAGGAATCGGACAAGAGTCCTCAAGTTGGGAATCCCTATTACAACCAAAGCAACCAAATTTTCCAAACTTAGTCAGACCAGGCATCTCACGATTTTACCTGGCTGTTCACAAACTTCAAGGGAGTAAAACTCAGTTTACGCAGCACAAATGCACTTACCCTCGGTTTCGATTATTGCAATATTCGAAGACTAAGGACTACAAATACTAAGAAAACAAAGGACAAAAATTGTGGGCGCGACCCACGAAGATACTTAACTAAGGACGTCTTCTCACACCAACAGAGGCCCGTCTATCGTCTCGCCATACCATACATCATCAAAGATAGGGCCAAGGCAGGGCAGCGGTCGTTAGTAGCCGTCAGGAAGGAGTAACCGCGCTGAAAAAGACCTTCGGACCACTTTCGACATACAGGGGTCGTTTGAGGTGGCTCGCGAACCCTCCGGAATTTTCTTGCGGGGTTCCTCACGACCTTCAGGCAGAACCGGTACCACTGAAGCCGACCCACGTTGGGCGCCAGTTGAAGAACCAGAACCTTTTGGACCTGGCGGCGCAGGGTACGCCTTAATCTCCTGGGTTCACCTGCTCAGCTACACAGAGACACGGGACACTCTGTTAGGCGTTAGAAGATCAGATTTATTAGCTGCAGCTAGTACAGTTGTCCCAGAAGTACACAAGGTAGGTTCTCAGGAGACTGCCACTTCACTCTGGGGCGCACAATCTTTTATAGTACATGGATAACTTATACATTAACAAAGAACACACCTAAAACATACATAGAGGACCAATAAGGTAAGGTTAAAGACAGAACATGTCCAATAGGAAAGGTTGAAAAACAAAGATATCGAGTAACTCGAAGAAGCCTCTCCTCCAACGGTGTTTGCCATCCCTCCCACAGGTTCAGGTATTAACATGTGTGTAATTGGTTTGCAGGTGGCGAGATACGTTCGTGTGTTTTGGAGGACAGTTGTGAAACGAGAGAATGCTAGCAGAGGACAGTGAAGGCCAGACGATAAGATAAAGTCAGGAAAGAATAGTGTGAACCAACAGATAGTTGAGACGGGGATTAGAAAAACCAGACAGGGATTAGTGTACTCGGCTAAACCTAACACAGCTTTGCAAATAGAGGCAGAAGGACAATTTCTGACACGAAGCTGCAGAAAAAGCAGAATAGACTTTGCTCGCCGTCCTGCCTGAGTGATGGCAACACAAAATGGTGGCGGAGCACAAGATGGCAGGTCGATTCGATCACGATCGAAAATCGAAGTTCCTCAGACCAGTCTTGAAGACCAGTGACCATAGAGGTACCCCTGGAGTGCCTCGTGAGGAATGAAGGTATCACCTCCTCTGTATGCTGAAGATAGTACCTGGCTTTCACCGCACTGACGAATCATCACCTGCAAGCATGTGGCGGTCATGCTCACGAAGTGTCAAGTACTCACCAGAGTGTCTGAGTGAAAGTGCCAGGAGTCATGTTCTCACTGGAGTACAGGTGCGAGCTGTGATCTACAGTCACTCACTCAGAAAAGGGCCACCAACACAAGACTCTAATCTGTGTTTGATTTTTCGAGTGACACACTGCATAGCCAGCTGCTATGCAGCTCCCTGGAAGATTGTTTTCTGACACCTGGAAGATTACTGCTATGATGGAAGTCCTGTTGTCGTGGGAGGGCCAATCATCAACTGGGTGAGAGACTGAGTGGGTTGATGCCTGACATACTGAGTGCTAAGATAATAAGAGAGGGTGCAATAGCTGCACTTGTAAACCTTACACTCTGAGAAGGAAGAGGAGCCATGAAGGACAGGTGCAGGGGTAATTGGATTATTCATGCATTATTGAATGTGTTGTGAAATTCTGTTTTCTATGTAATAAAGTGCTTGTCTTTTCGTCAAAGAGAAAGATGGGCTGGACATATATCTTCTTGCATTGCTGGGGGTGTGTATCGATTCCTGAGCACCCCAACACTGTCCTCCTTGAGAAGTCTTTGACTGTTTGTCCTTATTATCACTGAGAGTCAAGTGTAGAAAGGGTTGCACATGGCCCAGTTCGTAGAGCCATAGTAAAATTGGGACAGCCGTGGCAAAAGGCCGAAACCTCTACACGTGTGCCCCAGTAGCCCCTGCCTACCCCATATCCTCCTGAACGGGGTCTGAAAGGGTATATTCTATGGAAGTATATGTCCACCCAGGGAAGGGTTTCCCTAGTGACCATGAAGGTATCAGAGCAGGTTCAGTAGCACCCCATGGAGGCTGTCCTCATTGATAAATTTGGTTTTACTCCCAAAAACTATTAATTGAAGGTTAGGAATACCCCAAAGCAGGCCTAGCCCTCTTAGGAATATTTTAGTCAAATTTTGCTTAAATTATTGAAGGGTTGGGTGAAGGTAAGTTTAGTAAATGACTATGATGGACTGTATAGTTTGTTTGTATGGATGCACATTCTGAATCACTTCTTTATCGAACTTCGCCAGCACTTGATTAATTCCACAGAGCTTGGAAATTAAGCTGAACTCATTCTTCAGTCTACACCAGAGTGTCCGATGGATGGCCACCAGAAGGGTAGGCCAGGCCAAAGTACCACATTTCCAATAAGGGGGGAACAAAGTCTCCTCCCACTTCACAAAAAAACAAAGGCAGCAACCCAGTGGTGAAGAAATCCTTTGCAAAGCAAAGCACCTGAACCCCTCAGTCAGGGCATAACAAGGGACATTCCTAGTGCCCAGGAAGGTACTCACTAGTGGCTACTCTACAGACAGAAGCCCTGGGCCAGACAGACTACTGCACTATACAGTGCGTGTTGCCCTTGAAGTGGGATCTGTGCCTTTTTTAGAAGTCCTGAATTGCCAGACAGGAGCTCAGTGTCAGGGTACAAACACTAATCTCAAGGGCCAATCTCAGATTGTCTCCCCTGAGCTAGAGGCAGTGCTAGTGCATATAGACTGACGTAACCACCCTCCTACTCTGAAAGCACTTAAAGGTTTGAGAGGCACATGAAGGTTCTTCAGTCATTGTCTCAGGGCTAGAGAGTTTGTCCAAGGGTTGGAATGTCACCTAAATTGCCCTCCAGGGAAACTTTCTGTGTTGCAGATACACACACATGCCCTTTTTGTTCAAAAGGGGAGGGAACAGGAGGCTACGGGGCAAACAGGATAAGCTGGCCTCCGAATAACATCTATAACACAACAAGAAGCTGCCCTGATTTCAGTGTCTGATCCTTAGTGAAAGTTAGTGCACATTATGCTGATAATTCAGGTGGTATTGGACATTTCAAAAAAATGTATGGACTTCAACTCCAAGTACTCCGGGTCCAGGCGGATCTGCGAACTCTGGCCACTCTGCAGCCACTGCCGACAGCCCGAGTCTGATGGCCTGCCTGTCAAGTACGTCTCCTCAGTAATCCAGACCTTGACTCCATCGATGGCTGACCTCTTCTAGACCCCGCAAAGTCACCAGCAAAGTCACCAGCATGCCTCAACACAAAGGGTCCCCTGACTGCAGCTGGCTCTGGTAAAGAAAATCTGACACCAAAATGCACTCTTGCATTCTCAGCCTCCAATGTAGGAGAGTCCGCTGATGGTGCCCAAGCCTTCTCCTGTACCCCAATGTACCTGTCCAGTCAGTGGTGACTCTCATCCAGCCTCCTAGTCCGAGCCTGCAGCCTCTTTGTGCCACCAAGATTCCCCATTGAGGAGCATTTAGTGCCAAGGCTAATTTACACCTTGCACCTGTCCACTGGTGGTGTAGCTTTGGCGCTTCCCAAACTGGTGGGTGGTGACCCCCCCTACAGGTCTGCAAACGTTCTTTTTCAAGAAATCCATAAATCCGAAACCAAATTTACAGCAATTTAATCCATGTAATCCAAAGTTTATTCCAATAGTTACTTGATGTTATAACAATGATAGTGTCGTTTTCAAACTTTAAATGCTGCTGAAATGCCTATCCAGGCCTTATTCCGTAGCACGTTACAACCCACTGAACATCCTTGGAAACCGTGCTTTAATGTACCCAATGCATTTCGGGCTATTTGAGCCCTTCCTCAGGGGTCTGAAATATTAAAAAAAAAACATCAATTTAACAAAGATTAATCATGACTATACTTCTGTGTATGTATACATGAACCTAACTAGTCTGTCTGCCCTGTAATGCAATGTGTTCTAAATTTAAACTGAAATTCAAACTGAAATCATATTCGACAACTTCCCCCTTGCCACATTCTCACTTTAAATGCTCATGCTGCAACGAAAACATTCCTAATTTAAATTTATATCAAAACTAATTGCATATCTCCCCAAACATAATCTAACAAAAGTCCTGATTCACTCACCCCACTGTTCATATGCGATTACAATCTCTGCTGCTGCACGCCATTACCAGCAGCGTGACTATTTTGTTTTAAGTTTCATTGACCGTTCTAACCGAATTAAACCAGTATAAAAAACTTTTCTTGCCTCCTCAGGTGAAGCCTGTTTAAACATTGTAACGTGTTCGCTATACCCGGCCCTCCCAACAGAAACAACAATAGAAAAAAGACCAAAGTGCATGCCTGCTCGAAATCCTTAAGTGCAAAAAAAATAGAACAAGTTCTGAGTAATTCAGAAAGACTAGCAAACAACGCCAATCCTGATGAAAATATAAGAATAAAATGAAATCATGTAGTGCTTTTTCATGAAATGTCCCGTATCTTTTAACCATTGTTACTTGGATGTGCTTTAAAATGTCTCCACGGTTCCCAAGAGGATGTTCATATTTTCCTGCTCTTCTTTGTCTATCCTTACTGGGTGCAATCTATAGGTTAGGACAGTATATATATATATATATATATATTACCCACTGGCAGGCGCCAGTAGGTAGTTATAGTTAGGACCTATTTTCCATAGGAAATCCGCAAATTTCTATTTAGAATAACGTTGGCGCCGATTGACGAATCTTCGCGAAATTTTCCAAACTTTTGGCCAGCTCTGTTCCGCACCTATCCTGCAAATTTCATGGTGATTCGTCAAGCAGGGGCCGAGAAAAAATGGGGTCCAAAAACGCGTTTTCCCCATGCATTTTCCCATAGGACCTGTTAACGCAGCTACAGCCCGAACTGCTGAACGGAATTACACCAAATTTGGCAAAGAGGTTGTCCTCAGTTCAGACTCGTGCCTTTTGCTTAAATGGTGTAAATCAGTTCAGTAGTTCATGAGTTAAAAAGATAGATATATCTGGGCGGAGCTAACCACACATCTCATCGTGAGATCTGATTGGCTGTCAATACTTCATCCAAGCAGTGTTGGCAGCCATCTTGGGACCAATATACATGATAGCACCTCATTAAAAATCATTGCAGTTAATAGAAAGTTTTAAGACTTTAGTTACATTATAAATCATTTGTTGATGGTACCATACTTATTTTAGGAATTGTGGTGTGTTCTAAGGTGATTTTACCATGTGAAAAAGCCTTCTGCTGTGATATCATGAATCATGTTTGAGAGAAAATTATTTTCTCATGCTTTTCCCACAGAGGTTTGGAAGGTGATCTATAACCTAAACTGAGAGCATATTTTCTGTAAATTCACATTATCTTTCTCAGTCATGTGAGAATGAAGTCTGACATTCTCAGTAAAACATGTACATCCAATAAGGGCAGAGACTGTCAGTTGATTTCTTTGTGTTTTACTGCAGCTTCCCAGAGTGTTCTAAAGAACAACTAGAGCGCTAACAGTCCTACTTATGACAAACGTATTGCACACCTGAAGCCATCTTGATTGGAATAAAGTGGTAACTCTTAAAACATTTAATTTAAAAGGGAACTAAATGAGGGGGTTCATTTTGCCATAGAAAGTATGATTAGTGCTGCAGAAAGAAAAATTAGGGCACATTTTGAGTGACTTCTCAAATCCTCTTCTATTTCATTAAAAAATTCTGACATGCAGACTGAAACATGCACTTTCAATACCAGCAGCAGACATCCCTGGTGAGCAGTAGCTTTACTACAGTGATCTAATAAGCAACTAGAGTGCTACCATTCTAAATTTATGGCAAATGTGTGACACATCTGAATGACTGATGATGGAATCAAAGTAAAAAACTGAAAGTATTTCCTACTGAGGAGACTGTAGTAAATGAGGAAATTAGGAAACTTCATAAGCAGTGTTGCCAGATTTTTAGACCCGTCCCAAGCCCAAAGCCGCTCAAATATAAGCCCAAAATAAGCCCAATCAGACCAGTTCCAGCCCAAAAACCAGCCCAAATTAGCAAGTCTCCAATTATGCACAAATTGTCATCAGAAACAATTTTAACGACAAATATACATTCTATTCAATATACAGATGGTGGGAGGGTGTTAACTGGGCACCTGCCTTAATGCTATAAATTTTTAAGACCAGTTCTCACTGCGACTTCTAAGATCCCCTGCAGCTCCACTCTGCCTATTGCTTAAAGATTCAACCCCCCCCCTGAAATCAGCTCCTGTTCGAGCGGCAAACAGTGTGCGTCAGTGCGCGCCTTGGCATCAGCAACGTGGTGAAGCACGGAGTGTCACATCCATGCCAGGACAGTGGTAAACAGACGCACGCGGTGCTGCCAGCAGGTGCGTGCGAGGTTGGGTGGCCCATGCACGACCATTTTCGAAGCTGGGCATGCCTACGAACAACCGATGTGGTCAGTTTTGGTTTGGGTGTTAAAACACTCTCTTTACCCACGTCAAATTCCTGGCATCTATCAATATTCATCACTTCCTACAAATAGGGTGACCAACTAGCATGGGTGCAAATTCAGGACGGTGAGTGTAAAAATTCAGGACAAAGGGTCAAAATTCAGGACAAAAATTCAGGACGGGAGGTCAAAATTCAGGACAAAACTTCGGGACAAAAGGTACGTTTTACAGACACATCAAAGGTTGTCGCGTAATAGTGTATAAGTAATTCCATCTATATCTAAACATTCATCCACTTGAAAACGTACGTGTCTTTCCATCCATCATTTCACTCATCCATTCATCCACCCTTTCACCCTATCCATCTGTACACTCATCCATCCACTCTTCCACCCAACCATCTACTCATCCATCCAGCCATTTATCCACTCACCCATCCAGCCATCCTTTCACTTACTCATCCATCCACCCAGTTACTCATCCTACCACCCAGTCCCCTTTTCAGTCATCCATTCATCCTCCCTTTCTCTCTTCTTTGACCCTTTCACTTATCCATCCTTCCTTTCTTTGATCCACCCATACTTCAACTCATCCACTCATGAATCCATCCATTGACCCTATCACTCATCCATCCATTCACTCATCCATCCACCCATTCACTCTCCGATCAGCCACTCTTTCACTCATCCATCCATCCTTTCGCTCATTATCCATCTATTCACCCTTTCATTCATCCATTCACCCTTTCACTAATCCATCCAGCCATCCACCCATCCCTTCACTTACTCACTCGCCCACCTTTTCCTCCTAATTATGAGTTGAGCCTTTGTCTGCAGAGTTGCAGACAGAAGAGGCCCATCAAGAATTTCGCCCTTGCTGTCTTCCTAAAGCAAGGGGTGGGGGGGGAGGGTTCACTATGCACCTGCACATAGGCAATCTGAAAAAGTGGAAGTCATGAGTAATGCTTGATGCACAATGCCAGGCCATGAGGTGATTGTGACATGGTGTTTCCAGGGCTTTAAGCGGGATGAAAAAACTGGGGGTCTCTCCAAGGGGCGTGTCTGATGTAATTAATGGTGTTACTTAAAACAACTAAGCTAAAAATCTGTGCTTAGCATTGTGTGTCACTGGACTGGTATTTTGCCTCTTCTGTCATTGCATCCAGATATATATCACAACAAGTAACGTTACACCTACAACAAGCCAGAACCATTTGCTTTGTTAATGGTTGTTAGTTTCATAAAATAAAAATGCAGCAACCATGGCTTAATTGAATATAATATTGAAACTGCACTTTTCTAAAATGATGAGACGGAAAGAATTCCCTGCCCCAATCTCCACTCTGTCTATTGCTTAAAGACTCAGCACCCCCCCAAAAATTTTTCTTATACTCCCCCCCGCCCGAAATTTGGCTCTAGTTGCGACTCTGACTCACTCACCTGAGGTCGGGGCGGGCGTCGAAGTCCGGGCTCAGCAACTCGCCTGGGTGACCACCAGTGGACCACGTGCGTCCGACTCCAGTCTGACTCCTCATGATGACATTGATGATTGATGAGATGATGCGTCCTGGCGACTCTGCGGTGCTTTCGAGGCACTCTCCTACCACACGCCTCAGCCCGTTTGGCTGGGCGGATTAGATTGTGTACATGATTCACCAGTGTCAGGATAATGCAGTTCCACCTGTTGGAAGCGGCGTTGGAGCCGGTTTCACTGCTGCTTCCGAGTAACGCGTTTGGCTGCCAAGGACACCGTGCGTGAGCACCGCGGGGTGGACAAGTATATGTCAACACCAGAGGCTCACTAGTCACTCCACCGTATGGTGAACGTACGATGTTAGCGCAGGTCTGCCAAAGTCATTCAATGCCATGGTGTCAGCCCCGATCCCCACACTTGACACCGCCGCACAGACACGCAGACTCGACACCGGCTGGCCATGAAGTCGCCAGCATTCACTAGACCCCAGTCTGCCCCACTCCCAAAAGCGAGAGAAAGGAGAGCTAAGTATGAACCCTGCGCCCCCGCCACTGAACTCTCCGCTGGTGAGCTCCGTGCACTGACTGAGCATTAGCATTGCACTCACCGTTCTGGCCCCGAAAGTAAGAGCTCCGTCAGGCTGAGGTCACGCACCGTGACGCACGCACGCAGGGGCTGGCCAAAAAATGATTCCCAGGGCCGTCATTGGTAGCGTTTTCGCGCGCTACTGGATTGACGGCCCTGGGGGACCCCCACATTGGCCCGCGCACTCACGCGACGGACTCCTCGTGGTCGGCGCCCGCCCAGGCCACAAAATTGTGCACAACCATCCAAAACTAGCCCAAAAAGTAGCCCCCCGCCAGGCATGGTTTTTTCCCGCACAACTGGGAAAAAAGTCACCCAATTGTGCGGGAAATAGCCCAATCTGGCAACATTGTTCATAACAAATAAGTCTCCCAAAATGGCCACCAGAGACAAAAGCCCAAATATCACCCAGATGTAGCCCAAGTATAGCCCAATGACAGAATGTCCCAGAGTGTTCTAACGAACAACTAGAGCGCTAACAGTCTTATTTATGACAAAAGTATGGCACACCTGAAGCCATCCTGATTGGAATAAAGTGGTAACACTTAAAACATTTAATTTACAAAGGAACAAAAGGAGGGGGTTCATGATGCCATAGAAATTATGATTAGTGCTGCAGAAAGAAAAATTAGGGCACATTTTGACTTCTCAAATCCTCTTCTATTTCATAAAACAATTCTGACATGCAGACTGAAACATGCAATTTCAATACCAGCAGCAGACTTCCCTGATGAGCAGTAGCTTGACTACAGTGGTCTAATGAGCAACTAGAGTGCTAACATTCAGAATTAATGGCAAATGTGTGACACAGCTGCATGCCTTTTTGATGGAACCAAAATAAAAAACTGAAAGTATTTCCTACTGAGGAGACTGCAGTAAATGAGGAAGTTATGAAACTTCATAACAAATAAATCTCCCAAGATGGCCACCAGAGACAAACGAGCCCAAATGTAGCCCAAATATCAACCAGATGTAGCCCAAGTATAGCCCAATGACAGAATGTCCCAGAGTGTTCTTAAGAACAACTAGAGCGCTAACAGTCTTACTTAGGACAAAAGTATGGCACACTGAAGCCATCTTGATTGGAATAAACTGGTAACACTTAAAATATTTAATTTAAAAAGGAGCAAAATGAGGGGGTTCATTTTGCCATAGAAATTATGATTAGTGCTGAAGAAAAAAAAATTAGGGCACATTTTGAGTGACTTCTCAAATCCTCTTCTATTTCATTAAAAAATTCTGATATGCAGACTGAAACATGCACTTTTAATACCAGCAGCAGACTTCCGTGGTGAGCAGTAGCTTTACTACAGTGATCTAATGAGCAACTAGAGTGCTAACATTCAGAATTTATGGCAAATGTGTGACATATCTGCATACCTTCTTGATGGAATCAAAGTAAGAAACTGAAAGCATTTCCTACTGAGGAGACTGCAGTAAATGAGGAAATTAGGAAACTTCATGACAAATAAATCTCCCAAGATGGCCACCAGAGACAAAAGAGCCCAAATGCAGCACAAATATCACCCAGATGTAGCCCACATGTAGCCCAATAACAGAAGTGTGCAAAACACTTATTTTTTGTGTATTTGCAGTTTTATATAGTGCAGACTTGTCAGGTATTGGAGTGCTTTACATGAACATTGTTTACATCGCACAAAATCAAATTCATTTTGGTTGTAGACATGGGGAGATTAAGTGATTTGACCACAATCACAGAATGTTGAGCTGAAGCAGAAACTCCAACCTGGTTCCCCAGCTGCAAAGTCTGCAGCTCTGGAAGTAACACCACATCCTCTCCCCTAGGTGCAACATTTAATCAAGTGGTCAACTGGATAAAAAAACATAAATATTACAAATAATTTAAAAGTTCTTTGTCGCTATTTGAAAACTCAGAAAATATGTCCTCATTTTAGTTTTTTAGAGCACTAACCATAATTTTGATGCAAATAAGACCCTCTCATATATGTAATTTCTAAAGGAAATGCTCTAGGTATTACAGTTTTGATTACATCAAGATGACGTCAGGCGTTCCACACTTTTGGAATAAATATAGAATGTTAGCAATCTAGTTGTTCATTGGGATACCGTTGAGAGGCAGAGGCCAGGGGCATGGACTCTGAAAATTGAAGGCAGGTAGGAGAGTGCAGAGGCAACAATTTGACCACACTGGGCAGGCAGGAAGGGCAGTGGCAGCACAACCGACTATGGAGGGCAGTGGAAAGGAGGGCAGAAGCAACAAACCAACAATACAGGACTGGCAAGAGAGGCTGTGGCAATATAATAGACCATTGTGGGCAGAAGGAAGAGGCAGTGGTAGTCCAACCATACATGCCAACAGACCCGTTTCAGCCAGGAAACGTCCAATGTTTTTAAGCTCAAATTGGCTTTATTTGATCTGTCTCCTGTCTACAATCTCCTCTTTTTCATTATAACTCAAAGGGGAAAATCAATACCCCAGTTTTTTTTTTTAAATCTCCCTCTTACCAAGTTCAAAATGTTCGCAAGTATGGTACATTGGATCATGGTAGGCAGGAGGAATTGGGGTAGGAACATGGACTCGGATAACAGAGGACAGGAGGGACATGGAGAGGTGCACCAAACTGACCCTACAGGACAGGCATCAGGGTTTGCAGCAGCACAATACACCACACAGGGCATGCGGGACGGGAGTGCAGCACAACAATCCATAGAAAGCAATAGGGAGGGGACAGGACCATGCACATGGACAACAGAGAACAGAGGGGAAAAAGGCAATGGTAGCTAGCTGACCATAATGGATAGACAGGAGAGAAAGCAATAGCATAACAGACCATAAAGGGCAGGAGGGATGGATCAGGGGCGTTACAATGGAACAGACAAGCCAGGAGGGAGGGAATAGGGGTCTGCACATGGAAACAGAGGGCTGGGGGCAAGGGGGCAGGGCAGGAGCAGCAAGATGACCATGGAGGTCAGGCAGGATGGGCACTAGAAACAAGACACACCATGGAGAGCAACAATGAGACTATGATGGCATACACACAGACCATGGAGGGAAGGTGGAGGGGGGTCAGGGGCAGCTAGCTGACCACACAGGGAAGGTGGGAGGGGCCATGGCAGCACAGAAGACCATGCATGGCAAGCGGGAGGGTTAGTGGCATCACAATGGCAATGATGGGCAAGAAGGAGGGTGCAGGGGCATGCACAAAGGACCATGGAGGATAGAAGGGAGAGTCAGGACCTGGGCACAGACAAGAGAGTTCAGGGGAAGGGGCCTCACAACAGACCGCGCGGGGCAGGCAGGAGGAGCAGTTGCAGCACAACACCCAGGGAGGGCAAAAGGGTGTGGCAGTAAAATGGACCATGGAGGACAGGAGGAAGGGGATAGGGGCATGGGATGTGGACAGGCAGGGTGGAGGTGGCAGGGACAGGTTACAGTCATCTGACAATGCTAGGCAGGTGGGAGGGGAGTGGCAGCTTAACAGAACACTCAGAGAAGATAGGAGTGGCAGGTCCATGGAACATGGTGGGCAAAAAGGATGGAGCAGGGGCATGCACACAGACATCGGAGGGCAGGGGGAAGGAGAATAGGGGCAGCAAGCTAAGCACAGAGGCTAAGCAGGAGGTCAATGATGAGCCATAGAATTGGGCAATGGAGGGCAAGAGGAGTGGACTGGTACATCGTGCTAAATGGAGGGCAGTGGCAGCACATCAGACCATGCATGGCAGGAGGGAGGAGGCTAGTCCATGCATTCAGACAACAGATAGGGAGGAGGTGGATGGGGCAGCAAGCTAACTGTTCAGAGAAGGTGGGTATTAGAAACGTTATTGTTTTTAAAATGTGTGTCTGTGCGAACTACTTAAAATATGAACAAGTATGCAGCATAATCTCACTTTTATTCAGGAAGAAGAGGACGTTTGTGACTGTGACTCCGGGCTCACATGGCAGAAACACCCCCTGACCCTCCACCCCCCATCGCAAAATGTAATGCCCGTGAAAAGGGTAGGTGGACGCAGTGTTATATAGAACATAGTCCTGAGAGCATGATTGAAAATGAAAACTAGTTATAGTATATGGTATAAACTATGCACCAAAAAGTGTGATATAAGATGAACCGGGGCGTGAAATATAATATCCAATACATCGTGCGCAATGACAGATTCATTGGAGAGCGCGAGATAGCACAGGCACTAGCGCGTGCTATGTGATATGCGCCTTGGAGTGTAATATGCACAGGGCAGTGTTGTGTAACCTAACTAGTCTCTAAAGTTGTAATATAAAATATGTGCTGGGGAGTGTAACGTTGCATATGCACTATGACAAAGATATGGATTCCAGATTGTAATATGTATGGCATAGCGCTGTGCGTTATAACATAGGCATCGAGGAAGGCACGTTAGATGGGGCAATATAACCCGTGTGAAGGCAAGTGTGGCATGACATATTCACGGGGTGGTGTTACAGTGCACATAGGCTAGAGAGTGTCATAGCATATGCACTAGCTGGTGGAATACAACACAGGGAAGACATGGCTTGGCAGTTCGGGCTGGACTGTTCCCATAAGGCACAGGGTCAGACTGATTTGCATATGGCCATGTCTGAACTGGGGTGGTAGAGTGGGCTAAAGAACGGTGATGGATCAAACCCAGATCTGTGGACTGGGTGTGACTGTTTGATTGGCTCTGATGCTCCGTCCATCACCACCCCCTTTTGTACCGCTTTGTTCGCCATAAGTTGGCAGGGTATGCTCAGACGTGAGTCCCTTGCTCACTTTGCCACTGGATTCAAGCAAGCCTGGCTGAAGACGGCTGAAATGCCAGAAACCGGTCCTAGGAAGCTTGTTTCCGGTCCAGGGAAGGCATGGCTTGGCAGTTCGGGCTGGACTGTTCCCATGAGGCACAGGGTCAGACTGATTTGCATATGGCCATGTCTGAACTGGGGTGGCAGAGTGGGCCAAAGAACGGTGATGGATCAAACCCAGATCTGTGGACTGGGTGTGAGTGTTTGATTGGCTCTGATGCTCCGTCTGTCACCACCCCCTTTTGTACCGCTTTGTTCGCCATAAGTTGGCAAGGTATGCTCAGACGTAAGTCCCTTGCTCACTTTGCCACTGGATTCAAGCAAGCCTGGCTGAAGACGGCTGAAATGCCAGAAACCGGTCCAAGGAAGCTTGTTTCCGGTCCAGGGAAGGCATGGCTTGGCAGTTCGGGCTGGACTGTTCCCATGAGGCACAGAGTCAGACTGATTTGCATATGGCCATGTCTGAACTGGGGTGGCAGAGTGGGCTAAAGAACGGTGATGGATCAAACCCAGATCTGTGGACTGGGTGTGAGTGTTTGATTGGCTCTAATGCTCCGTCCATCACCACCCCCTTTTGTACCGCTTTGTTCGCCATAAGTTGGCATGGTATGCTCAGACGTGAGTCCCTTGCTCACTTTGCCACTGGATTCAAGCAAGCCTGGCTGAAGACGGATGAAATGCCAGAAACCGGTCCTAGGAAGCTTATTTCCGGTCCAGGGAAGGCATGGCTTGGCAGTTCGGGCTGGACTGTTCCCATGAGGCACAGGGTCAGACTGATTTGCATATGGCCATGTCTGAACTGGGGTGGCAGAGTGGGCTAAAGAACGGTGATGGATCAAACCCAGATCTGTGGACTGGGTGTGAGTGTTTGATTGTCTCTGATGCTCCGTCCATCACCACCCCCTTTTGTACCGCTTTGTTCGCCATAAGTTGGCAGGGTATGCTCAGACGTGAGTCCCTTGCTCACTTTGCCACTGGATTCAAGCAAGCCTGGCTGAAGACGGCTGAAATGCCAGAAACCGGTCCTAGGAAGCTTGTTTCCGGTCCAGGGAAGGCATGGCTTGGCAGTTCGGGCTGGACTGTTCCCATGAGGCACAGGGTCAGACTGATTTGCATATGGCCATGTCTGAACTGGGGTGGCAGAGTGGGCTAAAGAACGGTGATGGATCAAACCCAGATCTGTGGACTGGGTGTGAGTGTTTGATTGTCTCTGATGCTCCGTCCATCACCACCCCCTTTTGTACCGCTTTGTTCGCCATAAATTGGCAGGGTATGCTCAGACGTGAGTCCCTTGCTCACTTTGCCACTGGATTCAAGCAAGCCTGGCTGAAGACGGCTGAAATGCCAGAAACCGGTCCTAGGAAGCTTGTTTCCGGTCCAGGGAAGGCATGGCTTGGCAGTTCGGGCTGGACTGTTCCCATGAGGCACAGGGTCAGACTGATTTGCATATGGCCATGTCTGAACTGGGGTGGCAGAGTGGGCTAAAAGAACGGTGATGGATCAAACCCAGATCTGTGGACTGGGTGTGAGTGTTTGATTGGCTCTGATGCTCCGTCCATCACCACCCCCCTTTGTACCGCTTTGTTCGCCATAAATTGGCAGGGTATGCTCAGACGTGAGTCCCTTGCTCACTTTGCCACTGGATTCAAGCAAGCCTGGCTGAAGACGGCTGAAATGCCAGAAACCGGTCCTAGGAAGCTTGTTTCCGGTCCAGGGAAGGCATGGCTTGGCAGTTCGGGCTGGACTGTTCCCATGAGGCACAGGGTCAGACTGATTTGCATATGGCCATGTCTGAACTGGGGTGGCAGAGTGGGCTAAAGAACGGTGATGGATCAAACCCAGATCTGTGGACTGGGTGTGAGTGTTTGATTGGCTCTGATGCTCCGTCCATCACCAACCGCTTTTGTACCGGTGCGTTATAACATAGGCATCGAGGAAGGCACATTAGATGGGGCAATATAACCCGTGTGAAGGCAAGTGTGGCATGACATATTCACGGGGTGGTATTACAGTGCACATAGGCTAGAGAGTGTCATAGCATACGCACTAGCTGGTGGAATACAACACAGAGGTGTGTGGCACTCGCCAGGCACTGGTGGGTGTAACACAGCATTGGGCTCAGCCAGGAGCACGCTGTGACTCTCAAGTTAGGTTTGTCTCCTTTCCAGAGAGTAAAATCAAAAGAACTACACATCCGGCGGTGGATGTGTGTTTTATTAACCGTGAGGGGGGTTTCTTGCATAGTTTGGTCGAATTTTTGTCGAATCCCCTTTGAATGGTTTGGTGTGCGTGTGTATTAAATGTGCCCGTCAATAGCTACCCATGTTTGTATAAATAAACAACAAGGGTGTCTACTTGGAGAGTACCCACCGGCAGGGGCGCTGGGATTAGGCACGGTAGGGCGTCAGACACGTCAGAGCTTCACTAGGGGTGTAAATACATTCCATGTGTATTCATTGTATGCATAGTTGCCTTTTAATGAATATCACGCAAATCGTCATGGTGATAGGTACATACGGTTTGTCCAGCATGTCCTAGGTGTTTCTATAAATATTTTTTTTTTAAATAATAAAAAACAAAGGACGGCCCAGGGGGATGGGGTCCCCGGGGACATAAGTGGCCTGAGGAGGGGGGCAACGCAGCCCCCCTCCTAAAGAATTAAAAAAAGAAAAAGGCCATGACCCGGGGGTTGGGGTCCCCTGGGCCGATTAAGGCCTTGGGAGGGCCAAATTTATTTTTTTCAACAAAAAAAATTAAGGTGCAGGCCCTGGGGGATGGGGTCCCCAGGGCCAATAAATTAGAAAAAGAAGGGGGGCCACACAGCCCTCCTTCTTAAAAAAATAAAATTAATAAAAGACCGGCATCGCGCCGGAGGCCACACCCCCTCCTTGCAGCACTCTGCAAGCGCGCCCCCTGGCCAATTGTAAGTTGGGGAATTAATTCCCCTTCAATACAGAGGGTCCCTGAGGGTCAACTAGCCCAACAGGTATCTCCAGTATGCGCCAGGGAGCTGTGTTGCAGACAGGTGTTCTGCGGCCACGCCCCTTTTTACACCTCTATGCAACGTAGCTCTGTGGCGCTTACTGGAGGTACCTAGTGGGCTAGTTTGACCCTGGGGACCCTTAGGATTCAAGGGGACTTAATCTCTCAACTTAGAACAGCCACAGGGCGCGTTTACACAGTGGTGAAGGGAGGGGATGGGGCCTGAGGTGACGTGTGCAAACACGCCCTGTGGCGCGTTTTAAGTTGGGAAAATAATTCCCTTTCAATCCTGAGGGACTCTGGGGGCCAACTAGCCCACCAGGTGCTTCCAGTAAGCGCCACTGCTCTGCGTTGCAGAGAGGTGGTGCAGGCCGTGCCCCTTTTTACACCTCTCTGCAAAGGCGCTTACTGGACGTACCTAGTGGGCTATTTTGCCCTAAGGGACCCTCAGGATTCAAGGGGACTTAATCTCCCAACTTAAAAAACCGCCACAGGGCGTGTTTACACAGTGGGGAAGGGAGGGGATGGGGCCTGAGGTGACGTGTGCAAACACGCCCTATGGCGCATTTTAAGTTGGGGAAATAATTCCCCTTCAATCCTGAGGGTCCCTGGGGGCTAACTAGCCCACCAGGTGCTTCCAGTAAGCGCCACTGAGCTGTGTTGCAGATAGGTGGTCTAGGCCGTGCCACTTTTTACACCTCTCTGCAACGTAGCTCTGTGGCGCTTACTGGAGGTACCTAGTGGGCTAGTTGGACCCTAGGGACCCTCAGGATTCAAATGAACTTAATCTCCCAACTAAAAAACGGCCACAGGGCGTGTTTACACAGTGGTGAAGGGAGGGGACGGGGCCTGAGTTAATGTGTGCCAACAAGCTCTGTGGCGCGTTTTAAGTTGGGGAAATAATTCCCCTTCAATCCTGAGGGACCCTGGGTGCCAACTAGCCCACCAGGTGCTTCCAGTAAGCGCCACTGCACTGCGTTGCAGAGAGGTGGTCTAGGCCGTGTCCCTTTTTACATCTCTCTGCAACGCAGCTCTGTGGCGCTTACTGGAGGTACCTAGTAGTCTAGTTGGACCCTAGGGACTCTCAGGATTCAAGGGGACTTAATCTCCCAACTAAAAACGGCCACAGGGGGTGTTTACACAGTGCGGAAGTGATGGAACGGGGCCTGAGGTGACGTGTACAAACACGCCCTGTGGCACGTTTTAAGATGTCGTTTTAATCCCCTGCCCTATTATATACTAGGGGCTTACAGAGGAAGTCATGCTAATCACAGGGGGACCCCAACGCATAGTGTTCCCTAGTGTATGTAGGTGTTTTCACTGTATTCTGAGTGTCTTTTAACATAGCACTGGCTCTAGGACTGGTTAGTCAGACTCAGTTACCACCAGTATCCGTCTGAAAAAGTTGAGGGTACAGGATGATTTTGCAACAAGGCTTCTTTCTGCTCTTCTGTTTGTTCTTTCTGCACGTTATCCTTCTTCCTGCACTTTTCTTCGTCTTTGAGGACTTCTGTTGCTTCTTTCTGCATTTCTTTTTTTTCTTTCTGTGCGTTTTTTCCTCTTTCTTCACATGTCCTATCTCTGTAGGCATAGTTAGAAATTAGCATTTAAAAAACCTTTGAAATTCACTGAAAAAACCATAGGTTTCAGGGGCGTTATAGTTAGCTGGACTTTTCACTCGTACAAAACCATTAAAATTTCCCCGTTATAGTTAGTTCAGCTAACTAGAACTTGCGCGCCCGCAATGCACTGCTGATGACGTCACATATTACATCACTCGTGACATGGTCAGTGACATCACTCATGACATCACTCATGACATCACTGATGACATCATCCTTTTGATAGAGTGGCAGACCTCCTCTCCCCCTAATATAACCTTTGATACACACATTCAAAAATAGAAACTAAAATGCTCAAAACAATGGACATACCAATACCAATTACAACAACCTATTCAGTAATTCTAAGATCCACATACACATCCACTCATTCACCAACAGTCCTATACAGTCACTCATACATGTACTCACTCATCATATGTAGTCATACACCTATACATCCTGTTACACAACGCCACTCATCCATAGAGTTACTCACACACATAGTCACTCATGCTAATAAAGAATCAAACATCCATTTACTTGCATATACAGTTATACACACACCACCACACTTACTTCTACAGAAACTTACACATACTTAGTCTTTTAAACAATCACTTATAGAAACACATACTTATTCATACAGGAACTCTTTCAATCTCTCACTCTCACATATACTCACTTATATACACCAATAGTCACATATACTAGTTTAAAACATGTAGTTACTCATAAAGACACTATTGAGACAGTCATTCACTCACTAACACACCCATGCACACACTCATCCACCCATACAGTCCTGCACACATGCTGTCTTCAACACATACAGTGAGTCACTCATTCATACACCTATGCACTACGTAATACCCCCCACCGAACCATACAGACACTCAGACACTCATACTGATACTCAAAAAAACAACTAATAACCTATATAGACACTCATGTAGCTACACACCAACCCATGCAGCCACTTATACACAAAGTGAGAGACGGATACAGATATTTACATATTTAAACATTACTCACTAAGCCATGTATTCACTAAGATACACTTAGTCAGTTATACAATCATTTTTTCAAAAACAAATCATCCATTTAGACACTTATATACCCATTTATTCTTCCATCGACCTTGAGATATACATATATAAAACATATGTAATTTTCAGAAAAACACACATTCACTGGATGATGTCATCAGTGATGTCATTTGAGTTGTCATCAGTGATGTCATGAGTGATGTCACTGACCATGTCATGAGTGATGTAATATGTGACGTCATCAGCAGTGCATTGCGGGCGCGCGAGTTATAGTTAGCTGAACTAACTATAACGGGTGAATTTCAATGTTTTTTTTTGTACGAGTGAAAAGTCCAGCTAACTATAACGCCCCTGAAACCTATCGTTTTTTCAGTGAATATATATATATTTTTTTTTTTTTCCATCAGGGTTGGTGTTGTTTGCTAGTATATCAGAAGTACTCAGAACTTGGATTTCGAGCAGGCACGGGCTTTGGTCTTTTTTCTATTGTTGTTTCTGTTGGGAGGGCCGGGTATAGCTAACACGTCACAATGTTTAAACAGGTTTCACCTGAGGAGGCAAGAAAAGTTTTTTATACTGGTTTAATTTGGTTAGAACGGTCAACGAAACTTGAAACAAATAGTCACGCTGCTGGTAATGGCGTGCAGCAGCAGAGATTGTAATCGCATATGAACAGTGGGGTGAGTGAATCAGGACTTTTGTTAGATTATGTTTGGGGAGATATGCAATTAGTTTTGGTATAAATTTAAATTAGGAATGTTTTCGTTGCAACGTGAGCATTTAAAGTGGGAATGTGGCAAGGGGGAAGTTGTAATATGATTTCAGTTTGAATTTCAGTTTAAATTTAGAACACATCGCATTACAGGGCAGACAGACTAGTTAGGTTCATGTATACATACACAGAAGTATAGTCATGATTAATCTTTGTTAAATTGATGGGTTTTATTTATATTTCAGACCCCTGACGAAGGTCTCAAATAGCCCGAAATGCATTGGGTACATTAAAGCACGGTTTCCAAGGATGTTTAGTGGGTTGTAACGTGCTACGGAATAAGGCCTGGATGAGCATTTCAGCAACATTTAAAGTTTGAAAACGACACTATCATTGTTATAACATCGAGTAACTATTAGAATAAACTTTGTATTACTTGGATTAAATTGCTATAAATTTGGTTTCGGATTGATGGATTCCTTGAAAAAGAACGTTTGCAGAGCTGCAGCGGCTTGAGTCTGGGGGGGACCACCCACCAGTTTGGGAAGTTACATTTCGTATGTGCTACCAGGACAGAGCAGGGTCAAGCCAGCACGCTAAATTATGGCCATTGAGCAGCTATCAAAAAAGGAGATTATAAAAGGAGTAAAAAATGGTGTGCATCCTACCATTCAGTAATGTAGCTTTGGCGCTGCCATGTGACCCCCTGTGCTCACCCTAACCCCCAGGACCTGTGCCCTGAAACCATGAGCACCTCAGTATCCATTGACTAACATTGGGCCCAGGAACCTCTGCAACCAGCCTCCCCAGTGCTGCTAGTGGTGTGTCTTACACTGAACCTTGCCCAGTGTTGCGCCAAACCCCTGAAGATTGGAAGAGTAAGTTGTGTACTTACCTGTTAATCCATATACCTGTTTTCCTCTCATAGAATTGCATTGCATTTTCTCCTATTGCATTTAAAAAGCTATCTTTTACAACTGCTAAGTTCTACTGTTTTCTGATTGACCATATAAAAGTAATTCTATTACTTGAAGCACTTTTAACGTCATACAAAACAATTCCTACTGCATATTGAAATGTATTACTGCTATTTTTGAAACTATTTCTTGCCTGCAACCAAGTTTCTCTTGGTTCTTAAAAAAAACAACAAAGTAATAACTTTGATACAAAACGATTGGTCTTCGATTCAGTCTTTGAGTGCGTGTAATCATTTATTCCCTGAGTGTGTACAACAAATGCATAACACAGCCCTCTGATAAGCCTAACTGCCCAACCGCACTACCAAAAATTGAGCTTTTTGTATCATCTACTTAAGCCTCTGGGGATCCACTTGACTCTGTGCACACTATACCTTTCTTTGGTATAGTATACACAGAGCCAGCTTCCCACAACCAGTGCTAAACTGCATGCACTTATCCCCTAAAAGATGGTGACATTGATGTATACCGGAACGCCATATTTAGGTTACCTGCAAGTCCCTTGTGACTAGGTATACTATATACCCTCTGCAAGTAGCCTTACAAACCTTTTCTCAGGCCTGCCATTGCAGGGCCTGTGGGTGCAGTTTACGCCACTATGATTTGGCATTTAAAACAAATTGTCAAGCCCTAAGGACAGGATGCTGTTTAACTAATGAAAGTACATTTACTTTTAAGATTTACATGTCCTGGCAGAGACAAGCAGCTAAATATGTTTTTCACTATTGTAAGGCCCATTCCTCTTATAGGCTATCATTGGGAATGCTATAAAACATGTTTAAGCTGTGACTCCTGCTTAGAAAGGAGAAGCAGCATCATGTTTCATATCTTTGGAATGATAATGATAAATCCTTTTTAACGGTAAAGTTGTATTTAACATTACTATTTTAGGAATGCCACTATTAGAAAGTGCAAAAACAACAATTGATGGACAGAATCCAGAACAATGCCATACATTCACCCCAGTACAAAGATGTGGGCCTAAATCCATTGTTTCTTTGCTGACCATGCCACTCCAGTTTGGACCTAGCCAAATGCAAATCAGTTTTGACCCTGCACCCAATGGGAACAGTCCAGCCCGAACTGCCAGGCCAGGTCCTCCCTGGACTGGAAACAAGCATCCTAGGAACGGTTTCGGGGTTTTACCCGTCTTCAGCCAGGATAGCTTGAGTCCAGTGGCATGGAGAGCACGGGACTCACGTCTGGGCATACCCGTCCCACTCGGGGTGACAAATGCAAAAACAATTGATGGACAGAATGCAGAACAATGCCATACATTCACCCCAGTACAGAGATCTGGGCCTAAATCCATCGTTTTTTTGCTCACCATGCTGAATGCTGAGCAAAAGAATGATGGATTTAACCCAGATCTTTGTGACTGGGCGTGAATGTTTGCATTGCCCAGCATTCCGTCCATCAATTGTTTCTTTTGCACTATTAGAAAGTGGACATTTCTCTGCTCTTACTGCTCTATGTCCCTTGCATCCGGTCTCCAATAAACATCTAGGTTGGGTGACAGTTAAACTGTGGGCATTCCCTCCAGACAGCCACAGCACAGGAATAGTGGCTGTAGCCAAGGACTCGTCTGCATCCATCTACATTCTGATAACCTTCATTGGCAAGAAGGAGGAGTGAGAGCTGACACATCTGAATACGCTGTGCCATGTGTCCCACACAAAGGGCTGATTACCCCCCACAAATAGCCTGGCAGACAGGGCTGGGATGAAATGGGACCTGTGCACTTCAAGGAGCTGCTTTGAAGTCCCCCCTCACTTGAAAAGCACATTTGGGTATAAGTACTGGGGCTTTGATCCTAACATGATAAGACACTTCTGGACCTGTGAAGAACCCTGCCAGGACTAAGGACGGCTGTGCTTCAAGAATTGTCACTCAGCTTGACTGACTGTTCCAAGGAACTGTTTCACTGTTGTGCTGAGCTGCCCTGCTGCCTGATGATCTATTCCCTACTGAGGACAAGAAATGGACCCATTTCACTTGAACCCAGAGTGACTCCAAGGGCTTGCTGGCTTGCCTCCTGTTTTCTGAAGTCTCATGGTCATAAACGACTTTTGCATCACTGCTGGCGCCTCTGGACTCTGTACTGACTTTGCAGGCTTTACAAAATCTGCTTAAAACTTGGCTGGTTTAAATGGCTACTCCTAACTTTTCTGTTACCTTAGCGCCAAGATAGCCCTTCAGGGATGAGTCGTGCGCTGTACCAAATACCTACTAACATTACAGAGCATAACATGTGTGCCAGCCATATCAGTACAACAAAGGGGCAACTCAAGCATCGTCAGCCCCTTCTGTAATACCACAGTGCCCCAAGGCCACAAAAAGCGGGTGCACATATCTGTTGCACTCCCGTGCCAATATGTGCAATACGGTCCAGGAGTATAGTGAGCACACAAACTGAGTTCAACAGAACCAATGCTGTATAACGCCAAAGGTATCAATGCCTGACCATTTCTAAAAACATGTGTTGCGAACGAGTTTCCCTCTTTATCAAAGCCACATTTATTGGTGCTTTAGGGATGAGCAGTTGTTGCATTCAAACTCGTCTGAAGCATCAACCAAAGTCAGTCAATGCTTTCTGATAATGAGTTCCTTCTTTCAATTACTTATGCTTTTGGTCCTTAAACAAGAGATCACTGATCTAGTTTTCAGATCTGTGATTTGCTTGTTTTGCTTTGACTGTTCTGGTTGTGTGCTTTGTCCATAATTAACCTGCTTTATCTCGTTCCGGTACACATGTGATCCTGTTAGTGCATTAACTTTTACATTTTATTTACTTTTGTCTTTGCAAGTGATCAAAGCTCCAAAGATTGAGATGGATGAGTCTGAGAACAGATCTGGGGCATGCAGTTGCTGCCAAGCTGCAGGTAAGTAGTATCAATGGATGGAAGGAGGCCAAACACCTGTCCATGACCGAAGAGTAGCTTACATAGCACGGCACCCAAGATGACTGCCTATACTTGAGGGACGCTGAGATCCTGTTGAAATCCATCAGATCTTAGAACGGGATCTGCAAAGACAGGAGCAACGCATAAGAGGCATGGGGAACGCTGCTATGGCTCAGCTAGTCAATGGGATGAGGAGTTGGAAGAGGTGCCAATGTATTTTTGGGGTGGTGGAGAAGGAGTGGGTGTCAAGGTTGCCATTATGCTTTATAGGGAGGACTGGTTGCAGGGTTCTGAACTGATTGTCCCATGTTGGGGCTAGTTACTTGTCAACCTGGTGGCCACACTGGGACTACTGAACAGTGGGCTAAGAGGTCATGAGGAGGCCACAGACCAGACAGTCCATTACCAACAGGACAAGATAATATGTCTGCCAAAAAAATTAGACCATTATGGCTTAATTGTAGCAGTTTTTACCAATAGGAGTTTTTGTTTGGAAGTTCAAAGCTACCCAGAGGAACTGCTCAACAACTGTATCTTACGTTGTAGAATTCCTCTTGGCCATAGCTTTCAGGTCTGTTATTCTGACAACTTCGACCATCAGAAACGTTTGTAAGTCAGAAGAGAAAGTACTTAAGTAACAATGAATGGCCTGGCTGTGGTCCGTCACGATGGGTTGAAAAGACTTTTTCTAGGTCCTGGTCTCTCGTACAAAAATAGCATTTTTATTTATTTATTATTTTGTTTCCTACTGTTTTAATGATTTTCAAAGGCTTGCTTCTTAAAACTCGTAAAGTGACATAATGGTTTGTTTTATTTAATTACAATGTTATGCAATATATTGAACTAGTGTTAACTACCTTGCTTGGAAAGTTCACATTATTTCTTAACTGTGTTGTTTTCATTAATTTTGGTACTCGTTCATTTCACAGCGGAAGTCCTTGTTGCTTGAAACAAAGGGTTGCAGGGACTCTTCAAGTACCCAGTTTCTTTCAAGAGTCAGATTGCTTGCCCCTCTGTAAAGTCAGGCACTGCTCTTATCCACACGGTGGGCCTCCACCCTACTCCCATAGATTAATAATCCTGTTTCCTATAGACATATTACAGAAGTACCATTATACTTTTTGGACTTTGAAGCCTAGAACTTCCATCTTTTAGTTAGGCGTTTATCTGTATCCCAGTTGCGGGATGTGTATTGAGTTGGTGGCATTGGATAAATTTTGGCTCACTCACAGGTTTTGTACATATAAAGAATGGTTTAACTAGACATGAAATTGAAGTTACCTTTCATTGAGGAAGACTTCCCATATGCAGAGCTCCAGCATGACCAACTGTATCCAATATATTTTTAGGTAAATGGTATATATGCACTTCCATACAAAAGAAATGACTCATAGAAGAGTCTGATCTCCCTGCTTGTGGAGGCCGAAATAGGAGGTGGTCTGGTGCTCCACCATCAGCACAGCTGGGTCTTTTTCCTTCTTTACTGCTATTCAAGCAGGACTGTGCAGTTTAGTTTAAAGGGGAATCCTGCTGTGCCATTGGTGAGGACGTTTTTCTAAATCCTATACAAATTAGAACAACAGCTGAAAAGGAGAATCAATTTATATAAATGGGTATCCTTTAATTCATCCAAAAGAGTATATTCTTCTCCAACAATTCATCCGATAATCATGATTTAATGAAATGTATTCATTCAGCATTGCTAGTCTTTTTTAAGCCAATTTTATTCAACAATGCAATTGACAGAAGAAGTCCATTCAGCCCAGTCAATGTGTTTCGTCCCTTTAGGTCTTCATCAGGGTTGTAAATTCTTCAGTCTTAGTTTATTCTGACGTGTTTCATCCTCTCCTGATTCCGCTTATCCTTCATAGATAAAAATTCATACTGAAGAGTGGAGTAATGGCTCCCAGTTTTATCTTCATTCTTTCTTTGTGCTTCCCGGTCAAAAACGCCTCCAAATACAAATTAGAGCCCTGCCCTCATCCTCTCCTTACAGCCAGGCTAGATATACAACCCAGCAATGGCATTCATGAGCTCCCTGTGGCGTCATCAGAGAGGGACCTCATTAGAGCTGCAAATCCATTATGGCTCGAATTACCGCAGAAGCAGGAAAGATGCAGACAGGCTTCCGGAAGTGAGTGCGTGTTTTTCGTCCTCATCCTGTCCAATGTCCTGGAAGGCCTTTGAACACTGGTTTTAGCAAACTTTATACTGTTTCTACTAACTAACTGTGTTTATCACCAGTGCAATAGGTGAAATTATCCCTGTTTGTATCTGTTGCTCTTGAAGTGAACCATAGAATTATTCATTTGTCTGTTAAATCAGCGTGCCTGTGTCTGAGAAAAATATAAGATCAAACATTCTCTGAAATTTCCTGGATTTTTTTGTGTGATTTCACACACCTCAAATATCCCAAATGCATTGGTAGGGCACTAATTGTGACACCACAGAACGAGGAGTGTTCTGCTACTCATAACAAAGATGGCCGCCATGTGGGTGAAGGCTGCAGAACAAATTGGGTGCTACATCAACAAATGATTCTGACACCCTGCGTAATAAACAGCAAGAGGCAATCAGTCTGTAGGAGTGTCACTGCACATTTTTCATGGTAAGAATAACACTGAACTTTGGGCCTTATTTTAAGTTTGGTGGAGCAGGACATTCCCACTTTTTGGTGGATGTCCCTTATGCTGCACTTAGGGTACCATTGACATAAATATGTTTTGAATAAAGCAGCTGTGACATCCATTACTTTTTGGCAGATACTGAGCTTCTACCAGATTCTAAATAAGGCCATTTATCTGCTGAGAGGAAATTCTGACCAACAAAAAACTAATAAATTATATTTTTTAACTTGCCATCAATTTGGAAATGTTGCTCAAATGTAAATGTGCTCAGGTTTCAGAATGGCACTTCACTTTCAATTGTATATATTACCTAAGAAAGGCATAATTTTTACCTGTTTTCCATGCGTGAAATTAGCCAAGTTGAGCAATACTTCAAAGCCTTCCTCTGACAAAGTAAAACCATCCAATGTGAAGTTAGCATTGTATTTGGATCATTGCCTGCAGCGTTGCCGCCTAGCGCAGCATCCTTGTCTTGGAGGCTGCATCTCGGAACTTCGTCCTTGGTAGGTCTTGGTAAGTGCAGTGAACAGTAAGTTCCTTCCTTCTGGCTGAGCAATGAATACAATATATTCCCTCTGATTGATTTTTCCTGTGGAATACAATTGACCGGTCTGCATTGTGATTTGTGAGACGAGGGGACTCGCAAAATATAATTATTTTCTCCTGCTGCACGGTGCACTGAAGACTCCCATCCGTAGGGTGGGTAGGCAATAACCGTAGCTCCAGCACACTCCTGCCATTTGAGTGTGATTTAGTGAAAGTAAAGCATGCCTTATTGGCATTTTAATAACGAGGCTGCCTTCCGCCGGTGGTCCAGGCAGCCAGCGATTTCCCCAAAGCAATTCAGTTTAGAGAAAAGCAGAATACCATTGGAATCCATAAAGCGTGATTTGTTACAGTGCAGCTCAGCCCACGGTGCAATAAAGCAGAGTTTGAGGCTGCGTCCGCGGGAGGCAGGTACCCGGTGTGCGTGGAACGGGCAGAGATGCTGCGCGAGCGAGCGCACCTTGTGAAATCATTGGTTCCGGGGAGCCAGCCGGCGTCCAATGTTTTCCAATGATGCTGCTGATCTAGTTGGGAAGTGGGCTGGCTCTGGAGGCACGGCGTCTTCTCAAAGGCTGCTTCAGAGTGGAAATATGCACAGTGCAGCACCGCGCCTTGGTTGAGCCAGCCTCCGGTCCCTGCCAGCCGCCGCGGTAACATGGAGCCCAGCCCTCTGGCCGCCCTCTGCTTCCTGCTGTCCCAGGTAAGGTGTGGAGGGGGGCTTCGCCTCTCATCCTGGCGCTTGTCTCGTTCACCTGTGCAAGCCTTGTGTCGAATTTCTGGACGGTTTTTAAAAAGGTTGGCTTTTAGGGAAATCTTCAGAAACTGGATGGCGTTGGGGACTAATACCTGGATGTAGGGTGGGGGCGCGCTGTTTCACCCGTAGCGCCTCACGTGAGTGAACTTTTAATGGGCACTTGCACTGGGTGCCAGAGTGCTTTGAAAGGCTTGGCAGCTGCCGCGCGCTGCTATAAATGGATGGCTCTGTGTGCACGTGCTGGGCACCCCGGGGCGCGCGGGGGCTTGCCCGGGTACCCGCGCCCTGGTCCTGCTCTGGATAAGGCTGAAGGAAAGACATGTCACCCCAGACTTGGCGGTTCGGTGGCAATTATTGCTGTCTTCCCTGGGGCAGCCTAGGATGCTTGCCAAAGGTTGGGGGTACCGTTACTTCAGTACTGTTACTTCAACATATATCGGCTTCATTACTTGCCTGCACTCCTGTTTGAACGTTCTCCTTGCCCATGAGTGGTGGGCTGTACTGTTTTTGGGCAGACGTCCTTGGTGTTGCTGGCTTTCTGGACTCTGGATGGGTGTGTTATACCCCGCGGGAGGCGTGTGCTTTTAAAGGGGTGCCCTGCTGGGGAAGGGGCAGCAACACTGCCCTCTGTACACGAAAGGCACCAGAGCCAGCTGCAAGAATGCACCTTTAATGTTTTAATGTTGTAATCGATAAGTTGTAATTAGGCGAGCCTTGGAGAATTGACGCCTGTTGGTTGCAACGTTGTGTAAAATCAACAATTATGCATTTGCAAGTTCTAGCTCAGGGCAGTGTGCTGGGTCGGAGATTGTTTAAATGGGTTGGGTGTTTATGAGCGGATGTTGGATTTTTTTGTTTTGTTTTTGTAGAAGGGTGCATGGGGTATTGTGTCTGGCACTTTCTAGTAGTGCGATGCCCTCTACCTCTTTCCCTCCTTTGTCGCACACGCTCTGCCCCCCCCCCCCCACCACGTTTTAATTTCCACCCCAGCTTTCTCAATGTCTCTCGTTACTTCTTTATCACTCTCTCTTTCCATTTCTGTTCTCTCTCCTCCTCTCTTCTCCCCCTTCCTCCATGCCTCTTCTCCTCGTGCTCCCTCTCTCAAAATCCATTCTACCTCGTTACCCCGCTACCTCTTTTACACACAATCTCACTCTATGTTGCTGCTTCTTCCATCTTCCACCCTTTTCCCTCTCACTGTCACACACCCGCTGTCTCCTTCACACACACCCACACACAGACACCGGTTCTGTCGCACCATCTCTCCCGCTGGCTCTGGGCGCCTTTCGCCCGGTTTCTCCGTCCTGCTACCTGTTTTCACACGTAGAAAGGCTGGTGTGGTTACAAGCTCTCGGTGACCGCCTCTCGGCTGGTCTGTGACCGAGCACGAGGACACGCTGTAGCTCGCAGCCCACCCCTCGGGGGCTGCACGGTGTATTCAGTGCAATATACCGGATAATTAGCTGAATCATGCTGGGGGGGGGGGGGGGGGGCAGCGTGTGCTGTGCAGTCCCGGCCGTGGTCCGTGCATTGCTCGTCGTGTAACGGAATGTGCTGCCGGTGCCTCGGAGCTGTCAGCTGTCTCCTCTCAGGGCAGCCCCTCTCAGGGTCTCCTCTCTCAGGGTCTCCTCTCAGGGCAGCCCCTCTCAGGGTCTCCTTTCAGGGTCTCCTCTCGCAGGGTCTCCTCTCACGGCAGCCCCTCTCAGGGTCTCCTCTCGCAGGGTCTCCTCTCACGGCAGCCCCTCTCAGGGTCTCCTCTCAGGGCAGCCCCTCTCAGGGTCTCCTTTCAGGGTCTCCTCTCGCAGGGTCTCCTCTCACGGCAGCCCCTCTCAGGGTCTCCTGTCAGGGCTGCCCCTCTCAGCGGCCATTGTCCGGGCTGTCCCAGACACTTACACTGCTCTGTCTGTGGCTGGGCTGCAGGGACAGGCAGGGTCTGTGTTGATCTCACGCGCCGTTCCGTGCATGCTCAAGAGGGCGGAAACCCGAATGATCAATAGGAAATTATATCAGACAATCTCACGCTACTGATATGGAGAAACTATTTCGTGGGGTTCTGCAGGTGCGGAAAAACCAAGAGCTGAGCACCTGTAACTTTCTTTTACTAATAACTCGCATTCTTAACCTGAGGGGTTCAGATGGAAGTACATTGATGGCCACGATTCAGACGACTCAAAATAACTTTTGTAAATGACAGTGAGAGGCAGTGACACATGGCGGAGGAGTCTTCAGTTTTGCAGTTGTTTTCCAAGTCCGCGTTTCTCTTTAACCACAACTGTATCGCATTCCCCTCTTATTCATTTCTTTCTTTTACATTTTTATCCTCCTCTTTCTCATTTCATTCTCTAGCTATTTCTATGTCTCATTCTTGTTTTTTTCTCTCTCGTCGTTATTGCTGCATTTTGCTCTCTTGTATCTTTCGCTCTCTCTCTCGGTTCTGTTTACTATCTGCCTCTTTCAGTCTTGCCCCCCCCTCTCTCTTTCTCGCTTCATGTCTCTCTCTCTTGCTGTTCTGTCTGTGTCTCTCTCTGTCTTTCTCTACTCTCTTTCATTCTTGCTCCTCTCTCTCTCTCTTTCATCCTCGCTCTTCTCTGTCTGTTTCGCTCTTTTCTCTCTCTCCTTCTCCTTCCCTCCCCTCTCTCTCTCTAAGCCTCGCTTCTTTCCGCCTCTATTTCAGTCTTGCTGTTCTTTCTTGCTGCTCTCTCCCTCTCTTCTCTCACTCCCTCTCTTCTCTTTCTCTCTGCCTCGCTCTTCTGGCACTCTCTCGATCTTTTTCACACACAGACGAGCTCCGTCACCAGCCCCAGCCTTTGACGGGCGAGTGAGGGGAGGGCTGTGCCCCAGCGGGGTGTAACCACCAGCGCTTCCACCGAGCGGCACCGCCTCCTGAGGAGCTCATATAGTCCGCGGCCGATTATTAGAATAATTATATTGCAACAATGCAATTTGTACTTACTCTTATAAGTATTGCATATTTATCGACATTGCAGCTCAGACCTTATTATGTCACGTTATATTACTGAATTGTGAGGGGGGTGGGGGCGGTGGCATATGAGGGATATGTATTTATCATTCGGATCAAATGGCCCGCTCATAACTAGTTTGTGGAAACGATTAGTGCCCGCCACACTCCGGGCCAGTAAAGACACTGATTCCAGTCCAGGGCTTTTCTTTAACCTGCAGAGAGTTCCTCTCGCGTATGTTGGTCTAATCAATGGGCGCTAACCGAGACTACAGCGAGTCTGTCCCAGTGAATGCTTTGGAGCACACCTACCTTCGGCATTGAGCCGTGCCCACCCTCAGACCCGTGTTTACAATAATATCAACAGCTCCTCATCTGGTGGTCTCTCAGCCCTGCCCTCTCCACCCGTTTCTAGATCCCCTATTAGATTTTATTATTCCACCTTTTTTATACACTGGTGATGCATTTAATCAAGCACCACCCTTAACAACCACATCTTGGACACTCTACACGCAGGGGCCTAGTTACCATTGGTGTAGCAGGTGCAGTGGCACCAGGGTACAGAGCCCTGAAGGGCTCACTGGACCCAGAAAATTGCTGTATTTTCCTACCCCTTCAGCAGTCACACGGGGCATTGTCCTTGCTTACATCATGGCCAATGGCATCCTTGCTAGCTACTGCCTCCACGTGCTGGAGGAGTGGCCTCAGCAGGGGTGGTACACTGCACCTTTAAGAAACATCTCTTCTGTGGAAGAAGCAGCCGTCCCAACAGAACTTCCCATGCTTCTGCAAGTGTCCCTTGTACTTCACATGAAGGAGGAAAATGTAAACTATATCTCATTGGCAGAGACTGCCTCCCTGGCAGGAAGCAGTATTAACAATTTTTTCATTTTTATGTGTTTTGGATGCAGCCAGCGCACAGTTTGTAACAAAAAAAATGCCCAAGAGGAGTGGCCCGCAGCTATTTTTAGAAGCCTGCTGCCTGCACTGCTGAATGTCGGAGATCCGGGAGATGCCGATGGCCAAGGCTGCCTAGTTTTCATTCCACCTCATGACTCGCCACCCTCACTGCATGTCTCTCCTCTCACTCTTGCCAGTTCTTTTTCGTCCCTGCTTCCCCCTCTGTCACAGCTGTGCTTGTTTTCTTTCTCCTTTCTGCTTTTTTTCCCTGGGCCAAATTCTGATTATGAAAAACATTGCTTGTCCCCAAAATGATAGCAACCACTGGCTCAAATTAAGCACTGATGCAGACTTGCCTGCCAGCCTTGCTTGCAGGAGAGGTGGAGGTCCTTAACTATGGTCACTGATTTTTAGGGATTTCCCTTGGGGTATGATGAGCTCAGACACGGGAAGAGCCACAATATGACCTGGTCCTCTTGTTGGCAGTGCCAGTGGCTACGTGAATTAGTCCTGACTAGCAAGATATGTCATTTCCTCTTGATGTAGTCTAGAATGTAGCTTAAAGAAAGTGTGGGACGTTACCAAGTGCAAGCGTTGAATCTTTAGAATCCAGTGGTGTTGTGACTTTTGAACATTTGGAACTCAATCCTTGTTACTGACCGATTTAGAGGGCAGATCTAAGTTGAGGGGCGATAGCGGTCCCTCCCTTTCCTTCTTACATGGATTGTATCCCGTGATGTTGTACGCACCTTGAGCTTACAGAACACTTAAAGCATACAGGGAAGTGTCTAGAATAACTTTCTCTGCTCTTACAGGTAGACACTGAAATTGCTTACTTGATTTTAGATATTTCACTTCTGGATGGTTTAAAACTAGGGCGTCTACCCTGGGACCAGGAGGGCCAGATCCTTGATAGATTTAATTGATTTTCACCTGAGATAAATTTGCATTTAATAAACTCCTATGCATAGTCTGTGGCTATCCAGAAAATGTTGTATGAGCCTTTGGGGACCTCCATGAACACCTCAGCTCTACAGAGAATGCAGGGTGCAGGTTCTGGTGTTACGGCCCAGCTGACGGAAGACTGTGTTTGCCGGGAAGGGGGGTCAGTAAGCAGATTTTCTTGAATCGAGTTTCCATTGTATACTGGACTCGCCCTTGTCCCACCGAAGCCTGGTGCAGGATCCTCGCCCAGAGTCCGCATCAACATATGCATGCTATCAATGCAAAAGTTAAGTAGGAAGGAGTGGGCCGCATCCCTTGAGGTACATCTCCAGGCTGCTTACAGCACTTACATGATCTCTCGTGCACTTGATGGATGCAAGCAGTTTACAGAGCTCTGTTCATAAGCAGATAATGCATATTTTATGTTGTAATGAGATTGGCGTAGTGCTTTCCTTTAAACGCTTAGATGATCATACACTTGTGTTTACAGAACTGTCAAAGTCAATTCCGAATATTTCCCATGTAGGCAGTGAGATCTTCACAATGACTCCAGCTCCCGCCTCCAAGTCTTCAAAGATGCAACTGTTTGTGTGATGGAGCAATTAGGCTGTTGACTTCTGAAGAAAACCCAACTGGAAAAATTAATTTTGGCTCTTATCAGAAGAAAATGTAATTTGTTTTGAGTCTTGGCCGTGGTTGACAGAACTTTATGGACATTTGTCAATTAATGTATGTTAGGAGACTGAATGTTTGATTTAGTGACCTGTGTGTTATGAAAAATTATGCCTGTTTCCAACTTCACTCATTGGTTTAGATCTGTGGTCTCATGACATCACCAAAGACCACATTATGGACAAGGATATGGAAGGAGGCCCGCCTTGTCATGGAGTTCATTCACCACGTGCACTACAAACCTTAGATTGCCTCAGCTTTAGGCGCAAGTGATTATTGAACAGCAGACTGCTGGATCTATTTTGAGGGGCACATTTGTTTGCCAACTTTTGAGCCCAAGCATCAGAATCAACATCTAGAAATGGTGTTTCAGCTTTGTGTTAGGGTGCACTGATTTCATTCTGCGGAGGGATGTTTGTTGCAGGACTTAAGGGATGTGGCTTGTTGCAGCACACCTGTGGGCGGGTCCTCCCCCGGGCCTGCAATTGGCAATGAGCCTCGATTTTGAAATGACTAGCAGCGTATGCGCTATTCACATCTGTGACCTCAAGAGAAGTGACTGGACGGCTTCACCATGGAGCAGAACTTTGAAAACAGCGACACTTTTTTTTGTGGAACTCGCATAAAAAGGCCTGGTTTTGATTTCCTGCTGTGCGCTGGCGATTCACAACAGCGGTCAGCAGTGCTTCGCTGTACTGAAAAATAAAGTATTACTTGGAATGTCCATTTTTAAAACTGCTATTCCTTGATTGCTTTATTGAGTATTTTTCTCAAACTCTGCAAAGAGATTGGTTAACAGCACTTTTTTCCCAAACTCCAATCACGATTTGTTTCCTGGATGGTGTCCTGTGTTTTCTAAGCTAGATCTTTTTAAAGTACAACAATGCAAAATTGGATAATGTATATAGGAGAGAGACAGAATCTACATCTATTTTCTAAGGGTGTGTTGGTGAAGGCCATATATATGGGGTATTTTTCAATTGAACAATCCTATAAGTGCCATAGAAAAGGACAAGTACTCTATTTAATCCTGATGAAACACTTGTAAAAACCGAAGGAAATGATGGACAGAGTGTTGAACATTGCAAGCACTCACCCCCAGTCAACTGATCTGGCTTTAATCCATCACCATTCTTTAGCCCACTCTGCCACCCCAGTAAACTGGAACCCAATGTTTCACCTATTAGTTGCCAGGTTCAGGCCATGCAAGCACGGAAGGGAAAGTTGTGAAAGGACAAGGGACTGCAGATGGATGTACCTGTGCAGTATTTATGGCAGCGCCTCATAGATCCAGTGGTACAATAGAAGACGATGGCCTGGAAGGCGAGTGGGAGCAAATCACGTGGAGGCAACAAGTATGAAGACAACAGCACAATAAATCAAGCTTTGAGAACGCTGTAGACGACGAAGAAATGACTAGTGGAAGGAGTGACGTGGACTGAACATGAAGCACCGTGAGTTATAAGCCAAGGTTCCTGATGAAGAGCAGGACACGATCAGCAAAGACCAAGAGGAGACACCAGAAATAGGCACATAAAATGCAAGAGGCGGTAAAACAAGTGAAAACCAGTCTACGGTGGAAGTGATGTGAATTGAGTGTGGGCTGTCTTTGAAGGTGTGCCTTGGAAATGGAGCTTCAACAGAGTACCTAGCAGAGGATGAGTCATTCCTGTGGCTTTTCATGGAAAGAACCACAGTGCAATCTATGGAGTCACTGGTGATGGCAAGAGTCAACTGTGCAGTAGGACACAATATGTTGTCACAGAGATTGTCCATGTGAAGGTCTCCAAGCCCTGTTAATGTGTTGTTGTTAGAGTGGGTAACAGTAGACCAGATGAAAGGTTTCAGTGTGCTGTTCATCGTCATTTGCACTAATAATGTACCCTATTTTCTATAATTCATTTAATAATCCAGAGGTGCACAGATGGTATTTTATATCTATGTTCAAATGAGTGAAGAGATGGGGACCATATATTTAATTGGAAACCAATTAAACATTTGTTTTGGGTACATGACTCCACCCAAATGCCTTGCCCACATGTAGTGCTGTTCCTTGAGGCCAGGGCACAGTGGAGAGTCACTCGAGAATGTTGGATTTTAATTGTGAACAACTACATTGCTTAGTGCTAGGCAGTAAAACATGCAACTCATTGCCCTCTAGATTGTTCTTTTACTTCATTGATTTTTAGGATTCTGAATGCAGTTGTGATGCTTCATAATGGATGCATTCACTGCCATACTCTAAGCAGGCAAAGTCATGTGTGCTAATATTAGGTCTATGTTGTGGTCTGGTCAATTCACTTAAATGCAATTGAGGGTATATCTCATTTTAGGTAAGGGCATATTGCAGAAAACAAAGCACAAACAGCAAGTTTGCCTGCAAAATAGCATACTTTGTGACTCACCAGGAGCAGATTCTTTCACACAGCCTTCATTTCATTGACTAATGCCAGTAGGAGTAATGATGGATAAGTAATGTACTTATAATAATTGTACTTAGTCACTAATGTCTGTCATCAATAGTTGGCTATCCAGACTGAGCTGCGTATGTGATGTATCACCCACACTTTCTCTCTTCAGAATGCTGAACAGTCTGTGAAAGGTGGTTATGAGGAGAATTGGCACTTTTAATTTCATTTAGCAAAGTTTTGTTTTCAAACCAAAGCTCTAATGTTTTTCCGATGTTAAGGGGGATCTCTAAATCTCCCCAACTTTTTCAGAAGTCAAGGGTTCATGTAGTTTTTGTTTGTGCAAGGTTGGTGTGAAAGGTCTTGGCAATTGGCACCTGCAGCTGTGAAGGTGAACAAAAAGGGAGTTTACATTGGTCTGGATTGTGAGGTAGACAGTGTCACCTTGCCTTAGCTCTTACCAGACAACTTCCTAAGTTAAATGCATCTCAATGCTACCTGACAGCCTTATGAAAGAAAATCACCACTGAAAATATGGGGATTAGGAACACGTCCTGACTAGGGGTGGGCGTAACATGCGTAATTCTGTGGAGCACAATCACGCATAATTACCAAAGAGTTCCGCGAGATTCAGCGAGGAGAGCAATTCAGTGTTTAGGCACAATTTCCTAGAGTAAAAAAAAAACACTGCTCCCTCACGTCTAAAAAGGATGTGAGGATCCATTTTGAACTAAGAAATAGAGCTAAATGCAGCAGAACATGATTCATGAGCGGCCACTCATGCTCGCTCAGGGAAACAACCTTTACAACGCAGTCATTACATCGCACTACCTTTACAATGTGGTCATTACAACGCAACATCCTTTACATAGCATGCCATTACAACGCATGTCTCTACAACGCATACCATTGCAACGCATACCATGACAACGCATAGGTTTTACCCTTACACTATCCAACACTTACCCTACTGTTGCACTCACTTGAGTGGGAATAGTAATTGTTACCCCTAAACTATCCAACACTTACCCTACTGTTGCACTCACTGGAGTGGGAATCGTATTTTTTACCCCTACACTATCCAACACTTACCTTACCTGCATTGTAATGGTATGCGTTGTAATGGTATGTGTTGTAATAGTATAATGCAATGTAATGGAATGCATTGTAAATGTAGTTTCTGAAAATGAGTTGTGATGGCATGCGATGTCAAATTTTGCGTTGTAGTGGATGTTGCGATGTAAAAATTGCGTTGCAAAGGCATGCATTGTAAATGTATGTATTGTAACATCATACATTAGCTTGCTCAATGTGCTCTTACAGTAGAAATTCCCAACACCCCAAATTACGTGTGCAGGAGTAATCGCGGAATTATCTGAAAATCCTGCATCAAAGACTAATGCAGAATTACCAAAATTACTTCAATAAATCTGGCAAAATTGAAATTCTGCCCATACCTAGTTCTGACCCTTGAGATATCTGGGTACTCCACCAAGGCACATCATCATACACAGGTTGGTCTGCCTCCTACCGCGACCTGTGCCATCTGGTACAAAATTGTTTAAAAAAGTTATGTAAAATTGTTCATTTTTTTGTTCCTATAACTTTTATTATTTGCCAACGCAGAAATCCATATTTATCTACTGTAATACTGCCTTTTTATCATGAAAAGATATTTTTTTTCTTGGCGCGCCACATTGCACATATTCAATAGCGTACACATCAGTATGATAATACCAATGTGACATTTTATTCAGGCAGCGCAACTGCTAGAACTGTGACTTTGAGTCCTTTCCACCTTCATCGTGTTGGACAGTGTATGTTTATTGTTTTAAAAAATGTAATTCCACGGTGCAATATAAGTGAATATCCAAGTTTCACAGTTAAGATGAGAGGGTTCACATTTCCTCATCTTGTAATTGGTCTGTCTTACTTCTCTCAGCATGATTGCTTCCTGTCTAGCAACATTGTGTAGAGAATATCTGGCCCTCCTTTCCAAAGCTCTATCATCTACATCAAAATTAAACAAATGTGAGGATGAACTAAAACAATGGCTCTAGGCATACAAAATGCTGGGGTAGCCATATTTTTTTTGGGGAAAACATTTAAACCTTGACTCCAATTAAAATATGTTTAGTAGCCACAGCTCACAATCCCAACAAAATTATAATAAAGTATAAAAGTATCTGTATTGGAATATTAAGAGGTTTGCAGCAGGGGTCAAAGTTTTGCACAGCCCCTGGACTGGTATTCTCAGAAATGCAGTAGAGGTAGTCATCACCAGCTCCTGGAGCTAACCACGCGATTACAGCTCAGCTGTCTATCAGAATCAAGCCAAGCTGCAGAATCCTTACTGTAGCCAAAACTGTAGATGAAAAAGATCACGTTGTTGGGATATGGTGACCTGCTCATATGTCAACCAAATTGGTGCCGAGGCTGTGATCAGACAAAAATGTAAGGTCATTTTTATGTATGCACTATGATGTACCTGGGCCACAACTATTTCTAGGGGCCTGCAAATATAGTAAATCCACTTGTGGAAGTGAGTGAAATCTGTTGGTATGTAGCGATTAAAACATCTTTTGTACCTTTGCAATTTTTGTGGACAAGTGAATAAACTGCAAATAAATTAATTGGGGGGAGGTTGTGTTTCCATGGCACCATGCTGAAAAGGTTTGCATGGGATGAACCTTGTCTAAAACATCTGGCTGAAAATGGAGAATAATGCAGTGGAAATAAATATAGGGTCACTATTTGTTGAGGTGTGTGTGTTTTTATCACAATTCTTACACATGCTATTCTTCACCTTCCTGTCGCTCTATTATTTATCACTTACAAGGGAGTCATTTACTTTTCCATCTATTCATCTTTTGATCTAGCCTTCCATCCATGTGTCGATGCATAGATCCACACACCTTTGCCAGAACAAAATCAATTTCTTTAAGGAAAGCAAGACTGTTTCCCATCTGTCTTATAGAAAATGACCAAAAGTCCATAGCAAGCTGCAGATCCACAAGTCTATCAGTGGCAACTGCGTTTCAAAACTGACTACTGATTCCTATGTAAATTTCTGGTGGCGGTGTACCATGAAATGGATGGGTACGGATTTGCTGGGCTTCAGCCAACACTGAAATGTTCTTTATTGGCGAGCACCTCCACAACACATTCGAACCTCTCTCCTCTCTTGAGTTGAACAGTAAGTATATCGGACCAGCATAGATTTAAAAAATCAAAGGCTGTACACCGGTATTTTGTTGCACAAAATCTAATAAATTACTTTTGTGGGCATAACTTTGATGTTTGTTAGCCCCTCTGACAAACATTTGGGGTTGAATGTGATAATCCTTGCAAGGCCTATTAAAAGGGGCTTATATTGTTTTACCAAATGACTATTTTTAGATTTTATAATTTTATTACTTTTTTCCTGATGGTTTGTAGCTTTTGCTCAATTTAGGACTCCCTGTCGGTAAGGTTTGAAAGCAAGTGGTAAGGCAGGAGGCTTATTTGGTTGAAAGGGATGTTATGTCGGAGACCAAATGTCTAATCTTTTTATTATGAAAAGGAGGCAGTAGGCCTAACTCATTTAGTGTGAAAAACCTATCTAAAAGCCAACAGACCTGTCCTGGTGGATTCATATTAGATTGTATTGAAGCCTGTACATAGGGAATCCCACAGATTACCATAGTGGGTAAGGTGTTTGGTGCTGGTTACTGCCTCTAACAAAACACGTGGGTAGAAGATTATCAGCATGAGAATCCTTTTTGGATTCACCTATGGGATACTATATAGAGTTTCCCATCTCTAATTTTGTGTGTACGTTTAATCTTATGATGTATGCCTGATGAGAGCCTTGTAGGAGAACTAACATGCAAAACAGTAGGCTTCAGCTGTTGATGGTGATGAGCGAATGATGAAGGCTAGAAGTCTGATTGGTTCACAGTGAATAATTCTGTCTAATACCATAGCTCTCATCTGTTTACTATGGAAAATGTATCACAAAGGATGTAAGCTCAACTTATTTATTGTGAAAAGGTGATAAAGTCAAGAGGCCTTTATGGGTGTATTGTTATTACACCATGTTAAAATCTGTAAACGGGTATTTTGTAATGTGAAATGTTGGCTTACATCCGTAGGCAAGGGTGTTAGTACTCATGGTGCCCTTTGACAAACCGTGGAAGTAAAAGAATTACACTTTGATAGTCTTTGCCAGACTTCCGTAGCAGGGCATGGCAGGTTGATGACGGGTTTAGTTATCTGCGAGGTTCTTGCAATACAAAGATCTCAAAATGCATTCAAACATGCATTTATGTAATATGTGACTTGATACCATTGACTTGTATGTGTCATTCACACTCTATTTCCATCCACAAGAGCATAAAACATTAGGCAATCGCAATCCAATCATTGACTACAGGCCCCGTGAGTGGCGATTTGTGAATGATTGACACATGCCCAACTCCTGGAATAAGACTACACTTAAGTGCCAGGGCTGTTGGACCAGTTAGTTAACTTTCCATTTTATCTTCTTTGTCCTCTCCCTTTTATGTGTACTGCAGTTCCAAGGATGATGCCATCAGGCTGCTTACTTGCCGCTCATTTCACCTGCAGTGTTCTGCTCCCTGCACTACCTCTGCTTCGAAGCCCGGTGACCATCTTGGAATGGTATTGTTCATATTGGATCATTGTCCTACCATTCCTAGATGGCCAACACTTTACTTCTTAATGTGACTTATTGGAACTTTAAAAGTGTGATACACTATGTACAATACCTGTGCAAGACGGCCATTCACGGCTATGTTAAATTGTATTGCAAGCATATGCACACCAGCTTTAAGCAGCATGTATGTTCTCTTTCTACTTTTGTTCTCTTAATATAACTTGCACATGGATGTTAGGTTTGAGTGTGCCATGTTGAGAATGAGTAAGTTGATGAATGCAAGAATACATCAGTGAGAGGATGCATGGAAGCATGAGTGAAAGGGTGAGTGACAGAGTGCATATATGATGATATATTGAGTGCCTAAGCTTATCAGGGACTGAAGAGGCACTCTGTCTGTCATAAGCCAGTCCATTGCTCATTAAAGTTTGTATCACACAGAATATACATTTTGAAAACTTCATGCTTCTCCTTTGACAGGCGGTCTACCTTTTCTAGTTTTTTTTTTCTTTCAAAGACCCTTTTTAGATCTGGTTTTAGCTAGGACCTTTTGATTGAGCATATGTGTGGGTGTGTGTGTGTGTATATATATGTATGTATGTATGTGTATGTGTATGTATATACATACAATGCATATATACAAATTTGTATAGTGGGTAGTTGTATAGTTAGGACAATGTTTCGCCATGCACTGCTAAATGCCTTACATATTACATAACTCATGCCATGTTAAATGACATCATCTATGACAACACTGTGTATGGCGCGGGCTTGAGTTATAGTTAATTGAGATAACTATAACTAGTGAATATCAGTGGCATGCTTTCACTGGCATTTTCACCTGTTCCTGCTTCCAGTCAGCCCTCTTTGTCAACTGGTCTGTTAGTTTGTTAGTCACGCGTTCCTTCCACCCACTACATCATAAAGCAGTGGGTCAGCCCACTTAAGACATTGACTAAGCTCATTGAGAGTTGCATGATTCTGTATTTTCATAAGGAGGACCTCCACATTTAAAGTAGTTCCCTTCCATGCCAAGGACTACTATGACATTTTGGGCTTCATATTTATGAGGACCCGGCAGCTTACCCAACAATGTTTTGAAGCAACTGTGACACAGCAGGCAGGCAACAGCACACCTATTGTCTTAGTTTGTTTCCATAACTATGATGCACAAAAACATAGTTTTTGTAATTGCTGTTGTGAACCACATGTACCTGATCTCTCTGTGGTCCACCTTGTTCGAAAAAAAATAATAAAGAAGAACTTACCTGTGGTTCTCCAGCTGTTGCCTCTCCTCCGCCCTCACTGTATCCTGCTTCCCAGAAGCAGCCAGTCTCCCAAACTCCCCTAGCCAATCATGACACTTCCTTACAGCAGCGTTGTGATTGGTCTGTGGTTCGGCACTCAGACAGGGACAGGGATGCTATGCGTGTTCTCAACCCAGGCTGTACAATACAGCCGGTCGAGAACATACAAAGTGCGCATGGCGGTTTGGCCGGGCCAAGATGGCCGGCCAGACCGTCATGTGCACTTAAGGTGCAACAGCCACTTCTCCTCCATCTGGGTCACAGGAGCCCCGCCCCGCCCTAAAATGAAGCGTGCATCCAGACTAAAAATTAAATATTAATGTTTGGTTATTATCATTTTATTTTTCCTTTGCTCTGCTCTTAGAGCAGTGGGGCAACGCTCCTCCTCCTTAGCGGAGGAGCCGCCGCTGCGTCATAATTAAGCATCATTGACAGATCTGCATTCTGAACTGACAAAGCCACATTTATAAACATACTCTAAAACCTGACATTATTTTGAGTTTTCCTTGGGAAAATTAGTACAAATGGCTTTTCTTTAGTGAGCATTTGTGTTTCCAATAACTTCACCTTGTTGTGTAAAAACCACTGATCAGAGTAACAGGACAGATTTGCAGATCTTCACTATGAATGTACATCTTCAACTGCAAATTCATTTAGCGCTTGAGACCTTTCAAGCTGTAACGGTATTGAATGTGTTTTGCAGTTCTGTATAATGCTTTCACATGGTCGGAGAACTGACCTTCTGAAACAATTCAGCTGTGACAAGCTAACATTCAGCAAGAAGTCAACAAAACTGTGACACAAAACACATGCAAACGAGGCTCAAGTCTTGGTGTCCAAAAACACCCCTGTCAGAGAAGATCTGAGACCCTGCCCAGAATACAAGCAGCAGAGACGTAAACACGGCTGAGCATGTCCATTTCTAATTAATTGCAAATGTCCATCCTGCCCCACTTTACTGTTGTATAATTTGGCTGCTGCTGCGGCATACAGTGAGCAGGAGCGTGTAGGTAATCACTGGACGGTGCCTACACATGGATGTTCAGTGTGTGCTATTCTGTGTGAGTGCTGCTTGGTAAGCACCGGTTCCATACATTTCAGTGATTTTGTTTGCATTAAGAGCTGCACGTCGCGCAGTAAATCGTCGACGCATTACTGCAAGGGCTTTGTAAATTGATGCACGCTCCACACTGCAGGAAGCTGTTTTATAAATTGTTTTCCCACTGAGTGACCTGTCCATTAATCACTTTGATAGACTGTGCAGTAATGGCTTCCCACAACCAAATCTTGACAGTGATAAGGAACTGTCAACATTTGAAGTACAAAGGTGAGCTCCTCAGGGTTCTGGAGCAAGAAAGAAAAGAGCGTAGTAGAAGAGGGGATTGAAAGGGAGCAAGGGGTATGGACAGACGTGGGAGTGTCTGGTAGTAGGTGTTGTGTGAGAATGGGGCAACAGTACATTAAAGATCCGAGGGGGAGGCAGGTTGAACGGCGTGATTGCGCTTTACCGAAATATGAAATGTTAAAAGCAGGAGCAATCACAGAAGGGACTGGGGATTAGATAGATGCTCCGTTCAGAGGGTATTGTGGGTGGGCAAAAAAAAGTGTGTGAATGTTTGTGGAGAGGTGTGGCTCACTGGTTAGAGGCGGCAGACCCGTAAGCAGAGAATCAGCCAGAGACCAGGGTTCAATTCCCGTCGTGGACCAGTGTCAAAACAGACTCGATAATTCTCGCCTCGGTACCTACTCTAACCAGGAACACACTCGGCAACTCTGGGCATTAAGCTTGCCTCATCTCTACAACAGCCCCCCACAGACGCCGGAGATGCCTGGTTTCACCTTGGAGATACCCAGAAAGGGACCATCTCACAGGGATAGCCAGGACGGATTCTACAGCCCCGGGACGCCCTGTTGCTGGGGCAGCTGTGCGCTTTACAAGTCTACAACATTTACATTTATTTTCAGAATCCCATCAGTTTTAAGATGTTTATTTGTAACGTTTGAATCATTGAAAAGCATGTTAATTCACATGAGCTTCAAATTTGATTACACATTAATGTAGTAGCATTGGTGTTGTCATAAATATTAATGGTAATACAGGTAATTTTATTTGTTATTTCAGTAACCCCCGAAGTGGCCCGAAATGCATTGGGCATTTTAAAATAAACAACACTGCCCCAGACGAAATTGCTTCTTTCATGTTTTATGCAAGAGGTTCGGATGGCCCAGCTTAAGCACGCGAAAACTTGTAAATTGGCAAATCCATTCCGCGTGTGGTGACAAAACATTGACAAACAGTTGGATTGAAACGTTCGATAAAAGTGGCTAAAAATTCGATTATAATGGGATACATGGATTAATTGTAAAACAGGATAACGGCCTCAACAGGCGAGTTCAGCTGTGCATTTGGTTGGGGTGTTAATTCACCCCAAATGTGAAAATGTATTTTACTAAGGTGCCTGTTGGGTATGGCACCAATCCAGACTGCACGCATCATTGGATAAGTCTTGAAAAAAACAATATGAAACAGGTGTGCATCCCTACCTTTGAAAATTCCTGTAGAAAAGGTTCCTTGCCGTACCTGGGGTGGAGGATTGCACAAAAAGCTGAACATTGAATTGACATTGAGCTGCTTGCTTTCAAAGAACTTTGAGCATAAATAGTTTGATTAGTGTGTTACTTCTATCCTTCATACAGTAGAAGGGTGTAGGCACTCGTGTTCATCATAGGCTTTATGTAGTCAAATGGTTACATATTCTGAATTCAGCTGAAATACTGCGGGCCATGCTTCAGAAATATACACTCTATTCCAAATGAACTGATTGGGCATTGATATTAGGGATCTAAACTGAACAATATTCATCTACCAGGTTAGTTAGTGTGAGGCGTAGAATGGCTATTATCGACTACCAGCCAATGGTGTTCAGACTAATCCACTGTCCCCAAGTTTGAAACTGGGAGGTAACGTTAGGTGATAAAAGCTATCACGCCACATCCATGTCAGACCACCTCCTTCACGTTGTTTTCATTTTCTCATGGATGTGGTGACTATCAGGGACCTCTTAAGGATTTTGGGGGTCCCTGTTCGGAACAACTTTACATTTTTGATCCAATTTCAGCTCTTTCGTGCCCTCTTTGGCAAGGTCAATGACAGTGCACTGGCACACTTATACAACCTCAAAATGTATTTACATCTAATATTCTGGAATAGTGATGTGTTATTCAATATTGTAACACAGCAGGAGGTCACTAATATTTCTGCAAATAATCTCTTTGAAACCCTCCCATTTCTCATATGTGAGGTCCTGTTTCGATCTAAAAGAAACTTTTTAAGGATGGTGCATGGAACATGAGCACACGGTTTCTCAATTTCAGAAATAGACTCCCACGCATCACCCACATTAAGAATAAATGAAAGGAAATTGGTATTTAAAACTATCTAAGAATTATTCAAGATCATCAGGGGAAGACTCTCTGAAGAAGAGAGCTGGGTCTGTCAGGTGGCCCGTGAAAGCTTGCGGGCCTGGGACACTGCCCACTTTGCCCCTGTTTTAGGGTCTCTGGCTGACTATTGTTCAACATTGCAACTGCTGTGATTGGGCCACGATGTAACTGGTAACCATCCAGACAGAATGTCCTAGTACAAGTCCTTTTGGATCAGCTGGATGAAACTGTTCATCATGATGTGTTAGTCGCATTTAATAAAGGCAAGTTACAACCAGCCTAATCTGCTGTGGGGTAATTAGTGGCTGTGTCAGAACATGTCTACACTCTTATGGCTTTAGGCAGATAATTAATTGAGTTACTGCATGTGGGAAACTGCACAAGTAGGATATAACAGGCTTTTGAATGCATTTTTAATGCGCGAATGTTCGTGGACGTGCACGGCGTGCACTGTTCCTCAGTCAAAGGGCTCTTTTTAACAATATCATTATTTGCAGCTGCTTGTAAAGCGTTCCTTGGTTGGGAGGCCCAGCACTTGGTTACTCAGTGGAACATTCCTTCTTCATGAAGTGTAGTGTACATTGATGCCAGGAACCAGAATATCCGAGACTTGGACAGCACCGCTGCTGCCGCCAGTCAACGTGCATCGGCTGCCAAGGCGGCTTTTTCTCTCCCGTCCTTTCTCCTTTCTGTACAGTACACAGACGTGAGCTGTTTGAGTGGCCAAGACACGGCTCTGTATTACATACCCTTGGGCATAGCTTCAGGAGGGGTGTTTGGGGTGTTACACCCCCCTAAAATATGCATTCTGCAGTAAATAGTTGGGTACAATTGCTTTCGGTTGGGTATGGTGAGGTATCTGCTGGATTTGTATAAGCCCACACTCTCTCTCTCCTCTCTCCTCTCTCCCTCTCTCTCTCAAAACTTGGTTAGTTTGAAAAACTATTGTGTTTTAAGAACCCATAACAATCTGTATGCCTCTCTATTTCCACTGCCTCCCAAGCCCCCCCTTGTGTTGTGCTTTTCATAATGTATTTTAGCAAGCTTTGCTGGCATGATTGTTGGAAAATCCACAACTTAAACCCCCTCACTCTTACTGACCAAGCTACGCCCCTGTACATCCCTATCACCGAGTGACAAATCCCACCAGAAAGGTCGGTGGCTTTACTCCAAGTATGAAACGGTCTACATTGTTCAAGATGTTTGACTGCTGTGCAGCAGTGCTTTGACATAACCACCAAAACACGTATGACATTGGATGCAAAGTCTAAGAAGCGTGCAGCTGTCTGGGTTGCACATTCCAGGCAGGGGCTGCACACACGGAGTGACAGCCAGACAGGAATCCGTGTTAGGTTACTTTTCGTTAGTGTAGAATGTCTGCGCTAGTGTGGGCATGGAGACCAGTGGCCTTGTCGGACTAGCTGCAAACTGCCGCGAGCATGCCTTGTCAGGCTGATAGCATGGAGGCTCGAGCTTGCATGCATGGTTGCAAGTGTGTGTGTTGGGGGAGTATGACACGAGGTTTTAGGCAGGTCTGTGGTCCTTGGAACATGTAGATTACCATAGTACAGTGTTTGTGTGGAAACATTAGAACAGGATATTGCACCCTCAGTGCTTAATTTGAGCAGGTGGTTGCAGGTGGAGTCTGGCCGGCACTCATTTTTGGGCCGGTCACTTATTTTCCTTCCACAAACTTTGATCCAAAACGATGTCTGGAAGTGGACTCAAAAGGTATTTTGCGGAAATCAATACAAGCAGCCTTTGTATTTGTCACACCTCTTTCAATAGCGCTTGCCGTGGGCTTCTGAACAAAACCTTGTGCTCCCACACTTATTCTTTTAAAAATGAAGCACTGGGCATACTCCTAGGAAGATTACTTGGGAAGGGGCAAGATCCGAGGAGGGACATGTGCCAAGGTTCGGCTGAGTGATGGGTATGAATTTATAGAAGCATTATCGATGGAGAAGATTTGCTTCTCTGTCTGGGGCTATGCGAGAAGGCTTTATACTACTGAGGAATTGTTTGCTATGACTAATAACTTCTTAATTACCAAATGTTGACAAAATTAGGTCATGTTGTCCAGGAGACCATCTCCCACCAGTGTTGGCGGTCCAGGAGCTAGCATGTGTTCAGAGCTGCAGACTGTGACAGGGGTCTACTCTCTCGGGTATCTGAGTAAGGGCGTGGGATGCACCGTTTATCTGCTTATCATCACCAGTTTTGGTGAAATATCTTAAGACTTTGTTTTGCAAATCACGTTATCTTACTGTGTTGCAGACTGTAAATGCATGTGATATGGAAATTCTACAGCCGAATTCTGCATTCGGTAGTACTGTACTGTGCAAATTAAATATTTACACTCCCCTCCCCATTGTTGTGTGATATTATTCTCGACTGGATCGCACAGAGCTTAAGTTTTATGTACAGCTCTTAATTTACTAGATGGTTGTACGATAAAAACAAGTCTCTCAGCACTGTGATGGGCCTAATAAGGTAGGCTAGAGTTGGTATAAGTTTAAAGGTGTGGGTTAGAGCAAGCTTTAGTGTCTTAGAATTGGGAGGTAGGCTTTGGGTTAAAACTAGGGGTGGGCGGAATTTGCGGAATTAACCTTCGCAAATTATCGCGAGAATGTTTAAAATTATCGCAAACAAGCAGAAATATCGCGAAGATGCGGAAGTTTTTTTCCGGCACGTTCGCGAGATTTTCTGCATGGTTGCGGGTCGCCAACTTACCCATGTGGTTGCTTGCGGGCGCGGCCATCTTGTTTTGAGTTGTTCTCGCGGTGCATGATCGCGAGAAGAAAGACGTGATCGCGCGACGCATGACGTCACTGCGGGCGCGAACTGTCGCGAGACAGCGCAAATGGCTAAAAACAATACAACATCTCATGGAGAACGCGACCGGATCAAGAAAACTTGTCAGCGAACGCAGGGATTCAGGTAAGGCGATCGTGCGCGCGCGAGAATGTATCATTTTACAGCGCGAGCAAGAAACAAATTATCGCCAAGCTGCGGAAACCGGAATTTTTGACATTTTCGCGCTCTCCGCGGAACGCAAAAATGTCAAATTATCGCAATTTCCGCGAACGGAACGAAATTTTTGCCCAGGCCTAGTTAAAACTAGATTTAGAGCGGAATTACAAATCCCTGGTTTTATCCCTATTAAATCTACCTCCTCAGGGTTACCATTACCAGGTATGCGGGTGACTCTGGCATCAATAGACATTACAGATGCGACTCTAAGGTTTCCCTAAGAAATGACGAAGTACCAATGGAATTGGGAATTCCCAGTCCCATTCCCATCGTAACTTCTCAGTTTGCCTTTGTATTTCACCCAGATATTTTTGCTGCTGTAGCTAAAATCTCCTGATATGACACCACAGATCTACGGTGTTCCGCGAATTTCATAATTCCGATGGGGTCTTTAATGTTCAATTAGGTTTTGGAATTAAGGAAGGGTAGCATTGTTATTGTAAGAGTTACTAGACGTTGTGAGAATTTGGCCTGGTATATGCTGTCCACTAGTTGTAGTGGGTACCTTGTACCAGTCCAAACAACCCCTTATTGATGATAGGTTAAAGACAACCTTTATTGAAAGCTATCCTAGTGGTAACTATGGAGAGCAGGCTTCAGGCTAAGTCTTGAAGGAATGTAAATCAGCGTGTTTTACCAGTCTATAATCTCTTGAATGGCTAAATGAAAGAAACCACACCAGGTACATATATAAAATATATGTATTTATTTCTAAACACACCCTCCTAGTCTCTTGATGAGGCTAGAGGTCAAAACACATAAGTTACACTTCAAATAGTACAGTAAAATAGCACAAATACATGTCAGGCCCTAGGGCGAGCCAAACTATATACTAAAATAGTGGTATAAGAACCACGACTTAACTAGACACAAGGCCTAGAGCCTGTAGAATCGCTGGGACCCCAAGGAACCACCCAAGGTAGTGACACAGGGGACCCACAGGGGCCATGTGCAGTGTGAGAACACAGCAGCGAGCTCCAGTTAGCTTCTATGGGGAAAGTCGCGGTTAGATTTTTAAAGATTAGGGACACTTAGAAATGAGTCAGGACCAAACCCTTTGGGACTTAGGAAGTTCTAGGGTCAACACCCACGGGAGCACCAGAGTACTTGTGTTACCTCACCCAGGGAAGCCGGGTGCATAGGTGTCAAATGGTGTCGGGTCGCGTCGTCGTTTTTAATGGGAGCTGGCAAAGAAGTGCTGCTGCCGGGAAGATGCTAAGTGTCCGAAGAGATCCAAGCCTGGATCGAAGATGTGAAGAACCTGAAATCAGAGAGGACAGAGTCTGGTTCACTTGCCAGTGACCAGGGGCACAATATACGAATGCCCACCGTTGTTGGGTGTTTCAGGTGAAGAAGGTGAATCTTGACTCTTCAGCCACGAGGACCAGAAGGCATCGAGGACAACCAGGAGCTGGATTTGAGCTGTACCACAAAGGATGTCGAGTGTTGCAGTTTTGGTGCCCGGCTTGGACACAACAAGCCTTGGCAACAGCAACCCACGCAGAAAGGAGAAAGATGTTTCGGTGCAGACCGGCCAGGTATGAGGGACTCACCACATGGTGGGGAGTCAGGGCATATCTGGAGCAATCAGGGAAGCCCAAGGAAAATCAAAGTTGCCTTCTCAGGGACTCACCAGTCGACGGACCAGGGATCACGAAGGAGCCTCAAGAGAAACACAAAATGGCAGCCCACGGGTCACTCGGGGTGACTAGACTGACAAACTTTGGGAGATTCTCTGCTTGAGGTGGGGACTACAAGTAATCCCAAGCACGACTTCAAGAGATGTTGAGAAGTCAATGCACTTGCAAAAGTGCACGGTGACCAGGAGTTCCGGTTCCACGCCACTCACGAGGGCTGTGGGTCTCAGCTTTGCTGGGGACTCGGGTCAGCCTCTGAGAAGTCTGGAAATCCTCTTCCAGGGCTGCAAATACTTCGGAGTCCGGCAGGAGCTTTGAGGATGCAGACCAGCAAAATGCTTTGTTGGTGCCTGCCAAGCAGGGGAGTCACTCCTTGTCCCCAAGGGAGATTTCTTCAGTCCTCTCATCTTTAGTAGAGCGTCGAAGTTCCAGGATTCAGCTTCAGAGTTTCGTCCAGGGATATCTAAAGTCCTGTTGCCAGGGGTTCCTTACTTATACCTAAGAAAGGGGTTGGACTAGCTCTGGGCACCCACCTATGGGAGGGTTTGAAAAGAGGGGTGGCTACACCCATTTCCTTTGTCCAGTTTCATGCCAGAGCAGGGGCTGGAAGCCCCTGAACCGGTTTGAGCTGGACTATACACAGGGACACCAAATGTGCCCCCAGTGCAGGACTTCAAAGCACTCTGAGAGTGCTCCCACCCAGCCCCAATACACATCATCTTGTCTGGGAGGTGGTTACACCTCCCTGTAACAGAAAACCTATTGTCCAGGCCTTCCCTGCCAGAGTTTTGATCAGCAGCAGGAGGCCAGACCCGTGTCTGTGGCTGCAGGATCCATTTTGTGATGTCAGGGGTCTGTTAAGTTTCTACCGGGTATACCAGTACTGCCATGTCTCTCCCTCTAGAAGGATTGGATCGTACTCCCACACCAGTTACTGGTGTGGGCGTATGATTCCAAGGTGTTTGACACCAAACACAACATGTTTCTGTGCAGCCAGTCCAAAGTTAGCATTAACCTTTTAAGATGTAATGCACTTAAGAGTATATGGTCAGGCTGCACCACTGACAACCCCAGAGAAGAGATTCCGAAGGCTGCAGAGGGGCTCAGCTCATGCCTGGGCACCCTCTCACATATAACCAAGCACCCTGCCTTCAGGACTGATAAGGCCTAAGGGGTGACTGATAGGTTACTATGTGCAGTGATAGGTGAGGTATAGTGAACCTATACCTCAGTAAGGGGTGCATGCACCACCTTACCCAGGCTGCAGTAGCAGACCTGTGGTGTCATTTTGGAGGGCTTTCCAGGGGTGGCACAATACATGCTTCAGTCCCTGGTAGGCCTCTGAGGTACCTATGCCCTGGGTACATAGTATACCATATACTAGGGACTCACAAGGGTACCTCAGGATCCAATCTGTGGTGTACCTAAAGTACATGGAATCAATTTAGAGATGAAGCAGCTAGGCTGGGGCCCTGAATTGCAGGTTCCCAACCAGACTAAAGTCGAAAAACAGTGAAACACCAGCAAAAAGTGGGGTAACCATGTGAAGCAGATCCTACTCTCCTACAGACGTGTTGGCCTTTTTGTCATAGTTGTTTCTTCATTATTGCTAAATGTTACATTGATTTTTTTTTCAACCATCTATAAGTTTAGCCATTAGGAACTCCACATGAGTTAATTTATTAGTGAAACCTTTATTTTCACATATATCCCTTTTGTCCTGAAGGTCACACTGAGCGTGAGGTCAGTGCGAGGGGTTTATGCTCATGGTACAACGAGTAGAAATGGGCATCAGGTGTTCTTTGAGGTGTGGATGGCTCAATGTATCAGACACATTCTGTGCCCTGAGCTGTGCTGAGAAGGCTTGCGTTGTGCTCGCCCCTGCATGCCCATTGCTAAGTAATCACACGTCTTGCTGAGTGGGAATGTGTTGGGCTCACCCCTGTACGCCCTTTGCTAAATAAGCATGCATGTAGCTTAGTAGGCACGCATTGGGCTTGCCCATGCATGCCCATTGCTCAGTAAGCACGCGTGCTGCTGAGTGGGCATGCGCTGGGCTCGCCCCTGTACGCCCTTTGCTAAATAAGCATGCATGTAGCTTAGTAGGCACGCGCTGGGCTTGCCCCTGTACGCCATTTGCTAATTAAGCATGCATGTTGCTGAGTAGGCACGTGCTGTGCTCGCCCCTGTATGCCCTTTGCCAAGTAAGCACGCGTGTTGCTGAGTGTGCATGCGTGGGGCTCACCCCTGTATGCCCTTTGCTAAGAAAGCACGCATGTGGCTGAGTAGGCATGTGCAGTGCTCGCCCCTGCATGCCCATTGCTAAGTAAGCACGCGTGTTGCTGAGTGGGCATGCGCTGTGCTCACCCCTGCATGCCCATTGCTAAGTAAGCTCGTGTGTTGATGAGTAGGCACGCGCTGTGCTCGCACCTGCATGCCCATTGCTAAGTAAGCTCGTGTGTTGATGAGTAGGCACGCGCTGTGCTCGCCCCTGCATGAGAATATAAAGGGCCATTCATCGCACCTGTTGCTAGTGCCTTTCCAAGGTGGCACAGCTGATCATAACCAGTTTATATGAAGATATTCAGAGAGAACTAATTGTTTGCCTATGTGAAAGTGTATACTTTTCTATACTGATTCCGTATGATTTACGTTGTTTGTAAATGCTGCTCTGGAACGCGAGCACCATTTAAGTTTGATTTGTGTACAAATGACTTCAAGCGCTTGCCATCCCTAATGAATAATGTGCATTACATAGGAATGGATTATGCATAATCTGCATGACCTTGTGACTAATCCTGCAAGCAGGGCGCATGGATATATGAAATGCATACATATTCATAATGTTATGCATATGCATTGAGCCATAGAGCAGAACAGAACATGTTTTTCTGCGGTCTTTAAATTTTCTTTGAAATGTAGCTAAGCTTTTACAATAACATGACCTCAGGTAATTGAAGCAACTCAGTAATATATATATATATTTTTTGTTCATGAAAACTGTTTTGCATACGGCAAATAAGAGCAGCGATCGTGAAACTACATTGCTTAATTCACCCTGGCATGTAATACATTGTGCTTTACTCCATTTTGAGGAGCAAAAGCTCGAAATGTTGCATTTGTTCACCATATAAATTCCACCAGGTATTCCCTGACGAAAATATTGTGTGGTGAGGGAAAACCTGTGGGTGCGCTAATGTCCCTACATCCGTATACCTCAATTTGGGTGCAAATTTACTTTTGCCCCTGACTTTGGATTGCACATCTACCAAATTGAGGGACTGCACATAGCATTGACTTCTGGTCAATTTTATGTTAACAACATATAAAACACTTTTAATTCACACGTGGTCAAACTACACGTTTATGAATCAGTAAAATAAACTGAAGTCTTGCCACTCCTTTGGCTCAGAAGTTGTCATGTATGTGGGGTAGTAGGGTGACCATCTGATAAACAAGTAGGCCAACCCTTTTTCAGGACACTACCTTAGGAGATATTGGCACTTCATTATGGCAACTGATGTGCTCTGGGATGCCACATCATCCGGTGCCCAGTTGGCCTCAGCAACAACAATGCATTTGTTCTCCTTGTGTTTCATTATTGATCATTTGCTAATTTAGAGGAGAGTTTGTTTCACCAGAGTTTAACCCCTTCAGTGCCCATGACGAGATAGTCTTGTCATGGAGCGCGGTTGCGCTGTGCCCATGACGAGACTATCTCGTCATGAACCCCGCCCGCTAATGAAACGCCCGGCACAGGGCGTGGAAAGGGCGGGGCACAGAAGGGGTTAAGCTGGGTCTAGTTATGTCTCTGCCAAAACCCACATCCTAAAATGCCAGTATCCCAGCCCTCTACAGGCCCACTGGAGAACTACCTAGCAGGAGTACAACATTGGAAAAAGTTGTGGTGAAGCAATGACCAGCCCATCTCTGCTGATACCACATCTTGGGTGCCTGGCAGCCTGGGTTCAGTCTTGGGCACAAGGCAGAGTCTGCCTAAGTGGTAAACCATGGACTTCCTCAAGGCAACTAAAGATGGGGAAGTGGGACTCCTGGCCCTTCGAGAACATTCTGCCGCTCTAGACATGGCGGACAGTGGGCCACTGCTGTTCCGTCTCAGGTCAGTGGCTCGGAGTGCAGGTTCCTCAAAGATGGCTCAGCCCTCTTCTGCATTCAAGGAAGTAGGCATCAAAAATTGTAGCATTTGCATTTCCGTGGTCTGACATTTTCTGCAGTGTCCTGGTGTTGCTGCTCACTGCCAATTTCCCAAGAGGCGGCAAAGGCGGGACTATTGGTGGCGAGAGTCGGTGGAATAGAACAACCGTGCTTCTTTCCATGCGGGCCTCTGCTTTGTGCAAAATCGAGGATGGATGGAAAAAAAGTTGTTCAGTGAGCTTGTTCGGCTGTGGTTAGTGGTCAAGGGCAGCTATTTTGGAAACACTCTGCAGAGGTTTCCCCATTTCAAGCCCCCATGGATGCATTGCCTGCCTTTCTTTCATGTTTCATCAGAATCAGATGTCTGGCAGGGCCCAGTCCAGGAAGGACAGAGGCTTCCAAGTTTGCTTGTCTTGGGAAACTTGTATAGCGGAGTTAGAGCTGGCAGTATGCAACTTCTGGATGGAATTTTAGCTTTTATAAATAAAATAGGCGCCGGCAGCAGAATTCCTGCAGGCTGCATCATGGATTTTCACCACCTGCTTTGAACATTTCTAAACGGCATCAGCAGAACAGTGTTTGTTTGGTCACCGCAGCATTGCCCGCACCTGGGGCCATATGTAGGAAGCCTAATACCGGTCGGTAACGGCCGATTTTCGGTAAATATACCGTTACCGACCGGTATTTAGGCTTTTGCTATGTAGGGGGATCATTTCAGGATTCGGTAATTTACTGAATCGGTAAAATTACCGATTCGGTAATTTTACCGATTCGGTACCGAATCCTGAAATGAGATGTAGGGGGAGTGTGTCGTGGGTGTGGGGATTCGTTATTTACCACCAACTAAAAGTTGGTGGTAAATGACGAATAGGTGAAAAAAAGCATTTTTGTGCACGTGTAAGTGTGCAATGTGGCAGACATACATGCCCTTAGGGCATGTATGTGCGCCCCATGTGCACACATGGACGAATCAGGGGTGCCACAGGGTGTCAATGTGACACCCTGCCACCCATGATGATGCCTCCCCCATTACCGATTCGGTATTTACCGATTCGGTAATGGCAACTGGCTTCCCATTCATTCCTATGGGCCTCCAGGCCCATAGGAATGAATGGGAAGCCAGTTGCCATTACCGAATCGGTAAATACCGATTCTAAAATACCGACACTTACCGATTCGGTATTTTTTTACCTACATTACATTTACCGATTCATAAATACCGAATCGGTAAAATTCGGTATTTAAGAATCGGTAAATGTAATTTACCTACATATGGCCCCTGATGTTTTAGTTGCGGTTTGTTGACAAATAGAAAAAAACTGAGCAATGAGTATTTCGAACAATTTATGATTTACACCCTACACCACTTGGAAAGACTAGACATAAACAATACTGAGGCAATACTTCTCGCCTTCCGTGCCCCAGCAAGATGTCTCAGTGAGTTAAATGCGCTCATTTGACCGCTACAGTGGTTTCAGGGTCGCGCGCTTGATTCCCAACACGGTTTACTCATCCTAAATTGAATACAAATACATTAGGTAATCAAACATTAGATATTTACAGTGCTTAGAGACACCAGAGTTCTAGGAATTGCTAGATAAAAAGAAGTTCTTAACCACAAACGCTATGCCGAATACAAGCATTATCCTATTCTAGTGCAGAGTACCTGGGTTTGGCCCAAAGGCAGCAAGTTGATGTGAATTTAAAACGAAAAATATAAAAATCAACACCTTTTTGCTATGCACAGCAGCACTTAGATTTAGTTAGTGGTGCCAGCCAGGTCTGTAGATGTGGCTAATTCATTAAAGTGAATCATACTATGCTCCTGCTCCTTTTAAAGGAGAGGTAAATAGCAAAATCTATAGTATCACCATTGGCATCCTTTCCCACCCCTCCAACGTAACATATATGCAATAAATAAATACACAACACTTTTTTTTTGTTTTTGTTTGGGTAAAGTTGCTGCAGGTTTATTACATACACCGTTATGTAATAGGTGGGTTATTTTACGGGCGATCCAAGGGCAGGCAACCAACTGGGCCGCCTGCCCGCCTGATGAGCCAGGCAGCACTGGGGCGAACCCCACCTGTGCTGCCCTTACTGGTGATCCTCTTCCCGGATCACGTAACACTTGGTCCCTTATTACTCACACCCCTTTCTAGGCGGAGCGTATCTTAGCAAACCCCCGGTTGTTCAGGCCCACAACCGCCCGAAGGACTAACGGGGCGCCGACACAGTTATCCAGGAACCTCACGAGGCTCCTAGTATTTGGCTCTGGCACCCCCTATGGTGCCGCACAGGGGTACCTTTCAGTAACGCCCTGCTTCCAGATCGCCCTGTAACTCTGCCTGCAATGATAAAGGAAACATTACAACATTCTCTGCCTCCTGCCTGCCACAAACCACACCGGGTAAGCGGTAGGGTGGGAGACGGCGTGTCGGGCGTGCAAAAGAGGCCGCTAAAATGGTGGGGGAGGCATATATACCCTCCCCCAAGTCCTGGCGCCCAGGAAGTGATGCCCCTAGCGTGCCTCGAGCAGGCTGGGGGGACTCCACCCAGAGTCCCTTCCCCTGATGGGAGCAGGGGGTGTGGGGTGCCCAGATGACACTAGAGTGCTGACCTCTCTAGTGGCCCCCTGCGGGGGCCTCGGCTACCTGCATATGCCAAAATCGGAAGGAAATCGTGCTTGTTACCGAGAATGAGTCCGGGTGGCAGAAGGCACCTGCCATGTACCAGGAAGGGCTGACACTTAACATCATGTCATCAGGGCACCATGTTTCCCTGTATCTGTTTTTATGACAACTTGAAGTTGTTATATGAATTGAGCTGATTTCCCCGTGTCTAAGCATTACCTGGAAGATGTGCTGCATCATGTGTGAAGCACTCCCGCAAAGACGTTCCTCACCTCGCCTTCAAGGGCAGGGCCACCAGAGACGCATGAGCTCCAGTGCTTAATTTGTAAAATATGAAGTGCAGTTGCTCAAATGTTTGTCAGAGGCCACACCTACTTTTCCCCAGCACCACCCACTTCCTCTACTGGCTCCACCCGCTTACTCTGTTGACTCCACCCACATTCTCAACTGGCACTGCTAAAAGTCAGATGTAATACCAAATCTGAATTTCAGCAAGTGAACCTTCCTCATAGTAAGGTTTTGATAGGAGGTTCCAAACATACACATTTGAAAAAGAAACTTCAATGTAATGAATTTAGGGATTAAGAATCGGAGGCCTAAGGTATTATAGATATTTTGGACTCAGGTTTTGTTGCAAGTCACACTAGAGAATAATTTTCCCCCTGAGCCATATAAAGTACATTTTAAGCATAATCTTGTCCTAAAAATTACAAACATCGCTCAAAGGTGTTGAACAATCATGGACGTGCAATGCCCTGTATAGGATCATAATTTTGTGGATGCTTTAATAAAGGGGGATGATTCAGCTCAAAACGTATGAGTCAGACAATCTCAATGCACAAATGGGTGCAATGTCTGATATTTATGTGTTTCTCTCATCTTCATTGCTTGATTTTGCTCTCCAGAAAGTGTTCATCATAGTCGTTGAAATGTCATTCATAATTACACTGAAATAACTGAAATTATGAAAATGACACTCATAGGAATCTGAAACCTTGGCAGCTATGCGGTAGGTGTCAGTGTCACTGGGCGAAGGGTGCACTGCAAGGAGAGCAGAAGGACTTCACTATCTGGCAAATGAAACTCTCCACTGTGAACCCTGCTGCCAAGAGAAGAGCACTTCCTTCCAGGCCTGGCTGTTCCATAAGAAAAGACATTAGGAGAGGGGCTTCTGTATTCGGAACGCACAGAGATCAATGTTGAAAAAAAATGGGGCACTGTGGGGTTTTGGCACAGACTTCCAATGGAAGGGGGCACAGTGAAGGGATTGGAATGGGCTTCCAATGAAAAAGAGGGCAGTCTGTGGCTTTCATACAGACTGCCAATTGAAAAGAGGCACCTGATGTTAAATAGTCTGAGAATGAGATACGGCACAGAGGGCTGGGCAGAAAGTGGTTAATCAGAACAGAAGGTGTTCTCTGCAACCATCAGGCCCTCGCTGTCCACAGAGAAGGCATCGCTTCCAGAAACCCCCGCATTTCACATACACTGACCAGCGTACCTTCATCTGACCACTTTATAACCACCTGGGGGCACAAAATGCTTGCACCTCCCTCGCCTTGCCACCCCTTCGATCTGCCACCAGTATTTTAAACTACCCTACTGCCCTCAGCCCTCACTGGCTGGCAGGCAGTCCTCATGTCTGCATATATTCCCCACTACATCCAAGCCCCTGTAATCTAGCGCCAGTACCACCCAGTGCATTGCAGCCCTTTCTCTCGGAAGTGCCCACATCCGTGTCCCTTTCTCTTTACCAGTACTGCCCACTGCCCTTCAGCCCTCTACTACCAGTGCAGTGCCAGACATTCATGTCTGCCTGCATTCCCCATTGCTAGGGCCCCTTCTTACCTGTTAGCATTTCCAAATATCAACCATTGACTTCCCGGGCTTTACCTCGCAACTGCCCACACCCCTGCTTCCTGTTCTCTTAACCAGTCCCTCCCCCACATGTCCTCGAGCCCCCTTCTTTCCGCATGGAGCCCCTTTGTCACGCAGCCTGACTTCAGGGCTCCTTGTTGCATGGCAGCCCCTGCTCCCTCTGAGTACTGCCCGCTGGCCTGCTAGCATTCTCTCCCTGCCAGAGCCCTTGCTTGCCACTCTGTTCTCACCACTCCTTCCGATGTCATGCCATGCTCACAGACATGGGTTAAAATAAATTAAGCAAAAGCAGGGCAAGGCTATGACCTTCCGGCAACCTTGGAGCATTGCACTACAGACGCTGTCCTGCCCGATGCTGGTGGCATGATTGCTGGGGCCTCTGAGTGAGTTCTGGTGACCGTCAACACGCACCACTAAAAGCAGCATTTTCTTTTATTACTCACTGCGTGGTGGCACTGGCAGGACTACAGGACTGCCTTAATAAGAGGCCTACTGCTGCGTCACCCCATGCTAACTGGTGCTGCCGTGCTAGTGACTTGTGCGCAAGTGCTGAGGACGGGTGTGGTCCACCGTCCCTGGAATAAAAGAAGGTTACGCACTGCACGCTGCCGCAGCCCCCCACCCTCCAAAGTAGAACCAATTACAGCCCAATCTTCGGCCCGCCCACCAGCAGCACTGTGAGCAAATTGATTCACAATCTCATCATTGAGATAGATTTATTATCGGGCTGATGGGCTTTCTTTCTCAACACTGCACAGAACACTCTTCTTCACCGACTGACTCACTCCGGAGACTGACTGTCAGAGTGTGAAGTGAACACTGCAGTAAGTCAAATATATTTAATGTATTCTTTGACACATGACGTATAGATTGCAGTGCAGTCGTGCAGTTGTAGACCGGGCCCTGATAAAAAGGTGCCGTTGCTAAGCACCGGAAAGCACCGCCACAAATTAAGCACTGATGAGCTCCTTGAACAACAACATGACAAAACTGAAGCAAGAAAGAGGAAATCAGACAGCAAGGCTTCTTCACCCTGAGATTATGGAACAGGATGCTGTTTCAGATCTGGCACACCTTCCTGCACTCTCTCAAGCTAATGAAGACACTTCTCTTCACGCTGAATCTCTCCACATCCACATAGCCGCTCACACACTTTAAAACGAATCCAAGGCAAAATATCCATTTTGCCAGGGTAATCTTGCGTAGTTTAGTTAGCTTCACGTTACACTTGTTACGTGAAATTTTGCAATTGGCCACATCACATAATAACATGCCTTTGGCAGCAAACATTTAGCAGAAGGGCACGGGAGCAACGCAAACAACTAGAACCTGAGTGACTGCTGTTTGCAGTGCTTTTGATTTTGTGTACTTAGCGAGCGTGCAATTCATCCTTGAGTCCATTTTGGATGGGATTACACCTTTTGCACTAACATATAGCATCAAGTCCTCTGCTACAAGGAGGTTCGGCATTTGCATAGGTGACCTATCTTTACCTAGTGGGCTCCCCTCCAAACACAGTTCCTACAGGAGGCGAGGAAGGATGACCGCTCCCATGATATAGGTAAGCCATTCCTACGAATGCTAACTACCGTACATGCAGTGAGGATTACGGGCAGCAAGGATTCCCATACTTGCACTTCCTGCCGTTTCTACCCTGTCCCACTTAATGACCATATATTCACATACCTGTCAGCCCACAATTGCACATTTCTCTTTCAAACGGTACGGTTTGCACTGTCACTTCTTCTACTCGCCCTACTCCCGCCCCAGTTCCTGGTTTTATCCCTAGTTCACAACATTGCAGTAGTACACTGATGACATCTACGATTGTACCATAACCAGACCTTTGTTCCGAAAACCTCCTTTTATTAATTTATGTTCTATTGCCTGATGATATGCTCATATTATGTGACCGATATGACTAGCATTTATTTCAGATCTTTATTCGGCTATCAAAGAAAAGCAGCCGTAAAAGTACAGGCAATAAAATACATCTAAAAGTGAATTAAAACATATAGTTTACAGTGACAATTATTGAGATCAATTAATTTGTTACACTAAAACAGAATGCTTTTCCTCATTTCAGAATAAACAGGGCAACATTATTACATGTTAAGGGATCCTCCAGTGTCGCCAAAAATATCATTGCTACTTTGTATGACCTAATATTATGAGCAGCAAACAAAGGTTTAAGGTAAAAACATCTAAAATTATGGTAAAAGTTACAAAATAGTAAAAAGTGCAATGTGCTTTGTTTACTTTTGTTATCACAAGGACATGGTACTATATAAGGTGGGCAGGACTTCATTTTGGGAAATGCAACAAGGTCATGAGCAATGCCGCAGCTCAATCTCAGTAGCACAAGGCGATGCTGTACATAAGTCACATATAATAAATAGCTATTTGCTCCCTCCTCCAAGTTAAAAGATTTGTATAAGGCGACAGTCAGTTTATTCTACCCAGCCTTTAATCTAAGATCCCGCCTCTGCTGCAAAAAGGACTCTTTAATCTCTTTCTTTGTGAGGGACAATATTTTTGTAGTATCCGACCATACTGATATATTAAACAAATTTACTACGGAGGAGTTGATATATGATAACCATGGAACTCTTAACACATCTTTCAAATTTAAAAAATCTAAAATAATTGATCTAGTAAAAACCATTTCTTCCCTCTTCAAAAGTGAGGCCCATAATAACAGTGGTCCAACCATAAAGAATCTTCTGAAAACCGAAGTCCCACCTTGTGGTGAACAATGGTGTTTGATACGGAGGACGGTAAATATAGTAGATGTTTTCAGAAGTTTTCTTCTGTTTGCAGAGCTGTACTATTTACATGACCCCAGAGACTTGCCCCATAAAGGGCTGTATTTACTCCTTTAGCTTTATAAATGGCTACCATTTTGTTAGTTGGTCGAGTTCCTAATTTTGAGGGAATTTTAAAAATTCCTTTGGTAGCCCTGGTCATTTTAGGTCTGGTATATAAAATATGTTGGGACCATGAACCATTTCCCCAAAATAAAATACTGAGATAGCAAAAGGAGTTCACTTTTTATATTGGGGTGCTGTCAATAAAAAAGGTTTTGCAGGATTTCAGTTTAGGCCCACAGACCAAGGTGAATGTTTTTGATTTGTTGATTACCATTTTCCTTTGTGTCATTAATCTAAAAAAGAATCCATCAGTCTCTGGAGGCCTCCTGGGGTCCGCGCTAGTAATACTGCATCGTCGGCATGTAACAATACGGGTATCGACTAGCATTTCAGTGGGACTATCAATTGCAATTGTTGTATGTAATGTAAAACCAAATAAATACATTAAAAAAATAACATCAAGTGCTATTTTACATAATTTCTCGTTATTTTCCCAAAATGTTGTGGAATTAAGCAAATCCGCACTAAATAAATTTCACACGTCTCTAGAAAAAATAAAAGCCTCTATACTCCTGTTCTCCTATCCATCCTCTTCCCGTCTTTTATTATGAGCTATCTTGTAACGCTTCCCACATCCCAGATCTTTCTTCTGCCGTCCATTGCTTTAGAGGTAAATTTGCTAAATTTATACACACATGAGTAGTGTTCTGGAAGTGTATATATGAGTTACTGCCCTTCATCCAACTGGACTGACCCCCTTAATAACCACGATTTGAAATAGAAAAAGCCCAGGACAGCAATCATGATGCCCCAATGACACGGCGCTAGGGGTCATTCCCTGATCCCATGTCCAACACTGAGTGGCTGCCTCAATCGATTTAATCTCTTATATTAGAAAATGCCTTCAGTTTCTAAGCAAGGATTTGAAAGCTACAGACTTTTATACATTGCAGCTTTTCAGCCACAGCCTAGGCATTGTTGGCAACATTCACCTTGAAACGGCGCACCCAGGGCGAGCGTGGGAAATATTACATTTATATTTAACTCGGAGAAGAAAGGTGATAGACAGGCAGTCTAAATATATAATTTTGGAGGAAGGAAGACAAAGTTGTTGAAAAAGATACCCAGAGGCTTTCACTGCGGTTTCAATCTCTTTACTTCAACAGTGAGTTTATTTGCTGTGTGTTCATGCATATTTTAGAGTCACATCACGCATGCGCACGCGGTTGTCCCAACAAGGGCAAACTGACATTCCCCCTTTAACCTGGTAACCAGAATATATTTTTGGGCCAATTCAGTGCTCTGGTTGGTGTTGCCAGGTGCAGCTATTTCGTATTTATTTGCCATTGACATTGCTCTGCATTACCACTTCCTTTGTCTTCTTTGCACTGTTGCAGAATTGTGGTGGCGAGTATTCGCAGCCCTGAATCATGGCACACACCTTGCTCTCCATCATGATCTTGCATTAATTTCCTACTAAGAAAGCGATAGTTTCACCCCAAGTTATCAATATCACGTGAGATGGAAAACTCATCTTAATATTTACCAAACAACAGTGGAAAGTGAGCATACTAAATCAAAAACGTGACCACAAAGAATTGGACAAAGGTGACCAAGCGTGAAGGGCTTTGGAACCAATCGAAGAAGCTTCTTGCACTTGACAGACGGCAACCACTTTAAATTATCCTTCCACGCACTGCTTTAAATACATTCAAAGTGAGCCATTGGCGCTCCAATTATCGAGTAGCAGATGTCAGTGAAGGCCACCAGTGTCTTCTGCTGTCCTCTCCGACGATCATTGGGTTGTACAAGGGTCACCACTCTGTCCAGGGTGTGAAGGACTCTTCTTTCTGCCTTTACACCACCAAGTGTTGGTCCTCAGTGCTGTAGGAAGGGGGTGCGGTGGGTGCATGCCGCCCCAGGTGTCATCACTGAGGGGGGGGGGGGGGGGTGACAAAATGGCAAAAATGTGTTTTAAACACATTTTTTGCCATTTTGTCAAGGGGTGGGGGGGTGACAAGAAGCTTTCCACACGGGGTACCACCTGAACTTGCTACTCCACTGTTAGCCCTCTGATCCATGGGGGTCCACAGCTCCTTCCACCCACCACTCTTTTTAGACTCCTGGACATGCCAATGTGGACTATAACGGATCTATGGGGATCCATGGATGACTTTGGGTGGATTGTTTTGGAGTGTGAAACCCCTTTTCCGTGTTTTGTCTTTGCTGTGGTTTTATTCTGTTCGTGAACCACATGTACACACTTTTTGTGATGTAACGCAACCGTGCAACAGACTTTCCATGCTGCTGGGAGACGGTTCAAGTTAAGTCCTGTACCAAGATGCTCCTGGATCTCTTTGACTTGTGATTGTATGCTTTTGTCAAGCATTGAGAGTCAGTGCTTTTGAAATGCCACCTGTGGTATATTGCAGCAGCTCAGTTGTAGGGTTGAAATCTGTTTATTTGTATTGTTGCGTTGTCATGTTACGTAGGATTTTATAACACTGCGTTTACCATGTCTTGCCTGAAACACCTCTACATCTTGTGCTGAAGGTAGCCATACCTGCATATGCACACGCCCGTCATACTGAACAACCCACAGTACTAATCCACAGAGAGCCAGGGAATCCCACCCACTGGCCTTCTGCAGGGACCAACCTCCTTCCTGCACAGCACACTGTCCACACTGTGTGACCACGATCACCTCTAGAACCTCATTTAAATGAACATGGTTTTCATTGGCTCTTTTATGCCCTCCTTACTCACCAGTCGACTACTCTTTTTCTGCCCCTGTATAATTTATTTTCAGCACACCAGTTCTTCCCCCACACTCCTCCCTGTAGTATACCCAACTCTGCAGATGTTGCTCGTGGTAAGGGTTCAGCTTATGTTCAGACTTCACTTGTTCTGTGTAAAGCGCTCTGATACCCTCTGTGGTGTGGCCGCTCTATAAAAAACCCTATTTATAAATAACAAAAGAAAAGGTGTTGGGAAATCCAGATTTTAATTTCTTTAGCATGACAGGAAAGGGACATCTGTGGGATACTCCTCATGAGAAGAGTTCCCCATTGGATTTAAACATGGTCGCTGCTTTGAAATTCTACCGCTGTCCAATGCAGATTCAGCGCAGGAGCGTTTTCCTGAGAAGCAGCCTGCCTGCCAGGGGTGGTGCGGGCTGTAACTCACTCACTCACACATCTGCCTGGAGAGACCGGGCCATATTTAGACATTTACAGCACGGCTGGGGTGGAGCAGGGCCTCGGCTCGCTCTCACACAACCCGCGCGACTGGCAGGCGTCCTTTTAAATCCCGGCTATAAATGCTGAGAGATATTTATGATTTCTCCAGAAGAGGGCTCCGTGCTCATCAATACAATGACCCCCGAGCCGAAACCGCTATTTCAAAGCGGCGCAGAGTGAACTGAAAAGGCATAAACTGATGTCGCGGAAAGAAAGCCGCTCGCGTGCGACAGAAATCCTTTCTACAGATGGAATAGATTTTGTGCAGAGCGCGGGCGCGCGCGTGCGCGCGTAATCGAGGCCTCGTTCCCAGTCTCTGCACCGACTTTGTCAGGGATATTCATAATTTACGTCGACACTTGTATGTGGATTCTTTAGTTCTGAAGACGCCGAGAAGCTTAGTTCATATCTGGCATGTGTTACCAAAAATAAATACGAATGAAATATGTTTCATTCAAATTGAGTAACGGCAACGTCTGCTGTTTTCAGCGCGCAGGACTAGTAGCAAAAACAATAATCCTTTCATGTTTTAAGCATTTTTATATTCTACAGTGCAAGTGACTATTTTAAAAGGCGGTGCTTTTTTCTACAGGAACATTAAATATGCATTTCTTTTGTGAAATGAAATGTGATAGGAGAGATCTACGCTAACACGAAACACACACAAACACCTGAGCACACCTGCAAACAATTGCAAACAAACACAACAATTGCAGACAAACACATCCCTGACAAAGCGCGCCTCGAAGCACCACAGAGCCATTCAATGTCGCTTTGCGTGTGTTCTTGCTGTTGTGATGGTGGTGAGTTTGTCCTCCATCTGTGCCAGACTTGGCGTGCATTATGAAAGACTAGCCAGGCTGTTGTCACTGACATAGAAAATACAGTCCGGGCTATCTTCATCGGGAAGATTCCCAGGGGCTTTTCTGGCTCCATCGGAATCTCTGGCCACCGTTGCAGTAATGGTGGTGTGTCCCTCATCTCTGCCTCAAAGTGGAAAATGGCAGATGATAGCAAAATAAACACATAGCATCTCTGGTAAAGTTTGGTCACTGAAAACTTGAGACGCACCACAACTCCACAGGTCACTAAGTATTACCACGGCGGCATGTCTCTCTGGAAGAGCAGTCAATCTTGCAATTAAGAAACAGGGAAGAAATATTGAACCCGGCATGGGAACATCCCCAGGAGCCGCCATTTTACCCCAGTGCTTCAGTAAGGGGTGAGGATGTGGTCCGTCGGCTACGCTGCCGACTTTGGTGCTGGCAAACAGGGTTCGAGCCTCGGGGTCGCGTCCTCATCCTGTGATTCTGGGCAAATCACTTCATCTCCCCGTGCCTGAATGTGTAATGTAAATACGGTGCTCATGTAAAGCGCTCCAATACCTTCAGGTTGAGTTCGCGCTATATAAATATGCAACAAAACAAAATAAAAAAATAAGGAGGACGTGTCCTTGACTCTGTCCAACTCGCCTCTGTCCTGAGTCTGAACCTCTTTTTCCTAGAAGTAACATGAGTATGGAAGCGCCCTAGCCCATAGGAAGAGGAGGTGAAAGATTTGGGACCATCTGTAGCACCATAGTAAGCTACCATATATTGGACACTGGATTCTGTGTTGGGATATTTGTGTCCACCGACTGGATATCACTGTCAAGATGAGCACCATCTTAAAAACAAAGGGGCATATTATCAAGAACGGCGTTGAAATTACCGCTGCTTTAGCAGCAGGAAACTGCCGCTAAAGCGGCAGTAATGGGCTTGATAATATGCCCTTGAGTATTCCAATAGAAGCCCAGGTTCACACCAGAACATGGGCTTCTATTGGAATTCACCAGGGCATATTATCAACCCCATTATCGGCGCTTTAGCGGCAGTTTCCAGCCGCTAAAGCGGCGATAATTTTAACGCCGTCTTTGATACTATGCCCCGAAGACTTTATTCCAATGATTTTCTTTTTTACATAAGTGATTTTGTTAGAGCTCATTTCCTCCTTGCAATTCTCTTTAGTTTTTTTCCTCACATTTTTCTCTCCCACCTCTCTGTTCATAGCAAACTAAGTAAACCAAGAACTGTGCACTGTGCACATTTCTTCTTCATTATTTAATTTAGATGAATATATTCAATATTTTCAATTTGTTTTGCTGAATCAAATTTTTGTATTTCATAGTATAACATGGGACAAAATACATCTGGATTTTACCTAAGTAGGACTCATACTATCTTTATCAGTGAAAAGATGACTTCTCCTCAAGCCTGGTGCTAGCAAAATGAACCGTTTACTAAAATAATAAAATAGGAATATATATTTAATAAAATAGGAATATGAATCTGAAGTTAATATGACCATTTTGTGCCACTCTGAATTTTGTATTGAAGAGGTTAAGATTTAAAAATTCAGCTTAAAAAAATAACCATTAGTTATGCATTGCTCCTATTAAAGTATCTTCTTGATATTGAATGTTGTGTATTTTCATAGCATAACTATGCCACTGATGTGACCTCATAACTACATATTAATTGTTCTCTTGCTCTTCGACCTCCGACCTTTAGGTTTGAGTACCTAAAAGACCTCATTTTATCAAATTTGTTTAAAAGTTCATAGAAAGTATATATAGAGTGTTGTCTTTGAATTTCATTTTTCATGGTTTGCCATTGCTAGGAGGAGGTTTCCTGGCATTAAGATGATTATCACATTGTCCCACTTATGTTCCCATGAGAATTATGTCACAGGGAATCAAGCAGTCTCTTTGACAGACTGAAGATGCAACTCAACATGTAGCTTGTTAATGAGTCGGTGTGTTTGATGTGAAGGAATGGCATTTTTTATTTTTTCTGTATTTATTTATTTATGGTTAGGAAGTGAAGGCTCCTTGGACGTGATAGAACATTATGAAGACATAGTGCTGTTCACTTATTAATCTAGCATGCACTTTTTTTTTTTAAACTTTCACATCAAGAGATATCCTTTTCTTGGTTTTCTGCCTCATGTTGTACACAGAGTATGGACATGTGCACATGGGCTTTCTGAAAGCTACAGCACTATCCCATTGTCAAAGTTATCTACCATGCAGCGTTTTGCTGTTTGCCATTTAGGACTTTACACATGCACATATCACCCGTGAGAGTAGCTTGTCACTCAGCAGGTGTGTGTGCCTAGCCCCGCCTATATTAGTTAATTGAAAAGCCAGGTCATCAACTTCTTGTGGAATTCTAGAAGAGAGGAGAAGGCTCTGATGTGGATTGGGAGGTCATTCCACGCTTTACGAACAATGTAAGAGAACACCTTTACTAATCTGGTTCTTTGTATGCATGGATGTGTGTGAGTAGGAGTCTTGTGGAGTGGAGGTGTCTGGGTGGTTGGTGAAATGAGATGCCGCTCTTCAGGTGGGTGGGGCCTTAGTTGTGTAGTGCCTTGAATGTGTGTGTGAGGGAAGAGTTTGAATAAAGCATGTTTGTGTATTTGGGAGCCAGTGTAGTTCTCAGAGGGGTGGAGTAATGTGAGTTCTGTCTGGGAGATGGAGGATGAGTCTGGCTGCAGGGTTCTGAATGGTTTGCAGTTTTCTAGTGAGTTGCTTGGTGATCCCACTACTTACACTGCTAACTTCATTTTCTGACTCCCTTTCATAGTATCAAAGTTCCACAAGAAGGGAGTGAAGAGGTAATGCTCAAAAGAGCAGAAGAGGTGGATACGTCCTCCTTAACTTATATTTTCAAAAAACAAAGGGATCTACCCTTATGAGAAAGTATAGAAGTGTTCCTCCAGACTACTTGTGTCTCTTACAATGTAAGAAGAAAGCACACAGCTTTGTTTAAATACCCCTCACCCACCAAAAGTACCCTTGATGGCATGCTTCATCATTGGGGTCTTCCCTCCCCGCTGCTCGACGGGGCGTGCTATGACCTACGAATACGTGGGAGCACTGGTTATGCAAAACAATACTATGTGTGGTGTAGGAGTGTGAGTGGAAGGGTCAGAAGTGAGTGAATGGTGCATGGTGAAAAATAAAAAACATACCTGGCTCAGTGGAAAAGATAAACGTTAATTTTCCTTTGAGCTGGTATCGTGGGGAATGAGATGGAGATACTATGCCTTAATGAGCAGTGTCTCTTGTGTCGTCATGTTTCGAAGCCCTCCTCTGGCTTCTCATCAGGACCTAGAAGAGATCCCTTCTACAATCAAATCAAAACAACTGTGTATTTACATATAATCCTTACTAAGTGGTGCACATAAATTTAACATGCACAGTATACTATACCCCAGTAGGTATATTGCTGAATGTGTTTCTAAGACCGCCCAGATAATGCCCCATGAGCCTTCAAAACGGGAGGGAAGGGGTACCTATAGCCACACAAATATCAAGGTTACCTCCTCACCAGGAGACTGCATCGCTGCAGCTCCGTGGAAACTTTTCACAGTAGTCTTCTTCAATGGTAGAGCTTAACTCTGTTGAGCAGGCTCGTCAGGGAAGATGCACAGAAACTGGTCCCAGGATGCTTGTTTCCTGTCCAGGCAGGACCTGGCTTGGCAGTTCGGGCTGCACTATTCCCATGAGGCACAGGGTCAAGACTGATTTGCATATGGTTGGGTTCAAACTTGGGTGGTGTGGTGATCGAAAGAACAATAGATTAAGCCCAGATCTTTGTGACTGGGGTGAATGTTTGCATTGGGCAGCATTCCATCCATCATTTATTCCTTTTGCATCTTTATTTAAAGCAAGGGTGTTTACGTATATTGCAGGAAAATCACAATGAGCAACTGGCAATTTTCACTAATTGTTGCATTTTGAGTCGGATGAAAGTGAACAGTGACCATTTTCTGGCTGTCAGTCTTTCTACGTATATTTTTATAAAATGTTATAATATTTTCTGTGATGCTGTATTATCCTTTTATACACTGTCACTAGATTATCCCAGAGCAGATGGATAATTTCCAAATTATTTACATAATTGTGATAAGGAAAGACAGAAAAAACACCCCTGAAGAATGTTCTTCAGTCAGCTACACAGTTCAGTCAGCTACACGCAATGCACCTGCATGCTAGTTGGTGTTATTGGTAGTAGTTTAAATGCGAGTTTGCTTTTTAAAAAAAGTTACGCAATCACAAGATAAATTGGACCACTGAGCTTTCATTCACAAAGTCACTGCAGCTACATCTTTGTTTTTTTCTTGGGAGCTAGCATGTGGGGCACCCATATAATAGTTTCAGAAATATTTACTGCACACTTGGATTAGGAAGTTGCCATAGGAATTGGCTTTCTGTAGGTGCTACCATCATGGCATATAACGGCCTGAGCTCCCGACTGTGGAACTGGAGAACCAAGTTTGAGTCTTGGTTTAACATCCTGTGATTCTGGGCAAAATCACTTTATCTTCCCATGCCAACCAAAAATGAATGTGTCCTTGTGTAATTTAACTGGTGCCCATGTAAAGCACTCCAATGCCTTCGGAGTCAAATACGCGCTATAGTAATAAAAAAAAGACACTGAATTTAGATGCCTAATCTCTAAAAAAACTGGTCTTGCTGAAATTCCAGTCATTGCAGGCACATTAAAGTTCCTATTCGCCTGTCACATTGTTTTCTATTGTGCTTAGGGTCAGTTATATGGACATAATAAGAGACAACTTTTCAGTTCTACTAAAAATATTTTTACATTCCTTATCAAGGAGTTGGCACAGTTTAAAACAATGCAAGGAGAGGACGAAATAAAGTGCTGTAAAAAGGCAGACCAGAAGCCTGATATATTATTGGCCAGGTCGCTTTGGTGTGGCACAGCATCTGTAACCCTACTGGCCATTCTGTTTGCCCTGCAAAGTCTATCAATCCAGAAAAGCCCAAAGAAGTTGCTTGCAGAAATCCTTCTCTTCATACTTGCAAAAAAGTGGAGACCTTGAAGGGACTGAAGGCCTCAAGCTCTGCATTCACATTTACAAAGGTTGATCATTGCTGAGGTCTCAATGCCAAACACGTGGTCGCAAAGTCAATAGGTTGGGGGCAGTGACTGCCAGCCTTTTGACTTCTGTAATTCATTATTTTGTTCTGTCATGGTTTTTTCAGAACTTTATTGGTGGGGAAGCCACCAGTCCCTCATCGATCTTAAAAATAATAAATTGAATGGCTAAAGGCAAACATTTCTTTAGTTTTATAAAGCACACATGATCCTAGAAGTCCCTGGCACTGAAGGGAACTACTTTGTTTGTGAAAGTGTTCCCTGTGAAAGGGAAGCGGGGCATAACTCACAGAAGTCAGCCAATGGCCAAAGATGGCTGACCCTTTGCTTGATAGAGGGTATGGAAGTAAAATGTGTACACAACAAACTAATGAATGACGTCTGGCTTAACTATAACTAACTAAGCATACAAATTTAGTAAAATGAAGAGGTCTTGGCAAACACCAGAGTTAAAAAGGATAATTGGTCTGACATTTGCTGCCAGCCTCTTGCCTTTGCTATTCAAAAAGGTTTTATGAATCTTATTACAAAGAAATAAGTTTGCAAAGACAGAGGCTTGAACATATATAGAGGGTTGTATAGATAGGGCACAGTAGATGGTGTTGCATAAATAGCTAGCTAGAGGGCGGCATACATAGGGAATGTAGCATAGATGGCGAGGGTTGACTAGACAGAATTGCAGCGTTTGATAGATAGAAAATTGAAAAAACTGCACAGCTTCAATTAGTAATAGAATAGTTCAATGACGATTTAAGTATGACATTCAAAAATACAGACAACAAACCAGAAAGACATACAAGCTGGACATACAGACTAAATTGGTTTACAAATATACATACCGGCATGACATAGAAGAATGCAGATTTAAATGCACAGCATTGCATGCACACTTATGAACCGTTCCAAATAAACACATTCTAATCTGCTTTGAAATAGAAGCAGTCAGATAATAAAGGTAATTCCATAAGGAATTTACAATGCCATTAGCTGGAGACAGGAACTGATAAAGCTGGAATGTGCCCAGTGCTGGCATCAAAAACATTCTGCTAACACATCAGGCTGTAAACACAAAGACAACACTAAAGTAATAATAAATTAAAAACAGAAAAGCTAGCACTGAAGGGAGATATTTTGTGTGCTGATGTGTTCCTTGTGAAAAAAGGACATGCAATCGCTCAAACTGAAGTTAGTCAGTGACTGAAGTAGGTTAAACCAATGCCCTGTGCTAGAGGGGGTGGAAGTTAAATGTGAATGACACAATAGACAAATTGATGAAGAGAGCTAGCTGAAACCCCTTTAAGAAAGTAGATTATACTTATAGTTTTAGTAAAATTAAACGGTCTTGCCTAACTAGATCTTAATTGAAACTTTCTGAAAGGTAAGCGGGAAGCATACAGTGCTTGATGGGGCCTTTGCCTGCTTAGCCCTCGACTGCCTGTTACACATAGCAAGCTAACCTTCACTGACAGCTTCCCTTGTGTTAATAGTCACCGAGGGCAGCCGGCCACCTTTCAATGCTCAACAGAAGTGGTTGCAAACTGGTAAGGCATTTCTCTGTCAGTCTCAAGACATGACCTCCATTCCTCAACCTTTTTGTTTGAGTCACAAAGACACTAGCAAGTTGCAATATCCTTTTAATACACCATTTCAGTTTTTTCTCACTTCCAAAGCCTGCTCCTTAGCACCACACAGGCGTTTATAGGTGAAAAATAACAATACATTGGAAACATTAGGGCTGATGTAATTAAGTGTTTTGCCAATTCTGTGTCCATGGGGAAATAAATGGATACATAAGACCCCTGTTCTTCAAATTCAATCGGTATGTTTCAAGGCCATTTATCAGTGATCCAAATCAGATAACCTACATCCCATGGTGTACTATTCATGGAGATCTAGACTATTTATATTGGCACATTCAAAGGGGACCAGGCAGCAAAAAGAGTGCTTTACTACAGAAGCATCTTGAGCTGTAATCCCAGGCATTGCAGCACCACAGAGCTCCCTAGGGCACTCAGTAACAAAGAGGTGACATTTTCTCCCTTTTGTGTGTCTCTAGGTTGACCTACCCGATGTTACAAAACTGAAAAATGCCCAAGTCTTTGCATTCTTTGACAACTATCAGTTTTTAAACTATACTAACAAGTTACATTATTTCTAATTAATGTTCCTCATAAGGGCACCTTCAATTAGTATTATGGCTTGACAATTGTGTTTAACCAGTTCATCACCTGACCTGCTCTATTTGCCCTTCTGTTGCCCATCTTACTCCCTCCTACATTTACTATCCCCTGCTGCAGATTCTTTGCTTCAATCCACCTCCTAGTCATTGTGCCATATCTCATGTTCCATGTCCTCCACTATCCTGCATCAAATATTCCACAAGCTGGCTCTACTGCTTAGACCTTCATTCAGTTACCTCCATGCAGTCTGACTCTCATGTCCGGGGCCACCTCTATTTATTGAAGATTTGCTTATCTCTTCTTCCAAAACTGGTCTTAATTTTGAGCCCATCAGTATATCACCATTCGTTTCCTCCCTGTTGTCCCCTGCCACACTCTTCTAGAACTATGATCTAACTAACATAGTTTCTATCTCATTTATCCTGTGTCCACTAGTTTAAAAGTGAGTCCTTGGGCAATCTCTCCATTATTACCCACTGATGTCTGACCTCTATATAAATTTATGCTTTATTCTCAACCCCAGTGATGATTCCTCACCCAACCATTTCCTGTTTTTTTTACAGTGACCTATCTATGACTTTAATACAGACTGGTTGTCAATATTTACCTACACAGTTCCTTCTTATGATCCCTCCTGGAACCACCTTTATAGTGGCTCAAAATCCCAGTCTTATCTCTTGCCAAAGGTAGTCACTTTATTTAGTCTTCATGGCCCAAAATTACTCAGATCATCACAACACAGCACTGAATTTCTTTTCACTCACTGTAGTTACAGCCTCAGATTATTTGACCTCCTCTCTCCTGACTTCACTGCCTGCAAACTGAAGTCTGTGCCTTCCCTCTGGCCACCACACTTACTCACAGGCCATGTCCTCTTCTCTTCAATTACCTAAGCACGTTTACCTTTCCTTCAATTGTGTAGCCATTGAACATCTTCATTGCCTCACCCTTACACCTCCTGTGGGCAACATATGGCATATCCCACTGCATCAGTGTCCCTTTTTTCCTAACTCATTTGTTCATACCATATCCTCCTGAATACCTGACCTTGCCTTTTCTTTGTAGACACCTCCTTGATGGCGTGATCATCTATTAACTCCACCTTTTTGTCACTACTATGGCTCCAGATTCACACACTGTTCCCTCCCTAGTATAGTCAAGCCCTCTACCCATTCTCCCAGTAGGCACCATCCAAATGCCTGACTCTTATGATCTAATGTGTTTGCTGCTAAGGGGTGTGACATTCAAATAAATTACCTATGGGAGACTGTGCATCAAAAAAAAAAAAAATTTGGAGGAGAATTTTCAAGCCAACATTTTTTGCTAAATAATTTCAGTATTAAAGTGGGTATTTTATTTACTAGACATTTTTTCCTGCAAAAACTGCATTCAGCAGTATTTTCTCCTAAATTCTTTTTTTCTCAACAATTATCATGAAGTTCAGTAGAACACGAGAAATGTAATTTTACAGATTTTAGTGAAATATAGCCCCAAAAAGTTCAAAGTGCCAACTCTGGATACCTGGTCTCGCTGGACTGGGACAAAGTTCATGCCAACCATGATGGAATGCAGGCTGGCTACAGGGATCAATATAGGCACGCTGAACAAAGTAACTTAAATCCTGGATTGTGGAACGTTGTGAGGATCCATGTCGAAGATGCGTTGTGCAGTTGAAGTGATGCGTTGGTTCTGAGATGTGGCGAGGCTGTGATGCAAGTCCTGCATAGTCATTGAGGATCCTGTCGACGAGGGATTGCAATGTGCAGTCTGGCGTTGAGGATGTGTCACGCAGTCGAGGTGATGTGTTTGCTCCAAGGAGCTGTGATGTGCACTCCGGTGTCATTGTCGGGGTTGTAGTCTATTAGGGATGTGAGGACCTGTGCTGAGGATGCTTTGCACATCAAATGTTCTGACGGACTGCAATGCAATGCAAGTCTTTATGATGAGTCCAGTCTACACAGCAGTGGTGCTGTGTTCGGGTCTGCTCGGGTTTGCACTGCAGAAGAGATGCGTTGGTTCGGCTGGATCACAGAGGCTGGCAGAGCGCCTTAAGCCCACTTCCAAGGGTCCAGGGCTGGGGTGGCCCCACTTCCAACTGTATACTCACAGAGGACAGAGTCCAGGTGCAGGTGATTGTGCAAAGTTGCTGGAAACCGTTTATGTCCCTGAGGCTTCAGATTAGAAGGCCGGCCAACGTGCCTTTGAAGTCACTCTGAAGCGTTGGGTTCAAGAAAGGCAGCCCAGTCCTTCTCACCCATGCGAGAGGGCTGCAGGTCAGCACAGCAGGGCAGCAGTCCTTCAGAACAGCACTCTGGCAGAGTGGCAGTCATTTCAGCAGTGCAGCAGTCCTTCTTCCTAGCAGAGTATCCACAGGTCCAGAAGTGTGCTGACCTCTCGGGTCAAATCCGTCCCTGCCTCATGCTCCGATACCCTGAAGATGCTAAGGATAATTTTGAAATGGCTTTCAATCCGCACCCAGAAAACTGTCATACAAGCCCTAGTCACAAGCAAGCTGGATTACAGGAGCACCCTACATGCCAGGATCAACATATACTCACAACTATGCTGCAAACCATTCAGAACTCGGTGCCTAGAATCACTCTCAACCTCCCATTCCACACTTGCATCACACAACACCTGAAGGAGTTCCCCCGGGTTCCCATACACAAACTAGCACATTTCAAACTCCTCACCCATACTTTCAAGGCACTAAATAACACTGACCCAGCATACCTCCGCAATCGCACTCCTGGGTGAAAGTGAGCACTACAAATCTACATAACATACGAGAAAAAAATTCAAAGATGGCTGCCATCAGCACACATGGCTAGCCATTTTAGAATAATTTTTCTCATGCAGTACTACATAAAGCATTCCACGATAGCTGTCCATGCATGCGCTTGTGTACTCATTCATGTCAATACCCCTGTGTTAATTTTGAAAATTTTATAATTCATTAATTTTCTGTTCACGATGACTGATATTTGTTTTTGGCCAACAATTTATTATTAACCGCTTCGGTGCTGATGACGAGCCCAGCTCGTCATGAGGCACAGTGGAGCTGTGCTCATGACGAGCTGGGCTCGTCATAACCGTCGCGGCCCGCCCACGCGTGATTGATTCCCCTCCTGTGCGGGAGAATCAATCAGTGGGCGGGATCGTGACGAGCTCAGCTCGTCATGAGCACATCTCCACTGTGCCTCATGACGAGCTGGGCTCGTCACGAGCACAGCGCCACCGCCGCTGCCCCCCCCCGCGCCACGGGGGAATTACCCCCCGCGTGGAAGGAATTAAAGTCTGTTTGCTTCCAAAACAAACAAGCATTGTCAAAATCAATAATTTTGCTCAACAGGCAACATCTACTGGCTTTGCCAAAACTTGTTCATTTTGCCCCTGGTTTACTCACACTGGGGCCACCTATTCCTGATTTTCTTGCCTTTCGTTTGATTTCATTCATACAGGACACTCCTGTGCCTCCGTTTCTACATATTTTTTTTCTTCTAGTGCTCACATATTATTATCCATTTCCCACCTCTCCAGCCTGTTATCTGGGGATAGTTCTCATCAATCCCTGCCTTCTTCTCATCCTTCTCTTTTGCCTCACCTCTCTCCATATAGCGCCCTGTCTCCTTTTCATGGTTGCTTGCTATGCCATCTAGGCAGTTGTGTCAAACATGATGCTTTGGTGTCATGAGACAGACTGTCGAAATCCACCCTTCAGAGAGTCTAAACTTTTAGAGACACTTCCTGACCTTAAAAAACCTTCCGCAGTAAAGAATATACTTATGACTGAAACAAAATAAGTAGAAACGTTAAAAATATAAAATACACCTTTTTGTAAGTTTTATTTCAAAGGAAATGCTAAAACTTTGTGCTATCTTCCTTAAGCTTTGAATTGCTCCCATTTATGCTAATGTGTCGCGAGTATGCAAAGCAGGCTGCGCTTCCCAGCAGGCCTCAGAGAAGCATGCATCTAAACAAACCAGCGCGCGCTTCAGAAGCCTGCGATGCCGAAAGTCACTTCTGCCTTATCCGAAGGCATCAACTGTATCTCCTATTTCGGTTTTGAAAAGGAATCGGCCTACGTTTTTTCCTCCTTCCCTGTCGGACAACTTCTTGTTGTGATAATCAAATCTATGATGGCAGAGCTACTAAAATTCAAATAGAAAGTCTTCCATGGAGGAGGAGTTCTTTTACATCCGAGCATTGCCCGAACACCTGTCACTGACCTTGAGAACACCCTTTTTTCAGACATATTCCATTGTTTTAATCCATAAGCACACAGAACAAGTCAGTCCATGGTTCAACATACAGAAAAACGGCACTGCAAAAAAGGCAATTGTTTATTTTCCTTTTTCCCCACCCTGGATCTTTCAAAACCTCTGTCATGTTAATTGCTCCCCTTGGTACGGATGTATGACGTTACAACGCACACTTTTACAACGCATGCACTTACAATGCATTTTTTACAACGCATAATCCATTACAACGCACTACACTTACAACACATGACACTACAACGCATTTTTAAAAACTACCTTTACAACGCATACCATTACAACGCATAATATTACATTGCATTTAAGGTAAGTATTAGATAGTATAGGGGTAAAAATTACTTTTCTAACTCCAGGGGGTGCAACAGTAGGGTAAGTGTTGGATAGTGTAGGGGTAAAAATTACTATTCTAACTCCAGGGGGTGCAACAGTAGGGTAAGTGTTGGATAGTATAGGGGTAAAAATTGCTATTCTAACTCCAGGGGGTGCAACAGTAGGGTAAGTGTTGGATAGTATAGGGGTAAAAATTACTATTCTAACTCCAGAGGGTGCAACCGTAGGGTAAGTGTTGGATAGTGTAGGGGTAAAAATTGCTATTCTAACTCCAGGGGGTGCAACAGTAGGGTAAGTGTTGGATAGTATAGGGGTAAAAATTGCTATTCTAACTCCAGGGGGTGCAACAGTAGGGTAACTGTTGGATAGTATAGGGGTAAAAATTACTATTCTAACTCCAGGGGGTGCAACAGTAGGGTAAGTGTTGGATAGTATAGGGGTAAAAATTACTATTCTAACTCCAGGGGGTGCAACAGTAGGGTAAGTGTTGGATAGTATAGGGGTAAAAATTGCTATTCTAACTCCAGGGGGTGCAACAGTAGGGTAAGTGTTGGATAGTATAGGGGTAAAAATTACTATTCTAACTCCAGGGTAGTGCAACAGTAGGGTAAGTGTTGGATAGTATAGGGGTAAAAATTACTATTCTAACTCCAGGGGGTGCAACAGTAGGGTAAGTGTTGGATAGTATAGGGGTAAAAATTACTATTCTAACTCCAGGGGGTGCAACAGTAGGGTAAGTGTTGGATAGTATAGGGGTAAAAATTACTATTCTAACTCCAGGGGGTGCAACAGTAGGGTAAGTGTTGGATAGTATAGGGGTAAAAATTGCTATTCTAACTCCAGGGGGTGCAACAGTAGGGTAAGTGTTGGATAGTATAGGGGTAAAAATTAATATTCTAACTCCAGGGGGTGCAACAGTAGGGTAAGTGTTGGATAGTATAGGGGTAAAAATTACTACTCTAACTCCAGGGGGTGCAACAGTAGGGTAAGTGTTGGATAGTATAGGGGTAAAAATTACTATTCTAACTCCAGGGGGTGCAACAGTAGGGTAAGTGTTGGATAGTATAGGGGTAAAAATTACTATTCTAACTCCAGGGGGTGCAACAGTAGGGTAAGTGTTGGATAGTGTAGTGTAATATTATGCGTTGTAATGGTAGGCGTTGTAATGGAATGCGTTGTAAAGGTAGTTTTTAAAAATGCATTGTAGTGTCATGCGTTGTAAGTGTAGTGCGTTGTAATGGATGATGCGTTGTAAAAAATGCGTTGTAAGTGTAGTGCGTTGTAACAGTTGCGTTGTAAAGGTTGTTCCCCCCTTGGTACTCCACAAACATAGTAGTGTTCCATCATGTAGCATTCCCATGGGTTGTCACCACTAGCACACATCTGTCACAGTGGCTCACTTTTTTGTTATGTTGTCATTGGAGACCATCACATTCCACATTCAGCTCCCCCAAAACCTTCTCAGGCCCCGACTATGAGTTGCACGGTTCTGGTGGGGTGCAAACCCTGCACAGGAAATCATTACTGTGTGGGAACATTCCATCAGACCCATGCAATTATGAATACCTGGTCTCAGGATGGGGAATAACTGTACCATCACTGGGCAGAATTCTGCATGGTTTTCCTTGTATGGGACGATTGACACTCAAATTTATCACCTGCTACGAGCAGATGGTCAATGTGAGCTGAAGGTAGATGCTGCGTGGGACTGGAAAAAGTAGGTTTGGGATACAGGAGAAAAGGGGGAAAACAGTGCCCTGGCAGGCGAGATTATTCAGCCCAACCCATCCCCCCCCCCCATTTTTTTTTTTTAGGTTGAGCCTGGGCAGCCCTTGCACTGCTCTGCGTGGCATGCTTTATTCAAGTATGGACTTGAATCTCTGCCCAATCTCCGGCCATATTTTGATTGGCTTGTGTCATTGTCCTTGGGAAACTGGTTTTTCATTGGTCAATAGGCTTGGTAGTCCCTTCTTAGTACCGTCTTGTCTCATTTTGTAACCTCCCATGAGGAAACATGTTTGTTACTCGGTAGGCTTTAATTACAGCCTGTGAGCACTATTTGGTTACATGTTTTTCTCCTGCCTGCTGTTGCAGGCAGGACATGCTCTATTCTTTTCATTAACACAACAAAAGTACTGCCAATGCTGCACTGGATTTAAAGAAGATGCTTTTGATCATGGATTGAACAAAACAGTTCCACTATAAACCAATTTTTGAATTCAGTGCTACATTAACTCATTAATATTTACATCACATAGACATATGCACACGACACTACCACTGACATACAAAAATCAATCAAACCACACATACACACTACTCAATCATACTGTGAGACACTTCAGACAAATATTCAATGACAGTTTGGAATGACAATTTTAGAAAGGGGGCTATCAAAAACTTGTTTGCAACAAAATGGTAGTAGTTGAAAGTAATTGAATTAGATTGTTAATTGTACGATTAGCCCAAAACGAAGAGGTCTACGCGTTTCGAATCCCTCAAGTTGTGGGGATTCTCATCAGGACCAAACGCTCTCTAAAAGGAGAACAAAAAAGCTAAATTAGACCAAATGACCCTATCACACTAGGACTTCCTTATCACACACCTTATGCTTGAATCTTACCTGTCAATCAATGACAACCAAGGAGAGACTTGAAAATATTCGAAAATATTCAGAATCAACCTTTCAAGAAACCTTTGTAGAGACAGAACAAGAGAGAGTGGGTCAGTTAAATGTCGCCTGAAGCGCAGGGTCATGAAGTGGCGGTATTGGTAAACCCATGAAGTGCGTCTTACTTGTCAGCCTAACGTAATCGTGTATATCTCTGCCGGCGTGGGGGGTTATTGCGGACAGGTTCGTCCGGAAAAAAGTCTCGGCTATTTCAGATGATGATGTATTCTTGCTTCGGAAGGAGTTTAGTTGTGGTCTGGAAGGAATAAACCACGAAGGAATGGAGTGATTACGTTGATAAAACATATGAGTGGTTTGCGGGATGGCTACGGTGCTGGTCGATCAAGGATATCTTACTTTCCGGTGTGATTGGTAAAGTTTTACGGGGAACCCCTATTCTTTTCATAGCACGGCACCCCCTGCTGATGCAGAGGTGACCGTGCCTTTAGTTTGTTGCTTACGGCCCGAATTTGGCTACCTGTTTTTTTTCTTCTACTTTTTCACTTTTTTTTGTTTACTATCGTCCCATACGGCACTTTCACTTTAATGTCGGCCACACCCTTTTCTTTAGATGAGGCGCAGCTAAAGAAAGGTGCGTGGCCGCTATTAAAGTGAAACCGTGGCATGGGGCACTTTTTACAAAAAAAGCATTTGTTTGGCAACTTGGCAAACATATGCTTTTTTTGTAAAAGCACCACATACCACGCTTTCACTTTAATGGCGTACGCACCCTTTTCTTTAGACGCAGCTCGTCTAAAGAAAGGGGTGTGTTTGACATTAACATGAAAGCGCAGCATGGGGGCTTTAACAAAAAATGTACTTGCAATGCAATAGGTCTCGCACTTGCGAGAGTTTAAGCTATAGGCATTGTCATTTACAATGCCAATAGCTCAAACTCTCGTAAATGCGAGAGTTATTGTATTGCAAATGCTTGTTTAAAAAGTGCTCAAGCGAAAATGGGACATATACTAGGCCGCTATTGCAGCCAAAGCCTCAAATGATTTTACTGGCTTGAAATACCATCTGTTAAATTGGAGTCAGAGTGGAACCACTGGCAAGTTGCGGTGAGGCTGAGGGGTATCCACCATGGGATACCGCTCCACCTGACTCGTAATCAGACTCTTAGTGTCACGTAGTGCGCTGCACAATGGCATCAAAGTCGCTTCTTGATTTGATCGTGCAAAAACTGGATAGCTTAATTCTTCACATTTTATACCAAATTGGAGCATACTAGGTGGAAGATTGTAAACCGCATCGCATGCTAAAATGTGTGGCCATATTCAGTGTTCGGCAGCAGTCCGTGCATCTGCCAGTGAAGTAAAAGAGTTCACTGCTTTCCTTGCGGAAGATTGCCTGCCAAATCTATAGATCTGCATTAGGCAGGTGGAGGCCTCTATCTCTTCAGCAAAGCTGCCATTGTGGTGGCTCCATTGAAAGTTTGCCGAGTTGTGTTCCTCAAAGCAGGAGTTTGTTTTTGAAAAACAAAAAGTAAAGGCCCCTATCATGCTGGTAGTTTTCTCCCTTTGTTTAGGGCCATTTTTCTGTTTTCCTCTGTGGTACAGCATGGCTTTCCCTGGTGGTCCCGAACAGGAAAAAAAAAAGTATGTTGCAACATCCATCCTAAACAGGGTGGACAGTCTGAGAAACTTTAAGCAAGGCCCAATGTCGCTCAGGCTATTGGTCAAAGCTTTGTCGCAGTGGAGGTTTAGCCGACAGAACCAGGGTGGATAATCCAATTCAAAATCGAGTAGGTGGGCAGCAAGTTCGGTGGACAGGGTACTCTGCCAATACGGCAGAGTACCCTGTTCTGCTCTCTGTACTCCAAACAAACCGATGAGTGTATTGTCCTTACTACAGTTTATGAAAAATACTAATACGTGAAAATAGAGGAATATCAGCTGTGTTGCCTATGAACAGGAAGTTGGAGATCAGCGGCCATGTCCCATTCCATTGAGAACATGATAATGAGGAGTGTGACATGACGAAAGTGGAGATCTGCTAAATTTCAGGTAAACTATTTTTAATGATTCAAACAGGGGTAAATCTGATGATTTAATTGATAATGTGATACTGGGTTACCTATTTAGTGCAAATATGCCATGTGAGGTATTTTCCTGTCAAAATATGGCAAAAAGGGTTTAAAGCTGTTTTGGCATTTAAGCAGTCTTTGCAAGCAAGCTTCAGGAAAGCACTGTAGCTGAGGGCAGGTTATCTTTTTAGGCCTAAGAGTGAAACACATTTCTTTCACTCCTGCATTGCATGGCCAAACATGGCACAACAGTGCATAACATTTGTACAACAATACGGTCAGTTTATCAAAGTGTTAAGAATGATATTTTTGGCACAACATTTATTGTCTATTGGCATACCACACAACCCTGTGTTGCCCCATTTAGAGAAGATGGTCTTATGTTTTTTTTCCCCTCTTCGGGACTGCAAGGCAAATCTTGGTAGTCTCAGACAGACACAATTTGCTAATGACTAACAACCCGGGAGAAAACTTTTAGGTTCATTAGGATGTTGTGTTTTTTCCCTTCAAAACAAAGGTCCCAATGGCACCTTAAATATAGCTGTTGCTCACCAAATTGTCATTACCTATCAAAGGACAAAAAACACACCAGAGCCCGCGTTCATCTCCAGCTACGGCAGTCAGTAGTACATCTGGGTGAAGGATGAAACGTTCTCCTCCACCCCAACAGTCGACGGACATACAGCCGAAAAATTAATCAGGTCGAAATCTGCTAAACCTACTAAATTTTGGGTGTAGGCCTAGTCTGTACCATTTTTCTTCCAAGTGGTGAAAGTAGGACAATTTAGAGCATAGAAGGTACTCTTCAGCATGCTTGAACATTAGTGTAATAAGTTCAAATAAAATCCTCGCAAACGAATTACGTTACATTTAATGTTGACTGCTCTTGAGGGTCATAATGAGATCTGCCTTGAATTTTCACTCATGGGCAAACATTTACTCATTTGGAAAAATATCCCTGGTGGATCCTGTGGAGATGTTAAAAGTGAGGAAATTCTTTTAGGAAGAAAATATTTTTATGGACTTTTATGCACAGACAATAAAAAAAAATCAACTAATATTTGTTGCAATATGTCTTACATATCAAACCTTTGGCCGAAACTTTGGTTTATTGATATTACTCAATGCCGAATTTTACATTCTGCAGACTTTTCAATAGAAACACAAAATTCCAGGAAAAATGCCAGAATTTATTCTTACCTTGTAGGCCTTATCACAAGCGAGTTAATATATTGCATATCTCGCTAGAATTTAAAATGATAATTATGGCAATTTGCTGTTCAATTATGTGTTAATGCACTTTCTTATACTGAAGTTCCATCAAGATTTTGGCACTAATTAACGAAACACAAGCTATTCCTTGCTTTGTATAAAAATGGATCTGACATTGTTAGAAATGGGGCTCTCTAGTTGGCAGAGGCTTGCACCCTTCCCAAGTAGAGACCCTTGCTTCTAGTCAGGATAAGGGAGTTACACCCCTACATAACCCTTGATCACTCCCTTGGTAGCTTGGCACGAGCAGACAGGCTTATCTCAGACTCAATGTGTAAAGCAATTGTACACAACACACACAGTAAAACAGTGAAAACACTGCACATGGACACCACACCAGTTTAGAAAAATAAAGAATCTTTATCTAAACCAAACAAGACCAAAACGACAAAAATCCAAATAACACTTATCAAAATATCACTTTAACATTTTTTTAGCAATTCTGTCCATAGAAAACTATGGTTGCAGGTGTTTTTCACAAAGTACCTAAAGATTTGTCAACATTCACCAAACAAAGCAGCTGACGATGAGCGAGGTGCAGGTAAACACAGCAATGCGTTGATTCCTGAGTTCCCGGGAAGGCGATGTATCAGTTATGCTGCATGCGGGAGAAGTGTTGCATAGACTCTAGACTTTAAGGAGAAGCGATGCATTGATTTCTGGACAGCTAGCGTCTGCGGGTGTTGAACTTTATACACAGGTGCGATGCATAGGAACATGCAGGCTCTGCAGATGGATGTGGTGGTGATTCAGGCACTGTGTCACTTTCTGCAGCTGCAGACAGGCGAATTGTTGATTCTTCCAGGCACACAGCAGGCTTGCTTTGGATTCAGAGCGGGAGTTTCAAACTTTGGAAACTTGGTGCTCGGGATTTGGCCTGTGGTGATTTCTCAAGCTGCACACAGGCCATGCGTCAATCTTTTCGGAAGCACCTCAGTAAAACCAGCTCTATTCTCCCTGGTCTAGCCACACTACAGGGGGTGGATACACCACTGTGCAGAGCAGCCACAGCCTATTCAGGTTCTAGTGACAAATCCTCCCACCTCTCTAGCCCAGGATGGCTCATCATCATATGCAGGGCACATCTCAGCTCCCTTTGTTTGAGTGTCTGGAGTGAATGCACACACAGCCCCTGTAGGTCTAAAATCAGATGGTGAATCTACAAGCAGGCAGAGGCACACAGGATGGTTACAAAAGAAAATGTCCTCTATCTAAAAGTGGCACATTTAAACACCAATTTAAAAACCACCTTCACTAAAATGTGTATTATTGGATTCTGAGTCCAGAAAGCCCAAACTCCAAATCTTTAGCTGTTACCAATTGAAAGTTACACTTGTACAATGTTAGAAGGCAGCTCCAATGATAGCCTATGGGAGAACTAATCCTTTCAATAGTGGAAAACAAAACAGCATTTCACTATCAGGACATGTGAAATACGCCAGTACATGTCCCACCTTTCACATACACTGCAAACTGCCCATGGGGGTACCTTGGGCCTACCTTAGGGGTACCTTACATGTAAGAAAATGGACGGTTAAGGCCTGGCAAGTGGGTGCACTTGCCAGGTCAACGTGGCAGTTAAAAACTGTGTGTGCAGATGCTACAATGGCAGGTATGAGACACATTTGAAAGGCTACTTGTGTCGGTGGCGCAATCAATAGCATATGATTTACAGGCCCTGGGCCCACACACTGCACTTTACTAGGGACTTACCAGCAAATCACCATGCCAATCATGAATAACCAAGCATAATCACAATTGTCCGTTAAACCAGCAAAATTGAAATTCAGCACATAGAAAAAAAATACAGGAGGTAGAGGTAAAAAGTCTGGGGAAACCTCGCCAAAGATACCAGGTCTAACAGATATGTTAAACAATGAGTATACTGCATTTGTTTAAAAAACAATGACTCATGGTTATTGTGCTCCTATTTAAGTTCTCAGCTTTGCCTACATTGCTTTGCTACATTTCCAATCCACTGACTTTTTTTAACAGTTATTCATAAGCATAAAACTGCTTTATTTTTTTAAATCTTTTATTAATATCTTTTAGAATATTGCAAATGTATTCCAATGATTTAAAGATCACAGAAAAAATCCATAAAATCAATGCTATACTGTTCATGGAATTAGAGGTGTAATTAATGTTTCTGTCAAATATCACGCCGCTCCACTTGAATAGAATGACATTGCTTAGCAGGCACATTTTATGTTTTTGAACCAGATGTGCTAAGAGAGCTATTACACATAGTGGCTGTAAATTGTTCAGTAATTAATTGTGACCTGCCTGATATTGTGATGCAATCTAGGTACTAAAAAGCTTATGTCTCAAACTCTTAAAAAAGCCTAATACATTGCTGTCCAATCTGTTCTTTTTTCTTATAAGGCTAGGTACTTTATTACACACAAAACTAAATACTATGCAGTAATTGAGAAATATTTGGCAGGTGAAAATACATATTGACACATCTTCTACAGGGCATCACGACCTTCATGGAGTGCAAAATGGAAAAAGCTCACACAGATCTATCAACCAGATGAATGTTCCCTGAACCCCCTATACCTCGAATGTACCTAATGCAACAATGAGGGGTGCCTTAAAAACAAATCTGGCAGAACATAAAACCATTAATCCCAATGCATTTCATCATTACATAACATGCCAGTTGTGTTAGACCTGTCAAACTTAGTCTTGCCTTCACCCAAACATTATTCCTTCCTCCTCCATTTAAAATTTTTGCTCATCTCTTTTCTGCTGGCCTTAGGACTCTGAACACTTACCACTGCTAACTAGTGCTAATGTGCATGTGCTCACTCCTTAAAACATGGTAACATTAGCTTGTATCCAATTGACATATTTAATTTATTGTAAGTCCCTAGTAAAGTGGCCCTACATGTGCACAGGGCCTGTAAAAAAATTTAATTCTACTAGTGGGCTTGCAGCACTGACTGTGCCAATCACGTATGAAGGCCTGTAAACCTGTCTCAGGTCTGCAATTGTAGTCTGTCTGTGCAGTTTTAAAACTGTCATTTTGATCTGGAAAAACAAATGTTTTAGCAGGCCCAAACCTTCCTTTTGAACACATATACTTCACCCATAGGTAAGGCCCTGTACAGCCTGGAGGGCAGGGTACAGTGTATTTAAAATGTTAGACAGGTAGTATTACATTTTACATGTCCTGGTAGTGAGTCACTCTAAAATTTATTTTCATTACTGCAACTACCTCTCTCATAGACTAACATTGGGGTTACCTTATTACATATAATAGGTTGTAATTTCCAAATGGGAGCAGATCATCTGTTCATGTTTGGTGTCTTTAGAATTGTAATGAGATATACTAACTTCTGGTAAAGTAAGATTTTTATTACAATTTTAAAAATGCAACTTTTAGAAAGTTGGCATTTTTCTGCCTTAGCCATTTAGTGCCTGTAATCTGTACCTGGGTCGCATGACTGGGTGTAGCTGACCGTTGAACTTTGTTTTCCTCCTAGACAGCCACACACAATGGGAAGTTTCGGTATTCCTGAATGGGTCTTCACTGGCAGGATGGGAGGGAGGAGCTGAGAATAGCCCCACTTAAACTTGAATAGGTTGTCTTGCCTCAACACAAAGGGCTGCATACCCTCCGGCAGTTAATCTGTATCCCAGACAGGGAAGGAAGGATGCCTGAGGTCTTCAAAGGGAAACCTCTAGAAGCTTCTCCCCCACTTCAAAGGCACAACTGAGTATACATACTAGACCTCAAACAGCACCACTTCAGTACTCTTCTGGGCCTGTACATACTCTACCAGGAAAGGCAACTGCTGAGCTGCTGAAGGACGGTCACTCTGCCAGACCTCTACCGTGCTGGACTACTGCCTTGCTGTGATGACCTGCTGCCTGCTGCCTGCTGAACTTTTGCCTGTGTGAGGAGGACTAGACCTGCTTCTCTTGAATCCAGAACACCTGAGTGACTCCAAGGGCTAAATGGCTGGCCTCCTGACTTGAGCCTCATGGACGGTAAGTTCCAACAACCTTACTCCTGCGCCTGTACTCTACCATCTTTGAATATACCCTGCCAAGTGGTGCAGTCCCAGTCCTGGACCTTTGAAGAGAACCTAAGATGCTCTGCCAGACTCTGTGGATCCAGCAGAACTGACACATCTCCTCCCCTGCACAGCCCCAAGTAGAACCGATGCATCGCTGCTGCTGCAAGGATCTGAACCGCTTCAAAGACCTCCATCGCAGCACATCACCACAGATGCAACACATCTCAGGCAGAGGTCCTCACACCCTTTGTCAATGGCAGCCTCAACCATGCCAGACTCCACATTTCAGCCTTGCTGCTCTTCAAAACACACTCATCGCCTCAACTGCATGATGCATCTTTGTCTCAGGACTTTGCATAGCAAGCCCTCATCGATGAGATCTTCAAAGTAGATGCATCAGGACCTCACACCGCAGCATTGGTGCATGTCAGCACCGATGCATCACTTCGGCTGCGCAATGCATTTTTGATGAAGATTCTCGCTACGCTCCACAAACCAGAGTTAAAGGTACTCTGTTCAAAGGGCCTAAAAGGGTCCCTGTAGCCGGCCCATGCTCCATCATTGTCAGCCTGAAGTTGTGACTGTGCCTGGGTCCGGCACAACCAGATATCTACAGTTGGTGCTTTTACACATTTTCTTGTTATTTGTGTGAAAATCTTTAAAATGTAATATCTCTTGTTCAGCTGATGGGATGTTGTCATTCTTGTCTTTAATTCATTAACCATTACACTACTTTTCTAATTCTGTTGTGGGCTTCTTTGTGGTGTTTCACTGTTACTGTTTGTAGATTTGCACAAATATGTTTCTTAAGTTAAGCCTGACTGCTCTGTGCCAAGCTAGCAGAGGGTTAAACATAGGTTAATTTAGGGTTTCCTTTTACCTTTACCCCGAGAAGAATAGTGTTTGCTGCTTGAGAAGGGTTTCACACCCTCATCCAGTAACATAATTTCTTACAAGTTGTTTCTACGAACATGCACGGAAATTATCTTTCATTCCTCTACCGAGAATATTCCGTGATTTGAATTCCATGTCAACCTACTGTGCTAATGAATATTACATTTCTGTACCAGTAGAGTTTTATTTCAACATTGACTCAGTTGACTAGCAAGTAACAACCTCACAGAACCTAGCAATAAGCCATGCACCACTGGCATCCCTCACCAAGTCCAGGTATGCTTAGTACCTTGATTTACCTTTCCAGGGGACCCTCTTGCTGTGACTCAAGAGACTTTGGGTGGCACACAATAATTCATGCTAGAGCTTCAAAAGGTTGCCATAGGATCTGTTAAAAATTGTAGTTTCTAGTTGGAACTTTCTTGCACCCTGTCCAAGTAGGGACCCTTATTCTAGTCAAGGTAAGGGAGTTACACACCCAAGATAACTCTTGCTCACCCCCTTGGTAGCTTGGCACGAGCAGTCAGGCTTGTCTCAGAGGCAATGTGTAAAGCATTTGTACCCACACATACCGTAACACAGTGAAAACATTAAAATGGTCACCACTTCAGTTAAAAAAAGTAACCAAAGACCAAAATGACAAAAATCCAACATGCATAAAGAAAGATATCACTTTTAAAATGTTAAGCAAGTTCAGTTCATAGAAAGCTATGGATGCGTTGGTTTTAGCACAAAGTACGTTTAATGCGTCAAAATCAGAGACAGCTGCAGAGGAAGTGAGGTGCCAGAAGCCAAAAGCGATGCATCAGTTTCTTAGTCCCAGAAGAATGTAGGTGTCAGTTCTTTCAGCATGGCAGGATAAGAGTTGCGTTGATTCCTTACTGAGAGGGGAGGTGAAGCGTTGATTTGCAGACACATGGCCTCAGGTGTGTACTGCGGAGTTGTGTTGATGAAGAGACCCCATTCAACTATGATGCATGGAAAATCCGGACGTGCTTGGTCAATGCAATGGTGGCAAAACAGGCTCTGCGTTCATTTTTTAGCTGTGTGGCAGGTGATGCATCAATTTCTTCAGCTACACAGCAGGGCGCACGTTGGAGTTGGAGCGAGTGCCTCAGATGTCTGGCTGTAGCAATCTTGCAGAAATACTGCAGGTGCTGCATCAAATCTTTGGCCAGACCGCAGCGATACATTGGTTTTTCAGCTGCTGAAGGTCGGTGCATGGATTTTCTTTTCTCTTTGCAGCAAAGCCACCTCTAAGGGCACAGAAATGGAATTGACACCACTTGGTAGGTCAGAACTCCTAGCAGAGGAGTCCAGGGGCTGCAGGTGAAGTCTTTGATGGCCCGACACTTCTTAACAGAAGGCAAGCCCACACAACCCCTTGGAAAACCTTGGCAAGCAGGAAACAAAAAGCAAAGTCCAGTCCTTAGCACTACCCAAGACAGAATCAGCAAGCAGTAGACTAGCACAACACAGCAATAAGTAGAGCAGCACTTTCCCTTCTACAGCTTCTTCAGCTCGTCTTCTTGGCACAATCTCCTCTTAGTCCAGAAGTGTTCTGAAGAGATGATGTCACAGCTCCAGCACTTATGCCAGTTTCTGCCTTTGAAGTAGGTAAACTTCAAGGCAAGTCTCTGTAGTGCACAAGATCCTGCTTTTCCATGACCTGGCTCCAGATACACTACAGGAGGGTGGAAACAGCTTTGTGTGAGGACAGGCACAGCCCTATTCAGGTGTCAGTGGCAACTCCACCCACCACTCTAGCTCACGAAGACCCTTCAGCCTGGTCATGGGCCAGCAGAGTTTGTAGGCATGGCACAATTAGTGGTCTAGGCTCACTAGTAGCGTTTGCTTTACAGGCCCTGGGCACACACAGTGCACTTTACTGTGGACGACCAGTAAATCAGATATGTCAATCATGCATAAACCAATACAATTTAGACTCAAGAGCATATGCACTTTAGCACTGATTAGCAGTGGTAAAGTGACCAGAGTGTTAAAGCCAACGAAAACAGGTCAGATAAAATAGGAGGAAGAGGGCAAAAAGTTTGGAGATAACCCTGCAAAAAGGGCCAGGTCCAACAGGATCCCACGGCTGCTCCTAGGTGACTGCCAAACAAATAACTTCATTTGTCCATGCCCCTGCCCTTCTGCGACACCACATGCCAAATATGTAAACCAGAGTTGACTCTATGCCTTCCAGGGTATGCCTTGCTCATCAGACTCTTCACTTTTTAAAACCAATCATTTGATAAATAGTTCCTTCTTTTACAGAAACACAGCTGCACCCTGATGCATTCTCTCTTGGAGCCATGTTTTGGGCAAGTGTGGGGGCTGAAGTATACATGATCAGACCAGCTTCTGCCCAGCTGTCAACTTCTCTCTTCTGGCAGGGGTGCCAGATTCTGTCTTTCAACTGCCTGTGCATGCACACTTGTGTAGCCCAGGCTGGAGAGCCAGTGGTTCTGTTCTCCCTTAGAAAAGGTGATGGGAGGAAGGCTTGGAAGAGAGGCCTATTTAGTCTAAACACAGGCTATCCCTCAGTGTAGCATTCTGACCCATGTTTTGCCCACTATGGCACCTCAGATTAGACACAGCCATATGTATATCAGTCTAGGTCCTGCTCCAATAGGAGAGGTCCCATCTGAACTGCCAAGCATGGTTCTCTCTGCAGAGAAACAAAATGCTCAGTTGGATTATTGCTCTGGGGCCCCATGCCATCTCCAGTAGTAGCTTTTTCCTTTTGCAGTGGCACGCTTGTCATGGGATGGCCACTGGCCATTCCTGTAGAAAATAATGAAATAGAAGCGCTGGACATGGAAATACTTTTCTTAGACGTGTGTCTTGGGGGACCACCCCAAGCATGCCGTGCTGGAATGCTGTTTTCTATGTTCTCATTGGACCTTCGTGGATGGGAATGGTTGTGTTTCACTCCTCGCTGTGTGCACCAGTCACAGCGAGTGTCTATATGGGCCTTCAGGCCTCTATGTTTATAAGTGTAGAGGCACTGAAGCACTACTGACTTAAACTACAGTCAAACGGAAAGCGAACCTTTAGTTCTGGGTGTCTAGTTGAATGATGCGGCCTACACAGGCTATAACCAATGTATTCATCGACCCAGCTGCATGTTGGCATATGATCAGTGCAGAGTATCTTACTATGGCTGGCAGGAACAGGACTTAGCTTTAAAAAAGCAATACAATTATGGTTAATGTACAAACCCGTCTTAGCAGAAGCTTACAGTGGGTTGGACTCACTTTTGTTGTCTCACTTCTATGACCCAAGGCAAGGTGATCAGAAACAAAGCTGGACAGCTGAAGTGGGTAAGGACACATTCCCTAACAAGGACTATAGTTTCAGGCAGATGCTCCAGTGAGCTGAGATACAGAGGAGGCATGAGTCAGAAGGGGAGAAGGGTGGATGTGCCATCAATAGCATTAGGGCCTCCATTTCGAATGCTGCAGGAAAAACAATGCAGAAAGATGGCACCCAGAATTACTGATGTCACAGGCGTTAGTTACTTGGCGCAGTACTAATGCGGCATCACGAGGAATAACCACGTGAACCTGTGTACATCCAGCTATTTCCACAGTTTGTTTCCTTGCTTCCGTGCACTGTACCACTGAAGCCCCTGGGTTTCCTGCTTTTTAGAGGAAACGCCAAAGTGTTAGTGTTCCATCAAAACTTGTAATTCTGAGTAGCCTGAAAAAGTGGAATTAGATAATTCAAAGAACTCGAAACAAGAGTCTAAAAGCCTTTCCTCTTTCGAGTGCCATTCAAACCTGAATTCAAAGGTGAAGTCAAGTGGCAGTGGTTTTCCTGTCTGTTTTAACCTTTCCACCCACCTTGAGTGTAGCTCAAACAGCACTACGCTTTTGAAACCCATTTGAACACACACTGTTAGCTACCATCTGATGATAAAATGAAGCACAGAATCTGCTGCAGTTTTGTGCAGGATAGAATCTAAAGCCTTTTTGTCCTGCTTGCCTCATTATATACTGGAAAGGTGGGTCGGAAAACAACAAGAAAATGCACAGATGTGATAGGAGCGGACAGTGTGCCCAACACTTAGGTATTTTTGTTTTTATAATGCTGTTTTATGTTTAGTTTTTTCTGGACGAATCTTTTTGACTACCATGTTGCTGACATATTTCATAACCTGTAGACCGAATATATGTTTTTATAATTGATTGTAACAAATTGCACACCACCCAGGAGATATTTGTGTTACATATTAGTAAGATATGTATATATATGCACACACAAATTATTAAAATGTGATTTTTATTTGCCAATGATATCATTTTCACTTGTCATTCACATTACCGTGAGACAATCGGTGGATTCTGCCGAAACTCAAACTGCTACATTTTCTAAAAAGAAAACTAAACATTTGCAACTTAGTGCCACAGTGTGCAGTAGCTGCAGTTTCTGATGGATGCTGGATCGTGTTGTTTGGTTAATCCGCTGCTCTTTGGTGGGAACTCTGCTGTATAATTTAAAGCCTGTTTATTGCCAGCTTTGGAAGGTCAAGTGGAACAAAATGAATACCGAAGTCTTTTTTTTAGAAACGAGGTCCGACTAAAGTTTGACCGCCTATGAGATGTAAGTGTTCCAGGGCAGTGAGTCCATGCTGGGTCACCCTGTGTATGTTTGGAAGCGTCGAACTATGCGACTTTTGTGACTTACCTGCATTAAAACTAACAGTACTTTCAGCTTTCAAGGTCTAAACATCTGCTTCTGTTTAATGGGTGCTGGTTACCACACTCCCTTTTTTTAGGCATGTTACTTGATGGCAAGCTTCTTCTTTCAGTGACTATTTAACCCCTAGAATTCCTTCCTTTGCTTTCTCATTCATCTGTTTCTTGTTGATTTCCATAGTTATTTTCAACTACACTATGACATTCACAGCTCATATATCATGTTTCTGCAATTAGTCATGTAGGTCTCTGTGCCATGTAACGTGAATCCTCCGTGACTATTTGTGTCGCCCGGAAGTGGATTCGGGAATAGGTCTTTAGCACGGGGAAGCCTTCCTGAACTTATATTACCAATTCAGAAGAGATGTACACAATATTTAAATCTTTGATACTTTCCTAATTCTTGTTCTGTTTCCATTAGGCCAGACCTTTCCACTTCTCGAACAATTAATCTGCCTCTGCCAGCACTGGTTAGCACACACCACTGTCCGCCAAGCCCTATTCCAGACTGGGGGTGGGGAAGTGTCCTCTGTGTGGGGCAGGATGCTCCAATATTCCCCCTCCTTCTCATTGAGTACTAACGTGAATATTAGCATGTAGAATTGAAACTGTTTAGTTGTCAACAGGAAGAATGTTTCTCTTTAGACTGGCTACTATGCCACTTAGATCTTGACCTATTTCACTGACGTATGTAGTTACTGTCAACAACACACGTATTTTTGTAAGTACGGAAGCCTAGTACAATATTTGTAAATGGAATGAGGGGCCATATGTAGGTAAAACGTGTTTTGCGATTCTCTAATTGCAATTTTTAGGGAATCGCAATTAGAGAATTGCAAAACGGAATGTAGGTAGGATTAGCAAAATATTTTGCGATTCCCACCTATTCCTTATTTGCGAATCCCAAATTGAGATTCGCAAATAAGGAATACCTTGCCATTCATTCCTATGGGCTAGAAGGCCCATAGGAATGAATAGGAAGACATTCTCAATTAGCGATTCTCAATTAGAGAATCGCAAATTGAGAATGCAATTTCAAGGTTGCAAGCGTGTCGCTAGGACCCCTGAAATAAACATGTGTGCACATGTGGCGCACATACATGCGCTAAGGGCATATATGCGCGCCACAGGGCACTTTGAAAAATGCAAAAAAGTGCATTTTTCAAAGCAATCGCAAATTACCACCAACCTGAAGTTGGTGGTAATTTGCGATTCCTTAAGCCAAAATCGCACAACTTGGGTGCTTCCTACATTGCATTTAAGGAATCGCAATTTGGGATTCCTTAAATGCATTAGCAAAATAAGGAATCACAAAATTTGCGATTCCTTATTTTACATGTGGGTTTTTGTGTGCTACATAGCACACTGCCCAAATTGCGATCGCAAACGCCGAAATTCGGCGAATTTCAGCATTTGCGATCGCAATTTGGCTTCCTACATATGGCCCGAGATGTTTCTTTTAATTGTAAGAAGTTGCATCCTTTCAGTTGTTAACAAAGGTGTATGGGATGAAAACACAATGTGGATGTTCTTGGAGTCTAAACAATCAGAGGCCTGTAACATATGATGGGCGGAAAGTCCTTAAATGGTAGCTACGCTCAGACCCAATAAAAGAACTCTGAGTGTTCCATTCAAGTTAAATGCTATTCATAGTGTCTTACCTCTTTAGTGGTCATTATGTGTTCTTTTGATAAGCCTACCAAAAGTAACAGAATGGAAAGGGCTTGAGATAAACATCCAGGAGTGACAGTCGCTCTTACACCTGACTTAGGACAACCTGATATTTCTTCTGTCAGTGATGTGCTGGACTAAAGTCTGTGCTTTCCAGAGGTGATTCTGGTCCTCTCTTCCTGGCCATCTTTTAGTGCCCTGTATTTTTATTTTACTCTTTGTATTTGTGGAGTGCGATCGTGTATTATAAATAGATTGTGGTGCATTACTTACGGTGGTTTACAAAGTGTTTCATGGAGTACAAGGGGCAGTTTACAAATCCACTAGAAGGGACATTTGGATAGCCATGTGAGATTGCAAAGCACTAGGATTGTGAAATATTTTGCTAAGAAGCTATGGTACAAATAGCAGCTCAGAATCACAGACTATAGTCAAGGAGAGTAGGGAGAGTGTAGTTGTCTGAGGGCTTTAAAAAGTTAAATTAGTCACTGGTAGATTGGGCGGTAACTTCAAAATGGCAAAAGAAAGACAGCCTATATTAAGATAGTCGTGTGTCTGCCGCTGTCAAGCGGACAACTTAATTTGGTGGTTGGAAGATATCACCTGAAGAGCAATAGTTTTTATTTGGTGTTTTTTTTTTTACTAAAGGGGAAACAGCAGAACACTTTCAAGCTAGTTCTGGTGGCTCAGAAAATGAATGCATCCACTCCAGTGGTCTCGTGTTCACTTGTTTGGAGCCCAGTATGTCCATTCAGCCTGTCATCCTTCCAAAGTCAATAAAATGAGTACCATGGGGTTAAGTAACAATGAACCTCTGTTACTTCAGCGCCAAGAGGACAAAGGGTGAATATATACTTCACAAATAGCCATGCTGTTATGGAAGCACCCCAAAACTGCAAAAGTCAACTGGATAACTTAGTTCTTATGGAACTGAGTAACAACGCCAAAAAGAGCATGAGTGATGCACCATACATTGACCACAACCCAAGAGATGAGGAATACCTAATGATTTTTTCAAGAGGGTCATGACGTAGGGTTTTCAAGCACCAAAAAGTAAAAGATGAGCAGCTTCATTTTGTACATCTGAAGTTGCTGAGCCAATTGTTTTCGGGTGACTGAGTAGAGAGAACTGCAGTAGTCTCAAGTTACCCGGCCAATCACAACTGAGACTCTATTTGGAATGAGGCATGGCCACAGCTGCTCTAGAACTGTGAATGAATGTATGATGGAATTCCTCATGCGTTTTACACGCATGCCTTAGGAGCTTTGCCATTTGAATGAATGCGTCTTAAGCACACATTTGTACTGCACACAAGTCGTTTTAACAACTTGGCTTGGGGACGCTGGCTATTGGAATAGTTTAATTTACTACACCAACTCCAGTCTGTGCAGGGAAGGTGTTGGATTTTAATTCCAAAGTCACTACACCCCCCTAAAGCAAGTCTTTGTAACGACCGAACTATTACGTGCTAAAGACGCACTTATTCTGTTGCCGGTGTTTGGAAGGCACTGCGTTTTTCCAGCTTTGTCTTAAAGGACGTTTTGTTTCCCCTGTGAGCTAATGAAAACAGCTAGGTCTACAGATCCATGATGAGACTGGCTTTACATGTCACCCTCGTTCCTTTCCGAATTACTGGAGAGGGACTGGAATCATATCCTTGGGCCAAACCGCCTATATGTGAATGTGCCTCAGATCTTACAGCCAGCTGAAAATAAAAATAGCTTGCCACGTATATACTTTGGATTGAGATTAATGAATGTGACAAAGAACTAAGGACCAACAGCTCATGCCAGTCGTAATCAACATACAGCTCTATTTTTTCTCAAGGAAGATTCCATTCCGTGGTACAATCTGGTTGCACATTTTTCAAGGATTATCAAACCTTCTATGTCCCTCAGCCCTTTTGTTTTAATTCCTCAAGTAGCAACCTTGCAGTAGAGTGACCTGTGCTATGTAGGGCTCGTCCATGTTCGGTTTATTCCTTTAAAAAAACATATTTTCGCTAGTTTAAATAAAAAATAAAAAAATCAGAAACATTTATTTATTTTGTGAGTCAATTCCTTTGTTACAGCAAAGTTTTTTTCAAGAGATATACTGTTTCCTACAATTGATTTTATTTTGTAACAAATTGATTTCTCTGAAAACTCCTGTTTTTAATTGTGTAAAGAATTCATTTTGTCACCAATTTGATTGGAAAAAAATCAATTCACAAACTACACCCAGATATCTTTTGTTAAGTCAACCAGCTTTAGTGCCGATGTTATTAGGGATTCTGAAGTGCAAATTAATTACATCCTTAGCTTTGATGTTATCTATTCCTCTGGTTAACCAATTCATAATCTGTTTGCTTTGTATGACTTCTCCGTTGTGTAACTTACTGTTGGGATCTTGTTCCCCACTGGTTTCAGGATATACAAAGATTTATTTCAGGGGCGAAAAGAGAAACATTTTATAGGGTTTGGCATGGGAGGCTCTTAAATTCTCCTCCTAAATTCCACTTGGAAGAAGCAGAAGCAATGGTATGGCCGCGGGCAGGAACATTCTCAGACTTCTCCCTAAAACTTGCACAAAAATGTACCCGTGAAGTGCTCCAGTGAATAACCAGAATGTTCTCTAGTCCCTAACTGGATCTCGAGGCCCCTCTCACACGAGGAGCTCTGAACAGTTGAACTATTGAACATCTTGTCTCTCCTGTCTTAGATTGATGCATGCATTTCTAACTTCCGCAGTGGGTCTCCCCTGGAAGGAACTGTAGGAACAGAAATTCGAAGGACAGGTTAAAAAGCATTTGTAGATCACTAAACTGGGGAAAGAAGGATGGGCAATTATGTATTTTCTGATGATTTTTCATTTTTACGTTTGTGATTTTGATATCTTAGTTAAAAAATATATTTTCTTTTCATTAATTTTTGTGATTATTAATAAAGAATTGTAATAGTTAATAATAATTATTGGAACATATTAACACGTGACACCTTTATGTGAATCGATAAATATAACATTTGAAAGAAGTGATAAGAGATGCATAAGGCACATCTGCACATACTAATACTAACAAATAAGTTCCATGGGCTACTCCTATCAAAGAACTAGGCCACAGTAAACTGATGGATAGAAATGCTTTTTAGGCTGCATCCCATTCAGTTTATTTGTCCTAGTGCACCATATACTTGAACATTTAGCCATGCCTCATCCTGAGGGAGCAATCATGTGGCTGCCAGAATATCCAGGCCACATCTCTACAACACAGAGAGGACTAGCAGCTGCAGGACACACATTATCAGCATGTTTGGTCCTCCTCATTGAGGTACATGCTTGACTCCCTAGACAGAGAGAGGCCAAGACACGTCTTAGAGGCACCTCCCATAGCGCGGCAATCGCACAGACCAGCAATCGGCCTAAACTCTGATTGAGTCTGCCACTTCCCACAAGTGTATGAATGCAACAAATATCATACTGGACCGGCTTTAGAGCATTGTGTCCAGTGCCATTGCACGGGGCAACGAGCTTAGAGGTGCTGTATTTTGAACTATCTTTAAAAGCACTGTCTACCAACATGGATGACGTCATTCCTACACCTTGTAATCCTTATTGTCTTTTGCAACATTTCTTCTAGACTCATTTACAGACATGATTCATTGTCTTTATATAATGTGTGTGTGTTGTAAAGTGCTCGGACACCCTACACTGATATGAGTAGCGCTATAAAACAAATGAAATACATGTGAGAGGCAGCCTACGGAGAGATCAGGGCACTGTTGAAGGGTGGTAATGAAGGAATCCATGAATAAGGAGGTCACTGGGGGTGCCAACAAAGATTGTCGCACAGGGCACCACCAGAGCTTAAGCCAGTCCTGAGTTCACGTGTTATTAAGACATAGTAAAATAAGAGGCACTAATGTTGGAAGAAAAACATTTCAGATTTATTGAATAAGGTAATGTGTCAACTTACGGGCTAGCCAAAGCAGCCAGTGACGATGCAATCGCACCTAAGCTACTTACCCAAGAAGCTAACGCTGAGCAATCACAGGCTAGCCCTCAGCTACTCAGGTATTACAACTGTCCCCAGGACTACAGAATTACAGGATGCGCTGTCACTTTCATCAGGGCCCAGACAAATGATTGCTGAGGCCTTGTCATGAAACACCATCTTCTGGGCTCTCCCGTTTCCAGTGGCTCACTAACACAACAAGATGTAAATGTTTCTGGCAACACAACTTGGCCACTGGGAATTCAGAAGCGTTTCTAGGGTTGTTTAGTAGTGTTGTTCAGCATTTCATATGTGGTGTGTAGTTACACAAATATATGCTTGTAACTGATGAAACTAGCATAATGGGGCACTATGCACTCAAGGACCCTTTTAAAAAATATATAAAACTGAGCATGTTTACAGTGTTCAGTTAGTCCGCTTTCCATCTCAGTGGCCATCATTCTTTTTCAATTGCCTATTTAACATCAAAGAAGCTCCCGGACTGTTTGCCACAGATTGGCCTTGTTTCCCAAACCTCTGTATTGCTTTCCATTTCTCTCTGTCTTACTCTTTAATTCTCAACAGCAGAATCTATAAATCGATGTTTGTCCATAAAACGTCCTTGAACTTTTTAACAATTGCATGCACACAGAAAGTGAGTTCATATCTGGTCGTCTATTTTTCACTTGCCAGGAATTGTGTTAAGCTTTAGTTAATTATCAGAAATGGTTTAAAAACATTCAGAAATATGGAGCTCTGCTTTTATGAGGGTAATTTGGAACGATGGCGAGTTTAATGCGAAATTCAACGCCTTGAGATACAAAAAAAAAACATAATTTCTCGTTGCACTGTAACATTTTCCTCCCAGAACTGCTATTCTGCAATGATATATCTGCTCATAATTAATCTGAAACAGTCTGGTCAAATAAAGACCATCTGTCCTTTGATTCCCTGTACGGCTGACTTGGAATCGCATGTTCTGGGTATGGAGGGTTACAGGCACCTCTAATAGGAGTGCAATTCAGCTGTGTGTTTTCATTTTTAACTTCCTCTCTGTCTGTGCTGGGACAGAACGAGGCAATGGAAAGAAACCCAGTGAGGTGTGTGGGGAAAGAGATTAACGTGGCATCCTCGGAACAATACTCTATTTTATTTTATCGTGAATTATTTTCATACGAGTCCTTGACTAAAATGAAACTTGGAAAGTAGCCATGGTGACTATTTTTTTTTTTTTTGATTTAGCTTGCGGTATAAAGTAAATCTAAGTTGTATAAGAGGATCTGACTTTTCAATTCATGTTTTAATGTATTACCGTTTTTATGTACTGTAATTGTGTAACTTTTATGTTTTTTTGACTAAAACCCGAATAAAGTTTATTTGATTGATGGTTTGATTGACTATATTATTTTTCACATGTAGCTGTTGAGTTATATCCATCACCTCCGCACACAACTACATGGCAGGTAACTTGTAGGCCGCCAACTCCTGTCTTTTAGTTTTACCAGATGGCTCGGGGTTCCTGAGACGCATTGCTTCAAGTCGGGGAAGTCAGGTCTTCGCCTTCCAAAATATTCTCAAGTGTTTTTTCAGTTGTTTCTTCTGGACTCAGCCAATGCTGCAACTCCCAGAATGCACTCATTTGCTCAATGAAAGACCAGAGATGGAAATCATGTTTCCTGGTGACAGGGAGTTATCTTGTAACCTTGTTATTGTCTCTTTCAAAGAACGTTTATGATTTGCCATTCTTTATTCTTTGGTTAGTGTGTGCACTATGCATAGGCCTGCATAAAATGTTAATACTATCCCCCACAAACCCTTGCAAAGATGGGGGCGCCAGGGTGCAACATACCAAAATGGCCACATTATTTTGGGGCTCTGGCCGTGAGACAGAATTTTACTGCATCATCCTCGTCCTGCAGGAACAGCAACTAAGTTTCCTCACCTGCAGTTGATGTGCTGGACATGGTGCAGCCACTTTGCCCAAAATCGCCGGATTAAAAATGCTGGCTCTTGGGTATCAGAAAGACTATTCCAGCGGTGTGGAGGGTGTAACTCTCACCTGCTAGGCCCGAGCAAGCTGCTGTGTGATCAGCGGCAGTGAGGTGGCTGGAGCATTGGAATGGCAATGTGGGGCACAGGCAGCTGTGTAAATCTCCTCTGAAAAACTGCCGCAGCCTTGCAACCTTATTACAGAGGAGTGCTGGCGGCTGCTTGCTGGTGGAGCAGTGCTGTCTGCAGAAGCCGTACAGGCCCTGCCAACCTTGAGAATTGGGCTGATTCCACACCAAGGATCCTGAAGGTGAGGGCGTGGTAGGCTGGGCTTCCGGCTTTTATCTGTGTAGTGGGCGGCCTGCACTGGCTAGCGCCTCCCTTGGGCATCAGTGTGGGTCTAGCTGGGGCCCTTAAGTGTGCGGGTGGTGAGGGTGGGAGGCGGTGGGCCACTGTGGATTTGTTGAATGCAGAGACAGGAACCGTGGCAGTGAATGAGAAAAGCATTGGGCCTGGGCGGTAGCGCAGCATTTCATGACTGAACAAGAAGTGGCATTTCGCACCGCGCTATGAAGGGTCCCTTTCTCTTTGATCTGGCATCCGGTTGCACTGACACCCTCTACCTCCTCCTGCTCCCCTTGGGCTGCCACTTCAGTGTGCTGAGAAAGGTGGTAGAATGGGCAAGCAGGACAATGAACACTCTTACCATTAGAGCCTGGTAGCTCGCAGGGAGTGATGGAGCCCGAAGTAATGGGTGCTAGGTGGGACACTGAGCATTTGCTGGACTAGGAGGCAGACGAAGATAGGAAATCCCTACTCAAGACATAACAACACAACGTAACCACAAAAGATAATAAGCGCAACTCGCTCACCATCAGAATGAACTTTATGTCCGCGAAAATAAATATGCAGGAAAACAGGCTGTCAACTGAGGAACAACGCATATCTGAAGTGGAAGATGACACTGACAGTAACAAGGAGAGGTCTTTAAATATGAAGATAGGTCTTAACCTCGGAAGACCTAAGAACGAAGACCTGGAAGCACGCTCCCAATGAAACAATGTACGCATCCTAAGTATATCAGAATCGATTATTCCAGGCAAATTGTAAACCTAAAAAAATATGCTTGTATTTTTTTGGGGTCGGACATCTTTTTTTTTTTTTTAGAGTTTTAGGGTTTTATATAACGCAAACCAGACCCGAGACATCAGGTATCGAGAGCTTTACATGGGCACCAGTTTCGTTACAGAAGAACACATTAATTTTTTGTTAGGCACGGGGAGATTAAGGGATTTGCCCACAATCACAGGATGTTGAGCATCATTGCTGAGACTTAAACCGGTCCCCAGCTTCGAAGTCGACCGCTCTAGCCGTAAAGGTACATCCTCTCGCCAGAGCATGTTAGCCCACCCAATGGCCCATCGATCCCTACTGCCAGAGATGTTAGCCCACCCAATAATATCCCATTTGCTCAACATTAGGGAGAGAGATAGTCTTTTGTTTGGCTATAGAAAAATCTAGATCTTAACTATGAGACTTAGTCCATTTCCATCTTTCCAGCCTTCACAGTTGTGATCCAGGAGGCCCTGAAATTACCTATTCTTGAAAAAGAAGCTGCAACAGGCAAGGATCACATGTACCACGCTGCACCCTGCCAGATTGAAAATCCAGGTAAAGAGTAAAAATCTCAGACTTTTTTGTGGTAAGAGGGACTGCTGCAAATTGGTCGTGTCCAGAATGCTGATGATTGTGATGCACCTACCGTTGTGAGTGACACTGAATAGGTTCCCTCATTAACTGTGCTCTATAGATCATACAGCATATGAGTATGATGCAACTGTAAGCAATCAGCTATTCGTGCCGCAAGCTAAGGCTGCTGCACCTTCCCTTCCTCAGCATATAGTCTTCATTATACTTTGGTAAATTATCATACTGTTGCTACCCTTGAATACTATATGTACACCTTTAACGTACAATACTGTGCAGCAGACTAACATGTAGACTCTTTGAACCACATCCATCTTAGGATGGCAGAGTACACCTGCCACATCTGTTGGACCCCACAGGTGGTAAGTTAATAACTGTTAGAATTGTTTGGGGTGTCAATTTGTGGGTGGATAGTTGACTTGATGGGTCTTAAAGGGAGAGTGGTATGTATTTATTCACTGGTAAAGTTATTCTACTGGTGTGTGAGGGGGAAGGTTGCGAACATTTACACAGAGTTATTTTGAGAATGCCTGCACAATGATTTCTGTGGATGGTTACCCATTGCAAGACACCTACATGGAGGCAACTCTGTCGCTCTATAGTTGGATAGCAGTGATAGACTTTGTGACATTCTGTCATGTGCCGTATATTGATACGGTTCCTTACAAGGTATGTTAGGGGACTTAACAGCCCCCATGAATCATAACTTGCATTAGATTCCTTAAACAGGCAAAATATGGATAGTGCTCTGCTGTAAGAAACCCAACCCACAAAAAACACAGCATAAACAGTAGCAAAGAAATGGACATCAAATGCCTGTGTATCGACCTATTCTTCGCACAGTAAAGTTGTCACTATCTTGATAATGAAGGGAATCCTATTCTGGCACCTTAACTTCATAGTGGACGACCAGGGTAAGTTTATTATACTCCAGGGTATTCTCTGTGGGAGGCATGTGAACTTGGTGAGCACATACAGACATAATGCTAGTGACTGAGGTTTCTTTGTCAATCTGTGTAACAAACTACTTGCAATGTCCACTCAGGCACTGCTTTGGGGTGGAGACTTTAAAAGTAGAGCTAAACCACCTACTTGATATACCCAGCTCGTTGACGGGAGATGCGAAAGCTCAGCAGGACCTCTTGGTGAGATGACAGCTCGGTATAGGCTGGTAGATGTCGGGGATCCAGATACCCTAGAGATCACGAGTACACATTTCATAGTCCTGGTTAAACTAATGGTTGGCCGCTAGGGATGTAAACACTCAGGTATAAGACCATGAACACTTGGCCAGGATACTGTAAGACTACTCCCCCATCCTTTTGACTTTGTCTCAGATGCACCTCGCCCTGTGATGGTTATGACTGAAAGCATTATTAGATGCTGTGTTTCGCGTGGAGCTTGCTGTGAAGATTCTGGGCTACTTTGACGGAAATAACAGGACGGTGAATAGTGAGGGTACGTTGTGGGAAGCCTTTCAAGTGGTTTTCAGAGGTGTATGTATATCAAAACAGGAGGGGATATTAAATATGTTAGGCACACACCTTTCCCACCTAGATTGGGAGATACAGGACTTAGAGGTCTCGTATGCAGCTGGGCTAGATCCTCAATCATTGGTGGAAATAACGGCTAAAATAACAGAATATAATGAGGTGGTAGAATGGGAGAATAAATATCTTATGAAAAAAATAGAGATAAATCGTACGGTGAGGGGAATAGGCCAGGGAGGATGCTAGCGGACATGATTAAGAAGCTGTGAGCTGCAACTGATGATCACCATATGGGAAAGGAATGATGCCCACTATGCCACACACATAGCCCAAGCTTTTACAAGTTTCTACACTGATCTATGCATTTATAAAAACCCATTTATAAAATGGCAAATTGAATGACTTAGTGGGTAGTATTGTAGTTGTATGGCATGAGTGAAGGCTACTGTGAAAACCTGCTGAAACCATTTACTGTTGAGGAGGTAACTGCAGCAACACAGGGTATGCTTTGTGGTACCTTGGGCCTTAGGCCCACATGTTGGATAAATAACCACACTGACACGCAGTAGTAGGTTACTGTAACTGGCTCAGGGCACATGCGTCCGGACTCTTATTTGCAGGGTCACCTGACTGGTGACGCCTATGGTGGGTGGGTGTGAAGTGTAGTACATCACACTCGCAACTAGAATGTGTCCCGCGAGACACTACATTCCTCCCAAACTTGAAAAGAAACAAACAAATGTCCAATCTGTGAGAAAAACAAATAAACAATATACAGTACCAATGAGTCTCGTCAGGCCATCTGCCAGGCGGTGCTGGAGCTCTGGACCGGCTGGTCAGGATGCTTTAGTCCACCTCGGTGATGTGGTTCAGACCGGCCTGGTCTCGCGGTGTTGGAGTCTATTTAGCAAAATTTAAAATAGCAGTGCATCTGGAGCGATAAGGGAGTCCACTTTGGAGATCTTCTTGCAGGTGCTCAGGCTTCGGTGGACAGGCAGCCTCCAAATACAGAGGATGACCTTGGTGGCTGAGGGCTTTCCTTGGAGGCAATGGTGTTTTCTAGTTCCCGATAGCCTCGCAACTTCAGACTGTCCTTTTCTGCTTGGACTCCCCTCTCACAAGAGTTTCCTGAAGGGTCTTACTGCCGGGCTGCCATGGGACCGTGTGGACTGTGCGGGCTTTGTGTAGGCCGCGCAAAGGTGTCGCTGAAGAACTGCCAACAGGACCACAGCCAGATCACTTATGTAGCCGCAGAGAGTGGTGTCTCAGTCTGTGTGGTGTGTTCTTGCCATCAGGACTCTGGTTCAACGCCTTCCTCAGATGGTCCTTGGATAACCAGTCTCCATCTGCGACCTCCATGCTTCCCGGTACCCGTCGTGGAGCTGCTGCCAACGCATCTCTCCAGAACTTCATTGAGGCCCTTGCCCCTGGATTGCCACATGACCGCGTGGGCTGTGTGAGCCTTTCGTAGGCCATGCTGAGGGGTCGCTGCAGAACTCCCAACAGGGCCACGGCCAAGCCTCATGTAACCCCAAGAGTTGATAGTCCAATGGTCGGGTATGCTCTTCTTCGGCAGGCTTCAGGTTTATTGGGGCACACAGAAGGTTCCTGGGTGGCTAGCCCAGTTGAACTCAGGATGTCTCGAGTGTTTGGATCCACTCTGGTGGTGCGATGCTCCACAGATGTTCTTGGTGCTGAGACACCTGTATGACGGATACGATAATTTTCTTTCGGTTGGGCAACAGGCAGCGATCTCTTGCTTTCGGTGACCACGTGGAGTGAGGAGGACTGGAGGGACTTCATGTCCACTTACGGTTGTCTTCTGGCAGGTGCACTTGCTAGATGTGGTGCCATCGATGTCAAGCCGCTGGTGACAGGTGAGTAGACTGTCGCACTGTGAAGCGTGGGGCCTGGACACAGATCACTCTTGCTAGCGGCTTACGGTTGGTCCTCCCGCGAAGCTGTCTCCAGTGACAGATGTCTTTGCACCCTTCTTGGCTGCTGGCACAAGTCCTCTGTCCTGTAGCTCCTCTCCTTTCTTTCTTGTTCGCCTCTGGTGGTTCTTTGCCCTGTGGTGTCATGCCACTTTTCCTTCCTTCTTTGCAGAGTGGCGTCATGCCACGCTCTTCTCTTTTTTCCGACCAGGTTTGTCACTGGATGTGGCGTCCTGCCACATGTCTCATGTTTGTGCCACATGGACATCTCACTAGTCGTGTCCGGTTCTTGGGATGGTCTTTACTTTGCTGCTGACCTGTCGCAGGTCTCTCCTGTTGGTAGGGCATGCTTTTTCTCCTTGAGTACCTCTTGCAGGCCTCTTCCCCTGATGTTTACTGTCAGTGGAGTGTTGGCACCTTCCTTTGACTCTCTGATACTATGCCTAAAAAACATCTCTGCCTGGATGAGCACTAACTTCCTTAAACTTAATGCTGACAAGACGGAGGTCTTGTTTTTTAATCAAGCTGTAACATTCTCCTCAGCATTATGGTGGCCAGCTGATGTAGAACCCCCCCACTCCTAAGGACTCGGTTAAGAATCTAGGAGTTAGGTGGGATAAAGACCTGTCCCTTGCCACCCAGTTCCAACAGGTATCTGCGGCCTGTTTGGCAAGATAAAAATCATTAGGAAATGTATTGATTTCTTGCCTGAGTCAGCACGTAAAACCGTTGTGCGTGCCCTAATCACATCCGATCTTGATTAGGCTAACGGTCTCTACATGAGTCTGCCAATTGGACTGATCCGTGGGCTTTAGAATTCAGCTGCCAGAATGGTCTGCAAGGTCCCTCTTCGCAAACGTATTTCCCCTTACCTGAGACAGTTGCATTGGCTACCTGTGGCCAAGCGCATCGAATTTAAGGTCCTTACGTTTGCCTTTCGGGCATTTCAAGGAAGGGGGCCCAACTACTTGAGGAAGAGACTTCTTCCTTACCAGCAGAACAGATCTCTTAGGTCTAACCACAAACAATACCTTACCACCCCCCATTTCGCGAAAGCCAAAATGGGGGGAAGGACCTTCGAGGTGGGGACCTCTAAATACTGGAATAACCTTCCTCCTCAATTGCGCGCATTGCAGTCCGAACAAGAATTTAGAAAGGCCCTGAAAACTTGGCTCTTTAGTCGTAATGACTAAGCTATACTGACCACTATCTCTCCTGTTGTCCATGCTAGCGCCAGGACACCCCATCTGGGGTAGCTGCGCGCTATACAAGTATCTTTATTATTATTATTCCCCTCCTCAGGAATTTTTGCGATGGTCCTCTGCTCTTTACTCAAGGGCGTCGTGCTCACACCTCAAGGCTGTGCCGTCGTGGCGCTTGATCCTGCCTCCGTTCAGACATGCTTGTCAGGGTTGGTCACTTCGCGTGACGTGCTCCTTGCTTGCAGTGCTATGTGGCATCCGGCCACGTATCACCTGTCATTGGAGCACATGTTGCGGTGGCAGCTTGCCACGTGGAGTGTGCAACTCTCCTCTTGCCTGTCTTAGGCCTCTGGCGACTCCGTCTTGAGGCAGTGTGAGTGAGGACACCCTGCTGTCATCGGCCCGCTGCGGGGCTTCACTGGTGCGGTGGGGATGTGGAGGCTCTCTGCTGCTTTCAGCAGTGCTTCTTTTCTGTGGAGATCTCTCTATCACCTGGCCACCTGACTGTGCTGTCAAGGTTGCCGGTATGGCCTTCGGTGCACCTTGTGCACTCCGTCCTCTTCTTGGGTGCCCTTTTCTGGCACTTGGTGTGCCCCTGTTGTAGCTTGCGGTGGTGTCCGTTCACCACTAAGGGTGAGTGGTGCAATTTCCTCGCTGGCGGTGGCATCGGGCTGCCACTGGGGTTGCGTCCACTGCGCTCCTTCTTGTGCTTCGCCTGGGGTTTGCTGACTTAATGGGCTTTGCTCCTCTTGGCTGCTTGACACTTTTCGAGGCTGGAGCAGCTTTGGGCTTCTTGGCATTCATTTAGCCAGGGTTCACAGTCCCTCCCCTCTATCCCCTTAGGCAGTCCACCGGGCGGGAGGGGTGGGGGTCACGATCTCTTCCACATGTTGTTGCTGCCTAGGGGCAGGGCCTCTACAGGCTTCTAATGTGCCTTTCTCTTGCAGGCCAGCTAGGTGCAACTAGTCCTCTTGTTCCACTGCCAGCAGGTGGCCACTGGGGGCATGTATTACTCTCATGAGCAATCTCTCCATGTGGGTGGCAGGTGATTGGTATGAGTGCTTACTTATTTTCTTTGTGCGTGTACGCATGGCTGCTGTTATGCTGCTAGAGGTATCCAGTCTCCACATTAGGTGCCGGGTGCACCTAGTGCCTGTCTTGGCTGTCCTTCACAGCCTCTGTCTCCGTTGAGCGAGAGGGATGGAGAGCTTAGATGCCCCCGTTTGTAACTGGTGAGTCAATGTGGGGGTAGTTCATTACTTGAGGCGTGGTCGTGGGTCACCTCTGGGTCTCTTGCTAGGGAAAGCTTGCAGTGCAGCAGAACGGCCGCTAGGTGGCACCATTGCACAAAACCAGAGCAGCCTCTTAAAGCTTTGGGCCTCGCAGTTAAGGGGTGAATGGCGTGACTGGGGTAGGCAAAGCTCATTGTGGGCAGTTTCACTTTCTCCCGCAACTGGAAGCTCTTGCGGGGGAATGTTGGCTGGTACAGTGCTACTGATGTCCCTCCTGGGCTTGAACTCTGTGAGAGGGAGTGCCCCACGGCAGTGCTGTGCGTCCAGGGAATACTGGTGTAGGAGTTATTTTCCCTTGTAGCTCGTGATGTGGAGCTATCATTGACTGCTAAATGGTGTAGACGCTTCTTACACGGCAGCCTTCCTCATGCTCAGGCCGTGCGCATTGTAGAGACAGATGTCGGGGCGCTTCGTGTGGGGTGAGCTGTACGTAAGTGTTCCCCTTTTTCCCTTGGTGCCACTGCTTGGGCATGGTCGCAGGGGCACTGCCGGCTCTTCTTGATGCCGGGAGCCAGATCGATGACCCTTTTGCTTTAAGGCTTCAAACGCTGCAGCACTGCTTTGACTTGTTCCCCTCTGATTATGCTTGCCGCCTCCTCGCAGGCAATTTGCGGACAGGGGTTGCTCTATGCCTAGAGACGCTGGTCATTTACTATGATTGATCTTTCACTTCAGGCAGTGCAGCTGGGCCTTGCTGACACGTGGGATGCTGAAACGGGGCTCTGTGTTGTGCTGGTGCGCAGTTTGCTTGCGGGAGCGGTGGGCCGCCGCTGCAGGGTGATGCTCTTCTCCTCTCACCTTCAGGTACTGCGGGTGCTTCAGTGTCGGCGCCACGATGAGCCCACACTCTTTGGGGTCGGGGGGTCTGTCTCTTGCGGTCTATGTCTGCTGGGTCACGCGCCTCAAGCACAGCGTAGAATTCGTCATTCCACCCCCTTCTCAGGATCACTGCCCCCCGCTGGTCACTAAAGCAGGTGCTGCGGGACATGCAGGCAGGCGGTGCAGGGCCCCACCGTTGGGCGCCAGTGCTTCATGCCGGCAGTAGGTTCGGGGGTGCCACACACTCAGGCCATTACACCCCCACGACGAACCACAAAACGGCCAACAGCACGCACGCAGGGATCGACCCGCTCGTCACCATTGTGGTATCTTGGGCCCTAGGCCTACATGTTGGGTAAATGACCACACTGACACGCAGTGGTAGGTTACTGTAACTGGCCCAGGGCACATACGCCCGGACTCTTTTATTTGCAGGGTCACCTGACTGGTGACGCCTGTGATGGGTGGGTGTGAAGTGGAGTACATCACAATCCGCAACACTAGAACGTGTCCTGCAGGACACTACATGCTTGTCAACAAAGCACAGGGGACAGATGGCCGACCATGCAATTTATATTAGATGTATATCTCAATTTTAGCCCTACATCTGCTGTCTTTCTTCAGTGAATTAAGTGAGAAGGTGCTCCGTTCCCCAATGCGTGACACAATCCTAATTGTCCTGCTTAATCTGGGTGCGTGACAACATCCTCATTGTCCTGCTTAATATGGGTGCGTGTTGGTACTGTTTGTGTTTTTTGTTATGCAAGAATACTGAAAATAATAAAAGAAAAACTCGTTATAATTATACAAAACTACCTAACCCTACAAAAAGACAAGCAAAACGTTTAGGCCGGATCGCTCACATGACTTTTCTGGATGAGTGCATTCCATTCAAAGAAAAGTCCCTTGTGGTGCCCCCTGGTTTTAGCAGAAAGTGGCTCAGCAAGACATTTTCTGCTTGAACTAAACTCCCACAAGCAAAAGTCCTACAAAGTTTTATGCTACGCAAAATTGCAGGAATTTGTCATTTTCGCGTGTCTCGAAATTTGGTAATATTGCAGGAGTACGCCATGTAATGATAACCATCAGTGCCCCTACACTCGTGCTTTTCAGGGCTTTTTCATTTGTATTATCGGTTCACTTCATGAGTTTCGCGTTTAAAGCGACCAGTTACTCATCACTTTAAATCCTGGGTGCTTCTCGCCAGGGCCAATCTCCCCAGGGCCATACAATAACAAAAAAATTTTTTTTTAAATGTAAATCCAGTATTTGTAAAGCGCATAGCTCCCCGTAGGCATCCCAGAGCTGGGGGCCGTCTGGAAGATTAAGCGAGCTATTGCCCAGAGTCACATGGTGCTGGGCTGACCTGCTGCAGGGGATCGAACCGTGATCCCCAGCGTTCAGCGTCAGTCGCCCTGGCCGCTGTGCCACACCTCTTTAATTTGTAAGAGGATTTCATTTCTAGTTCACGTTATTTTAACTCCAACTTTGCCTGATCCCCGTGATTATGACAGTCTGGATTTACTTGGAAAGGAGCCATGTCTCACTGTAGTTATGCATACAGACAGGTGATAATTGCTTTGCTGCTATTGCAAATAACGTTGTATAGAGGTGAGGTATCTTTCCCAAGGGTGCAACTCGGTGTTATGCTTCTATTGAGAAAGAAAACCTGTTTTATACTTGTTTTAAAGAAACTGTTAGCAAAGCCACCAATATGCCATGTCACTTAGTGATTGAGTACATTCAGGTTTCTTTTTTTTTTTTTAAGTTTATTAAATCATATAATAACCACATAGACAAAAGATTATACGGCAAAATATAAAAATAATGATCATTGTATGCTAGTTAATTTCTGTACCTAAAATGCCACATCTACCTAGCTTGACTGAACAAAGAATTTAGCAAACATTGATACAGTCCACTGTCTTACCTCGAAGGATTAAAGAATGAACAATTAACAAACCTACCTGAAACCAGTAATTAATTTGAGCCGGTGGCTTCCGGTTGCTCGGCACTGGCACATAATTGTCAAAACCGGCGCTTGTGGCAGTGTGCCACAAAGTTGTGCTATCTGAGATGACCGCAACAGTTAATTATTCCTTCATTATACATTAAAAAATACTATTACCTGCCGCCCAAGCCATTCTTATAGCTTTGGGGGCCTGGAATAGTCTGAAGTGTCACACTTAAGAGTGTGATAGTAGTTGTGTTGTTACCATCATTGGCAGCGCAGACAGGGGCAATGTGTGGTGCAAGTTGCAGTGGCCTTCTGGCGAGAGCCCTGGCACTTGTTTTTTAGCAAATCAAGCACTGCCTGAAACTCTCTACTATCCTGAGAAATAGATTAAACAAAAGAGAGGGAAAACAAGAGAGCGAGACATGCTAGTCCTCTTGTCCCCTGTTCACCATATCTGTAAAAAGGGAGAAACCTGCCTGGTGCTCCAGGACTTTGGATATTTGGGTTAGAGCAAAAGAGAGAGAGAGACAGAATGAGAGAAGTATGCTTGATATTCCTTCCCCTTGTGTATTAGGGTTGAAGAGGCGGAGAGCGAGGCGTGACATAGCGCGAGAGAGACGGAAAGTGAAAGAGCAATCTGCCTGATTCTCCTGAACCTTTGCCCATCAGATAGAGAGTCCAAGTGAGAAGAGAGTGAGAGAAAGAGATAGACAAGGTGCGAAAGATAGGAGGAGATAGAATCCTGCTAATCTTCCAATCCACTGACTCCACAGAGAGAGCAAACTAGTCCTGCCTACATCTGTGTGAGAGTGTGAGGGAAGAAGAGGGGGGTAGAGAGAAGCCTGCCTGAAGCGTCATAGAAGGTGACAGTGAGATAGAAACAGAGGCAATTAAAGAGGCAGAGGGAGAGAGAATGCACCTAATTCTCCTATCGACCAGCTCCAAATAAATAGAGCAATCTGTCTATTTTGTGAGAGAGACCTACTCTGAGGTTAAAGAGTGAATGTCTGCCAGCACTTTAACCTCTAAACCAGAGGTCTTCAAACTTTTGTAGGTTGAGCCCCCCCAGCTGAATTCTTTTAGATGTTGGGCCCCCCCACCACCTAACAGAAATTTCGGGAATCTGGTACACTATACAATCAACCGCCACGTGCATATCATGGGCCATATCTAGCAAGTAATGTTCAACACAATAACAGTGTTTAGTAAACTGCAGGTTTGTGATCTAAAATAAACTTTTTTATGGTTGTTACATGAAACAAACACATTTCCCTGCAAATAGTAATAGACTCTCTTACATCAATCACATTAAAAAGAAATGAAACAAAACGGTATTTATAAGAATCTGTTTAGGAATTATTCCAGGCCATCAGGGCAAAAACAGAGCTGCCTCTATCAAGGGGCCCCCTGAAAGGCTGGATTGCAGTGCATGTAAATGTGTCCTTTTGTAATTTAGGACGAAAACCTTGATGGGACACGATAGGACATACTTGTGTACAGGGGCACAACTAGACCCGAACTTCAGGTGGGGGCTAACACTCCCAGCCATGGCTGGCCCTAGCACTGGTTGCACACAGTGCAACAGTCTGTGTTGGCAGCCCCCTCCTCAATTTCCTCCTTCTCCATGAATTCCCTCACTGCCACTCACCAACAATGCACCTCATCTCCCTATAGCACCTTTCTGGCAAACATTTCATGTTTTTTTTATAGCACTTCTCATTGTTTACTCACACTCAGTTCTTTGATCTGTATGGTACACATTCTTTGTAGCAGGCACATTAACCCTCTGTGCTGTGTGGGTGGCAAGAGTACCCACGTGAGTGCACGGTGACCCATGCGACAGTGTGAGATTAGGGTAAGAGGAGTGACTGCAGGGTGAGTGAGGTGACCATATGAATTTGGGTGAGGGTGTAAGTGCAGAGTGGGACGAATGAATGTATGGTTAGTGATGGGCTAATTTGAGTGAAATTCCATATTGAGCAGTGAGGGGGACAGGTGAGTGAAGTGTCATACGAGTGCAGGGTGATTTGTGTGCTCGTGTGACTGCAGGATGAGGTACAGGGTGAACAGCGCCAGTGTATTGTGAGTGCAGAGTGATCACTGAGAGTGCAGGGTAAGCAGGTGAATGGTGTGAGTGCATGGTGATCAGTGTGAGTGCATTGTGATCGCTGTGAGTGCAGGGTGAGCGTGAAAGTGAAGGGCGAGAATGAGGAGCGATTTGTCTGAATTCAGGGTGCATTTCCTGACACTTGAAGTAACTCAGCATGTTATTGACTGCAGCGCAGGGTTTCAGATATAAGCTAAAACTATTGCTATTATGGCATTAACCAGGGATCAGGGTGGAGGAAATAAATGTGCTTAACTTGTAACAAACTTGGGGGCATATCAACAAGGGCTTTATCTCCGCTTTTTGGGCTTTAAAAGCTCAAAAAGCGGAGATAAAACTATCGCCCTATTTACAAGTGAGTGCTAACATGCATTAGCGCAAGTTAGCACCCGTTTTCCCGACGCCTCGCTTTGCATCTCTAATGGGATGCAAAGTGGGCATCACTGGGCAGTACTGCTTGCAAAATATTGCTGATGTGCACATCGCAATATTTACAAGGAGGCCCATGCATTTTAGCAGACGTTAGTTTTTGATGAAAACCGCGGTTTTCGCCAAAAACTAACGTCTGCTAAAATGCTGACTTACCTATACTTTACATTGGGGGTGGATTATGCTGATACGACCACAGGGTCGTATCAGCAAGGTTATCGCCGTTTTCCATGGAACATCGCTGGAAAACCAGCGATGTTCCATGGAAAACACCACTATCGCTGGAATAATTATCGCCATTGCGCAATGCGTTGTTAATACAGCACTAGCATGGCAATAATTTCCAGCGATAGCCGGCGATAACAAATATCATGCTAAGCGCGGCCAGCGATAATTATCGCTGCCGCTTGATAATATGCCCCTTCCAGTTTTATAATTAGGGTTGGCAGGTCATTATTTTGATGTCCCAGGCGATACAAAGATAAGCAGTCACCTAAAGCTGTTTTGTCAGCACTTGTCTGTGCATACTTGGAACAGGACATAAATAGAGAGCACTTTTAATTGTGTTCTAGGGCTGCCTGAATGATCCATGACTGATAATAAAAGGGAACAAAGACAGAAAAGTCACATTACAAAGGAATACATATTTTTTTATTTATAAGTATATTTAATGTCAAGACAAGTAATTTGCAGGCTGTTTAAACAACACACGGCTGGCTGGCATTTTGCTTTTGGCAACTTGAAGCCCTTTTAGCCCTGTGGGGCATTGTGCGCCTGCCAGTGTAATTTTAAAAGAAACTTTGTCTCCTTTCTGCTAAGAACTAACCCTCCCAGGACGGGGTTAACTTCATAGAGCTGAAAGGCTTCGGCTGCAGTGGGAGGCAGGATGTCTCCTCTGCTGAAACTGAAAGAAAGTAACAGTCACTTTCAGCTGCAGTGGGAGGCAAGGAGTCTCCTCTGCTATGAAATCTAACGCAAGGGAACAGGACTGTCTGTTCGTTTGCTTTCGGTTTTAGCAGAGACTTCCTGCCTTCCACTGCAGCTGAAGTATTTCAGCTCTACGAATTAAGCCCCTCCTGGGACGGGCACAACGTGCCCCATCTATCTCCCCCTCCCTCCCCCTCCAACCCTCTGTTACCGGAGTTCACCCAAGAAAAATTTCCATTTGAAATGGTTTGTAGACTTGCGACGCGGGACAGTTAAAGACCAACACAGTTAAGATTTTAGGGTGGAGTGTGCCCCCCCCCTGAGATGGTGTCGCGCCCCCCTGGGGGGGCGCGCCCCACAGATTGAAGAACTCTTCTCTAAACGGATCTGAAAGCAGGAAGTACTTGAGCTCAAAGCCTTGTATAGGGGGATTGAGGAAGAGATCAGCCCACATCCCTGCTACTGCTTGATGGCCCCGACAATACAAGCTTGCATTTTACACTTGTTTACCCGCTGAGGCCTGCCAATGTTTTACAGCAGCAAGAGAGTGAACGCTGCAGACCTCTATCCTAAGAGAGTGAATGCTGCATACTACCACCGTCCCAGGAGAGTGACTGCTGCATACCACCGTCCCAAGAGAGCGAATGCTGCATATCTCCGTCCCAAGAGAGTGAATGCTGCATACTTCTGTCCCAAGAGAGTGAATGCTGCATACTTCTGTCCCAAGAGAGTGAATGCTGCATACTTCTGTCCCAAGAGGGTGAATGCTGCATACCACCGTCCCAAGAGAGCGAATGCTGCATACCTTCATCCCAAGAGGGCTATGCTGCATACCTCCATCCCAAGAGAGCGATGCTGCATGCCGCCGTCCATCACTCATTGATGGCCATTGAGAAAGGCATATTTCATCATTTCACACTCTGCACCCTGGGACTCGAGACAAAAATTACATCCTACTACCAGCAGCCGCCCATTGGGCCTAATAGCAACTCAGCAGTGCCCCCTGCACCCTAATTACTCAGTCTGAGAGGTGAACATGCAAGTTTAGAGCCCTTCCTCAGGGGCATGACTGAAACCACAATTCCATACCATGAGTATCTGAGAGAATAGTTCTTCCTCACTATCACATGCTCAGAAGGACACTTGTTCAACAAGGGGCCCATGCAGTTTGTCAACACAGCCTTCATGGCTAGATACACAGACCAACCATTTCCATGTCCCTCATTCACACTATCCGGGCCGGGCCACAAACCTGACTGCACTGCCTGTCCTTTGCCCACCATGCCAGGGGTGAAAATTACCTACAAGCCCTAGTGTATGTGGATGTAAATGTATGTGTCTTGTAAAGCGCACTGCTGCCCTGAGGCGTCCTGGCGCTGTAGACCGCTGGGGAACCCGTCCTGGCTATCCCTGTGAGATGGTCCCTCCAGGGTATCTCCAAGGTGAAACCAGGCATCCCCAGCGAATGTGGGGGGCCGTTGTGGAGATGAGGCAAGCTAATGCCCAGAGTTGCCGAGTGTGTTCCTGGTTAGAGTAGGTACCGAGGCGAGAATTATCGAGTCCGTTTTGACCCTGGTCCACGACCCTGCCGCGTCGGGAATTGAACCCTGGTCCCTGGCCGATTCTCTGCTTACGGATCTGCCGCCTCTAACCAGTGAGCCACACCTCTCCACAAGTAGATAGTGGATAGAGAAGAGAAACTGCTTTCACTATCTGCCTGGCTCTCTATTGTACAGTGCCTAGAAACAGATGTTCCTTAAGCCCTGTACCCCTGTCTGAGACCAGGGAGAAAAGGAGCAAACTTTAGCCCTCACCCACCCTCTGTCACAGAAAGAGTAATGGCAGCAAAGCCGAACCAAACCCCCCAGTCCTTTCTGACCAAACTGGTCTCAGTGACAAAAAGGCATAAAAAAACAAAAAGGCTGTGCTTAGGTCTCTTCAAACTATGCACTTCAGAGATATGACTGGGCTAATAACGTTCGCTGAATGACAGAAAATGAATTTCCTCTGACTTTTCTTCGCCTTGGTGGTTGAATACATACAGCTGGCTCTCTTTAGAGTCTAGAGAGCGTTTAATCCCTACAATTGCAAAAGGCATTAACATATTAATGAATTAATGATATCCAGCGCGGTTTAACCGCTGTGGCTGTGACATTTAAATGAAGATGAGACTGTTCTGTCGGGTGTAACTCATCAGATGGGCCGAACAATGGTATTATCGAAACAAAGATTTTGAGGAAAGCTTTCAATAAAAGCGTTCTCTTTTCAAATCCAGGGCTATGAAGTTTAAAATAAAATCTAGGGCAACGAGTCTTTTTTTTTTATTATAGACCTACACCTGACCTTGATTGGCTTCAAACTTTTTCATTATTTCTTTTTCATTTGGAAGCAGACGTGTTCTTTTTCCTTCCCTCAAAACAGAGACAAAGTATATAACTTTCAGCTATTCCGCCAGCCACACTTTGATAATCTCATTATTGCGCATGGGCACCCCTGTATTTATTCTGTGGAATGAAAATATATTTCATTTTGACTATGGCGTGCTATGTTTATGTTCAGGATGTGTAAACTTGTGTAATTTTCTTAATAGAATTTCACAGTATTCCATAACACTTCTAAACAAGCATTTGCAATGCAATCGGTCTCGCCTTAGGGACCTTAAATGTACTTTGCGATGCAGCACATTAGCCTGGGTGCTGAAACATCTACTGTTGTTTAACATGGAGGGAAAGTAAGCACCAAACTGCGTGACATGCCAGGTATGGGACCACTTGGAGAGAAATATTGTCTTTCAGCAGGAAATGGTATAGTCCAAAGCTCTGTTTTTAATGTAAAATCAGGGCCTTCAGTAGTCATATCACTGAAAATCCAAGATTAAAAAAAAATATTATTGTCTGTGGGTGCTTGTGGAAGACAGTTTCTATGGACTGGAGTCCAGAGAATGGTAAAGTGATTCTGGTAGTTTACTGACCTCTGCTGGTCGTTTTCTATCAAGAAAGTTCAATAGAGGCAGTTGTCAGAAAAATTTAAAAAAGAAAGTCCCTCAGTAGAAAGCAATTCTGGTATTTTACTGACCTCTACTAGTCTTTTTCTATGAAGGCAGTTAAATAGAGGCAGTTGAACAGACAAAAAAGTCCCTAAGCGGAAGCAGAAAAAGTCCTAGGACTGATCTCCAGGGCCCACAAAGTACATACACATATAAGTATATACTAAAGAATATACAAGAGGTCTCGAATGCTCGACACAAAAACTATGCTTTACAGCAAAATGTGATATTGTTTTTTTTTTCTCCTGAGCGCGCTCTCTGCTATAAAAAGGGCTTGCAAGATGGAGGAAGGAGAATGGATCAAGCTATAAATGTCTAATTTTCTGAGTTATGTTATGTTAGTTTGTAAAGGACAGCTTGTCAACCGGCGGGTGAGGTGTTTGAATTGGCAGCATTTCTGGATGGGGGAACCAGTGGAGCTCTGAGATGTGGTGTGATGTGGGTGCGACATGGGAGGTCGAGAGCGAGTCTGGCGGCATTCTGGATGGTCTGGAGTCTGTGGAATAGGTTGCTTGAGATTCATGCATTGAGTGCATTGCCATAGTCCAGTCTGCTCGTAAATAGGGCTTGTGTGATGGTGCACCCAGAGTTCAGAAGGAGCCACTTGGAAATCTTCCTTAGCATTCGGAGAAAGTGGAAGCAGGGGGAGCTGACTGCATTGACCTATGATGTCATGGTTAGGTTGTTATCTAGGATGATTTCTAGGTTTCTGGTGGGGTCTGTAGGTGTTGATGTGGGACCTAGCTCTGTGGGCCACCAGGAGTCGTCATTGAGCTCTTTTTCCCAAAGATCATCACTTCTGTCTTGTCGGTTTTGAATTTCAGAAAGTTCTCTCATCCAGTTTGCTGCGCTCCCAGCAATTAAAAGCCCATTGATCATTTGCCTACAAAAAGGATAACACCAAACCTCTGTACACATGGTGGTAATATTAATTACCTCATTAACTGGTAAGGTGGCAGAGCATAGCTGAGGGCTCCAAAACATGTGCAGGCCACATCACGTGTATCTCCCTTATTGGTAATCATTGCAATCCTATCTTGAAGGGTAAAAATAACCTTAAGGTCCTTTTTTTTATTTCAATACATTTTTATTGTTTTTTTTACAACATATGACATGTAACATATAACATGTACTCTGCATCGCTTGTTGTTACAGGGCAGCCGAATTTGGCTGGGTTAGTTGTAGTACAGTTACGGTAGATTGGCTGCCCCCATCCACTGTCCTCGTATGGGCAAGAGAAAGAATGAGAAGGACAAGGATAGGGACTAGAACAGAGAGAGAAAAGAGATATAGCATGCCAGGAGTTTTGTTTATTCGCTATTGTCTTATGAGGGTTGCTTTCCGGGTAGTTCTACCAGTCCTACTCAGGGCGGCTCATATAGGTCTAGGTACTTGTCCAGGGATGCCCACATTTGCCTACAGGGCTGTCTCCATGGTGAGTCACGTAGGGCAACTGTTTCCGCTCCTCTGAGATACATCAACCAATTGAGCCATCCCTTGAACGTTGCCTTGGAGGTGTCGTTCCATTTAGTGAGTACCATTTTGACTCCTGCTGTCAGAAGGAGATCCAGTTGTTCTCTGTCTTGTTGTGAGTCTACATCTGTCTTAATAAAAGCCGTTACCAGGGTGGCAAATTCCGTTTTTAGAGTACAACCTAACATTTTGTTTAAGAAGGTGAAGATCTTCTCCCAGAATGATTTGACTTTGGGACAGTAATATATAAGATGAGCCAGGTCCCCCTTTCCCTTATTGCAATTCCAGCACTGATCATTGGTCTTCAGGCCCAGGGTCACCAGGCGCACCGGGGTCCAGTAGATTTTGTGTAATGTCCAGAACTTTGTCTGAGCTAGTACCGGGGATATTTTGTTTTGTGTGGGCGAGGTCCATTTCGAGTGTGCCTCCAAGTTGGGACTCCCAGTAAGTGAGTGTCTTTTTATTAAGTTTGGTTGAGCTGGGGCGTAGTAGTCTATAAAAGTGTGATACTTGGTGGCCTATTCTATTAAGGTTGGTCATGTATTGAATGATTAAAGGCTTGACATTAGATAGTTTCGCTTTGGTCAGTGCTGTTTTGATTTTAAGGAAATTATATAGTTCTATGTCTGATAAGTTATTGTTTGTTTTTTAGCATACTGAAAGTGGAGGGGTTCCCTCCCTCTTCAAGTTGGACAGGGTAGGAGATACCAGTTCATCCCTCTCCGGTTACAAGCTAAATAAAGACAAATCAGAATGCAAACCTCTCGAGATATACTGGGGGATTCGGGCCTTGCCTGGCAAACTGGTTGCATTAAATACCTAGGTATACACTTCGGGAATGACCTCAAAAGCACACTCGAACAAAATGAAAAACGAATGCTAGACAAGACAAAGATGCTGTTGGAAGGCTGGTCGCCCAAATTCATAACATGGTGGGGGAGGATAGAAACAGTAAAGATGATGATCACCCCAATGATCAACTACCTGTCAAATATGCTCCCTCTAATACTCATAGAAGAATTCCATCGCAAAATAGACAAGATGCTAAATAATTTCATCTGGCGAGACAAAAAAGCGAGGATAAGCCTTAAGAAACTAAGATTAGAGAAGAAACTGGGGGGCCTAAACCTGGCGGATTTAAAAACTTTCCAAACGGCTTTCTTGGCAAAACAGGGGAGCTACTGGATCCTGCCCAGCCAGGAATACACACCGGTCTGGCGGGGACTAGAGAGAGCCATACTAAACAAACTTAAACCATTAGCTCTCCTAACAGCTGATAAACAGATGCTAGCAGCAAACCCAATACTCAAAAATACGAGAAACGCCCTACTAAAATAGACCAAAGGATGGAACACAGCATACAAAACTCAAGATGGGAATCACTGTCGGCAAACGCAAAGATAAAATACAGAGGCAAACCGCTTAATGTCCTTTTTAACGGACCATTTCAGGGTATATGGTTTTTCATTTTCAGGATCTCTATTAAGAAGCAAATATTATATTTTTGTCTGCCGTTGGATGAGTTTGCAAAGCACGAAACTGATGAATTGAAATTTAGCATTAACTTTTACACCATCCAACTAGAGTAAATGACATTTGCACTGACATAACAAGTGCAAAATAGTGTTTCTCCTCGCACCGCACAGTGCAACAGGTAGCCTCATTGCAATGGGAGTCAATTAAAACCATGCTCAGGTGTTTGCAATACATGCTTTTCAAGCTCAGTTGTATTTCTGCTTGGAACATCCACATGTCTGGCTGTTTCTATTAGATGGTGAAAGTGACAATGAAAAGGGATCAAATCTCATTAGTATACTCTGTGTCCCATTTCTCCAACCTCGTTGTAGATCCCTTCCATTATTTTTACAACGTACTTCTTCCTCCGTGTCATAAACATGGAATTCCCGTCTTACCCTGAATTCTGTGTGCATTTCAAGATTGTTTTCTGTTTACTTGGCGAATGCAGATAGATTTTTTTAACTCTGCCTTCACTGGAACAAGTCAGCGCTTTGAAGCCAATTTGCAGCAGCACAGACTACAAATAATAAATGAATGAAATATATCAATGCATTTATTAAATATTTTATGATGGTAACTACTCCTACGATTTGGAGCAGAATTTGGATGGAAATAAATAATACACTTAAATAAAATGGAATAAATGAGGCTACAACGCACATTGTGTCAAATAGTTTAGTATTGTGGCCATGGTCCAAGGTGACCCAGGCCGCACAGGTGATTGGAAATGCACCACGTCCTATTGCTGCTGTCCATGAGCAAAATAGGCCTTGAGCTTGCCTACTCAGCATTACGTCAGCAAGTCACAACAAAAGCAAACTTCCTGCCTACTCTGATAGACAACAAAGGTGTCACTCCTAAAGGATCTCAGGCGCTAATACGTCTCACTGAAGCCTTGTGATTCAAAAATACTCCTACAACTCTGAAGATTTTTTTTATCTGAAAAAACATCAAATTTATTCAAAAATATCTTCACTTTCACCAATGTGATAGATACATGTAAATTAATAATTGTGGTTATATACATATAAATAGAAAAACAGTAATATGAAGTACATAAAAATTCATTAAAATGTGCACTCTCTGGAAACCTACCACACACACCAATCATACTCTCACATCTCATTCATACTACAAATGTCACCCACCAGCAAGGAACCCACATTAACAATGAATATTGCTACTCTCAGAATTTTGGGTTGGAAAAAATAGACCCCCCTGAGAGTTTCAAGCTCCATTTAAGTGTCCATGAGTCTGGCTGGTTTTTCTAATGACTACGGGGTGCATGCTCCTTTGTTATTAGGTCTTGTGGTTTTCTGCATATAAAAGGTAGAAGAGTATCAAACACTGAATTATATTGGACAATGAAAAAGGCATTAACACACTGTTGACCATAAATTGCTACATATATAGCTTTTCGCTACAGAAAGCTCGTACTGTGGTAAAGTTTTGCATTATTGATATGCATTATCGATGCAGTACATTGCCTTTAAGTATTGTGATAGCCTGACAAAGCTAGTAGACCTGGCTTACAACTATGCACGCTTCCTGTTGTAATAGGCTCTTCGAGGGGCCTTGTGTTTTAAGGATTCAGGAGTTGCTGGTGTGCAGATTGCTAGAAGTACATCCAGCGCATAGGGTTAGGAGTACATTTAGGGGGTTACCTCATCTGTGAGACCCTTCTTTAGCATTAGACCCTCTTTGTTTTGAGACCCTGGGGATTGTGTCACCATAGGCATTGCCAACTCATATTGTATATATTTAGAAATGTGTGCTTAGTATTTAGTAATGTGTATAATACGGTACATTTCCTTTTTTATAAGAAAAAGTGCTGGCTAGATAGCAAATATTGAGTATTAGTTTTTTTTGTAGTTGTTTGTTGCTTAGTATAGAGTCTCAAGCTCATAGTCCCTTGCCGGAGTACATCTTGGACAGTTTCAACTCACTGACCTGAGAGTCAAGTGCTAAAAAGAGGAACTTGTTTCGCAGTTGGGTGGTCCATAATATGAGATTAACAGGAAACCAGTGGTGAAAGATCTCAGTTGGCTGCTGCAACTGGAGACCAGTTCCTCCTATCTTTCTAGGGACCCTCTAATTCGGATGCCTTACACCATCTTTGAATGGCAGGGAAATATAGTTTTTCTTCACACATTTGTTGGACCTGGCCCTTTTTGCAGGGTCTCACTCAGATTTTTCAGTTGCTGAACCTGTTTTTGTTGACATTAGGACTATGCACATTTTCCCCTGCTAACCAGTGGTAATGTTTTAATTGGCTCACACCTAATTGCCATATTTTAATGTACTTGTATGTCCCTAGTAAATAATACTAAATGTACTCAGGGCCTGTAAATGAAATGCTACTAGTGGGTCCGCAGAACTCATTGTGCTACCCACTAAAGTAGCCTTGTAAGACATATCTAAGGGCCTGCTCCTGTGCTTATGATGCAGTTGTAAACTACTGTTTCAACTTGGCAAAATAAACCTTTTGTCAGGCTGAAACCTTTCCATTTTTAATACTTATAAGTCATCCCTAACGTAGGTCATAAAGGCTACTAGGGCAGGCCTCATTGTAATAAACAAAATAGGACATATGTGCTTAAGTGACGCATGTCCTGGCAGTAATAAACTCCTAAAGTGATTTTTTACTCTCGTACGGCCTATATCTCCACTTGACTAAAACTGGGAATCATTTTTACATTTAATAAGTGCTAATGTTTGATTGGGAGCAGATACAGATATGGTGTTTACACTCAAATGATTTGTAATTTAAAATCCACCTTAATGACAAAGTTGGATTTTAAGTCATAATTAACCATTTGTGGCTTCTGCCAGTTTCCTGGGTCAAATCACTGTGACTGGCTCTGCTGTTGGGGTTTGTGTAGTTCTCCCAGACAGAGACAAAAGGGAACTAGGTGTGGACAGAATGGGCCCTTCTGCCAGGATGGTTGGGGCGGAGTGGTGCCTTGCCCCATTTACACTTCAAAGGGCTTGCCTTCAGCACACACCAAGGAATCTGACATGTTGTTTGTCACCTCAGAGTTTTTTGGAGCCTGGACAGTGGAAAGAAAGAACCTTCCAGAACCTGATGTGAGTGTAGTATAGGGAATCCCCCCCCCTTCATATTAGAGGCCTAGCTGCAAAATCAGCCCTGTAACAAAATCGGACGAAAACTGGCCCTGGCAAAGAGCTTGGCGGCTCCCCCAAGCCCTGGGGGGGGGCTGGCCGAGCACTTTGGCAGGGCCAGTTTTGGTTCCCAGTCCGGCCCTGCCTGCTGCTTGACCCCCAGAGGGCTGCCTTGTTGCTTGAGGACATCTCTGCTCTCTGAGAAAGAAGACGGGACCTGCTTTCTTCATACCAGGAAACCTGAGTGACTCCAAGGGTCAGTTGGCTGATACATTGTCTGAGCACCAGGGACACAACAAGCTCCAGAGGCCTCCCTGCAGCTGTCCTGATGACCTGTTGCACTAGAAGCACCTGGATGTGCAATCAAACCTGCCGGGTTCTGCAGTAGGAGCAGCCTGGATGTGCAATAGGACCTTTCTGAGCCCTGCTAATCACAGCTGGAGTGTGTTCCTGGACTCTTGGCTGGCATTTGTTGAGCTGCTCCTGTAAAGAAAGGCACAATCCTGCAGATTTGGACTCTTTGTGACTCAAACAGGTCTGCTTGCTCTGAGACTCTGCCATTCATGATGACTGCCAGGGCGAATCTCTGGTGGTGAACCAGACGCTTCTCACTACATGGACTGCCTGCGATGACTAGCAGTGCCAGATCTGTACTTCGCGCTACAGCAACAACAGCCCGCTTTGATTGCCAACAGAAAGCTCCAGCAATGTCTGTTACGCCTGACAGGCTCTTCACACTACAGTGAAGACAGCCTCTGCTGCCCAGCCTGTTTTTATCGATACAGCAATGACTATCTGAGATGTTCACCCTGCTCTTTGCTGCCTCCTCCACCGGGAATAGAACTCTTCATGCCAGACCGTGAGAATGTAACTTTTTCAGCTGGACTAATCTCCTCCCTGTATCCAGCCATGCTCCATCGTGGTTGGTCCGAACTTGTTACTTTCCCCCGGTCTAGCAAGACCAGATTACCATGAGTGGTGGTTTGTTCTTTTAGGTCATATATCTACCTAAAACTTCACAAATGCATCTCTCTGGTTCTACATATTGGGTTTTTGTCATTCTGGCATCATTTTATTTATTAAAATGTTCTCTAATATTCTAAATTGGTTTGGGATTTTTCTTGTGTTGTGTTTTCACTTTATTACTGTTTGCGTGCAGCATAAATAACCAGATTTCTTACAACATTAATTTTCCTTATGGGTTGCTGATACATTGATAATTTTAATGCTGGCAAGCTGCTGCTATGCAGCCCACCGCATTCCCTAAACCATTATGTACATGGATTGGCTTTGTTTTGACCTTTCTCAAGTTGACCAAGGGAACTTAAAGATGGGGTTTTAGATGGTAAGGACCAAAGGCCATAAGTAGAGAATAAAAAACCTCATAAGAAAGGGTAGAGATACAGAGTGTGCCATGTTAAAACCTGCCGTTTTGCATTGGATGCCCATCCAAATCAACTTGACACAGCTGAGTTATTGATTTTCTCTTTATTGTAGTATATACAATATACTAACACATTGCTGATAAGGCTGGTCATACATGAAGGGTCTATAGGCAGCTGTTTTACATAGGCACCACAAAGACCTCTTTTATGACAGGAAATTAAAGCACTCCAAGGGCTAATTGCCACTTTGCACAGGGCTCTGAAAATTCAGGGCCAGGACTGATAGCTGATCCAACGGATACATGTCACAGTGTTTACACCTCCAAAAGAGCCCTTCATTTTTTCAAGCTAGTGAAATAAAATGGGTAGCTTGTTGGGAGGGACGGCGGTGAAACCTTCCTTAAGCAGAGACCACAATCTTTTTCAGCATGAAGTCACAAGCCATCCCTAATTTAACTGTGCTCAACACTCTAATAGCTTGGCACACAGCAGTCAGGCTTAATTTAGATGCAATATATATAGTATTTGTGCAACATTTCAAAGGATCCCACACCAGACTTAGAATAATCTTTAAGAAATAAAACAAGACCAAAATGACAAAAACAATTGGAAGAACCTGAGATATTAAGTTTGAAAGATTTCAGTGAAAATAGCACCAAAAAGCAAAGAGTGAAAGCAAGACTGGGAAAAAGTCACACGTTCAGGCCAACAGCGATAGAAGTAAGTGCCAGCTACAGGGATCTAGTTAGGCCCACTGAACAAGAGTACCTTAAATCCTGGTTGCCAAGTGTTGCAAAGTCCCCCGTCAAGGTTGCGTTGCCCAACCGAGGCAAAGCATCCTTTCCGAGGAGCTCGAAGCTTCAATGCATCGTCCATCGTCCTGCGTCATCGAGTATCCCACTGAGGGCTTGCAATGCAAAGTCCTGCAATGGGGATGCATTGGTTCCAAGGCGATGTGATGCGAGAACCTGCAATGGTCATCAAGGCTGCAGTTGATGTGAGATTTGGTATGAGAGGGCCTGCATAGGGGAATCTTCACACAGCAACGCTTCCAATGCAGACTGAGGTTGATATGGAGTCTTTGTGCTGAGTGAACCCTTGCAGCATAGGCAATGCATTAATTCTGCTTGGGATTGCGGTCCGCAGCAGAAGAGATGCATCGGTTTTGGTGAGTCCACAGATGGCTGGCAAAGCACATTGAGGGTAAACTCAAATGGTTTAAAACACCTGGGGTGGCACCACTTGGTAGGGTAGGACTCGCAGACAGCAGAGTCCAAGTACTGGGTTTAAGGTTGTTGGAGCCTTCTGCCCCTGAGGCTCTAGTCAGGAGTCCAGCCAACTAGCCCTTGGAGTCACTCTGGGGTCCTGGGTTCAACAGATCCAGGTCCAGTCCTTCCCACCTAGGCCAGAGGGAAGCAGGTCAGCACACCAAAGCAAGTGGCAGTCCATTCAGCAGCATAGTAGTCATTCTTCCTGGCAGAGTATACACAGGTCTAGAAGTGTACTGTAAAGATGGTGTTTGGTGCCTCCTTTGAAGTGGGGGAAGCTTCATTAGGTTTCTGTTTGAAGTGCTTAGATTTCCTGCCTCCTCTACCCAGGCTTCACACTAATGATGGGACCATGCAGCCTTATGTGTGGAGGCGGGACACAGCCTATTTAGGTGTAAGTGGGGCTGTGCTCAGCTCCACCCTCCCATACTGCCAGTGATGTACCATCCAGGCACACCTAAGCTCTCTATAGTGTGCGGCTGTCTCGGAAGAATACACAAAGCCCGACTGTCAGGTACACCCAGTCATGTGATCCAGAAAGTAGCTTCAGACATTAAATTGATAAGGCAGGAAAATGCCAACTTTCTAAAAGTGGTAATTTTCAAAATTGCAATTTAAAATCTGACTTTACCAGAAAAGAGTATTTTTCACTACAATTCCAAAGATACCAAACATGGACTATTTACCTGTCGCCATTTGGAAGTTACAGTTTATTGAAGGCTATAAGGTAATTCCAATGTTACCCTATGGCAGACATAGGCCTTGCATTGGTGAAAAAACACGTTTAAGAATATTTCACTGTCAGGACATATAAAACCTCAAAAGCACATGTCCTACTGGTAAAATGTATTTTATCCTACCCTCTGGGCTCATTAGGGCCTATCATAGAGGTGACTTTGTTGTATTAAAATGGGAGGTTTGGGCTTGGCAAAAGATATACATGCAAGGTCGAAATGGGAGTTTTATAACTGCACACACAGGCTGTACTGGCAGGCCTGAGACAGGTTTAAAGTGCTAATTGAGTGGGTGGCACAATCAGTGCTGCAGGCCCACTAGTAGCATTTAATTTACAGGCACTGGGTACATGTAGTACCACCTTACTAGGGACTTATAAGTAAATTAAATATTCCAAATGGGTGTAAGCCCATTCTACCATGTTTAGAGGAGAGAACACAAGCATTCTGCACACTTTAGCACTGCTACCAGTGCTAGAGTCCTAAGGCAGGCAAAAACGAACTCACCAAAATGTGGAGGGTAAAGACAGAACGTTTGGGGGTGACACTGCTGAGAGGACCAGTTCCAACAGCTACTATCTTACCCAAAAAAAGGCACATTGAGTACTTGTGTATGAGACCTTATCCTCCATTATTCAATCATTACCTTTAATGCCACAGATCAGGAGTAGTTACATTTAAATATATTTATTTATAAAGTTTCAAAGTGGAAGCTTAAGCACTGCAAAGTATGTAAATTAATGTGTAAATAAAATAAAAATTATATTTTTTATGTTTATTTTGTTGATCTTTTGTAAAATTCATTCTAAGACTTGTAATCAAAAATAAAGGCATATCCCTGTTAGGAAATTGTATTCAAGAAAAAGTGCTACACTGTAATTACAAGCTGACTGAATGGACTGCGCTCTCTTTGTTGTGTAGAGTTGTTGCACAATACTGATGAAGTGGAACACCCACATGGCAGGCTAAAACTTCCACCTCTTGCAAACAATTTCATCCATTGTTATAAAGAAGAAATGTAAGTGCCAAAGGTAGTATTTATCAGTGAAAGCCAATGTATTTGGAGAACACATTTGCATCTGTGAGGTCTAATTTGCAGCTGTTGCATAAGTGTTCCTTTTATGAGAAGAAATGTTTGAAAGTCTAGGGTATAAGGTAGAATACATGGGAAGTTTATAGAAAGGATAATGTCTCTCTTTGTTGAAAGAGAACTTATCCATATAAACTTGGAAATATTATCACTCCTTGTTCAAATTATATTTTAAGACTTTATAATGGAAATTCAAATTAAACACTCAAGTTAATCGATTAAGAGATATTTCCTTCTAAAGAGTCTACATTTCTCTATAACAGATACTTGACTACAGACCTTCCAATGCACATGGCTCCACTGTGTGTCACACAATATCTGGTCTCATCCTATAGTGAGGAGCAGATATTGCACGGTGTGCACACAATTAGTCGAAACAGCTGCAGATAGCTGGTTTCCAGGTAGTTGCTTGGAGGCTCTGCTCAGCCAATGTCCACTACAAGGGTGTAAATCCTCCCAAGAACATCGGCAGCGCCTCAAAAATGTTGTTTTTGGTGTTGTCTAGGGATGGGAGGTTTTTTGGGGTGGTTGGTAGGTCGTGAATTTAAAAGTGCCTTGGAATGTACTCTGTCCTAAGCTCTGTCCCTTTCTAGGTCCTCCCCTTCTCACAGAATAAAAGTTTCACACAGTGGCATGTCTGTGTCTATGATAATAAAAGAATAGGTAGGAATCTGAGACTGATTGTATATTAATTTACTAAAAATACTCAACTATCTAAAGCATTCCTACATGAAAAAGCAAAATGTATAGCTTAACAATTTAGAACTGTGTAAATTTGAAAGACTTATAAATTGAAGGGCAAGAATTAAGTTGGTATCCATAGCTTGATCATGAGAGCAGTGCAAGTACATCACACAGAATCTACATGTACAACTGGTGGGTTCAAAGCACTGGCATGCGCTCACAAATTAAAGCATGCATTAAGAGCAAAAAACAAAGCAATGTTCTAGATCTAACATATATACCCCTTTGTCTTTTAGAATTAAAACCAAATATGAAACTCCAACTTTCCTATTTGAATTACTATTTCGATGCTAGTACTTTTTTTTTTTATAGTTGCATTAAATGAAATATTTTGTATTTTGTGTATTTTTGATGCATTATTGCTTCTCTGTTTTCATGTATTGTTTTGAAGTTGAAATCACAGAAATTGCCTAAGCCGAAGGAACCTGGTCCCCAGTACTGAATGATTCACTGGGGTGCACAGAATTCAAAAGGTTAAGAACTCATGATCTAACACAAGGGGCGAATAATATGGTATTTGCATGGAACAAACAAAATCCACCGAGTCAAAGGCAAAGTCAACAAGTGGTTGGAAGGTTGCCAAGCTCTTAGAGGAGAAGTGGACTGTTTATTGCATCGTGATGTAGAGCTCTTCATTGCACAGATGCAAAACTAGTTTTGCATTCACTGAGCATAACAAAAAACATTTTGCAGCTGTTGTTGGGTTTTAATGTTTGTAAAAATATCTGTGCTAATTCTCACAGTTGCCAGTGAAATCACTTTAATCTTGAAATATTACTGCAAAATTATCCAAGCATCGGTGCAATAAATGCATGCTCCGCCCCTATGTACGCTGGAAATGTTTTCAGGTTTGTGATTCGGTACAAATATCTGATGTCAGGTACATTTAACTATTTGCTGAAAGGAACATGACTACAAATGCCATAATGCAGTGATTTCAATCAATAAATACCTTATTACGGTCCTTTAACCATAAAAGTGCACAATACAAATATTAAAAAATCTTTAAAAACATGGCGGGGACCTACGAATAAGAATCAAAACAATACTATTAAAATGAGATTTGGTTTAAGATCATGATACAACCATTAGCACCAGGATACTTGCCTGATGACACAAAAACCAGGATGACAAAAACCTCATGGATAGGCCTGAAAATGGACTAAAATCAGGTCCGTTATGCCATCTGAAAAGTCAATGCTAGTTACAAGTTCAGGGTAACTTGGTGTAATGGCTAACATATAAAAGTTCTAAAGTGCACATTACAATAAAAAAAATAGTACTTGTTTCAATGGAGGAGCAGAAGAGGAGCAGGAGCGTAAAACACATTCCATCTCTTGGGTATCTGTTCGCAACAGAGTAAAAACAATACCACTGTACGACATGACTTCCAGTAACAAAAAGTTAAACGAGAAGAAGTAAGAAGCAGAATATAGTAGAATTAATATTTTCAAGAAATCAGTGACACAACCTATGCAAGGTACTTAGGATATTGGACTTGGAATTAAAGCAAAATACCATACTTTTTCGTAGGTAGCCATACAGCATGTAAGTATCAACTAATTACAAAGACCAAGGTCTGGCTTGCTTCAGACCGCAGGATACATGTATACCTCCTGATAGCTTCTCACCCCCAACAAAATGCATGGGGGTTTAAGCCAGCTCCTCCGGAACCTGTCGTACTTGGGGTAAAAAAAAATAGCACCTAGTCAACATCCTCGATTTCTTGGTTATAGAACTCGCAGGCTGCTGAAGTGAGTGGGTGGGATTTCCAGCTATATATACATTTATTGACTCGCGATCTTCCCAGCCCGAATTTGATAAAAAGTGTGAGCGCTAAGAGAGGTTGAATCTGGTCAAGGTAGATTTCTCTTGCTGGGGTGGCTTTGCATGCTAAAAATGCCTCCACTAAACCCCCGGGTATGGATATGCAATGATAGTCAATAACATTTTTGTTCCAGAATGTAGCTTTAACTATACCCTCTGCATCAGCCCTAATTGTTGAGGGATTACCCCAGTAACTTTCCAGGCCATTGAGGTGGAATTTAACAAACTTGAGCCAGGGAAGTGATTGCACATTGCACAGGCTCAATACTTCATCCAATGGCACTCTGTAATGATAAAGCTTAGGGGTGGACCACAGTCTAACCCAATACAGTAGGGCTTTCAACATCACCAAGTCTCCCACCCTTTTGAGGCCAAAATCAAGGTCTAGTGGTAACGTAGGGTTACTCTGTGGTAAGCTGAATAGGGATCTCAAATGTTCTTTTGTGATCAAACCATTGATGTTTGAGATCTCCCGTAGTTCCTCTCCATAATGCACTGTGGCCTGTCCTTTTGAACCTATTCACCTCTATTGCAGGGAAGGCAGATTTGGGAGAGGTTGCTTTCAATCGCTTAGAGGCTGCTGAAGCAAAACCAAATCTCCCTCATAAAATTAAATGACAAATCTAGTCAATAGTCCGAGATAAAAGTTAAGCTTAAAAAGATACCTTCCAATGTTTGTTTTGTCCACTTTAATCATGACCATCAATGTGTTGATACACATGCTTTTTAACACCCTATTGTGTCCCTGTGGACATTGTAAAATGTAGAAACCAAGCACCAGAACAGGCATTACTGAAAATAAGGGACAATTATTTGGAGAAGATTACTGGAGTCTGTCCAAAATCTGTTTTGTCGATCCTGTGAAACATACCGTAAAAAAGTAGAGTGGAACTCTCAATCATGATGTAAGATGGCCCTGGCATTGAGCACCATCAAGCTTTGAGAATCTTTTGGCTTTAGTTGGAGATTAAAGGGACCTGGAGCCTGGGGATATGATGCTAAAAAAACAAGTAGTTTGGAAGGACATGGGTTTTCTGATCAAGTCCACCCGGTAGTGCACAGTCAAAAAGGCATCTGTCTTTGGAAAGTGCTCACGAAGAGGACATAGAGAGTCAAAAAGGTTTCCACTTGTACATATGAGGGAAATTAAGGCTTTCAAGGTGATATCTGATGATGGCACCAAATTTCTGAAAAAGGCACATAATATTGACATTTTTATTGTATCAGAGCATTCTAGCTGGCCAAATTCTTCATTAATCAGTGAAAATCTAAGCACCAGTCCTGCTTTGGCCACACTCCCCTTCGAAGCAGGGGTGTGTTGTAATTTGTAGATGGAAGAATTAAAGGTCCGGTCTGTCTGTCCGGTGCGGAGGAGAGTAGTGGCATGGAAAAGCAGCTCCAAAAAGCATACACCGAACATAGTCCATTGAAAACTTAGACATCCACTGCTAAGCTAGAGTCTCAGTGGGGCTTCTAGGTTCTGTAAAAGGTGGTGAATGCACTGATGACACATCTGCTATATTTCTCCTTTTTTGAATTCTGTGAATCTTGTTGAATTAAGCTGCCTTTTCCCAAGAGCACTTCTTAAATTGTCATCCTGCTTTGACCCATTAATAATGTATGATCCTGCAGTTTACAAAAACGTATCATTCTTTGACCTTTAATCTAGCGTGTCAAATTTCTGTCTTGTGAACAAACACAGGAGTTTGAATTCAGCTCGTCATTTAATCAGTATCCAACCTGCACCCACATCCACAGAAGGATCCCATTTTATTCAGTAAATAGCAAAACATTCAATGATGCATGCATACATTGACATTATAAATTATAATATTTATGAAGTGTTTATTACTACATGTTGCAAATTGGGTTCCTGGTTGAGGGGGGTGAAACCCTACTCAAGCAGCAAGCACTATCTCTGTTGGGTGAAACACAAGCAAAACACAAATTAACCTGTGGTTAAACCTTTAGAGCTTGGCACAAAGCAGTCAGGCTCAACTTAGAGATAATGTATGAAGTATTTATGTAGCAATTCAAGCAGTAATAAAGTGATAACACAACACACGAAAAAGGCCACAACAATTTAGTAAAATAAAGTAACATTTACAAAATTATTAAAGATCAATGTAATAAAAATCCAATCAGTAGATTCAGGGATATGTAATTTCAAAGTTTGTAAGTGAAAGCAGTGCTAGAAGCAGAATGTACTAACTGGGGTTATCTGGTCAAGTTGGGCCTGATACAAGGTCCCTATTAAGCCTCCTGAACAAAGTACCTTAAATCCTGGTTTGCAGAGCCTTGTCAAGTTTGTGTTAGGCAGCGGCTGTTCCAAGGAGCTACCAGGGTGTGATGCAGAGACCTGTGTCGTCATCGAGGGTGCTCTCGACAGGGGGCTTGCGATTCGAAGTCCTGTGTCGCTGTGTCATACACTGGGGTTCTAAAGAAGCCGTTGGGCTTCGATGTGGAGTACTGCATCAAGGATGCTGTTGATGGGGACTTGCAGTCCCAAGGTCTGCCTCTGGGATTCATCGCACTGCAGCAGTTCCGAATTGACTGTGGGCTGCAATGCGAGGTTCTGCATCTGGGATGCGTCGTGTTGCGAAGGTCCCGGTTTAGCTGTGAAGTGATATTGCACTGCACAGGTTCTGCTTCACAAGAACACATCTGACTAGCAGAGCACCTTCAGGCCCACTTCCAAATGTGCATGATGTGGCTGGCACTACTTGGGGGGTATGACCCATGGTCCAGGTGCTGGGTTTGAGGTCATTGGAGCCTTTTCTGTCTATTAGGCTCTGATCAGGAGGCCAGCCAACTAGACCTTGGTTTCACTCTGGTGGTCCTGGGCTCAAGATGCAGGTCCCATCCTTTCATTCAGGCAGGGGGGAAACGGAGTAGCAGTGCATCTTTCAGAGCAGCACAGCAGGCCTTCTGAGTCTTCCACAGGTCAAGAGGTGTACTGTAGAGTTGGGTCTGAGTGTCCAGAAGTACTCTTCACCCTGCCCTGTGGCTGTTTAGAGCCTACCCTATGGGTGACTTAAATGTAATCATAAGGAAGTTTCAGGCCTGGAAAAAGTTTATCTTGCCAGGTTGAAATAGCAGTTTAAAACTGCACACACAGGCTGCAATGGACGGCCTGAGGCATGTTTAAAGGGCTACTTAAGTGGGTGGCACAATGAGTGCTGCAGGCCCACTGGTAGCCTTTAATTTACAGGCCCTGGCAGTACCACTTTACTAGGGACTTACAAGTCAATTGAATAGTGTGATATTTTTTATATATATAGAGTCAATTAAAATAGAATAAAATAAATAAGAAAAAAGTCACCACAAAAAAACTGGGAGAAACAAACCTCCTCATAGCTGTGTAGGAGTGAGATGCACAGAGCAAGCCAGGCAAACAGATGGAGGAATAGGACTTAGGTTAGCTAAAAGAGTACTAGTCAAGCTGATCGACCAATTTACATCTGTTGTGAGCAAGTTACCACATGGAGTGTATCAGCTTGTGAAACATGTCTGTGAGTTAATGACATACACAGATTCCCTCTCTGGCCTTTTTCATTGAAAATATCAAGGCATACATTTAATAAATTGTCACATGACCCAGCACAGCAACCACATTGGCCACTTTGAGCAAAATAAAATAACAGTGCAAAAATATATCTATTAAGGTTGACCTGCTGCTGTCATTCCATATGCTGATGCACCAACAAGGCTACTAGTGTGTTGCACAGCATCACATCTTGGTGCAGAGATGAGTGGGCACTGTCTAGCACAGGCATTTTCAGTGCTTGTATACCCTCGCAGTAACAAATCCTATGGCTAAAGAAATTCAGAAGTGTCCCATGCATTGGATGTGTGATTCATACTGCAGCACACATGCACCGTGTCACATTTTGAAAAAGGACACCATTTTCCTTTCTGTACACCTGCTTCAAGCAAGTGACAGGTTTGATCCTCGGTCTGGTCTGGCTAATATAGTAGGGCAGACTTTGCTCCAAAAGCTCTTGGTATTTTCCTTGATCGACCCCAGCAAAGTCCTCTTGATGCAAAGTAACACAAAACAATGCAAAGGTCACTTTTCCTGTGCAAATAACCTTTTGCATTGGTTAGTAAACACTGTTGAGGGAAATAAAAATGGGATCAGCGGAACAGCTGAATTAATTTCAGCCACTCGTAATTACTTGGGGCAATATTGCAGTCCTTTTCTTTTTGCTCATTATATCTCGTGGAAGAAAAACCCCAGCCATATGCAAATCAGCCTTCAAATGTGAAGAGTTGAACTCGCAGCACAAACTGCCCTTCCAGGCCCCCTCTTAAGGGAAGACAAGCAATCTTAGGTCAGTTTCGACCTCTCTAGGTCTGGTCCGTGGTTTCTATCACAACGTGAGTACAGGACCCAAATCAGGGCATAACCATCACAGGGCGTGGAACTGCAGAAAAGGCCACGTGCCACTTTGTATCTCTTGCATCATTGCAAAGCCTTGACACATTTCGGCCGTTGTTCTTGGATTTTATTTGCTGGAGTCAAAGGAGAAAACTTCTGGAGAATCTTGAGGTGAAAAGGCAGATCAGAAGGTAATGCTTTGATTTTTGTGTACTCCAATTCTTACTGCAACATATCAGGATTACTAATTTATCACTTTCTGTTTCAGTATGCCTTGATGCTTTTCTTATATTCGAACCAGAAACTGTGGACATCCACCCACATAGGATCTTTTCCCCAAATTGCAGGAAATAGAAAAACGAACATAGTTGTCCAAACCCAGCCCTTTAAACAAAACACATGCACAAGTCATTTAGACAGGGCCGGCCTTAGGCATGTGCAAGCTGTGCACCTGCACAGGGCCGCCAAACCCCAGGGGCCGCCACGAGGAATCGGATACAATACATATTTGTGGAGGCCCCTGGCAGGGATTTGGTGCGTGAACGACTGAGGCGTGCTAAATCCAATGTGATGCACGCTGAATGGTTGTTCTTATACTCTTTTCCTTTCTAACCCAGTCTCGTCTTTGTGTGGGGTCGGCCTTGTTTCGGGCTCTTCTGGTAGGTCTTGTGCTTGTTTAGAACTTTTTTTCCAGGAGAATCGAGCTTGTTTTAATAGTCCAGATCGGGCACCTCCGGAGGCTCGCATGCGCGCGCATGCGCAGTGCCCGCGAGTCCTGCAGCGAAGGGGTTACAGAAGCACCACGGATCACCGGCGGCAGGAGGGGTGGCAGCACCCGTGCCCGGCGTGCAGCGAGCAGCACCCAGACCGGCCGAGGCCATGCACCGGCGCGCCTAGAGACCCTGGGCAAGAAAGGCCACCTTGCAGAGGATAGCATGCCAGTGTGCAACCTTTGGTGCCACTGGCACTGCCAGCTGCGAGGTGAGCAGACCGAGGGTCAGGGCATGGGGAGGGGGAGTGAGGAGGTCAGCGTGTGCCACTGCAGAGTGAACCTGAGGGAAGGTGAGCCATTGGACGAGGGTGTGGGGAGCCCTGGGGAGGAGGGCAGATCAGGCGTAGGAATGTATCCAAGCCCGTGGGGGTGAGGAGCCAGGGGCGTGGGGAAGGTTGGGTGAGGATGTTATTGTAGATGGTGTGTGCTTTGGGTCTGGGTGGAGGTAAGCCGTGTGAGGTGGCGAGCTGGAGGTATTCTGGGGGTCAGGGGAAGGGAGGGCATGATGAATCGTGAGAGAGAACCTCTCTCTCACGATTCATCTCTGAGAGGGCGCGGGTCGGAGAGGTGGTCACCGTGCGCCAGGGGTAGGGAGTGGTACAGATCGGCGCTGTATGTGGAGGGAAGAGTGAGTCAGGAGTGCAGGGGCGGTGTTTACTTGTGGCTGAGGGGAGGCATGGTGACCTTTGGAGGTGTAACTTGCGAGGCACGGTCGTATTGGGGGGAAGAGGAGAGCAGGGTACGAGGTGTTAGACAAAATGTTAAGGATTCATTAAAATGATTACAATTACTTATCAACAATCATGAAGACAGAGTATGAAGCTGATACTTGTGATTTAATGAGTGGATCTGCCTGCACAAATCTTTTAAAACATCGAGTGTTCGAATGTACTTGGCATTTGGTTATGTCTATTTATATGGTGTTGAGGCAGACATGAAATGCAAGCACCTATGGATGGACTCCTGGAATAGGAGGGCAGTGCCTACCCATGTTAACTTAATCTAATGCCCTTTTGCAGAGACCTTGGTAGGAGACTGGCTTCTTGATCATTTCTTTAATTACATTCCAGAGCTTGTCATGTGACTAGCAGAGAAAACTAGTTTAACTAGTCCTCAGTTTGCAATTGGTGAAGCAGCCTTCTCTGTCCATACTAGGGGCATAGTTACCATTGGTTCAGCAAGTACAGTGGTACCGAGACCCAAAACCCTCAGGGGCCCATTGAACCCTGATAATTGCTATATTTTACTTCCTGAGCAGCAGGTAAAGGGGCCATTTTCCTTGCTTACGCCACGGCCCATGGGGTCGTTGGCACGCTGTGCTAGTGGTTCGTACGTCTGCTTTAAAGTTGTCTCCTGACTGGATGTTCCTTGCACATTAATTTTGCTTCAGTGAACTTCTAGTGCCTTTTCATAGCCTTAGGACTCACTGTAATTAATCCTTGTTTAATAGGTGCTCTGAAAGCGAGCAGAACTGGTTGCTGGAATATGGCACTATACAAGAAACCTTAATGAAATATATTGTATTTTGTCTTTTGACAATGTGGTAAAGTGGACGAGTCTTTGGTTACCTGTAGGCTGTCTTCAGGATCAGTTAGTGACGTACTGAGACAGGTCTCTGTGTGCCATGATTTCAAGGTAGCTTACTATCTTCCTGCTTAGGTCACTTCCCAAATAGATCATGAACTATTCTCCAGGCTTTACTGTTCTCAGTGGACTGAGAAAACAGACCTTGTATGCCAAGTCACATGATCTACCCTATAGCTTTATAACACTCTTCAAATAAACCTTCCATATGTGGCTAGTCCTCACAATGTGTCATACATGTAGTGGGAAGGGTAATTACTATCAATCAGTCAGGCTTTGTAAAGCTCAGCTGCTTCACACATAAGGGTCTCGAGGCGGTGTGGGATTCATGCTGCTGGATCATGCTGCTTGTTGGTTGAACAGCGAGGTCTTGTGGTCCTTCCTGAACTGCTGGAGCGATGGTGAGGCTCTGAGGTGCAGGGGGAGGGTTTTCAGGTCTTCACTGCCAGGTGGGAGATGTAGCGGCCTCCACTGTTTTATCGGCGGCTGCATTGGGTGGCTGCTAGGGAGATGGCTCTGGAACATATTTTCCTGGTAGGTTGGTGAAAATTCACTCGTTCATTAAGGTATGCTGGTCCTTCATTGTATAGTCCAGGGAAGACATGGCTTGGCAGTTCGGGCTGGACTGTTCCCATGAGGCACAGGGTCAAGGCTGATTTGCATATGGCCATGTCTGAACTGGGGTGGTGTGGTGAGCAAAAAAACGATGGATCTAGGCCCAGATCTCTGTACTGGGGTGAATGTATGACATTGTTCTGCATTCTGTCCATCAACTGTTGTTTTTGCAAGAAAAGAAAAATTACACATGAATTCGGAAGGGTAGGAGCAGCCGCAGGTACTGGTCATCTAACGCCTTTTCTGGACGTTTTATTAAAATACCTTCCTGAGCTCCGCCCCGCCCGGACCTCCTCTTCCGGGGCCCCCTACCTACGCTCCCTGCACAGGGCCACCATGAGCCTAGAGCCGCCCCTGATTTAGAAACCGGTTTCCTTCACTAAATGGCCAAAATTCTATGCCCTAAGAATTAGAGCATCTAAAACTCGCTCCTTTGTACCTCAACAGTAGGTAGATGTAGACGTCATCCGAAATGAAACAAAGGACAGGCTTCTCGATGGCACTGTAGAGACATGAAGAGGGCTGTGTGACACCCCTCTGGTGCATCACCCTGAAATTCATATCAGCGATACAGACCATAAACTAAGTGGTAGCATTGCAGCGGTGGATGGTCAAGATTGGATGTCTGTGAGAGGTGCCTTTGTGGCCCCAAGACAAGGGCAATTAATTGAACATTTGATATGAAACCTCAACCACGGAATGGAAGTTATAAGCTTACAAATGTATTGAACCACTACTGAGCTGGTTCAGTAGGCGGCATACTACAATAACGCATAAGGAAGGTTTAAAAATTAATTATTATGGTGGTGGGGGAGGTGCAGTAGCATACCAAAGTCCTCTCGCTCCATAGATTGTGAGCTTGAATGGAGGTAGGTGTAAATATTTTGGGGTTAGCTATTTATTAAACTGAAACTAATGCAGTTATTATTTTTCTTCAATTCAGAAAATATGAATGCAGACCCTCTGTAAGTACTATAAACTCAGTACCTTTAATCCAGATTAAAAAGAGCATTTCCATAGTCTTCCATGCATAGTCAATATGGTTTGGAATATTTCACTGACTTCAGAGTGAAAGCAGATCTGCAGCAGATAAACACCTCATTTCCATTCCCTTGGCGTCTTTGCAGTAATGCTCTGAGCCTTAGAATTCATTTGTCTGGAGAAACTCCAGTAAGACTTACATGTCCTCATTAAAATGAATTATAAATGTTGTAATTAGACACTGTCAGTAATGGTAATATTACTTAGGTTTAAAAGTAAGCACTTAAAAGGCAGTTACTGCGAGCATTATTAGCGAGCGAATTTCATGCACGCCCCAGTGAGCACTGATATCTTGATCAATTACGCTATTTATTAAAATGTGTATTGAGGAAATAATAAAAGCTGGGCTGGATTTTTTTCTACTAGGCAGATGCCTAACTGCACTAGCATGTATACCAGTGCACATAAAATGCACTCTGCAATCGGGATCATTGACTGAATGTATTTTGGAAAAGCTTGGGGCAGATTTAAAAGCACCTTGCATCACTTTTGCGCCGCCGTTGCGTCACTTTTTGTGACGCGGCAGCATAAACAAAGCACCACATTGCGGCCCGTTAACAATGTGACGCATCTCAGGAAATGCATCCTGTTGTAAAGCCCTGTGTCACAATATACCTGTGTCAGGTATAATGTATGCAAGGTGGGCGTTCCCACTTAGGAAAGCCTTGTAAATATGACGCAGTGAAATCTACAAGAGTTATGCACCAGTTCTAGGACGCCACTGCGTCAAAACCTCAAGCCTACTTTAAGCAGGCGTAAGGAGTGACGCAGTACAATAAGTATAGGCCTCATCATGCATTGCAGGAGTTGTGTCGTGCTTGCGACATGACTCCAGTAATGCGTGACTGTTGGGCCAACAGATGCGTCAGACTTTCAGAAGCATCCGTCAATCCTTGCGCCATGGTGCGCCATATTGTAAATACGGCGCATCCAAGGTGGCGCACGGGTATCGCAGGCTGGCGCAGGGAAACTGAGGCATCTCTAAAGATGTGTTAGTTTCTTGTAAATCTGCCCCCTAGTTTGGAGGAAACGTCCGCAATTAATAACTGCTTTTGCTCTGGGTGCGTTCGGGAGCGTTTGAATTCAATGTGTTCTGAGAACCGTTTCTCTGCTATTGATTTTGGGTTTTTAAGTTGAAAAGGCAATTTTGTATGTTCATTTCTGACGCTAAATGCCTGCCTGCGGGTTTAAGATGTGCACTGCTTTTTGGGGCGTGAAACTGAAAAGTTCAGCAGCAAAAAATACACTGCAAACTTTCTGAAGGGCGGGGGAGGGGGTGGTGGCAGGCACTGGTAAAATAGTTGTGAACAAAATAAGGAAAACTAAAGCCAAACAGGAGAAGAGAAATATAAATTATAAAAGGTAGAAGGAAAGGTTTGACATGCGGGTGTATGTATCTTGCCGATTTAAAAGATAATAGTCAAGAAACAAAACAAATGTCTCCTCCACCACTTCCAGAGGAGTCCGAATATTTAAAAAAAATTGATGCAAAGTGCAAACATAGTTTACATCGGAAACTAGCACACAGAACTGATACTGACGATGGTTTATATCTGTTGAGTGCTTTGTTAGCCAGGAACAGGAGGTGATGCATTAACGATTGATCAGAGTTTCCGGCTAGTAACATCGGCTCGGTTCCCACATCTGGTGAATGCGGATGCAGGAACAGCAGCCCAGTAGCCCACTCGCGATGGGGTGTATTGAAGTTCATTATATAATAAAGTGGACAGACCCCTGGTTTTGGACGAGGATCTTGACTTTGTGTAGAGCCTGAGAGCACATAAATCCACTGGATGTGTCAGAAGAACCCTCACCCATTGAAATTCAACACAGGATTTCCTCTCCACTGAACTCGTCATTGGAATCTTAATGTTATTACAATAGTAGTTAGCTCTATACATGAGTAACAGAACATGAAATTATTTACAACCTAATCCCCAAAAACCATACACTTTAGAAAATGTGGGAAATTTTCAGAGCACCCCAAGAAATTGGCTTTCACAAATTGAGACTGCAAGGAGCGAGACTCGAGAGTTTGACGAGTAGGGTAATTTCACTGAAAAGACTGAGAGGTAAAAACACAAACAGTCCGGGAATTTTAAAAACAATTTCTGGACAGAGATGTTGAAACAACAATGCTGCGTGAAGGTTTGAGACAAAAGCACGAATTCTCTTTGTGTCAGGAGCAGTCAGGAAATGAGCAGAGAGCATGAGCTGGGGGTCTTTTATGCTGTCTAATGCCCCGATGCTATGTACATTTCTACTGGGATGAATGCAAATGGCTCAGAAGTACCATCGAGGCAGATTGCAGTTCATTGTATGGATGCAATGATTCGGGCCAGCAACAGGCTGAAGATGCACAGATGTGTAATAAGCTGTCGGAGCATAAGAGGCATCTGGATGAGCAAGAAGGGCCCAGAAAAGAGGCAAGCCCTCTGCCCGGTGCACATGTGTGCATCTGCTCGGCGCAGGCTTTCAATAGCACGTTAACCGGGGCTGTAGGGTGTGAAGATTAAAAGGATCCTAATGGGTTTCCATTAAATACATCAACTCTGGCACTGTCACATTTTATTAGCCTGCCACTTTTGCAACAGTTGAAAACTGAACATAATGTCGCCCATCATTCAAGAACATCTGGCAGGGATGTCGTTCAGCAGCTGCTTGAAACCCCGTGTATACACAAAACCGGATTATTCTCATAACTGTCTTATTGTTTGCATCCATACAAGCATCAGACTATTAGATAAAGTATTCATCATGTGGCTCTCCTGGAAAAGGAGCAAGAAACCTTGCTGAAGTTATCCGAGGTTATGTTTTAGCCATGTGATTGATAATGGGGATAATATTTCTAAATATTCAAGCTGTCAGACACCAGATTGGTGCACAGTTTTCATGAAGAAGAGATGTCCACGTCGCCACCTGCGAAGGAATTGAAGCTGCCTTCACTGTCGCTAATGAGGAGCATAGGCTTCTGTTTGGGGCTTGTGTAGCATGTTGGAACAATTAAAAGCAAGTAATATATACAGCATAGCTCCTTAGCAGTAGCTAATCAGAATCTCTGGCGGCCGCTGTTATCTTTAGTCATGGAGTCTTGCGTAGAGGGTGTGGTGGGAGATGGTGTCAAAAGCGTCAGAGAGGTCCAGGAGGATGAGGGCTGCAGTTTCAAGGAGAATGCAGATGTTGTTTGTTGAGGCAAGGTGTGTAGTCTTGGTGCTGTGCTTCTGAAGCGTGATTGGGAGGTGTCCAAGATGTTGGTTGTTATGATGAATTTGGTGAGAAGGGCGCTGATGGCCTTCGCGATGATTTTGGCTGGGAAGGAGAGCAGAAAGATGTGCCTGTATTCGGGACCTGCTATTTTGGTCAGCCAACATCCATGACTACAGTGCTTAAGTGCTTTAGTTGTGTTTCAATTTAAGGTCTGCAAAATTCTCATTCTTTACTTTTGAGTTATTACATGAAATTTCATGAAAATTAGGCAAATATACGTGCAAGTACGCAAAATGCAAATCTGTCATTTAGTGCTATATTTTAACACGAAATGAGACCTCATGTCATTTTTTGATGCAAGGATGCATTTTGCACTAAAAAAGCACAAAAACACAATTAACGGAAACCACCATTTCTATTCTGTTTTTTTCATTTTTTCCCACTCTCCTCTGCTTTAATTTTGTCACTAACGGCAGTGTCATTGCATGACAATCCACCATTTTGGGAAATTCCTTAACAAGCGAAATTCCCAAAATTACATGAACTACTCAATATTTAAAAAATCACGCTGGTCTAGTCTGAATCATAACTTTAGACATCATTCAGACTGCATGTATGGTGAAGATGGTTGACAATTCTTGCATTCTGATACCTTAATTTATGATGCATCCTAAGCATCTAACATAACTTAGTACGATTCTTATTGTTGCTTGCATTACATGCCTATAAAGAGGATGAGGACAAGTGCTGGATGTCGCCAAATTTAATTCAAAGCTGATGACCTTCAGTAGTGGACCATGCTTAACACCTTAGGTATAGGACATCAATCAGGGCTCTTCCGCCATCTCTGTCCTGGGCTTTCTTTCAATCTGACTTAAGGTGTAACCCATCTCCTTACAATCAGCCCCAATGCCGCTGTGCTGGGTGTTTCTTGGCCTTTCTCTTTTCCGTGTTCTTTGAGGGTTCCAGGTCTGGGCTTGCCAGGTGGTGTTTGATGCAAGGTTGTGGAGGGTGTGACCTACCTAACCCCAGTAGTGTCTTTTTGTGATTTCTTCGTGAGCAGGGAGTTGTAAAGTCTCCTGCCATAGGTCGATGTTGCTAATGGTGTTTGGCCAGTGGATTTGGAGGATTTTCCATACATGGGTGTTGGTCAATGTCTGTACTTGATTAGTGGTGATCAATGTTGTCCTCCAAGTTTCTGCTTCCTATAGAAGGACCGATTTTAAGCAAGTTTTAAAAAGCCTGATCTTGGTTTGCAGCATTAGGACATTGGAGCTCCAGATCTTCTTTAGCTGAATGAAGGCAGCCCCTGCTTTATGATTCTTTCCTTGATGTCGATGTCTGTGCTGCCCTGCTTGACTATGACACTGCCTGGATAGATGAAGTCCTCAACATCTAGTCCATCGCCTGCAAGAGTGACTGTAGTTGTGCTGGCCATGTTAGCATTCAGGATCTTGTTTTTTCCTTCTGAATGTTGAGACCAAGGGGAGCTCATGTGACTGCCACATGCAGATGGGTATGGGAGAATAAGGTCCGGTCGTCTGGAACATCAAGGTCATCAAAATAGTCCAAGATGTCCACTTGATCCCATTTCTTCTCCTTGCTGTGGATGTCTTTGTGATCTAGTCTATGGTCAGCAGGAAGAGATAGGGCAAGATCAAACAGCCTTGGCGGTATCCGGTCCTCACTTGTAAGGCTTCCGTGAGTCATTGGCCAAGGACTATCTATAAGCTAATTTCCTTGTAAGAGTTCCTGATGATTCTTACGAGGATATCTGGCACATCATAGTGACAAAGGAGTTTCCAAAGGGTCTCTGTCCATGCTGTTGAGTGCCTTCTCATAGCTGTTGAAGTTGACATAGAGCGGGGCATTCTATTCTATCAACTGCTCAATGATGATGTGCAATGCTGCAATCTGGTATGGACATGATCTAACTTTGCGGAAGCCAGCTTGCTGGTCTCACAATTGAGCATCAACCTGTTCAGGGTGACTCTGCTGAACACTTCTTCTGGGGTTGAGTGAAGAGTTATCCCTTTGTAGTTTGTGCAATTACTATGGTCACCTTTCTTGAATATCCAGATGAGATATCCCACTTTCCAGTCTGATGGCTATAAATCGGCAACTACGCGATTTCTTTCAGAGGACTAAGGCACTCGACCCTACGCAGTTTGGGTTTCATGCAGGTCACAGCACGGAGCTGGCCCTTATCAAGGCCACTGAGGAGGTTAGAGCGGCGGTTGACCAGGGAGGGGTGGCTGTTTTGATTCTGTTGGAATTGTCGGCAGCCTTCAACACGGTCCACCATGGGGTGTTGATAGACCGGTTGTCGAGTGCGGGAGTGGATGGCTCGGCCTGGAGCCTTCTGAAATCCTTTTTGGCAGACAGAATACAAACAGTTGACCTGGAGTTGGACAAATCTAAACCGTTTGCCCTCCCTTGCGGGGTGCCGCAGGGGTCCTCCCTGAGTCCAACGCATTTAAATATCTATGTCAGCCCATTGGCGGCCTTTATAATATCTTTTGGTCTGCAACTTACATCCTATGCAGATGACACGTAAATTGTGGTATCCATACAACGAGGGTCCCAAGTGGATATGGCAGTGAGATGCCATGATTGTCTGAAAAACGTTGCTGGCTGGATGGTCTCCAACTGCCTTGAATTGAATGCGGGAAAGACCGAGGTCATCATATTTGGGAAAAACCCCAACATCTGGACCCCTGATATGTGGCCTGAGGCCTTGGGAAAGCTACCAGTCCCCACTGGGAAGGCAAAAAATCTGGGTGTTATCAGGGAACAAAATCTTGACTTCGGGGATCAGGTTAGTGGAGTGGGTTCGACTTGCTTCCATATCCTTAGGATATTAAGAAAAATTAATTTTTTTCTTCCAGCCGATGGTTTCAGGACAGCAGTCTCAGCCCTCATTCGCGTTTGGACTACTGCAATAGTCTGTACCTGAATTTGAAAAAAAAACACGGGTACAGATTGCAGCTGGTACAAAACGCAGCGGCGAGACTGCTGACTGGGATCCCTCGGTTTACCTCTGTACGAGAGGGTCTACACTGGCTGCCTGTAACAAGACGTGCACAATTTAAAGCCCTGTGCACTGTCTTCAAAGCTCTGATGGGCAGTGGCCCAGAGTTTTTGAGTAGGTATTTTAACTGGTACGTGCTTTGGAGAGCGCTCCGCTCTGCCGAAGGTAGACTAGTTGTGGTGCCCCAAATAAAAAAGGCCCATTGGGAAGGAAACAGCTTCTCCTACTGTGCAGCAAAAGCCTGGAATAGCCTGCCGGCGCATCTCAGGAATGCCTCAAAGCTCCTCTCTTTCAGAAAAGGGCTTAAGACGTGGTTATTCAGGGATTAGATCCTCGTTTGTTCTCTCTGGAGTCAGTATGTAGCGCCAGGACGCCCATGGGTATAAGTGTGCTTTATAAGCTCCTAATAATAATAATAATAATGGCACCTTTTCCTCTTTCCAGATCCTTCCAAACATGGGGTAGAGTATATCTTCTTATGTTTCAATGTCAGCCTTCAGGGCCTCTGCAGGAATGCTGTCAGGTTCTGCTGTCTTCCCATTTCTCAAATGTTTGATGGCTTACCGTATTTATTTCTTAGTTGGTCTGCTTCTGTCAATTAGAAAGTTCTTGTCAGCTTGTTGCATGTCTTGTGGAGACTATGACACAGACTGTTTCAGCAGTTCTTTAATGTGCATTACTAATTTTTGTTGTTTTCCTTCGTTACCATAATTGTTTTCCCAGCTTTATCTTCAACAGAGCTTTTGGCTTGATATTTCTGCTAGAGAGTTTCCTTGTTATGTCATAGTTCTTTCAAGTTTCTATGGCTTGCTGCTTCTTGGGCTTCTGTGGTAAGACCATTGAGGGGTTTTTGCTTGTCTGCTCTTAAGCTTATCTTTGCTTCCTTGTTGGTTTAGTTGTATTCGCCTTGAGATTTTGCTTTCTCTGCTCATGTCCACTGGTGTTTACTGCAGCTTTCTTTTCCTTTGTCTTTTGGATTTTGCAGATAGTCTTGTTTGAGTTCCATTTTTTTGCTGGTGTTTCTTGTTACCCAGTACCCTCTGGCAGGTTGATGTCACTGTTTATTTGAACTTCTCCCACTGGCTTTCTAATGGGTCTCTGTTGCCCTCTAGTTTTTGCAGGACTTGAAACTTGTTACTGATTATTCACTCTATTTCTGTTCATGTTTGATAGGGTGGTGTTATATCATTGTTATTTGTTTGTCGGTTCCATCCATGCTTTCTTTAGCTTTTACCTGGCCATGGCAAGGTGATGGTCTGATGCTCATCACTCACATCCTACTGGTACCTCCACAACTTCTTGGTAATGCAGGTGTGGTCGATTTGATTCTTTGCTGAATGGCCTTGTGTATTCTTATGTGTGGGAATACACTACCGCCTATCACCAGACTGTTCAGGGCACAGAGAAATTCAAGCCTTTCACCATTCTAGTCCATGTCGCTAAGGCCATGGTTGCCCATTACATTTTTGTACCCAGTGTTGTCGCTTCCAGTCTTGGCGTTGAGGTGCCCCATCAGTATGGTGAGGTCTCTCTCAAGGCATTTCTCTAGGATGGGCTGGAGTATGTTGTCATTTGTTCTGTTTCCTCTTCTTCGCTGCCATTTGTAGGTGCATATCACTGGATAATTTATGTTGATCGTCTTTTTCTTTGTGCGGAAGGTCTCTGTGATTATTCTGGAACCATAGGCTTCCCAATCAATCAGAACTCTGTTTACTGCTGACGTTATCATCAGTGCTACTGCTCAAGTGTGTGGGGCATTTTCTTTCTTGTGTCCAGAATACAGCAGCATTCGTCCTAGAGCCAGTGTTTTCTGACTTACTGTGTTCATCTGGTCTCTCTGATGCCAAATTGTGCGGTTGTATTTTTCCATCTATGTTGTCACTTGGACTTTCTTGCCTGTCTCCTACATGGTCCTCATGTGCCATGCCTTGATGGTGATGGTCTTGGTCAAAAGCAGGTGTGTCAGTTTTGTGTCTTCCAGCGATCTCTGGCTTTCACTACAAGGTATCATTTCACTCCATGAAGGAGATTCCTCTCTCTCTGGGGCCAGGTGTCTTTTGGTCTTTAAGTTGACGTTTCTTTAGCTGGGAGTTTGTAAATTGTGGTGTAGCCAACCTCACACATAATATCCTCCTTTGTCAGCTGGGTTAGGGAACAGACAAGGTGGAGTTCATGCTAAACAAACAAGTTGTCAAATTAAAGTAGTGCAAGGACACTGACAAACCAGGCCAGCATAAAAGCACACTTAATGTACTCCATTGGCTCCTGTTGGAAGCACAAATCAAGTTTAACATTCTCTGCACAACACAGAGGACCTACTGGTTCAATGGATCAGGCTACACACTCAAAACTAAAGAACTTATTCTCACCAACTACACACTTGAGCACTTGATAAGCCTTCATATGGACAAAACATTTAGGCAACACCTTGGGTGTGGATAGCACCATACAATGGAATGCACCAGATCCTAAAATCAAACTACATTCATGTCAGGATTTTTTTTAAACGGATTAGTTCAGGTCGGCCAAGAACTGAATTCTGCAAATGAAGGAGTTGATAGAGGAACATTGTTTTGCGATACTACTCTCCTACTTCAAACGCATTCTAGCCTAACCCACCTGATCGTGTATAAATTCCAATATTACTATGCAGTCGTCAGGAGGCAATCTGCTGCTCTCTAGCAACCATCCTACAAGATAATGTATTTTTATCCGCTAGATTCAGTTGGTGCAATGGTGGGATATTATGACATCTTCCTGATAAATATTGTTTAGAGTTGGAAGGTGATAGTATAGTTATGCACATTGCAGAATGGGCAGGTTTGCAGGCAGAGTGGTGATATAGCCTTGGACAATGATGGTTTATTCTGTTATAGCTTTCTAAAATAATTATATTTTCTATTGTAGGAAATGTAAACCATTGCCTATCTACTCCAAAATAAATGTGGAATGAATATTTTATAACAGTGACAGATATTCTGGATCGGTGTGGTATATTATTGGCATAGTGCTAACATAGTGATGGGACATTGCATTTAGGGGGTTAATCTATCCGAATGGTAAGCTATTTCAGTACACTGTCTATTTAGATTGGTACAGTGGTGAGACTCTAGCACGTTTATAGGATAGTTGATCAGTTATCAAATGATCTTCCATAGTGGTACAGTGATGGGCTTTTCTGCTATCTAGTTCGAACATTCTGGCACAGAGGTAGGGCAATTTAACACTTGAGTTTGATTGTCTTGAATACATCTTCTAAAATAATTATATGACCTAAATCAGAGCTCATTTTCCAATCTCTTCCATGCATTGTGTAAGGATTTGCTTATGAAATGAGAAGAATATTTCCCCTTGGTCTTACTATGCTATGACATGTTTGAGCCATGGAAAATCAGCACTCCCTCCCACACTACAGTTCTATCCATCTCTCTCACAAAGCTAAAATTATAGATTTGTACCATTTACACAATAAAGCATATAATAAACTTCAACAATTTGAACATTGATATGAACAAAACACAGTAATTGGCATACATATAACGATATATCACAGCTTCGGACTAAAAAGCCACTTTACAAAGCGCCTGTTCCAATATCTCAAATGCTTCATCATTCCTGTTGCCTCTCAGAGTAGACAACCCTGAATTAACCCTAGAGGACAGTTCATGGGAACCACCCTCCAAATTTGGCCCAAATATAAGAGACACACAGAAAATTGGGAAAAGGTAAAAATGGTAACTGCTGCGTTGAAATACATTATAAACAGATATTTGCTTAAGAAAAAGACATTTTCTTTCATGTCTAGAAAATCAAAGGAGGCAGGTTTCCCCTGACATGTCTTCCATTGAAATATTTTGGATATTTCAGATAGGCTGCAGGGATTTATGACCTGTGTGTAGAAATAAAATCCTATGCAGCAGAACACAATCATAAATGTATTTAATAGTATGGCTATTACTCTGCGATTTTCACATAACAATAACCTGATGATTAGCAACATGAGCTATAGTCACCATCAAATAAGACGCTTACATTCTTGTTGGTAAATCAACCAGATGGTGTTTTCTTATTTCTTTACCATCATGAGGAGGAAAAGTCAAAGAGGCATAGTCGGTGTTCAGTTTACGATCATTGTTATGCACAGATCTCTGCAACGGGTACTCACTCCAATCAAATTGTTCTTTAGCTTTGAGTTCCTGCTATTCAGTTCCGAATTCCGAGATAGGCAAAGTAGGCCCTGATCTATTGGCTCCACGACAAATGGATCAAGATAATATTGATTTCATCTTGAAAGAAAATTACAGTCAAGCTTTCATAAATATTGTTTCTAAAAGGTGGAAAAAAATGATTCTACTCAAAGAAACAAAAACCTTTCCATTAAATACTCTGTACAGAAAATACTGTATCAATGTAATGTACTGATTAACAACTTAAATACAGAAAACCTGAGACATCAGTTTCACATAAGTTTGTCTCTTAAAAGCTGATCTTCTGGCAGCTGTCAGTTTGTAAAAACAATCCAGTGCATTGGGTATTAGGATATAATTTGCGAGGGGGTCCCCAACATTTTGACTGCCTAGGGGCCTACACAGGGTTTATTCTGGCACTGCTGCTATTCTTTTTAGATTTTCATTTCTAATACATGTGAGTGGAAACTACCCCTTGAGCCATGCTAAAAACTGCAAGTAATAAGTCTGGCCACCAATTGGCAGGTTGAAGCATAGAAATAATTATGCTCTATTACCCAAGTGTTATTAGAGCTGTTAATTGCCTGCACCTACAATGATGGGCCCATGAAGTGAGTAATATTGGTTATTCCTTGAGGTCTGACCCACAAGGCCATTTGAATCAAAACCAGAAAAAGAGCAGTGGGCGAAGGAGCTGTCACCTTAGAGAAATCCAACTGATCTTGGATGTAGGGGGAATAACGTCTCCTTCACCAGATGTGCAGCTCTGACCTTTTCTCTGGTGCACTAGTCAAAAACCTGATCTCTTGAGGCCTCTGTCCCTCTTGCTGTTCTGAAGGGGAACATAATCCCAAACAGCCAGAGTAAAGTAGAAAAAAAACTTGATGTTTGTTTTGTTTTTTTCTACTGCTCTGCGGGAATCAGTTTTACATTATCAGTGATGAATCACTTGGAAAGAACGGTTAATGAGAACCAGGATTATCCACTTACAAGAATGTAGGGTTATGTGGCCCTAGCCAAGATTCATACTTGTTCAATGTTACACACAGGGAACACAAAACCAACTGAGCGTTCTTTCCAACTCAAACAAACTTGCTATTGATTTTTGTGATGTAATGGGCCATTTTCCTCTAAGTGGACCCTAGCATCTCGCTGACCCGTTTCAATAACACGTCAATTTCTCAAATGATCCTGGAGCTGACAAGCGAAAGGTGGCACTCTTTGATGTATAAGGACGAAGTTTCAATTACACATTGAAACTGTGCCAAAGCCGATCGATATACGCAGCAATTTTCTGTTGGTACATTGTCTTACGAGCCTTAAGGAACTGTATTAGTTCGTAATGACTTTCTTTCTTCTTTTTATATGTGCAGCAACGTCTCAGTGCAGAGGTGCTGTTACTTTTTACTCTTATTTTAATTAAAGGGCTACTTTGTAAATTGAAAGTAACTGGATATTCTCTAAATCAGAAGTTAGTTATTCTGTGTAATTACACATTAACTTCAGTGGGTTCCTTTTTTGAAAATGAGTTGACTGGTATTAGACTGAGTGAGGTACTTAGTTTAGATCAGTGAGTCTTAATCTTTTGACTTTTGCGGACCCCCACATAATCACTACTTAAAGAAGGGTGTCACCGGTGTAAGCAATTTTGAATATTTGAATCACCTAACAATACACCAAAATACAGAAACAAGCATTTATCAAACAAATACACAAATTATGTAATTTTATTTAATTTTCAAGCAAACTTAAAAAAAAATACATTTTATTGTGAAAATTGGGGCCTTTCTTAATTCAATTGAGGCCACCCATCTATGCCCTCCATTCCGTGTTCTGTTTGTTTCACTTGCACTGCTCTCAGGGATCACTCTGAAGATGCTAACTTAAACAACTTAAAAAAAAATGTAGACTTTATTTTCATGCACTTTATTATTATTAATTTTCAAAGCAGCCGCTGAACCCTTGAGTAGGCATTGTAGACACCAGGGTTCTGTGGGCCACAAGTTAAGAACCGCTGCTTTAGATAACAAATGTCATCAGAACATTGGAATAGTAGGAGCTGGAGAGAATGGAGCAGCAGTTGCCTATAAAAACTGATGTAGGCCCGTTGCTCCCAAAATTACTATGTCCTAATCTGCATCCTCTGCCTCTAACCTTCCCCAACCGTTCCAAAATATATATAGATTGGGCAGGAGAAAATGAAAGGTAGAGCCTGTGCAGCAGGGCAGATAGGAGTCTTCCATCCTCACTTAGCTCACAGTGTCACTTGAGCCTCGGGAGGAAATGAGAGGGGAATTCTGCTCGGCTCTTGGGTCTCTCTAACTTGGCTGAATGTGAAAGGAAGTTTAGCCGACCCAACAGGGAACCAGGGGCTGACTTAAGCCTTTGTCAACACTGCTGTTGCTGTGAATGTTCAACAGTTAACAGCCACGGCCCTTTGCATGGCTGTTAACTGTTGAGCATTCACAGTAACAACTGTGAAGCAAAGGCGTTAGAGCCATGAGGTAGGAGTGGGTTACAATGCCCTTGGCCTCTGGTAGGCCTTTGTTTTTTTACTAATTAGGGTATTCTGCTGTCATGGGGTGAAATGTTCTAATAACCTTATAGCCCAACATAGCAGATTATACCGCCCATTAAAGGCCCTTGGCTTTGGTTCTGGCCTTTAATTCTAGAGCGGGCTTTGAATGGCTAGCAGAGCCACTATGGCAGGCTATAAGGCTATATTAGCACACTGAAATGTTGGGACCTCCATTGAAAACAATGGAGTGTGCCAGGCCTCTAATGGCCGGTAGAAGCCTTGAGCTCAAACATTCCAATGTTGTCATTCACAGCTGTTGCTTTGCACAAAGGCCTCAAGGAGTCTGAGGGGATTCCAATCCCCTCGGGCTCCATGAGGCCTTTGTTTTATTTGTTAGAACATTCTTCCCTTTAGTGGCAGAATTTTCTAATAGCCTTATAGACCAACATAGCTGTGCTATACCGGTATTGAAGTCCTGTTCCCTTGTTAAATGCTGTTGTGGGCCTTTACTGGCTGGTATACCCTGCTACAGCGGGCTATAAGACTGTATTGAAAAGTTATAAGTTATCACATATATTGTATTTAAATGTAAACTTAAAGTTTGCTCGTCTTGCATTTTTAATACTTTGTATGACAGCAGTGTCTACATTCTTTGTCCCTGCTCCTATTATTGCCATTAGTTTGGAGTTCATTTCTGTAATTGTGCAGTCAGTTTAATTCATAATATCTCAATTCTGTGTAATAGTTCAGGACAATTTTATTTTACTGCATTGTGTGATTCTGCTGCTAATACGGTAACAATGCATTACCATTAGGTGACTCGCAAAATCATGGATTAAAATTATGAAAGTATTAGCATTCAAATGCATATATAATTTCCAAAATGCATTTAGCAGTATACGAACTGTAATAAAAGCCTTTTGTTGAAGAGGAGGGCAGTAGCTTCATTAGTATTTAATATTGCCATATATTCCCTTGTACCGTGTCAAATGCCCTTGCTTTAGGAAGCAAAGTCAGACATTTAAAGCAAAGCTGAAGTGATCAAAGCTGCTTTGTACAATGAAAACCTTGAGGCTGCTGGCGCGTGCCTACTCTTTGACTCCTGGAGCACTACCACTCCATTTGCTGGCTGAAATATTCTTTAACAATCTTGGCCTTTGAAAAGCGGCGATGAAATACAAACGTCAGAATGTGTCCCGACCAGTGTCTTTTGTCTGAGGGTCTTAGTAAGGGCCCTCTGTGTTCAATTCAAAGGTGGTATGACTAAGGCACTCAGAAGGTCCCTAGCTTCAAGATGCCTTTCATAAGTGGCTTCTTTTTCAAGGCAATGTGTGGGCTTGAAATGTCTGTGGACGAACACAATATTGCGGATCTAAGCCGAATTTTCTAGATGGAGTATTAATGCAATATAATAAGTGATAATTTAGTAAAATAAGAAAAAGGATAAGTTAGCTTGTTTTACCCAATTGACAATAGGCCCTCTAAAAAAGTGCCCACTTTCGCTTTTTTTGGACCAGATAAATCCTATATGTTTTGAATGTTTGTTCCCAAAAGTAGCTTATTTTCCAATTTTTTTTTCTATGAGCTGCAGACAGGGTGGACAGAGTCGGACTAGGACAGAAAATACGCCCTGGCACCAAAATAGAAGTGACCCGCATTAGCAAACCAGATAGCTTAACAATTGTCCCACAATCTGTAAGAAGGTGCAGTTTTGAACTTGTGAAGACATGCTGTGTAAGTGTTTTGACATTTATGTGAGACTGCATGGATTTATGCTTAATGCAGGTAATATTTGTGGTAATATCAGGGAAATCAACAGTAAAAACAGGTCCACTGGATCATAAAAAAAGGCCAACAAACAGCCAGAAATCCAGCCCACAAAGTAACATGTCAGATCGCCATTCAGCCACTGCCAGAGTGTCCTATAGGCCAGTCTGACCCTCTGAGCAGGTAAAAACAAGCATGTGCAATGCAATAGGTCTCGCATTTACGAAACTCTCGTAAATTCAAGATCTATTGCATTGCAAATGCTTATTTGTAAAAACGCCCATGTGGAGCTTTCACTTTAATGTCGTTCGTGCCCCTTTCCTTAGATGAGCCGTGTCTAAAGAAAGGGAGTGAGGCCACCATTAAAGTGAAAGCGTGGTATGGGGTTGTTTACAAAAAAAAACATTTGTTTGTCAACTTGACAAACAGATGCTTTTTTTCATAAAAGCACCCAATTCCGTGGTTGCACTGCAATAGTGGCCATGCCCCTTTCTTTATATGTGGCTCAAATAAAGAAAGGGGCGCAGTCTCCATTAATGTGAAAGTGCGGAATGGGGCAGTTTAAAAAAAAGTTACAAAATAGTAAAAACAACAAAGATATGCGGCCACGTCCAGCGGCGCAAATAAACCAAAGGCACAGCCGCCACTGTATAAGCGTGGCATGCTGTGCTATAAAAAAAAAAAAAAAAATCAAGCAATGGGTAGAGTGCCTGCAACAGCAGGCAGGAGACTATCACTGAAGCAAATAGTGCTCGGAGGCTGTAATTAAAGCCGACGAGTAAAAGCACATGGAACACGGGAGGATACAAACTGAGACAAGTCGGTACTAAGGAGGGACTACTAAGCCTATTGACCATTGAAAAGCCACAGTTTCCAAAGGACAGTGACACAAGCCAATGAAAAATGTGGGCAGAGCTTCAATACAGCCTTCCTCGCAGAGCAGTGCATGCGCTGCCCAGGCTCGACCTAATTAGCAGTGTTCAAAGTCAGCAAGATCACACTTTACCAACCACAAGTACTAGAATAACTGCAGATTATCGACTATGTAACCACTTCACCTTTCAGGGTCTTTCTGTTTGGTCAGTGGTGGTGTTTAGCCACAGTTTATATCTTCAGTCTGTCCTCTATCGTCAGATCGGTTCCTGACAGATGGCTTCTTAGTTACACTCCAATTTAGGGCTTGATTCAGAGATTGTCAAATGGGTACTCCATCACAAATGTGATGAATTTTCCTTCCACCTGTAAGTACTTTATATCCTAATGCACTTATAATTAGGCAGACAGGATATGGTCAGATCTGTGATGGAATACCTCTCTTTCAAACTCTAATTTGGGCTCTAAAATTGTAGAAGGAAAATGGCAAGAGAGCATGTTTTGAGCTGGCATTTTTGACTTTCACTAATATTTTCATTCATTGCCAAAGAACTGGATAAGCAAGCATAAATAAAAAGAAAGTATTCATTTTTACAAATCCATATAAATTGCATGTGGTGATCATAAGCAATGAATTAGCAAGTCATTGAAAAATGGATTTCCAAGATTTGATGGTGTTTGTAAGTTTGACAGCTTCCACTTATAAAGTAAAGGCAATGCACTGTAAGGGAAAAAATGAAATTTCTCTCCAATAAAATAACATTAAGAACGTGTTTTCTCAGTAACACTCACTGATGGTGACATTGATGGCATTGCGCCACGGAGGTTTACAGATCAGTTGTTAGGTATTTTGAATATAGAAAATCTATTTGCCTAATTTTGGGAATTTCATGTTATGCTAGTTTGTCGAAACTCCTGAAATTATGCTACAGTGAGTGCTTATGCTCCATTCGTGGGTAAAAAATTGAATGCAAATGCGCCATTCACAGTAAGAATTTACCACAAACACACAGGCGCAACACAATGCAGCAGCTGTTGCTCGTGGTGTTTTTTTCCCTTCACAACTTTTGTAGCGCAAAATGCTTCAATTTGTGATGAAAATGCAAGTTTGCATTTCATGCTAAAACATATCACTAAAAAATGATTTGCCTTTCACATAGATATGGATACGTTTCCTGGAAAGTTTGTATTTATACTACCATTTTTTACACGAATTTTGCACGCCCTTACAAATTCTTAAGTATGTTCTAAAATACAGGTGAAACCGCCAATGAGACCACGCACTAAATGGCCTCACAGTGTGCAAGGGATGCTCAAACAAAGGGTGTCACAGGTCTCACAGCTCCCTAAATATACCCTAGACTCCCTATGCTTGAGGCTGTTCTAATGGTTTGCAAACCAGCATGCTGTAACTCCTCAAAACACAATGACCCCTATGAGCCTAAGACAACCACGTTTTATGCACTAATACTACTGCAGTGTCCTGGCTTTATCAATGTTTCACCACAGATTTAATGACGGAATTTAAGCCCTTAAATCAGAATTATTTCACTCATGAAAAATGTAAAAATGAAATCCGAAATATGCAGTGGTTTCTACTTTTATTCATGGCAAACATGTGTATTGAATTTAATTTTCAATTGTAAAAACCATTCCAAAACACTAAACAGTTAAAGGAGAAATGATTTTGTGCCATATTCATACTTCTATATTCTAGGCTCCCTAGCAATTACATAAGACCTAACAACAAAAACCCATAAACGCCCAGAGCCTAGAGCAAAATCCTTAGCTCCAAAAACTGACTTCCTGGAACTTGATTCTAGATTTCTCTTCCTGGATTGCGAAAGATCAACAGGGACTTGGGTCCTTCCTCCAGATTTTCAGTCTCAGTCACATGGCCCAGAGTCTTCAAACTTAAGCAGCCTGTAACCCTCAAGGCAGACTGCACTGCATACCTGTACCCCAAAGGCCAAAGGCTTAATGGCCACTTGCAGGACATCTAGGAATCTGCATACCTCTTCCAAGGGCACCAACAGCAAGAACGGGCACCCAAGTGTACAAGGGGACCCTTTTCTCCTGGGTCCCTAGCAAAACAACATTATCTGCTGCCCTAGACATAGCGGGAGGGCAGTGCCACTGGTTCTTGAGATAGATTCCATTAGTGCCTAAACATACAGGGCCAAAGTGATCTCTTCTCCAACTAGGGGCTGCATCTACAAAGTGGATTTTTCACATTTCCTCTTCTGTAGTCCAATCTTCCTTCAAACTCTCTGCCTTTGTGCAGGCAGGATTTAAAAATGGAGATGAGGAGTTCTAGAAGATGGGCATTACCTCTTAACCCATAACTCCCTTTTTGTGGGAGCAGGCCACATGCTGGCCTGCCCACCTGCAGAGCATTTTAGGATTTTTAAAGATAACAGATCAAGTCATTGTCTGAAAGACTTCTTCTTGAACTTAACTCTACCCCTAGCTCAGACTACCACACAGCTTCTTCCATCCAATATTTCAGAGGAACCCAAATGCAAGTGGGTGCCATATTTTGTTGAGTTCCCTCTTTGCTATTGCTTGCTAGGATGTGTCCGACAATCACCCTGTGTAGATTCTTCCTCACCTGCGTCCTCTACCAAGAGAAGACTAACAGCCCAAATGGACCCATTGTGCCGAACAAGCATTTTTTAATTGCAGTTGGGCACACAGTAATAAGCCTCTTCCAGCATGGTAGTTCAGAACTTGTGTTGTGCAGGATTTCCGTATTTTACTTTTGAGTAATTAATAAAAATTTCAGAAATACTATGCACAATCACGTAATTATGTAAAATACAGAACTGGCATTTGGTGCTATATTTTAGCATGAAATTACTTTGCATCCATTCTGGACAAATAGATGTATTTTTTAGTTTAAAAAATCACCCAAAAGAAGCCCCATAAACAGTATCTGCTTAAGTTCTGATTGTTTACATTGTACCTGTATGCACATTTGTTTCTGCAAATGGCATGTAGTTAGGCAGCATGGCATAATGGTGTCATTTTGGGGTTTTAACATAACAAGCAAGACAAAATTCTGATGATAGTGAGGCCCTCCCTGACCTCTTTTCTAAGTTTTGTATATTAGACACTGGCATACTCGTGGTCAATCGCATCATCATAGGGTCTTTCCAGGAGGTCGAGTCTCCATCCCAAGAGTCATGGTGGATCTGTGCCACACCAGTGAGTTAAAATTGGTTACTGCCCTCAGAAAATGCCTTTATTTACAGACATAAAAAGAACAGTAGCCAGGTTAAATGTCAAGGGGATGCAAAAAGTACCATTAGGTCGCCCTGCACATCCTGTAAGTGTTGAGAAAAAGATGGTGAACATGTTTCACCCAGTATTAAACCATGAAGGGTTGACGGCTTTCTTCAGGACCCAATCAAATCTCAGATCCCTACTGTACCTGGTGGAACAATTTGTCCCCGCTGAACTCTGTACTGATGTGCAACTTGCACATTCATCTGAGGATGAATCCTGATAGCCCCTTCTTGAAACATAATCATCATTCCTTTCATAGCCCACATCTGGGCATACCCTTCCCACTTTGGGTGACAAAAGCAAAAAGAACAAATGATGGATGAAATGCTGAACAAATCAAACATTCACCCCCAGTCACAAAGATCTGGGTTTAATCCATTGTTCTTTTGCTCACCACGCCACCCCAGATTGGACCCAGCCATATGCAAATCAGTCTTGACCCTGTGCCGCATGGGAACAGTCCAGCCCGAACTGCCAAGCCAGGTCCTCCCTGGACTGGAAACAAGCATCCTGGGAGTCATGGCATCAAATCAGGCGAAGCGGTTGCGTATGTCCTGCCCAGGTCTTTAGTAGTCTAACAGGATCTGAGGAGAGAAGGGACCACACTCCAGTCGGGACAAATGGGGGAAGGGGGAGCCTGCTGGAGTATGGTATCTTGCAAACATTACAGGGACTGTAATTCTCAAAGCTAGGGTTTGGATGACTCAGAAAAGGCTTGGCTCAGTGGTCCTCCGCTGGGTTAGGTTCCACCCACAGAGATATGCCTTCTTGTAAATGTTTTTTGTGAATCCCTTCCAAAATATATTTTGTGTAATGCATTTAATTTTCACAAAAAATATGTATATGGTAAAAGTAAAAAACAGCAATTTTGACTGCCAGTCTTTAATTGGACTGGAAGAGGCTTAGCCAAGTAGAAAATTAAGACCGATATTGTCCTACACTGGCAAAAGTAGCTGGCTAAAAAAAGTTTGGAAAATCCATATGCCTGCTCCAGGGTACCTTTATAAAACCTCAATTAACCAAGTTTAATCACGATTTAATGAGCGTGAAAGCTTTGGTAATTTTATTTCACTTCCAGCTACTAGGTCTATGGATATTTAGCGTGTCCCTAAACCTGTGAGTTAGTATAATATTTCAAGGATTGGCCTGCCTGTCATTTCTTGTTCTCTCTTCTTCACTTCAGATACAGAAACAAAATGCTATTTAATAAGAAACCGACAAGAAATATGCGGCTATAACACAACCTAACTATACCTCCTACATCCTTTGGAAACCCTGCCTAGTTCCATATATTTATGCCTGCATAGAGTCTGTAAAATTGTTTCTAGCAGTTTAACAAGGTCCTTCTGCATAATCTCGACTCATATTTGCCAACAGAGCTTAGAAGCAGGCTCACTGTGGAGTAAATGTATTGCAAATTGCATTTTTTCTGTCATGCTCTGTCTGCACACTGTTCAGCACTTTTGTTGCATGTGTCATCCTTTGTACTCGTGCCACAATTACCACTTGTATGCTTGACATTTTTCGATATGCTGAAGTTTCATGTCATACCTAAGCTTTCCTCCTCATGGTCTGTTCTTTTGGCGTATTTTGAATTTCTTTCATCTATTTTCAATTTTGCCTCCCTTCACATTTTTCATTTCAATGTACTTTATATCTTCCTATCATTTCAAACTAATTTTCTTCAGGAGGGCAGAGTGCCTCGCAGCATTAACAAGTGTAGAATAGAACTTCGGAAATGTCAGATGAGTTTCCTGCATTTTTCATAAACTTTCCTAGTGAATTTAAATTACATTTAAATTACATTTTTGCAATTTAAGCACAGTTCCCTTCTTTTATGAGCTCTACACCATGCAAACACACTGAGTACACATGTTAAAATGAATGAAGTTATAGCAATTTATATTACTTGTGTTTTATGAACTGGTGCATTATTCCAATATTTTATGCTGTGACTTGGTGTTTACACTCGTGATTGCTCTAAAGTCATGGAGAACCGATTCAGTGGCTTGCAAAAGTTTATTTGATGTGCTTTAAAGAACCGCTAGTACATCAAGTGTCTGGGGTCCAGGCTTTTAATTTAGTGCCAATCTCAGAAAATATTTGTTTTCAGCTGTCGATACTGCGGAAATCTGTTCTTTCATTTATACAGTACATGTAGCAAGGTGTTATCCTTGTCAGCTATTAAAAAAATGATATTTTCTTCAAATACAAATATGCTAAGGGGCACACTGTGGCATCAGTACAAAACCTCATATACCAGTCTACTTCGGATTTGTCAGTCTCTTGTATTAGACTCCATTTCATTGCAAAGCGCAGTAAACATGATAAAACTTGTAGTTTCTGGTAAGTTATGAAATAGTTTTAGAGTTAAGAAAAAAACGAAACACTAAAGGATGGTAATGTTCTTGGGATCTCCCTTTCTTGACTCAGATTTGCTTAGACAGATGTGTCTGCTGCATGGAATATTGTTGCGTCTTCCTGCTAGTTTTGGCCTTAGCCTCTCACTAATCTCAGTTATGAGCAGAGGCTTAGGCCTGTCGCTTGACTCGAGGGACGCCTTGGGCATGTCCTATGACCCACAGGGGTGCACCACGACTGCCCTCATACTTAGTAGATTACCAGTACTGGTGGCGCCCTGTGCGAAAATGCTTGCTGGTGCCCCCCTCCCTCCCCCCAATGACCACCTTGCCACGGATTTCCTTACTACCACCATTTGACAATGCCACCCAAGTCTCCATAACCACTGTCTCTTAGATTCATTTAGTTTTAAAGCGCCAGAACACTGTGGTGCACCAAGAATGCCCTCATACTTAGTAGATTACCAGTACTGGTGGCGCCCTGTGCGAAAATGCTTGCTGGTGCCCCCCTCCCTCCCCCCAATGACCACCTTGCCACGGATTTCCTTACTACCACCATTTGACAATGCCACCCAAGTCTCCATAACCACTGTCTCTTAGATTCATTTAGTTTTAAAGCGCCAGAACACTTTACATCACACATACGTTGCACGGAGACAATCATACGTGTATAAATCCGTGTATAGGATATGTTACATATGACAGAGGCCTACAAGGTGTAGGAGTCACATCCATACTGGTAGGCGCTGTACTTTTAAGAGTTCTTGGTCTGAAAAAGCATAAATTCAGAATTTAAAATGTAACACCATTGTTAGGGGTTTTCTTTAATAATAAGAATTGATTTCTACCCAAATGAATCCTTTTTTGCAATATTAGGATAAGGAAAGACTGGGCAAAGAAACATGTAGCTGTAGTATATTCCTTGCAGTTGACAGTTAATAGCTCACTGCTCTATATTAGGATTTTAACTATTAAACTGCAAATAACATAAGGATCTCTCTGACAAAAGCAATAACCCATTGACCTATTTATATTATATGCAGTTTGTGATGTGACTGGGACACGTTCTTTGCAGCAGGCATGTTAACCCTCTGCACCATGATGAGTCAAAACATCCTCTACCAGACAAAGCTCCGGGCTGTCTCCAGGAAGAACATTAATTACCGTATTTATGGTGACATTTTTATTGATGCTTGAAAACTGCTGGGACAAGGAATGTGGCTTTTTAAAACAATAAACATGATGCCCCCCACCCCAATTCAGCGCCCGGTGCGGTGGCACTGTTCGCACCACCCTAGAGCCGGCCCTGTAGATTACTGCCCCTGTTATAGGTTTAGCATGTAGAGGGGTGGTGGCAGCATTGTGTTTTGTGAATCCTTAGTGGTGGCACTCCTTTATATCTGTGCCTCTGGATTAAAGACCTACTAGCCCTCAAAGAGAAAGGTAGGATTCTGTGCACTAACCCAGATCCTAAGCATTTTAATGAATTTGGCCAATGTGGTTCAAGGATTGTGCGTATGAGTGAGCCAAAGTAATGGCCCGTGGGTTCCATTTTGGAAGCCCTTGTCCAGTTCCTCTGTGGAAGATGGAGGAGAGTTTGTTTTCAAAGGCAGAGGAAGTATTTTGCTGACATTCCTGAAGCTGGAGAGAGCAGACGTAGACATTAAAGTGGGGACAAAAGAGACAAGGATCCTTTAGAAATTCAATTAGACCTCCTTTTTCTGAGTGGAGCTGCTGGTTCATCTCCCTGTAGCATCGCTATTTGATAGATGAAGGGGGTGATGGGTGGTCCTGTATTTTCTGCTCTTCAAGGTGAAAGGTGCTTTTTCAGGTGAGGACAGAATTTTGTCATTCCCTTGTTTGCTGTTCAGTGTATCTGTTGATAGCTGAGTGCAGAAAGCTCACACCTCTTGTTGTCACTGTTATGGGTGTGCCAGGCTGGAAGCTACCCTTCTGTGAAGCGGTACAAAAGGGGGTGGTGATGGACGGCGCATCAGAACAATCAAACACTCACACCCAGTCAACAGATCTGGGTTTGATCCATCACCGTTCTTTAGCCCACTCTGCCACCCCAGTTCAGACATGGCCATATGCAAATCAGTCTGACCCTGTGCCTCATGGGAACAGTCCAGCCCGAACTGCCAAGCCATGCCTTCCCTGGACCGGAAACAAGCTTCCTAGGACCGGTTTCTGGCATTTCAGCCGTCTTCAGCCAGGCTTGCTTGAATCCAGTGGCAAAGTGAGCAAGGGACTCACGTCTGAGCATACCCTGCCAACTTATGGCGAGCAAAGCGGTACAAAAGGGGGTGGTGATGGACGGCGCATCAGAACCAATCAAACACTCACACCCAGTCAACAGATCTGGGTTTGATCCATCACCATTCTTTAGCCCACTCTGCCACCCCAGTTCAGACATGGCCATATGCAAATCAGTCTGACCCTGTGCCTCATGGGAACAGTCCAGCCTGAACTGCCAAGCCATGCCTTCCCTGGACCGGAAACAAGCTTCCTAGGACCGGTTTCTGGCATTTCAGCCGTCTTCAGCCAGGCTTGCTTCAGTGAAGAGCATCACATCACACAAAAGCTGCGCCTGGAGAGCAACGTGAAAGGTCACTTGAAAGGAAAACTACCCCAAATTGGTCTTTAAGTGCAGACAGTCGATGTGCATCTCCTGTCTGCTCTGTCTGTATAAAATTGGGAGCAACTGGCCAAATTGTTAAAGTTTTAAGTTTTCTTTGACTGGGGAAGAGAGTGCTCCAAATAATGCTGCGCAATCAGACCATGTGTCTACCTGACAGCCAGCTTTCCAAAGCAGAGCCGACATCTTCTGTAGTCTTGTATTGTTGGAAGAGGCAGGTCCTCTGACCTGAAGTGCCTAGAAAACCATCTGGGGATGAGAAAGGGAAGGTGTTGCCAAACATACATAAGGGAAGTGGCAGAAGCAGCAAGACTCTGCTGCGAGTGTGTCTGCCCACAAAAGGAAGACTGCAGAGATTGATATGTGAGCCCTTTGAGTGGTGGGTGCAATCTCTTCAGAATCTTAGTTCAAAGTGGGAGTTATGGATTACCACTGTGCAAGAACAGCAACCACGGCTGAACTCACTGTCATAACAAAGAACTGTGATTGTAGTGGACTGTGCCTGTTTGACTAAGAACTCTGCCTGTGGCAGTCAACACATTCTAGAAGTGGACCCGTTGGCTGCCATTGTGGCCCTGTGACCCCCACCATGTGGCAGCCCACCTGCTATACAACACAGCAAAACCGAGAAGCAGGTGCAATCTCTGTTTTGAACCCCACTGATGCCCAGTGGAATATTTTCAAGTTGCGGCTCCTGTTGTCCAACCCTGTCGCAGCCTACCCACAAGGGCTGCTCTTGCAATCAGTGTGTCTCCTTTCAGAACTGGAACAGAGATGTGTGTTTCCGGTTCCAATAATGGCTTCAAAGAAAACACAGAGACGTGTGTTGTGGTAAGATTCTATTGAGTGGACTGTATTGAACTGAGGGCTATGATTGCTGAACCGGGGTGATCTGCTCCGGAGTCTTGATTCATGCTGCATGAAAACTCTAAAACTAGAGAGACCTGCCTATACTCAAGAGTGTAGGGACACCTGGATTAAGGGAAGGAGTGGGCGGTATCCTGAAGCACAGTAATCCAAGTTACAGTGTATTTTATTGTACCTGCTAAAATTACCTGGTCTGTATTCTGTTTTATGTGTGTGTAATTAAAAACTTATACTAACAATGCGGGACAATCAGTAATTGTGCTGCGGTTATTAATTTTGGAGATTGTGCTCCCTCACTACCTCCTTGGACAGCTTGTGCCCTCTCAACATCACTACAACTGAAAGTAAAGAGCAGAAGTGGATGTACCTGGCAGAGTGGTACAGTTTGCAGAACCATATGAGGACGTACTATGGGACATCAGAAGCAAATTATTCCTGCCTCCATGGCTTAGGCTCCTGCTTGCCCCTTGGCCCCATGAATAAGGTATGACAGAGACACTCATGGATTACCATCTACCAGTTGGATAAAGTCATAAAAAAATGAGAACAACACATCTCACACTGTTGACATTCTTATATAGTGCAATGTCACTTTCCACGCACTGTATGTCTTTATGTCAAGGTACTTTTAGAGCACACTGTCACCAGACGGCCACCTTGCAGTGTCACCTTTTGAGGTTTCCTGGCGCTGATACTCATACCGCTGTGGAACCCCTCCTGGCTTTCCCTGTGAAGTGTCCACTCCTGGGCACCCCCAGGGTGAAGCCAGGCATCCTTAGCGCTGTTGGGGCCGTGTGGAGGCTAAGCAAGCTATTGCCCAGAGTTGCAGCGTGGGGCCTGTGATTAGAAGAGGCACCGAGGCGAGAATAGACAGGTCCGAGGAAATTGAGCCCGAGCCCCGCCGAGGCGGGAATCGAACCCTGGTCCCTGGCCATAACTCTGCTTCAGGGTCTACCGCTCTAACCATTGAGCCACACTCCTCCACTGTATCCAGAAGATGTTGCTGAAACTTAGGAATAATGACATTGTGCTGTAGGATCCAAGCTATACCTCACTGAGCAGGCCTAACATGGCTGGAATCAGTATGGGGTTGCTTGTGTTTCCTTCTGGAGAGGGCCTTTCCTGGCAGTTTGGGATGGACTGATACCATAAGGAGCAGGGTCAGTACTGATATCGGTGTTGTGGGCCTTTGTCTAGAGGGACACAGTTGGTGAAAAAAGATGGGTTGGAATTCTACCCCAATCAATTGCCTGTGGTTAGGCTATCTGAAAGCATCCTTTCCATCACCTTTTTGTGTGATATAATAGTTAAGTCCATTTCTATAAAAAATGATTTTTTTCATTTCTTTACTAATGTTCTGTTAACATCTGCACCGAACGGTTAAAAATAAATGTCATCCACTTTGTACTGATCTATCAACCAAGGGCCAAGAAAAAGAGAGGGTTAACAAAAAAGGTAAATTTTCCGTGTTAATTCTGGAAAGAAAATTTCCTCTCCAGTACAGAAAACAGCTGAATAGAATGACACTAAATATAGAAAAATAAGTCAAAGTGTCCTTTTTGTTATTTGATGTAAATTCGTTGAGCATATTTGTTGTATGGTGCTGCATGTCGCAAGGAATTACAGATACGTCCTTATTTCTGACGTATCGGTAGGCACAGTAATGAAGCATTGCTGGAGTGTGTCGCAAAAGTGACGCAACTCCAGCAATGGGTCATTACACATGGGCAAGTCCCATGTTAAACGTGCCTGCGTCCTCACAGCAGGTGTAAGATTTTGACGCAGTGGCATCCTAGAAGTGGCATAGTGAAATCTGATAGATTTAACTGAGCCACTTCTATGAGGCTTTTTGCGGGGGGAAAGCACACCCTGCATACATTATACCTGATGCAGGTATAATGTAGTGCAGGGCTTTACAATGTGACGCATCTGCCTAGGTGCGTCCCTTTGTAAATTGGGCGCAACACGGCGCATATTTTACGCTGCCAGTGCGTCACAAAAAGTGACGCAACGGCGGCGCGATAGTATCGCAAGGCCTCATAAATAAGGCTCTTGATGTTCAGATATGCTCTGATTGGCCCATTCACTGTAGATGAGTGGATCATGATTGGCTGGCCACCACATAGAGAATATTTTGGCGAAGCCATTAGAGGACTTGGGGACTCTGCCTCAAAACCTGGAGAAAAAAATTATCAAAGGCCACATAAGGGGGTTGAGTGGGCACATCACAACTCGCATGGCCTTGGCAGGGTGGGAGGGGATTCAAAGGGATAGCCCCTTCAAGTCCGAATTTTAACATAAAAAAAAATATGTTGTGAAAACCAGGGCACTAGCACCTGGTACCATGGTAGAGGAGTGTCATGGTGCCATGACACTCCTCATTATTGGCAAACGCGTGGACGGGGTAGGTTTAGAGGAGGCAGCACCCGGGCGTTATTCCCGGTAACGTACGGGCGTCCATTGCTCCTGCCAGTGGAGGTATCTCATTGATGGTGCTAGGTAGCGATCAGGAGCTGTTTCCATCATCATGCAGCTGTAGCCGCACCTTGGGTATACAGGTTACTGCCTTGCCCTGATTGTTTTAGAGGGTATTTTAATCCTCTTTGTTTCACGTGCACTTTATATTTTACCACTCTGGTCCTGAAGAAGCGCCAACGACCTCTATGGCGACGCAGGCGCGAAACATGTTGACCGATGACCCTTGACCCCCGGGCATAATGTGCCTCCAGGGCAAGATTTTATTCAGCAGTTTTGTCTGCTAAGGGTATACAACTTAAATGTTCGCTGCATATCTACCCTTTATTAACTCTTTTTTTTCACTTGGCACGCACTTTCTACCCTCATTGGACCCACACCCCACACACCCGCCTGCATCATCCGGCAGTCCTCAAAAAGATCTCCGACAAAGAGACCCTTCGGGGGACCCGTAGGCAATTGCAGCGCCGGCCCAACGAGGAGCAAACGCCCGATGATGAAGCATGACACCTCTTGAAAAAGGGTGTGTGAGGGCATCAGAGGACAAATAAGTGGTCTTCCATCGCATGTGTGGGCCCTCTTCACCTAGGAATTCTTCTTTTTCTTCTCCTCTATGTTTTTTCACTTTCTTTTTATTATGCACAGGTGACTTTTTGCACCCTGACGCATGGGTGACTTTTTGCACCCTGCTCTAGGAACAGTGTCCCCTTGTTGGTTTAGATATAGGTATGAGGAGCATGGACACTGGACCTTAACTAGCTCCTGGGTCCCCCCTTCTTTTCTTTTTGTGATACATGGTGCCATAGCACCCAATGAAAATGAAAGAAAAGAGAATGGCCTGGTTATAGATCATACCATGTGGCCAATCTCCATTGTGGAGGCCATAGGATGTGCGTGGTGGGGTTGGCTGCCTGCAGTGGGTTGTTTCGTGTACTAAGCCAATGTTGTTCATGGCAGAATGCCATGCACAGTGGGGTGTTGGACACAGGGCCAGACCAAGAGGACAAGCCCTGCAGGCACACACACTCCTGCACCTGGCCTAAGGCAATGAGTAGGGAGAGGTTGGGTGCATTGCCTGGCCGGAGGACAGTTTTTGCAGGCAACCCCCCCCACTGACTACAGATGAGACCTGTGCATAGCCGTCACTTGGACGTAACCTTAACTTGGAATATAATAATAAATTGCCGAAACTCTCTGAAACCCCCCAGATATTTACTGAAAAAAATTAGGGCTAAGGTGTCTTTATAGTTGTTTAAATGAGATAAGAACTAGTATTTTAAAAATGAAAAACATACTGAACTCTGCCAGCTATAGTTGAATAACTTGCATCCCTGGCATGCGCTGCTTATGACCTCACATATTGCATCACTGAGTACATCTCAAATGGCGTCACTGACAGCTCAAATAACATGAATGACACCTCCATGATACCGCTATTCAAAATAATTTTAGACCGTTCATCAAAACAAAACCTGATTAGTAAAGGGCCTGTTGTCATATACCGCACAGAGATATTGTGTACACATGTAGGTGCATAAACTGGAAACAGCATAAGCCCAGTAGGGAAGTGCGGGTTTGCATGTGGAAAGATATACGGTGCACCATTTACAATCCAGTAACGTTTGGTGTGCAAGTAGTACTCCATTTAAAACAAGGTAAATGCTGAGAACACCTGACGTGGGTTGAAGAGGCATGTTTAAAAGTAGGGTTAGGCCTAAAGCAAAAGCCTGTGGCAAAAAAACTGAGAAAAAAAGCCAAAGATTCAGTTCATAGTTGGGATGCAGTGCTATATAAAAGTTCCATGCAATGAGGTTTATAAGGTGCATTATATTCATACAGTAGCATGCTGAGTGAGGCAAAAAGTGAATAGCTTCTGTGTTGGTTATTTCACGGCCAATGTGTGTCAACCTGTGTGATGTTTTTAAGCTTTGAGTGGAGGAAATTGCATGGCTCTGTTTTTAGGTCTGGCACAGAGACACCTTTAGCTGTCCCCCAGCCTTATGTTTGAATAAATTATATTTTTGGGGGGAAACATGAGGCTAGCGGGACAGCTAAAGCTTTCTCTGCTCAAAGCTTTAAAAATATCACAGTAAGCGACACACACAGACCTTGAAATAACCACCTCACAAAGTTGTGCACTTTTTGCCTTGCACATCAAGCTGATGCATGCATATGATTTATTGATTTCCCCAAACATGCCTGCACCTTTCAGGGCAAATATCCCTCCCCCAAGTTTATCAAATTTTCTGAGATGGTAACAGAAGCAGTGGCACCAAATGACTTGCTGCACTGTACATAGTTTCCAGACACTGAAAGACAAGTGCTAATTATTCAATGTGGGGGCCAGTGCTATCTTGCTGTTTTTATGTTATGTTATATTAGCAGAATTTGTAAAGCGCACTACTGCCCGGAGGTGTCTAGGTGCTATTCAGTTTCAGCTAAGAGTGTCGCAGGACCGCAAAGGTTTTACACAGTTCTGAAGAGTACGCAGCATACATGTGCCACTCTTTGCAATACCATGCCTTGGTATGTTGGTCATGTGCTGTCAGATTTACTTGACTGACATTTCTAATGGAATAACAGACCTTGTTTGTGTGACAATTTTACTAAGAGACTTGCACCAACAGGTAGTTTATTTGCCACAAACTATTTCTTCCAAGCAAGGTCCAGCAAGACAAGGAATTGATTCTTTGGATGAGACAGGAGCTGCTCTGTTGTCTTTTTTTTTAGTATATTATACAACTGTGATGTGGTAGTGCAGGTCAGGTGAGCATGGCAACTCTACATTATAATTATATTTTCCTCAGTTAAAGAGCTTGGTGTATCCCAACATCATGGCTAACCCTTTTCATGCTTTTTCAGAACCTGTTGAAGTTGTGGTGACTATAGTTGACACTGCATGTGGCAACTGACTAGCGTTTTGGGTCCTTATCCTGACACCTATGTGCAACCCCACAAAGGACGAGCATACAAGGCCTGATCTGCTTGGGAGCGTTACATAGTTCATCCAGAGGCTGTCGCCATTCTTTAGGGCAGTGTACCTTAACAGTACATTGGGGCTATAGGTGTCTCTTTTGGATTTAGCTGCAATTCAGAACCTGACTATTGCATGCCACCTGCAATGACCTACATGCACGCTTGAGGGAGTTTACCCCATTCAGGTGTTATCTCCCTATGGGTCACCCAGATTGCCCCAGGGGACATTTTAGAGTTCTTATTTAGGAAGACCTTTAGTGAAGTGAGGGGCAAATCCATTATATAACTCCAGGGATGCATCCATTCTAGAAAAACAAAATACAAGGGCAGAATCACAAGGGCAAGGAGAAACATGGTGGGCTGGGACAGGTGGTACAAACTGGCCAGCTCATCCCCTCCCCCACCTTAAAAAACTGAAGAGGTCTTCATATTACTATTAGGCTCACTGCTTCACACTCCCACTATATTTCATTGATCACCAATAGGTTGAGACTAACCTGCCCCAAATGTGCCTATGTTATACCCCTGCTAGTACACAAGAAATTACGAAAATGTCAGGAGAGTTACTTTTTGACTGTGATTGATATCTGAGTAAGTACATTTTCAGATAGTCACCAAGGAGCGTGTTAGAACTTTAAATTTAAAATGTATTGCTTTATCTATATCTCATCCGTACTTCTGTAACCAATCCATAAGGGAGTTTGTGATAAATTTTGACCAATAATAATATGGAAACACAATAAGATGATGGACAGAGTGCTGAAACTTTTCAGACACTCACCCCTAGTTACTTTTATATCTGTTTTAAATCCATCATTGTTATTTAGCTCACTGCACCACCCCAGTTCAGACCCAGCCATATCCAAATCAGTTTCGACCCTGTTCCTCATGGGCACACTCCAGCCCGAAGTGCCAAGCCAAGTCTTCCCTGGACTGGAACCAAGCATCCTGGGACCAGTTTTGGGGTAGCACTCCTCATCAGCCAGGCTAGTTTGAATTCAGTGGCACAGTGAGCAAGGCATCCACGTCAGGTCTTACCCTGTCAACTTAGGGCGAATAACGTAATCAGAATAAGATGAAACTTTTCATGCATATTATGTGTAGTGGTTCTTGGAAATTTCGGTTTATTAGTTGCTTATCTTGGAAACGTTGCAGAGGTTTGCCCGGCATCATGCAAACAGAAATATTGTGTTTAGTACCATTGGACATTCAATGGAGTCCAGGTTCCAGGAATTATGAAATGAAGAATTCCGTGGTGATATTTGTTATTTTCCATGATCATCGGAAAATTTTTGTGTGTTCTGTAAATTCCAACTATGAGTAAACTTCAATCCTAAAGTTCGCAAATTCTATATAGTAAGCAAATGTATACATTTCCCAATCAGTGTTTAATTTGAGCAGGTGGTTACCGGCTCTCCGCACCGGCACTTTATTGTCAACATCAGGGCCTGACAGTCTGCCACAAGGTGGAGCTGTAAGGCTACTTTAGAGATGACCACAACAACAGTTAATTAATAATTAAATGTACATAAACAATTAGCATTACGTGCTGCCTAAGCCATCCTTATAGCTTTGGGACCTGAAATAATCTAAATTGTCATGCTGGTAGAAGTGAGATGATTAGGAGTTGTGTTGTCACTATCATTGGCAGCACTGGTAGGGGCAATGTGTGGTTCAAGCTGCCATGGCCTCCTGAGGACAGCCCTGGCACTTATTTCTTCACAAATTAAGCACTGCTCTCATTTGTCCTCCGTCTATATCAACAGGAGCCCGTGAGTTAATTTCTAAAGCATGACGGTGAACAAGAATCTGTGTCTTGTGCAGTTGTCCTCACAAAAAACCCTTAGGAGTGTATTATCCAAACATGCTTGTATTAAGACTTTCTCCTCAATTTTTAGATTTCAAAAATGTCACTTGTAACCTTTATTGAAAATACAAAGCAGAACGTCTCAGACATTGACTGGTCTTTTCAGAAAATCTTTAAATTATCACGGCCTCATTTGCATTTCAAAGCAAATTAGAATCTTATGAAGCACTCGCCTGCCAAGTTTTCTTTATTTTAATGACTACAAGGAGAACACGCGTTATGTTCTATTTAAAATGTCTTTGTACTTGTCCAATAGGTTATGTATAAAATATTGTTCTTTCATCTTAACAGAAACAAGAACAAATTGGATGTAATAATTTGCATAGCGCATTTACATTTTCACAGCCTAATACCAAATTAATTTTAATTTTCTTCAACTCATCCACAACAGGTTTGTAATTGCAGGAGCAGCCTTGAAACCTGGGTAATCAAACATTAGTTGACGTGTACTATTTGAAGTAGGTTGCGGCTTAGTCAGCTGATTGGGGGGTAAACCGAGGTGATAATCGGCATAAGTTGGTGTTTGAAGATTTTTTTTTTTTTCTAATGAAGCACATGCACAGCATTCTCTGGGAAGAAAGTAATTAGGGAAATTATAAAAACGTTCATATAAATGCAGTGGTCCATGCGTCATCAAAGTAAGACTTTTTCTTAATGTGACATTAGTTTAGGAGAATATAATACTACATATATTGAAGGCAGATAGGCATTATCATGAAAAACTATATTGTCCAGTTATCTTCCAGCTGGGGAGTTTATTTAATCTAAGACCGGTCTTGCTCTTACACCAGGACTGCTCCTCTGTGTGTGCTCTATGTGCCTTTGAAAACTTACAGATGTTTTCCTCAGCATCCCGTTACCTTTGGCTCTACTGTCTTGTGACTGTGCAGGTTTTCTGTGTTATTGACCGTTTTCTAATAGTTTCATCAAGAGTATACAGATGATGGTTGACCTGTTTCAACATGTGCTTCTAACAGGAATATTTGGAAGATAAATTCTGCTGCAAGAAGATGCTAGATCCACATCTGGGGCTTCCCATTCAGATTTACCCAAATCATCATATGCTTAGAGAGGAAATTGAGGCAAACATGTGAGAAGGTGGAGAGATTGGCCTACCAAGCATTTTTGAGCTTTGATTCACAAATCCAAAAATAAATATTAGGCAAAAAATGCATTCGAAGTACCTCAACTTTGAAGAGAACATATTGACAATACATTATTTGTCATACTCTTTGTACGTCATTATCTAATCAGATGTATACAAATCCAATGACCTATTCTGCTGTCAATGATACAAAGCGTTTGATAAAATAGTGTCCCATAAAGTAATTGTAGCTCACACTCTTTTCCAGTTTTCTAATTTGCCTTTAAACTAGTTTCCCGAGCGTGTTATGATTGGTAAATTATCTCGGTTTGTCTCCCATGTCATCTGTTTTTATGAGTGATGCACCCTTGGTAGCTGTGATATTTCATGAAGCCATTAAAGCATTCCTTATGTTAGACCTGGGTCCTTTCAGTACTAAGCATGTGCCTGTTTAGCTTTTCAAGAGGTTGTCCCTGGACTCAGACCACATTTAACCCCTTCCCCGCTCATGACGGAACCATTCCGTCATGAGCCACGGTTGCGCTGTGCTCATGACGGAGTGGTTCCGTCATGCTGCGGCCGTTGGCCGCCGCTCCGCCCACGTGGCGCTAATTCCCCGCCTGTGCGGGCGATTAGCGCAGTGGGTGGAGACGTGACGGAACCACTCCGTCATGAGCACAGCTAAACCTTGGCTCGTGACGGAGCGGTTCCGTCACGAGCACAGGGCCACCGCGTTGCCCCCAAACCCCCCCCCCAGCGCCGCGGCGGAATTCCTGCCGCGGCGAAGGGGTTAAAGCCAGTAGGAAACGTATGATCATCAAACCATCTTGTGATCTTTGGAGATCTAAACCTTGACCGTCTACATCCAGCTTAGATCAGCTTCAGGCCAACCCTGAGAATCCTAGCTTCTTTCCATGGAAGATTAGCCAAAGTGGAACTTGGTGGCCTCTGTGAGAGGGATGGTGGTCTTTCCAAAGTGTTAATTCTAACTATCAGTTCTGAGTTGGAGACTGAGCTGGATTCCCTATGATTGATCTCAGGCTGTAATGATTTCTCTCTTTTGTTCAGCTTAAATATTCTGCAGACTCCCACAGTCAATTTTTTAACACATACCTGAATTTTCTCATACATGATTACCCCCTACAGCCTACAAATGTGTCATTAACCAATAGCACCTAGGTCCTACTCAGTGTGGGGAAAAAACTGTCGACGTATCCTATGTAACTAAGAGTAGTTGTCAGCTGCTGAATTGTGGATATGCATTGGTATTTGAACATAAAAATTATAATAACATTTAAGCTGATAGTCTTTGGACCAGATGACAACATTTGGATGGGTGACATGTCTGGCTGACTGTGTCTAGACCCATGCTGATGCAGTGAAAAATTAGTATTATTAGTGTATTTTAAAATTGTCCTTTATTCCGAGCATTAAGCCCCTTACTAGAATGTCTTGGTATCAATTTAAGACTTTAAGAATCTTTTGCATTATTTATTCTCTTTGTGCTTAAATGGTTGTATCAGTGGGCTGATATGTTATGTCTCAAACATACCAACAATCAATAATTTGTCATGCTTGCCGATGTGACAAAGAAACTGCAGTAAATTCAGAACTCATCAGTATGACACTTCCAACAAGTACTTAACCAATATCATATCAATCCAATACTGTGATGTCGCGTCTGAATGCGAGTACTTGTAAGTCTATATTTAAAGCCAAAATGTGGTGAGCACTGAGTTGATCATCAACAATACACTGTTTCCATTGCAATCATTTGATACTCATGTTCTGCAATGCACTTTGTGCTTTTCATATTCCTCCTAACACGCCTTGTCAGCATAGGCGGCATAGATGTGGAATTATGTGTCTTTTGCAAATTGTGCAACAGTCATCTGCAGCTTAGCTTATTAGGAACTGACTTTTACCTTAGTCAGTGTGTCTAGCAATGTTGCTCTGTTAAGCTCTGTTCTTTGACTATCTCTTCCCAACTAAACAAAAAGGTTATTCCAGTGGTGCACGTAAAAAAAAAGTTCCATAGCTGAATATTGCATAGTAAAAGAGAGAGGTGTGGCGCAGTGGCCAGAGCGGCTCACTCTGGAGCACAGGGCTCACGATTCAATACCCGGCACCGGCGGCAGCTCAGCATCATGCGACTCTGGGCAATAGCTCACTTAATTTCCCCGACGGCACCCAGCGCCTTGAAACCCTTAAGGGGGTGATATGTCTGTGCTTTACAAATAGGAATTATTATTATAAGCAGGACATATCAAAGACATCAGCAAAGTTAAAAACTTGATTTGATTGATCTGCTGAAACAATCAAGAGCTCACAAACCACACCAAAGTCAATTTTATTTTCTGATACATACTAGTGGTTACAAGAAATTGATTTGTTAGTTGAGGGGTGTAAATGCCCACCTCAAGTAATAATCACAATCCTTGTCTGGCTGAACCACTAAATAAATCTTACCTTACTCTCCCCCCAACCACCCCATCAGCAGCTATGGAACGGAGCAGAAAGTCTTCACTTGGAATGCTATGTGTACAAAAAGTACTGAAACAATATTAAAGCCGACATGCAAAGCAATAAAACTTACAAAAAGAATTAGGAAAATGGAGTAAAATCTAAGAAACAAAATGACACCAATATGACAAAGATCCAATGAGGGGAACTGGAGATATGATAGTCACATGTTGAAAATGGCCATTTCTGCAGGGTCACTGCAAAGGTTTTGCCTTCCTCCTGCCCTTTTTGCTAAATTAGGTTTTCTAGGCTTTAGGACTTTCGGCACTCTACCACTGCTAACCAGTGCCTAAGAGTATGTGCTCTGTACTCCCAACATGGTAACATTGGCATATCCACAATTGCCATATATTGAATTTAAGTCCTTAGTAAAGTGTACTATATGTGCCCAGGGCCTGTAAATAATTAAATGCTACTAGTGGGCCTTCAGCACTGATTGTGCCACCCACTCAGTAGCCCTTTAAACATGGCTCAGGCCTGCTATTGCAGAGCCTGTGTGTGCTGTTTTAAACTGCCATTTCGGCCTAGCAGGTTAACCTACTTGCCAGGCCCAAATCTTCCTTTTTATTACATGTAAGGCCCCCTTACGGTAGGCCCTATGTAGCCCCATGGGCATGATGCATTGTAATTAAAAAGCAGAACATGTACTTTTGAGTTTTACATTTTCACTACTGCTAGGCCTATCTCTCCCCTAGGTTAACATTTAGATCACCTTAAACATCTTTTAAGTGTAATTTCCAATTGGGAAAATATAGAGATTTGCAGTTTGGTGTCTCTGGAGTCACAATTTAAAATCACAACTCCTGATGAGGTTGGATTTTAAATTGTAAGTCTGAAAATCCCACTTTTAGAAAGTTGACATTTTCTCACTTTAACCATCCTGTGCCTCTGTCTCTCTTTGAATACACATCTTGGTTTGGTGGCAGCAGGGCCTTGTGCATTCACTCTACACAATCACACAAATGTAGCTTGGATGTGACATTTGCATCCTGATGGCCCATCACCAGGCTCATGGGCCTTTCTGAGGTAGATTGGGAGGGAGGAGCTGGCAATTGCACCTGAATAGGGCTGTGCCTGGCGCCACACAAAGAGCTGTATACCCCCCTGTAATACGTCTGGAGCCAGGGAAGGAAAGGCAGGGACCTATGATCTGCAAAGGCCTCTTTGAAGTTTCACCCATTTGAAAGGCACATTGGGTATAAGTACTGAATCCCTGACACCTCCAGATCAGAAGTTTGCTGGAGGCAAGTACATTCTGCCTGGAAGAAGAGCTGCTGTGCTGTTGGACAGACTGCCACTTTGCTAAATGTAGTGTTGTGCTGGCCTGCTGCCTCCTAATTGCTATGCTGTAGGAGGGACTGCCACTTTGCTACCTGCTCTGCTGTGTTGGCCTGCTGTTTCTTGCCTGGGTATGAGAGGAACTGGGCCTGCTCTCTACATCCTTGAACTCAAGTTTCTCCAAGGACTTGTGGCTTCCCTCCTGTTCTCTGAAGTCTCAGGGACACAAAAAACGTATTGCAACTCTGTTGGTGCTGCTGGACTCTGCCAGCTGTGAGTCCTTCCCTGGCCTGAGGTGCCCCATCCTGTCCTGGACCTCAGAAGTGGGTTCTGCAGCTACTTCTGCAGAAATCGATGCATCGTCACCACTGTGCCGAGTGGAACATTCACACTGGCCTCCAACGTCAAAAGCAGAGCCGATCCGAGGACATCCCTGCATGGCCCGACGACAATGCATTGACCTCACTGCAAGGCTAGAAGATTACACAGTTCCGATTCAAGGTCCTGACTGCAAGGATTGACGAGGATACAATGCCGATCCTAAGGCACTGCTGCAAGGCTAGACTTCGACACATCTACCCAACTTCATGTATCTGAACAGATGCATCGAGTTTCCAAAGTTAATGCCTGCTCTATACAAAGGTACTTTTTCAGTGTGCCCTGCGTGGGTCCTGTTGTGGTCAGCCTGATCTAACCTTTTGACCACTAGTGACTTCTGAGCACTGTATTTGCATTTAATCTTTACAAATTCATGTTTTGACTCCCACTGATTGGATTTTTGTCATTTGGTCTTGTTTTACTCAGATAAATATTGTCTATTTTTCCAAACTGGTTTGGAGTCTGCTTTCAGTGTTTCACTGTAATTAAAGTGTGCACAAATACTTTGCACATTGCCTCTTAAGTTAAGCCTGACTGCTCTGTGCCAAGCTACAAGAGGGTGAGCACAGGTTAATTTAGGGTGTGCATCTGACTTACCCTGACCGGAATTGTGGCACCTGCTTGGACAGGGTGTATACTCTGCTAACCAGCAACCTCAATTTCTAATTTAACAGTAGAGCAGGACCTAGTGGAAATTTGATGCAACCTTGATGGAGTATTGATCCGATACACTAACCAGGTAAGTCATGAGCAAAATACTTTACCCTCTTACTTTAGTTCTTTAGGTTCCAATCCATCAAAAAGAAATGCACTTCTCAAGCCTCCCCAGTACCTCTATGGAGTCACTTAGACACTCACAGGGTGTCAGGTAGAGTCCAGTTTATGTTCAGTTGTAACTGGGCAGTTACATGAAAGGCCACTAGGAGTTGTTGTATACCTGTAACTTCAACAGGAGGTCAGTCTTACAATTCTTGGAGTCTACTTGTTTGTCCAGGGTATAAGAGAGAGAGCAGTCTTCTAGGCTCTTCTCAGGTCTAAAACAGCCGGTTCAATTCTCTTCCTAACTTCCTCAGTTTCAGGAGTATTCTACAGTGAGTGCCTGCAGGTGCCACATTTATGCCTGGCACAAGCAAGTGGTGTGAATGATCCCTGAGTCAAACTTACTAATAGGTAAAGGGTTCCTGGAGCTAACCCTACCCACTTTACACATTTTCAGTCTTTTGTCCACACTAAACTTGGGAACCTCGGGCTGGTGGTGTGTGTGAGGAGTGTACAATGATAATTCTAGTGGTCTCCCAAATCTAGAAGTAATATCAAGTTTAAAGCAGTGTCTGTACCTACACCGATCTCAGAGACCGATATCTGGTGGAACAAAAGCTAACGTTTTCAGTAACCAAACTGAGTATGCATGCATTGATTTGGTCTCCTGTTACCCTCCTTTGAACAGCACCCAAAATGTTATATGTAAACCTAACAGACCTGTCAAACAGGCTTTAATAATGTAATGTCAAAATCGGCACAATAGGATTGGGGCCTGTCTGGCTTGATGATCAAAAGAACTGTCAGCTAACATTCCCTGTGACAGGGGAGGAAGGGTTGGCCAATTGATTGATTGTGTGAGCACGTTCACACCTCATTCACACATGTTCAAATGCTAATTACTGACTGGCGCAAGGGGGAAAGCAAAATGCTGAAATAGTTTCCAGGGACATTAGGTAGGGCATACGTAACTTTGTATAAGTTTTCTTTCCAAAATATTAATCACAAATCTGGCTTTACCAGTGAATTGATCTTGTAATAAATATTTCACAAAATCCATACATTCAATTTGTAGCTGTTTCCTAGGAACAGCCAACCCTGCTGCAGTGAAAATAGCGTTTACATGAACTACTTTTAAAATATTATGCACTCTGCCTTATGGGCATTAAGGCCTAATTAGGGGTGACTTCATATTTAAAAGGAAGGTTTAGGCCTGTCTAAAAGGGTTAGGTTGAAAGGTTGAAATAAACTGCACAACCAGGCTTCAATAGTTGGCCTGGAAACAGGTTTTATAGTGCTACTGCAGTAGGTGTCACACTGAGTGCTGCAGCCCACTGGTAGCATTTGATTACAGATCCTGGGTACACTTTTTGCTATACACTAGGCACTTATGAATACTTGAAATGCACTAATCAGGAGTATATCAATCTCATCTGGTTTAAGGGGGAGCACAGCCACTTTATTACTAAATAGCTGGAGCAAGGTGTGCATAGTTCTATGGCCAACAAACAGCCAAGACAAAACATCTGGGGGAATACAATGTAAAGATGGTCATTTCAGAGAGTGGCCCTCTCAATTTAATGGGTTTGTATGCTAACATAATTAAGTGTGAATACTATTGTGATTGGTATGGAGCTACCATGGGAAGTGCTCGGTTGAAGAGTAAACTGAGGGGATCACAGAGGGTAAAATCTGTTGAGGCCCTCATTTAGGTGGTGATGCTAAAGGCAAAAATCACAGCACTTAGTTACAACACACTTCTGCTATATTCTCACAACTAATGAGCAGTGCTGCTCTTTCACATTGCACAAAATCAGTGATGGATTACTAGCAGCACATGGATGGTGGTAACCGTGTGGAAAGGCATGTGGAAAAACACACATGACACTGTTGTGACTTGTTATCCATCATTGGGCGATTTTCTGTTCCGACCCAACTCTAAGTTAGATTTTATAGCCCACTTTAGAGTGATATGGTGTGAAATTACCATGCCACATGTTTCCAAGTAGGTCAGTTTTTTCAAACCAGATTATTTCCACATAAAATTGCGTGAGGCATTGGCTGCAGTAAAGCCTCAGCCCCATTGTTTTAAATGTATCCTGCCATGGCTCTGCCAGAAAATACCTTTCCTTTTCTCTCCCTCCCCTAATCTCTCTACACCCTCCCCCACTCCACCTAGAGTCCCCCATATAGATTTACTAATGGCTCTGAGCAGCTGTCTTTACCCCCTGCTCTGAGCAGATAATAACTAGGTTTTAAACACCATGGAATTGGGAATCCCTTCAGTTTTATGACTTAAACATTCTGTCCTCCACAGTTATTCCCCATCCTATGAGGTTTAAAACGTAATTTCACAAAACGGGGGTGAATTTATGATAGGGTAACAGTAAAATTACACGCAATACTACAGGGCTCCCAGTACTGTGCAACTCGGGTTGAAGACCTATGAGTGTTGCAATTTCCAAATACATGATTGATTGGTCAAATGTGTCTAATTCAAAAGGATTAATTACCCTTTCTGATACTGTAGAGAAGCAGGGGGCAATTCCCATGTCTTTTTGAAATGTTGTCAATGTGCCAAGTGTACAGTGCTGCCAACATAGGTGCTGCATGTGCAAAGCATAAGACATGCTGAAGCAAATTAGAACTGCAAAAACCATGCTTAGGAGCCAGTTATCTTGCTGCAATTGTTGTGACTCTTAGATAAAGTTTAAAGCCATGTACAATGTTGTGATCTCAATTGATATTTCTGCTGGAAGACATATAAAGCATTGTTTAAATCAAAGCCTGGCTGAAGAATTACCTATGTTCTCTGCTTTTGGCATGCATGCTGTCTATTCATGTTGCAGTTCTGACTCTCAAATTCTCCCCATGTATCCTGCATTCTGGACAGCGGGATAGGATGATCTATGATATCACTTTAACATTAAATATATGATGAATGACACACAAGTGGCAAAGGCCGACTCTCATCCTGCCAGAGCCACTCTACTATGGGCTCCCATAAAGCACAAAATAGTAGAAGATCTCCAACCATTCTGAGGAGCTGATCCATGACACTGCCAATTGATGGGGTTTTATAGACCACACAATAGACAGGTATTTGACAGGCATTTGAGAATGCCTATCTCTACCATAGTAACAGTATTAAACAGGGGGTGGCCCAATTGGCTCGCTCATGTCTTGGGCACATGCGCTAAAATAAACCACAAGGTATGACCTTTGAGGGATAAATTTGTATTCATTTTTGTCAATAATATCTCAAGTATTATTGAACGTTTTCTATTCTATTATATCAATTACTTCAAACATTTCTGGAATGTAGTTGCAGAATGTAGGTCAATATTTGTATTCATATTTCGGAGTAAATTCCATAAATGTACAAATACACAATAAAACACTGTCCTCATATACAGGCGTATAGAGGCGGCCCAAATATATTGTTTTGCGTTGGATCGGTCTAAACCATTTGGCGTATTTTCTCTACCATAGTAAGACAACTTCTCCTTTAGGTCCACAGAAGCTCAGCTGTATGTGCCTGAGATTTTTCTTTTTTTATAGCAGATTTACCAAAAGTTGTATAAGAACTTTGAAAATAATTATTGGTAAAAACTGCTCTTGGACAGGTTGCGTTGGATGCTTCTGATCAACTTAGTAGATATTCTGTTTGCCCAGCATATTACTATTCTATTGTATATTAGTAACACGTCCTATTTACAATGCTTGTAAATGCGAGACATTTGGTTGGAAACAAGTTGATGTTAGTAGGAATATATAAGAAAGTGATTTCTTTTGGGGGGTTGGTGACTGCCCATCACAGGTGAACCCTCAGAGTCACTAAATTACCCTGAGCACAACCCACTGGTAGCTATGGCACAGAGCAGGCAGACTTATTTTACGGCAATGCGTAAAATATTGATGAAGTGCCAAAACAGTAATAAATTCAAAACATTAAGCAATACAAATGCCAAACCTATATAGGAATATAGAATAAAATATCATGAAACAGTAAGGGGTAGCAGAGATATGAATCTTTACATTCTAAGGGGCATATGATGCCTAAAACCGCAAAACTCTAATGGTACTGAATGGAGATGGTAGACCAGGACCCTAGGCAATAAGGTGTGCTGGTTGGATAGGCCAAGTGGATTTGTCCTGGAGGAAGTTTGGAAGTTAAAGTTCAAAAACATTTCTAAGTCTCACTTTAGAATTGGACTTCGTCACTTCCTTACAAAAAAGCATTAACGTTTCTTGTAAGTTTCAACACAAATGGGTCACTATTCGGAAATAAAGATCCTGCTTGCAAGGAAAGTAGATGAAAATGTAACTGCTGTGGAATTGAAGGCCAAATACTTGAACTAGGTTGTCCCCCTTACACTCTGGAACTTTGAAGATTTCTTGCAGTAAATGTTTGTGATGCCACTTTGCTGTTTTTTTCAGAGGTGTAAAGAACTCTGTGTAAACTCAATCTGAAGCTGTGGAACTGGTGATCAGACAATTGTTTTGACTGATCCCGATGGAGGCCCAGAGAAAACGTTTTCAAAATATTAATAATTTTTTTCTGGTGCCCAAACAACCACTGGAATACACTTTTACGACCCTCAGAACCTCAGTGAAAGACAGCTGCCAACAACAAATTAATTCCAGTTCCAATTGCCACTGATTATCTGTGCACTTCTGGGTAGAGGTCCTTCAGAGGTCTTCACACCCAAGACATTTCTCAGTCCCAGGTTTCACAGGATTATAGGAGGAGTACACATTGACACAGATAATGGGCCCTGGACAACAAGAATCGCATTTGGGGTTAAGACTCATTGCAGCAGCAGGGATCAGAGCAAGTCCAGTTGCAACTGGTCAGCTGCTCTTTTCAGGAAAATGGCTTCTAGCAGAGTATTGTTGCTAAAGCCACACAGCAGGTCAGCCACCTGACCATTTGAGTTCACTTCTTTATCCTGGGTACAAGAGGGAACAGATTCAGTCCTTGAGGGATCCTATCATGTCACAGCCTCAAACAGCAGATCTAGTCTCTTGTGGAGTGCCACATTTATGGGATAATGGGTGGGATGAATCCCGGGCAGTCCCTAACCAATAGAGTAAAAGTTCACAGGCCCTGACCTAAATATGTTTTTAGTAGTTTCTGTTTGCAGTAAGGCAAACTGTCCCAAAATGCAATGCATCAAGGAAATTCCAAGTTCGGCAAAGTTTTCTTAATCTTGGGTGCTGATACCTGGGTATATGTAGGGGAGTGTACTATGGAATCCTTCCAAATCTATCACTAAAATCCAGTTTGACATGGACCCTGGACCCACTAAAAAGAAATGAAGACTGGTAAGACAAAATAGAGACGTTCTACAACCCTGATCTGGTCCAGTTTGATCCTTTTAAGGGCACCAATGTGCCGGTGACAAGCAACTCAGGCTGGTTATGCCAACAGGAAGGACGGCAGCCCCAACACTCAGGGGCCGATTCCGATCCGGGTCGGAAGGCACCGAACGCGATCCGGCCGGAAAAACTACGAGCCGTAAGTTTGTTTTACAGCCGACTCCTACAGCTGTACGAGCGAGCAAGTACGATGCGAGCTACGTGAGATTCACCGACCGAGTCGTTTCCGGGTCCGAACTGCTCCGTACGTCTCGGTCGGAAGCTAACCGTGGCGTGCAATGGATGCGATTTACAACCGAGCCAGTACGATGCACGCGTCGGACAGCCTGTGCGAGCCGGAGTGTCCGGCTCACAAAAGCTCCTGGAGTCGGACTTCGGGGGTCCGCGTTGGACCCCCTGTCACCCGCAGCCCTACGACTCGGACACAGGCATGTATGGTGCAGATGGCACCTACGCGTACTCACTGTAGGGGGTACACTTGTCTGCGACATACCCATTCAGTCAATGGGAGCCCATGTACGCGTTGTACGACCGGCTCCCATTGACTTCTATGGGAGTCCCACCAAACCGAGTCCGACAGCATACGGAAGCATCGTACTCGCTTGGTCGGACTGCAGGACTCCGGCTCGGTGGGAAAACACTCCAGATCCGACTCGGTCGGAGTGCTTTCCGACCCGTATCGGAATCGGCCCCTCAATGTCCAGCTGAGCTCACAGGACCCATCCCTACGCATTCAGGTTAACGTGTCAATCAAAGTGGTCTATTATGTGGCTCCTGAAAGGAATTTCACACTTTTTTAAAAAGCTAAGGACTCTTGCTGGAAAGCTAATGCAAATTAGCCTCCAGAATCTTCATCTAAGGGATATGTAACTTTCTAAAAGCTAATTTTCCTTAATACTTACTACAAAATTGACTTCACCATAAAATTAAATTTATCATAACTATTAAAAATAGAGGCTTTATTACCTTTTCTAGCTGGTCCCATACTCAAGAGACTAATATTAATATTTTAATCTCTGCTCTGTTTTTTTTCTGTGGAGGGCAGCCAGGGCTGCCACAGTGAATAAAGGTCACTGTAAGGACATGGTGACATTATTTTTTAAGTGTGTTCCATTTTTAAGTACCAGGCACCCTAACCTTGTGGGCTATAAGGCTTATATAGGGGTGATTTATTAATATTTGAAAGGCAGGGCTTTCAGTGACAAAGGGTTATTTTGATAGGTCACACTGCAGCATTCAGACTACTGTGGTATGCAAAAAGCCATGTTTTGTAGGCCCCCTCTGCGGGTGGCATAATGGGTCCTGCAGTTCACAGATGGCATTTAACATCCAGGCATTGGGTTCATTTTCTACACCATATACCAGGGACGTAGAGCCAAGATAAATATGTTAAATTAGGAATAAGCCAATTTAATTGTGAGGTTGACACAACTGGGGTGGTGTACGTGAAGTCAGGATGACGATACATCTAGTAATTGGTGAACTTATATGAATCCACTACTCAACTCTCAATTGAAGTCTATTGGTTTTAGAGTCCTGGCAAACCTATTGTAAAATGTGGGCCTTGGCCTTTTCAACTCCAAAAGTTCAAAACAAAAGCTTACAGTGAGTGGGACTCCATTAGGTAGAACTGCATACTGCGATGGTCGCTAACCCATGGCTCCAGAAGTCAAAAAAGGGTATTTATGGGTTAGAGCCACTTCTTCACACATGGTTTTAGGTCATGTACGACTGTGGCTTTTGCTATTTTCAATGGGCTCTTATACAAATATCAAGCTAAATTCCATCGTTAGGCCTTTGTGACACAATACAACCGTTAAAATTCATTGCAAATCGAGATAATTGATAAATGAATTTGCAATTTCAAATTACAGGATTTGTTTTTTTTTATTTAAAAGACAGAAGCGTTATTATATTCATGAAATGTTTTTTTAAAGATGACATGCACACAGTTGTGCTGGAAGGAGGAAGCGTACCGGTTTCTGAGACATAATTTGAAAGTACCAGCAATAAATTTCCTAAATTGGATAGTTCCTAATACAAATGCGAAATCACTTTTCTCTGTGTGTAATTGCACTTGAATAGCTGTAATTGCAACATGTACTATGAACAGATATAAAACACCAACATAATGTTCAGTTTCTCCACCGCATAATGGTTATTCTGAATAAGGCTTTCTCTGGGAAGAAAGGCAATTTAAACTGTATTACAGAAGAAAAAATGCCATATTTTAAAATAGAAACTATCCATCATTCTGTGGAAGTGGTGCTGAATGTAAGTCTGCAAAATGTAGTTAAAAATTATTTTTCCTGTTCATAAGAAAGATGCACTTAATTTAAGCGCACATTGTGATAATTTATTTGACAGCAGCATGCATTGTAAATTCAACTGCTAGTTGCAAATTCACTGAGAGGATCTGAGGAAATATGATGGATATTTGAGGTTTAAGTTCTTTGCTTATACACAAATAATTATCTAGATAATGCTATTTGGAAGTGGCCCTTCAATCATTCTGTCAGTGCATTTTAGATTCGAGAATCAATATTTGTGATATGTGGCATTACATCACATTAGCCATTTGCCTGCTCTGGTATTTCCTTAAACTTGGCTCTATGTAAATTATGAAATTATAGGCATCTAAATACCTTTCTTGATAAAACCTGTTGTTTCAAGTCATGTGATGAATGGAGATGCCTCTAAGAAATTCCTCACTTGAAACTGTGACCACAAACCCAAGTACAAAAATTAGCTGAGGTCACCAAGTTTGTCAACAACCTTCCAGTGTCAGTGGCCATGAACATTGGATAATGAAATGAGTTTGGACATCTATCTGCCTCTCTATGTATCTCCTAGAGCAGTGGTTCATAACCTTTTGACTTCCGAGGACCTCTACTTAATTATTACTGGAAATGGGGACCCCCTCATCATTATTATTGGAATCGAGGACACCCACTGAGTTATTACTAGAAGACAGAAAACCTAGCCAAAGTATTTTTGATAATTTGAACCACTAAACGATACACAAACAAATCAGAAAGAAGCATTCATCAAACAAGTGTACAAATGAAGAAACAATTTATTTAATTCACAAACAAATATATCAAAACTCAAAACTAAGTTTAATAGGAGGGTTGGAGCAATTCTAAATTCATTGAGGCCACTCATTGTTCTTACTGCACTTGCACTGCTCTCAAAAATCAATCTGAGGATAGTTACTTTATTTTCAGCCACCAATTTCGAATTTCTTCACATTTACAGAACATTTTAAACTTTGAAATTGTACATTTAGGTTCTTTATTTATATACACTTAATTATTCTTTGGATACTATTTAATTTTCTAAATAATCAGGGGCCACGTGAGTAGGCTTCGCGGATCCCCACTGGTCCCCAGACCACAAGTTGGGAATCACTGTCCTAGAGTCTAAGATGTTGCAGCAGGAAGGTGAAAGATCTGATTTCAGTCCTGTTTTGTTGATTTTCTTGGGGACATTATGGACCCCAATCTCTCTTTTGGCCAATGTCGCAGAACCTGATAACAAACATTAAGGTTTATTGACTCTTGAATGAAGAATACCATGCTGACCCATATGTACAAAGTCCTTTTCTGGATGTCATTTCAGATTCCAGGCCAACCTAGGGGTCCTTTACTACTGTTAATAATCTGCTTTGAGCAGCAGGTTGGTGGCAGTGGGGAATGTTGTGTATCGTGGTTTGGGGACAGAGGCTAGGGTAGGTCATGCAGACTGGATGAAGGAAGGCAGGCAGGGGCTGAGCTGCAGCGCTGAGTGGAGCACCTGCCAGGACTCATCAACAAACACCAAGCTACTTCTACACGCCCAGAGTGGTATCATCCCTGGGAATACCACACTGGACAACTAATTGGGCCCTCCGTAGGTGGGTGTTTGTTGCCTTCCATAAACTTATATATAAAAGGGATCCTAAAACAAGAGCAGAGATTGACCTGAAGATAGTGTGTGATGTGTGTGACAAGCAGGAGAATTGACAGAAGTGAGACTGCTTGTTCTTGTTTGTTATCAACTCCTTTTCATCTGTGGGTATCTGTATATGAATTGTCAGCAAGATGTGAGCAAAGACGAATCCAGACACACAATAAAGCACTTGTAAATTTCCAGCATGCATGCAAGGACCTGGGTCCATTACATGAACTTTGATGTCTTGATCTGTCTGCAGGATCTATACATCTAAAGAAATTTCAGTTTGAGAGCACTGACACACCTGTAGTATTTGAGTATCTGATGTGACAGTTGGCAGTTGAATGGGCATAACCAATCAAGCAGCAACTTAGAAATAAATGATAGGCACCGCCTTAATCCTCACACTGATGCAGTAAAGCTTTGCACAGGCACTCCCATCAAACAATGGAAAAGACAGCGTTCATTTACTAACCATTTTAATGGCCCGCAATTGTGCAGTACTTACTTGATGTGCATCCCACAAGCACCAGTGCAACCTTTAGTAAATAAGCCCCTTACAATTTGCACACAAAAGGGACACCTTTTTGCCTCAATTTGTGTTTCGTTCGCTGCCCCTCTCTTATATAGGTAAAATACAGACCTTTGAAAAATATTTACACCAATAAAAATTGTGAATTTCATGTTAAGAAAATGTTTCTAAATTTCACAACGTTTTGCTGGCATGACAGTGTCTACAATGTTTCTTGTGAGTTATTGGCATTGGCAGAAAATGTCTTAGGCAATACAAAATGTCTTCCCGGGCACCCTTTTCCATGGGAATAGTCCCCTTGTGCTGTCTTGTGTGACTTTCAAACACAATGTACCCTCTTACTTTTTACACAAGACCCCAGCCAATTTTATAATTTTAAAGCTAATTGTTTTGAAATTGCATGAGAAAATGTGACTAATTGTCACACCCCTTCTCATTCATCTACTTCAGATGACTTCTGTTGGCTCATTAGTCATCTCTTCAAGCAACAAGACTATCACAACCGAACACCAATGCTGCTGAAGGCTCCAGACTCGCCCCATTTTGCCGCAACTCTCTACCTTAGCTGTCGAATCTCAGACCCACCTCCTCCTTGTAATTTGTCCCTTTCCCCTTCCCGCACCCCCCGATTCAGCAATCCAATTGTATTCCCCTTTACCTCCTCTCTTTACTCATCAGTGAAGCCCTCTCTTGAACCTCCCCCGAGAACTTCTTACCCTAAAGGCCGCACCTCTGTCCCCTTATTCTCACTGTAAATCCATCATCTGTAAAGTTCTTCTGCTTTAGGTAGGTTTACACTATAAAAGGTTCATACATAATTTCATACATTGCATCAGTAAAGAATTGTTTTTTAATCTGTGAGAAGCACACTCAAACTCATGGCCATATTTTACAATATCCAAAAATCAAGTAAATAGATCAGAAGTGCCATTTTCCTCTGAAGGCAAAACATGAAATTAATTCTCCTCGGTGACTCTTTCCAATTTTCAAGCGCAAATTTTTTTATACTAATAATACTGTAGCATGACAGGCAGAGAAACATATCCAGTGCCAGAGTTGCTAGTAAAATATTCCACAGTATGTAATAATAGTGGGAGATGGTATAATGTTCTGTTAAAGGCAACTTAAATCTCTGCCTTGACACGGATTTATAGAGACTTATTCTGAGTGAATTGAATAACCATGGCAACTATAAAACTGTTAAAGAACTGAAATAGCAGTGAGTGTAAAGTGGGAAATGTAATTTAAAAGCTGATGATTTTTTATTTTAATATATAATAAGAGAATGCCGAGTAATTTAGTTTACTTATCATTTTCCATGAAGAAATCTAAAATCACATTTGAACTACAGCAATTTTTTAGCAAATTTTAACATATTTAGGATAGCCTCCAGGACAGTAGTTTGGCGAGCAAGGTCTGAATAGCTCATAGCTTAGAAGATGTTTTAGGTCGGCTCTCCGCCACACTGCTCCTTAATAAAAAGGGAAATAACTGAAACCTGTTTGCAACAGGTTTCACAAGAACTAACATACAGGCAGAGTGGCAACCACAACCAATGCTTTTAAAATGACAATAAGTGATCCGACCCTTTTCGAAAAGTCTTGGAAATGGCCCTTTTTGCAGGGTTATCCCCAAACTTTCTGCTTCTTCCTCCTATTTTTCCTTACCTGTTTTTTGTGCTATAGGATTCTGGGCACTTTACCACTGCTAATCAGTGCTAAAGTGAATCTGCTCTCTGTGTAAATTGTTATTATGATTGGTTTTCCATGAATGGCATATTTGATTTACTGATAAGCCCCTACTAAAGTGCACTGAGTGTGCCAGTAAATCAAATGCTGCTAGTGGGTCTGCAGCACTGATTATGCCACCCACTTGCCAGGCCCTAACCTTCCCTTTTATTATGTGCAAGTCACCCCTCAGGTAGGCGCAAGGAACTACCATGGGCAGGGTGCAGTGTATGTGAAAGGTAAGACATGTACTGATGTGTTTAAAATGTACGGACAGTGAAATACTGCCAAATGTGTTTTTCACTATTGAAAGGCTATCTGTCCTACAGGCTAACATAGGAGTTGCTTTGTAACATCATACAAGTTTAGCTTTACATTTGGACAAAATAGACAAATGTAGTTTAGGCTCTCTGAACTTAGAATTTAATAACCTATCTGTTAGTGAAGATGTTTTTTAAATTGCCACTTTTAAAAAGTAGGCATTTTCTTATTTTACCATTCTGTGTGCCTCTGCTGTTTGTGTATTGTCTGTCTGGTTTTGGAGTGACAGAGGCTTTGGATTTACATTCACTGTAGACCTCCACCAGGGGGGTTGAGGTGTGTCCTGCCTTTCCTGGGTGACACATAGTTTGGCTGAATAGACCTTGTCTGCATTTAGAGTGGTGGGGGGAGTTTCACTACCACCTGAATAGTCAGTGTCTCCGCTGCACAATGCTGTCTCCACCTCCTGAAGTGAAGCTGGGCCAGAAAGGGCAGAACTGGTTTGGACTGGGCTCATAGACCCTGGCCACAAAGAAAACAGAGAAAATCGGGTATACGTATTGGACCCTAAACCCCAGAGGATTCAATCACCTCTGGACTCAAGAGGAAACTCTGGGTAGAAGAGCTGGAGAGCTGTAAGAAGAAGTGCTGCCCCTCTGCTCTATTGCTTTTCTGGGTTGACCTGAAGTTGCTGCTTCTGCCAAGGAGAGGACAAAGACTGGAACTTTGCTGTGATCCTGCTTGAAGAAGAATCACCAAGGGCCTGCGTGTGCTAACCTCCTGTTCTGAAATCTCAGGGATACAAAGACTTCACCAGCAACCCACTGACCAGCAACCGGACTCCTATATTCAGAAGGGCACCAATTCCACTTCCTCTGCCCTGAGAATTGTGGGGGAACAACCTTTACAACGCAACTTTTACAACGCACTACACTTACAACGCATTTTTTACAACGCAACATCCACTACAATGCATTCCATTACATAGCATGACACTACAACGCATTTTTAAAAACTACCTTTACAACGCATTCCATTACATCGCATACTACCTTTACAACGCATACCATTACAACGCATAATATTACACTACACTATCCAACACTTACCCTACTGTTGCACCCCCTGGAGTTAGAATAGTAATTTTTACCCCTATACTATCCAACACTTACCCTACTGTTGCACCCCCTGGAGTTAGAATAGTAATTTTTACCCCTATACTATCCAACACTTACCCTACTGTTGCACCCCCTGGAGTTAGAATAGTAATTTTTACCCCTATACTATCCAACACTTACCCTACTGTTGCACCCCCTGGAGTTAGAATAGTAATTTTTACCCCTATACTATCCAACACTTACCCTACTGTTGCACCCCCTGGAGTTAGAATAGTAATTTTTTCCCCTATACTATCCAACACTTTCCCTACTGTTGCACCCCCTGGAGTTAGAATAGTAATTTTTACCCCTACACTATCCAACACTTACCCTACTGTTGCACCCCCTGGAGTTAGAATAGCAATTTTTACCCCTATACTATCCAACACTTACCCTACTGTTGCACCCCCTGGAGTTAGAATAGTAATTTTTACCCCTATACTATCCAACACTTACCCTACTGTTGCACCCCCTGGAGTTAGAATAGTAATTTTTACCCCTATACTATCTAATACTTACCTTAAATGCAATTTAATATTATGCGTTGTAATGGTATGCGTTGTAAAGGTAGTATGCGATGTAATGGAATGCGTTGTAAAGGTAGTTTTTAAAAATGCGTTGTAGTGTCATGCTATGTAATGGAATGCGTTGTAGTGGATGTTGCGTTGTAAAAAATGCGTTGTAAGTGCATGCGTTGTAAAAGTGTGCGTTGTAACGACATACATCCAGAATTGTGTGGTTGGTGCTGAAACACAAGAAAACCATCTCCTGCACCGTCAATGATGAGGCCACAACCTGCACAGAGGCCGGGGGTACCGCTCATGAAGTACACTATGCACCAACCCTCCTGCACCGCAGATCCAAAACCCTTCAATGCCCATCGATGCCAGTAGGTATCAGCCTTCCCGACACCAGCACTCACACTGACGCTGTCACCGCCAGCTCCTGCATTCCGTTATCACAGAGTCGATAACCGAAAAGGGGGACTTTCCGATCTCTTCGCCTTCGCATTGCCTCACCAGAACCGAAACCTCACTGTCGAGGCCGCTGACTTCCCCTTTCCTGGACTCGATGCATCGCATTCTCATGGACACAATACCTTGCCTCCCTGTCGCAACCAGGGAGCAGGCCTCGACCTCTGCTCCGACGCCTCAACTCCACGATGCCATGCATCGTACATAGACTTCGCATCCATTGTACTGTTGTTTAGAGGTCCATTTGACTCTGTGCCTGATGCCGCTCACCTCGCGGTCGGAGCTGTACTTTGAATTTATTGGTGTCACAATGTCGTAATAGCCCCAGGTGGAGCTATTTTGTTTTCTACAAGTTTTCTTATGGTAATAACTGTTTTAAGTGCTATTTTGATATGTTTGTTGGATTTTTGTTGTTTTAGTCTTGTTTGGTTTAGATAAAGATAGAGAATGTTTCTAAACTGGTGTGGTGTCCATTTGTGATATTTTCACTGTGGTACTGTGTGTTTGAGTACAAAAATGTTACACATTGCCTTTAGGATAAGCCTGTCTGCTTGTGCCAAACTACCAAAGGGGTTTGCAGGAGTTAACTAAAGTGTGTAACTCCCTTACCATGGCTATAAGCAAGGGTACCTACTTCGATAAAAGTGCATACCTCTGCCAATTAGTGGTCAGTGGTGGGGATTGAACTTGTATTTGTACTTGACCCACAGTAATTGGTGTACACTACTGGCATAGTGCAGTCCATTACACAACCACATACAGTTTTTTCCATTTTCTGGTGTCCTCCTGGATGTATTTTTGATACTGAGACTCTAGTTAGTTGTTGCACCTGTGAAGTCTTGACTAAATGGAGATCAACTTCGGGCACCTGTATATCTACAGAATGAGGAAAGTAAAAGCCTTTTGCAAGGAGAGGGGGATGCCTGTGGAGAGAGGATCCACAAGGAGGTATCTTGAGGCACACGTGTATTCTTATGAGGTCAGATGCTGGGAAGCAACACTACCAAATGATTCTGAGAAGGAGAACTTCCACACACACCCCCAAGACCACAACACACCCACTCATAGACCCATACAGCCAATCACACACCCATCCTCTAAAGTTGCAGGTTACAATTAGAAAATACAATTTTAAAAAACGTACAAATTCACTTAAAAACTAAAACTTACAGGGACAGTATAGTTAAGAAATAGAATTTTTAATAAACATAGAAATTCACTGAAAAAAACAAAGGTTACCTAGACGTTATAGTTAGTCTCAAATTCCACTCATACATAACCAGTGAAATTCAGCAATTATAGTTACCTGAGCTAACTATAACTTATGTCCAAGCAATGCACTGCTCATGACCTCACATATTACCTCACTCATGACCTGATCAGAGACTGATGATATCATCCACTGAACCACTCACTCCCCCACTCACACCCCATACAACCTCCTCTCATATGCCCACTCACACACCCACACAACCATTCACATACCCATTCATACACCCATACAAGTACTTACACAACCACTCACTTATCCATAGAGCCACTCTCACACACACACTTACTCATAGAACTTGACCATACAATCAATCACCCACTTCTACAGCCACTCACTAACTCACCCATAGAGCTACTGACACACCGTTATTCACTTACACAGCCACTCACACACCCACTCACTCACCAAACCATACAGCCTCTCAACAGAGCCCCTCATGACACCCATACAACCACTCAAACAGCCACTCACTCACTCATACAGCCAATCCCACAGACACCCACTCTTCCATATAGCCACTCATAGACCAACTCACTTGACCAAACACTCAAACAGCCACTCTCTCACTCACTCACTCACTCACCTATACAGCCTCTTACATACCCAGTGACTCACTCATACAGCCATTCAGGCATCCACTCACTCACCCAGTCACCATCACAGCCACTCACCCACCCATGCAGCCACTCCCACAGCCACCCACTCACCCACCCATACAGCGACTAACACACCCACTCACTCACCAATACAGCCACTCACACAGCCAGTAAGTCACCTGCACAGTCACTCAGACACCCACTCACACATAGATATCCACAGTGACTCACATAACCTATGTTAAAAAAGGAATTATGCATTAGTAATACACAAGGTATACTAATTTGACTTTGCTGGTACCTTAGTACATTTGTTTAATGCACAAAAGCATTTAGAAAAAACTCTCAATCACTGGATAATATCATCAGTGACCATGTCATGATTGATGTAATATGTGAAGTCATAGGCAGCTCATTGTTAGGGAGTAAGTTATAGTTCACTCAGGAAGCCTCTTGCTCACTTTGCCACTGGATTCAAGCTAGCCTGACTGATGAGGGATGTTACCCCAAAACCAATCCCTGGATGCGTGTTTCCAGTCCAGGGAAGACCTGGGTTGGCAGTTAGGGCTGGACTGTTTCCATTAAGAACAGAGTCAAGACTGATTTGCATATGGCTGGGTCTGAACTGGGGTGGCGAAGTGAGCTACAGAACAATGGTGGATTCAACACAGATCTGTGACTGGGGGTGAGTGTCTGAAAAGTTTGTGCTCCATCCATCATCTATTTGTGTTTTCCTAACTATAACATCACTGTAACCTTTGTTTTTTTCCGTAAATATATATCAATATGATTCTCCTCAAGCTAACTTTAATTTTTCAACCGAGTTGTTTTTCAGGCCACTATGAAGATGCATATTGGAGCACTGTATCACTCATACTAAACTTTTAACCAATTCCTTTTATAGAATTATTTTCTTTTGCTATTTATCGAAAATCACAACACATTCTGTCTAACTTGCATGGTGGATAGGTTATAATCCATATGCTTCACATGTACCTGTCCTGTTCCAAAAATGGCAAAGAATATTTCCTTTTCTTTTCAAATTCCTATAAACTCTGTCCTCAGACATGTTTCTCTTCCATTGCTGAGATCTGTTTAACACTCTGCATTTGTTAGGTTAGCATAGATTTAGTTTGCAGCATGTGTCCTACTCAAGCTTGAATCATGTCAAGCCATCAAAAGATGCTTATCTGAAATCCTTTCCATCCACCCCCACTTACCGTGATTTGTATGTGGGGGGTCAGTCCTTAATCTCCTTCCCAAAACCTCTGAGGTAAGGAGTTGGCCCTGAGTGAAACTTTAATAGGCCATAATAATCAAAATAATTTTGCATTACTTTCAAAATTACTGAAGATTACGTAATTGCGCCTGCTTGTGTTACTTGGAGAAATTTTAGGGAAAATGCCTACTGCAAGAGCAAAGGAACAGAGGAGGAGTGGTTGCTGCTGTTCTTGTTCTGTTGCATTTAGCCATATTGTTTTACTGCAAACGTAATCCTCATGTTCATTTTGGATACAAGGGAGTATTTTGCTCTGAGAAAATTACATTAAATGCAGGGTTTCACTTTTTACATTATTCTATGTGATGTTTTGCAATTTTGCTGTAATTTCGATTAATGATGCCAATTAATTGTGCATGTTATTCCCACCCCTAGAAAGGAGGACCGCTTCTGAAAGCTGCACTGTCTGTTGTGGGTGTAAAGTAAGTTACAGACAGGCGGTCCTTTGGAAAGCCGAGATTGACAGCACCACAAGGAATAAGCACAAATAACTCCATGTGCTTGTCCCTAGTGTAGACAGTTCATGCAAGGTTAATGTGTTTTATTTTGGTAACATCAGGACTGGAGCTCACGCATGCAGCAGAGCTGAAGCAGGCTGGACTGGAGCAGAGGTGAACATAGCAGGACTCCAGCAAATCTGTGGCTAGGAAGACTAGAGCAAGAGTTAATAATCCAAAAGCAGTAGCAAGGGGGAGAATTTGAGGTGCATAGGTATACAGATCAGAGGCTGTTTATACACTGTTTGGCCCACCTGTTTGCAAAGGGGAGAACCCAGAGCAGGAATCACACCCCAGTCAAATAATTCAATTTCTTACAACAAGCAACTAGACTGCTTCTTCCCAAACAGATTTCTCCCCTTCCCAAGATGGCACCCTCTCAAAACACCAGTCAAGTGAGCACTGTTTTAGAAAGCGGTCATTCTAATTTCAGCCATGCGGGTCAGCAGGCCTAAAGACTCACACCCAGAGTCTTTCTAAAGGAACATATTCACTCTAATAAGACTGTGCGAGGTGTGTCTAAATCCAAAATGAAAACAAATTCAGTAAAACAAGTAAGAAGGAGGTTAAAAAGTAATGCTGACTGCAGGTGTCCTTACCACAAATGTAAACAAGGACATACAGCCCAATCCAGTTTATACAGATATAATAACCCTAGTCACATCCCTTTCTCAAAAATGGTGCTGACTTAAGAATCTGACTGAAGGAAATCAGAATAACATCTCTCTGAAAGTATCTTGATCAATGTGAGTCAGTGAGCCTCAGGAGTCCTACCCAAGCTTTTCTAAAAAATAAAAAATAATAATAAGAGTCTGCACTTAGTCTAATATAATATGCAAAGTAGCTCTAGCTGCCAAACAAAGAAAGTGTTAGAACCGGCGGTCTCTAGTTGGCAGAGGTATACACTTCTGACAAATAGGGACCTACCAACTCTAGTCAGGGAAAGGGGATTACACACTCAGATAACCCCTGCTACCCCCTTGGTAGCTTGGCAGAGCAGACAGGCTTATCTCAGAGGCAGTGTGTTAAGCATTTATGACCACATACAGTAATAAAGTGAATACACTACAGATGGACACGACACAGAAGTTATTATAAAAATAGGATCTTTATATAAGGTTTAGCACAAGACCAAATAACGACAAAAATATACCACAGTCTTAATAAATACTCTTTGGAAGGAAAAATAATAGTTCAAGTAAGGTTTCTTCTTGGCAAATAGTTCTTTAGCAAAGTATTCTTCTGAGCACAGTTCTTTGGCAACAATGTAACCCCCACAGGAGTCACACGACGTCGAGTCTACAAGATTCCCAAGGTTCGGCGTTGACCGCGAGGAGCGCTACGTCGAGCCTGGAGTCGCAACAGACCCCACAAGTACAGTACCTTGAGAAACGAAGAAAACGAGGATCGTCGGCGTCGAGGTCGGCGTCGATCGTGCCTCGGAGTCGGGTCAATCCGCAGCGGTGTCGAGGGATGTCGGGCCGGAGCAGCGCTCACGGCGTCGAGAAGGGCGTCGAGTGGATGCGATCAGCAGCGGCGTCGGGACGGGGTCGCTTGGAGGTAGAGCCGATACTCACTCCTCACTGGCGTCGATACCGGCGTCGAGACGGGGTCACTTGGAGCCGGGGCCGATACCCACTGCTCACTGGCGTTGCTGCTGGCGTCGAGACTGCAGATTTTCCCTCGTGTACTGGAAACAACACTTTCCAGCAATTCAGCAATTCAGTAGATGGTGAAGTCCTTTGGCCCTGTGACTTCAACAGGAGACTGGCACTCTTCCAGTCCTTGGAGATTTCCTAGCAAGTGTTCAGAGAGTACACACCAAGTTCCTCTCTCCTTGTTCCTTGGCAAAAATAAAGAAGCAGCTTTCAGGTTCCTCCACAGCAAAACAGCACTCTGGCAGAAAGGGGAGGCAAGTCCTTAGATCAGCAGGCTTCTTGTCCTTGGTACAGGTTTCCTTGTCAGAAGTGATCTCATCTCTTGGTTCAGGGGTCCTTCTCTTATACCCCTTTTTCCCTTTGTTCCCTTTGTCCAAGCAGGGAGATTCCCACCATCTCAGGTTTATTGTGGGTGTTGCCAGGCAGAGGCACCTGGCCTATTCACTGAGCAGGGCAGAGTCCTCAGCCGCCCAGCAGGAGGCGGAGCCAGTATTGTCACTGGCAGGAGCAGGGCTATCAGTCGCCCAGCAGGAGGTGGAGCCAGTATTGTGTCAGGCAGGGCAGGCTACTCTTCCCTCACTCTATGTGTAAACGCCCCATTCACCCCACACTGACTCATTCAGACCTCTGGAACCACCCGGCCCCTGACACACACACCCAACCAGCAGAGACCGGTAGATAGTTGGACAAGAAAATAGCCACTTTCTAAAAGTGCTATTTTCAAACATAGAATTTAAAAACCATCCATCCTAAAGGGTGTGTTATTAAATTCTGAGTTCAGGGATACTAAACTCGACTTGCTACCATGCTCCCTGAGTCAGATAGATTATAATGGAGTTAATAACCAGTCTGCCCAGTCTGGCCTATTGGAGGCAGGTAGCCCTTCAATAGTGAAAAACGAAAATGGCTGTAATTCACTATTAGGTCATGCCACACACATCAGGGCATGACCTACCTTTTACCAACAATGCACCCTGCCCTAGGGCCTACCATAGAGGTGTCTGAAATGTGGCAAAGTGAAGGTTTAGAGACTGGCAAGTAGGTTTCCTTGCCAAGTCGACATGGCAGTCAGGGACTGCACGCAGGCGCTGCGGTGGCAGGCCTGAGACACATTTTACACGCTGCTTCTGTGGGTGGCACAACCAGTGCTGCAAGCCCACCAGCAGCAGTTAACTTACACGCCCTTGGCACACGCAGTGCACTAGACTAGGGTCTGAACAGTAAGTCAACCAAGCCAATCATGGTAACACCAATCAATGTAACAATTTACCATAGGGAGCACTTGCACTGTGGCACTGATCAGCAGTGGCACAGTGCCCAAAGCAATAATCCAGCAAAAACATCGTAAACAGAGGAGGCAAACAGAAAAAAATGGAGGAGAGACTCATGCCAATGATGCCAGGTCTAACACGTGTCCCCTCCAGCTGAAATGTGGGGAGAACTACCCCTTCACCCAGGGAGTCCTCATCACTAAGGCGGAAAAATCTGGACAGACCATCAGCATTGGCGTGATCTGTACCAGGGCGGTGTTCCACCGTAAAGTCCATCCCCTGTAGGGAAATGGACCACCTCAACAGTTTTGGGTTCTCACTAGGCCTGGGCAAAAATTTCGTTCCGTTCGCGGAAATTGCGATAATTTGACATTTTTGCGTTCCGCGGAGAGCGCGAAAATGTCAAAAATTCCGGTTTCCGCAGCTTGGCGATAATTTGTTTCTTGCTCGCGCTGTAAAATAATACATTCTCGCGCGCGCGCGATCGCCTTACCTGAATCCCTGCGTTCGCCGACAAGTTTTCTTGATCCGGTCGCGTTCTCCATGAGATGTTGTATTGTTTTTAGCCATTTGCGCTGTCTCGCGACAGTTCGCGCCCGCGGTGACGTCATGCGTCGCGCGATCACGTCTTTCTTCTCGCGATCATGCACCGCGAGAACAACTCAAAACAAGATGGCCGCGCCCGCAAGCAACCACATGGGTAAGTTGGCGACCCGCAACCATGCAGAAAATCTCGCGAACATGCCGGAAAAAAACTTCCGCATCTTCGCGATATTTCGGCTCGTTTGCGATAATTTTAAACATTCTCGCGATAATTTGCGAAGGTTAATTCCGCAAATTCCGCCCACCCCTAGTTCTCACCCCTCATCTGCATTAACCATCTGAGGGGCCTGTGGTCTGTCTGAACCCGGAAGTGAGTCCCAAACAGGTAGGGTCTTAGCTTCTTCAGCGCCCAGACCACAGCAAATGCCTCACGCTCTATCGCACTCCACCTTTGTTCCCTGCGAAGTAACCTCCGGCTGATGAAGGCTACAGGTAAGTCTCGGCCCTCCTCATTCATCTGTGCTAGAACAGCCCCCACACCATGCTCTGAAGCGTCTGTCTGGACAATGAATTCTTTTGAAAAGTCGGGTGCCTGGAGGACCGGTGCTGTGCACATTGCAGTTTTCAGGGTGTCAAAGGCGTTCTGACAGGCGTCAGTCCAGATCACAAGTCTCGGCTGCTTCCTGGAAGTCAGCGAGGTCAAGGGGTGCACAATGTTGCCATACCCCTTGACAAACCTCCTGTAGTAACCCGTGAGACCCAAGAAGGCTCTCACCTGAGTCTGGGTTTTGGGCGGTTCCCAAGCCAGGATGGTATCTATCTTGGGTTGCAGGGGGGCCACCTTGCCGCTCCCTACTTGGTGCCCCAAGTACACCACTGAACCCTGCCCAATCTGGCACTTACTAGCCTTGATTGTGAGGCCTGCTCTGCGCAGGGCCAACAACACTTCCTGGAGGTGGCGCAAGTGTTCCTCCCAGCTGGCGCTGAACACTGCTATATCGTCCAGGTAGGCGGCGCTGAAATCTTCCAGCCCAGCCAATACCTGGTTAACCAACCTCTGGAATGTGGCAGGGGCATTCTTCATCCCAAAGGGCATCACACGGAACTGGTAGTGCCCATCTGGTGTGGAGAATGCAGACCTCTCTTTTGCCCCATCAGTCAAGGCGATCTGCCAGTACCCAGACGTTAGATCAAACGTACTAAGGTACCGGGCAGCCCCCAACCGATCGATGAGCTCATCAGCTCTGGGGATGGGGTGCGCGTCAGTCTTGGTGACCGAATTGAGTCCTCGGTAATCCACACAGAACCGAAGTTCTGGTGAAGCACCAGGCGCTGCAGCCTTTGGGACCAAGACCACTGGACTGGCCCAAGGACTGCTAGAGGACTCAACCACCCCTAAGGCAAACATCTTGGAGACCTCCTCCTTGATATATGCTCTGACCTTTTCAGTCACCCTGTAGGCCTTGTGCCTGACAGGAGTGCTGTCCCCAGTGTCCACATCATGGACACACCACTGAGTGACACCAGGGATTAAGGAGAACAGATCAGGGAATTGTACCAACAGATGGCGACAATCTTGCTGCTGCTCAGGGGTCAGTGTGTCAGAGAGGACAACACCATCCACTGACCCATCTTTTTCTTTTGCACACAGGAGGTCAGGAAGAGGCTCACTCTCCTCCTCCATCCCAGCATCTGTGGCAAGGAGCATGCCCACTTCGGACCTTTCTAAGTGGGGCTTTAACCGGTTGACATGCAGGACCCTTAAGGGGTTCCTGGGAGACTTCAAGTCCACCAAGTAGGTGACATCGCTCTTTTTCTCCACAACCTCAAATGGTCCAGTCCACCTGTCCTTGAGCGCACAAGGTTCCACAGGGGCCATGACCCAAACTTTCTGACCAGGTTGAAGCTCAACCAGAGTGGCATTCTGATCGTACCACCGCTTCATCTCTTCCTGGCTGGCCTCCAGATTTGCCTGAGCAAGATCTCTGAAGCGCCGAGTCTGGTTCCTAAAGGCCAGCATGTAACTATATACATCCTGGGGAGGTTTCCTGGGAGATTGCTCCCAGCCTTCTTTAACCAGACTCAAAGGTCCTCTTACCGGGTGACCATACAAAAGCTCAAAGGGGCTGAACCCTAGAGACTTCTGTGGCACCTCACGGTAAGCAAACAGCAGGCATGGCAAGAGGACGTCCCATTTACGCCTCATTGGTTCTTCAAGACCCATGATCATGCCTTTTAGGGTCCGGTTGAATCTCTCAACCAGCCCATTACCTTGAGGGTGGTAAGGAGTGGTAAACTTGTAGGTTACCCCACACTCCTTCCACAGAGACTTCATATAATTCGAAATGAAGTTGGTGCCCCGGTCTGACACCACCTCTCTGGGGAACCCCATGTGGGAGAAAACACCCATCAGTGCCCGTCCCACCACGGGGGCCGTCACTGTTCGGAGAGGGATGGCTTCCGGGTACCGGGTGGCATGGTCCACCAAGACCAGGATAAACCTGTTGCCCATGGCTGTCTTGGGGTCCAGTGGCCCCACAATGTCAATTCCCACACGCTCAAAGGGGGTACTGACGACGGGAAAAGGTTGGAGGGGAGCGTTCTGCTTCCGCCCACTTTTCCCACTTGCCTGGCAAGTTTGACAGGTCCTACAATGGATATCTGAATCCCTTCTCATCTGGGGCCAATAAAAATGGGTGACAAGCCTGTCATAGGTCTTGTCCTGCCCCAGATGTCCAGCTAACGGAACGTCATGAGCCAACCCCAGTAGGAAGGCTCTGAAGCGCTGGGGTACCACCAGCACACGGGCTGACCCAGGTTCAGCAGCCTTAGGCTCGCTATACAGGAGGTCGTTCTCCCAGTAGACCCAATGTGATCCTGACTGATCACCTGTCGTTTGGGCTGAGGCCTGCTGCCTCATACCCACAAGAGAAGGGCACACTTTCTGTTCAGCACAAAATTCCTCCCTGGAGGGACCACCATCCTGCTGCCAATGGGTCAGCTCGGGCAGGTCTCCCAGTTCGGCCACTTGTTCTCCTGTCGGTTCCAGGGCATCCCCCTCAGGGTCTGCTCCCTCCTGGACCGCGGGAACGATGGGGGACGGTTTCCCGCGCCCCCTGCCTCTTCTCTTCACGGTTGGGACCTGGGCCATACTTTCAGGCTCCAGGGCCCCATCAACACCTTTACTGACTGACATGGACCGGGTGGTCGCACACACCCACTCAGGCAGACCCAACATTTCCAGATGCGATTTTCTCTCCACCTTAGCCCAAGGGGTGTCCTCCAAATCATTGCCCAGGAGACAATCAACAAGCATGGCGGGCCTCACAGCAACCTGAAGAGTACCTGAGACCCCCCCCCACTCAAAGGGAACTTGAGCTACCTCACACTGACTCTGTGAGTTGTCAGCAGCTACAACGGGGTAGAATGCATGAGGGACCACCTGCTCTCTGGACACCAAGTGACACTTGACAGCTGTCACACTCGCTCCGGTGTCTCTGAGAGCTTCCACCCTATGGCCATTAATGGTCACCCACTGCCTATATTTCTTAGTGTTACTAGGCAGAGGGGTTGGAGGGACCATTTCCACGTCTCCTAAAGAGACCAGGGACATTTCTGCGGGACCCCACCCACCGGGGGCACCCATCTCATCCCCTCCCAGGGCTACACTCGCTACCTGACGAGGGGGTGCACGCGGCGGTGCATTCGAATCCTTCATGGGACACTGGGGATCATAATAACGGTGTCCCACCTGCTTACAGGCATAGCAGGTCATGGGGCCCCTGTGAACAGGTTTACCTGTCGGGGCCTCTGGCTTCTTTACAGGGGGAGGCTGGGAACCCTTCCCTTGGTTCCCTTGGGGACTACTTTGGGGCCCTTTCTGACACTCCCTCTGTTTACCCCTGTCCCCCCCACTCTTCTGCTGGGGACCCTGCCCACCTTTGGCTGAGTCTCCCACTGGACCCTTGTGGACCCTGGTACTGACCCAGCGGTCCGCCTCCTCAGCAAGTTTTCTAGGGTTAGATAGCTTGCTATCAACAAGGTGCTGGCGTAGCTCTGGAAAACAGTTATTAGACAAGTGCTCCCAAGCAAACAAATCATAAAGAGCATCATAACTATCAACCTTGCTACCCTTTATCCAACCATCCATGGTTCTGCAGAAAAAAGACACATATTCAACCCACGTAGTACCAGGCAACTTCTTACATTCTCTAAAGGTTTGTCTGTACTTTTCTGGAGTTAAGCCATATCTCAGCATTAAAGCATCTTTCATATGAGTATAAGACATCCTATCCTCAGCAGGAAGGCTCAACAAGGTATCTCTCCCCTCGTTTGTAAAGCGGCTCCACAACCCCGTTCCCCAATCCTTCTCAGGGACCCGGTGGGCCAATAATGCTAACTCATATGCTTTAAACCATTGGCTAATATCTTCATTCTTACTGTAATCTTTGATCACATCTTTAGGAAAATAAAACCTACTTTCTGCAGGCACAGATGGAGTGCTGCCACCAGAGGGATTCAACTCTAAACTCTTAGTTTTAAGCTCCATCTCCCTCATCATCTTCTCACGTTCAAACGCTAATTTCTCTCTCTCAAAATCTAATCTTTTGCTCTCCATTTCAGCTTCTCTCTTGCTTCTTGCATTCTCTAATTCCAACTGCCCTCCTAATTTAAGTTTTGCCATTTCTAACTTGTACCCCCTCTCCTTCTCCCTGTCTTCTAATTCTTCGGGGGAAAGGCTCCTAGAGGACGCATTACTGCCTGGAGATGACACTGGCCCACCTGTGGGCTCTTCCGCTTCTTCTTCCTCTTCCGGTACCACCACCGGATCAGAGGGATTTCTGGCCTCTAACCAGGCCTTCAGCGCTTTGAGGAAGTCGTCTTTCCTTGTGAGACCTGTGGTAGGAACTTTAAACTGCTTGCAAAATCCTTTTAGATCCTTTAGCACGTAGGAATCTATCTTCTCCTTATCAAATTCCCCCACAACAATCTCCACAGGTGTAGCAGCTCTGGCATTCTCCATGGTCAAAACTGGCAGTGTTTAAGAAAATAAGCTCCAGGAAAGCGGAGAACAAAAATAGGCAATCCTACCAAAACAGAATGTGGCTGCGTTATGGTCTGCTTTCACTATGTAGCGTACACTAATCACTGCACATGAGTCATAAATGCAAAGTTCAAATCCTCACCGCTGACCACCAATGTTAGAACCGGCGGTCTCTAGTTGGCAGAGGTATACACTTCTGACAAATAGGGACCTACCAACTCTAGTCAGGGAAAGGGGATTACACACTCAGGTAACCCCTGCTACCCCCTTGGTAGCTTGGCAGAGCAGACAGGCTTATCTCAGAGGCAGTGTGTTAAGCATTTATGACCACATACAGTAATAAAGTGAATACACTACAGATGGACACGACACAGAAGTTATTATAAAAATAGGATCTTTATATAAGGTTTAGCACAAGACCAAATAACGACAAAAATATACCACAGTCTTAATAAATACTCTTTGGAAGGAAAAATAATAGTTCAAGTAAGGTTTCTTCTTGGCAAATAGTTCTTTAGCAAAGTATTCTTCTGAGCACAGTTCTTTGGCAACAATGTAACCCCCACAGGAGTCACACGACGTCGAGTCTACAAGATTCCCAAGGTTCGGCGTTGACCGCGAGGAGCGCTACGTCGAGCCTGGAGTCGCAACAGACCCCACAAGTACAGTACCTTGAGAAACGAAGAAAACGAGGATCCACGGCGTCGAGATGTCGGCGTCGAGGTCGGCGTCGATCGTGCCTCGGAGTCGGGTCAATCCGCAGCGGTGTCGAGGGATGTCGGGCCGGAGCAGCGCTCACGGCGTCGAGAAGGGCGTCGAGTCGATGCGATCAGCAGCGGCGTCGGGACGGGGTCGCTTGGAGGTAGAGCCGATACTCACTCCTCACTGGCGTCGATACCGGCGTCGAGACGGGGTCACTTGGAGCCGGGGCCGATACCCACTGCTCACTGGCGTTGCTGCTGGCGTCGAGACTGCAGATTTTCCCTCGTGTACTGGAAACAACACTTTCCAGCAATTCAGCAATTCAGTAGATGGTGAAGTCCTTTGGCCCTGTGACTTCAACAGGAGACTGGCACTCTTCCAGTCCTTGGAGATTTCCTAGCAAGTGTTCAGAGAGTACACACCAAGTTCCTCTCTCCTTGTTCCTTGGCAAAAATAAAGAAGCAGCTTTCAGGTTCCTCCACAGCAAAACAGCACTCTGGCAGAAAGGGGAGGCAAGTCCTTAGATCAGCAGGCTTCTTGTCCTTGGTACAGGTTTCCTTGTCAGAAGTGATCTCATCTCTTGGTTCAGGGGTCCTTCTCTTATACCCCTTTTTCCCTTTGTTCCCTTTATCCAAGCAGGGAGATTCCCACCATCTCAGGTTTGTTGTGGGTGTTGCCAGGCAGAGGCACCTGGCCTATTCACTGAGCAGGGCAGAGTCCTCAGCCACCCAGCAGGAGGCGGAGCCAGTATTGTCACTGGCAGGAGCAGGGCTATCAGTCACCCAGCAGGAGGTGGAGCCAGTATTGTGTCAGGCAGGGCAGGCTACTCTTCCCTCACTCTATGTGTAAACGCCCCATTCACCCCACACTGACTCATTCAGACCTCTGGAACCACCCGGCCCCTGACACACACACCCAACCAGCAGAGACCGGTAGATAGTTGGACAAGAAAATAGCCACTTTCTAAAAGTGCTATTTTCAAACATAGAATTTAAAAACCATCCATCCTAAAGGGTGTGTTATTAAATTCTGAGTTCAGGGATACTAAACTCGACTTGCTACCATGCTCCCTGAGTCAGATAGATTATAATGGAGTTAATAACCAGTCTGCCCAGTCTGGCCTATTGGAGGCAGGTAGCCCTTCAATAGTGAAAAACGAAAATGGCTGTAATTCACTATTAGGTCATGCCACACACATCAGGGCATGACCTACCTTTTACCAACAATGCACCCTGCCCTAGGGCCTACCATAGAGGTGTCTGAAATGTGGCAAAGTGAAGGTTTAGAGACTGGCAAGTAGGTTTCCTTGCCAAGTCGACATGGCAGTCAGGGACTGCACGCAGGCGCTGCGGTGGCAGGCCTGAGACACATTTTACACGCTGCTTCTGTGGGTGGCACAACCAGTGCTGCAAGCCCACCAGTGTCAGTTAACTTACACGCCCTTGGCACACGCAGTGCACTAGACTAGGGTCTGAACAGTAAGTCAACCAAGCCAATCATGGTAACACCAATCAATGTAACAATTTACCATAGGGAGCACTTGCACTGTGGCACTGATCAGCAGTGGCACAGTGCCCAAAGCAATAATCCAGCAAAAACATCGTAAAAAGAGGAGGCAAACAGAAAAAAATGGAGGAGAGACTCATGCCAATGATGCCAGGTCTAACAGAAAGCATTTAGTAAAAACAAATAAAAGCGAGCTTCAAAAGTAATTCTGACAATCCTTACCACAAATTCGTTAAAAGTGTGATCTAAGAAAGTTGTGCTATTTGTGGAGGGTGCCTAGTCATATGTGACTTGTAAACTAAGTTTTGCGCAGAAAGAGTGTGGTCAACTGAGGTTGTGTGGTGTATAAAATGCGACCCATGCAAATGTGACCCACACAGATGTGACCCATGCAGATGTGACCCACACGCAGATATGCCGTTTAACCTGAAGGTGCACTCTATGGAGCAGATCCAGAACAGAGAAGTGTAATGTGCAGATGGAGGGACTCCTAGCGCCACACTTAATTGGTTAGTAGTTTGTCAGACTCTGTGAATTACTTTCTTAAGTCACAAGTGTCTTAAACGTGAATTGTGACAACAGTGGAGCTGCGTTGCTCGCACAAAGTACTACGCAAAACAGTCTCTCCAGAATCAAAGACGCATAAACACTAGATTAGGAGGAAAATAGTCAGATGCTAGGATAATGGTAATTGCCGCATATTAAAAAGGTTTAGATCTTAAAGTGCTGATGCTCCAATAAAACTGAATGAAACGTAAAACAGACCCATCTGATTTACTGTTGTTGCTCTTTGATAAATGCCTTCGCTTCGCCTTCATCGTGGCGCGGCGCCATTTTGTGCAAGTGAGGCTTCGGTGCCAGATGGAAAAGGCTGTGACAAATGGGCACATTGTTCAGCAACACAGTATGTCACTGGGACTGTTCTCTGCCAGTTCCAATTCATCACTACTGGGGGGGGGGGGGGGGGGCATAGTGCCCCTTTGTAAATTAAGTCCATTGAGGTTAAATTTGCTGATGAGCAATCACAATGCAGTGTTCGCGAGTGCTGCTGGGTAGAGGGTTCTGGATCAGTAAGGTGCAGTAAAGTATGCTGTATCACCCAAGACCCCTGCTTTGAGACTGTTGCTTTTGCAGCAAACTGCATAGGGTTAGCAGCCTGTTCATCAGTTGCGCATAAGGAGTGTGGACTGTTAACGGCTAAACTGTACCACAAGCTGCATCATGACAGTGACGACTAAAGTGAAACACGAGGAGGTAAGTTACACACACATTGTGTCACCAAGTGTTTTGGGATTTAGTTTCCAATGAAAATTCTAAATTATGTTGGAAAGTTTCCTAAAGTAAAGCAAAGTAGCACTGTGCACTACTTTGTAACAAGGGGCTGGTCCCGGGGTGGTAAATGGACTTTCCCATGCAACCATCAATGGGGTTGAGACAAAGCCCCCTCTGGGGGCTTTGTCTCAACCCCATTGATGTTTGCATGGGGACAACAACAACAAAAAAAAAAAAAAAAAAGGCATAGGGTTCTCTCCACCAAGACACACTCCTGGAGACTAGCGTACGGTTCGAGTAGTATTCTCAAAACCTTTTTAACTTTAAGTGGGAAAAGTACTAAACTCTTTCAAAGCATATTATTTTGTTCGGCCTTATTTGATATGGTGCAGTTTTTGTCTCGCCCAATGGTGCAATGCAGTACTGTGCAGCAGCTATGGCTGCTGGGTTGTGTCAAATTTTAGTAAACTTTCCCCAGTTTTTCTTGACAAGCTGAAATTGCCACAGTGTGCAGCCTGTTAGAAGCAGAAAGCATTTGCAATGCAGATACGATTTCACTGGGAAACCAAGCAAATAATACAAAGTTACAATGAGAATAAAAACGGGGAGAATGGAGCCAGTGCATTTTCAGTGGAATAAGTACACGCTTGAAGGAATGAATGCAAATGAATGGTAATTGTGGTATGAAGATAAATGAGGCGTGTATCTGTGTAGGTATGCGCCTGATAGTAGTTACAGAGAGTGCTAAACGAGCTAGGAAGTAAATGTGGGACTGTGCCTAATACCTTGGAGGCAACACTAGATCAGGGTAATAATGGTAACAATGTATTATTGTATGCAGTGCTTTGTAGTCACTTCTAAGTGCTCTGGAAACAGGTGCTACATTTGCCCAATTTAATTGCACTCCATTTACCTGGCTTGGAAGGATGGGAGGCTGAGTTGGCCCTGCAGACATTCGAACTGTGACCTGCAGATTACAACAGATGTGATCAGTGACCATTAGCTCTGAATAATTTGCAAATGTGTGGAGTCGGTCAGAGGGAGGAGAGAAGTTTTTTAGTTTTAGTATTTATGAGCTAGAAGAGTGAGTGATCGTCAATGACTGAGGGGAAACTTCATCAAGCCATAAGCCTTCAGTTTTTTGCTATCTTGAAGCAGTGAGCTTGGTGTATGGAGGGATGATGGGGCTGTTCCTACATGCGTTCCTTCTGAAGCCTAGTCCAACGGTTGACTTTTTCTTACAGTTCACAAGTTCTAGTATGTAGCTTTCATTTGAAGAGAGAACTGCTCAATGAACTACGCGGATACATTTTTCCCTTTCTTGGGGTCTTTAGTAGGCCTGGGCGAAGCACTACGCTACGCTCGCGTAGTTTGCGAAGTTCGCGCTACTTCGCACTACGCGAACTGCACGTAGCACAGTGCGAACACGCGTAGCGTAGTGTTGCGTAGTGCTGCGGTCATTTTTTGCTTGCTCGCGGTCCTCAACGTCAAGTTGGCGACCGCGAGCAAGCAAAATGACATCCTGGCGAGACTTTTTCCTTGTTCGCGATCGCGAGCATGGAAAATAAACCTCCCGGCGAGATTCCCAACGCGAGGAGGTCAGGTTTCTCATTGCGAGGGGTCGCGTATGCTCGCGACCGCTCGCGATGAGAAACTACCAGTTCGCGTTGAGAAAGCTGCCGCTCGAGTAAAAATCTACTCGAGCAGCAGAAAACTACAGCTCGCACTGTGCAAGATGCCATTGTCAATGATTGCACAGTGCCGGTTGCTTGTCCGCACTGTGCAATCATTGAAAACAACATCTTGCACAGTGCGAACATGTTACTACGCAGTTCGCGAAGTGCTACGCGTAGCTCGCGTAGTGCGAACTTCACTTTGCGTAGCTTCGCGAAGTGCTACTTCGCGAACTACGCCCACCCTTAGTCTTTAGCTGCCACAAGCAAACATGATATGGTGCACCCTTAAACAAAAATACTTTATAAAATAAATCAAATTAGCATGGTTTATGCTATTACGTATTATAAGGACTTTCAATTGGAGGTCATCCTGATACTCACAGGGGTGTACACCTATCTTCCCTACAGGCCTGAATTCAGGTCCAACTTTTAATATATTAGAGATAGATTAATCTATGTACGTTGAATCTAGTATGAAATGAATTGCGTGGCTAGTGAGTATCCTTACATTCTGTTGCAATGGGGATGGACGGTACTCCAACTGATGCCTTGAATTTGAGAATACCGGTCCTGGCTGAAGAGGTGTTGATGTATGGTCACTCTGTGTCTTCAAAGCAAATGATATAATTAAAGTTACAGAGAGCACTACACAAGTTTAATTTCTAGGCCAGGAATAAAGCAAACATCATACATACTTGCTGGTTATAAGATCAGCTAACCAGTAACCAGATGCATATTCTGTCAATAGTGTGTCCCTTTAAACGTGTTCAGTGTGCCAAAGGCCCCTCCCTCAATATCAGAGAGAGCATGTAAAGAATGAGAGCGAGGCTGCAGAAGAGAACCCAATCTGCCAATCTAAATTTATCTTTCAAAACAGCTGACTACTGTCCCTGGGCACAGCTCAAGCCCATCTGTTACATGGTAATGATACCTAGATCCCTGCCCAAGAGAAGGGCGCTCCCAGGGAATGTGACCAGTCCCATCACACCCCAAACAATCACAGAACATAAAATGTGAGAGTAATGCAGCACTTCACAACACCAGGAGTTCGTGACCTGGTCTAGTTGTTGTGGTTACAAATAAATCACAGTGGAAGAAGACACCTTGCAAGAAATCTATAAGCTATTTACCGGTGCTGCCTTTTTCAGTATTTTTTCAGCTAGAATATTTCACGTGTAAAAGGAATCATCCGTCTTTGGTTTACACTGGACACCTGTCCCGTTCATTGCTAGGGTTCTGAATGAATTTATCACAAGAACAACATTTAGATTTAGACTCGAGGGATGCGCCTGCAGGGATTTCCCAAACGAGTGTCCTTTTTAGGTCTGATATGGACAGCATTAGCTGTTGACCAAAGTTGTGTAGTAACAAAAATGAATGTTAGGGGATTTCTGTTTTGGTTTGCACCACTGCACATTTGCATTGTGTTTTTGCACTGGTAAAGAGACAGAAAAAGTAGTTCTGTGCGATCACAGCAGCAATAACTGTCATAATAGTATTAACCACAGCTTGTTGCAACTGCAGTGACCACAGAAGAGACCCAGCAGTGACTCTAAATACCAGCAAGTGACAACAGTATCGGCCAAACTTATAACCATACCAGGGAGAACAGTTTCAGCAGCTGCCACAGTAGCATGGCCAACAGCTGCCACCATGGCAGGACAGTATTGTCTTAAAGATTTTTGTGGCCCCGTGCAAGAAAAATTGTGGGGCCTGATGTTCATACCAACTTTGAATTTTATTACGCATTTTCTGCTTATTAAAGGCATGAAAATGCCAAACAAGCTTTCAGGAACAGGGTTCACAAAGAACTGTTGACATTTCTGTCCAGGGCTCCCAAAAATCATTAAGATGCCACTAGTCAAAGAGACCGACTCAGAGGTGGGGATTGGCAGAGGATAAAGAGGTTGAGATGTGGAAGTAAACAGAGGAGAGCTAGATTGATAGAGAGGTCACTTTTTCAGGCGGCCACTTTTAAGTTGGGGGCCCTAGGCCATTACCCTCTTTGCCCATGCCTTTAAACGTCTCTGTTGGACCTTTCTGGAAGAACTATTTCCCACATCTGTTACAAAGCCATGTGGGGGAATCATTGTAGATTCCCTGGATCTCCAGCATACAGTCTTTGTTTGTTGGCAGAGGTCTTCAGAGGTAAGAGGTTATTTCCCAGCAACCATGCCTGAAGTAACAGTCCATTCTCAGAGCAGTTTCCCCTCCAGTCACTCTAATCGCACATTGGCTGTATCCATGCCATTTACTGTGTACAGTGTCCGCTGTCATTTGGCTAGGGTTGTGCTATACAAGAAGCACTCACACATGCATTTATTGCTCTAGCATGGCCCATTGTATGTGGCTGGATTACATTTTTCTAACTATAGCTGTAGGATCATGAGAGGAGTCATGCGTCCAGACCCAGCATTCACTGTTTCCTAGTTTGAGGTTCTACGCACATTTCCTAATTTCTCCTTCATCTGCGACTTAGCAAATGTCGGGTGCTTATAGTCACAAGGAATATGGTCTGCTACACAATATTGAGTCAAAAGGAGCTATCGGAAAATCAAAAAGAAAACACAAAGCATGAAACAATTTCTGCGAAATTCAACAAAATGAAGAATTTGCAGTATAAAAGCTGTACACAAATTGATCACTTAAACTACATAGCCATATATTTCCCACAAAAGAGTGAATTCAACAGTGCTTGACTGTCTGGGAGAATCCAGCAATATAGGTTGAGGAGCCCAGGTTCCTGTGCAGCTAGGATAGTCTTGGTAAATCTGCCTTTACGTTCGGATAAAGAGGTATTTGTTGGGAAAGCGAACACCTCAATTGTAGTGTTCCCAGAGGAACAACACAGAATCCCCTTCCAGTCTATTGCATGTGTTTTACCATTTAACGTTCGGCTTGCCCCGATGCCTGTGACTAACTTGATCATTGTATTCTATTGGGCCTGTAGCCGAGAGATTAATGTTTTAGGAGACCCTTTTTGAGGCGAATTAAAGTAATCCTAGGTGAGAGGGTGTGACATAAGGGCCAGAGTGTCCGACTTTGGAACTGGGGAACCAGGTTTGAGTCTCGGTGTCTCAACATCCTGTGATTCAGGGCCAATCAATCAATCTTCCAGTGCCTGCCAAAAATGAATGTGTCCTTCCTTATGTAATGTAACTTGTGCTCATGTAACGCCCCAATACCTACTGGTCGAGTTTGCACTGTATAAAGCTAAAAATAAAACCTAAAAAAAAATCATACCTTTCTAGTTTAAATCTTACCCATTAAGTCAAGACCAACTTGATGCAGAAATACACAAATATGTGTGAAGGTGTTCAATTTCAAAGCAGTGCAAATTTTCTTACTCTAGATCGTCGACACATTGAGAAAGATCCTGTGTAACAACTGATATGGAAACTAGAATATGTAGATTTAATTTTTCAACTTTGTATTCATTTTGCTGAGTGTTCAAAGATATATCTTACCTCATTACTCTGCACAAAGACAGCTGCTTTCCTTTTGTAGATTAAAGTTAACTGAGAAAACGTATTCGGCGTGAGAACAGAAGATAAAACAAACACAATATTGTAAAATGCGATATAAAATAATTTCACAGACAGGACATGTTGAGAAGAGCGTCTCCAGGTGCCTACACAGGTGATAGGATAGAACAGCAGCTGAAAATGCCTCTTTGGAAGTGCTGTTGGAAGCACAATAGTGGCGGGATCGCCAATAGGTCTTGCTTTTGGGACCTTATAAGTATTTAGTTATGCAGCACAATATCGTTGGTGCAACAACAACTGTTGCATGGCAAAACACTTATAAGGTCCCAAAGGCGAGACCTATTGGCTATGCCAATGCTTGTTGCTGTTTTTGTGGTACTGCAATATATAGGGATGTTATTTGTCACAGTTTACAGTTTGGATTAGCTCATTGATGACACTATTGTTCATAGGATCACGATATCTCCAGTGACAACTTCTTGCTGCCCAGGTCGTGCCGAGGGGTTCCTTTTCTGGTGGTTCTGCTGTCCTGATCGAGCCAAAGGTCCTGCTGCAGTTGTCTCCTCCCTTTGTGTGTGTGTGGTTGTGTGTGTGGTTGTGTGTGTGTGTGTGTGTGTTTGGTTGTGTGTGGTTATGGGTGTGGGTGTGGGTGTGGTTGTGTGTGTGGTTGTGGTTGTGTGTGTGTGGTTGTGTGGTTGGTTGTGTGTGTGTGGTTGTGTGTGTGTGTGTGTGTGGTTGGGTGTGGTTGTGGTTGTATGTGTGGTTGTGTGTGTGGTTGTGGTTGTGTGTGTGGTTGTGTGTGTGTGGTGGTTGTGTGCATGTGTGGTTGTGTGTGTGTGGTTGTGTGTGTGGGGTTGCGTGTGGGGTTGTGTGTGTGGTTGGGTGTGGTTGGGTGTGGTTGTGGTTGTATGTGTGTGTGTGGTTGTATGTGTGGTTGTGTGTGTGGCTGTGGTTGTGTGTGTGTGGTTGTGGTTGTGTGTGTGTGTGGTTGTGTGTGTGTGGTTGTATGTGTGGTTGTGTGGTTGTGGTTGTGTGTGTGTGTGTGGGACAGTAATACTAAAAGCATCTCAAAATAAAGAAACACAAACATCGAGTTTTGGAGAAAGAGAAAGCACGTTGTAAGTCAAACCTGCCCCCTCCTTGTGAGTTGCACCCCATATTTCATGAGTTATAACTGCTGCACCCACCATAGCGCTTTGAGATCTAAAGCGCAACATAGGTCTAATCGACTAAGCAGTCGCCAACATGCTGTGCTTTTAAAGAGAATGTGCCAAAAGTTTCCAGCTTCCTCATCATGTCCTCATGAAAGCGCCAACGAAAGGACTCCGTGAATGGTGCAACGGACATGAAGCAGCCGCTGCGATCAGAAATAAACACTGTGAACGTTGTCCAGTTTCACGGTAACATTTCCTTAATGTTCCTTAAGTCACAAAACAGTAATACTAAAAGGATCTAAAAATAAAGGCACACAAACATCGAGTTTGTGGAAAGAGAAAGCACGTTGAGGCAGCGATGGAAGATACATTTAAGGTGGGCGTGATATTGCCTGACGGAGATGCACCCACTGGGAGAATCCCGAACGCTTGTAGTGCGAAGGCGGGGGGAGGGGCGGAGGCAAGGAGCAAGCAAGAGGAAAGACAGATGGCGCTGAAGGCTGGCAGTTCGCGAGTGCACGCTCGCGTGAACGCAAGCTTGTCGCCAGCCAGCAGCACTTTGAAAACTCACCTACTAAAGTCTCTCCGAGCAGCGCATGCACGCTGACTCAGCAAGACCTAAAAAACAGCTTGGGACATATTATTGAATTTTTAAAAAGTATGGAATAGAACATTTGGAAGCAAAGCGTTAGAAAACAGAGTTGTGGATACTCAAGTGTTTTGGCAGTCTTTTAGTCTATCAAAGGTGAAAATGTAAGACTGTGGACTCTAACTGCTTTGAAAAAAAATCTCCTTTTGAATCAGATTGTATCTTGGAACCTAATACTTGGTGTCTTCTCGATTCAATTGTTATTTTTTATGTTACACATAGAAAGGCTCTTTCTCATATCTGCTCTATTTACTTTTATTGCAATCTGCAAACCATCTGATGCAGTTTGTTGTTGTAAATCATTTGTAATTCTGCAACTGGAATTTACAGTAGAAATGTCTTAGTACATATGGTTGTCATCAGCATAGCAGTGGCTTAGCTTGGGGAGGAGGGAGGTTTACCGCGGTTGGCACTTTTTTGGGGGTGTCGGCGAGCGTGAGGTAAGTTTTCTATTTTCTTTTTTTTATTCTCCTTCACCATCTGTTGCCTCTCCCCTGCTTGTCGTAGTCTCTAGCTGCTCCTCCTCCCCCGCTCTTACCTGCTCTGGCCGTCATTGGGCGGCAAACTCAGGAATTGCCCCGTGCGGCAAAAGTTCTAGCTATGCCACTGTGCATTGTTAATCTAAAACCCAAACTGGTCATGCGCATCGCGTTTGACCTCTTTGGAATTTTTTTTTTTATGCCTTCACATACCTCAACTTTTTGTGCATTTACACCGCTCTAAATGTGTGTCCACCAAGTGTATCCCTGTTGCAAAAGTCTTATCTGAATGGACAAGGGAGTTTGGCGATATTAGAGTAAAGAGAATGGTCTAATTGTGTACCTCAACTTGCACCAATCTTCATAGAATCTGATGTTCACAAAATCACCACAACTCCCAATCAATCCATTACTAGGCAAAATAGTACATTATGCAAAGACTATTGTATTCATATGTTGTGATCAAAATGGTCATGAATTTGAAAAGAAATCTCCATTATTGATAAATTCCAACTGCATTCCCACAAAATCGGAATTTCAGGTGAGCAAAGTCCATAAAACAGAATCCATATGACTACTAAATGGCCAACTATAACTGATGAGGAAAATTACAAAATTATATCAAGAAAAGAAGACTGTGAAAAATGGAAATTCTATTTGGCATCCATCCTTAAGTGCAAAATACTGGCTGGCAACGAGTCCCACTGCTTTCCACAGAAGCTGTCCTCGTGAACCCAATTTTCACTTTCTAAACTACAAAATTGTGTTGTGGTTAGGCATGTGGGAAATTCTTAAAATCTGCTTCAGTGCAATTACCTGAAATGTCAGCACAATTATGTGAAAATATGCAAAGTTAATCAAAATTCATATGTATCACTCAGTGCTAGATTTTATTGCGAAATGCTTCCTCACATCAACTTTTGATGCAAGGACTGATTTCACGCTACATACAGCCTCCTCATGTTCTGTTCCTATTCCTTTGTTATATTACATGATCAGCCATAATGTTGTAAGTTTAGGAATTACATGTAACAAGCATTGCACGAAATTCCCAAAATCATGTGAATTATGCCAGCGTAAATTTAATTTCGCCCAGGCCTATCTGTGACTCGCAGTTGTCATTGAGTCTCGATACTCAAATGGCAGGAGTAGCAATTGGCATTAACCTTTAACCTTTTCCTCCTCTCTTGGTCGGACTTGCAATGTGTTGCTCAAACTCTTTATGCACCCTCCTGTAGCAGCAATGCATAGTGTGGTTACTTACTACAGAGAGTAAGTGATGAACCTGCACAATTATGACCACTTATGCTTTGCATGTGCAGACTGCAGGCACCAGGAGGAGAAGGCATTGGCCCTATGGGTGGCTGAATGCTCTCCCACTCACCCATGCAGAGGGCCTTTTGTGTGTAATGTGACCACTGTTCCTTTAAGGGAAAGAGGTCAGAATGCTGGCACATAACCAAATAGTGTGCTTAGCAGATCTGCTGTCAGTTTGCAAGCCTGTGTTGTGCCATTTGCTATTGTGCACAATGAGGCACACCAATAATCCCCTTCTCATTCATATAAAAGAAAAAATGCCAAACAAGCATTGGCAAAGCCTGAATGCTGCACAGCATGTCTAAATAATCACAAAAGAGCTCTCGGCACAGTTGGCCACATCATATTATAGTGGGGTGACCAGAATTTGAAAACTAAAAACCTGCACATTTCGCAAATATAGAAGGATTACAATTTTAAGTCAACTGAGGGGCGTCGAATGGCAGCGCTCATCAACATGAAAACACACAGGCACCAAGCAAATAAATAAAAAGTACATTTTAAATCCAGTATCATGCATATTAATGACTTTGCTTTCTAATAAGAGCTGCTAACTGTTCAAGCTTTGGAACACACAGAGACGAGCTTCCCTCTGTTTTTAGTGGAGCCTCACTGAAAACCGAGACCTGAGGCAAATGTGCAGAAATCTGCCGGGACAGCTGTTGAAATCCGGGGCTGTCCTGGCAAATCACCCTCTGTGCTAGGCGCGCGCATGCCGCGCCTACAAATTGAGGCAGCCGGCGTTTGTTCCTTTTAATTACTGATCCAAGTTGTAACTAAATTGCAAAACCTTTTTTTTTGGGGGGGGGGGGGACTGGTGTGGGGAAGCAACAATGTGTGAGGGTGGGTGGCTACTTTAGAACATCCTACAGACGTCATAAATTATCTTAACTCGAACATACTTGGGAAACGCTGTTTTAGGAAATACCGCCTGGCAAGAATCCAAAAGCAAAGTCTGCAGCGTGGTTTAAATAACCCCGTGTCTGTAGCGCATGCTTTCACTTGCAAACATTTCACATTCACGGCACTGAATGAGATGGAATACCTTCCCCTTGGCAAGAGCGCGCGGAGACGAGAAGCGCGCGGCGCACGGAGCGCCCTTTTATTCTACCAAGACAAACAGCCTGCGATCTGCGGCGCATTCTCTCACTGCCAGGGCCTCTTCACGGTATGCAAATGCGACGGCCCGAGGTGCAGTTCCAGTGAGTGGCGTGCCCACAGTGCAAGTGGAAGTAATATACCAACTTTATTGGGCCTGTCACATTCGATGAGGAAACAGGTCATTGGAAAAACAATATTTCCTTCTTGCAGGCTCCGGAGCTATTTTTCTCTGTCCGAGATCGTCCTTTAAAGGTTCCTTTTTTTTGTTGAAATGGACCAGAATGTCTACTTTATTGCTAATTTGGTTTTGAAATGAGGCCTTGGCGGTGGTATTATTGTGTATTTAAAAATGATTTAATTGTATAATTTAATTTTTAGGTTATCTTCCCTCCTTTAATTGATTATTTATACATCTTTACCTATTGTAATTTATTGTTGCTTTTTAAAATCTCTTATTTTATATAGGTATTTTCGCTTACGGTCAATTTTTTCCGTATTGTCTGTATATGTCATTATTATGAAAATTCAATAAAACATTTAGAACTTAAAAAAAAAAAAAATGATTTAATTGTGATTATTAATTGTTAGCCTCTGTTTCAACGTACACTCATAAGGGGAGGCTGTACTTTCAGAAGAACATGTAACCGACTTATATTTGGTAGCTGAAATTATTGTAAATATTAAAGTCGTTCATATCGCGTATCCACCACAGCACCGTTTTGCACGTCCTCCATAAGCATTCACTGCGCGGTGAACATTCCTGTTAAGTTGTCCCTTGAGCCTGCGAGCTGATATTTTTCACCAGACCTCGCAGTAGGTTGGATATTGCTTTGCTGCAGTGAGCATTAGGCACTGGCAGTTATGGTAACAGAGCAGAAGTGTCTCATGTCTACAAGCCAGCTCAGAGCACAGAGTGAAGTGTATTTGTAAAGTTTGGGATCAGCCCTCAGTATGATTAACAGGTGTTTATTTTTCCTGACTCAGTGGTGCTCATTTTATTTTCCTCAGAAGGATGAACGGTTGCGAGGTCTCGCCAGGAATCGAAGCTGTGGCCGAATGCAGATCCCTCTAGTCTAGTGGATGCATTAATCCACTGAGCCATCAGATATATTATGCTCCAACTTTCAGAGGGGCATATTATCAAGAAACGGCGTTAAAATTATTGCCACTTTAGCAGCAGAAAACTGCCGCTAAAGCGGCGATAATGGGCTTGATAAAATGCCCTTGAGAATACCCATAGAAGCCCATGTTCTGGTGTGAACATGGGCTTCTATTGGAATTCTCTGTGACATATTATCAAGCCCATTATCGCCGCTTTAGCGGCAGTTTTCTGCTGCTAAAGCGGCGATAATTTTAACGCCGTGTTTGATAATATGCCCCATACTTATTTTTGTAACCGATGACAACCTGACGTTTTCATAAACGTGAAAATAAAAACATTCTTTTGTTTGTCAAAGTGAGATTGCGTTTCCTAAATGGTGTCATTTCACCGAGGTTCCTAACGCTCATAAAATTGGAACTTAATATGAGACAACACTTTGATAGCACACAAGTAGATCACCATGGTCAACCTTGCTCGCGGGGTCCCAATTTTTTGTCTATTCGTTATAAAGAAGACCTTGGTTCTGTTCGCTTTGGAGCATTTTTATTGCGGCAGTAGTGGAGCTAGGTCTTTTGCCACTTGTGGCGTTCCCAGTGTTTGCCGCCGTGACGGCCGTAAGATCACAGGTGGGATGGCGATCCATTCCTGTGTTTTCTGCCCCGTGACGGCCCACTGCCCCCAAAACTCATGCCGCCCAGGGCAGACAGCCTCCCCACCCCCTCTTGCTATGCCACTGTATTGCAACAGGAGAGGCTCAACACACAGATCAGTTTGAGCATGCACTTTAAATGGGGTATATGTATTTACATTTCAGTTTATTTATGGTTTGATAAAAATGTTTACATCAAATGTAGCTGTTCACAAAAAACCTTATAAATCATTTAATTTCTCCTTCAGTTAAATGCACCAATGTAAGTATATCTCCAGTTGTTTTAGTCCTGGTTTAACAGGGTTAAGATGACAAATGTGAGCTGGCATTTCAAAGTTGGACACTTGCTTTGTTGATTTGTGTAGCTTGAGCAGGTGTGGTGCCCATAAAGTTATTCAAAGAACCAGGTCTTCAGCTTCTTGAGAAACTCCCGAAGTGAGGAGGATGTCCTAATGTGCTGGGGGATGTCATTCCATGTTTTGGGTGCACTGTAGCAGAACGATAGACCTGCTGGATCGCTTTGGCGAATGCAGTTTGTGTATGCAAGTGAGAGTGAGGCGGATCATAGGTGTCTGGCCGGCATTTGAAAGTGTATGCAGCTGTTCAGGTATGCTGGCCCAGTTGTTGTTCTAGGCTTTGTATGTGTGCCTGAGGAGTTTGAACTGTCTGCATTTGTGAATGGGGAGCCTGTGGAGGTCTCTGACATGGGGTGAGATGTGGGTGCAGTGTGGGAGGCTAAGTATGAGTCTTGCAGCAATGTTTTGGAAGGTCTGAAGTCTGTTTGGGAGCTGCTTGGAGATTCCAGTGTAGAATGTATTGCCGTAGTCATGTCTGCTTGTGATGAGTGCTTGCATGATGGTGAGTCTGGTGTTTTGTGGCTTCCATTTGAAATTCTTTTGCAGCATACGTAGGAGGTGGAAGCGGGCAGCGCTGACTACATTGACCTCTGCCATCATGTTGAGCTTGTCACCCAGGATGATCCACAGATTTCTGGCTTGGTCCATGTATATTTGTCCCAGCTTTGCCAGCCACTGAGTGGCATCACATGGGGAGGTCCTGCTTCACACGACCAGTACTTTCTGTCTTGTTGGAGTTGAGCTACAAGCTGTTAGTTCTCATTTATTCTGGTACTGTGGTCATGCAATTAGTGAAGTTGGCTCTGGTGGTGGTTGTCTTCTCTGTCAGGTACAACATGAGTTGGGTGTCGTTGGCGTACGAGATGAACATAATGCCTTGGGATTGGGTGATGTTGACGAGCTGAGTCATGTAGACATTGAATAGGGTACAGATGAGAGATGGCCCTTGGGGGACTCTGCTGACCAGACTTTTATTCACAATGAGCCACGTTCTGCACACCATCCAAACAAAAATTAAATATACAATCATCCTTTAAAACATTTTCCCATCTCCCCAAGATTACATGCAAAGAGGACCCACTTCCCAAGTTACAAAATGTAATAAAATTATTTACACCTTAAGATACACCTGAGTTCTAAACTGGAATATGCTATTGTCATTAGAGTTTTCCTTGAAAACTGAGATTTATAATTTCCAAAGCTAAACAACTTTTATTGTATTTTTACAGTTTGATTAATTGAAGACTTACTAGTCCTGGTTCCTCTTGATTGCAATTAGTCAGCTTTGACACAGCGGTGCATATTTTCTTTTAACTTTGTCTAAAAGACTTGTTTTCTTACATCTCTTCGAAGACTGTATTGGCAATTGTATTATGAGATGCTTGGTACTTACAACGTGATACCTTGGGTGGTACAGTGATTTGAAATTAATTGAAAACATGTTATGGGGATATTACAACCAATATACCTTCTGTGAAAGTTCTACAAATATGAAGGAGACCCTAATGGTATTTGCCTGTGCTCATTACTGGAAAGAGAAGCTCATTGCAAGCACTTTTAGTTTTCGTTTAGGGGGTACGAAGGTGAATTCCCTTACCTCCCATTCCACTAGTATGGGATAATGTAACACAAATCCCCCTTTTTATCTCTGAAAATAAACACAAAAAAGACAACACTTTTTCTGTCCCATAATGGATGTGAAATGTCAGAGGTGAAGGGCTTAAGCATATAGGGTGAACAGAGGAATGCTCCCAGTAGAAGGCACAGCAGGACTTTTGACCAAGCGAGCCATGGAAAGTCAGAGGATGGTCATCTACTTCCAATCCTCCATATAAAAGTCTACATGAACATTTAATCTAAATCATTTCAGTTATCAGTACGATAGATTTATTAATTGTGTATGCCATCCACAATTGTAATATTGACATAAAAATGCCAGACCTATGTCTCCATGTTTCAAGAACATGAACTGAGGCCCTATAGTCTGGTTGTATGCACCAGCCCCACCGCCATTCTCACACCATGATCACCAGTCATTTGGGTTTTCCAGCAGTGGCTGGGTTGTAGCAGGAGAATTCGAGGGCACTTGTGGACGTCAGCAAGACAGTGGAAGCACTACAATGATGCTGTCCCTATTGTGCCCGATGTACATAAAAAGTGATGGGTGGAATGCCTGAATTAATCTCAGTGACTGGTAATTACTCTGGGCTGCATTCCATGCCATTGTTCTTATACCCATCTTTCCACCTCTGACAGGTACCAGCCGTATGCAAAGAAGTCTGGATCAACCTCTAATGCAAGCAGTCAAGACTGAAATGCCAGAACAGGTTCCCTCTAAGACTCTGAACCCCACTTTTTTGTATTCATGATCCTGACTCCTTAAGTGCAACCGGTATACCCACACATTGGTTCCGTGCTCACAGTGGCCTTGGAACCAAGCTGCACCTGACTGAAGAGGCCCAAGTAATCTAAATATAGTCTTGAATTTCTTGTGTCCTGGATCAGAGAGAACCTGGTTTGCCATTTAAAGCTGAACCATTTCTGTTGGAGCAGAAATTAGAATGATTTGTATATGGCTGGTTCTGATCTGATGTGGCATGGCGGGCAGAAAAACAGTGGAGGGGGATGCAGCCAGAGAATTGACCTGTGGCTGAGAAATTTACTTCATCACTTTTTGTATTCTACACTCTTCATTATATTTATAACTTCCATATTCTGCTTATTATCCCTGTTGTTCGTCCTGCTGCTGAACCCAAGCCCTGTTGGACTCCACTTCAGGGCTTACTGGAGATCCAGAAACTGGGAATACCAGAGATCTATAGTGTTAGAAATTGAGTTTCTAGTTGGGTGAGTTTTGTATCATGTCCAAGTAGGGACCACTACTCTAGTCATGGTAAATCAGAGACACACCCTAAATTAACCTGTGTTCACCCTGGTAGCTTGACACAGAGTAGTCAGGCTTAAATTCAGAGGCAAAATGTAAAGTACTTGTGAAACTCAATAAAACACCACAAAAGACTGCACACAGGTTTAGAACAATAGAGAATATTTTACTGAGTAAAACAAGACCAAAACGAGAAATCCAATATGTAGAAGTAGAGATATGAATGTTTACAGATTCAGTGTTAAAACAGTTCTTAGAAGTCACTAGCAGTCAAAAGGCTGCTTGAAGTCGTGAGGGATCAGTGCAAATTCAAAGCTCAGGCCCACCACGATAGAGGGCAGGCTGGCTACAGGACCCAGACAGGCCCCGCTGCAGAAAGTCCTTGGATGGAGTCTTTGTCAACGTCAAGAGCCCACTTTGTCATTGTTGAGCCATGCAAAGGGGGTCCCATATCGTCGTCAAGCTCTGTTGAAGTGAATGCAATGTGTCATCATTGAGCAGCGCAGAGCATCATCATTGAGCCGCCTCAGCACTGGCTTCGAAGGGCTAAGCGGCAACATTTCTCACCCAGTAAAGGCGATGAGTAGGTTTTATTCAGAAATCAGCTTTAGAACCAACTTCTGAGGCCCTGAACTGGAGGGGGTGCCTCAGGCAAAGGTAGGACTCACATGTGGTAGAGTCCAGCAGGATAGCAGGATGTCCCTGCTGTCCCTGAGACTTCAGAAAACAGGAGGCAAGCCAGCAAACCCTTGAAGTCACTCTGGGTTCAAGTGAGATGGATCCAGTCATTATACTCAACAGGTCAGAGATCAGCATGGCAGCAGGGCAGCTCAGTAAAGCAGAAAAGCAGTTCCTCAGAACAGTCAGTCACAGCAAGGTGACAATCCTTACAGCACAGCTGTCTTTAATCTAGCAGAGTTCTTCCCAGGTCTATTAGTGTACTGATTTGGTAGGGTCAGAGCCCCAATATTTATTTCCAAAACTGCCTTTGATGCAGGGGGTGACTTCAAAGCAACTCTCTGAAGTTCACAAGGATCCTTTTCAACCCAGCCCTGTATGCCACGTTATCTGTGGGGGTTGAATCAGCGCTTTGTGTGTAGAAAGGACACTACCTATTGAAGTGTAACTGTCAGCTCCTCCCATTCTTCCCTGTCTAGGAAGACCCATCGAAATGCAGATGAATGCTCAGAATGCAGAGTAGCCTCACCTTCCTGTGTTTGAGGCTGTCTAGTGTAGCTCTCACTCAGCCCAGACGTGGATTGGAGACAGGCACACAGGGCAAAGTTTAGAACAGTGAAATGTTCACTTTGGAAAATATTAATGTCAAATCCAGCTTTACCACTAAAGAGAATTTATCATTAGCATTCCAAAAATATGAAACATGATAAAGCTACTCCTTTCTAATCAGGAATTACAGCTTTAAAGTGTTTTAAGGAATTCCCAATGCTTGTCTGAGAGAGGAGTAGGCCTCACTGTACTGAAAAACGAATTAAGCTGTTTGTCACTACCAGGACATATAAAACTTAAAAGTACATGTCCTACCTTTTACTTGCACAGCACCCTACTCTTGGGGATACCTAGGGCATACTTTAGAGGTGGCCTATGTGTAATAAAAGGGGAGTTTACGGTTTGGCAAGTGGTTTTAAATGTCAAATTGAAGTGGCAGTATACTGCACAAACAGGCTTTGCAATGGCAGGCCCGAGGCAGGTTTTAAAGGCTACTTGTGTGGGTGGCACAATCAGTGCTGCTACCCAAAAAATCCACAGGACTTCTCTTTTGCAGGGGTACTGGCCCATGTTAATCCTAGGAATCACGTGAGAGGACCCAGAGTACTGGGGATACAGGCATTCTTGTTTTTTCCTGGGTTTCCTCACAGAATCAAGTATATATGTGGCAGTCCATGGAGGACCCTGGGGAATCAATGGCCCCCTGGGAGATGGGGTGCAGCTTAAATCGCAGAAAGAGGCCAACCAACTCTCCACCACCATCCGGCCTCCTCAACTGGCCATATTTCAATTTTGAAGTGAGTACTCCCACCCATTTCTATATGTTGGGTGCTTGGTACAGCACATATGGAAACAGGCAGTATTAAACGCAACCACTAGGGAAAAATTGCAACTTTTCTTATAACTGGAAGCACAGGGTACGTGGCTCATCCTTGGAGTGAAGATGCACCTCCCTACACCATAATCCAAGTGAGGGCATTCAAAACAAGACATCTTCCTTCCTTCCTGAGTGCTTTCTAAAAGAATCTTTCTGCTTAGATAAATCATACCAAATTATAAAATGTCTTAAACAAGCTGGCAAAATGTATCATAGGCGAAATACAGTACATTTGTCTTAATGTAAATGATGCACATCTATGCCTTTAAGAGTAATGTAAACATGGGCTTACTTGTTTTATGATGGAAGATAGCATGTTTTCCAATGAAATGCCATAAATATGAACAATCACTTATTTTTATAGGAACATATTGACTTGTCCTACTTTGGAGTGGTCTATTCTGCTTAATCTCCTGTGCTAGTCCCTGGAGCCGCAGCCTCCTGAAAGATGCTGCACATGGTAATTGCTTTATTTGTTAAACAGAGGGCTGCTAGGAGCTGGCAGTGTGGCTTCTAGGAATCTGGGCTCTTGCTGTAAAACGCGTAAAAGGCGATCCCGCTGCACTGTGCAGAACAGGTTAGTCTTCCGCTTAAAGGGACTGCTGCCAAGGGCTTCTCAGCAGCGCACTGAGAGCAGGGATGCGCAGTTCATGGAATTTTAAATATGTTTTTTTGTGACAAATCCTTCACAGTAAGCACAGCTGACCTTTCATGTGCTGGATGTGATTGGAACCCCATGCACTTCAACAGAGTCCTTTTAAGATGAACAGCATTGAAAGTCTGCGGCGATGCTGTGCTTGACCAAAGGTACAGTAATTTACGCTATCTAGGCCGAGGTACCGAGTTGCAGGGTCATCCTTTGGGGGAGCTAGTGGTACTATAATTTTGTTTGCAGCATATGAAGACTGCTTTGCAGCGACTGAGATTTTAAAAACTGTTCTTTTAGAAGTAAGCGTGTCTGCATCTTTCACTAGTTTGAATATGTTTTTTATGCCAGTTGATAATCTAGTTTTTAGGTCTGGAGTTAGTCAATAATCTTTGATTTTACTCAAATTGATTATTTTATACTTACCTATGGGGGCTGTCAGCCAGCACTCATCAATTAGATTTTTGTGTCATTCACACTTAACTTCCATCGACCAATATGGGGCACAGGGCCAGCTTACTCAATCTATTGGCTGGCTTCACTGCATTCTGCTCTTTCAGAAGGAACACACTCACACATAATGGAGTTTCCTTAACTCACTGGGACTGCTATGTCAATGTGTGCTTTTTTTAGCCTAAAAAATGTTTTCCTTCAAGGCATTAATATTTATTTATATTTGTAATATTGGTGAGGGTCTGGCAGGTCATCTAACAACACAATTTTACAAAACAATCATTAGTGGCTAAACATCCGGCAGTCAATACCAGACTTATTGGCTTTGTTATTTCATGTTTAACGTTCTACAGCCTTGTGTCAGTCAAGTTTATTAGGTAAAAAGAAGAAGAAACTGGACACCCTTTAGACCTTACTACCCCAGAGCTAATATCAGCCCAACTAGAAGCAGGGGACATAAGGATAAATCAATAAAAAAGCTTATATAGAAAACCCAAACTAATTTGGTTGCATAGGAATCAATTTGCAAGGCTTTGCTCAAATCCTCCACCCATCTTTGTTTGACCCTTTGCATGTATTTTCTAAATAATATATTTAATTAGAGAATGCATTGGATTACAAAATGTACAAACATTACATCATTCACAAAAAGAAAAAGAACAAGACATTGCCCCTTTCACAAAATTCAAAGAAAAAATCTATGCCCAAATCACCACATCGAAAAATCACCACACCAGAAAGCTGGGGTTCATGTAACTAGTTAACATGGAGGAGTCTAGTTTGTTATCAGATTTAACCAGTAAAATCACTCCACCAACTAAGAACGGCCTTGCACCAACATCCACAGAATCGAGAAAGTGCTATCTATCTTTCAATCCTTTTTGTCTGGGTTGGGGGAGGTTTCCGGTGTTGTTAATTCTGACAACAAACAAGACTCCTCCATACAAACTAGTTACGCGGCCCCCCAGCTAACTTGTGTGATTTTTCAATGTGGTGATTTATCCATATATTTTATGTTTGAATTTTGTGAATGTTGCGATTTCTTGTTCTTTGTCTTTTTGTGAAAGCTGGATTTGGATTTCTGGCTCTGTGCACCAGCCTTCTCCTCTCCTGCTGATGGGGGCTTCTTGCATAGCCTCTTCTCTATCAGCCAGCAGAGCTCCCTCCTGCCTATACTCTAAATTCCCAGAGCCTCCTGACTGTATTGCAGAACACTTGTTATGGCAGTGAGGTACAGATCTTCCTCCAACTAGCTCTGAAGAGGCATACAGGAGCCAGCATCCCTGGGTCTGGAGAGACCCATCTAGTCCTGGGGGACAACTGGAGACCGTCTTTAGCAGGGCATTGGGTGGTTTCTCCTTCAAGCTGTCCATGATTCTGATGTTATCGCGTTTCAGGTCTAGAGTCGTGTTTCTTGTCTCTCCGTAGTGCAGGGGATTTTAAGTGGTAGGGGAAAGTTCTATATACCACGCACCCCTGGCCAATCTTAGGATACCACCTTGTCCCTCCACCCCTTTCCCGATCCTCCTGCACAACATTCTGGGGCAATAAAAAATTTCTCCAACAAGTTTTCTCTGCGATGAATTCCTCTGAAAGCCTCAGGTCCACCCCTTGCTGATATCACTGCCAGATCCTGTCCCACCAAAACTTCAAACAGGAATGCCTCCTGTGTTAACTCCAGATGTCTGGGCCACCTCTTTGTTCAGTGGGCCTGTGCAGGTCCATCCCAGGTTCAATGTGATAGCCAATTGGCAGATGCAGATTTTACACCCACACCCCTTCGCTAACAAACTGGATTAATCACTAATAGAATTTTTATGTTTGAGGAGACCTTTGTTGCCTCTGCTGGAGAGAGCCCAATAGGTGAGGCACAAGCCTGGATTCTGATTTTGATCTGGGCCAGAAAAATAAGACCATGTTTGAGGTCATAGAAGATGTACATGTATGTTATTGCAACCTGCAAAATCAAACTTGGCATTCATGTTTTACCCTTGTTTGACACGTGGCTGACTGTGTAGGTCTAAGTAGAGCAAAACTGTACTTTAAGGCAAATTCACCTATATTTATAATACAAGGAAAGCACTACAGACTTTCCAGTAATCCCTACTGACCTATCTATGAATGCCCACTAATATTATAAGTCTTACACCAGGTCACCATCTGTCATTAAAAAGTCCCTTCTGTGCCAGGGTACCTGTGCGCAAATACTGGGATATGCACACTGCTAGTTCTACACATGCAGCATGCACAGGTGCACACCTGTGTGTTCATGTGTAACTATCCCACCCTAGCTGTGCTTTAGCACTTTATCTTAGAAGATGGATACTGGCGGTAAAGGGACTCAGTCCAATTACCTTGAAATTACCATACTTAGGGCCCAATTATGAGTACGGTGGTCCTGGGAACATAGGTGGCAATCTGACTGCTGACTTCGTATCAGGCCTCCCACCCGATTACGATGCTGTTGGTGGGACTGCCACAAGACCGCAGCCACTGCCAGGATCTAGGATCCCACGATGGTGGCGGTGGTGAAAGCAGACAGGAAATAGCAGCAGATTACGACCTACCTTTCCACCACACATTTCATGGCGGAGACCCCGCCATGAAATGCTTGGTGGAAAGGCGTGTAAAGGGGCCCACAACAGGGCCCCCGGGCTAATCTGCCCAGGGAGGTGGGAGCAGGGGGCACATGATGTGAACTGGTGTGGGTGCACTGTGTGACATGCAAGACATGGTGCATGCCACAAACTACACTGAACATGCGCAAGGTGCTGTACTGCGGCAGCATGTTTTGCAAGCTCTGTCCTTGGGCTGCAACATGCCGCTGCAGGAAAACCGCAGCCCTGGATTACTGTTGGACTCCGGCAGGCGGGAATGCCGACGGGTTGGTGATCTTCCTCAGACCACCATGGCAGCGATCCAGCGGGAAGACGCCAAGTCGTAATCAGGCCCTTAGACTCCAGTAGAGAGACTCACCCACAGTAAAGCTCTTAAAACAAGTTGATCACAAGTCCCAAAAAAAATCCTCCTGGACAAACTGGGTGGAGCCCATTTGCAATGACAACTTTTCAAGAAAGAAAATCAAAACACATGTATTTTTCGCCTCTGCAGCAGTGAGCACAAACCACACATTTAAGCAGGTTAGGGGTGATCATCAGATACTGAGGGACACTATGACCAACTGACTAGTGCTTTGCAAATAAACTCAGTAAATAGGCAGCACAAGGACTGCACTATAACCAGAAAGACTGATAAAAGGTGTGAGGACTTTGGGTACCTTTCTAACAGATCACCAGAGAATATAATGCAGGCTGCTACTCGTACTTCATTACAGTAGCAGAAGAAATGTTTTTCATTCACAGTACTCACCAATGCAAAGGCTTTACTGGTTTTATTGTAATCAGCATTTATTTTATATGGATGAGGTGAATGTGTAATATTTTACTCCCTGGCTTCTCGTAATGCAGGTGGGGTGGGAGGGTGTATATCAACAAATAAACCACAAGAGATTCTGGCAGATCTGGCTCAGCCAGCTACTGATACAACCCTTCTTGATTGAGGCCACAGAAGCAAGCTACTGATGCCCCCCTTCTTGATTGAGGCCACATAAGCCAGCTACTGATGCACCCCTTCTTGACTGAGCCCACAGAAGCCAGCTACTAATGCACCCCTTCTTGATTGAGGCCACAGAAGCCAGCTACTGATGCACCCCTTCTCGACTGAGGCCACAGAAGCCAGCTACTGATGCACCCCTTCTTGACTGAGGCCACAGAAGCTACTGATGCACCCTTCTTGACTGAGGCCAAAGAAGGTACCGATGCACCCCTTCTTGACTGAGGCCACAGAAGCCAGCTACTGATGCACCCCTTCTCGATTGAGGCCACAGAAGCCAGATACTGATGCACCCCTTCTCGATTGAAGCCACAGAAGCCAGATACTTATGCACCCCTTCTCGATTGAGGCCACAGAAGCCAGCTACTGATGCACCCCTTCTCGACTGAGGCCACAGAAGCCAGCTACTGATGCACCCCTTCTCGACTGAGCCCACAGAAGCCAGCTACTGATGCACCCCTTCTCGACTGAGGCCACAGAAGGCAGCTACTGATGCACTCCTTCTCGACTGAGGCCACAGAAGCTAGCTACTGATGCACCCCTTCTCGACTGAGGCCACAGAAGCCAGCTACTGATGCACCCCTTCTCGATTGAGGCCACAGAAGCCAGCTACTGATGCACCCCTTCTCGACTGAGGCCACAGAAGGCAGCTACTGATGCACTCCTTCTCGACTGAGGCCACAGAAGCCAGCTACTGATGCACCCCTTCTCGACTGAGGCCACAGAAGCCAGCTACTGATGCACCCCTTCTCGACTGAGGCCACAGAAGCTAGCTACTGATGCACCCCTTCTCGTTTGAGGCCACAGAAGCCAGCTACTGATGCACCCCTTCTTGACTGAGGCCACAGAAGCTACTGATGCACCCCTTCTTGACTGAGGCCACAGAAGCTACTGATGCACCCCTTCTTGATTGAGGCCACAGAAGCCGGCTACTGATGCACCCCTTCTTGACTGAGGCCACAGAAGCTACTGATGCACCCCTTCTTGACTGAGGCAACAGAAGCCAGCTACTGATGCACCCCTTCTTGACTGAGGCCACAGAAGCCATCTACTGATGCACCCCTTCTTGACTGAGGCCACAGAAGCCAGCTACTGATGCACCCCTTCTCGACTGAGGCCACAGAGGCCAGCTACTGATGCACCCCTTCTCGACTGAGGCCACAGAAGCCAGCTACTGATGCACCCTTTATCGATTGAGGCCACAGAAGCCAGCTACTGATGCACCCTTTCTCGACTGAGGCCACAGAAGCCAGCTACTGATGCACCCCTTCTCGACTGAGGCCACAGAAGCCAGCTACTGATGCACCCCTTCTCGACTGAGGCCACAGAAGCCAGCTACTGATGCACCTCTTCTTGACTGAGGCCACAGAAGCTACTGATGCACCCCTTCTTGACTGAGGCCACAGAAGCTACTGATGCACCCCTTCTTGACTGAGGCAACAGAAGCCAGCTACTGATGCACCCCTTCTCGACTGAGGCCACAGAAGCCATCTACTGAGGCACCCTTTCTCGATTGAGGCCACAGAAGCCAGCTACTGATGCACCCCTTCTCGACTGAGGCCACAGAAGCCAGCTACTGATGCACCCCTTCTCGACTGAGGCCACAGAAGCCAGCTACTGATGCACCCTTTCTCGATTGAGGCCACAGAAGCCAGCGACTGATGCACCCCTTCTCGGTTGAGGCCACAGAAGCCAGCTACTGATGCACCCCTTCTCGATTGAGGCCACAGATACCAGCTACTGATGCACCCCTTCCGGACTGAGGCCACAGAAGCCAGCTACTGATGCACCCTTTCTCGATTGAGGCCACAGAAGCCAGCTACTGATGCACCCCTTCTCGATTGAGGCCACAGAAACCAGCTACTGAGGCACCCTTTCTCGATTGAGGCCACAGAAGCCAGCTACTGATGCACCCCTTCTCGATTGAGGCCACAGAAGCCAGCTACTGATGCACCCCTTCTCGGTTGAGGCCACAGAAGCCAGCTACTGATGCACCCTTTCTCGGTTGAGGCCACAGAAGTTAGTGAGACTCCAGTCCATTTCTGGGGAATAGCACAACTTCCATAATCTTTTCTCTAATGTGTAATGTATTCTTAGCCGGGGGCTATGCTACAATGACGAGAAACGTATGTTCCTTCTGCTTATGTACGTTGGAGAATGTGAGTTTTGCATCAATCATGTGGAAAGTTGAGAACTGCCTTGCATATTTGAGCTACTGTTGGAGGAAGCTGGCTCATTTTGTGGGTAATGAAAGTCTCCTCCCCGGCGGCAAACCTCTCCTCTTCATCATAGATTACACAGGCGCTTTTGCTAAATTACAGTGAATTGCACAACACGTGTTTTATGCAGCTTACTTCAACGTTAGATGTGTAATGGTCTCTTTCGAAGCTTATCTTGTTTGAGGCAGAATCCATCTGCACCTGCATTTGCATGTTTTGCTCATTTATGCCTTAGCAGTAGAAGGGCTAGCCCTGCCTTTCGGTGCTCAAGAGGCAGCAAGGCTTTTTGATGAGATTCAGGAGACTGAAACATGGCGCCACACAGAGGACTGTGGCCCTCCTTCAAGGGCAAGGCAGTGGAAGACAGAGCCAAACCTGGCATGACGAAGAGGGCAGTTTGAGATGTTAAAGCTACTTTTGCACAGTATTAAACATAGGGATTACAACACCGGATGACAGAAATAGATTTTCCTTTTATATTTTTTATTTTCGTTCCATGCATTGCAGGGTATTTATAAATAAATCCTGCTTCAAGGCTGTGTGCCATTTTCAACTCAGTCACATCTGAGGTAGTAATGTATGTCCAGCGGTTCTCGGAGGGGGGGGGGGAGGGGGGGGGGGGGCTAGCATGCGACTGACCAGAGCCCTGAAGTTGGGGACTGTGCTAGACACTCTGGTGATGGAGCTGTGAAATAGTATTCATAAATGGTCTTGCAAACAGACATTGTATTGACTGGTCATATTCTTAGCGCCACAACCTATCCACGTGCAACCCTTCAGGCTGATAAAAACATTTGAAAACGTTTGCAGTGTGCATTTGGAAAGATGCAGTGGCCTGGCATCAGAGAGAGGCTTTTATACCCGGAAAGGTTCAACGTGAGCTCAAGTTAAAGGAGCTGTGGGCCTATCCTTAGGGTCTGACTAGCCCTTAGCTTTACAAGGTCAATGTCCGATTGGCCGATTGCATTAAAGGCTTTAGGGTTCCCTCGCACTAGTGGTCGCATTCCTTCCTATGAATAAATAAATAAATAAATCCGTATTTGTAAAGTGCGATCATATCACCCCTTAAGGTTTCAAGGCGTTGGGGCCCATCGGGGAGATAAAGTGAGCTATTGCCCAGAATTACATGGTGCTGAGCTGAGCTGCCTCCAGCTGTCGAACCATGAGCCCCTATCTGGAGGCAGCCTCTCTAGCCTCTGTGCCACACCTCTCCCTCTGAGCCTTCTTAAAGGTTAACTTTTTTTATTGAAGCCCCCATTTCACATGAAACAAAACAAAATTTAAAATAATGAATTTAGGCCCAGATCTATGTACTGGGGTCAATGTATGACATTGTTCTGCATTCTGCCAATCAATTTTTCAAAGGAGTGGGGCAGGTATGCCCAGACTTGGGTCCCTTGTTCTCCACGCCACTGGAGTCAAGCTAGCCTGGCTGATGATGGGTGAAACCCTGAAACCAGTCCTAGGATGCTTCTTTCCAGTCCAGGGAGGACCAGGCCTGGCAGTTTGGACTGGACTGTTCTCATAGGCAGCAGGGTTGAGACTGATTTGCGTATGGATGGGTTCGAACTGGAATGGCATGGGGAGCAAAAAAACAATGGATTTAGTTTGGGCCCAGATCTCTATATCGGGGTGAATGTATGACATTGTTCTGCATGCTGTCAATCAATTGTTCTTTTTACCTTTTGTGCAGCAGAAGCTTCCTCTCCAGGCCTCACCTGTAAACAAATGCTAGCCAATCAGAAGTATTTCTGCATGGTTCACCTTCAGAGTGGAGGGCTCTGCAAGGGGGTGTCCTGTCTGGACCACTCAAAGAAACGGAGTCAAATCCTGTGACTTTTTATATATATAGGGGTCAGTCAGATGTTTAATGGGAATGTTCCATTGTTTTCGAACACAGGCCTAGCCATTGAGTAAGTACAAGGTTTTCTTGGGGCTTAGTAAAGAGAAATGCAAGCACACATAGTGGAGAGGAAGAGTAGACTCTGCCTGCAGATGGAAAGGTGCTCTGAGACACTATCCAAGGAACAGCAAGCCTTTGGTTGGAATCCCGATTCAACTTTTCATCCCTTAAATGCTGTTTAAACAAATACCAGTGATTTTAAAACCAAAGCACTTGGAAATCGCAGTAGCAGCAGTGAGCACACTCATGATCTCTTCATTTGGACAACTCGGGAAATGGGTTACTACTGGTTCTGACTTTCTAGTATCTTCATCTCCTGCAAGACATTGGCATTCAGTGAACTGCGTGGCATCGCGTTTGGACCTGATGTACAGTTTGTGAACAAAGCTATCTTATTCGCCTGCCCAGCTGTAAATTATTACAGATATGTAAATATCTGCACCCTGCCCTAATATTGAGTGTTGTAAACACAACAAGATGATGGACGGAGTTCTGAAACTTTTCAACCACTCACCCCTGATCAAGAGATCTGGGTTAAATCCATCATTCTTTTGCTCAGCATGCCACCCCAGTTTGGCCCCAGCCATATGGAAATCAGTCTTGACCCGGTGCGTCATGGGAACAGTCCAGCCCAAACTGCCAGGCCATGTCCTCCCTGGACCAGAAACAAGCATCCTGCCACTGGTTTTGGGGTATCACCCCATATCAGCTAGGCTAGCTTGAATCCAGTGGCGCAGGTAGAAAAAAACTTACATCTGGGCCTATCCTTGGCTACTTAGGGTGAGCATAGCAAACACAACAAGATGATGGACGGAGTGCTGACATTTTTCAAATGCTCACCCCCAGTCAAAATATCTGGGTTAAATCCATCATTACTTTACTCACTATGCCATCCAAGTTTGAACCCAGTCATATGCAAATCAGTCTTGACCCTGCTTCCCTTGGGAACAGTCCAGCATATTCAGAGTCAGCAGAGACAGGTCTTGAGGACTGAGTGCCATCGTGAAATGACTTGGTGTTTTCAAGTTTCAGTTGTCCACGTGATGGTCCTGTCCATTTTTGTTGTTGAACCAATACATCAACATATTTTGCTGATATTGACTAGCCATATTAGATTTACAGGCTATAAGCAGCAATGTGCAATATTCATATGCAAAGGCAATGACTCTTTGCTAATCAATGAATTTATTTTGCTGTTTGTTGTACGTGCTGTTCTGACAAATCTATACCTAAACACTAGGTTGTGCGCTGTACTGCATATTACACCACAACACATCACAAACAATATCACTAGAATAAAAGATTGAAACAGTATATCCTATTCTTGTTTAGCCTGACTATTTATTATATATTAGTATCAACATGTTGGGCTACAAATTAAGTTTGAATTAATCAGTGTGTCAGAGAAATGGCTAAGTGAATATGTGGTGTGGGTATGTGATTAGTTTAGCGGTTTCCTCCTACTTCATGGGCAAGGGCAACTGCGCTAGCTGGATTGCTATGGAACTGCATTTTCAATCTCTTTTTGGGAAAGCGTATTTGACATTTTGTACTTTCTAATGACCACATTCACATTGTCTGTGCTCTCTCTGAGACACTTCCTATGCATTTATATTTGATAGGTAAATAATCGTTTTATATTTTGCTGGTTTTCAAAACAGAGGAAAACTCTGTTTGATGTGTCACCAAAATGAAATTACAGCCTCTGAAAGAGTGCATGGAAATGAGTAGAAGGCGGTGCATCTTTAAGGCTAATGAAGACCATTGACTTATGACTCCACATGAAGGCACCAAACAAACTAGGGACTGCTAGTAGATGAGCACCAGCATGTTACTTTACATGAGTGCTACCACAAACTACTCTCAGGCTGGGACATTTTTAAAGTAGAAGTCCAATGACACTAAGAATATTGTCAATTAGGAATATCAAGGACAAAATATCGAGAGTTAAGTGCACATAGGTAAGTATAGATTTACCAATCCTAACTCCCTGTCTGCATAATTTAAATATATATTTATGTAGTGTTAGGTATAAAAACTGTAGACTGTTACCTATTTTTTCAATATTCTGTTTTCTCGATATTCAGGCTGTATAAGAAATAAAAATCGAGGGATTACAATATAACATGTGTATAGCGCACGTTCACCCGTGGGCATCTTGGCACTGAATAACAGATGTTTATTGTTATCCCACTCAATGGTACTCATTTTATCGACCTCAGAAGGATGAAAGACTAAATGGAGTGGACCCGCCGTTATTTGAACCTGTAGCCATGCGGTCAAACACAGGCTCCTACAGTGGACGAATTAATCCACTAAGCCACCCGACCAGGCTTATTGCACTTATATTTATAGTTCAAAAAGATTAAAGAGGGTCAGCTATTCTCTATTGCTTGACCAAGACACTATAGTCCCTTGAGTCCCTATCCTTTGTATCAATCCATTTTTATTATCTCGTACCACCTTAGTGTGTCCAATAAATATCACTGGAAGCCAAATTTCATGCAATGGCCTTGTCTGAAATGCTATTGTGGCAAAAGAGTGCAAGGACGCCAAGTTTTACTACCACTTCCTTAATGATTATGGGTAAAATACTACAGGGTGTTATTCAAAGGATAAATGTATACGCTGATTCATCACCAGTTAATACGAAAATAATTAAGCTATGCCATTTACATAGCTGTTGTTTGCTTTATTGACTCCAGCATTTAGTTTTGAAGCATATTCTACAAACACAAACACAAATCTACTTGCTGTTCACAGTGTACAGTCATTGCTTGCTATTGAGTCCGTGAATGCTAGTGACCCTGCATCACTCACCAGATATGGAGCACTTTGTTCGCCTTAAGAGAAAAATAGCTATTGCACATCAATAAATACTGAGCCGGAAACAAACCATCATCTGTAAAATACAGATTTTTAGTACTACTTTCAGAAAAAGAGCCCTTTCAACAAACAACCTTTCATATCTGTGTGTTTACGTGGTTTTTATGTGGTCGTCTGTAAAGCTTTACATTAAAGTTTGTGGTTACATTTTCTGCTAATAAGTGTGTACCTCCATCATGAGCAAGGTTGCTCGAAATGGATTTAAGGCACGGAACACGTATAAACAAACACTGGCAAAGCCAATAGGTCTGGTCTTGGCCGACAGTCTTGTAGAAATTCCTGTTTTGTTTTGTCTTGGTTTTAGTAAAATGTTATTGTTTGAAAAGCTGCCGAAAAAATGACAAAAGGGTAGGGTTGGGAGGGAAGAGGGGGAGGGAACCCCTTCTAAACAACCTATACAAAAACATTGACTAAAAGCAAAAATGTTGTTAGTCTCAACAAATCACACATTGTCAAAGTATATTCTGGCACTTAAGCGAGCTACTATGTGTGTAGATGTGCTCCGTGTGAAAGGGTAGCAAGCCATAACACACAGTGAAGTTAGCCAATGGTGGAAGTGGCTGACACTTTGCCCCTTGATGCATGCTAGAGTGGTTGAAAGACAAATTTGAATAACAGAACCACAGACTAATGGATGCAGTCTGGGTAACACAGGTAAATGTTATGCACATAATTGTAGGGTGGGAGGAAGTACTCATGAGCTTATTTTCAGAGTTCATGTGAGCTGCTGGCATGGTGTGAAAAGGCAGCAGGCAGATAATTCAACAAAGGCGACTTCAAAAGGAATTTACTGCAGTGTTGGCAGGAGACAGGAACTGATAAAGCTGGAAGGTGCCCTGTGCTCTCATCTGGCAGTTCTACAAACAAAAGACAATACTAAAGTAATAAAGTTAAAACAAAAGCACTGGCACTGAAGGGAAATACCTTGTGTGTGGATGTGTTCCTTGTGAAAGGCCTAAATGCAGTCACTCAAAATGAAGTTAGCCAGTGGCTGAAGTAGGCTGACCCACTGAACTATGCTGTAGTGGGGGAACGCACAATGTGAATTACGCAAGATCAGACCGATGGATGAAGAAAGAGTGGTGGCTGAAAGCCCTTATATGTAAATACATTATACATATAATTTTAGAAAAATCAAACGGTATTGGCTAATGCCAGACCTAAAAATAAAGATAAACGATTAACAATTTCCTACTAAATGTACAGCAAGTAAGGCCCTCTTGTTGAAATTGGAAACTATTATTGAAAATTTTGTGCAATACTGGATACCAGTAATCTGCCCGCACCTGTTGTAAGAATAGGTGACCACACTTTACCACCTTTTGAATGGCAATCAGTGCCAGTGCAAAAGATCTGAAAACTTGATTCGAATACTGATACATGATTATTAGTTTTAGGTCTTGCAGCTGTCTGCTGTCAAAGACCTATTTTGCTTAATACCAATGCTTAGAGTGGGCTTTCGGTCAGCTCAATGCTTATCATTGGCTAACTGTTTTTCTTCGCAATGTTATTTGCTTGCTTCTTAATAAGTGACTTTTCTTCTCATCTTGTGTTTGTTCCTCCCCATGATCAATGTTTTTTTTTTAACCATCCTTTTAATTGGATTAGTTGCATCCTTTCATGGCTCGTATCATGGGACTACTGTTTTTTTTGTTTTTTTGCTCCAGCACTCTACAGTCTTGTTTTCTTTTTTTTTTTTTTTTTTTTTTTTTTTTTTTGAAAAACCTTTATTGACATTGCAAATAAAGACAAGTATGGGCCTACAACCCTCGGGGCCGGCCGCCAAACAGTGAAGGTAACAGCGAGCAGATTATAATCACATGCAGCACCTCGGGAAGTCGATTCTCAATGCCAGTATTCTCTTATCCACTGAACAGCCCAAGAGGGAAACCAGGATATAAAAGGTTTTCATTTTACAATAAAGGAGAGAAGGATCAGGTGGCAATCAAGTTCTCAACAGCGAAAATTGGCAGGCAGAATAGTGAACGTCAAACAATAAATAGCAATCTATCAAATCAATGGCGCTGAAACAGGAAGTTCAGGATGTGGAGGGATATCACGAGCCGTTTGCGCCTGCAGTCTCCTGCCCTAGGACCCAGAAAACCCCACGGAAATGAGGCACAAATGAAAAACAATGATTGGCCACGAAGGAAACCTACCGCACTGACCCCAGAAAAGAAAGACAAAGAAGAATAAGAGAAGAAAAAGAAGGCCATAGAAACACGATAAAGGACTATAGAAGCCCCTCCCCCAACCCCCCACCCTGCACCTCTGCAGATGACTACGGCCCCCCCCCCCGCAGCGTGCCTGTCGCCCCAGAACCAGACCCGAAATATAGAAGAAACAGAGAAAAAGGGAAAAGAGAGGAAATCCCCCCTAACAGAAAAGGGGAGAGAGTAATAATAAACTGGAGGAGGGCCTTCAACCAGGCCCCCGGCTTCTCCCTCCCGCACAATATCTTCCTCCCCAACGAACATTAAACAGCAAAAGTTCGGCCATGTCTGAGGGAAATGGGGAGCAGTATTCACCGACTACACTATTAGTTACATCGTGAAAGCACACAACCCCCAAGCCCGCCCGCCTATGAAATGACAACCTCTAAAGGATCAGCCTTATCCTTGGCCACTCTTTGCGAAACCACCAGTGCATACCCAGCGATCCATTATCATGTCCGAGATTACAAGGAAGATGAGCGTCCAGAGTTGACCAGGAAGGGACACACACATGTGGGGAGGACGTTTCGGAACACCAACACAGTCATCATCATGGGAGATCACCTTTCCCAGAACTGCCCCAAGGCCTGCGCCACACACGAGGTCCAGGAAGGAGGAATCAGCCAGAGCAGGCGACCGTTGCGTGAAGATTGCCTGGGTCGCCGGATGCCACGCATGGGACAAAGTCACCACCCTCCGCTCAAGTCCAAAATCTCCAGAACAGACCGACCCCACAGCCAGCCGACCACACGCTGCCACAGTGTCCAAAGTTTCCATCCGTCCCTTATTCACAGAGGCGGTCACGGCACTTTCCTCCTGTGAAAGGTGAGACAGTGCCTTATGTACCTGGGGACAGGAAGACCGCAATTGTTCCGACGCCAACACAATACCATCAAGCTTCCTCCCCAATACCCAAGCGCCATGAACCAGGGTGGAATGAAGGGCTCCGAGAGCATCGAGGAGGTCACCGTACCCCAGCACGGCCCCTCGCACTCGCTCCGCCACGCTCCTCTGCGCCACACACTCCCAATCTTGCTGCGACCCAGCGTACAGGATGGTAGAGTCCATCCCATCAAGATGGCCGCAGGGCAGGGCCACCCCAGATGGGGACCGGGTCTCAGTCACAAGCACATCAAGTTCCATGTCGCTGCAAACAAGGGTCCGGAGGCAGGCGAGATGTGTATCCAGTGTGTGGTCACAGGTGACAGTCGTTCTCCCCCTGGGCCAGCGTCTGCGAAGACCGGGAGCAGCCCGTGCAGATCGGGACGAGCCACAGGCCGCGACCGATCAAATCATTGGCGAGGGTCCAGGCGATCGCCGATAACCCCCGGAATCGTCACCCCGGGTATGCACCCGTCACGCTATTCTCGGTGATAGGAGTAACCACAGCGAGATGTAGGCCGATATTCGCGCCGCTTCGGTATTCCGACTCCACTCGGTCACCAATGGCCGCTGTTGTTGAACTGCCGCCCGGCCATGTTGTCCACTCGAGGTCCCGGCCCCAGGGCTGCCCAGGCCGCAAACTTCAAACGAGCATTTCTCGGGCGGTACCGCCGCTAGAAGCTTCAGGATCACACGATCGGTTGCCGCTCTCAATCACCAACACGGGCATGTAGCGCAGGCTGAGGATCTCATGCAGGATATCTGTGCGGGATGCGGAGATTCACAGAGCCGGGAGCCTACGCTGCCATCTCGGTCGCCATCTCGGCTCCTCCTCCAGTCTTGTTTTCTTGTTCTGTTTAATGTGCTTCTTTCCTCTCACATCCACCCTGAATGCTCCCTGTTTCTCCAGCTCATCTATTGCTTCACCTGCCACTCCATGTTAAACTCATTTTTTTTATACCAGCTCTTCTGTTGTTCCCACAACTCCTTCTCCTGGTCGTTCCCTCCTCAGGGGTGTTGACTTTCTGAGACACATTTTGTGTTTAAGTGGGCCCAGCAACTACAAATTGCTGCCAGGCCAGTCCTTTGTTGATTCTGCCACTGGGACACCTCTTTTATTTTGTTCACTTTACTAGTGTAATATTAGCATCCACCATCATGGAATCGTAAATAAGATTGCATCCAAAATCGTTCCTGTGTCATGACATCTTCAGGTGTATGTGCATAGATACATCATGATATGGAAGCAATTTTGGCTATTTTTGTTTGGTTGCTGACGTTCAGCATCAGCAACAAGCCTTGGCAAAGCTAGAATGTCATATGGCATCTTTCAGAGGCAACAACATCTGGCTGTGTCAATGTTTGTACTGTTATGAAAAATGCTTTTTATTGTGTTGGCCTCCTTTCAGAGATACTGGGCCTGATTTTGATCTTGGTAAATGAGATAATGCATCACTAACGTGACAGATATCCTGTCCACCATATTACAAGTGCATTGCAACCTATGGCACTTGTAATACGGTGGACGAGATATCCCTCACATTTGTGATGGGGTATCCCATTCACGAAGATATAAGTCAGGCCCACTGTCTTTTTCAGGTCGAGCCTCCGAGGCCTGTTGTATACACTTTGTGGGCTTACATTCTGCACCTTGCTTTTTTATTTACTTGTATTGTCCTCCCAAAATGCTTGCAAGCTAGTGGTGAATCCTTTCTATTTGTCTATACTTTTTTTCCTTTCATTTACTATCAAGGAGCATGGACCAAGTACTGTATCTTTACTCTTTGGTTGTTTATCTGTTCGTTTGGGGAACTATTTTTTCTCTGTTTCCTGCTTGTGTTATTGTGTGCCTGTGTTCAGCTTTAGCACCTATAGCTGCTTGCATTTTAAAGCAGCATTCATCATCCCACCACCTCTCATGTTGTTGCATGCCTGCTACCACCTACCCCATTGTCAGTTTTTTAAAATTTTCTTTGCAATACTGTTGAAAATATGGTGTCAAGATTATAACTGCTGTTCTGCCAGGTTTCCATGGAGTACATTGGTGCTTTTCGCCCAGCATTATTACTTCCTGGGATATGTTAAAAATCATTCCCCTGGAGCTATGCATTTCTGATGTCTTTGTTCTAAGGGTTTTGGAAAAGCCACTTCACAAAAAATGCAAAATGTGCTAGCTCAGATATCATTTTGGTTGGGGTGTGCTGGAAAAGCGTTCTCCTTTAACTATTTATAAGATAGGCTGACGTTTTTAATATGTCCAAAGTCTTTATGGTTCATTTTTGAAAAATACTCAGATTCTAATGCTGTGTAGTTGGAGGAATGAGTGTTCAATGGAAAGGGTTCTTGTTTTATAATCTTCGATAGTGAAACCGAAGTTCTATAGAATGTGACAGTTTTGCTTTGAAAAGCAATGACTGTATAACACACCAAGTTTTGGGTATTTGTAATTGGCTATGCTATTTATTTCTCCAAACGTTGGAAGAAAAAGCAAAGAAGTTAGTCCTTATGGACTCACATTCTGTGCTCTGATCATTGCACACTGACTGGCGCAGCAGGTCTTTAACCTAATATTCCACCGTAGAAGATGCTCTCTTGATAAAGCATCTCCTAGTTGCTTATTGCAATGTTCTCATTGCGCAATGATTTGTTCATCAGGCGCTCAACTCACTGAGCCACCATAGTGGATGCACTCTTGGTAAAGCGTCTCATAGTTGCTTCAAGTTGGAATCACATTGTACACTGACCGGTGCGGCAGGCACACGACTCATTGTACCATCGAGCTGTTCCTGATCTTCTCCTACATTCTTGGTTTCTCTTTACTACCCTTTTGGTCTTTCCATTGTCATACTTGTCTCCTCCACCCCCTTCATGTTCCTCTCTGTATTTTGTATTTGTTTATCTGTACATCCCGTATTTTACCTGCTCCTGTGCTGCTTTGTTAGGTCTCACCTGAAACAGCACATGAGCTCTCACTAGCGAGGCATTTTGTATACTAAAAGCAGCGTGGAACCCAACCATTGTTTACCATTTGTTTGCTTCATTGTCACTCTTATTTGCTGCCTCCTAATTGGCCATTGCATGCCGATTTCACTTCTACTTTTGAGAATGGACCAAGTACAGATTGATTCATTTGGATCAGTGTCCTTTCACTGACTGTGCTGTGATTTGGGTCCTATTTTATTTCTTCTTACTCCATGTTGCTTCATTCTTATTCCCCGTTTTAATTTTTCCTGTGTTGCGTCTTCTTCCCATCTGCCTGTTGTCTCTGTTGATTCTTTCCCTCCCTCCCACTCTTCCGTTATCCGTGTTGCTTGTTTCCTACCACCCTCCCTCCTGTTGTGCATGTTACCCTCACCTGCTATCAGAATAAAAGCCCTATGACACAGCCAGCACTGGCCACGTCCTAGCTCTGTTTTTTTGCTCTCCCTATGGCTATGTTCCTTCTTCCCTCCCAATGTCCCCTTGGCTGTGTTGCTTCTTTCCCTCCCACCCACCATTAAAAAAATAGCTATTATGCAGCATATGCTTACTGTGTCACAGCACTTTTGTAATAACATTTATCAGTACTACAGAGCCAAACTGCTGTACAGCAAGACTAAATGACATTGTCAAAGAAAATCACTCTATCATAGGGGTGCACTTTTTTATAACATAAAATACACTTCTTGTGTAATGTATTGACACTGTTTTCGAGTGTGTCACAAGCTCATTACATGCTCCAGGTTTTTTCTGGAAGGTACTGGATCAGGGAGACAACGTATACATTGCGGGTTTTACACCGCATGCACACACAACGCGGTCGTTACAACAACCGCGTTTTTACAATGCAGTGCCATTACTTCGCAAGCCATTACGACTTGCGCTAGATGGCGCTCTAGGATAAGGAATAATATGATTTACTATTCCAACACTTTCCCTAGTGTTGCACACACTGGAGTTGGAATAGCAAATCATATTATTTCTAAGTCCAGCGCGCCATTTAGCGCAAGTCGTTATAACGACTTGCGTTGTAATGGCAGTGCGTTGTGACAATGCGGTAGTTGTAACAACCGCGTTGTGAATGCATCACGGAGTAAAATCCATTGTAACGACCACATTGTTTCACTGGATGATTATCAGACCATTTTCCTTTCAAATTATTTTAGGTTTTGTGACGCACTGGGTAGTCTGATTAATTCATAAAGTACTCTTCCATGGCACATTATAGGGCCGATTCCAATGTCGTTAGGAAAGGCTCCAAATGGGATTTGGTATTGCAGATCATGATTTGGAACCCTCGTTTTTTTAACAAACCGTACACATTTCCCAATGACCAATTACGATGACCATAAACCATTCGAACAGTCCAAATTGGTTCCGAAAGCATTTGCATAACTGTTCTAATTTGATTTGCCCAACTCCAAATGACTGTGCGAATTTGTCTTTGGGGGCCCATTGCGGTCCCCCTTCACCAGGAGGCTTGGGTGTGTGTGGCCATTTACCAGTGGCACGTGAAGTAACAGTAGATATTGTAGCACCCAGGGTAATGTGCTGCATGGCTAAACACTTACAAGGTCCCAAAGGCAAAACCTATTGGCTATGAAAATTATTTTTTTACCACCCCAACAGATTGCTTCATTACCCTCACTTATTCTGTTGTGCATCAGCAACAACGGTGGCATTTAAGGTGGACTTCCAACCCAGCTAGTGGCTGAACCCAAAAGTCATTGAATTGTTGTACCTGCTTAACCTTAGCAGGAATTATCAGACCCCTTCAACACCGCCTTCATGCCATTAAAGTGGCTCTTAGTAAAGTGTTAATTTTAAAACCCTCTGTCCGGCACACGAGGGCCTCAGTCTGGACATGTGCCAGGCAACCTAACGAAATTGTATTTACCATGCCACTCTATGAGACACCTCAGTCAGGATGGATTCCCACCATCTCAAATCTATTGAATTCACGTACACTGTTCCATCCACCTGCAGGTACCCAATAATCTGAAAGGCCCTAAAATCCTCTGACTGCCACAGATTAACAGTAAGAGCTCTGCCTGCTATTGAAGCCGCCTCCTTGCGCTGTTTGTTCATACGCCACTGTTGTCCTTCCATCCTATGAAAAGACATCTGAATCAGCAGTAAGAAGCCATGACCACTGTGTAAAGAGAATAAGTTAAATAAAGTGCAGGACACACAATTTACAAGGTTACAAGGGGCGTACCACTACAACCATACATGAGACTCCGGTTGAATCTTAATTACATATTTACCCATTTAGAAATATATATTTTATTACACTGCTTAATGTTTTTAATCATAGTCTTGCAAGCATATTTCCACTTTTCTGTTGACGAGTACCCAAACTGTTTGCCAGAACCATAAGAATCTAAATTACACTAAAACAAAAAAGGTATCAGGTCCCCGGACTCTCACTTAAGCAGTGAAAACCTAACTCTGTGCCGTGGATGGTCTGCCACTGTTCAGGGATGCAGCCCTGAACATCACCCTTGGCCAGCTCCAATGTGGCACTGGTGCAGTATAGAAAGGGCCACTGCAATTATGTGGTTGTGCGGTGATTTTCACATCATTTTAGATTTGCCACATTTGCCTCATAATCCATCATCTGCCGCATAATCTGCAGATTTTAACAAAAATAATTTTTGTTTCTAGCTCATGATTACGCTAAATTGCACCCCTCTCTTTCTCCTAACTATTAGCGCTCAGGATATTTTATTTACCTACTAAATAGTGATGGAGGGGAAAAACAATTCATACCACAATGACAATATCAAACCTGAAAGTACCACAGACTCTGACTTTAGGTTTGTCCAATTATTATAAGGCCAGGAATAATAAGATGTATACACATCGTAAGATTAGCATATAGAGGTACAAGAAAATCAATACAGAGCCGATTCTACGGATATAAGTAATTTGGCATAACAAGAATAAAATGGTAAACTCGAGGACTAGGATACAACTCAAAATAGTCACAGAGTTTAGGTCTCTTTTCATCAGAAATAAAACAAATCTGTCCCTACACTATACTAAGTGGAGATGCTATCTAATACCCTTCCGTCTCTTCCCAAAGGTGTCAGCACGTGTTGACTTCCTGAGAAGTACTCACGTCAAATGGGCTAAGATGCTTAAGCCTAAGAGCAAGTTCTAAAATGCTCCTTTCTCTCCGAAAGCTAGCAGAAGTCTGGGGTCTCTGTCCCTGCGCATCATACAATATAGGATTCGATTCTTTACTTCATTCTGGTAAAAATTTCCATTGCAACTTTTTCTAAATGGGGAGGTTCACGCCTTTTAATTAAGACGGCTTTGTGCGGTGTGGTGGCCTTGGTTCCAGAACAGCAAGACACGAAATGTATCCTCCCTTCTCACTTCCTTCGGTCTTCAAAGCATTCCTTGTATCTTCTCCCATCTGAAAATAATGAGTTGGCATTCCAATACCTACGGTAGGATAAGAACATTGCAATTCCTTGAAAACAACATGCATTTCATTATTTATTTCTCGAGAAGCCAAGGGGGTGCAATTTAACAATGTACTATTACATTATAGGATTATAAACTGTCCTGCTTCTTGTATATGCAGGCATGACGATACATACATGATCATATTATAACATTGCACTACAATGAATATATATGTGTATCTATTGGGTACATATTCATGGTTATGAAACACTGCACACAATACTTGATTGTGGGTGAATGACAATCATGACTATAATGCACCCATACAAAAAAGAGTGCTGGAAGCGCTCTATTACTCAAACGGTTCAAAGTTACTAAAAATGCGATGACACATGTTTGCACGCAGTGGAAGGCCCTTGGTAAAGCTGGACTGGTAACCTTTCTGTTGCTTATTACTATAATTGGATGTTAAACTGGTACTAATGAGGTGCAACCAATGCCCACAGAGAGTGACCAAGTGTAAAAATTGTGAAATTATGAAGTAATACTAATACAAAATATGCTGCATTATGCAGCATATTTTGCGTTTCTTGCCACATAATTTACTCAACCTTGCAGCTTAATTTGGCCCTCTCTTGTCCCATAGTTCCAGTGGCCCTGAGTATAAACAAATCTCTCCTCTGGAGTGAACTAGGGGGAGAGGAGAGGATGTGGTCCGTCGGCTACGCTACCGCCTCTGGTGCAGGAAACCAGGGTTCGAGCCTCGAGGTCGCATCCGCATCCTGTGTTTCTGGGCAAATCACTTAACTCCCCGTGCCTGAATGTGTAATGTAAATACGGTGCCATGTAAAGCGCTCCAATACCTTCAGGTCGAGTTCGCGCTATATAAATATGCACAAAAAAAAAAAACGACCAAGAGGAAAGCAGTACCATCAACCTCGTCCTGTTATTGCATTCCTAGAGTGCTTAAACATGTTACTTCCTACATGGCGTTATTTGTCAGTGGTCCCATAAATTACACTTTGTTCATTCTCGTTTCCGGCGAAAATCCCCAGATGTTTAAATGGGTGTCTTTAGATGTATAGTCCTAAATATTAGAGTCCCAGTTATCTGCAAAACTACTGCCATGATTGTGTCGGAGGTATTAAATAATAAAATGTCAAGTAGAGTGCCGTCCTCCTTGTTATACAGATTCACCCAAAAGTAAACATTCCAGCAGGAAACGAGACCTAGAGTGAGTTGTCAGGTTATCTGGCCCAAGCACAAGGATGTTAATGCTAAAGAAAACATCAATCGAAAGCTGTGCTGAGGTTTGTAATTTCTAAAAGCAATGCATGCATCTCAAGTACACACGTCATGCACAAGGCTCTCTGTTGACATGGAGTGTGAGCACACATCTCTATATTCAAATTCATGCACACATCTCTCTATTAAACATCGCTTGCACAATAAACAAAGTCATCATTGCAGTGCACAACTATCTCCAAGGCATCAACTGTCATGCAGTGTGACGTCTATTGTACCAGTCATGCATACTGCTCTCCATTATGCGTGCCATGCATAAGGACCTCCACTATGCAAGCCATGTAACAGGACTTGTACTGTGCTAACTATCCAGAAGGACCTCCATTATACAATGGAGACACAATGTGCCATTTCAAAAACATGCAATAGGATCTCTGTTGTGCATGTGGCTCTCTGTGCTAGCTGTGCAGAAGGGTCTCCACTATGTAAGCCATGTAATAGGACTTGCATTATTCAAGCGGTGCACTAGAACCTCTGCTTTGCAAGGCAGGCACGGTGTAGCTATAATCAAAGCCATGCACTAGGATTACTATTGTGCAAACCTTCCACACGGCTCACCACTATAGGAGCCTTGGACAGGGGTCTCCACTATGCAAGCGGTGTACTAAGACATGTATTGTTTAAGCAATGCACAAGGACCTTTACTTTCCAAGCTAGGTTCTAGTTCTCAATTATAAAAGCAATGCACTTCTGGGATATGACTAACTTACCAAGACTTTTATGTACACTATTTCCTGTACAAGGTGTCATGCCGCTGATCTGTATTGTAGCGGCCATGTGTAATGTACTCCATTATTCAAGATGATTGTGAGAATAATTTTTAGGTCTCGCCTAGGCAGCGCTTGCACTGTCTATTTGAGTCATGCTGTACCTAGGATATGGGCTTTAAAAAGACACCCAACTTTTTGATTGGTTCATGTTGCTGTCCTTCAGAAATGCTGGCGTTTCATATGTGAATACACCTCTTAGTCCCCACTTTCGGAATTTTGTTTCCTCCCATGAGGACTGGCCCTAGTCCATGTGCTTCTATGCTTTCATGTTATTCACCATACCTTGTGTGCACTCTTTTTTGGTTGACTTTTCCCTTTTGTAGCCAACACACACAGCATTTGCATGTCTTTTGCTCATCAGACCCCCTATGCCGCCTGCTCTGTGCACTTCTCCCCTCTCATTGGCATATTTTTTTAGAGCAGAAAGTCACCCGATCCTGTAACTATAATTATAATTGTCTTTTCCGGCATTTGCATGTCTTTGATTTTTGCTCATCAGACGCTGATCCATTTATTGTCTATTTATTGACTTTTGTGGAAATGGCGGCAGTCACGCTTTAGCTTTAAACATCAAAGCTAAAGTGTGGCGTGCCAGCATTACTATAAAATTCAATATATAAAAAAACAAAGGAGGGGAGACCCAGCATTTCTTTTCCATTTATTTACTTTTATAGCAATAGCTACACGCGGCGCTTTCCTTTTCAACATATTAGCTAAATCATGGCGTGCCCGATTTGCTACAATAGTAAATAAACATAAAAATAAATGGTTGCGGCACACTTTTTTTCTATTTATTAACTTTTGGAGCAATGGCGGCACACCACGCTTTACCTTTAAATGTCTAAAGCTAAAGCGCAGCCTGTCGCCATGGCTACAAAAGTCAATAAATAAAAAACAAAAGCAGGCGGATGCTGCATTTCTTATCCATTTATTTGCTATTATAGTTATCGCGGCATGCCATGCTTTACTTTTTAACATAGTAAGCTAATGTCCGGCATGCCGCGATTGCTGCATTAGTAAATAAACAGGAAAAAGAAAAATGGGAGCCACCCCACAACTTTTTTTTCCTATTTATTGACTTTCGGAGCAATGGCGGCACGCGTGCTTTACCTTCAAAATTCCAGCGCTTAAGCGCGGCGTGCCGCCATTGCAACAAAAGTCAATAGATAAAAAAACAAAGGCAGGTGGACGGCGCAGTTCCTATTCATTTGCAAATCCAGTAGTTCTGCATTTAACTAATGCGAGACCTATTACATTGCAAATGCTTGTTATACTTTTAATGTAAATGTTGTTTAGGATGCAAGCCATGAACAGTTATCGTTTATATATTCACCGTGGACAATGCTCAGTGTCGCATATATTGCACGTCTTGTCTTTTAGGCCAACCCAGTGGTGTAATGTAAAATGATGCCCCACCCAATGCACAATCCGCGGGGGAGGGGGGGCCTGAAACTCTCCAAAATCTCTCAGGAATTCATGGGCTCTAGACAGATTGACCCCCCCCCCCCCCTGTAGGGCCATGCCTCATGACATTGCGCCCCTGAGAGTATTTGTGACTAAATTAGACTCAAAATGTAGTGCTTGTAGCGGGATTCTCTCAGAGGTCAGTGTAACTGACCATTTTACTTCACACGTCGTGAAATAAAGCTTCTTTTAATGTACAGCCTCCTGTTCAAATACAGTCGACCAAACAGCCATCCCGTAAGTTTTTGGCAGCGAACAAAGCTGGGTATGTAATCTGTCTGGACTGGAAGAGGAGAGAGCGTGGGGGCAGCTGTCACGAAGATCAAACTGTGCGGAGGCAGCGCTTCCGGGACTTTATATGGAGATGAATCGCATCTTTTGTTGCTAAAGCCTGGATGCACGCTCGGCGAGCAGCCCCGCTCCATTCCCTTACATAGTCAAGAAGGGAATGCACGGGTGGGGCTGGAATCCCTTCCTTGGCCAGGGTTCTCCTGACTGCTACTGGCGCGCGGCCCTACTGTACGCGTGCACAGAGCGCATTTTTATCAGACCTCTCCCAAACTTAAAATAGCAGCTACGGCCGCGCTTCGCAGCGCTGTATTCTTGAAAGCAATGAACATCAGAATTCAGGAAACAATGATTTACTCTGTAATTCGCGCAAGCCGTGTACTCTCTTCTTTTGTGAAATAATATTCATACACAACTTAATAAGGCACTTTTTTTTACCACATCTTTTACTATGGCCCTGTGCAATATAACAGACTGCGCCACGGGGAAAACATTATGGGGCATATTTACAAGCCTCTTGCGCCACTTTTGCGTCACTTTTCCCATGTTAAAAGTGAAGCAAAAGTGGTGCAAAGGGGCTTGTAAATCTGCCCCTATGTATATATGTTTAACAAGACTGATAAACAACTGGTAACTAGGTCTGTCAGACAAAAACGGACAATGTATCCTTAACTTTACTTGAGGTCACACCTCCTTTATCGAACCGAAGAGAGGTTGGTGATCTGCTAACTCTTGCCAGAGGTCTCTTTCACAGTATGATCTTTTTGTCTTTTCACGTCTCTGCAAACTCTAACGTAGTAAAGCCTGCAATGATAGAAAATACATGTGTGAAAAGAAAGTTCTGCAGCAATAGTGTTTGTGGAAAGAGAGTGAAACCATTTTTTAGTTTCAGAATTAACTCACTCAGTTATATTTTTGGAAAAAACTAATTCTGGAGAAACTTTTTTGCTAGAATTTTCAAACAGTGGTAGAGACATGAGAAGTGTACAATTTGTAGATCTCACAATATTTTGCAGGAACACTTCTATTTCACCCAATACTAGTAAAAAGGGCAACGTCTCTTCCTTTTCTGTCCATGTTATTTGTGTTCATGCAAAAATCCTACCTCCACAGAGATGCTCCTCACCCCAAAATATATGTTTCAGCCACAATTTATGGCTGTCGTAGTCATGCATTGTCTACACCTTTGTGGCAGGACAGTGCACAAATCAGGGTGGGAATCCGTCCGGAAGCAGATGACAAACCAAAAAGTACATTTATGGAAATTCACAGCCATTTCGCAGGTACTTTTCAGGCACAAAATCCTTACAAAAATATTTTTAATTTGTGTGTGTGTGTGTGGGTGTCTTATCAGGATGGGAAAGTTTAAGGAACAGCACAGCATTTAATGCCGATGTAAAGGAAAGGGGGTACTGGTGACCAATTGTGCATGATTTTCTCATGCACATTTTCCACCTGATGCGCCTTGGAACTCGAAGCATAAAGTTATGACTAAATAGTCCCTAGACCCACACAAACTGCCAGACACTCAAGGGACACAACTTCACACACAAGATTCATTAAAACCACAGGAATACCACACCCTTACTTGGAGCGTCCACTAACACATTATCTTTCTATCCTAAATAGTAGCAAGACCCACCCAAACTCCTGACCGGCACCCCCGCGCCTAGAGGCGGGGCGCCCTTAGTAGCGCCACAGGACTGGACCTTCCCCCAGGGCAGAAAAGGGGGGTGAACGAAGTGACGTCATCAGGGCGCGCTGAAAGGCTATTTTAATCCGCACCCCGCCATCTTCAGCCTCTTTGTCCCTTTGAACCTCCGGCAAGCTGCAGTGGCACATCGTCAACCACCCACCCACCCGGCAAGAGAGACAGGGCAGAACTGTGACAGTTAACAACAAGCAAGCACAACAATGGCGGTTAAACAACTGGATGGCCCCCAGAAAGGGGTAGGAGCCACATGTGCAGAGGGTAGGCGGAAGGGGTATTGGCCTGCTGGTGGTCCCTGACTCTTCTGCCCTAACCCACAACCTATGGACTGAGGTGAACTCTGGGGAGGCTGCCTGAGTGCAGGTAGCCCGGTGGGCATGCCAGTGTGCCATGAGGGGCCCTGGTTTACAAGTAGTGCAACTGTTCGCTGTAGCGCGTTGGGGCCTCCTGGCACAATGTGTACAGCAGAGTGGGGGCTTGGTGGGCCGAGACGGCCAAGTTCAAGTGTATGGCCAAGTTCAAGAGTTCAAATGTAATCTGGTGCATATCTTCTTTACTGCCTTTGACAGGCCAAGGCCACTAAAGTGTACGGCCAAGCTCAAGTTCAAGTGTAATGTTGTGCCTAATTGCCCGGCAGCCTTCGTCAAGTTAATACAACTAAAGAGTGATGCTTTGATAATTGTATATCCAAAAGGGATACTGTTACTCTCGTGTTGGTCACTGGTGAATTACCTGTTTCGTGAATAAAAAGGCTACGCCATGAACAACACGCTCTGTTTCTGAGAGTCCTTGGGCAAATGGGAAGAGTGAATTTCACGATGTGCGCCTACTATGGACATGCACTGGACACAACTTCACGTACACAAAATGATCAAAACCACAGGAACCCTGACCCTCACCTGAAACTCACACTAACGCGCTATCTTTCTTTTCAACCAACTTATCATAAGAACAAAGCCAACAGACCTGTACCTCAAGATCTTCTTAAACACCATTGTATTTCAAACTCTGGTGGATTGCTCATACTTGCTTACGCACCGCACCAGATCAACAGCAGCATGACTGGAAAACAAAATCTTGCCCTCCTACAAAACGCACAGTACACCCCACAGAGATCACACAATAAAATACTAAAAACCAGGCAAAACCGGGATTCCAACTAACGCAATCTGTCAATCTCCTAGAGTAGCAAAGCATTCTTTTTATTAAGGGAGTGAAGACCCTCCTCAAGCAACAACCATAATCTCGGTCAGGGCGAACTACAAACATCACCAAATTAATCTGTGCATCACCCTGTCGTAACTTGGCACAAAAGCAGTCAGGCTTAGCTTAGAGGCAATGTGTAAAAGTATTTATTCAGCACACAAATTATAATAAAGGGAAAACACAACACAAGAAATAATCTCATGCCAGCTCAGGAAAAATAGAGAAAATGTTGATAAATAAAATATCAGAACAACAAAAATCCTATCAGTAGTAACCCTGGGCAGAGACCTCTGCTCCGCCCGCAGAGTGTGTGCAGATTTGCCTTCTCTGCGTTCCGAGGAGAAGGAAAAATCTCCGCACACTCCAGAGCGGAGTTGGTCAACCCCCGTCTTCACCACCCCATTATAACAAGTAATTAAACATTAATAAAAAATAAATTTAAAACCACTAACGTGTACTGCGGCATCCCCAGGCTGCCCTCCTCCTCCTCTTCGCCGTCTCGCTAATCCTTGTGAAAACTGCGCTTGCCCGCGCATGAGCATTTCTCGCATGCCCCAATCATGAAAAGCCCCGATCGCGCTGGAAATGTCACAAACGTGACGTTCCCATGGCGATAGGGGCTTGTACATATGCCTGTTGGTGTTAAAAATGGAAATGTGGGGATAAGTGGAACTAGTTCCCCATCAACACTATTACCGTCGTCAACGTGTTTCTGCCTATCGCTCAATTGAGTCCGGGGCATTCTTTAGGATGAACAAACACGCTCCTAATGCAGCAATTTTGTATTATGAATTGCCTCGTTGGTAGGGTGACCTATGTCTACCTCCAATCTGAAACAGTTCATAGATACCCCAACTTCAGGTTGGGAGGGAGGAGAGGACGCATGCAGATATACGTTGAGGTACCCACTTTGAGGCAATTGTGACTAAAGGGGTACCTGAGCCCTTCCTCCAAGGGGCATAGAAGACCCTAAGTTGGGGTATCTATGAACTGTTTACCTGGATACCCTCATGGGTGACACGCCTCGCAATATATAATTCTAAAAAACAACTAGACCAGGGTCTGCAATGTGTGAACAAAAGAAAAACCTATTGGCATAACAAGCATAATACTCTGTCTCACTTGAGTGTTGTCTGCCAAAGACAATTCAGAATGCACCTATTGCAAAAATGCACTGGGTGCACCTAGTATTAAATGTCGGTAGATGGGATCGAGCTAGCATCAGTTCCCTTTCTGCTTTCCAGGTGGTGGGTGGGTGCGCAACACAACAGAGCCATTTGCACTTGCTCTGAGATCCCCTATACATCTAAAAACGTAGGAGGGACATTATGGCTCTTTTTTCTAATACTACAATTCACCAGGGTGCAACAATAGTAGAAAATCTCTCTGCTTCTTCTTGATGTTTAGCCAAATATACCTCACATTTACCCCATAGAGATCAGTTAGAATAGGCAGACAGAAAACCCTGGCAGCTCTGAAACAGGACAGTGAGGCGTCCCCTAGTTTATTCTCAAATGTCATCATTTGTAGGGACTGAAGGTAAAGAGAGACACCATTCAAGAGGGCCTGTAGGAGCCTGGGCTGATCCTACAGCTGCTCACTGTTGCCAGCCTATTTCTGTCAATGTATTTTCTTCCCGCTTTCTTTCTTTAGCATTGAACTCTGAATGTGAGGCAGGTTTAGAATCCTGACCAGCATAAGTGATGAGAGCCAAGGCCCTGTAAACACACACTGGATTGCTGCTGGCACCTATAATGCAGCTTACATTTTCATCTGAGCCAAGGCAGAACAGCCTGAGATCTAATTAGTGCAGGGTTTCCCATCCCTGGGTCAGTTCCTAGTACTTCCCATCTGTCTCCAAGACTGAGCAGAAATGTTTTCACATTTACAAATGCTTCACACATGCTCTCAATGCATTAGATAAACAGAACAGATTCAAATGATCTGTATGAGCTCCATGCACACATACATACATACATATGTATATGAAATATTCCTGTGCGAAATATCAATTTTGCCAGCAGAATTGGATATAATCAAGAAGTTTGAACTTAATGAAATTGGAAATGATATTTTTTGTCTGTTTAAGCCCCTGAACAAATTCTCTCATTATCATTTTAATCATTGCACTATTTCCAACAAAAGTAAATTACTACAGAGAAAAGCATTTGAAAAAATCTTACTGTTCGATTAGAAATGTCAAACACCTCCACTGTAAACACTACCTGGTAAATATTCCCGGGTTGCAGGCCAGAGCCCAGAACCCTCGCAGAGCTACTTTTACTGGCATGGGGAGGACCCCCTGTGTCATCTCTATAGAGGACATGCTGTACACATCGCCCAAGACAGGAATATCAAATCAGGTGCAAATGGAACATGGTCTGTGAGGTGCACCTCTCAGATGATAAATGGAATATATCTTTGATATACAAGAGAGGGCAACAACCTGGAGGACGCACCTTCCCCCACTTTGCCGCCAAGGCCTGGAACGACCCTCCCCCATCCACCACAGAACCACTAAGTCCCTCGCCGAATTCATGAGCGGACTCAAGACCTGGCTGTTTGAGTATCCCACCCCATGCAGCGCCTGGATACCCCTCAGGGTGATTAGTGTGCTCTACAAATACCGATTGATTGATTGATTGAAAGCCTGATTTCAGTTTAACATAACATGTGTATTTGCAAATCACACGTATCACCCAAGGGTATCAAGGCACTGAATACCAGATGTTTATTGTTACCCAATTAAGTGGTACTAATTTTACCGACCTCAGAAGGATGAAAGGCTGAATGGACCCACCTGGATTTAAACATGTGACCATGAGGTCAGACACAGGCCACTACAGTGGACCATTGGTCCACTAATCCACCAGACACGGCATTATGCATATTGAGTATCTGTATAGGTCAAATTTTACACCAACTGCTTTACAAAATGATTTCCTCCAAAAACAGAGGAATGTCCAAGATGGCAATCCGAGGGAGTGGAGTGGCTCCACGTGATGTGTCATGTAGAACTGCACCACTCTTGGTAGCGATTGGCTTGCCCATCTTTCAGAAGTGATGGACAATGTGACCACTCTAGATATTAGACAATGTATTTTGGTCCTACATCTATGTACGAAGGGTGAACATATGCAATATCATATGACTGTGTTGGGCATACTTATGGCAGAGTTGCTTTGAAATACAGTGAATGCAAGCTAGGGACCTGGGTTCTCGAACTGATCAGAAGGTTAGAGGTGATTTTGGAAATCTGGGGTGCAGAGACTTGTTTGCACCACTGCACATTCCTAATAGGGTGCGCCAAGCACAAATGGCCCTGGGGGTCCGTGCATTAGTGAATGGCTCATCGGCTGTTTGATACAACTGCTAAGTCTCTTTCATTGCAGGCGCCACCTGGCCTGCATTTTAAAGCTGGGACAGCGATGGTCCAGGCAGGTGGGTTCATTGAGCGACCCAGTGCTTAAGTTGTAAAAAAAGATAAATGGAAGGGTTCTGGTCAGGAGACCACTGCAGCTGGCACAACACATTGGCCCTGCTGTGCTGACAATGACAGTAGCAACACAACTCGGACTATTTCAGGCCTCCAAATCTATAGGAATGGCTTGGGTGGCAGGTTATAGTCATCTTTATTTGTATTTTGAATGAATAATTACCTGTTGTTGTGGTCATCTCTAACTTAAAGACATCACACTAAAGGGGGCCCCTGGGCTGATACCTAGGCAGGGAATCAGGGAAAATAAACTAAACAAGCATTGGCATAGCCAATAGGTCTCGCCCTTGGGACCTTACAAGTGTTTAGCCATGCAACAGTTGCCTAACTAAATACTTATAAGGTCCCAAAAGCGAGACCTATTGGCTATGCAAAGCGGCCGTGTGGCCGCAAAAGTAAAGCGATCGCGATCACGATCAAACATCAAAGCGGCCGTGTGGCCGAAAGTGAAACCAATCACGGTAAAACGCGGCGCGCGCGCCCGCGCACATGCACTGTAGCTCTAGGCTGGCCTGGTAGCACTTTTTGGAGCCCTCTCAATAAGTCTCGCCAGACCAGCGCATGCGCTGGGTCAGGCGAGACCTAAAAACCATCAAAGTGAACCCAACTGCCTGAAAGCTATTTCTTAAATGTGGCGGAAAATCCCAACCATCAAGTAGGATATGTATCACCGCATCCAAAAGTAGCTGAGGGTAGTGTGCAGTTAAGGATGCGTACATAAAGAGTAACAAATGTGAACTTCCATATTATAAAGACATATATCATCAGTCTGTCATGCATGTCCATCATACAAAACGTGTATATATCAATGTACATCAGTGAATCATAAATAGTCAATAAAATTCGTACACAGAGAAGAATATGTAACAGGTACCCCTATGCATCAGAAGTATACTTTTCTAACTTATCTAGACAGACCCACCTTGTGGCAGCCTACAAGGACAGGTGTCGACAATTGAGTGCCAGTGCCGAGCACCGTAAACCACCAGATCAAATTAAGCACTGGAGTGACCACACCCATGTGCAGGGTGATCCCTCTCTGTGCCTATAGATCCCCTGTTCCCTCATTAAGAGGGCGCTCTTGGGTGGTGCTATGGCTGTGTGCCATCTCCTTGTAGCGCACAATGAGTGAGCCTCCTGAGGGCCTCCTGGTGGCCCGATGCAAATGAGGCAAACAGTTTACTTTCTGCACTCAAGCCATAATATGGATGCAGAGGCAAAACAGTTACCTCATTTGCATGGGGCTACAATGTATGAGCATTAACATGCCCTTGTGTTCCAATGGGGAGAGTATGTGGTCCGTCGGCTACGCTGCCGACTTTGGTGCTGGAAACCAGGGTTCGAGCCTCGGGGTCGCGTCAACATCCTGTGATTCTGGGCAAATCACTTAATCTCCCCGTGCCTGAATGTGTAATGTAAATATGGTGCTTATGTAAAGCGCTCCAATACCCTCGGGTCGAGTTCGCACTATATAAATATGGAACAAAAATAAAAATGTGACGCTAAACGAAGGAAAAAGCCTGCAAAGATTTTTTAAATAATTTATTTGTACTGTTCCAAACCCAATTTGACAGCCCTGCTCCACCCCACCAACAGAGGAGAAACAAATGATGAGTTGGTAATTGCTTAGTTGATACAGAATCCATCCCTTGTTTGTGTTTTTTTCACGTTTAACTAATACAAATATTTAAATATATATATATCAAGTTACAGTTTTTTTCACTTAAATCGTATTTTTGCAGAAGTTCGTTTCTCAGTGTTTTTTTTTAATTAAATAATATCGCAAATTTCATAAAGATAGTGTTTTTCAAACAATTCCATGAAAGAGTGCTCAAGGCAAAACCTGCAATTTCACACGCCCCTGCTGTGTGCCGTGCTTGTGTCGGAATAACACAAAGGATCACATGTTGGTCACTTCCTAACACAGAAAAAAAATCAACCTTGACTTGTACCTCACTGAGCCGAAATGTGTCAACCACAGAATCCATCCAATATTAGCAATGTAGCTGTCTGCTCTTACTGCTTAATCGATGACATATGCAAGGCATCTGCCGGCTATTAACCTCCAGTAACCCGAGCCAGGATCTGTGTTACACTTGCTCATTACAATAAGCAGTTTCTCTTGGTAATTGATATGTGACAAGTATGGATCCGATGAATCATAGTCTCTGGTATTCCCCACAGCATCCTTCTGTGGCAGAGGGAGATGGCTGATGCCTGTCTGGGAAGGGGGGGGGGGGGGGGGGCTGAAGCGGGAGCACTGAAGACCCACAGAGATATGTGCACCAGTGGTGTGAGCCTGCTGCAGCACAGGAACACACTGTTTGCAGTAGCACCCCCTGTGTTTGGGAAGGGATTAACTTTCTGCACAACAGTCTGTAAATACCAGGCAGGAGGTGGATGTAAATAGGTTGTTAATATTCATAGGAAATACCTCTGATGACATGGACGCCCATCCAGATGTCGATGTCTTGTCGCAAGTGCAGCTGTGGCGTGGTTAGCCAGAGGTTTCCTATGAGTGCAGGTCCTGTGTCTCTACAGTGGCCATCCAGTGAATGTCTGAATGAAGAGAGATCTCCGAACACATCTAAAGCAAATGTGGTCCTCCAAGGCCATCGAGACAACCTTCCTCTTCTAACATAGAAGTTCATACAAGCACACTTTAAGAAAGACACAATGTAGGTACGCGACATCGGTACCCTGTAATGGCCATCCAGTGAATGTCTGAATGAAGAGAGATCTCCGAACACATCAAGAGCAAATGTGGTCCTCCAAGGCAATCGAGACAACCTTCCTCTTCTAACATGGAAGTTCATACAAACACACTTTAAGAAAGACACAATGTAGGTACGCGACATCGGTACCCTGTATTGGCCATTCAGTGAATGTCTGAATGAAGAGAGATCTCCGAACACATCTAGAACAAATGTGGTCCACCAAGGCAATCGAGACAACCTTCCTCTTCTAACATGGAAGTTCATACAAGCACCCTTCAAGAACGACACAATGTAGGTACTCGACATCGGTACCCTGCACTGAATACGGAAATCGTCCCAGTCAATCAGAATCTATAGCATGAAGGCTTTGATGTCATTTAGAGGTTGCGGCCAGGGGGTCGCAAGCCCTTTGCGACCCCTCGCAATGCCTTTGCAACCTCTGACCTCAAAGGTGGCAAAGGCGTGCCAGGAACACAAGGGCAACTCAACCTTATGGATGTTGGTTGAGGCACCACTTTCCTTGTTTTCAGTCAGTTTTAAAAAAAACTAATAGTATCAAATTATTCACTATTAGTGTAGTATAAAAATGGAGCAGTTATCTGGAATGTGACCCCATCTGCAGCTGAGGTAAGTAAAAAATGCTTTTAAAGGGATGTTCTGTGCATACTTGAGGTTGAGACTGTGCATATGTAAAAGAGAATGTTTGTATGAGTGAATGTGTGTGTATGTGTAAGCATGTGTGTTTGAGTGAAAAAAAAGGTCAAATGGCGTGTGATGTCACTTCCACTACCCCTGACATTTTGATGAATTGACGTACATGCATGAAGGCAAAAACTACAGTTGTCTACCTACATTCTAGGTTCAGTTTTAGAAACAAGAAACAGACAGTGGCTTTGTTTAGTTGACTGTAATGGAAAAATTAGGGGGTGGATGCTAATATCTTTACTCTGCTACAGGTTTGGGTCATTAATTAAACAATTAACAAAAGTTAACGCCGTTGATAAAGGGAATTAAGCACCTTTAATGGCCCAAGAAGAGGATATAATGTTTGGTGAACACTCACGTGGGCTAAACAAATATTTCCTTTATGTAGAGAGTCTCATGTGCGCGAATGGAGGACCTGAAGGAGGTAATTAATACCTGCATTTTCCGTACTCTAGTGCACCCTGACACAATATTTTCTATACTTTCTGAAATTTATCACCCTAAATTCAGACACTTCTAGTACCAGAATGCGAAGGAACAACACGCATTAAGAAAAACAATAGATCTGGTTTTGGCCTCCCGCTTTTTTGCTTTGTCAATGCTTGTTTTGTCATGGTTTTTGTAAGTCTGTTGTGGAGGAGCTATGGGGCACTCCTCAATATAGAAAGTCAAAACCTTCAATAAAAGAAACCATTTTTTGGTGCTCTCAAAAAGCACACACTGCCAGAGTAGTCCCTCACAGTGAAGTAAACTACTTGCTTTGGAAGTACTTCTTGTGAAAGAGCAGGACGTTGTTGCACACAATGAAGTTACCCAGTGACTGAAGTTGGATGGCTGTCGCCCCATGGTGTCTGCTGTTCTAAATGAAAGAAAATTGTGTATGACAATAACGGGCCAGTAGACGTAGAGGGCTGGCTTGTAGCTCCTCTAGCATGCTATATTATGTATACCATTTTTGTAAAATCAAAAGATCGTGGCTAATGTCAGGCCTAAACGGCACTGCATTATCTACCATCAGGTCTTCTGCTTCATTGCCCATTGTAAATCCATAAAGGCTTGTCCTGTGTTTAATGTACCTCCCTGCCTTGTATCTACCGCCCTTTAAACCAATAATGTTTCCATCTCAAAAACTACTAGACTATATATAGTTATGATCGCAAGATACAGATATTCCGCTCAAAATACCCTTTGTCTTCTCAAATATCTGCAAATACCTGGTGGAGAAGTTGTCTTATGGTCATTTTTCAGGTCCTGGAAGCTGTAAACCTGGCTTCTAATCTATGCTTCGGCATTTGGCTACCAAGATGTTTGATTCCGTCAGAACTCTTCTGCTCTCTTCATCCAATTACATAACTCCAGCATTTCTATTCCCCATTACATCTTGGCATGAGCAATGCTCTCTCATTCAGGCCTCATGCTTCATAGCCTATATACAGCCCTCTCCGTCTACTGCTATAGTATTTGTTGAAGCTATATCCTTGCAAATAGGTTTGCGTTTCATATAGAGCAAACCTGAATGTGTTGGATAGCCACGCACTGGTGGCCATCAATTACGGATTTTACACATTGTCATTTCACAATACAATACCACCACAGTCCTGGACCCTTGGAAATTGGCTTAAGGTGCTCTGCCAGCCTCTGGATCCAGCAGAAGTGATGCATCTCCTCTGCTGCATGGTGCAAACCAGAGCAAAACCAAAGCATTGCCGCTGGTAGCTGGATTGGATCGCATGCAGCTGTTCGGAACCGACATATTGCCCCGACTGCATACTGCCTCCTCGATGCTGGAATTCGCATTGTAACCCCTGTTGATAGGATCCTCGATGACGATGCAGGTCCTCGCTTTGCAGAATCACTGCATCTTGGAATCGACGCATCACTTTGGCTGCCTAAAGCATCTCAGACGCGGGTCCTTGCAATGCTCTGCAAACCAGGATTTAAGTACTTTATTCAGCGAGCCTAACAGAGTCCTTGTATCCAGCCCACGCTCCATCACGGTCGACCTGAACTTGTCATTTTGTCCCAGTCTGGCGCAACTAGACATCCGCAGCTGGCTCTTTGTGCTTTTTTGTGCTATTTTCACTAAAACTTTTAAAGTTGAATATCTCCGTTCTACTGATTGGATTTTTGTCGTTTTCGTCTTGTTTTATTGATTAAAATAAGTTTGATTTTTCGAACTTGGTGTGGGATGCTTTTTGTGAGGTGTTTTCACTGTAGTGCTGTTTGAAGTGCTGAACAAATGTTTTACACATTGCCTCTAATTTAAACCGGACTGTTCTGTGCCACGCTTCAAGAATGTTGAACACTGGTTAATTTAAGCTTGGCTTTTGCCTCACCCTGATAAGGATTGTGGTTGCTGCTTGACCAGGGCTCACACCCCAGTCAACCAACAACCCAATATCTTAAAACTCTTTTGCCTACATCTTTCACATATCTTTCTTTCACTCTCCCTCTCCCATTCTCTATCCTCTTTGCATCTCTTTCCTCTTCCTTCTCTTCCTATCACACTTTTTCCCAGTCTTTACTTACTCTTTTCTTGCATGTCTGCATGTGTTGCATAGGAAGGAAGCAACTATGTATTTACCCGTGAGGCCATGCTGCTTCCTTTCCCAGCCCTTCCTGCCCAGTCCGCTCACTCTGAACATGGGACCCCAGCTGTTGGCGATGCATTCGTCCTGTTCTGAAACTCGAAAGGTGCATGAGGGAGGTGTCCTGCTGCCTTTGAGTGACTTGCCTTTATAATTTGAATGCCTATATAGGGCGGTTAGCAACACAATCACCACAACCATATTAAGTTTGAGGCCAAACACCATGGCCCTTTGCAAGGCAGGCTCGCTGTCACATATGGCAACATCTGTATGTTGCATTTTGAGCCTGATATCAACCCTAATGGGCATAAGTTTAAAAATCACAACAAATACAATACTCATAGCCACCAGGTGTACCCATGCCACCTGTAGCACTTCATTCAACCCTGGTGTATTACTCAGCAGCACTTGGCATGCTTGTATTTTTAAGTCCGTACTTAAAGAGCAGAAACAATGGACAATGATATTTGTCTATGGTGTGCACAGTTGGAATAAGTGTCATAGGATATTGAACCACAGAAGGTATACCCAACAAGGATGATTTGCCTTGCGCACATCAGAGATTCAAGTGCAGTCTGTGGGAAAGGCAGCAATGGTCAAACCTCAGACTGCCATCTGATTGTATCCTCATTATATCCTTGCTTCACCTAAACCCCAGCAATATCCATCAACCCACTTTAACGATAGTTCCTAAAACCTGACTAACAGAAAAGCATGCCATGCAAATGAGCTCACCAGCTAAGAGATCTCAAGTTCTCCCATGTCAGCTGTGAGTAGCTCATCATGTTTTGGTTTTTCCTTTGCATTCTGGGAATTATAGTTTTGTTTTTTCCATCATCAATACGAGATAAATGTAACAATGCTAGTTAAAAACAGAATGTCGATAACATAAATATCTTCGGACATATATATTGTTGTCTAAATATCGGTCATAAATCTTACTCCATTGGGTGTGGAATTTCTATTACTAATCAAAATGGGGTGGTATATTTGCAAACAATACTTAAGCCACAATATTTTTGTCAGACGATATTTACTTGGATATGATCTTGATCCATACACCTACAACCTTAAAAGAAATAGAAATGTATGCGCATGATATTTTCAGAGACCCCACCTCCAGCAGAGCCTTCCTTTCGAGTGGTTGACACGGATTAATGACTAATCACCTTTGGTAGTTTCAGAGATTAAAATTGCCCACAGCCACAGTGGCTTTAGTGATAGACTATTTAAAGTGTGCTGGTCACAACTATTACGCTGCAGGCCCTTTCATCCTGTAAAGTTTACTACTATACCTGCACTCGTCCTCTCACAGGTATAATTCAGGTGACTGCTATAGTGGTACAGCTCCTGGCACAGTGAATAAGACGGGCCACTATTATAGTGATTCGGACTCTGTCCAAATGTTATGTTCTGTTAGTTGAATTTGTAAAAGCGCGCAATTACCCTTGGGTGTCCTGGCGCTGTGCACTGCCTAACATTCGTCGGGAAAGGTCAATGAGTGAACAGCCAGGTCTTCAGACCTTTTCTAAAGGAAAGGAGATCTGCAGCATTCCTCAGGTGGAACGGCAGGTCGTTCCAGGCCTTGGATGTGCAGGTAATAAAGCTCCTGCCTCCTCAGCTGGTTTTTCAAAGGTGGGGAATTGGACATTTTTTGCTCCTGTGGACCGAAGGGTCCTGGCGGGAGCATACCATTTGAACCTTTGCTTCAAATGGTCTGGGCCAGTTCCATTGAGTGCCTTAAAGGCTATGCAGAGGGCCTTAAAGCAAACCCTTTCTTTCTCACGAAGCCAGTGTAACTGAGTTAATTCTCTTTTTACAGAGACAAATTTGGGTGTGCCTGACAACAGCCTGGCTGCTGCATTTTGGGCTATCTGAAGCCTATTGATATGCTAATTTTGGGCATTCAGATAAATGTTGTTGCAGTTTTCCAGTCGGCCCTTACAAGTACTGTGACCACTGTCATGAAATTCCCTTCTAAAAGATAAGGTTTTATTTTCCTTCGAATTCGCAGTATCAAGAAGCATGTAGATACCACTGAACTTATATGATCACTAAAGGTCAGTCTGTTGTCTACTGTAACCCCTAAATGTTTTACTTTCAGAGTAGGGGTAGGATGGTTCCCCAGGTCTGCTGGCCACCAGTCCGGTGTCCATACATGAGGATTGTTTCCAAATACAATAACCTCGGTTTTGATGGAATTTAATTTTAAGCAATTTGTCGACATCCATCCTGCTATGGCCTTCGTGCAGTTATGAATGCGTGCTCCAGTTTCTTTTTCATTTCCGTCTTTGAGGGATAGCACTATTTGTGTGTCATCAAATGTCCAAGTCCTTATAGAGGCAGAGCTCAAGACAAACGATGAATGTTACTATTAGCATACGGTTCCTGCTCTAGTCACACCTATGTGCAGACAACCTTAAGAAGAAAGCTCTCATTATCAGTCTTCTGCTAATTGGAGGCAAATGTGATCCCAACGCAGTAGAGGGTGTGACTGGAGATGGCTGGAGGTGGAGCGGGTGATAAAGTGGGGGGTTTGCTTATGGCTGACGAGGGATGACTTAAGACCCTCGTCCAGGGAGATGTAGGAGGGCATTTTCTTTGCTTGTATTTGGGTCTATGGCAGTGGTTAATTTGTTAAAAAAAAGTGTGGGGGGTTCTCATCAGGAGGCAGCTTGCATCAGCCCATTTCTCCTATTAGCTCCGCCTAAAACAGAACCAACCATGAAAGTGGGGAGAGAATGTGGCTAATTGCGAGAGCTGTGGATTTTGGGGTTCGTGAACCAGGTGGGAGTCCCGGCATTGGCTCAACATCCTGTGATCCTGGGAAAGTCACTCAATCTCCCCATGCCTATCATAAATGAATGTGAATGTGTCTTTAACTGGTGCTCATGAAAAATGCTGGTGCCGGTGCTGAGCACCGAAAACCACCAGCTCAAATTAAGCACTGATCTATGACAACCTCGCTACACCTCTGCCTGCATCTCACAGATCCTGCAAGCGTGACCCGAGATATGATACTGTGAATGGATCATTCTTTTCTTTATTGCCCAGCCCTGAGGTATCCCAGTTTCTCTTGAATCCATGCAGACAGGAGGTCATTCATTCCAAAGGTCTTTTGACAGTGATGTTAGCAGGAGAACCTACACTTAGAGCAAAGAGCCACTTTTCTTGAACACAGCTTTTAGAGCATTTCTAAAATAGAAAAACTGAGATATTCTATGATTTCTTCTTACCCTTAAATTATACCTGTGCTTTAGAGTGCCTGGCAGTATTACAGCTTGGAACGTCCCTGTGTATGTGAAGTATTTTGACATAGGATTAATGAACCAGCCTGACAGCCTCAAACAGGCGTTCCCATCGAGCACTTGGCGTTGTCTGATCTCTCTCATCCTCTGAGATGCATGGCCGCCTCATTGAACAGCAATATGATCTCAGCGTTAATTTTAGGATGATGAGCATCGTTGGATGATTCTGCGGCTCACTTTGTGACAAAGGTACACACGGCAAAGAATGGCACATTAGCCAGAATCCTTTTCTCCAGTTGATAGTGCACATGTTGAATATAGCTAAATAAAAAATAACAGTGAGGTTTTATTGTTGCTTATGTCCTATATTTACACAGCTAGAAAAGACATTTCACAAACCATCAGGTTTTACTTTGTTAAGAAAACAGAGAGCACCTGTTTCAATTTCATAAAAAGCAACATCCATTAGCTGACACAAATTAGTATTCATGACTTCACCGAATGAGCCACTTTTCTCTGGAACACATACATTTAAAATCCTTTGTGAAACTAAAATATTTATGTGCTGGGTGGGTGTGTATGACAGCGGTGTGCAGCATCCAGTCCTCTAAATGTTCAGCACAATAGAAATATGTAAATATAGGGTAAGGTGGAGTTCAATAAACCTATAATCTCTTTGTTCCAATATAAATCTGTTCTGTAGCTTTAGAGACCAATAAATAACAAGTACAGTTAGGGTGTCCTGTGGGCTGGTTTGTGATCTGATCATTGAACTGAAATCAGAATCTAATTGGTCGCTTCAAATCCGGCAGTCACTTTGAGAATCGTAAACTAGGTCCCAGTTGGCAAACCTTGGGTAGATTTGTCAATGCTGTGCACTGGTGCAAATTCAGAAAAAGTGTTGTAAACTCGTCTAGGTCTTGTTATGGAAGGTAATCTTTAAAGTAACAAAAATAGCAGTTTTTACTACTTTCTCTCTTCAGGGGTGTCCAAAAGGCATCACATGGATACTCCCACGCTCCGACCTATATGTTCTAATACAGAGACCTATATACTAACAATGGTAGACAGGCCTTTGCACCAAAATCTAACCTCTTAGGCAGGAGTTACAAACATCTTTTAATTATTCTTTAAACTCTTTGAATATTGCATGCGTGCAGCACTGAACAGCAAACCTCCAATGTGTGAATTTTTTAAAAATATGTCTAGGTATGGGATTTTGTACAGCAGGGTACCTTCCAATACAAAAGCTATGCTATATGTTGAACACACACCTTTGTGCTGTGGTGCAAGAATGTGTCGGTGGCTCGCAGCAGCCTTAAAAGCACAGCACTGTGGAAGAGAGCGGCAGGACCTAATCGGAGAAACTTTCAACCCTCGTTTTGAAAAAAGAAAAACTTTTTCTGTGGCTATGTATGCATAAGATAAGCACAGCCCCGCATTTGGGAGCACCAAAGCATGCCTTGCATAAATGGAAATAGGTTTTGTCCATGCACATAATAGAAAATGAGGGAGAGAAATCAATGCATAGAAACATTAGCAATATGTTTTTAATTATCATCAGGAGGACTTGTAAAAGTTACAAACATTTCTTCTCACACAAAATATATTTAATCCACCCTTCTTTTAAACCACAACTGTCACTGTGTGTGTAGGTGAAAATATATATGTGTGTGTTTGTGTGTGTGTGTATATACACACAGACACACATATGTGTGTGCATGTGTGTATACGTATGTATGTGTATATAAATATATATATCTGTGTGTTTATATATATATGTATATATATATCTATATATATATGTGTGTGTGTAGGTATATATGTGTATGTATGTATATATGTATTATGGCCCTGTACAAGGCTACGGTTGAAACATTTAGGCTATATTGAGCTGCACGATGCACTTTTGTTTATGATGTATCGAATAAAACAGATTGAGAGGACATTTGGATCATTCCGTGTACTGCTTGGATGAGTAATAACATCAAATTAAAGATTGGTCCTAGTAGCAGACTTTCAAAGGATGTGTATGTATTTTATTTGAAATAAACAAGAAAAACTAGCTACTAGGACAATATATGTGTAGTATGTGTCTGCGTAGGGAAACCAATTGGTTTTATATGAAGGCCCTCACCCACCAACCTAGTTGGTGGCATGCTTCATCATCGGGCCCCACCCGAGGTACTGAGTGTACCTCAGGTGTGCTGCGACGCCTGGTTACAGCGGAGCGGATTTTCTTACGTGATTGTGAGTGCTGGCATGTAGAGTGATGTTTTAAAATTCTGTTCTAGGGGTCCCGAACAGTTATTTTATTGGTGGGCCCCTGGCAGAGTTAAAAACATAGGCTTTTGGACGTGTAGGGATGGACTTATGGTCTCCCACGTCCAGTGTGGTCTTCTAGTTTCAGCCAGGCCTTTTTTCTAAACTGGCTTTCTTCAGGACCTTTTATGTGTAGGGGTGACACAGGGGTCTATATGTTGTCAGTACCCTGTATGTGTAGCACACACTAAGGTGCTATAACTGTGAGCAGTGACGGCCCGTGTAGGGCGTTTTACCGGGGCGGTGACGTGGCGCAGAGGAGGGGCAGGGTGGGGAGTTGCAAAATGCGGCATACGGCCGAGTTCAGGTAAGTTCCGAAAAAAATTAATAAAACGAATTTCGTTGCGCGCGCTGCATCGCCAATTGCGCAACTAAATTCCTACACGGGCCGTCACTGACTGTGAGAGGTGTTTCCTCTCCGTTTGTACTCTTAATTTCAAAGGACAAACTCCCAGGTTCTCTGCCGGGGGTCCGAGAATCCTGTGCACTTTGGCGTGAGCTGCGGTCCCACTGTTAAACCTATGGTCCGGTCAGGACCTCCGTCGGATATGTATTTTATTTCTCTTCCTCTTAGAAAGCCTCCAAGGATGAAGATGACGCACACAGTTGAATTTTAAATTTCTTTTTTCTTTTTATTGCGACATACATCAAGCGCATTTCGGCGGTTACTGGCCTTGTTTACTGTTGAACATATATATAATTGCAGCAGCTGAAATAAATCCTTTGCATTTCTGATTCCTGAGTGTGTGTTTTAATTTCTGAAAGAAGAGACCAAGATTGCATTTTTAGGGGCCGAGTATCATGCCTGACACAGTGACATCCTTGTGAGGGTGGGGCAGCCAAAGCTGATTTTCTTGTGTGTCATATATGATTGTATGACGTTACATCGCATTCCATTGTAAAACATGCCTTTACCACACATAAGTTGCAACATGAATGCCATTACAACGCAAACCTTTACCATGCATATTTTTTCAACGATTATACCTTTCCACGCATGCCTTTACAATGAAAGTTGCTGTAAAAGCATGTATGATAAAAGCATAGGCATGGTGAAGGTTTCCCTGACCCCTACCTTAAACTTTAATCCTGGTCCCTGATGCACCCCTGCCCTGGTCCCCAACCCTTCTAAAAAAAGTATTCTTCCCCTACCCTAAAACCCTATCCCAACTCAACTACCCCTGGCCCCCAGCTCTTCCCCTGCCCTATACCCTAAAACCCTACCCCTGCGTGACCTCCGCTGGTCCCCAGCCCTTTTACCTACCCTAATCACTAAAACACTACCCCTGTATGAACTTCCCTGGTCCCCAGCCCCTAAAATAGTAGCCCCCGCGCCAGGCCCAATCCGCTTTACCCTCTCCTGTTGGTTCGTGCAGTCAGCTAATCTGAGGGGGGGCGGTGCATGTCGTTGTGTGGAAGCGGAAGAGTCTGTTTCCTCTGACAACGTGGATTGCCTACCATATGCATATATATTTTTACTACACATAGGCCTTTACAATACATACCTTTAGAAAAAAATTTGTTGTAAAGGCATGCGTGGTAAAAGCATATGCGTTGTAAAAAATCCTAGTACGTAATGATGCATGCGTTGTAACGCTTGAGTTGTATTGGTATGCATGGAAACAGCCGCATTGTAATGGCTGTTTCCCATCATATAGCGATAATCACCCAGTCTTTCCAATCTACTGCTGATTTCACCAAGCATGCAGGTGCGTCGTCACAGGCGCAAGTCCCTGTAAGGATATGTATAAACATGTTTTCCATTCGTAAAGATGCGGGCACTGCAGGGTATCATGACAAACGCTGAATGTATTATTTATTCAGTTGAACAGAGGTAGTCTGATGCGTTCTGGCAGAGGCGTAACACAGGCCCTTGCAGCTCCCACGGTGCAGGGGGGCCCGTACTCAGGCCTGAGAGCTCCATCTTAAATACTGAGTGGGGGCTCCTTTATGTACCTTGAAGGGGGGCCCCCTCAACTTTCGTTACGCCACTGCGTTCTGGCTCTGACATGACTCTTTAACAAAGTTGTATATGTCAGTGAAAATAAATGTAGCTCCATAGAACAAGTTAAAATCTATCTACCTATAAAAACGATAATTTCTTAAGTGAACGTGCACCCTCAGCAGAAGATCGCTTGGCACTAGCATGAACCGAAAGCTTGCTCTGATGGAAAGTTGGAGGTACCATAAAATAATTGTGTCGACTTGGTCAGTTACGGTCGCTCCCTCCTGCCCCCGCTCTCTCCTGCCTCAAGCTGGGTATCGTTGCGCAGCCCTGCTGCTGATCATAGTTATCGTCCTTTGCTGCACTTATTGTTTATTTTAAACATTGTATTGTCCTGCCGAGATCGTGTGCCCGTGTTTGCTGCCCTTTGCTGCATTATTTGTATTTGTGCTCCTGCATTAGCTGCTCCCTGCTTTGGCATTGTGCCTGCTTTGGCATTGTGTGGCCGCCCGCGTAGTTCTTTGATCGGTTTCACCCGACCCGGTCGGCGCTTCCGCCCCAGCCGCCATTGCTGTTGTTGTTGTTGTTGGCCAGAGCCCGCCCCCTCCACCACGCACCCGCCTCCCAGCTGCTCCTCCCTCGCCCCTTCCCCCTCCCACTTATGACAGTTGCTCTTGCGCGCAGCGTTCACGCGCAGCGTCCGCGCCCAACCCGCGCCGAAGGTGCGCCAAAGGTAAGCCCGTCTACGCCCGTCCGCGCCTGGACCGCGCCCAGCGCCAGACCCCCTGCCCCTCGCACTGCCCAGCCCCCCCGCGTTACCTACGATGCCGCCACCCTCCTAGCCCTTAACCCCGGTCGCGCCCCCTACTGCATCCAAGCCGCTCCAGGACGCACCCATGGACCGTTCTCCTGCCCCTCCTGCAAATTCAGCGGCACCGTCAACATCTCCGCTCCGACCACACCACAGATTCCCGACCCCAACCACCTAGAATGCATCCTTCTCAACACCCGCTCGGTCCACAGGCACGCCATTGACCTTTGGAACCTACTAGACACCATCTCTCCAGACGTCGCCTTCCTAACGGAAACATGGATGAACGCCTCCTCCGCCCCTGACATCGCCATCGCTATCCCTGACGACTATAAGATTACACGCAAAGACCGCACCGACCAAACAGGAGGAGGAATCGCAATCGTCCACAAGAAATCAATCCACATCTCAACCAGCTCTGACGCCAACCTCGCCAACTCCGAACACCTCCACTTCCAGATCCACATCGACCCCAAGACCACACTCAGAGGCACCCTCCTCTACAGACCACCAGGACCCCGCGCAAGATTCAGTGAAGACATCACGGACTTCATCACCCCACACGCGCTCCCCTCCAAAGACTACATCCTCCTGGGAGACCTCAACTTCCACCTTGAGAAGATCAACGACCGCAACACCGCCACCCTCTTAGACAACCTCGCCAACCTCGGACTTAAACAACTGGTCACTTCCCCCACCCACATCGCAGGTCACACACTCGACCCCATCTTCACCTCTAGCAACCATGTCTCTTTCAACCACACTACGGAGCTCCTCTGGACTGACCACAGCTGCGTCCACTTCACCTACAACAAGCCGAAACCCATCATCCACCTCCAAACAACTCTACAAAGAAACTGGAACAAAATCACCACGGAACAGATCTCCTCATCGATCCTTCAAACCTCCCCAGCCCTCTCTTCTGACGCCAACGAAGCCGCCTCCAACCTCACCCTTTGGTTATCCAACACCGCAGACACCTTAGCACCACTGAAAAAACGCCTACACAAAATCAAGAAGGCCTCATGGTTCAACGAGGACCTCAAGAAATCCAAGAAACTATGCCGCTCCCTTGAAAAGGCCTGGAAAAAAGACTCATCCACCAGCAACAAGGACGCCTTCAAAAACGCCATCCGTACTCACCACCAACTGATCCGAAAAGCCAAAAAAACAGCATTCAAGGATCGACTCGACAACAACGCCCACAACAGCAAGGAACTTTTCAACATCGTCAAGGAATTTTCCAACCCCTCGGCCAACTCCAACGACATCACCCCCTCTCAAACTCTCTGCGACTCCCTAGCCTCTTTTTTCCACAACAAGATTGCTGACATCCACAACAGCTTTGACAACCAACCCGGAAGCCAACCCACCCTACCATCAGCTGACTATCTTCCCCCCGTTAACACCCTCAACGCCTGGAACCCAATCACCACTGAGGACACCATCCGCCTGATGAATTCCATCCACTCTGGATCCCCCACAGACCCATGCCCTCACCACATCTTCAACAAAGCAGACTCCGTCATAGCCCCGCACCTCCGAGACGTCATCAACTGCTCCTTCAACTCCGCTACCTTCCCAGAAGACTGGAAACACGCTGAACTCACCGCACTTCTGAAAAAACCAACAGCAGACCCCACCGAACTCAAAAATTACCGCCCCATCTCACTTCTTCCATTCCCGGCCAAAGTCATCGAGAAAGCTGTCAACAACCAGCTCGCCGCCTTCCTCGAAGCCAACAAATCCCTCGACTCCTCACAATCTGGCTTCCGAGCAAAACACAGCACTGAGACCGCCCTCATCGCAGCAACAGACGACATTCGAACTCTACTGGACATTGGAGACACAGTCGCCCTCATCCTCCTCGACCTCTCTGCTGCCTTCGACACAGTCTGCCACAGCACCCTTTTACAGCGCCTCAAAAACATCGGAATCCAAGGAAAGGCACTGGAATGGATCACCTCGTTCCTCTCCGGAAGAACCCAGAGAGTCCGCCTCCCTCCATTCAAGTCCGAGGCCTCTGAAATCATCTGCGGCGTACCACAAGGATCCTCACTCAGCCCCACCCTCTTCAACGTATACATGAGCCCCCTCGCGACCATCGCCCGCCAACACAACCTCAACATCATCTCTTACGCGGATGACACTCAACTGATCCTTTCTCTCACCAAGGACCCCAGCACCGCCAAAACTAACCTACACGAAGGAATGAAAGAAGTCGCCGAATGGATGAAACAAAGCCGTCTGAAACTGAACTCAGACAAAACAGAAGTCCTCATCTTAGGTAAATCCCCCTCTGCTTGGGACGACTCCTGGTGGCCGGAAGCCCTCGGAAAAGCACCCATCCCGACAGACCACGCACGGAACCTTGGCGTCATCCTGGACTCTTCACTCTCAATGAACAGACAAGTCAGCGCCGTATCCTCATCCTGCTTCAACATCCTTCGCATGCTCAGAAAAACATTTCGCTGGATCCCCACCGAAACAAGGAAAACAGTCACCCATGCTCTGGTCACGAGCCGACTGGACTACGGAAACACCCTCTACGCAGGTACCACCGCCAAACTACAGAAGAAACTACAACGAATCCAAAACGCCTCAGCCAGGCTCATATTAGACATCCCACGCAACGAACACATCTCGGGTCACCTTAAAGACCTCCACTGGCTACCCGTCAATAAGAGGATCACTTTCCGACTGCTTACCCACGCACACAAATCACTCTACGACATCGGACCAGATTGCCTCAACTCTCGACTGTCCTTCTACACCCCCTCCCGCCAACTTCGATCTTCCAGCCAAGCATTCGCCACTGTCCCTCGCATCAACAAAACCACCATTGGAGGCAGATCCTTCTCATACCTGGCTGCCAAAACATGGAACTCACTCCCCGCTTACCTTCGCCTCACCCAGAATCACCTAGCGTTCAGAAAACAACTTAAAACGTGGATATTTGACAAATAACCCCCCTCCCCTCCCCAAGCGCCTTGAAACCCTCTGGGTATGTAGTGCGCTATATAAATTTTATGACTTATGACTTATGACTTATGACTAGAGCCAACATGTTAGTTCCCCAGATTTTAGCACATTGATACCTAATCACTCTCCAAACCACAGTTCTAATAGGCACTTGGATCATTCGTTAAAGCTTGGTTCCAAAATTTGAGAGTTTTTATTGAAAATGAGCCATGAACAATCCCACAGATTTGGGTTGACAATTCATATATTGCTAGCTGGCACCTGCTCAGAGGGAAAGCTGTAGCCAATCCCAGAGCTAGCATGATGATTTGCGTCTCATTCATTAGGACTGGTATGTTAGTGGACCAATTATGGATACAGTATTGAAGCTGACATTGGTGTTGGTAAAGTAGCAGAATATTGTGGCTAAAAAAATATCGCTTGACAAAAATATTGTCCTAAATATTAAATCCAAAACTATTTCCCCATTAGAGTTAATGGAAAGTCTGCACCTAAGGAAAATAAGGTTTGTACATTTTTCTATCAATGTTGTAATCTACATTCTGACATAGAACTTTGGCATCTGTTTTTGAGTGTTTAGGTAACAAAGAAATAATTTAGAGCATTGATAGGTTTGAATCTATATGTGACACTTGTGGTTTGTACTGTAGAGGATTCCTGATGTTTCCCGGATCCACCTTTGGTGCAGCATATGCTAGTTGGGAAGATAATGCTTTGAATAAAGCAACTTACTTCCTATCAAATCATGTCTATGGAATTCTTAAGAATTAAAGTAACATTGCAATCCGAACCAAGATGATCTTAGCTTTTCAGGTCTGGCCTAGAGACTGCTTTACCCGCTATCCTGTAGAGCTAATGTATCTATAAAGAGAAAAGGGTAAAAACTCAGTCCCTCTTTGCCATTGGTTATTCCCAGCCCACATTCTGCAGCTATTGTTTTACAGAACTGATATTCCTGAGACGTGAACATTTGCCTGTGCACCTATCAGGGAAATTTAATTAGTGGAGTGGCGAATTAAGTCTCCCTAAAGAGGGCTGTCAGTCAAATACATGGACGATTAAGAACCCACTCATTGCTTTCTAATCTCATTCACTTTGTGAGTTAACACAGGCCATGCATGGAGCAACATGGAAGAAGCGATGCCAGAAGAGGGGCCTGTGATGAATGCACCGCATTAATAGAACGGTTTTTGGCCAGGCCGATAGAGCATGTATTATTATTATTATTATTATTATTAATAAATTTTATAGAGCGCGTAGTCACCCGTGAGTATCCCAGCGCTAGGAACAGTAAACCTGAGGGGAGTGAGGGCAGTGAGGGGGTGTGGAAGGGAATTATGGAAATAGAAGGGTTTTCAGACGCTTTCTGAAACGTAGATAGTTGGGTTCTGATCTTGTCTCGCGGGGTAAGGCGTTCCAGAGACGTGCTGTATGAACCGAGAAGCGTCTTCCACCCGTGCGGGCCTTCTTAAATCTGGGGATGGTGATGAGATGTTCCTGATCGGAACGGAGGGATCTTGGGGCTTTGTAAGGTTTAATGAATTTGGCTAGGATCGGAGGTCCTTTATTTTGCAGCGATTTGTGGGCCAGGCAAAGGGCTTTGAACTGCACTCGCTCCCTGACCGGGAGCCAGTGGAGGAGCCTCAGAGCCGGTTTGGCTGAGGCTCTGGCAGGAGTGTTGGTGACGATCCGGGCAGCCGCATTTTGGATCCTCTGTAGCCAGTTCAGGGTGGCCTCAGGAGCGCCCAAATAGATGGAGTTACTGTAGTCGATCCTGGAGAGTATTAGGCCTTGAATCAGTAATTTTTTTGCGGTAGGAGGGAGTAGGGGCAGGATCTTTCGAATTGATTTGAGGAGCCCAAAGCATGTCCCGGCTACTTTTTTTGCCTGTGTTGCAAACGATAGGTCTTTATCGAGCCAGACGCCTAAGCTCTTAACCTCGGGTTTAGGGTCTGGGGGCGGGCCTAAACAGGGTGGCCAGATGTTCTGTGACCAGATGTTCTGTGACAGGGAGAGTCCCTTCTGACCCAGGAGGAGGATGTCAGTCTTTGAACCGTTAAGTTTGAGATGGGATCGGTTCATCCATCCTTGTATCTGCGTCAGACAGTTGTAAAGGTCCGCAGGTTGTTGGCTTGGGTGAGATAGGGAAACAACTAATTGTGTATCGTCGGCGTAGCTGACGATGCTCACTCCGAAAGGGATGACGACCTCCTCCAGTGGGGACATGTAGATGTTAAACAATGTGGGGCTCAGGGAGGAGCCCTGAGGTACGCCACATTGGAGGGGTTTTTCGGAGGAGCGGGTGTTGTTCTCCCAAATCTGAAAGGACCGATGACCCAGAAAGGACGATAGCCAGGACAGTGCTTTTCCTTCCACGCCGACACTCCTGAGACGAGGAATCAGGAGTTGGTGGTTGACGGTGTCGAAGGCCGCACTGAGGTCGAGGAGGATCACTGCCACTGATCCTCCAGCGTCGAGCAGTGCTCTGGCCTCTTCCACTGCCACCAGGAGGGCGATGTCGGTACCCTGGCCTGGGTGGAATCCCGTCTGTGATCTTTTCAGCCGATCATTGGTTTCCAGAAATTGTGAGAGTTTTCTGTTTACCAGCTTTTCGGCAACCTTGCTAGATCCCGGGAGGAGGGAGATTGGCCTGTAATTGGCCAAATCCGCGGGGTCAAGGGAAGTTTTCTTCAATAACGCCTTGACAACTGCCGCTTTCCAGTTGGGGGGGACGACTCCCTCTTCCATCGAAACGTTGATGAGCAGGGTGAGGGGGGGGACGATCATGGATGCTACTCTCTTAAGGAAGCGTAACGGTGCAGGGTCCCTGGGGGAGCCGCTTTTGATGTTATTGAGCGTGCTTTCGACCTCCTCATCGGTCACTTGTCCCCAAGAGGTGAGACAGGGGGCGATAGGAGTGTTATTGGTCTCTATTTCCTCGTGCGAGTTGGTGGTTGGAATTGAATCGAGGATTTTCTGGATCTTATCTGTGAAGAAATTAGCTAGTTTATAGCATTTTTCCTCATCAGCCTTGGGGTCTGGTGGGGTTCTGGGTCTGGAGTCGGGGACTTTGAGGAGTTCTTTTAGAATAGTGTAGGATTCCTTGCTGGAGCACGCAGAATGTTCTATTCTTTTTTGGAAGAATAGACTTTTGGATTTTCGGAGCGAGGTTTTATAAGTTTGTAGAGCGGTATGATAAGCGTCCTTTTTATCCTTAGCCTTATCCTTCCTCCAGGAACGTTCCGTTTTCTTACATTCCTGTCGTAGGGATTTAAGCTCCGGAGTGTACCAGGGGGCGGGGGTAACTCGTTTGGTATGTTTGAGGGTAGTCGTTTTGGGGAGGAGTTGATCCAGTGAGGATGTGATCCAGAAATTGAACTGGTCATCGGCGATGATAGGGTCACCGGAGAGAGTCGGTACAGAATTAGCAAGGGTGTTGGCCCATTCCTCTGGGACAAGCTTGTGCCAGCGCCGATCGGTGACTCGGGTTTTGGAGGGTTGTGGGGGGGCTGTGAGTAGATGACAGAAGAAAGGGATTAGGAAATGATCTGTCCATGGGAGAGGAAGGGGGGAGCCAGTGGTAATGTCCGTGATATTGGTCAGGACGGGGTCCAGGAGGTGTCCCTTGTCGTGGGTGGGTCCATTATTGACCAGCCGAATGTTAAATGACCACAGGTCATGCAAAAGATCGGATGCTGTGGAGTTTGTCGGATCTGTGAGATGGAGGTTAAGGTCGCCCACTAGAAGGAAGTTGGGGGCAGAAGAAGCTAGTTGTGCCACCGTCTCCGTAAGGGCGTTGATGAATTTTCCTGGTAAACCCGGCGGCCGATATATCAGCAGTCCCATTATGGAGTGAGCTGGGGAAGTTTGGAGAATGAAGTGGCAGCTTTCGCAGTCTTCAATGTTTGCATTTCTGGTTCTGCAGACAAGGCGTTCTTTATGGATTATTGCCAGTCCCCCTCCTCTCCCTTTAGGTCTATGCAGGGTTTGGATCAGGTAGCCCGGAGGGAGAGTGTTGACGATGTCAGAGTCAGAGCTTGCAGAGAGCCAGGTTTCTGTAAGAAACAGTACGTCCAGGCTATGGTCTTGTATCAGTAAATTGGTTTCATGCGCATGCTTGGGGAGGGAACGGCAGTTAAGAAGGCCCATCTGTAGCTCGGGCCTTACCGGGGTCTGGGTGCCTGGGTTACAGCGTGCGCAGTTGATGTAGGGTTTGCCTTCTACATGAGAGTAGTGACAATACGGCTTTTTTTCCAGGTGGAGAGCCCAAATCGTATCACTTGTGTACACCAGGCGCTTAGGCGGCGAAACCAGCAGAGTTCCTGGGCCTGGGACCGGCTGGGCCCGGACGGGCCCAGACGGGCTTGCCTTAGGCGCGACTTCGGCACGCAGACGGCGCTCCCGCTGCGCTCGTCCGCTGCGCTTGCGTGGGACACACATTTATGGAGAAGAGGAGGTGGGCGTGGCCTAGCGGGTGGGCGTGGCCTCGCATTGTCAGCGATGGCGTCCGTGTAATGTTTTCCCTCCCAACAGCGCTAGGATCCGCTGTCTGTGGGTGCCTGCTTGGCGGGAAAATGCCTGCAAATAGCTCAGGGTAGGTGCAGTGATATTAAAATAACACAGATAATCACAATTTCAACAATTTTTAAAAACGAGCAAAATAGCACCTCCGGCTTCCGCCTCAGAGGTCTACCAATTCCAATGTGTCGCGCTCTAGATCAGCGCTTACATAGGCTCGGGGGTGGGCGTGGCCTAGCGGGTGGGCGTGGCCTCACGTTGTCAGCGATGGCGTCCGTGTAATGTTTTCCCTCCCAACAGCGCTAGGATCCGCTGTCTGTGGGTGCCTGCTTGGCCAGATTGACTAGATAATCTGGATAGTGTGTCAGTTGCATGTCAAGAAGACATGCAGCAGTTGAGTTTCAGGACCTATGTGCCATCTAGCGTGCCTAAGCCGGGCTTTGGGTTATGACTGTGGGCAGGCACGTGCTTTCCCTCACATACGGGGTATCCCAGGTGCTCGCTCTGGAATCTCATAAATGTCAACCTAATCCTTCATTCTTTTGAGCTGGAAATTGGTACATTAATGAGTATCCGCATATTCATTTCACTCATTGTGTTTCCTCACAAGGCAAGGGGCATGCACATGGCTGTCTTACAACTGATGCAACCTTTGTTTCTTCTGGCCATAGTAGGCAGGCTTCGGCTTTGATCTGCTGGGTTTTGGTTCATAGTTCAGTGATGCTCAACACTCACTCACACAGTCACTGTATTGTGTGGCACAGTGGAAGAGGAGCATCATCTGGGGGAGCATCCGGCTTCTCATACAGCTGCAGATGTTCGGTTTTGTTCCCGCATTCACTGTGCCAAAGCGTTCCCTGAATGTAGAGCAAACTCCTCAGCAAGATTCACATAGCTGTCTATTTTTTCAAAGTCCATGAGTGTTATATTTCTGTCACATACAGACATTACAAAGAAAAGACTTTCACTTAAAGTATCTCAGACCTGTTGGCTTTTCCACTGCTTGTTCTCTGAGGTTGATACATTGACTATCATTAGCTGTCATTCAAAGATCTGTAAAACGGTAAATATACAGTATCACTATCTATGCAAGACGCATTTATTTGGCAGTGATGCTTTCTGATCTGCCACAGGCGGCTTGTGATTGTCAAGCTCCCTTTTCTTGAAGTGTGCTGGTGGTGTTGAGGGTATGATACCTAACCCAGACCTGTAACGTGCACTAGCATCCTCTGTCTCTAGACATGGGCGCATATTTGCCTACATACTGAACTAATGGGCAACGTGCAGTCTACTGCCAAATAGGCATCATTTGCTTTGCGTTGCTCGTATTATTGTGTGAGTACCATTAGCACATGAATGGAGATGCATCAATCAATGAGCACATAATGAGAGCAGTATGATGGGCAGTACTCATTTCCACCGTCCCCAAGCTTTCAATATGGTATGTACAAGTACCCTAACTTACAATCTTCTGAACGTGGAGTTTTCGTAGCCCAGCCCTGTGCGCCATAGCTTTTCTAGTCTTTATGCTGCTTCTGTGATTAGTATAATTTGATCACCCATGCTGCATAACAGGCTAATGTTCATGTCTATCCGCAGTGTCCCCCATAACCAAAAAGCATATGAAAATCTGAAAGTAGCAGAGTATCTTTGCACAAGAATGGAGAAGCATCTACAATACAGTTTTGTGTGGAACACTTCCAGAGCACCATTTTCTTCCTATCAATGCGGGTTACTATATAGATTATTCCTGCCAAACATCATGGAGGGTATTCCAGGTTTGAAGGTTCTCTGAAAAATCTGTTTTTTTGGGGGGTATTTATGCATTAGCTGCTTTTCATGGTAAATCTGCTCCAGTGAAGTGTTATGCCCCAGTGGAAGTTGTGCCCACTGTACCTTGTACCCAAACATACAATATACGGTGACCCCAATGCTGTGTACTCAACTATGCAAACCCTGGTTGCATTGTAGGACACTGACTTCTCCCTTACTCAACGACTCATTGTGGTCAGAAATATTGCTTTACTCCACCTTCATCAGCTATGTTGTGTAATGCATTGGACAGGTCGTCCTCTAAGGTGATGCCTGTAGTGGTGATTTCTCTGCTTAACCTCAAGAGCACATTTTACACCGGCCTCATACAAAAGGGCTCTAATTTATTGAGCATGGCTCAGCTTTGATCGGTCATTTTGCGACCACATCATGCCAGCTTTCACACCACTTCACTGGCTTCCCATTGAAGAAAGCACACAGCCAAGCCATGGTCACTCTGCTAATATCATTTGAGTCCCTTTCAGTGGTTTCAGCCACGCACAAATCCTAGATCAGAAAGTCAAATCTAACTTGCCCTCTACCGTCTCAGAAAATTAGAAGGACCATTTTTGCTCCTTACTTGGAAACCTTTCCTTTGCAACTGAGCCTTGAAGGAAGGTCTCATGCTCTACTAGTAATGACCACCTGTTCTCAGTGGCACAACAACTACTCTAGGTCATCCATCCCATTGCCAAACCTGCCCACTGAGGTGCTTTCATCACTAGCAATTGGTGTCCATTCAGTTGAATAAATCAATGAATCAATCAACTCGGATTTATGGAGCGCCAGTGCTTAATTTGAGCCGGTGGTTTCAGGGGCTCGGCACCAGCACTTATGATAGTCTGCCACATGGTGGAGTTGTCTATCTAATTTTGGAATGAACACAACAACAGTTGTTTAATTAATCTATTTACATTAACAATCACCAATACATGTTTTCCAAGCCATTCTTACAGTTTTGGGTGGGTGGCCTGTAATAGTCTGAATTGTCACACTTATAGGAGTGTCATAGTTAGTAGTTGTGTTAGTACTCTCATTGACAGCGCTGACAGGGGCAATAGGTGGTGCAATCTGCAGTGGCCTCCTGACCAGAGCCCTGGCTCCCCCTTTCTTACAAATTAAGCATTGTAGAGCGTGGCTAATCACCCGAGAGGGTATCCATAGCAACTGACATTTGTTATCACATGGTCAAAGGAGTTATTGATCCCTGATTTACAACACCGCAGCAAAGAGAAATCAGTGCTGTAAACTGATGATTGAAAATGTCTACTGTTGCTTTTATTACAAGTTTTGTGCATTTATGTAACCCTGGGCGTAGTTCACGTAGTCGCGCTACAAATAGCTACGCGAAATACACTTTGCACTACGCACAGCTACATAAACTGCGTAGTGCAGTAGGGCAATGCTGTTCACAATGATTGCACAGTGCCAGATGCTTGTCCGCACTGTGCAATCATTTCAAACGGCATCATGCACAGTGCAAGCGGTCGTTTTCTGCCGCTCGATTAGATTTGTACTCGAGCGGCAGCTTTTCCAACGCGGACTGGTAGCTTCTCATCGTGAGCTGTCGCGAGCATACTCGACCACTCGCAATGAGAAACCTCACCTCCCCGCGTTGAGAATCTCGGCGGGAGGTTTATTTTCCAGCGAGGAAAAAGTCTCGCCGGGATGTTGATGTTTTGCTCGCTTGCAGTCGCCAATCTAACATTGAGGACCGCGAGCAAGCAAAAAATGCCCGCTACGCTAAGCGGTTTTGCACTGTGCTACGTGCGATTCGCGTAGCGGGTAGTTGCGCAAACTACACACACTCCGCGAGCGTAGTTTTCAACCCAGGACTTACATTTATGGCAAAACAACCCCCATTGTAACATCGCAAATCTCAATTGCTGGACTCTTAGTACTGAATTTGGGTGCTACTCGTATATTTAGCAGGGCACTATAAATATTAGTGTCAGTGTCATCCATGTAAATTTCACGGTCGTATGTCAAAATAGCATCTACAGATATATTGAGCTACAAGAATATCGTAACCTAAATAACCTAAAATATATGAAGGTATATATATATTGCTAAGTATAGATTCAATTATTATTCTTAACTACACATCTCGGTATCTTTAAGATTGTATATGTTGCAAGATATATGTATCATTATGTACAGTAAACCTATACTTACCTATACATATTCACTTCCCTAGTATCTTGCTTGTCGATATTTTTGCTATGATATTCTTGTAGCACAATGTTTAAAATTGAATGTTTTAATACTTTAAAAAATAATAATGTGTTCCCGCTGTTTGAGTTTTGTAGCCACGATGTATCTTTTATGCTCCTTGTGAAATAACACAATTTTCTTTTGTAGGCATTCAAAGTGAAGTATTATAAATTACAACAAAAAGAAGTCAAATTAGACATGTTGTATAAGTCAACTTTTAAAATCTAGTTCGCACAAATCATAAAGGAGCCATCAACTTTTACAAAGAACACAAACACTTTCATTAAAAGAAATAAATCCTGACAGCTTTGCAAGTGAAGCATATGACAAATGCAGCTATTTGAGAGTAGAGCAGCCTATGTGCTGTAAGTAACAATTAGTTCTTCGTACTGTTACCCAAAAGAAACACTTAAATGTTCTGCGTTCCTAATTTAGGAGCCTGTGGTGCAGCACTGAATATTTGCATTAAATTATCCCTCATTTTTCAGGCTTGGCATGCGTTTTTCTATAGACGGTGCTGCAAGCTTGAAAATATATGCTTGGCACATAGTTGTAGATCTCCCACTTAATATCTCTCCCTCTCCCGCCAAGCACGTCGCAGTAGAGAACATTCACTGTGCCATGACAAAGAGGAAAATGCATCACGCAGGGAGGAGATATTTGCATTAAATGAATGTAACAGCAGTAGAGACAATAGGGCCCCACATCACGCTCTAAAGGCATCGCAAAATGTGCAAGTTCACCAGCCTAGAAATGATTTCTTTTCAAAGACAGAAAGACTCTGGTATTGAGGTAGGCAGGACCTGCTTTCCGAAGCTTCTAGACAAGAAAGGGCCCTATTTAGAGGTTGGTAGACAGGATACTATATCACAGGTGCCAGATTTTGGGGACCCAGTCTACTGCCTATTCAATCGATTTTCAAGGTTTTCCACCCTCTTTTCCGCCACTTGCATTCTGTTATGGAAGGAGACAATATCCAACCTTATGGACTTGACCTCCATAGCAAGTTTGGCAAACCTCTGGTCGACAAACTAAGCTTCATACTTGTGGCCGGATTTCCCTAATGATTGTTCAGGAGGGAGATCAGATTGTCGTAGAAGCAGAGACCTGGATGTTGAATGAGCAGGTTTTGTGTCTCCATCAGCTGTGCCCAAAAAAATTCATCCTGAGGATCTGCTTGAGAGCACTGGAGAATTTGGTATTTGGCTCAGCGAGGGCCGTAGCTAGGATAAGGTAGGCACTTGTGCTGCGGTATAAGATGGAAGAAGAACAGAAGGCAGAAGGGGTAGGGAGTGTTGCAATTAGGTTTGCCCATTGAGTACGCCAGGATCTTTTGTTTTTTGGAACACCCGGTTTTGGACTTTTTACTGTGGATGAGTTTCGCTACATGTGTCTCACCCATGGTAATCACATGCCAAATCAACTACACATGTTGACCATCAGTGTCTGCCTTTTAAGATAAGGCTGCTGTGATGCAACATGGGTAAGGGGTACTTGGCTGGTTACACGTTAACACTTGTTCACACACATGTTCACACCTGTGAGCAGGCGCATGTGAGACTCCTGTCATGCACAGCTTGGTAACAAGAAGGTGTATAAGGAAGATACATTGGATGCAGCGCCTTATAGGGGCTGGATCTATAGTTGCATTTTATGTGATCAGAAAGTGGCTCCATCTAGGTGTTGTTTTTATGACTGCATTTTACATGGTTTGAAAGTATATAAAAGCGCACACACACACATTAAGTTCATTTTAAAATGCGTCACTGTGATTAACATTAATAAGTGCATTTACACATAGTTATTGATTAAAGAATTTAGAAAAAATTTTTTTAACATGTGGTTTGTTGATCTTAAACCACTTAAAAGCTAATATGCCTGTTTCATATAAAGTGATATCCCCTATATTGTGACGTTATCTGGTTTGGATGGGGGCAATGTGATTTTGGGGATCATGTGTAGGAAGATACTAAGATTTTCCTAGAATCAATTTTGAACTGTGAAAGATGGATTTCAAGAGGAGTTTCCAGTTCCACATCAGCAAATAGCAACTAGATAACATTTATTGTTATTGCCTTGTTTTTGTGTGGACACCACATGTGATGATATTTAGGAATATTCTAGTACTGCATGGTAATTATCAAGGCCCCCCAATCCCTTTCTCTCGGACAATTGCAGTAAAATTGTCTCTGGACTCCTTGTTGCACCTTATATTTTCCAATCCATTTGTACAACAGAGTGACGCTGTTTGATGGATTTGTTATGGATTGAAAATCTATTTTCGTTTCTCATACTTGCTTCTGAGCAATTCTGTGGTGTCCTTCAGTATGACTCAAAATGCCAATGTAATCTGTGGCTGAAATTAACATTAATACTGTGCAGCCGCCATGTGTGTCTGTGGTTGTGATGGGCACACCATGTGTGTAGATGCTGTTTTCAAAACACCCATTTTTTATTGCTCTTTCAAAGTTTGTGTTATGATCTGTGCAGGTGAATCTCCACTTTGAACTGTAAGTAGTTAAATAGTTAGGCAAAAGTTTTATCTACAATGAATCCTACAAATCTACGGATTAAGCACTGTACTGTACATGAACAGTAAATACCCTGAATTAATCAATCAAAGGACTTGGTATTTTTGTTACAACTGTTTTTTGTTTTGTTTTTTTAGTTTTGAGCTGTGCTGGGTAGGAATTACAGGCAAGCTATTTCACACAGATATTCTAACAAATCTGAGCACTATTTAAAAGCACTCCAACGAGATGGCTGTTTAATGCACATTCGATTCATCGCATATTCTCTGATTGGTGCTCTAGTAATCTAAAATTGCAATTTAAGATATTGGCTTTAATTTGCACAGATGAGAACTAATTAGATGATGTATAAAATCACATCTTCCATTTGCCTCCTGGAAATATATTACATCTGTGTGGTACTCACAGCAGCAGGCAGTGGGACGGGTAGCCACATTTATTGGCAGTGCGTAGCTGTGGGATACCATTAGCAGTGAAGCACATTGGCAGGCAAAATACTATGTTCTGCAATATACCTAGCACACTGCACAGCTTGGCATGCCTCAAGGAGCTAGTCTAAAACTGAACAGTTGTATGGAGATTGGAAAATGTTTGTTATAAACTCACATTTATATTATAGAAAATTAGCTCATGGCCATGGGAAGTCAGGGAAGGCATTCCAGAGATGGACTTTGTAGGAACCCAGGTCATCGCCCCAAAGTTGGACCACTTTATAGAAGGCACATTTAGAAAAGTCAATCACACCCATTTCCCAGAAAATATTTTCCTGGCTAGATCTAGAATCTGATTCATGCAGGGATTCATGGATAATGAGTTAACATGTATATAGTGGCCTCCATCAGCAACAATGGCAGCTCCCTTTTGGCCAAGGGAAAACACCCACAATCTGTACATTGGGAAAGACCTTTGCCAGTCATGAAGTTTGTTTGGTTCAGCCTTGAAAAGGGGACCCAGATTGTTCTAAGATTTCTTGACCATGAACACTCTGGGATCTTCCCCTCCATCTTTTAGCTGTTAAAATGCTTGTATTATTTCAAGTTTGTGTTGGCTGATCAAAAGGCTCTAATTGGGATGTAATGAGGAGCAGTTTTGGAAGACAAACTAGGCTTTTGCCCAGGTAGCCACTGTGACTGTCTCCGACTTTGAATTTAAATCTTCGTTCCACCAATAGGTAATGGAGCGGGCTCAGGGCCAGATTCAAATGGCCGCAGTTCCAAAAGTTGTGGCAAAAATATGACAGCATGTTGATGCAGTATGACCATAAGTATTACATATTGCACTACAAAAGCCAAGATTCACCATCGCTAAGCCACTGGATAGCTCCCCTTCGTATTAAGTTTGAAGGACATGTAGGGGTTGAAGTCTAGGATGATGATGCACGGGTTCCTTACTTTGTGACTGGCATTTCAGGAGGCTTGTAGCCAGGTAGGGGATCCAAATAGTCAGTGTTTAGGGTTGTTCAGCCTACCTGTAGGTTTCTTTAGGACAGCGGAAGCATTTTCTCATCCAGTGGTATGTGTTTGCCTAACCAAATTGTTTCCCATTCTCCTATGAATTTGGGTGGCATCTGAATAAATTTAGAAATAAACACAGTTTCAATTCAAAGAGGTTACAATTCATAAGGTCATCACCAATTCTCGAAACGTGTCAGCTGGAGAGAAATGACACTTCGTTGTAGGGAACTTTAAAAAATAGCCCAAGTGTATAAGAAATAGACTGCTCTCTTGTACCAGATGTTACGCGTGTCATTAATATAGAAACCTTTGATGTCCATATCATGGTCCCTTAGTACACCCGCTTACAGTTGAATGGAGCCTAGCACGCATATTTCACACAATCACTCTATCTATGGTGCATACACTGAAAACTTTGAGTTAGTGCATGAGGAACAGCCCCTAGACACACAAAGACATGCTTACAGATTTGTCAGAAGTCCCACTGGGTGTTTCAAGAGTCTGTCATGCTCCAGAACCTTTTGGGCCACTTGATATTCCTCTTTGGAACAACAAATTGCACAGAGAATTAGCTCTGACTCCTAAGGCTGGTGGTACAGTGAAGCTTGACTGTCACTTCAGAACATTCTGACTAAAATTCACTTTTTGTTTACCAGGCTAAATCTGTACCTGCTGGCTCTTATGCGGCTGAGCCCTAGAACCATACAAACTGTACTTGGGTGAATAGAGCACAGAACAGGTTCTTGAGACAGGTACTCCACTCGGCGCAGGGAGCTCCAATGGCATCCTCAAGCTCTAACAGTAGACATTGTGTTGATGTGTGGTCTTAAGTCTCATTTGCTTTATATATGGCTATGGCTAACCCAAAGGCGTGCACATTTAAGATATGTGTAATAGAATTTCTTTCTAGACAGGAGTCTCGGGTACTTTGAATTCTAGTTACAGATGCCAGACCTATCTCGCATGTCAGAGCGATTGGCCTGCAGCAACAATGGGAGCTTGAAGGCTGCCTTTCAGGTGCCACTAACTGGGGCAACAATGATTGCACATATAAGCGAGGGATCTCACAGGACTTGATGACAACGTTTCGGTGAAGCAGGGGTACACACTTAGACTTGAAGGCATGCCCTAGTTTAAGAAATGTTCTTTTAAATATGTAATCTAGGTCACAAATATGACTGAATATGGGATGGGTTGTCACTTGTCAACAGACTCAAATATACTCTTCTTAGGTCTCCCTTTAGACATTATCTTTAGCTGTCTGGGAGAACTCATATTAATACTTGCAGAAAGGACTTCTAAGATGTAGTACGGTGAGTGTGGGTCCGGTTCAGCCCCCTTAAGCCACCTGCTCCAATGTTTTTTTAATGTTTTCTGTTGCTTAGATGGACTGTCGACCAAGTCCACTGCATTCCGTGGAAGGTTTCATTGTCTCAGTGTTTCGGGATGGAACATCAAAAAATAGTCCTTCACACTTCTTCTGGTTGTCGTTTCAATGCCTATGGCACAAGGTGTTTTTACTGAGTTCCCTTCACTCTTCTGCTGCCTCCCTTCATCTCCGATATCAGTCTATAGTTTTCATGCTCATCCAAGGTTGAGAATACACACAGATCATTTGTTATCTGACCCCACACTGCGATTTTGCCACTTACTGTTCCAGAACTGTATTTCATCCACTGATTTACACCACTACTCTCTATGTTAAAATAACTGGCTGGTATAGGTACAATGAATCGTGCTTGCTTCTAAATACAAGTGCCTAGTATTAGCAGAGAATGTTAGGGTGATTTCTTCCAGAGTACAAGAATAAACATGGAGCTTTAATAATGATTATAATTACCATATTGTTAGAAATTGAGTTTCTGGTTGGCTAGGATATGCACCTAAGTCAGGCAGAACCCACCACTCTAGTCGGGGTAAGGGACATACACACCCAAGATAACCCCTGCCCACCCCTTGCTAACTTGGCAGAATAGTCAGGCTTATGCCAGAGGCAATGTGTAAAGAATTTGTGCAACACAAACACACACACTAGTGACTCACTAGACACACCACATAAAGAGAATCCACACAAGGCTATATACAAATATCCTTTGTATTATAGGTAAAACATATTAGACCACAATAACATAAATAATTTTGCCACTAGGCAATTGTCATAAGCATAACAGGTTATACATGCATAGATTATAAATCACTTTGCAAAGAAGGCAATTGTCATAACACCACATTTAGTGCACTGAAGTGATCAATCCTAAGTTGCACATGTCAAAAAAAATTAGAAAGACAGCACCTTCCACCATGACTTAACATGACCGGTAGGTTCTTAAAATAACGCTTGTTATTTTGTCTTCACAAGGATTACAACACCATTTCTCATTACATTAGGGCATGGAAATGCAGGTAACTGCAATAACTTGCATGAATACCACCATGAACATATAGGGTGCAGCTTCCCCACACTCCTGCAAAACTTTATATGGTAATTCCCAAGTAACATATAGGGCACCGGAACTCCTGCGTGCCGTTTCTGGGACCTATGGTAATCCCTTGTGATGAGAAAGCACTCCCTTCAGTTTGAAGTATGGCCCCTCGGGACTGGGCTGGCATTGGAAACCGGGCAGAAAGCCCCCGGTATGTCTGATGTACCCTGAGGGGGAGGGCGCACACACACTCCCCACGTTGGCGGGGAGACTTCGCTAGGTCCCCCGCGTGTGGAATCACCTCAAGGCAGCTAACCGTGCAGCTGGCAACAAATCACTGCGTCCTTCCGAATGTATGTCCCCATAGGGGGTTGTCACCACAATAGACTATAGCCGGGAGCCTCCGTGTGCAGACTGACCCAGCGCAGCCACCCGCGAATGTGCTGCTCAGCTGCTGATCCCCTTACACTGCTCATCAAAAGTTAGCATGTCCGGAGCCCTACATGGCCTCCCGAACCGCTGCCCTTGACAACACCGGGACCCATCCTCTGTCTGCTGCTTTGTGGACAGGGATCCCTCCACCTGCCTCTCTGACACAAGTGCAGCAATTCTTCCCAAGTTCCATCAAGGCACTCCTCCTGCGTCGGATGAGTGGATGGCTTCCCCCAGCCCCACATAATACCTAGTGCCCGAAAGAAAATGCCTCACGGGCCCTCTGTGACCCGCGTGAGGCAAAGCTGGCGGCTCCTGTGCACCGCATGTACCAGACACTCTCTCCTTCTGTGTAGGCAGAGTTGTTCTCGCTTCCCTGAGATCCCGCTTGGTTTCTCGTTTACCAGCGGCCTCTAGGAGACCCCTCACAAACGGGGCTTCTGCACCATGATGGGGCACCAATATGGATGCCTGCTTGTGCTCCGGGGTGACCTCAGAGAGTGTGCTTGATCGGAGGGCCAATATTTGGAAAACAAGGCACCATAAGCACCCGATCTCCACAGTGCTGAGTGAAAAAAAGGCAAAGTACTCTCCATGCGCTGCCTCTCAGGAACCCAGCACTAGCCTGGGGAAACACAGCGCTTCTGCAGGCTTTCTTTCCTTACAAGAAGACAAAAAGGTGAAAAACAGTCCAGTCCTTCTTTGAAGTCTTTTATCTCCCTGGGACATCTAACAGGAGGCAAGCACACACACGCCATTGGAGATTCCCTTCCCAAGCAGGATACCACAGAAGGGCAAAAAGAGTCATTCCTTTTCCTCCACCACAACAGGAGCAGCAACTGCAGGCTAACCCCACCCCTCACTCAGAAAAGGCAGCACTCCTCCCACAGTCCTTCCGCTCGTCTTCTTGGCAGGGTCCTCTTGTTCCTGAAAGTGATCTAAAGTCCTAGGGTTTAAGGTCCAATACTTATACCCCATTTTGTTATTGTACTCTTTGCTGCAAGGGTCTCTGAACCCAGTCCAAACCAGTCCTGTCCTCCCTGGTGCAGCATGACCACAGGGGGTGGAGACAGCATTGTGAAAAGGAGGCACATCCTATTCAAATGCAAAGTGAAACTCCTCCCACCACTCTAAATGCAGACCAGGTCTATTGAGCCCTGCAATGAGTCACCTCAACCCCTCCCCAGTGACTGTCTAGAGTGAATGCACATCCCCAGCTCCTGTCACTCAAACACTAGACGCTGCCTACACAAACAGCCAGAGGAGCACAGAATGGTAAAGCAAGAAAGTGCCCACTTTCTAAAAGTTACATTTTCAAACACAGAATTTGAAAACCATCTTCACCAAAATTTGTGTTAATTAATTCTGAGTTCAGAGAGCCTAAACTTCATTTTTCCATCTTGTATCTATGAAAAGTTTTACTTGTAAGATGTTACAAAGCAACTCCCACGTTAGCCTATGCGGCAGATATCCTTTCAATAGTGAAAAACGAAATTGGCAGTATTTCACTATCATGACATGTCACACACACCAGTATATGTCCTAACTTTCACATACACTGCACCCTGCCCATGTGGGTACCTTGGGCCTATTTTCGGGGAGTCCTACATGTAAGCAAAGGGAAGGTTTTGGCCTGGCAAGTGGGTGCACTTGTCAGGGCAACCTGGCAGTTCACAACTGCGCATGCAGACACTGCGGTGGCAGGTCTGAGTTACGTTTACAGGGCTACTCATGTGGGTAGCACAACCAGTGCTGCAAGCCCACTAGTAGCATTTGATTTACAGGCCCTGGCACACAACATGCATTTTACTGGGGACTTACCAGTAAATCAAATATGCCGTATTAGCAATTAGATTCCAATTTATACAGAGAGCATGTGCACTTTAGCACTGTTCAGCAGTAGTATAGTGCCCAGGATCTTATAGCCAAAGAAAACAGGGTCAGAAAAATGCAAAATGTTTGGGGATTAACCTGTCAAAAGGCCCAGGTCTAACACATATTTATTTAGAGCATAGCAAACAAGCAACAATCAATACTTGTGAAAGTGAATATGCCACTGTTTGTACAAGCCACACACTATCTCTCTGATCTGACCTCCTGAAATGACAAAAAATACATTCCATGATATCTGCTGATAATTCTCTGGTGTTCAGAGACTGAAGGGTCACTGGTGGAAATGTACAAGAGTTCCAGTTATAAGCTACTGCACTGCACCCTGATTAAAGCCAGTGCATATGTCTGTCTGCAGGGATCTCTAATAACTTAAGGTACGGGAGCCTGCTTCCGAGGATTTGCCTGGCCCTAGAGACGTCTAGCAATGATCTATGCTGCTGCAACTTGCTAGAGAAAGGACTTGTTTCTGACTCCAGGGACCTCTACTAAAGACCTAAGCAGTAGCGGCTGGCAGGAAACAGGGGTGGAGGGCAGCAGGGGGACATACCACCACTAACAAAACAAACTACCACTAATCTCTTCCTCCGGCCACGTCTATCCTCTGCTTCTCCGCAGTCCTGGAACCAGAAAGCACAAACAGACTCCCTTAAGCCAATCACAATGCTGTGATTGGTCTGAACGACATGGTTTGGAGCTTAGACGGTGATAGAGAGCCTCACCAGGCTGTGCATTACATCCTGGTTGGGAGCATGCACAGGGCCGGCTTTAGGGCGGTGCGACCGGTGCCACCGCACCGGGTGCTGACTTCACATGGGGGCGCCTGTTTCCTTAAAAGCACCTGCTCCTGCGTTCTTGGTCTCAAGCAATTTTCAGTCAACAATTAAAATGCCAAGAAAACTCCAGTGATTAATGTTCTTCCAGGCAAGATCGAGGTTGTCTTAGTAGAAGTTTTGACTCATGGAAGTTTTGAAGTTAGCGCAGAGGGTTAATATGCCTGCTGCCAATAACATGTACCATGCAGATAACAAAATAAAGATAATTTAAACAGGTCAGTGGGTTACTGCTTTTGACAGAGACTTCCTTTTGTTAGTTTCAGTTTACAGTGAGCTATTTACTGTCATCAAAGAACTGTGTGCAGACTTCAAGGTAAAAATTAGATTTATGGATTTTTCCCCCAGACTTTTATTATTGTAATGTTGCAAAAATGGTTCATTTTGGGTACAGATCAGTTCTTGCTATTAAAGAGAGCCCCAATCCATTGTGTTACATTTTAAATTCAGAGTTTGTGCTTCTCCAGACCAAGTACTCTTCAACAACATTTACTATACACTGATTTACAGACCTACGATTGATTGTCTCTGTGTAATGCGTGTGTTAATTAAAATGCTTTGACACCCTTCACTTTTATGAGTGACGCTATAAAATTAATTAAATGCATCTGAGAAAGAGGTTATGGAGACTGTTAAAGGGTGGTAGTGACTGAGGTGGTCGTTGGGGGCGCCAAAAAACATTGTCGCACTGGGCGCCACCAGTGCTAAAGCCGGACCTGAGCATGCAAAGTGCACATGACTGCTTGGTCGGCCCAAGACGGCCGGCCAAACCCTCCTGCACACTTGTAGTGTGCAAACCACTCCTCCCACTGTGCCACCAGCCCCGCCCTGCCTCAACCAAGCCCGAACCTATGAAAAATAAAACGATAATAACAAAGTTATTATCATTTTATTTTTCCTGTTCAGCTCCCCCGCCTTAGTGGAGGAGCAGCCCTTGGACCTAAGGCACTGCAGCTAGCTACTAAAAAGCATCTGTGTCTGATTGCCAGGAAGCCTTCTACTCAAATAATTTGTCTGACTAAAGGATTAACTACCTAAAGTACTGCAGCCAGCTACAGGGAGGCCTTCTGTCTGATTGGTGGAAACTCTAGTAATAACTCTGCATCTTGCATCAAGAAAATGCTGATTGCAGTTTTTCAAAACTCCGAGGGCATGTGAATGTCACATTTGGCTTTTTAGTATTTTATTTTTATTTAAGACTTCTGTCTTTGACAGGTGCAGAGCACAAAAACAGCAATTAGCGGCACTGAGCATGAATTATGAAAAAGCATTAGCAAATCTGAGAGGTCTGACTTGAATTTTCAATTGCAATTCAGACCTATTGATTTGCAATCCTCCTTTAAAAAAGTGAGGCCTATTGACTTTGGCAGTTTGTTTCTATGTAATCCACTAAATGCAGCACTGACTGATGTAAGTTTTTCTAAATTGAATATCAGAAAGGTCACAGAGGTTTTTTTTCTCCCATATGAAATAAAGGCCGGATTGTGTATTTACTGTGATGAAATCCTTAGTCAGCTCAGGAAATCAGGAAAAACCTCCAGCTCATCTAATTAATTTCTGATACAGGTTTGCTGAGCCTATACTTTATTTTTTATATGTTTGTTGTATGCCTAGTGGGAAGTGTTCCTTCTATCACTCCCTCACATTCTTAACTGTCTTTCAAAGTGTTTGAGTATTATATTCGGGATTAATATTTGTAATAATGTATGGTGATGTAATTACCTACTGAAATGAGTTTTATTCTGAATAATAAATTATTCTGATACAGGTCAACTCTTCTCTGGTTTCCAGAAGTGAGCAGTTTTAAGCTCAAGTTTTAACTAGTGGAGGTTCAGAATCTGTAAGTTTGCTGTAGACAGGGTGATTTTGCGAAATACAGATGCGCGCAGTGGCGTTGCGTGGGGGGTCCACAGGGGCAGTTGCCCCGGGTGCAAAATTCTTAGGGGTGCAAAATTTAGAAAGCTAGTATTGCACCCCCTTACCCGTGGACCCTTAGCACTTCCTGAGCTAATGATCCACGGGTTTGAGAGCGCAACACTTTATTTTAAAATTTTGACCCGAGTGCTGTTAACTCACGCTACACCTCTGGGGTGCACGCCTCCACTTTTGAATGTGTGCAGCCAATGAATGAGTTTGATGCTGCCCTCATGTTCACAACAATAGGTCTGACTTGGGGTAGGTTTAACCCTTATTACCAATTTGCTGCTAACACGAGCAAAGGGTTTCCACTTACCTACAAACAGATGAGACCTGTGGCTGTCACAAATGCTGCATATCTCAATGGAGTAGGGTCAAAAATAAAGGTACAGACGAGCCAAAATATGGTGCACAGTTTGGAAGATGGGATTCTCTAACATCCTCCTACGTTGTAAATCACCTCTGCCTACCTGAGATAGTTTATTTTGTCTGCACTTAATTTCTGCATTCTGTAAAATATTAAACATCTTTTTGAAGGTATGCCCACCCTATAAATGTTCTGTACGTAAAATAACCCTGCTTTTGACTTTTCCTGATATCTTATACACTCTATAAAAGTTCTATAAATAAAATAACCCTGCTTTTGACTTTTCTTGATATCTAGAAAACCAAACTAGACAGTCAGCATGTTGGGCACAGAAGAGTAAACTATTGCCCTGTCTTTAAGTGGATTTTCTTTCCTCCATTGGATTAATCCCAAGCAAACAGCAAAATATGTCAAAACAAATTCTGCTTGCGAAATCGCACCCGTAGGAGAATCATTTCCAACAGGCAGCTCGTCTTAACTGGATGAATAATGTAATTTTTATTTTTCATTTGCAACTTGCTCGTTGTTCCGGATGAAAACATAAGAACGGCAGCATGATGATAAAAAAGAATACATTATCTTCGGTTCGCCCACTGTTTCTTAAGAGCCATAGCCTCTCTCTTCCCATTTTTCAATTCCTAGGCAGCAGGAGTAGGAATGGTGCAGTTCATGTCGGGCATAACCCGGAACTTGAACAAGCCCTCTTGTTTCCTGTACACTCCCCGTTCCTTGTTTTACAGAGAATCTTGTTTTGAAGTCTTTTTGATGAAAACATTTAACTGACTGTGATCTCTAAATCAATTTACTCCGTATTCTTGCTCTTCTCATTAGCGGGAGGGCACACTGCAAGAGGAATGGGGCACCCGAGATCTCCTTTTTCAAACATGTGGCAATTATTCCAGTGGCGGCTGCTCTAATTTTGGGGTGGAGGAGCTAAGCAGGGGAGGGGGGAACGGGTGTGAGGGGGTGAGGGGGAAAGAAAAGTACCTGCGGCCGCCGCCTCATTGCTCCTCTTCTGATACTGGTCACGCTGCACAGGCTCCCAGGGGGCAATCAAAATGCTGCTCTCATGCTGGTAATAGCAGCTTGAGAGCAGTGCTGTGATTGGCCAGAGCGGGCTAACTTGACGCTCGCTCAGGCCCAGGGAGCCTAGGGCTTTTCACAAACCCGGCTGTACAGCACAGCTGGGTTTGAAGAAAAATTAGTGTGCATGTCTGCTTGGCCAGCCTGAGATGGCCGGCCAAACAGACATGCGCACTCACAATTGGTAAAATACCAGCCTAGCCAACCTGAAATGAGTAAAGCAACCCCTGACACAGTGTTTCGCTCTACTTAGAGGTATAGCTTTGTCCAGACACAAGGGAGCATCCAGTATAAATCAAAACAATACCCTTTCAGGCATAGAGTCACACATAAATTATGCAAAAAAGAAGCAGAGAACTCTGGGTAGTTCTCAAGTTGAGGTGGAAAGCAGCTCCTGGATAGAGCACTCTCAACACCAGCGACACTCTACATCTGCTCACTTCAAATATCTGCTTTTCTATCAAAGTCTTGAAGCATAGGATTATCACAGTGCCATGCACGCTGAGATAGAGAGAGACAAAGGGCCTCAATTATGAGACTCCTTACGCCTCCGGAATGTCACTTTTTGTGACGTTCCGTGGCGCAGAAGCCTGCGTGATATTTATCAGGCAGCACTAAGCCACCTTTTTTGGCTGGATTCTGCCTGATAAATATTAGTCCCTTTTATGCAGTGTTATGCATTAAAGGGGCATGCAATGGGTGTTGCTGGGGGCGTTCCCAGCAACATCCATGGCCTTTTGACACTGCACCCGGATTTACGAGAAATCGTAAATCTGAAGCAGCGCAAAAAAGCGTACATCTCCCCAGGGGAGGAGTAAAGGAGGAACAGCGAGGAGAAATCTTTATTTCTCCTCGTTTTTCCTTTTCCTATGTGTGTTACATTCTGCAGCACACATAGAAAGAGAACAAAGCCTCTTGGGATAATTTTTGTACAGAAAGGCTTCCCTTCCTGTAAAAAAATAATCATCCCTGCAATGCAGGCACCCTTGCACCATGTTTCCCAGAACAGAGTTTCTCCTCTAAAATTCTTGAAAGCACAGTTATGGCAAGTGTAAGACTAGAAGTAAACACATGGAGCAATTAACGAACACTATCCCTAAGAGATCTGAGATTTAAGGATATATGGGAAAAGCGGCTACAAATACTATTGCTAGTAAAATCGGTAAGAAAACAAGCTAAACTGATATCCTTCCATGAAGATCTGTCCGAATTTGCGAAAAGACCTCACTCCTGGATAAGTCTTAAACCTCCGTAATATCAGATCAAAAATATTAAGATTTTTTCCTGTCTCTAAAACAAAGAAAGCAAACACAAGGAAAATTTGGTCAGATCCTTATGAGATCTTGCTGTAATGGCAGGCTTTCTGGGAAAAAAGCAAAAGACCAAACGTGTCGACTATGTGATTCCACTAACGAGACGCTTATGCTCCTTGTATGTTCTCGTGGAAAAAGTCTCTCCTTGACTGGCACTTCTAAGATTTAATAATATGGCAAAGACTCAATTGAGGAGTGCTTATGTGGTGTATATCCACAATTAAGTGAATTTTTCCTGTCGCTAGTTGTTAAAATGTTTGCCCCCTGGAAGACTTGAAACTACTGTGGGAACAACCACAGCATAAACTGCAGTACATAGGATGTTCACTTTACTCTTTCCTGAATTATTATAGCATGGATCCAAAAGCAGAACTTGACCCAACGTCATAAGGAAGGCAATATGATGGCTAATCTTTTAAAAAAAATTAAGATAACACATGCTGTAATTTTTTAGAGAATATGTGAAGCATTAGGTGGATGGTGTCTGAAATATATGTCAATCCCAACCCTTGGAAAACATGAAACATCTATGGAAACGACAATAGTACTATGAGCAGTATGTATTTATTGACATGTTAAATCTTTGTGGATTTTGCTAATGGACTCAAATGTATAACATGGAATGATGATAGAAAGAAATCTTAATGTTGGTCTACTTTGAAGAGACCACCTCAGATGTTAGAATTGTGCAATAATGCACATGTTGCTATTATGTTTAAAGAAAGCAAAAGGTTGGATTACATTGGAAGGATTTTAAATAATCTTGCAATGAAAATAACTAATCAAAAAGAGGGAGACAGCATCTGAACCTGGGAGTGGACAGGTCACCGGGGGAATGGATTCTAGTGGCAGAGCCAGGTGATGTTATGTCATCTGAAATCTTGCTGTTCCTTTGCTCGGAATGAGTCACTGTAGCTGAGGGTTTACAGATGCACTTTGTCAATTTATGGTGTAGTTCCCACTTCATCAAAGTCTAAATGTTAAATTACTTGTTTTTCCATCTGTAGGGGAACTAGAATGGCAATTCAGTCTCCACTGTTCTCATACAAAATAGACCATTCATATGCAAATCCGTCTTGCTAATGTCCCAAAGTGGCATGGTGAACAAAAAAAATGAACTGAACTTAATTAGCTGAGAATAATTTAAGCATTCCACCCATCACTTTTTGGTTGCTAAGAAAGTAACATCAGTGCACATTGTTGCAGCCAGACCCTTTCTTAAAAAGCAAAATCTTAGGTCGTTTTGTGGTGCCTGCTGTGATTCTGAAGAGGTTGCAGAGGTAATGCAGGTCTTTGCAATAGCTCCAATCCACAAAGCAGTGATGATGCATTGGTTCTTCTCTGGATTTGCTGCCCGTCAGAGGAGATGCATCAGTTTTTCTGGATCCACAGAGGCTGTCAGAGTAACTTAGGCCCCATTCCAGAGGTTCAGGACTGGGGTGCCATCGCTTGCCATGGTAGACTCCCGGATGACAGAGGTCAGGTGCTGGGGTCGAGGCAGTTGATGTCTTCTGGCCCTAATGCGCAAGTCAGGAGACCAGCCAACCAGCCCTTGCAGTCACTCTGGGGTCCTAAGTTCAAAAGATGCAGGTCTATTCCTTCTCACCCAGACAAGAGGACAGCAGGTGAGCAAAGCATTTGCAGCAGTCCTTCATCCCTGCAGAGTATCCACTTGTTCGGCAGTGAACTGAAGAGTTGGTGTCTGAGGTCCAATGTTTATATCCAGTTGTGCCTTTGAAACGGGGAGAAGCTTCTAAAGGTATGCCTTTGTATTGCGAAGTTGCCCTGCCTTCATGGCTCTGGCTCCAGACTAATTACAGGGGGTAGGCAGCCTATTATGTGGAGTCAGGACATAGCTGATTCAAGTGTAAGTGGGGCTATACCCAGCTCCTCGCTCCTCGCTCCTCCCTCCTCCCTCCCCATCCTGTCAGTGGTGGGCCTGCGACGCACACCTAAGCTCTCCATTGCATGTGGCTGTCTGGGTGTAGTTGTAAATTGATACTTGTATAGCGCACTACTCACCCGCAAGGCTCTCAAGGCGCTTGTACAAATACCGCTGTGGAACCCATCCTGGCTTTCCCTGTGAGGCGTCCACTCCTGGGCACCCCCAAGGTGGAGGCCAGGCATCCTTAGCGTTGTGGGGGCCATTGTGGAGATTAAGCAAGCTATTGCCCAGAGTTGCAGAGTGGGACTCCATGATTGGAATGGGCACCGAGGCGAGAATTATCATGTCCATGGAATTTTTGAGCCCAGGACCCGCCGAGGCGGGGAATTGAACCGTGGTCCCGGGCTAGACCTCTGCATCAGGGTCTGCCGCTCTAATCATTGAGCCACACTTCTCCACAGTGCTTTGTATATCCCTTCTAGCCATGCAACCCTGAGACAGGCTCTAGGCACCAAATGGGTAAGACAGGAAAATTCCAACTTTCTAATAGTCGCAATTTTAGAATTTGCCATTTAAAATGTGACTTAACCATAAACTAGGACTTTCCTTACAATTCCAAAGACATCATACATGATCTGATAACCCGTTCCCATATGGAAATGACAGCTTATTAAATGTAATAAAGTAACTCCAAAGTTATTCTATGGGAGAGGTAGGCCTTAAATAGTGAACATTACATTTAAGAGTTATTCAATACCACAACATGTAAACCTTAAAAATACATGTCCAACATTTTAAATACATGCACATGCTCTCTAGGCTTTCCATGGCCTATTCTAGGGGTGACTTATGTGTATTAAAAAGGAAGGTTGGCCTTGGCAAATGATTAAAACTGCACACACATGCTGCAATGGCATGCCTGCGATATGTTTAAAGGGCTACATAAGTCAGTGGCACAATTAGTACTGCAGGCCCACTAGTAACATTTATTTTACTGGCCCAGGGGACATATAGTACCATTTTACTAGGGACTTTTAGGTAAATTAGAGATTTCAATTGGGTTCAAGCCAATGCTACCATGTTTTAAGGAGAGTGCCCAGACACTATAGTACTGGTTAACAGTGGTAAAGTGTGCAGAGTCCTAAGGTCAGCAAAAACAAAGTTGGCAAAAGATGGTCTGAAGACAAAAAGTTAGGGGATAAGCCACACAAAAGATACCAGGTCTAACAGGACATTGATTCAGGTGGATAAAGTGCCCTCGTGTAAATTCCAGTAGGAAAGCTGTAAATGGTTTCTACTGGATCTGAAAGCTGTGTGTGTATTTTGGGAATTGAACTATAATTGACCACAAGAAAAGAACAAATTTGACTAGTTAAAATAAAAAAATTACCTAAGATCAAAAGACACCTTTTGATATCAATCACTCAGTGTAGTTCTGACACGTACCTGTACATGTTTTAACCTTTCCTAAACCTCAGCACATTTCTAATATTGTAAAAATATGTAGTGTTGATTGCACCTGATTATAGTGGTCTGGTAAATAGGACAGCTTTTCCCACCTTGAATTTACTGATCCAGAGGTATGGAATCTCCCAGTCATTGCAAATTGGACCCTGAGATCTGCTAGGAAATGAGAAATTTCTGGGGAAATCATAATTCCAGGTTAGATTTACCCCCAGTGATTCTGCATTTTAGGATAGACTTTCACGTGCTAAATGCAGCCGAAGTCAGAATTAAGTGGCCACTCGTAATGAGGGCCTTAGTAGGAGCGGATTGATGGAGGAGAGATCAAGAGCCAACTAAGAAGCAATCAATTACTAGGCTATAGACTGGAGGTCAACTCTTGATGTGTTTACAGAAAATTGTATCAGGCGAAGTGGTGCTATTCATGAAGATAGGGAGAGGAATAAGACATATCTGCAGAATAGGATCTTTAAGCTTTCATTCCAGTCACACAACAGCATAAGACAGATGCTATTTATGCATGCCCTACAGGTATGTTATCCTTCACTCAGTACATTACAGGAAGTTTGTCACTCACTCCTGGGAAAAGCAGCCATTATATTTTATTGGAGTTTAATGTCATGTCTAGGACTCCGGTAAAGGCGATTCATGTGTTATATTAATGACCTCCCTCGAGGGTGGCGCACTGAAGTACGTTCTAGTGCTCCTCCTGGCGCGATCAATATACATTATTCATGGTAAGTGCTCTTGCAACACGTGTGGTCACCCAGATGTTTTCAGCTAAGCTGGGAAGTACAAATCTCAAGGTTTTCTGGGACCTGTGTGGTTTGCCATGTGCTCCTCTGTGTTCAATCAGTGCAAGAGGAGTGGAGGTTTCATGTGGGAAAGCGGAGTGTGTCTCGTGGTAAATTATTTATCATATTACTAGCCATGTGATCTGAAATGTGCAAAAACTATTTATTACCAGGAATCAAAAATGTCCGTAAATGCAAGTACAAGGTTAAAATCAAAGGCAACTTCAAAAGTGGGATGTCTGATATGACTTGCCTTGTTCTCATCTTTTTTATTACAATCTTGGATGGTCTGTAGTTTTGTTTTAGGGTGTATTAATGTTATATAGCTTAAGTTTGGAGGTAAATAATGTATCTTTTACATGCTGCATATGGCTGGCATATATATGATTGTGAATGTGAAGTTGGACATGTATTTCTATATATTACAGTTTCAAAGTTCTTCTTAAGAAAAATAGATATTTCACAAAAGTGATGTCTTTCATTCAATGCTATTGGTAGATATTTAGTGCAGGTCTGAATGTCTATATGGGAGTCGGGATAAACTATGCATCTTTGGGATGGGGAAGGTAGGTGGGTTGCATCCAGGGTTGGTGAGGCTCATGGATCATCATCTATCCAACATTTTGAGCACCACTGACAGGGCTTTCACTCTTACTATAGGCATGTAAGTGATTTGTTGCTGAAGAGACCGAATGTCCGTGTACTATAAGAGTGTCTTAAGCTTTCCTGACTGTACATCCCTATGGCTTGTTAAGCTATGCTACTAATTTATTATGTGCACGAATCACCCCAGTGGGGGTATCTCGGCGTAAGTACCAGGATAACAGGCAGAAAGTTTCACGGTTAGAACAGGTTAGCCTTAAGCAGTTTCCTGAATTGGAGATTATCCCTGCAAATTTGCATTTGTTAGCCAATATATCTGGCAAATGTGCTTTTTAAATTTAAAATAATTTGGTGGGGGGGGAGGAGTACCCTTCTTTTTCCTTTTCTAAAAGTTATATATAGCGCAAACTTGACCCGAAAACAGGTATCCGAGCGCTTTACATGAGCAGCAGTTGCATTACATGCGGACACTTTCATTTTTATTAGACAGGAGGAGATTAAGTGATTTGCCCAGAATCACAGGATGTTGAGCATCGTTGCCCAGATTTAAAATCCACCTCCCTAACCGTTATGCTACATCCTCTTCTTCTTCCAATGCTCCAGGAGGGGGTTGCACTTGCTTGCTTAATACAATACTGAGCTGCATTTTAATAACATAATTAAAGGGCTGGTTTTAGCTTTCATTCAACTGTAATAGTGTTGGTTTCAAAAGTGAGTGCCATTCAGAGATTACGCCTATTTCTTTCAAACGTAATATTTTTTTATGCTTATTCTAAATAATTTGTGATGCTTGCCACCTACGTCAGTGCTCTGGCAATGAAAAGAAGTAAGATAGCTTCCTAGGAAAGGATTACAGTAGTTAGGTGAGTAGACGTCATTGAACAAGATAAAGGAGCGTGATGTTGAATTTTCAGCCAATCATTGAAACCACTCAAACTGTACACTGTTAAAGCACCAACTCTGGCCAAAAACTGCCATATGCCTGCATAGCGCAGGCATTGACCTGAATAATAATCACGCCGAAAATAAGTCAGTTTTCAGAAGATTTGAGAAGTATCCTTTGATCGCCCTAATTCAAGGTCAAGGAATGGCAATCAAGAGTTTAGGACATTTTGTGGTGAAAGAGCAGCTTCCTTTTTCAGGCCCTTTCCTTGAAGAAATGAAATAAATAATTACAGAAGGGCCTCTAGTGTCTCACTTGGCCTCTAGATGGATCAATAGCGATTTAAAAAAAAATTGTTCTCCTAAATTCTAATTGCATTTTTTAGCCAATAGTAATATTACTGCCTGGAGGTAAATGTTACTACCAGTAGTATTTCAGGTAAACGCATTAAATATACTGTTTTGCAGTTTTTTTTTTTTACTGACTTGTAGTAAGTAATTATTTGAGCTGAATGTACCTTTTTTGAATTATATATTGCAAGTGGTAAAGCATCATTTCAAAATTCGTTTTGGTGGATCTGTAATTTGTTGCTGGACTTCATTTTCTTTCCTCCTTTAACCTTCGCATAGTACCACGCGCTCTTTAAGCCGATCTCCAGTACGCCATTTAACAAGTCTCATCTAAGTAATACCACCACCTTGCTCCATTGCCATAATGTCAAAAGATATATCCAAACTGTCCTCATTGCTGAGGATTTCTAAAAGACTTGGCAGGATATTTCTTAAAACTGGGTGGAATGTTTTTAGGGTGACCAGTCGTCCCGGATTTACCTGGACAGTTGGGTTTTCAACAGTTCTCCTGGCACATTTCAGGAAATTTGGCTCATGTCCCGTTTTTTGAGAGTGTAGACTTAAAACAGTGAGAATCACTTTTTTAGGTGTTCCACAGCAGGGCTTGTTAGCAGCAGTTATGGGGAAGCAATTTAATTAACTGCTATGATGCTGGTTTTAAAAATTGAATTTTATTTATTTTCTTATTGCCTTTTCTGTGTTTCTATGTTGATGACCGCTGTCATTCTTTGCCACTTTGTTGATGTAAAATTGTAGTCCTTCCTTTATGTTTGTGAAATGTCCCGGTTTTTGGGTCGCAGGATCTGGTCGCCCTAACTTTATGCTTTTAACAGCAGATCTCATCTCCCCTCAGTGAGGCTGCTCAGGATCAACTGTACTGTCTTGCTGGGAGGAGATTCCTGAATGGATGCAGGGTCAGAGCTGGCTTTAGCATATGTGGCACCCGGGGAACAATCTTTGGGGACACCCCACCCCCCAGTGACCCTCTGCATGGATTCCCTTCACTAACACTCTTCAACGGTGCCCCCTATCTCTCCATAGCCCCGCTCTCATATTTATTTAATTTTCTTTACAATGCTACTCAAGCCCATGTAGGGTGTTGGAGTGCTTTACGTCAAACACACATATTACACAAAGACAATCATACAAGTGTACACAAATCAATGAATAGGAAATGTTGTCTCAGAAGGTGAGGGCTACAATGTATAGGAGTTACATATCACCCATACTGGTAGGCAGTATGGAGAAACACTAATGCAGGATTTAAAAGGTAGGTGGTTGGGGTTGTCTATTCTAAGAATCAATTACTACCCAAAGAAACCTTTTTGGAAAACTTAGAATAACAGAAGCGTGAGGTCAAACTCCCCAATAAGGTTCTAACCCTGTGCCTTGCATGCAGCACTATGATGCCAGTTTATAGCTCACTGTGCTGTAATGGAAAGATTGTAACATGTGAACTTTGAATAACGAAATGATCTCTGTGACAAAAGCAGTAACCCATTGAGTTATCTACAGAGTACAAACCTGCTCTCTGCCTTTTACACTTTGTGCTTTGCATCAGGCACATTAACCTTCTATGCTAATTGGTGAGACTTGAAAACTAACTAGACAATAATAATCTCTCCAGCAAGTACATTAAAAATCCGCTATCTTCCATTATTATTTCCTGAAAATTGCTAAGCAGTGGGAGACAAAGATCTCTGCAGGCTGTTCATGTCTCACCTGTCACCTGATCTGTCCTCCATTCCTGTCAGATGGCAAATGGTGCCCCCTGCACCTCTCTCCTTCAGGGGGTGGGTGCCTAGCTCAGTGGCACTGGTCACTCTGCCATACAGCTGGCACTAGGCAAGGTGAATTCTCTTTAGAACATTGGAGATTTCTCCAGCCTCCATATTAATTCTTCATTCTTTTGATAACTATTTCTATTGTTCAGGCCTAGGCCAAAACCAGGATAAGAAAAGTACTGAGATGACAAAGGTAAAGTAGAAGATACCTAAGGCGCTAGGAGTAAAGAATGTACTTGCAAATACAAATGACCTGTGATATCCATCTTGCACCAAATTCTATATTTAAAATTCACATTTATTTTTGGCCACCATTTTGTACCACATTGCTGACATCTTCGAGTGTAATGAGTTACAAATGTTAGACTCAATTTACCAAAATCAAAAGGACAGGAGGAAGAAAAGCCAAATAGCCTTGCATGGCCTGAACCTAGTAGCCTGCAAATCATAGATGTCAACCAGCTTGTTTTTTATATGCTTACTGTAATGCAGCCATACTGATAACATATTGTCTCAGTGCTAGTTTTTACATAAGAAACATATCTTGTATACAAATATACTGGAGCAGTGGGTCTTAACTTTTTCACGTCTGTGGACCCCTGCTGAATTATTACTGAAGTCTGGGTACCCCACCTTTAGTCATTTGGAAGCAGGGGACCCCCAGCCGTGGCAATTTCTATGAGTTGAACTTCAAAATAATACGCATAACAAGTATTCACCAAACAAATATTCAAACATTGAAATGTTGTGTTTAATTCACATTTATATAGAGATTTTCACATTTTCAGTTTTGCTTCTATATTTGTCTATACTTTATTCATTTTAATGTATTAATTTTAATAATATTGAATTCTATAACACAGTGGTGGACCCCCTGAGTAGAGCTCGGAGACCCCCAGGGGTCCTCAGACCAGAGGTTAAGCACCACCGTACTGGAGAGTTCTTCAAATGCCTCGCTGAATTCATTTATTATTTTGTTTCTAGCCTCTTCCCTCAGACTGCACTACCTCAGGTGAGAGGTCTCATCTTTCTCAGTTACGATTACTGTAAATGTTGAAGACTGAGCATAAGTATTCTAAAATCCTATAGTGATCTGGTTCTCATCTGCGCTTCCGATTTCAAAATATCTTTCTTACATTGCAGCAGAATGAAAATTGATTTTTCTAATTTAAAGAGTAAGGCATTGGGTAGTTGTGGTTCCATTACCCCATAATGGAAACCCCATAATGCATTCCTTAGTAATCTGAGCATCAGCATTCGAGTAGTGTTTCATGTTAAGAACTGGGTAATGGGAGAGCTCTGATTCCATTTGGGAAGCCAGAAGCCCATATCGGTTGCATGACATGATCATATTCTGCCTTCTTGTGCCCTGCACTTTCAAAGCAGTGGTCAGGGAGGCACAATACTATGGTCAGTTTAGCTCCTCAGCAGAAAGAAAGAAAAGTTCTTTCCACACCAAGTGCCCTAGTGAAACACTACTTTAGTCAGTATGCAATACAGGTGCTTAACCCCTTCCCCGCTCATGACGGAACCACTCCGTCATGAGCCACGGTTGCGCTGTGCTCATGACGGAGTGGTTCCGTCATGCTGCGGCCGTTGGCCGCCGCTCCGCCCACGCGGCGCTAATTCCCCGCCTGTGCAGGCGATTAGCGCAGTGGGCGGAGACGTGACGGAACCACTCCGTCATGAGCACAGCTCAACCGTGGCTCGTGACGGAGCGGTTCCGTCACGAGCACAGCGCTACCGCGCTGCCCCCAAACCCCCCCCAGCGCCGCGGCGGAATTCCTGCCGCGGCGAAGGGGTTAACTACACATGACGGAGGTGGGTCTTTGAGATATTTATTGTTGTCATACGTGGGCCTGATGCTCAAAATATGTTGGTCACCGCACAGTTTTTGCCTTGCGCTGAAACCATCCTGTTCACACGAGGAGCAGGGTCAAGACTCATTTGCATATGGCTGGGTCCAAATTAAGGTGGCACATGAGCAAAAGAACGATGGGTTGGGGTGCTACGACAAGCGATTGTCAGTGGTTAGACAAATTGCAAGCATTCCTCCCATCACCCTTTGTGTGTTTCTCAACTGCATGTACACTTTGCAGTGCTAATTATATATATATATATATATATAGGTGATTTGAGAAGCCAGTGTCTATACCTAGAAATTGGACATACCTCCGACGACCCCTTTGCCCCAAGCAGATCTTTGACAGCTCGAAGTCCCATTAACACCCTGTTTCCAAACCACCACTGAGCACTGGACTCTGAGGTAACTCTGTGACCTACATTCGATCTGCAAATGCTTATGTAAAAAAAATGTAAATTTGATACTTGTATAGTGCACTACTCACCTGCAAGGGTCTTATGGCGCTTGTACGAATACCGCTGTGGAACCCACCCTGGCTTTCCCTGTGAGGTGTCCACTCCTGGGCACCCCCAAGGTGGAGGCCAGTCATTCTTAGCAAGGTGGGGGCCGTTGTGGAGATTAAGCAAGCTATTGCCCAGAGTTGCAGAGTGGGACTCCATGATTGGAACAGGCACCGAGGCGAGAATTATCAGGTCCATGGAATTTTTTAGCCCAAGATCCGCCGAGGCGGGGAATTGAACGCTGGTCCCGGGCTAGACCTCTGCATCAGGGTCTGCGGCTCTAATCATTGAGCCACACTTCTCCACTTATGTGGAAGTCCAGATAGTTATTAACATTATTGAAAATAGGGGGGTGTGAAATTCACCTAAATTGCTTCACATAATTATGAGAAATTATGTGTAACTATGGGAAAGGCAAATCTGTTATTTAGCACCACATGCCTCATGTGTCAATATTTGACACCATGGTGCATTTTGTTCTAAAAAGAATAGTGCAAAACAAGCACATATTCGGTTGTTTCCGTCAGTTCATAATAAATTGTTATCGCAAATGGCTAGTTTGTGGTAGTGGCACTTGATTAGTTTTGGCAACTTGACGTAACAAGAATTTCATGAAATTCCCGATACCACACAATTTACTCCATTTAAATTTACATTTTGCCCAAGTCTAATTGAAAGATCAACCCCAGAATTAATTTCTGATGTCATCATCGAAAACATTGCATGCTGGAATCAATTGAGTGTGACAAGGGTATGCTCAAATCAATCATTTTTTCAATCACTTTCTAATAATGTAAGGTGCAAACTTTTTATCAAACATTCATTGCAGGAATACTTTCTTTCTGAGTCTTGACTTCATAGGTGACTATATAGAATTTACAAAAGACAGACAGTCACTCTACTACTTGAGTGATAACAAATTCAGAATTGCTGAAATATGTATGCTAGGGATTGGCTCTTTTTTTCCTGGAGGCAGGATAGTTAGGACATGTTGCCACTGTTTTTCAGTGTCAGGCCTACGTTTATTGCTTCTATAAAGCTAAATAAAAAGCTATAGTGGACGTCACCACTGGTACTTGCTGCTGTTTGACTCTGCAGGACACTCCATTATTCCACCATCTTCTGGCTGCCCCTCAGCTTCACTCATAAACAGGGCAGGACAAAGAACAGTGCAGCACATTGAGTAACAGTGCTGGAATATGCAGGATTGGAATGACCGACTGCTGAGCCTCCTATTTTACACACACATGAGCGGTTTTGTGACTGGGTAACTGCAGCACAAGGCATCCTGAGGTTATCCAATGACCTAGCAGCTCACTTATTGGAGAGGATGTTGCCTAACAACTAGAGCGGTCGACTGCGAACCTGGGGATCCAGGTTCGAGTCTCAGCATGGACGTTCAACATCCTGTGATTCTGGGCACATCGCTTAATCTCACAGTGCCCAACAAAATGAATATGTCAGTCTGTAACACAACTGGTGCTCATGTAAAGCGCTCTGAGACCTTAAGGTCGAGTTTGCGCTGTAAAAACGTCCATTCAAAGAAAAAAACTTGTTCAGTATTCTTGCAAGAAACTGCACTGGGCTATGCACTACTGTAAAGATAGGACACATTCACGACTTAGAAAGAGACAGTCGATAGGAGAGCCTTACAGAGGGTTGGATACAGACTGTTCTGGCCATATATGGCACATCATTTCTTCCTCTGGGACTTCAGGTAATTCCAAAAATTAGCATCAGCTGTTGTAGGCCGTGGGGGGTTCCTCTTCTGGGCCATGGTGCCAGTGCACCGGCAACACCACTAACAGTAAATTTGTTCCACTAATAAAGATATGGGTGATTTGTATGAAAAATGACCAGAGAAGAGATTGCATACTAAAAGAAGGTAAAGTTGAATGAATTACAGAAAGAAGGAGCACTCGTTAGTTGAGGGTGGATTTAATGTGGCTCCATGGAGAATAGAACCTTGCATTGCTTTGGCTGGTGGACCCGCATGGTTACAGGCTTGTTGGCAATCTAGAACATCTATATTGGTGGCAGGCATGCAATCACGCTTGTGGCAATCTAGAACATACATTTTGGTGATAGGCATGCATACAGGCTTGTGGCAATCTAGAACATCTATTTTGGTGGCAGGCATGCAAACAAGCTTGCGGCAATCTAGAACATTTATTTTGGTGGTAGGCATACAAACAAGCTTGCGGCAATCTAGAACATCTATTTTGGTGGTAGGCATGCAATCACGCTTGTGGCAATCTAGAACATCTATTTTAGTGGTAGGCATGCAAACAAGCTTGTGGCAATCTAGAACATCTATTTTGGTGGTAGGCATGCAAACAAGCTTGTGACAATCTAGAACATCTATTTTGGTGGTAGGCATGCAAACAAGCTTGGGGCAATCTAGCACATCTATTTTGGTGGTAGGCATGCAAACAAGCTTGCGGCAATCTAGAACATCTATTTTGGTGGTAGGCATGCATACAAGCTTGTGGCAATCTAGAACATCTATTTTGGTGGTAGGCATGCAAACAAGCTTGTGGCAATCTAGCACATCTATTTTGGTGGTAGGCATGCATACAAGCTTGTGGCAATCTAGAACATCTATTTTGGTGGCAGGCATGCAAACAAGCTTGCGGCAATCTAGAACATCTATTTTGGTGGTAGGCATGCAAACAAGCTTGGGGTCATATTAAAGATGAATGCCAGAGCAGTAAACAGGAGGCAAAGCAATGGGATTCACTGCCACCTGAGAACTGTTTTTACACTTCTCAACGGACGCCACAGCAAGATCTCTTCCTGGGAAGGTATAGGCATTCTATGAGCCAGCCCTGGCACATTTGGAGGTCACGATCAGTAAGACTAGGAACCTCTGCATAGATATATTGCCTTTGGGAATCAGCCTCCCAAAAACGCTACTGTAAGGCATGCTGCTACCTGCATGCAGCAATAAAGAGTCAAAGTAGCACTAGGTGATAGTACTTGTTCAGTTAGAACCGTCTCACTACAGCCTGTATTATACCCTCTGTGTACTATTTTGGAGTACCTGAAGATTATTTATTTTTAATTTGTTTGTCAGACCAAGCATACCAGGAATATATCAGTATTTCAACCAAACACACAAGATGATGGGAGAAGTGTTTACAATAAGTCTGACCACTAGCAAACACTTGGAGAAGCATTGCAACACATCATTCTTTTGCCGACCATGCCACCTCAGATTAGATCCAGCGATAGACTAAAAAGTCTTAGTCCTACTCCAAAAGGAACAGTCCAGTTCAAATTGACAAGCCAGGTCCTCTCTGAACTGGAACACAAGCAACCCAAGACACATGTCTCCCTGACCTGGGGCTATGCAGTTCCAGTGGCACTAAGCAAAGGACCCACATCAGGGAATACCCATCTCTACTTAGGGCATTACTTCAAAAATATAAAATATGACTAGGGGAATGCTTGCAGTACATCTAAGCACTGTCGATGACTTGGGATACTTTCCAACTGACTTTTCTTTTGCCCACCAGGTCACCTCAGATTAGTCCCAGTCATATGCAAATCAGTCTTATTCCTTCTCCAAAAGGAACAATCCAGCTCGATGTCTAGCCAGGCCCTCTCTGAGCCAGAACGTAAGCAACCCAAGACCCGTTTCACACTGATTTGAGCTCATCAGCCGGGTGTGGCTTGGTTATTGCAAGCATTCCTCCTGTCACCTTTTGTGTCTTCGAGATACTGCCCTAGGTGGAAAGGATGTGCCCAGACGTGGGTCCTGTGCTCACTGTGCTTTCTTGGCTGAAGGAACCTTTAGTGCCTTAACCCTCACCACTTCCCCTATTGTGATGAATAAGCAGCCTTTTGCTAGGAAGGGACCAAAATCGAGCACAACTGACACATCCAACAAGCCAAAGGTGAAAAAAATCAAAGTGAACCCAATGCACTGAACAAAAAATATGCCCAGGGAGGAATTCATAAAAAAAGCATTTAGTAGCTTCTGAAATTTTTATTGGGCTTTACTAGACAAAGCCAGATAGGAGGGAATTCCAAAGCCTTCGACCCAGCACTCATGAGGCACAATTGCCACTGTACGTCCGGTGGGCTGTACAAAGACCATTCACATGAAGATCGCTACGTGCATCAGAGATATGGTACAAAAAAAATGTAATCTTTGTTTACAACCTCGTAGCAGTGGACATCCTGTACAACTGTCCACTCCAGCACCCTTGTTGCCTGAAAATGCATGTTGTGTCTGAGATGGGGGACAAACCAATAAAAATTCATGCTTAAACCCCTATTATGCCGTCTGACATTGATACCGCCCAAGGGGAGTTCATAAACATGCATGACTTGACTTTACCATGGGAGCTTCTAAACTATGGTTTAGCAGACTTTTAATAGATTTCACACTGCCATTCGGTGCCACCAAGATGCCACCCTTTATTTTTTATAGCCAATTAATACTTCTACTATAGACTCATGAACTTACCAGGTGTGGGGAGAGTTTCCCTCAAAAATACAAATTTCCAAATGCCAAAGTTTATCACCCGATGCCTTGAAACAGCGTGGAAGAGGGACCTAAGATGCAAACATCCATAAACTCTTTCAATCATGGCAGACATCAGTTACAAGAGTCAGTCGGTGGGGATGGGGGGCACAGACATCTGTGGCGCATGGTCTGCCCCCTGTATAGTTGCACTGGCATCTTGCATTAATTCACTCCTGAATTAGTGGCTGTTATACCAACACTTTTTTCAGCAGCAATAATTTATAGGTTAACCTGAATTACCTGCATCATGCAGCACCCGGCTCTGAATCGAGCAGAACATCCAATAGGAAGAGGAGTTGGCCCAACGGTTAGGGTGCTCCACCTCGGAGCTGGGGGATCTGGGTTCGAGTCTCGGTAACGACGCTAAACATCCTGTGATTCTGGGCAAATCACTTAATCTCCCCGTACCTAACAAAAAACATGAATGTGTCCTCATGTAATGTAACTGGTGCTATGTATAGCGCTCTGATACCTGATTGGATTCGGGTCAAGTTCGCGCTATATAAAACTCTGCAAAAAAAAAAAGTAAATGTGGTAGGTAAGGAAATCATGAACGCTTGATTATGCGGATGCTCGAGTGGGGATGTATGAAAGAAGCTGCGGGAACAACACAAAAGGTCGGTCCAGCAGGCACTAAAGTGGGGCAGTTCCCGCCCCCGAGAGAACATTGTCATTGCCTGGAAGCATTCAAGCACATGGTTGAAGAACAGCTTGAATGCAGGCCTCATGGCTAAACATTTACCGTTCACATCTCAGATGATGCATTTCTGATTTTCTGAAAAAACTAATGGAATAGATTCTGCGTCCCTCTGGTTCCATTGCAGCCATATCTGATTAAATCTGTATTACATATAGACATATAGATTTAAATTGTGATTTATCTTCATGTTTCAAAAGGTAATAGTGTTATGGCTGCGAAACAGAAACGCGTTAAGTTAATGTTATTCAAACCTATATTATGATTACCATGCCAGTTTCCTCTGGAAAGAGGGCAGCTATCTGATAAATGTTATAGCTTTCATTTTAGAAACCCACTTACTGTGCAGCTCAGCTAACAAGCTTTGATTTAACATGCCATTACCAAAAATTATTCTTTCTGAACAGCAGTAGGGAACTGGATTAAAGCAATTTATGGCTTCTTCATAAAACCTATATAAGGTACCTGTTCACGAAAGGGACAGTTGTCTGATTTAGTGATGCAAAGTCCTACCTTTAAGACAGCTTAGCTCAGTCCCTGTACGCCTTCAAATTAGTGACCTTGCCAGAGACGTCCCGTTTGAGCTCTCTGTGCAAACGTGTCTGCCAGGAATATTTGTGAGTCTGCCAGCGCGTGATAGTCACCAGGTGCATTTCCCATTGTAGTAAAACACATAAGAATTGTCAAAAGAAATCGAGTCAAATTTACATCTCTTATCTCTTCCTTACCAATACCTATTACAGCAATGTTTATTTTCCTCTAATTATGGCTCAGCAAATCCTACGGCCACAGTGCGGGTGAATGGGATGGCTTTGTCGGCCTTTCCTATATGCAGAGGGACAAGGCAGGGGTGCCCGCTGTCGCCGCTCCTGTTTACCCTTCATATAGAACCCATGGCTCAAAGGGTTCGAGATGATCCCAGTATTATGGGGGCACGTTTCGGGGGGTCGGAGCACAAACTCTGCTTATATGCTGATGATGTAGTGGCTACTATGGAGCACCCTAGGGAATCATTACCAGCTTTCCTGGATGAACTGGACAGGTTCGCACTTGCCTTGGGCTTTAACCCCTTGAGTGCCCCGCCCTTTCCACGCCCTGTGCCGGGCGTTTCATTAGCGGGCAGGGCTCATGACGAGATAGTCTCGTCATGGGCACAGCGCAACCGCGGCCCATGACGAGACCATCTCGTCATGGGCACTCAAGGGGTTAAGATTAACGTGCACAAGTCACAAGCTCTAGATCTTTCCTTAGGGTCTGAGACACTGGGGATGCTACAGTGTTCTTACGCAATCCAGTGGGCCCGCGATTCCATTTCCTACTTAGGATTGCAAGTCTCTGCCACTATCAAAGCCAGCAGAACAACGAACTACATAGCAATCTTGCGACACATCCGTGATTCACTTAGGAAATGGACTGCCCCAAATTCTCTACCTGTTCCACACGCTTCCACTGATGCCACCGACAGGGGTAATACGTTTGTTGCAACGAGACATAGAATGCTTTGTCTGGCGGGATCAGAGGGCTCAGTTACGTCAGAAACTTACCTATAGAGACCCAGTGGAGGGAGGTTTGGGAGTCCCTGACCTTCTAGCTTATTTGCGGGCAGCCCAAATGAGAGAACTGCTGGAGTGGTCCCGCCCGGAATCTGAGAAACACTGGTTAATTATGCATAGGTCCCTTGCTGGCCAGCCTCTATGGGGGGGATCCCCTTCCTCGCAGGTGCAGGGCGACCTCTCAATTTGTACCTCTCCGAGGTGACTCTCCCTATTCTGTTGGCCTGGGACAAGGTTGCGGCTTCTAGAGGGCTTACGACGTTCCCGCTCATGCCAATAGCACAAAACCCTGACTTCACATCAGGTCTTGACCCCGGGGAGTTTCATCACTGGACCAAAGAAGCGTGCCGCTCGATAGCTCATCTTTTTGATTTTTCGGAACCCCGCTCTTTTTCTGACTTCGTAAAAATCAGAGCATTCCAGAAATGAAGTGTTATCGCTACCTGCAGATCAGACACTGGGTTCTCCAAAGTGATGTGCGGGAGGGCGAGGAGAGAGCCCTTACTCTGTTTGAGAAGTGGCTGCTTACACAAAATAGTGACATACGTTTGACATCGGACTTATATAAGTTTACCAGATGCACTTCTGACACTGGGAAGACTCCTGGCCAACTACGATGGGAAGGGGAGTTACGCAGGGCCCTGACGCAGAAAGAATGGACTGATATCTATTATAGGACCCGACGCACAGCACGCAACGTCGCCTCCATTGAGACTACCACTAAAGTGGCCACTTATTGGTACCTAACTCCTGTAAGACTCCATAGAGGTAATCCTTCCCGAAGCCCGCAGTGCTGGCGAGCCTGTGTTTCCCAGGGCACCCTTACCCATCTTCTGTGGGAATGTCCCTCCCTGGGGGCATATTAGCAGCAGATTCTTGATGATGTAGACTCCCACTTTGACACCCAGATCCCCAGATTCCCAGTATATGTTCTTTTGGGCCTCTCTAATGCCATCACTTTTCCCCTTAAATCCCGGAGGGGTAAACAGATGGCACTCGCCCTAGGGGCAGGGTCCAAAACGTTCTGACTCACTGGTGTACCAAGACAGTCCCTACACGCCTAGGATGTCTTCATGGGTTGTGGGCCATTTTGGGAATGGAAAAGATCTCTCTCTCTGTTTGACTCACCCGGGGGCTTCCTTTCATGATGTGTGGGCACCCTTTCTCACATTATTGACATCAGAGTTCACGGAGCTCACCTGCCCCAAATACTTGCGACTACTGAGACTTGCGGATCCCCCTAGACTACCTGCCCCAAACACTTCCACTGTCTAGCATACTCTGTACGGACCTTTCCTAGATGGTCCTTAATATTCCCATCTCATAGAGGTGTGTTCTTTCCAGGAGAGGAAGAGGGTGGTGGGGGAGGGGGGGGTTTCTTCCTTTTCTACTTTTGCCTTTGATTGGCTGAACATAGTAATGCGATTGCCGAGTTGCACCCCGATGACCATAGAGCACACTGGCTCGTTCGTTATTTTTTAGGTGTTGGAAATCAATAAAAGAAATTTAAACAAAACATTACCTCTGACACTCTACCCACAGCCATGTCCTGTATAGGGCATGCCACCGGGCGGTGATATGGGGCGGGGGAGGGGCAGGGTGGGGTGTTATAAAATGCGGCATACCCACGATATCAGGTAAGCAACGAAAAAGAAAAAAAACGAATTTTGTTGCGCGCGCTGTATCGCATTTGGCGATGCAGTGTGCGCAATGAAATTAGTTTTATTTCTTTTTTCCGTTACTTACCTGAAATTGTCCATATGCCGCATTTTACAACCGCCCACTCTGCCACTCCCCCGCCCCACGTCACCGCCCGGTGGCACGCCCTATACGGGCTGTGGCTGTCTACCGAAGACTTCTTTCTACAAGCTACAACAAGAATCATACATGACCCTATTGTAGTAGCTTTAGGACTATGTGAGTAAACAATCAACAAATATTGTCTAATGTAAGGTGTGCTGTCAACTAGAATCTCTCATCCTTCGATACGGTCCACCATAGAGTATTGATGGACCGTTTGTTGGCTTGCGGAGTGCAGGATAAATCCTGGACTCTCCTTAAATCCTTCCTCTCGGACAGACTACAGATAGTCGCTTCAGGTGAGTTTGTCTCAAAACCTTTCTCTCTCCCATGTGGAGTTCCTCAGGGGTCATCATTGAGCCCTACGCTTTTTAATATTTATGTATCCTCCTTGGCCCCCCTGATCGAGTCATTCGGCTTCTCTCGCACATCATACGCCGACGATACTCAAATTGTGGTATCCCTTCGACCAGGGCAGGTGAAGGCAACTGGAGGGAGGCTTCAGAACTGTATGGGGGCAGTAGGAGGCTGGATGACGCAAAACTGCTTAAAGCTGAATGCTAGCAAAACAGAGGTCATCCTGTTTGGGAACCATGTTAATTTCTGGACCCCAAGTTCGTGGCCAAACTCAATGGGGACTCTACCAATACTCTTCAGGAAAGTTAAAAACCTGCGCGGTCAAGTCAATGCCGTGGTCTCTGCCACATCATATATTCTCAGGACCACGAAGAAAATGTTGCCTCTTCTGCCAGCAGACTGTCAGCGCACAGTGGTAACTGCCTTGATTATGGGCCTCATGTAGGTAGCCAAATACCGGTCGGTAACGGCCGATTTTCGGTAAATATGCCGTTACCGACCGGTATTCAGACAAGTGAGATGTAGGAGTCCAAAAACCACTTTTCGGTAAATATGAGGCGGTAAATACCGATTCATATTTACCGAATTCCAAAATACCGAATCAGATTTACCGAATACATAATTAACGATTCGGTAAACATGAAGTGGTAAATATGAAGTGGTAAAATTTAAAATGACATGTAGGAGCACTCGGTAATTAAGAAATCTAGGAAAATCGGTAAATAAGAGTCGGTAATTAACACGGATTGAAAGCAGGTGGTAACCATCAACAATGCATATAGGCAAACCCAAAATGCAACAGCGTGGACAACATGGCCGCCATGTACGTCATTGCAAGGCGCCTACGTCTACAGGCAGCAGGACTGAGGGTTTGGCGACGGGAGGAACGCATCTACAGACAGCGCATCACACTATTCCAGCTGACTGATGCAGAGATACATGAGAGGTACAGGCTACACCCCGAAACCATCATGGACTTAATCAGGGACCTTCACCCACTCCTGGACCAGCCAATAAGAAGGGCGCACGCCATACCCCCACATGTGCAGGTGCTCTGCAGCCTACATCTGTTGGCATCCGGCAGTTATCAGGTGGTGATAGCTGCGGTGGGTGGGGTATCCCAGAGTTGCCTGTCACGTTTCTTCAGGAAGTTCCTGGATGCCATGATGCAGAGAATGCACCACTACATAAGCTTCCCAAACACACAGGCTGCACTGCAGAAAACAAAAACAGACTTTTATCACATGGCACAGTTCCCCCATGTCATCGGCTGCATTGATGGTACACACATCCCAATCTGTCCACCAGCTGATACAGAGCACATCTACAGGAACAGGAAGTCCACCCACTCCATCAATGTGCAGGTGATCTGTGATGCAGGGAACATCATCACAGATATTGTAGCGAAGTTTCCTGGGAGCACCCACGACTCTTACATCTTCCAGAATAGTGGGATCTACACACGACTGAGTGCCGGAGAATTCGGAGAGGGATACCTGCTAGGTAAGTAACAGTGACGCCCCTTGAAACCTGCAAATCATAGTGTATAGAGGCATGTTACTGATGGTTCCCTTTTACTCATCCAGGCGACAGTGCATATGCATGCCGGTCATTCATCCTCACTCCCTACCTACACCCAGCAACCCAGAGTGAGAGACGATACAACGTGGCACATAAAACAACACGCAATGTGGTGGAGCGCACGTTTGGACTACTGAAGAGCAGGTTCCGCTGCCTGCACAAGAGCGGAGGCGCACGGCAGTACAAACCCATCACCTGCTGCAAGATTATTGCCACTTGTGCAATGCTGCACAACCTTGCCACGAAAAAAGGTACAGATGTGGAACTAACATATTTTGAGGACAACGAGGATGAGTCAGGCCAGCCAGAGGGCAACGCAGCTAGAGTGCCAACTGCAATCGATGGGAGAGAGAGACGGGCAGAGATCACATGCAACTATTTCTGAGTAAGTGAGGGGACACAGCGAGTTGTGAGAAGTCCTGACGTAGTTTTAATGTGGCACCACGCCATGAACACATGAACAGGCCAATCAGGCAATATACCATCTATACAAGGAGTATGTCCAGGGTTACGTCACCCAATGGGAAGTGGCTTAGCAGGGCTACATCAATGTTTGCGCATACGCGCTGCAGTGGTGGATTGCACGGCCTGTGCATCCTCACTAGAGCCAACCCCAAGCCGCCTGCTGCTCCTGCGTGCTTCTGGGACGGGGGGTGTGATGCTGCTGCTGGTGTCGATGCTCTCCGCAGCATCCCCTGCAGCAGTTGTCGACGCCTGACTAGTCAATAGCACCCCTAGTGCACTTGTCACCTGCACCATCCCCCGAGACAGGTCGCTGCAGCACTGTGTTAGGCCCTCCTGCATCGTCACAGAGCGCCGGCACAGTAGAGAAGTCGCAGTTGCCAGACGGTTGAGTGCCCTGCTGGTAGTGTCCCTTCTCTGGCGTTCCCGGCGCCGTGCTTCGATGTCAGCATCTAATTTGCTGCACAACTGCTGGATTGACTGGGACATGTCCCGAATGCCCGCAGCCATGCCGCTAATGTTACTGTCCATGTTTACTAATGTTGTCCTCATCACCCGCATGTGCCTCTGGACTGACATGACTGCCTTTGATTGCAGGCGCTGTTGCTTCAACATTTGGCCCTCGAGACCCAAGAAGACACCATGGCCGTCAGTGGGTGCTGGTGGACTCTGGACACGCGACCTGCGGCGCCCTCTTGCTCCCGTCTGTGCTGCCTGTGAGGTGTGGGGCACAGTGGCATGGCTCCCTTCCTGGGGCCCGGTGCGGTCTTCTGGGCCCATGCTGTCGTCTGACGAGGTGTCTAAGGCTCATAGCCTGGCTGCTGGACGCCTCCTCATTCTCACACCTGCAAGCGGAGATGTGGCCGGTGATTCGAACATGAGTGGCGATGCTGGCTCTGGTTGTGGTGATGCTGGCTCTGGTTGTGGTGATGCTGGCTCTCGGTGAGGTGATGCTGGCTCTGGGTGCGGCGAGGCTGGCTGTGTTGGTGGTGCGGCTGCCAGTGGGCCTGCTCCCTGGTCTGAACTTGTGCTGGCTAGAGGTGATACTTGTGGCCGGTGTGCCGTCTCTCCTGCAGCATGCCCTGTCCTGCATGATGTCACATCTGTGGACAGAAATACAACATTGGCTCAGTGTCCCCGAAGGGCTGCATTGCAAGCGTCACAATAACACATTTCACATTCCAATATGTCCTCTGTCTCCTTGTGCCTCGAGTGCGTGACATGCCTTGTTGCCCTGTAACATTTACGTCATGGTTAGTGTTGCCCTGACTACATCTCCCGGAATGCATTGCCTGTCTGCACTGACACGTGTGGACTGCAGTGTGATTCTAGTTTCACAATGGGGGATGTGGGATAGGGGTAGGGGGGGCTACATTGCTGTGCTTTCGTCTTACCTTGGTGTGTTGCGGCTCTGGCAGAGCTGTCGGCGTCCCCAAGACCCACGACGCTCTCCTGCTGGATTGTGGCCGCCACCAGCTCCTCCAGTTCGGTGAGGGCAGGTGCCCTGTTGGTTCCACCTCCGGTCTGGCTGGCCTCCTTCTGGATGTCGCCCATCTTCCTCTTGGTTACAATCCTCAGGTCATACCAGCGCTTTTTGAGGACCTCAATGTCCCTGTGGGTCACTCCCACAGCATTGACCTGCGCCTGGATGGCCAGCCATATGTTGCGCTTTTCCGCCTCAGGCACTTGCAGGGATTGCCTTCCAAACAGCTTCTGGTGCTGCTTCACCACCTCCTCCACCAGCACCTGGAGTTCCTTGGGGCTAAATTTCAGCTTCCTCCTCCTTTCCCCTCCGTCTTTCTGTGTTCTCTGGCTGGACATGCTGTTCGTTTACCCGCTCGCACATGCAACGGCTCCCTGCCTCTCCTCTGCACTCCAAGCCTCTCCAGGGTCGGCTAATTATGTACACCTGCCTGGGTGTGGCCACTTCGGCTAATTATGTACACCTGCCTGGGTGTGGGCACTTCCTGGTTGGGTGGGCTGTCGTTGCACAGGATTAGCTGTTTCGTCAAGTCATGTGATTTTATTTACCGAATCCGTACATACCGATTCGGTATTTTCCGATTCGGTAAATACCACCTCGGTATTTTCCGATTCGGTAAATACCACCTCGGTATTTTCCGATTCGATAAATACCACCTCGGTATTTACCGATTCGGTGAATTCCGATTCGTGATTACCGAATGTTACCGAATCGGTAACTGTTACCGAATTTTTACCTACATATAACTTACCGATTCTAATTTACCGATTCGGTACGGCTCGGTATTTAAGAACCGGTAAAATGTATTTACCTACATGAGGCCCAATGTCAAGACTAGACTATTCTAATAGTCTATACTTAAACATGCAGGAGCGCAGTATACAAAAACGTCAGATGTTGCAAAACTCAGCAGCCAGATTGCTTACTGAAACCTCGAAATTTGCATCCATTTTGAGTGCAATTAAAAAATTTCATTGGCTGCCCGTGAAAAAATGAGTCGTCTTTAAAACACTCTGTTTAGTTTTCTAAGCTCTTCAATGCACAGGCCCAGCCCATCTGAAACAACAATTTCAGTGGTATGTGCCCAAAAGATCTTTATGCTCGTCAGGAACAAAATTAGCAGTAGTACCGCCTATACAAAAAGTTAGATTGGGAGGCAGAAGCTTTGCCGCTGGGGCAGCTAAGGCTTGGAACGAGCTCCCTTTCTATCTGGGAAATTTTAATGATTTATTGGCCTTTAGGGAGGCCTTGAAAACATGGTTGTTCTGAACACCACTTTTGCAGCAACCTATGAAAGTCGGGAGGACTGCAGCAAGCTCCAGGACACCTCCGGGTAACCGTGCGATGTATAAGTTTTCCTAACATAACACAACATCTTGGTACATTAATGACACAAACTAGCTTGCCGAATTGACGTTCAGCGTTTTAGCGAACCAATTGGTCTCAACAAAAAATGACATATTTATTTGGGGTACTCTCCATTTCATCTTTTCAGTGTGTCTGATTCTGGAATACAATTTGTGGCACAACCGCCCTATCTGGCCAAGGTTTGTAGACCGTAGGGATTTCCATTGAGCTTGAGCAACTAAACAATACCCATATGAAATGTATTTGTGGCCACTGTAGTTTTTTGATTGAGTTATTTATGTACTACAGTAAAGTCTTCACAGTTGGCATTAATGTTCATATTTTTATCATTCTCACTACAGTAGACAAAGCTTTAATATAAAAAGAAGTTCTGTGGATTGTTCTTCATGCATCATAGACAGTTGGGATTTTTCACTGGAATTGTTTGATTTTTGGCACAGCTAGACTTTTCCCTGTCCATGTGATCTTTTAGCTTTATAATTTTTTTGTTCACTATGCTCCATCCTATGAGTAACCGTGAATAGAGAGAAAATGTCTTCTGAAAAGTAGGTCAAGGCAGCACAGTAGAAAAATAATACAAATGTAGAAAAACAATTCAAGAGACTTACACTAAAGTAGATGGATGTTTTTGCAAGGCTGGAACTTTGAAACAGGAGAAAAGCAGAATTCTAGCTTGCAGGACAGGAGTAAATGCAGAACTTGTGCAGCTTTCACATCTGGAGCTGAACTGTAGCTCAGTGGCAGGTCCTCCGTTATGTGGAGAACAACAGGAGAGAGAGGGAGAGGGAGAGTCACTCTTATTCCCCCTTGGCTATATATTCAGAAACAACACAAGAGCAACTGTTTAAACCAAAAAGTTGGGTAGCACAGAGGAAAGAATTCTTTCTTTTAAAAGAACCCTCACTCACCAACCTGGTTGGTGACATGCTTCATCATCGGGTTCCCACCAGAGAGGCCGAATGCCTCCCTGGTGTGCTCCGACACCTGATTTACAGCGGAGCAGGTTTTTTTGGGGAGGGTACAAGGATGTGAGTGTTTGTGAGTGATGTGAAATTTTAAAAGGTAACGGGTTTTACCAAAAATGAATTTTAATGGTGGAAAAACCGGTGACCGTTAAAAGAAGTATGACGGATGTTGGCTGGCTGGTTAGGTTGACCAGGACCATCCGATTTGGTAAAGTGAGTGAAAACAAATGGGCAAAATGTTTCCATGGATATCCGGGCCGAGGAGGACAGTGTTAGGTGCATTGCAGGAGTATGTGAGCATAGAAATCCTATCAGCATACCGATCCCCCCTCCTGGACCCATGACGCCAAGCAAGCCTCCTTTCTATAGTCTAGTGGCCTAGGAAATCCCAGGAAGTCCACTGAGGTAGAACCGTGAGTTTTACCATTCACACAGTTCCATAGGTTAGGGTGCGCCTTAGCGAGCGCATACCGCCATGGAACTTTTTTCGGTCCTGAAGAATGCTTAGCGAACGTGCACAGATAAGCTGAAACATGTTGACCATTTGTTTTCACTCACTTTACCAAATCGGATGGTCCTGGTCAACCTAACCAGCCAGCCAACATCCGTCACACTTCTTTTAACGGTCATTCCATGTGCCATTTTAATTCCTAACCATTTTGTAGAAAACATTTAAATGCCATAGCGATAATCAAGAAATTATATAGTATATATTTTTAACATAAATTATGAACTAAACAAATGAATAAATTAAAAACAGCAAAATAAGTTCCCAATACACTAACACTATGAATTAATTAAAATTATATTAACTTCCCTCTGTACATCCCAAAAAACTCAAAATTAATTAATAATGAATAAAGAAAATTTAAATATTAACTCACATAAAATGAACCTTTTACGGATATTAAAAACACGTAGCAATATATTAATAAAAAAATAACACATCTACATAAACAATTAAAAATGTATATAATTATCACTGATTAAGATTAAGAACTATTTAAACATAACTTCAATGACTTTCCACACAGCTCTCCTACTAAACCAACAACTCACTACTAAAATATAAATTACTAACAAAAATTACAAAATTAAAATATACATAAAATGTACAAAAATAAATAAAATAAAATAATTACGATTAAGTTAACTTCTCACCCTATTACCCTACAAACCCACTACTAAAATATAAATTACGAATTAAAATATTTAGACATTTAAAATGGCAAACTATATTTAAAAGAACAATTACACTTACACTAACAACACTAAGAGTTACAATTAATATTCTATTATATATTACATTAATGAAATTCTTTTTACAACTACATTAAAGTATGCAATATTAAAGAAAATCATATGCTTAAAAACAATATTATATACCAAAAAACAAATATTCATCAGTTAGATATTCTGTTCCATGATATTTTGGTAGTGACAATATTTTCATACTATAATAATCATAGTATTTAGAATTGTCATTTATCAGGACACAGGCTACCCTTTTCACTTTATTTTTTTTGGTAACGACCTAGCGCTTCATTTTAGTACTGCTACAATATATATTTTTTAAAAAGCATTCGTTTATGACCTACCATTTTACAAAAAAGTCACACTTGTGCATTGGTATTCTTTGGAAAGTTAAATTCATCATCACAAGTTTTATCAACCTTATAAATATATATACAACATGGTTCTACTTTGCTCAGGCTGCCATAGGTATATGATTTTAATATGGCATGTGCTTTTTAGGTTAGCATGTGGGGACCACCTATTTTCATTGCTATGCCTGTGAACTGTTTTTCAGGCATATTTATCTTATGGTGCAAAAAATAAATGCTCATTTAGATCAGCTAGAACCTGCCTTAGTCATACAGATGCTATAGGGAAATGCCCCTTGTTGCATGACCATCCCCTAAGTTTTGGACTGATGTTGCTGTTTTTATGACTGAGAGTGCCCTGAGGCCTGCTAGCCAGACTTCACTGCCAGTGTTCTAACATATTAGAAAATGCATGCTGAATTGACTACCCCCAATTGGCATCAGCTTACTTATAAAGTCCTTTTTATATGGTACTAAGGGTACCCAGCGCATGTAAGTTAGTGTCCACCCAGGCCTGCAGCACTGATTGTGTCACCCTGTGTGTGGCAAAGTATACAATATCTCCCAGCCTGCCACCTCAGCCTGGAAGAGCAGTTTCAAAACTGCTAGTTAGACTTTGCCTGTTAAACTAATATCAAAATCCCGACTTCTCTTAACAATATGTATACCTCCCCTAAGGAAAGCCTATGGAGCCCTAAGGCAGACAGCTGTACATCATTAAGTAGGACATATACGTTTAATATGTCCTACCAGCAAGACTTCCAGGTAGGTGTTTTTTGCTGTGGAAAAGCAGTAGCTCAATTGGCTTACAGAGTTACTGGCTAACCTCTCAGTCGGCTAAGTTCGGAATGGGACTAGTAAAATAGGTGCTTCAAGGTATCAAATTCATAGTGGTATTAAACCCGACTCAATGCCCAAGTTGAATTTAATGTCACTTTCAAGGAAAGGCTACTTTTGAGAAAGTTGCACCTCTGTTGCCCACTTTGTCCATTGGCCTTGCACAGTTGCTGGCACCAGACAGCCTTCTGTATGCCTGGGGAGTAGTTTGAATGACTCTCAGGCTCAGGAACAATAGTAGCCTGCAACAGATAGATATGTTATTTCCTCCCGGCAGCAAGCCAGTGAGGGTGCTCGCCCAAAAGGCAAGCTTCAAAGCTGAAGCCGCCTTCCTTGGGCAAATGGAGATCTCACTCTTGAAGGGCTGCCCCTTTGTTCAGGTAGACAGGCTGTCAGCAGGAATAGAGAGGGGGAGACACGGGCCCAAACTGGTTTTCCAGTGGACTTGTAGCCCGCAGGTAGCCACACCTCTAAGGTGAGCTGCCAAACACCTAAAATCCAAGGAAGTAATCAGACATCTTGAAAGTGGACAGAATAGTGCACTCTGTGATTGCTAGATGGCACACATAGCTGGAAGTCATCCAGGGTGGGAGGGATCTGGGTTGCCCATTACCTAGTGACTACATGATCCCCCCAGGGCACTTTTGTGGCATGAATATGGCACCCCTGGTACCCTGTACATCAGATCACAATACAACTGGAGAAAGGACCGAAGGACTGCCCTGCTGAACCCTGGACCTGGTGAGAGAGGCTACAGCAAGCAAACACCAGGAGATGATGGACGGAGCGCTGAAACTTTTCAGACACTCACCCCAGTCACAGATCTGGGTTGAATACATCACCGTTCTTTAGCTCACTTCGCCACCCCAGTTCAGACACAGCAATATGCAAATCAGTCTTGCCTAGCCATGTCTTCTCTGGACCGGAAACAAGCATCCGGGACCGGTTTCAGGCTAACAGCCCACATCAGCCGGGTTAGCTTTAATCTTGCAATCTGTGCCACTCCACTCTATTCTACTGCAATATGTGCAGCACCTCTCTGTGCCGCTGTACACAACTTTACTCTACACCACTATGCTCTACATCACATAATTCCTATGCACATATTTCCACTGTGCCCCATGCCGCATATTTACACTATACAAATTAATTCCACACCACACAACTCCACACCACACAATTATAACAACTAACAATTACAATCCAACCCACATAATTCAACTCAAACCACATACATCCACTCCATAACAGAAGGGTAAAAGTCATTGCCATTTACAACACAAATAGCTCTAACTCAAGAAAAATGCGAGACCTATTGCATTTGAAATGCATTTTGTTCTTTCTCTCTTGGTAACCTCCTTAGTGCCAAAAGGCCATGGTAGGGGAACAGGTTTGTTCTTTATAAAGTAGTCATTCTTTCATTCATTCATGAGGGTTCTGTGCAGAGTTACAATAGTTAGCCCTTAGAGAAAAAAGGACAATATGGAATGTGCAAGTGCATTTTTGTTAAGTATATATAGACATGCCTAAAATAGAGAACAATTTATAATGGGTTCATGTAAATGGCTGATACCCTGTGCTCATCGCTTTGTTTAGGCTCATAAGAGCCCTGACCAGATGTACACACTAAACAGCCAGGGCTTTATTTCGAACTAGTTTACACTCCTGTAAATATCCACATGCACCATATCATCTCCACTCCAATCAATCCCACTTGATTGTGGTGAAAACCGAAGACCTGCATGACGCCATTAGTTTACTACACTTAAGATGTTTTGGGGGGGGGATAAACTACATTCTATAATTAATTGCTGAGCATATTTGTGGAAGTTACATACATTTGCAATAAAAGGAATACGATTACCCAACGAATCGTTGCCAAACATAACTTTACACCACTTTTTCTGAATTGTACACAGTGTACTTGGGATACATTTGCATTCCAGCCCAAGTTTATGCATTGGTTGAATGTACACCGTGTACATTTACTTATGTTTAACAACTTAAGCATTAAACATCTCCAGAAGTAGTTAATACTTCTGGAGATGTTTAATTGTAACAACCACTCATAAGCATTTTTGAAATTCTTTGATAATTCCAATTGACTCCAAACATAAGTGTAAACCTAATAGTTCTCAACGTAATTTTGTGAATGGAGCCAATAGGTTGAAGTATACAGAAGTTGAACTCAATATGCAGTGCATTTCCCTAAAAGTCAGACAATATATTGTGCCAATATATTAGTCAACATTCCTTCTATAAACCAGTCTGATTGCATTTGAAAATGAGGGGCATTATATACAAGCCTCTTGCGGTACATTTGCGCTGCCGGAGCATCACTTTTGTGATGCTCCGGAGGCCTGGCTTGCAGACCCATATCTGCAAGGTCAAGCAAAGCCACTTTGAATGGCCCGGTAGACATGGAGTAAGGCAAAGTAGTGCAAGTTGCTGCCTTGCCTTACTCTGAGTCAAAGAGGTGTTCCATAGGCATTGCATAGGGTGTTCCCACACAACGCTCATGGATTTTGCCCTGCTGTGGCATCTCAGCTATGGTGGAGGTGTGTCACCCCACCTGCCAGCAGCCAAAAAAATGAAAAATAAAATGATAAAGCCTTGTTTATTATATTTTTATTTTTGATTTCGTAGCTGAGACTTGGGCAATGACAGGCTAGTGGAAGAGTGGTTGCACTGATATTCAGTGTGCATGACAGTCTTGTCGGCCGTCTCAGGACAGCCAAACCGTCACATGCGCACTGAAGCTCTCTCCAACACAAGGTGTGTTGCAGGTTTGGAGAGAGCAGGCACAGGCTACCTGGGAGCACGAATCATCAGCGCTCAGGCCAGTCCTGATGCTATTTTCAGCAGCATGAAAGCAGTGTCAGGATTAGCCACAGTAGACTCTGGGAGCATTCTGGAGCACTCGTAGAAAGAGTAAAACGCCTCATAGGATTGTTTTTTGTGCAGGAAAGTGCCCCTTACTGCACATAAACAATCCTGCCAACAACACAGGCACCCTTGCACCTCAGTGCAAGGGTGCCTGTATTGGAAAACAGCTGCAAATTGTGGACCAGCTGGAAGGACAGGAATGCACCATATCATGTAAATACAGTGCATTTTTGCCCTTTTGAATTGGTGTATGACAGTGCAGGAAAAAGCCTTGCGGCACTGCTCTATGCCAATTTCTTGTAAATAAGCCCCAAAAATCTCAAGGTGGCTGCGCTTCTCCAGAGGCTTAAATGCCACTCGAGTCTACATTGCATCGCCTTTGCTCCTTTCTCTTATGCATGCATATATTTGCAGTACTTGTAAAAACTTGCCTGCTGATAATAACCACTTTGTGATAATGAGACTTCCCTTACTGATTAGCAAGCACTTGAAGTCGCCATTTAATTTGTGGTTTTCAGTATGAATTTGAACAATTTCAAACACGTTTGGGATAAATCTCAAGAAATATTTTTACCATCTTAAATTGACTTGAAAGTACAAAAAAATATATGTGAATGTGTAACCATTAAGGCTGCAGTAAGCATTAGATAGGCATTTTAAGATGGCCTCGAAGGATCCTTGATAACAATATGCTTTATATGGAAGATAGCAAGCACAATTTTAGAGCCTGGGTTTTGTTCATAGAATTTACATGAAACCAATGAACGTGAATGTCAATTCTCTTTTGGAATTTACAAAACATGAATTTACTCATATCTAAAACTATTCCAATATGCCAATTGTAAGATGGGGATGTTAAAGGAATGTGGTGAATATGCGTTTCAGGTTATTCATAAATTGTTTCATGGGTCAGTTCTACACTTCTTGTGGTTGGAGATTTAAGAAATCCATATCAATGGTGGAATTTGTGTAGTGTTTGAGGGAAAGGTTTCTCCATATTCAAATACATTTTTCATGTGGAGGAAATGAAAAAAGAACCAATAAAACACTTTTGCAATGCATTTATACATATGTTTAATTGTGCAAAGGCTCGAGCCTGTGCTTTAGCAACACTGTAAGTTGAAAATGTGATGAATACCGTGTTTGTCAATAGAAGGAAGCTTGGTTGGATTTATTGCAACTGGTTTAGTTTTCCGGTTGTGTTTATATGTAGGGAGTACAAGTAACCTAAACATCATATGAAAAAAAACAGATCTCAGCTACTATTTGTTTATAACAAGGAGCTACCCTTTTTATATTGAGCTAAGATTCTGTGTTTTTAAAAATTCAAGACACTTCTAGATTGCAGCTAGTGACCTTGCAGTGTTGACCAATCAAACTGCTCAAAGTGTCAAAGTTGTAAAAAGTGGCCAATTAGTCAAATTACACATTTTATCTTTACTTTTCAAACAAAATTCCGACCTCGAGTATTTTAATCTCCCTTACTCTCATCAAGTAGACTGTAATTGAATTTATGAAGAGTCTAAAAAAAGGTTATTATCAAAAGAAAATTGTCCTTCACTGTCGTTATGGCCCATTGCCAATAGATCTCTGTGTTATTTGAATGTTAGGCATTATTATGGACCATAAAATGTAGTATTCATACAAATCCGTTCAGCTACATAAATTTAAAGCGACATTATCCAAAACATGAGATTAACAAAACTCCACGCCACAATGTGTTTTGGGAAACGCAGGAGGGAAGAAAGTGCTAACAAAAACATTACCTACCAATGTATCCTTTAAGTTTCACATCAGAGAACCATCACTGAAATTGGTAGTTTGTGTGACTTCTTAAATCATCATGAGCTTGATATTACATGTATAGGTTTGGCCTTAGGCCCTTCCACAGACCTTCTTTCTTTCATGCCTAAATGTTTTCTCCTTGCAAAAGTCTTTTCTGTATTAAGAAGCGAAAAATTTAATAAATGAAGAAATAAAAGCAAAGTCTCACTTTCCGCAGAGGGGTACGGGTCATCGACATTGAAATATCGTTCATTACGGACACTTGTCATTCTATTGTCTGCTGCCCAAACCCCTTCTTAGACACAAAGGAACTCACTGGTTTAAGTCTTGTACCTTGTCTTAACATAGTATGAAGGTCTAAGGATTTGCATTAATGCTGAATGAATGTTCAAATGTCTAAGCGACCTCAGCTGTCAGTGCAGGTTGCTCATCCTTGCGGTTGTTTCATTTGTTCATGCCTGCATTTTCCCTTTTGAGTCAGTTTAAGGGGTCTTTAATTTGGAATACCCATACATTGTATCTATCATGGTTTCTTCTGGACACTATAGTTTTACCCAAAGGGTTGAAAGACCCTGGTTGCAAAATCATCACGCACAGGTGATCCTTACAGGTTCTCCCAAGTAAATTAAGCCCAGTGACCAGAACCAAATATGTACCCTTTTATTCTTTTATGAAGACAACGTGTAGTGGGCATGATGTGCATTGGTTTTCCAGTATTAGTAAAAAACCTAGGACAACAATATAAAGAAAACAATGACAGATTGCTATCACATTTGAAGTAGTAGTTGGTAGATAAATTGAAGTATAATTATAGTGGGACTGCATATGCAAGATGGAAGATGACTGTCTGGCTACTCATGTCTCTCATTGTTAAAGTCCAGGCTTCTTCTTTTATGCCACCATATCTGGATACCCTTGCAGTGCCCGGATACCTCACGGATGACAAGGCGCATTCCACAAATCGACCTTAGATTACATTACATTACTTACCTCCTTTATCTGCATTTCTGCATTTCTCAGATAATTTAACTATTTAAGGCTTCCCACCACACCAGGCCCCTAGTAATAGTATATGCCTCGTTCCATGTAGCCCTACAGTACATGTGGGAGAAGGGCAAGGCCTTCCATTACCAGAAATCCCTTTAAGGAAGGAAATTGTACCCCAAATCTGGCTTGATTACTCAATGAACACCCTGGAACAGAGAGGCTGTGTGGTTGCTACCTCAACTCTTGAGGACTTTGAATAGAACCAGTAGACCCTATCCAGATTATTGAAAACCTCCATCAACCAAGACATCTCTGGTTGTGCTGCCCATTTCTGCCCAATTCTGGTTCTATTGCCCATTTCTTCTGGGCTGTCCTTCGACTGTTGGCCTTCCCTGTGTAATTATTGACCAGATCTACAAGGACATCTGCTAACGTACTAAAGGGTTTAGAAATGTGAACAACAAGTGCTGAAAAGCCTCTTTACTACTCACCAGAGATTAGTTGAACACTGTCCAAGCACCGGCTTGGACAGTGTCTCTTCTTTACCAATGCATTTGTCATGAACTTTGAAGTGCCCAGTATTGCAACTGCATCTAATTGTGTACTTATGTTCATTTTATTCCATTTTTATTTTTTATCGGCCACTATCTTTATTTTGCCTTTATATTTATAATCTGATCTCCTGGAAGTTTTATTCTCCAAAGAAAAGCCCATTATTATACCATTATAACTGATGTGCTGAACCACTTCGTTTTGTCTAGGTCTTGAAAGCTGAATCAAACTACCAGTAGAGGAACGGAGATTTGGGCTGTCAGCTCCCTTTCAGAACAAGTACTCCATGTTCCGAAAGGAAACGCCTATAGTCTCATAATATAGTCTTATAGCCCGCAGTAGCGGGCTATACCAGCTATTAAAGGCCCGCTGCAGTGTTAAAGGCCCGAGCCGAAGGCGAGGGACTTTAACAAAGCAGCGGGACTTTAATTGCCGGTATAGCCCTGCTACGAAGGGCTATAAGGCTATTAGAACATTCTGCCACTAGAGGGCACAATGTTCTAACAAATTAAACAAAGCCTTCAGGGAGCGCGAGGGAAATGAAATCCCCTCAGGCTCCCTGAAGCCTTTGTTCACAGCCAGAGCTGTGAAGAAAGACACATTGGAATGTTGGAGCTCCGGGCTTATACCAGCCATTATAAGCCCGGAGCACTCCATTGTTTTCAATGGAGCTTCCAAAATTCCAATGTTCTAATGGCTATTATGACCAAAGTGTTTGAACAACACAATGTATATCAGATGAGGAGGCTTCACACACAATATTGTGGAATGTTACAACATACTTGAGGTGACCTCATCCCACCTTGCTAAGATAGTACTATCAGGGTGAACTCTAAGCGAGAACATTCTTAATAAGAATTGCACCACTTATAAGGTATTCAGATATTAAATAAACTTACCTCAGGGTTAACTCAAAGGTTATTCCTTCATTGGCAGGCACCCAGGGTAAGATTAAAAATAGACAAAGTGGATGCGTAATGAGTAGTATCACTCAATCATCCTGCTCAGTGTCGACATTCATTCAATACTTTATTGTTTAAGTTAATAAAAACCTTAACAATATCATGATAGAAAAAGAGGTTTGTCAATTTACAAACATTTAAAATGTTTTAAAGACATGTAACTATTTTTCCTAAAAACAAAGAACAGAATCATTATCATGTAAACGATTAAAAATGAAGCATGATTCTGTATCATAACATTGTCGACGAAATTGGTATTTCATCAAATGTTAGCATTAAAAGCATTTATACAGCAGTTTAGAATTTCAATAGGGTTGGCGTATCGCTGGACATTACTAGACTGGCAGTATTTTGTTTCCTTCGGCCATTTGATCTTTTCATAAAGAAATAAAAATGTCATCAGCTTACAAGTCAATTGATGGTCTGTTGTACCACGTCCTTTGAAGGTGGCCGATCTGCAAGTTCGAATACCCCTATTGTTAAAAGCTTTTTTCAGTAGCAACACTCGGATAGATATTTAAGAAGGGGCAGACACAGATGAGGTGAATGAAATCTTGTCATGTTGCGCCACATAAGCTACATATTTTGGAGCCTTTATACTTCCATGCAGTTTGATCGGCCAAACTCGGTAATACACCAAATCTAATCACCATTATCTTTCATTTCAAATGAGATGAATATGTTGTACTTAGGTATGCCGCCGGCCGTATTGATGTATAAGATTGAAGAACCATCCAAGCATGGTACCTTTTGGCAAATGTGCGTTTATCTTCTAATAATGATTGAAGCTTGGACGCTTTGTTTGTCACTCTGCGGAAAACTTGGAAGGAGGGATTTTGAGCCCAGAGTTCTGTTGAATTGGTTTCCTTCAGTGCAGTTTTTAGGAATTTGCAGTAACTTGAACTTGGATCGTCTTCCTGGGCTCGCCACAGGGCATCATGTAAAATATTGGATCATTTCTGCCAAAGTTTGTACCAGGTTTTTATTGCGGCGTATTTTCTCCCTGTTTCCTTTTGGATAAGGCCAAATTCCAATCGGACCTGAGCTTGGGATGCGTTCTGAGGTAGACTAAAGACTTTTTTATACGGCTTCATTTGCAGCGAGTCTAGAAGTTTTGCGTCCTTGACATTTAACGCTATGCTCACATAAGTTACTGTCGTTAATAGTATCGCGACCATCACTGCTATTAGCAGCCTAAAGGATGGGCCCGGTAAAATTTTTGCAAGGGCACAGAATGCATAAAGAGGGCCATTTCCTTTTTTTTCCAGGTAATGTTTATGAAATTGAAAATTCAGTAGACTATATATACACCCAGGTATTTATATGTACTAACTATTCCTAGGCTCGTTTCTCCTAGCTTGAGTGGCTATTGATGTCTCAGGCGATTCGTAATTGACATAGTTTTTGTTTTTGTGATGTTGATTTCCAGAGCGTTAGCCTTGGCGAACATTAATAGTTCACTAAGTGCTCTTTGTAGGCCAACTCTGGTTAAGCTAAGCAGGACTATGTCATCTGCATATGAGAGATGCGTTATGGGCAGTGTATCCAGGCACGAAGGATGTGAATTAACCTGGTCCAATAGTGTTGACATGTTTCAGCCCATTGTTTGCCCAAAGGGGTCAAGGGCATGTGAGATAACCTACAGTAGAAATATATACTCATTTCTAGTTAAGAAGGTAACAAACTAATTACAGCAGTTCATCTGATGAAAGGCATGTAGATAATCCGTTAGGACACAGGTTCTTCATGAATGTATGACTACAAAGAGTGTCCCTTTCCCCTAAAACCAGGCTGATTAACACGTCCCTAGATAGGATCTTATTTTTCCACCTCAAGATAAGATAATATTAGTCGGATGGGACTTTCTTACTTAATGTATGAATGTGTATATAGTTAGAACATCAAGAGGTGCATTACCTATGCGACACATGGAGATGGCACAGAATCAGTGTGCCCCCTGAGGGCACCCTTTGAAAAGGGAAAAGGGTCTCAAGGACCCCCAGGCATCCCCATGCAGGCAGGTGTAGTGATTCACCACACCCACCGGCAGGGGGATCTATGCCCCCCAGAGATGCTGTGGCTTCTGCCAGCCCAACTTTGACTAATGTGCTGCCCCAGTGCTACCAGGGTTGTCTGGTGCTGCGGGAACAGCATATGTGTTGTGATACAGCCTACTGTTTAGGTCTGCGCCCTGTGCACAGTTTTAAGGGTGGGCTACCGCGCTGAGTGAGACAGGTCACCTTCTTTTTAATGTGGCCTCTGGTGTTTTCAAAGGTGCTTTAAAGTGGGTATCGATATCTCATTCAGATGAAATCTAGAGACAATCATAATCATTAACAATCGTGTAGAATTTTTTGATCAGGGGTGCAATATCCTATTAAAGACTTACACTACTATATTTAGAAAAAAAGAGGATGTCAGAGAGGGAAAGAGAAAGAATGTGATAGTCAGAAAAACAGATGAAGAGTGAGAATCAAGAGAGAAAAGAAGGAGAGAAAAGGAATGAGGAACAACTGAGAGGGGGAGAGAGAGGCAGAGGGAGAGCAACAGAGAGAAAGGATGAATTGGCGAAGGAAAGGGGAGATTATTGACACAGGCTTTGGTAGTACAAACTAGGAGTGGACGTAACTTTAGTAATTTCATGCATGGAAATTACGGTGAAATTAAGTAAAATGGAAAATGCATCTGACAGTCACAATATTACCCAAACTGCCTGTTCAGGGATAAGTTAATCTTGAGAATGTAGTTTTGATTTGATTTCTGTGGCACACATTCAAAACACTGCTGCTAGAGTTCAGATTTGGAGTTTTGCGCTCATAAATTACCTGAACGGTCCACTTGGGTAAAAAAATCTACCTGAACTTTTGGTTGACTGCCTATATTAAAGGAACTGCTGCTTGCATTCAAAACCCTGCCGTTTACATTCAGATTTATAGTTTTACACTCATAAGTGACCTGAACAAAAAACATCGACCCAAAATGCTGTACACATAAAAAAATATATATTCAGAAGGTACATCTCATGTTGAATGTTCCCCTGAAATTGCACTCTATGGCGTAATATCAGTCATTTTGCAGGAATTTCTTTACGCAGAATCACCAAGAATATGCTAATTCTTCTGGTGTAATAAAAATTTCGGCTAGACCAAACTAGAGGAGGGGGTAACTTGCGTAATTCCATGTAGCGTAGTCACACAGAATTACCTAAGAATTACCCAAGAAGAGTTATTCTGAATTTCCTGATATTTATTAGGGCAAAAATGCCTCTTTATGTCCAAAATGGACATGAGGCTGCATTTTTGCAATAGGAAATAGTGCAAAATGCAGCAGAACATAATTAGCGAGCGAGAGCGGCCGCTCGTGCTCAGTAAATGTCCTCTTGGGGTAGAATTTTTCCCCAACTTTCTCCTGCCATTTAGCAGTATTTTATTAGCACAAAACGCATCCTCTAGTCCAAAAGGGACACGAGGATGCATTTTTGTGCTGAGAATTAGTGCTAAATAAGGCAGAAAATGGTAGGCAAGCATGAGTGTAATTGTCGGTAATTCTGCGCCAGTGTAACACAAAATTACCGAAATTGCTCAGTTTACTCCAGCGTAATTGAAAATCCTACCAGGCCTAGTCTAACCATGTTGGCATGGAACCAATTACAAAGCTATTTACAATTTAACCAGAGAAACTGAAACAAGGAAATCTGAAGCAGCTCATAATTCCTACCTTGGGAGCATATTATCAAGGGCATTATCGCTGCTTTGACAGCACCTTTTGCCGATAAAGCGGCGATATTTTTATCGCCCTATTAGCAAGCCTGCGCTAACATGCGTTAGCGCAAGCTTTCCGGCATTAGCTGCCGTTTTATTTATCGCCTTGCATGCCAGCGAAATGTATCGCTAATGACATGCAAGGTAGGCGTAACTTACCTAAATTTCACGGAAAGAATCGCAAACAACACTTGGCTGTATTATCAAAGATAACCAGCGATAACAAAATTTGCGCTAATCCCCTATGTACGCAGGTTTTTAACACCTGCAAAAATCCTGACTAAACATGGCCGTACAAGGGAGACTAGCCCTGATCTCAGCCACAGACAGCAAAGAGGTAAACCTCATGCTCCACTATTAGCCCTTACCAAGTACAGAGGTGCCCTTGTCTTGTAAAGGGGGTGCATTGCAGTGCATCACATCATCATCTGGCCTGTCACCTAACATTAGGAATATTGATTATAAATTAGCAAGAAATAGTTGCATTTTATACCTTTGATGTTAGCATTCACTATACCCAATGTATAGTTTGTGAACTTTCATGCAGCAGAGTGCGAGGCGCATGCCAAACAGGGGGGTTTCAGGCTGCATTGCACATTAGCTGCAATATAATCCCTGCTAACGCACCTCTGGCGCACTGACTACATGCTATCGCATGTTTGTCTATCGTGTGTTAGCAGGTGTTTTCGCTTCCTTTCCCAGACACCATAGCAGGTTATCGACTTCTTAATAATACGTCGATAAACATGTGAAATGTGTCCAGGAAAGGAAGCGATAAATGAAATGCGGATGACTTTCGCTGGCGATCATTATCGCCTGTTCTAGATAATATGCCCCTTAATTTTATACTCCATTTTACACAGGGCCATCCCTCTGCCTTTTGCCTGCGGGTCACCTGCTGCCACAATGCACTGGGTGCTGCATGCAGAACTCAGCGCACAGATTAGGTGGAAAGGGGGCAGTTGCATATAGGAAATATTGTGGTATGAAAAACAATCAACAGAAATGGTTCATGACAGCCAGCACCTCGTGTGGCTGTGCATGCTCAAAGGCAGGCTAGTCCATAGAGCTGTGGGCACAGGCATCTTTTCTTGTGGGGGGGGTCCATAGCGCAAACTCGATCCGGAGGTATCAGAGCGTTTTAGATGAGCACAGGGCCGGACTGGCCATAGCGGGCACCAGGCGTTTCCCGGTATGCTGCTAGGTTGGGGGACGGCTTTAGGCCCCTGGGAGGCCGTTTTTGTTACCGGGGGTCAGCAATCGCGTCCCCCGGTAACAAAATCGTCCGAAACCGGCCCTCGCAAACTGCTTGGCTGCACTCCCCCTCACCCCAGAGGAGGGGGCGGCTCAGCAGTTTACCAGGGCGATTTCTGTTACCAGTCCGGCCCTGGATGAGCACCACTGGTGTTGCAGACAGGCACATTCATTTTTGTTAGGCACGGGGAGATTAAGTGATTTGCACAGGATCACAGGATGTTGAGCGTCCCTGCCGAGACTCGAACCCAGTTCCCCAGCTTTGAGGTGGACCGCTCTAGCTGTAATGGAGGGTCGTCATGGAATCAAAGCTTCCAATTCATCGCTCAGGAAAACGTGGGGCAGGGGGGTTATGAACACCAGCGCTTTTGGGAGGGGGGACTAGTACCAGGCAGCAAAAAAAGGGCATTAAATTACATTTTTTTAAAAATAGGGATTCATAATACATGGAGAGTGGCGCAGAGCAAGGGCCGTCGTGCTCCTCATTGTAATACACGGGGACAGTCTGGCCATAATCTAAATTCCAGAGACAGACCTAAAACACTGAGAGGGAAAAAAAATATTTTAATGCATGCAAATTGCTCAGTATGGGAAGCGATCAGAACCCCAATGGTTTTCAAATAGAAACTTCAAAAATTGAAGCACTTCAATAATTTTAAATTGCTTTATGCTGAGCAAGTGCTGAACCCCAATCACTGACAAATTGAAGCTCTTACGAAAAAAAACATTGAAGTGCTCCTGTAATTTAGCATCGCTGCAGCATGTTCAAAAGAAAGTGTTTTTAAATTACTCATTGCCTACATTTGTTATAAAAAGGTTTTGATTTCTGAAGAGTTTTGCAGTTGAACAGCATTTTGTGCTATAATTCAAAACTTATTTGAAGACTCGCATCCCTGGGATGAATTCGAGAATGCAGATGCGGGGATTTCGTGTCATTGCTCCAGGGCAAGACTTAGACCCTAAATCCCACAACATTCCAGCAGCGCATAGGACATGTTCCACCCCTTCTGGAGCATATCTTGTTCATATGCACGATAAGTGAAGCTTTCAGAAAATGTGTCCCTCTTCTGCAAAGCCACATATGCCTGTCTCCAACAGTGACACGTCTTTGAGCCCAGGGGCGTAGCTATCATTGGTGCAGCAAGTGCAGTGGCACCGGGTCCCAAAGCCGTGAGGGGCTCATTGGACCATGACCATTGAACCATGACAATGCCATATTTTACTACCCTGGCAGCAGTCAAAGCAGCTAATTTCCTTGCTTTTACTAGGCCCATGGCATCCTTGCTATACTATTGTTGGGGCCTTTTAGGACCTGTAAGAAATAGTGTAGGATTTAAATCTTCAGGACTGAGCACGTCCCATGTGAAAGGTGCGCTTTTCTACATCATTGTGATATGTGAAATGGCACCAATACCATATTCAATTCCAGAAATCGCATTGGCACATTTTCCTGTTTTTAACAATCTTTTTATTTTAACAATGCTCATAAGGCCATACGATACAATGCCATGTACAAATAGCACACTAGGGAACAATACAGACATCATTCGGGAGCATTCGCACATTTTCAATGTATTTCTCTAAGGGCAAAACAGACTAGACCGCCTTTCCATGGCACTGTTTCCCTATCACAGTCTGAGTGACTGACTTATTCACAACAATCTGCCTTTGTGGATTGCCAGACAGCAAGGGAAAAACCCATCTCCAAACTCTGTCTACTGATCCGCCCACCATGCGTCATCTGGTATGAATGAATGAATGTCTAGAAGTGTAGAGCGCACAGCTACTTGGAGAAGGTTGATATATGGGGTGCCGAGTTATAGCACCGGTTGCAATAATTCAACAAGTCCTCTGTCCTTTAGTGCCCTTGGTCATCCAATATGTTTACAGGAAAATTCTAGCTCTGTGCATGTATCAAGACATGGTGGGTTTGTGATGGATTCTGAAAGAGTAGGATCTGTATAGTCAAGATGCATCTGCGACCCTCCCTAACTGACCTACACAAGAAAATCATTTATCCAGCCTGCAGGGCTTGTGGGAAAAAAAGAGATCTACTTACCACTGTGTGCCCTTCCATTTATCCGGCTCGAGGTTTACATACCTTTTTCACTATAGGGAACTCTCCTAAGCAATAATTTGCATGTATCCTGACGGAAGCTTTCCGTTGTGGTACACATTTGCTCTTGAGCTACAAAACATTTTTAAAACTATTTCTACAATAGTGGAGGTCAGCCTTTTAGACCAATCTGAAGCAGTGTTATCACAGCCACCTCTTCATTTCTTGAGTTCCACAAGAAGCTGAAGACCTGTCTCTTTGTATCAGCACCTTGGAGACCACAAACCTACACACCTGCCAAAGCGCCTGGATACCATTTCGGGTGATTAGTGCAGTATACAAATCAATATAACATAGCACATAACTAACCCTGGGTGTAGTTCGCATAGTAGCGCTACGCATAACTACGCGAAGTGCACTTCGCACTACGCGAGATACGCGTAGCACTACGCAAACTGCGTAGTATGCTGTTCACGATGATTGCACAGTGCCAGATGCTTGTCCGCAGTGTGCAATCATTGCAAATGGCATCTTGCACAGTGCAAGAGGTTGTTTTCTGCTTTCTCAATGCGGACTGGTAGTTTCTCATCGCGAGTGGTCGCGAGCATACGCGACCACTCGCAATGAGAAACCTGACCTCCCCGCGTTGAGAATTTCATCGGGAGGTTTATTTTACACGCTCGCGATCGGCAACTTGATGTTGCTGAACGCGAACGAGGAAAAAGTCCTCCCGGGATGTCATTTTGCTCGCTCGCGGTCGCCAACTTGACGTTGAGGACCGCGAGTGAGCAAAAAATGCCAACTACACTACGCTACGCAATTTTGCACTGTGCTACGTGCTATTCGCGTAGAGCGAAGTAGCACAAACTTTGCGAGCGTAGCGTAGTTGTCCGCCCAGGGTTACACATAACAATAGGAGCCTGATACAGTCATCTTGTGTAGTTGATAGAACTGGCTCAATATGGCATTACTAACAGAGTTGGTCCATTTTACCAATTATCCTGACCTGCACCATATATTTGCCATTCATCTTATCAGATAAGACACATGTTAGTCCATTCTAAATATATCACTAGAACATGGAATTTTTCTGGACACAATGCGTACCTCAAAGCATGTTTTCACAATCAATAAAAATCACGTATATTGTGATCTGTAGAAATTCACTTCTTGAAACCTTTAATAAAGCAAAAAGGAATTTAAGACCTTTACTTGAGAAACTATTTCAGATTTTTTTAACAATGGACAGGTCTTCTTTCATTAGATGCTATCATTCTGGCTGGCACAGTTAAGCATACAATGACAACAACCCCTTTTGCTTCCATTCACAACTTCCATTAATGGAAGTTTCTTTCAATAGCTTTAGGGCCTGATTAGGAGTCTGGTGGTCCGAGGACCGCCAGACTCGGGGTGCAGTGGTGCTGGCTCAGCTACTGCCACACTGGTTGTCCGACCACCCTACTTTATCTAGGGCGGTTTACCACCAGTGCACTGCCACAATCGCCAGGTATCAAGATCCCCTGGTGGTGATGCGGTGGTCTTGAGGCTGAAATATGCTTGGCGGGACCATCGCAGTCCCGACAAGCATATTATGAGTTTCCTCTCTGTCACAGTTTTCATGGCGGGCCCTACTCCATACAAACCATGGCAGAGAAGAAACATAGGGGGCCATATAGGGCACACTTGTGCCTCAGGGCCATGGGGTGCATTCTGGGAGGCCCTTGTTGTGTCCCCTTGTGTCCATGCATCCCAGTACCTGGATAGCATAGACTGCACCAGTCCAGGTACATTACCATTGCAGTGTCTATTTCATAGCCTCCGCTATGGGACTGCCAAAGAACCACCCGCCAGTGACAAAAAAAGTCGTAATGTGGCGGGCTGTGTGCACATGGGATTGGTGGTGCGGTAGTGGGCCGCCGGTGTGGCGGTCCCACACCCACCACGTCAAACTCGTAATCAGGCTCTTAGTGTTTTGAACCATCGACAATGGGTGTCTGATACTTAATGATGTGAAACCACTTATAGGCAGTCCTTTTCTGAAAACCATCATGACTATTGTCTGTCTTCTAGTTGGTTTACCAGATCTTGAAAGTCACAGTAAAACAATTAAAAAACAATGCATAAAAATATAGCACAAATATTTTAAAACATCCAAGAGACACAGTATAAGACATATACATTTGTCATTGGTAACGGTTAATCTGAAGGAATCAAGCAGAGTATTTGCATTATTATATTATCTACATGCAACACCTCATTCCTCAAATTTAACCATAAATAAGGAGCGTTGACACATTTTGGTTGTGCAAAGCAGGGACAAGCCACCTTCCTCAGGACAATAAAATATCTATCCTTTTTAACAAATGATCTAGGAGATTCGCCTAATCTATACGGTGAGGCCAATATTCACAGTTTTTCCGGCTGTTCTCAACTTAAAAAAAAAAAATCAGCAGTCAATCCTAGTTAAAAATCTCTTATATATTCCCATAAGAGGTAAATCCTTGCATATCCTACCTAAGAAGGTGTGTTTCTCTTGGATGATTTTAACAATGTGTGCTATATTTTTATGTATTGTTTTTTAATTGTCTTATTGTGATTTTGCATACATATGTATGAATTGTTTTTAAATAAAATAATATTCCATTTGGATTACTTAGAACTGTTTTGCCCTTCTCTTTCAAAACTGGTGGAGAGAAATAATTGAGTGCTCCTGTACTGGGTACACCTGGAGGGCAACCCTCTGACTCCTGTCTGACAGACATGCACCCTGCAATTGGCCATGAGGCTGTGGGGTGTAGGGGGAGCAAGCAGGCAGTGCAACCTGCTGTGAGGGTCACAGGGACTGCTAAAGGAAGATAGTATACAAGGTAGATTACCAGGAGCATAGACCGATGCACTGTAACTTGTAGAGTGCTCTTAAGGAGGGCAGTGACACAATAACCTTGATGTCTGCCACCTGTGGAAAGAGTTGCCTTCCTAATTATGTGACTGAATTTTGCTTTTTGGTCTATAAGGATCACATCAGCAGATATGTGAATCCCAAAACATTTTGCTACCTTTGAAATTCCATTTCACATCCACGGAGGAACAAGGCTTGCATTTTAACCCATCTCTTTGTGCTTCTGGAGGATCGACAAAACGTTTCTCCTTGTTCCTCTCAAATTGCTTTGCAGGATTTAATATGGTGACAGTAAGACCTTGTGGTCTTTAGATTGTGATGTTTATTTTATTAACTGCGGAAATTTTAAATGTGTACCTGACTTATTGAACAACAGTTCCTGGGTGCAATATTTTAAAGTACATGAATAAAAAACTGTATATTACTCACTAATGCCCTGCAGAGCCTGGTGGCAGAGTGGACTATTGCATCCATCTCAGGGATCTGTCTTATACTCCTTGCTCAAAAGGCTCAAATCCAGAAAGATTAACTCCACCTTTCATCTTTATAAAGTTGATAAAATGAGTAACATTGTGCTGAATAAGAATACACACCTGTTACCTTCTATAAGTGCTAAGAGATCTCCTGTGGGTTGAACATGGGTTCTACAAATGCACATTTGATGTCTTGCTATTGTCTTACATTTGACCTTCCTTGCACATGGGACACTTGATTCCTGCAGGTCTTGTGTTTCCGAAATTTCTGTGACAATTATATAATTGGTGGAATTTCCAATATATCTGAAATTAGAATTATAGATATAATGCCTGCTGCAGCGGAAATCAGGTTAACTAAAACAGTTTACCATCACACACAGGGCTGATCCCCGCTATATTTCATCCAATAGGCCAATGGACTTTGGACGTTGAATCTAAGAAAATCATCACTTAAATATTGAGCACAGTCTCTTTTTAACCTCAATCAATAATGAGAGTTTTTAAAGATTTTAGGGGTTTTATTATTTCAAAGTTTAGTAAATAATCTTTTTTTTAAATCATACATTTTATTTATATTGTTTTAATTAATCAATCTCTTAGAGAATAGAGAAATAATGATTAGTTCAATGAAAATACAATTAATTAGAAATGGGACAAAAAGGTGTCAGCCAGAAGCTATAAAGAGTCAAAAGATGAAGCATAAAGCTCAAATATTACAAATTAATGATCACTCAAAGAATAACTTCCCATAAAGAGAGGTTCACAAAACTCAGTAGAGTTGCAAAGGAAAATATGGCAGAGGAAAAAGGCTCAGTAGCAGTAGCAACTGCAATCAGCAGTGGAGGCGGGGCAAAGGCAAAAGGAATAAAGGAATGGTGTTATGGTATTTGGCGTTAACATACTCTAGGAACGCATACTATTATAAAAGGTCAACATCGGTGTTGCAGTTAATATTGCATCTTCTCCTCCTCTCGTCCAGTCACCTTTCAGGGTTCTTACTGGGAACAGGTTTGCTCCTCGATTTCTCACACGAGATACAACAGCATTCAGACAGTAGCCTTCGAGCATACAACTTTTTTGTTTTGAAATCCAAATACATGAGGTTTCTTTACTATAAACATCCTTTCCCACCAATGGAACTACATTTTTATCCTTCTAATAAAGCAACATTTTTAGCTCACAATGGGCTATGTAGAGATTGAAATATCTGTATTAATGAAAGAACATTTTCTTCAAGATTTTATCCTTGGGAAATAAGACAAGTATGTTAAAAGAAAGCAAATTCAAATAATGTGCTACTTCTATGTGATCAGTTTTTTCATGATTTAATTAAATAATAAATTCTGAACAGGCATTTTTTAATTCTTCTTGGTATAAGAATACATATTCTGCATAGCTAAGTGTAATATTTATTTAATAAAACATGATCATGAAAAGGTCAATAACTTAACATTCACAGCACATTTTAGTCAAGCCCCTTTCTAAGCAATGCTGCTTCAAACAATTTTGAGGCCTAGTACATGTAAATATGGCTAGTTCCTACATTTGCACTAATAAAATATGCATTTTATTCATTTTAAAATGTGCACATTAATATTACACGTCTTTATAATAATAATTTGTGTTTTGCTCTAAACATCTCATGTCTAATAAAACTACTGAATCTGTAATTAGTTGTGTGATGTTAGTTCTGACATATTTTTACACTAGAATAACAATAATTCAGTTTGCGAAATACATACAGATATTCTGGGTGTGACTTTGATAAAGGTAGCAGTATGTTCATAGGCAATCCTAGGAAATTCTCAAGCGCCATGTCTCAACAACATAGATTTCTGCAATCTTAAAAATGTAGCATTTAAATATGATTTCTTTAATGGTAATAGTACATTTTGCAAGGAATGCTCTCTGGTGAGATGTTTTATTAGCTAAATAAACCACGAATTTAGAAACATTTTATGGTAACCTATGAGTAAACTGTTTTCAAATAAATGCAAAGAAAGCAAAATAATATGAAAAGGTTGTTTTTATAGGAGTTGATTTCTAGAAAATCCTGGGAATTCCATAAAACCTGGTCGGCTCTTCACTTGACAACTGGTGTAGGGATGTCATTCGTAACAATGCAATGAATTAGTCAAGAGGTATTGGGATGGTTTTATCCAGCAGAATAACCATATGTCATGGTACTACTGTGTAAATTATTGTCAGCCAATTTCTGTTTAATACTGCTCTCTAATAAGGGAACAGTAGCCCCAAAATAATAATTTAACTTACACGAAGATGTGCATAAACATTTAAAGACTAGAAGAGATGGTATAATTGGAAGATAAAATGCAAATACGTCAGTGATTTTGGAGTGTGTACACAAAGTAGAAAACAATGATTCAAGGAGGCTTTCTAGAATGTACATGTAAATTATTTATTATGTGGTCACTTTTTGCACATGAGCAGTAAATTATATCTTTCGCAAAAATATTGTAGTCTACAAAAGGTAACTGTTTGAGACGTCTGCATCAACATTGGGAATGTGTTGAATCCTTTTTTTTACAGATGGATTCCAGTGGGGTACATTTGATTTAGTTTATTGTTGAACCTCTTGCATTTGTATTACTGAGAAAGTTAATATTTTTTTTGCTTATCGACCACCTAATAAAGAAAGATGAATGCACATGTACAAAGTCCCGCTAAGTGGTACAAGAGTAAAGTAATATTTTCCCAATTTCTGCATGAAAACAACACATTTAAAAAAATAACATCTCAGTCTACAAAGCCCTACTTTTTAGAGTAAAATGGATGGAAATATCACAGCATTAGTGATTAATATTTGGAAGATGGTACAAACTGCAGATTTTCAACCAGTAGATAAGGTATGAGAAAACAAATGCAAATATGTATTGCCCATGCTACTTAGCCATACTTTAACATATGAGTTAAAGCTTATCTCAACCGTAGCTGCAGCCATTCATATTTTTCTCCTGGTGTTCACACTTAGGGCCTTATTACGATGTCAGCCGGACTTTCGTCCACCTGACACCATTGCGGAAAGGAACTGCTCAACCTCAGGTCGGTGGTTCCAACCGCAGTATTTTGATGTGACAGCCCATGGTGCGGTTGCAAACCTCCATTTCTCAATGGAAGTTTGTGTGGCGGGTGGAGAAGGCCTGCAGCACAAGCCTCCATTGAGGAATGGAGTTTTTGAGACATCCCTGAACCCTGTGGCAGGCACCATGCAGTGCCTGCCAAACGGTGCACAAATGTCTCCCCCAGGCCCCATTGTGGAGGGCCAGGGGGAAGGGGCCCATGCTAGTGGCCCCCAATGTCACTTTCCGATAGCCTTTTCATGTCGCAATGGCCGACTTGGAATGGCTGTTGGAAACCAGCATTATAATCAAGACGGCAGTGCCGCTGTCATCAAGGGATTATGCGGTCTGTTTGATGGACCGATGGGTTGCTTGAACCCTTTGGTACCATGTCAGAATCCCCCCGCAGGTTTACTTCTGACAGCCATCATCCTAATACAGCGGTCGGACTGTAAACCTACCATGTTGGGCGGGAAGCCTCCAATCACTGGTCGGAGGCTTTCCGCCCCACATCGTAATGAGGCCCATAATCTTTTCATGCCTAATTCCTGTGGGGCTGAGCAGGCCAGGTGCCTGGCTTCAAAGGACTCATAAAAGGGAAATAACACTAGTTATGTTTGCCTTTGAATGACACTCACAACACCTTGTTGCCACAGCTCAGAACAGTATGGGTGAAACATCAGATTAGTCCAGGGATCCAGATATTTTTATAATCCTGGATGGAAGTGACTGAGCTAGTAGTGTGAGTGGGTTACTGGGAAGGGGGGTGAGCAGAAGGGGACAAGGCTACTGACACTATGAATTTCTGTGGAGAAAGTTATTCAGAAACAAAATCCAGGGAACTGAATCTGATTCACTATGCTAAAATCCTGCATGTGCATTTCAGTGTAATTCTCTCAAGATTCTATACTAACCACATACTTAAATTGCCTTTTTTGAACGTCTCTCAGAAAAGATACAGTTTGAAACAAGAAGAGTAGAGCTCTTTCCTATTTTCTGTATTAAGAATTTGCAGCTTTCTGACAGGACTGGGGAAAGAGTACATTTCCAGCTCTGTATTTAATCCCTAGTGATGTACGCAGCCCATCCATATGGGCGAAGGGGCCATGCTCCCTCACCTTTTTCTGGAGGGGAAAAGTGTCTGCAAGGCTGAGCAAAGGTCAGCCTTACAGAATCTCTTCTTGTTCAGGTCAGGCAGACTACAGGAGCTAGAAATGTGTTAAAAGTGCAGGCTCCTGGCTGCCTGAGCTGAACTTTGCCAGGCTGAGGATTTACCAGCCCTGTGGCTGTGACCTCCTCAGTGTGGCAAAAGTGCCTCAAGGCCCTTCCCTCATGATGACTGATTGTCTCGGACCTTGGCACTTCATTTTTAAGCCATGAAATGTCCAGGGACGATTGTCAATCACTGACACCTCGTCACAGAGTGGGGTGGGGTAAGCAGCCTTACTGACCCCATCCCACTCTGTGATGAGTGAGCTCTCCTCATTGGCTGACCATAGTCAGCCAATGAGAGAAGGCAGCAGTCCTAACCCTGTAACCTCCAAGGATTTCTTCTCTGAGAGCTGCAGGGCAGGTACGTTTTATGCTTCTAAAAGATTGGTCTGTGTGTGTATGAATAAATGTATGAATTTGTTGTGAATGAGTGTTGTGAATGGGTGTGTGAGTGTGCATTTGGGAATTTATGGATGTGAGTGAGTGTATATGTGTGCGTGTGTGGGCTGCCCACCCCCCACCAAATGTACGGGTCACCACTGGGTGTTATGCTAATTCCTAAAAACAGGCAAGTCCTGCAAGTGCAGTTTGCATGCCCTATGGAACCTCTTACCTCTGACTATAGAATAGAAATCTTCCGGAGAGAGAAAGTTTCAGCTTCTGGAAGAAAACCTATAGACTAGTGGCAGCAGGACATTTCTTCTACCTGCACTTCTAACATTTCTCCCCTGGGCATTAGGAATGCAGAAGGCTGTTAAAGGGCAATAAAAGCTGATGCCATTCCAGAGCAATTAAAGGGCCCAGCAGTAAATAGTCTTTTTGTTGGGGACCTGAACTGAAACTGTGAGGATCTTGCCTAAAACTGTAAACCATGAACTCCATGAATCAATTCTGAAGATGTAGGCACGTCTATCAAATTAATTTGTATAAGCAAGTTTCTCTGGGGGCTTTTTTCCAAAGCTGGTTTCTACTGATAAGCTTTAAAAATGCTGTTTAGTACAATTCTACATCCCCACAACTCCTGTATTATGTGAATTGTTGTGTGTTGAGGTAGCATGAAAAATACTTTTTAAATTACCTATTTTAATAGCAACATTTTTAGGGCTTGTTGGTGCATGTGCACCCATTCAATCCCTCTCTGGAAATCCGGAGCCAAGCTCCACAGAGTAAACCAAGAAGCCCCTGAGGAAACCATATTAACTATTAGAAGTAAGATTGTTTGAGCTTTTTGGTATTACCATACGTGAGAAAGGCTTGATGTGAGCTGTGACTATTGCTATTATCCATTTCATCTAAAGCATAATTTAGGTGCAATTGCTCATCTAGTAGTGCTGTATTTTATTCTATTATCTGGTTCCACAAGAGCTATGTTTGCACACTGGATCTAGGGAGAAAATATGGTTTCTGTTCCAAAACAACTCTGAAAATTGTGTTTGTCCATCTATGCCTCCCATGCCACAGGATTGATTCAACAAGTTTTGGACAAAACTCAAACACTTGCCTCTTTTCGAACCCATGCAAGTCCACTGTTGCTCACGTGGAACCCGCTGCCCTTTCCTGCACAGCCATTTGTTTTCGTTACGAACTGGTACCTTCTCTATAGGGTGGCCATCCTTTAAATTGTACTTAAACAATGCTGAGTGGTATTTCTTTCTACTAGTTGCTTCCTTTATTTACCTTATTGGTAAATACTTGTGTGTATTTGACAGGAGTGTTACCAAATACTCATGTGCGCCTCCATATGTTTATGCACAGAGAGAATGCGAGAGAACAGAACTGCACCAATGCTCCCACCTTTTACATTACTTTCTTAATTTTCTTTTTTAAGGTTATTTGTTTAAATACTCCATTGTTCTTCAGATTTTGAGGATCTTGTGTTTGTCAGTAATTGTACAGAATAAAGAGAGCAAAATAGCTCTAATATTTCCGAACTCAGAATCATCATTGACAACAAGCTCACCATGAAATCACGGATCAACGCCATTTCTTCTGTCTACTTCCTCACTCCATGCATGCTACATGAGATCTTAAAGTTGCTCCCCCCTACAAACCAGACGCACCGTGACACAGGCCCTCATTACCAGCAGACTAGACCGCGTCAATGTCCTCTACATAGGAATCACCACACACCTCCTACAAAGACTTCGGACCATACAGAACACCGCAGTAAGATTCCTCCTCGGCCTTCACCAATGAATCTACATCTATTCCCACCTCAGGCAACCCCACTGCCTCCCAGTACAGAAGAGACACCAACTCTAGCTGTTGACCCACAGACACACAGCTCTACACAACCGAGACCGAACCTACATTAACCACCGCCTGGACATACACCAGCCATTATGAAGACTACCCTCTAGCTCCCTTTCACTTGCCCCTACTCCCTAAGCGGCTGGATACCATATTGGATGATTAGCCATGCTTTTAAAATCCTGATTGATTGATTTCTTCATTCGTAGCAAATGGTATGCGTCATAATCAAAGTCTTACATATTTTACCAACGCTGCTTTTTGAGTGGCGCTGCCAGTATGGCACAGAATTGTTTTTATGCATTATAACCGGCAAAATCGGCTCCTAATTCTGCACAAAAATGGGGTAGAATTATTACACAAGTGCTGTAAATTATTCAGTATTTATAGACAGAAAATCTTAAAATCAGAGGAAATATTGCACTATCCCACAGTGGCAACAGAATTGCCACTTTAGAATATTACTCACCGTTTTACCACAGTTTATAAATGGTGACCTACGGTGTCTTTCTTAATGAATGTTAAATTGATGTTCTGTAGTGAAAGTATGTATTCCATGATAAAGGTAAAGTACTATTGTTATGATAAGATAAGCAGGTACCTGTTATGGTCTTCTGCGGATGATCAGGAGGATTCTCCCCTTGCTCCCGTTTATGGCTAGTAGAATACTGGTACAGGCACTTATCCTGTCTAGGTTGGACTATTCAAATGCCATCTACTTGGGAGCCCCGCTATCCACTACTAAAGTTTTATAGACCGTACAAAACTGTGCAGCCCGACTTTTGTTGAATATCCCTAAACGTCTATCCGCTAGGCCGGCACTTTCCTCACTACACTGGCTTCCCATTCAGGAGAGGATTAAATTCAAAGCTATGTGTATCATACAAAAATCTTTGAATGGGAAAGGTTCTACTCTGACTGAGGCCATGATACACCTTCATCACCCACAAAGAACCCTAAGATCAGAGGGTAAACATTTGTTGACAGTTCCCAGAATAAAACGCACCAGATGTGGAGACCGTAGGTTCTCCTACTGTGGTGCGAAACTCTGGAACACCGCCCCTATGTACATCCGATCTCAAAACAATCATGCTATCTTTCGTAAACAGCTAAAAACCCTACTTTTCCCCTGAAGTACTTTTGAGGAATAGACTGTCCACTAGCGCGGGGATGCCTCTGGGTAACCAGGCGCTTTACAAATGTTTTTTCATTCATTCATAACCAAAACAATAATAACTTAGTTTGCACATCTAACGTTCTGCTATGCTTTACAATGGATAAGTGAAAGGATTACGAATAGATCTCAGGTTTTCAGAAAATGTAAGGCATAAACTCCTAAACAATATGTCCATTTACGAAATACTGCTCACCTCTATTTATATTTGTTTCTTTTTTAGGAGCAAAATAATAACATTGAGTTTTTGTGGGCCAGTTTGTAGCGTAAACAGTAGGGTGTAAACCATGCGCCACAATTCCACGAACCCCCATTTTCTTCCTGTTTGATCATCCCTTTGAATATAAAATTTTGAAGTGTATTTCTTTTTTCTAACTTTGTTGTTGCTGTTTTTATTGTGCAGTATTATTTATACCTTTATTTAAATAAACTTCAAACCATGCACTCATTGTTAGCATCAACCCATTCCCCTTCTTAATCCTGGTGGAGTCTGGCACTGGGGGGCCAGGCTCTGCTTTGTAATCTATAAACATCTGCTGGCCAGTTCCTCTTGGCCCATCTCCCACCATTCCACTGAATCCTTCCCAACTACAGATATGAGATTCATTGCATGAGCAAATAGAATTCAGTGCTGAGCCGAATAACATTGTAGAAAGAATGAGCTGGCGAAAATGAAAGCCAAGACAAGCTTTCTTTGAAGGCATTTCCAGAAATGACCAATTGCCAAAACATCTGTTATTGATTTATGTATGTCCTGCAAGGCCAAATCATAGAGGGCTCAAGCAGCTTAGTGCTGAACAGGCGCCTCATTCCACTTAATTAATTTCCATCTCCTGCAAGCCAGCTTGTTATCGACTGTCAGTGCTCTGTTTCACACATATATAATCAAAAGTGACAGTGATCTGCCAATTACAGTACTTGAAGAAGCATGTAAAACAACAACTTAATTTTCAGCATCTTCTGTTGCCATGACAACAAAACTCCTACTTTTGATGAAATAAAGGGTTAGGACTCTAACTAGCAGAGACAAGCTGTTAGTTGAAGCATAGCATTCGCTTTATGGTTTGCAGTCCTCTAGATTCATTTTACCCACTCTTAACTTTGAAAGAAATTCTTATGGAAACTATGATGCTATCATTTACAAGAATATTACTGGTATAGCAATAATTACTGGGGCTCATTGTGCCTTAGAGCTGCTGTCCGCAACAGTGGCACTAATTATATTGCTTAAAATACTTTCAGGTAACAGCAAGTGGATCAAGTGCACGTAGCTTTGAATGGCAGCATTTTTAGGTTTCACCTGCACAGCACTTGCACTGTGCCTTAGAAATCTATTGTTTTTAATATAAACTTAAAAGGGACTTGGCTTCTCTTTGGTTCCTGAGCATTCCACTTACCTTTCCTCCCTTTCTATTGGCTGTAGCATATTTCCTGCATTTACAAATCCTTGTTCCCTGCTGCCGAAATACTGTTAAAATCTGGTTTGGTGGAACTATATTTTCATAAAGTTTTGCCTTTTACTCCTGCAGCATATTTATATAACAATTTATCACCCGGATAGATGACATGATTTGCATAGAATCACAGGATGTTGCGCGGGGCTCTTGAGTCAGCAGCTCTGCCCGCTGTGCCACACCCTCTCCACTCCCATGTTATCTGTCAGGGAGCTCTTTCCATCTTCCGGACGATGATTGATGACAACAGCTTTTTATTCGTTACATAGGCCAAACCGATGCTTACCAATTCTTGTTAAATTACTCCTTGCAAAAAACGTTAGTGCTTTAAGCTGGCGCAAACACACATTATCAATGCCTGACACTATTTTGAAGTTGCTGAAGCTAAAAATGTAGTCTATATCCAATGCCTGACTTCCTTGTTAGAAACCTATATCATCACAGTATTTTTGCTTACCTCAATCACGCTGGATTGATGGTGCAAAGGGTAATTGCAGAAGCAGACTTAACAGCTACCATATTGCAAGCAATAACTGGCATATGGCGAACAGCTTACCAGCCAACTAGTATCAGATCGGGCACCACTCCAGACTCATACTTTCAAAACCACGTACTCTTGGTAGAATGCCAAATTCTAAATTGTCCAACTGCACTAATACAAGATCCACCAGACTGATGTGGATTGAGCCACTCTCTAGTGTATTTATGACATTCTATAATAAGTGACTGAAAGAAATTGGGTGGCTGGTTGAGGGGTGTGAAACCCTACTCAAGCAGGTGCCACAATCCCTGTCAGGGTAAAGCCACAAGCAAACCCTAAAATAATCTGTGCTCAACCCTCTTGTAGCTTTGCCCAGCGCTTAACTCTGAGGCAATGGGTAAAGTATTTATGCAATACTTCAAACAGTAAACAGTGAAAACACAACACAAAAGGATCCAACTTCAGATTAGAGTAAGTTTTACTAAATAAAATAAGACCAAAGTGACAAAAATCCAATCAGTATTACCAGACAAATGCATTTTTTTAAATTCTAGTGAAAATATCCTGCAAAAAGCACAAAAAGACAACTGTGAACATCTGGTAGTGCTGGACCAGGACAATCACACAGGGACCCAGTTAGGCCGGCTAAGCAAGAGTACCTTAAGTCCTGGTTGAGGAGCATTGAGAGGTACACCGCCGAAGATGCGTCATGCAGCCATGGTGATGCATCAGTTCTGAGGAGTTATGAAGGTGAAATGCAAGGTTCTGTGTCCTTAAGGATCCTGTCGAGAGGTTCCAATGTGAAGTCTGGCATTGAAGATCCCTCGCACAGTTGAGGCGATGCATTGGTTCCTATTATCTGAGGCTGTGATGCAAGAATCTGAGTCGTCGTCAAGGCAGCGATCAATAAGAGATTTGCGAGGGCCTGTGTCGGGAAAGCTTCAAACACGCGGCAGTTCAACTGCGTGCGGTGAGGTTGATGCAGAGTCCTTGTTGACAGAACATTCGCAGATAGGCGATGCATCCGCTCTGCTGCAGATTGCACCGTGCTGCAGAAGAGACGCGCCGGTTCTCCTGGCTCCACCGGTAGTATGGTGGTCGGAGCTGTGCTGTTGATGTTGGATCTGACTTTGTTGAACGCACTGATGAAGGACTGGGCTATAAGACTCCTGCAATGCAACAACCTTGATGAATGTTTTACTTTTGATTGTTGCTTCAGTGAGGTTGAATTTACTATAAGTTACTTACTCTGACCTATCGAGGAACCTTCAGGCAGTGCTACCTAAAAAAGAGTTTAATGATTTACTTGTGGCAGATACACTATTGTATGGAGCTCATGTGTCTGGATTCCTTGTGGCAGATCTCCGGTGGCAGCAGAGGTTAAATTAGCAAGCGGAAGAAACACACAAAGTAAGAGGATTACAGTGTCATACTATAATATGATAAATTATTTTTATAGATTTGGTGGTCATTATTGAAATTTTTTCATTCAAAGTTCAGAGAAAAGTCAACTGCTTTTAGAACTGAATTTAGTTTTCCGAAATTCGGCTGTTTTTTTCTTTTTTAAATGTCCTCTTTATAACAAGCGGGTGGTGGAGTATAAATGGGCGCAGTCTGTGGGTTCTACCCCAGCTTTGACATATATACACAAAGCTACTCATAGTTTAGAAGTAACAGGTATAAAGACATTCACACGGTAGAAAATGCAGAAGGAAATTTGAGAACAATACATTTTAGTCATTTAATTTTCATATCTTTGTGAAACTAAACAACGTTTATAATGTGAAGCAAAGTGCAAATGGTTTTACAAAAATGCAATATGCAAAAAAAGTATAATGCAATGCTGAAGAGATACAGACTATGACAGCTTTGCAATAAAAATTCCAAGGCTGATAAATATCTCTGAAGAGTCATTTGCATACTTACTTTTACACTCAAGCATTTTAAAGAGAATGTTCTTTAACTCAGCTGATCCATTCTAAATTGTCATGCTGACTATGGAAATGTACCTATTATGATAAAATATACTTAACATTCTGATCCGGATTTTATGACGATATCTCACTCCCATTAAGGGATAGTTAGATAAGTCATTCCTGAGAAATCCGAATAGTTCCATAGAATCACAATTCTATCATACGCTAAATCTTAAACATGTGAATATACGCTACTTCATTATAATTTTTTGCAAGCTATTCAATGAGCCCATTAGAGGAAAGTGGATGATTGACCTTCTTGTGATGATTGACCAAGTCCAAAGTTGACACTTACATTTTCCAAATTTGTATAAACATAGTGTTTGAGGTTCAAAAGATACTTATAAAATACTTCATGCAATTGCATGTCTGACATCTTGCATAATGGTAAGTTGGTGAGTGTTAGAAATGGGATTTCTGCTTGGCTAATGCTTGGGTCAAAGCCAGGCAGAGACCACCACTCTACTCAGGGCGAGAGAGTTACACGCTGAAGATAACCCCTGCTCACCCCCTTGGTAGCTTGGCACGAGCAGTCGGGCTTATCCCGGAGGCAATGTGTAAAGCGTTTGCGCAACACACACACACAGCAGCAACAAACTTGGCACACCACAAAAGGAACTCCACACAAGGTTATATTAAAAAAAATAGCCTTTGTATTGTCATAAACACATTAGAAACATAATCACACATTTACACTGTGCCAACGGGCGCGGGCAACATTCACAGGGGATTATATACAGGACCGGACCAATCGGTCCACGGTCGGAACTATCAGAACGGGTAAGTAAATGTAAAACACAACCATTAACTACTGGTACAATAATGTACTAAGTATTATCACAGTCACATTAGACACCATCCTAAAATATCATAGCCTACCATTGAGCACAACCACATTAGCATAAGACACCCTCCTAAGCATAAACACCTTACGCACTAGGACATCAGCAGCCCAAACACATTAGGCACTAATCATGGGGCATAAACACATTACGCAATGGGCTTTACCAGCATAACCACAGTATGCACTAACCTCCTAAGCATAAATACGTTACACATTAGGTACTACCCCAAAACATCATAGCATGACATTAGGCATTAGCATAACATTAGGCATCAGAGTAACCCAGATAAAGTGCACACATCACCTTACCAACTGACCCCAGGCACACTGGCCTCTCACAGGGGGCCCAAATGCCCTCTGTCCACAATGTCAGGGTTTCTCCAGGGCTATCTATCCCCTTAGCCCTCTGGCTGCTAATGCAGCAAGCAGAAAGTGCGCCCAGGCACTGGCCTAAACATTGAGGCTGCCCACGAAGTGCTGGGCAGCTGGGAAAACTGTAGGCTGGGGCACTCCTGTGCCCTGAGTCCTCCACTGGGACTCTAAAACTCAACAGTGCCCAAACGTTGCAGCTGCCCTCTGTCAGGCGGGGCAGCTGTGATCCTATCCACAAAGAGGCCCGGCACCATGGGTCCCTGTGGACCCCCACAGGGCTTTTAAATCAATTTCACGCTGGCACCCATAGTGTCAGAGGAGCTCCGTTCTGGGGCTCTGTAAACAAAATGTCCCCCAATCCCCCACGGGGACTTTACTCTCAATGTGGCCACGTTGGAGCGGCCCGCTCTCTGGCAGGTCCGCTCAGATCACCAAGGCACCGACCCCGCACCTCGAAGGGCACCACAATACTCAGGCGCTCTTCCACTCACCGGGTCTAGGCGGGACTCTGTTTCCGTCCACGCTGGCACTTGGCTCTTCGCCCGGTCCTTCTCATGGGACCGGGACTTGGACATGGAGCCTGCAAGGCTTGGGATGTCTTAGGCTGTATGCGGGGCTCTCCTCTACAACACGGGAGCCCCGCCTCTATTGGCAGCCTTCCTCTCCATTCTGCTTGGCCTGTGCAAAGTGCTCACCTCTTCTCGGCAGACGCGGGGCTGCCACCGCTCAGAGCAGCTCTGCTCGGCCCGGCGGCAACATCTTCCTACCGGCCCTGCCCACAACCAGGCCACGGTGCCGGTCTTCCTGGTCGCGCTCAGCAGCTGCACGGAAAGTTCTCTCGATGGCTTCTGTTTCTTTGGCCGTAATGCGGGGTGGGCACCCGCTAACCCTCAGAGCATGAGAGCGGGGTGGGTACCCGCTCTCCACTGTGAAATCCCTCAGAAGCGGGGTGGGCACCCGCCAGGTACCTCAACACGTGGGGTGGGCTCCCGCCTCACTACCTCAGCACAGGGGAATCCCTATACTGGGGATTCCCTCTCGCTCTTCATGCAGCGCCGTGCTGCAAGGCTCACGCGCTGTTTTTCCCTGTCCAGATATCGCGCTACCAGGGCATCAGGAAAATCCAAGGTGTAGCGCTCACAGGGCACAAGGAGCCATAGCTCCAACAGCAAAAGTCTTCAGACATCAAGAGGCAATGCAGGGCCCAGGGAGGCACGCCCTCATGGTAGTTCCTCCTGGGCCCCAGCAGCATGCCCCAGCAGGATCCAGGCACAGCACACCATCAGGGAAGAGAAAACTTCCAGGGGTCACAGCCCCAATACCCAGAATTCCTTTGTCTCAAGTGCAGGGCATGGGGGAACCAGATGCAACTGGTTCAGGGGGGAATTTGAGCACTTTGTTTTGCAAGCTCCTCTTCCCCTTTGTCAGGTGGGGGCTCGTCATCAGACATACCACAGGGGGGCGGAGCCAGCATTCACTAGGGCAGGCACCATCCTATTCAGAGTCTGGCGATTACCCCTCCCACTACTCTTAGCTCATGTGTCCCATTCAGCCTAGCGCTGACTCATCCAGCCCTTCCTGGAGCCACACACCTCTCAGCTCCTGTCACTCACAAGCCAGACATGCAATTCACATTAGGCAGGCAGACACATAGCACACAGAATTGCCAACTTCTAAAAGTGGCACTTCTCCACCAGTCATCATACATCTGCACACACCATTGCGCAGCATCTATTCTCACGAGTTCATACATACTAAACTCGCCCCCGCCGCTCCTCCCATACCAGGAATTACCATGGACACACTTATCCCCAATGCATTCCTATGGGAGGGCAGGCCAATCTCACCACACGCACACAGAGAGCACACGCACTGTACACTGGACCACAGTGCTACAGTGCTCAGAGGCCTAAAATCACCAACACCAGGTTACAGAAAAAGGCTAGGGGAATGCAAAAAAGTTTCGGGGTGAACCTGCCAAAAGGGTCCAAGTCCAACAGTGATTAAAACAGCAAGTTGCATTGCACTGCTCTCCAGGGGCTGCGTTTTACAACCATTACAACATTTAAAAATTGCCACATACATCTATCATTTATTGCAGGAAACTAGTGAGTCGCCTTGGAAGAAACAATTTATAGGACTAGACTTCCTAATTCAGGTGGTTTCGAAGCAATTGATAAGAAGGAAGCCTAGTTTGCAACATTTTGTCTCGTTTTTAGGCAAAATACTTTCCTTGTACACCTGTGCATAATCCTGTAGTATGGCCACTGATTATCAGTTTTAAGATATCAAACCACTGAGCTTTCATTCCTGCTCGATCATGGGAAGGATGCTCATTTTTTTCCCTTCAATTGTGGTCTTTAAAAGGGAAAGCCCATGTACTTGCAGAGACATGGCTTATGTTTTGCTTAATATATTAAGGCCGCCCCCCCCTTGGAGACCAAACAATTAAACCTTTAATACAACTTCCACCCTCCTTACATGATAACTAAGTTAAACAGAAGTGTATGGTTTGAGTATAGACATGGTTAGGGATTATCTTACCTATATACAATTCTTTACAAATATATGGGTATCTGTAGGATTGCTGCCTGGTAGCTATCTCAAGTCAATAGCATGTATAAGGTACTGTGTCATTTTGGCACACAGTAAATTGGACTATACTAAATAATTACAGAAGAATGAGTGCTTTAAGGTCTCGATTACTGCTTCGGTGTTACAACATCTGGAAGTACCGATACCATGGGTATCAGTACTTCTAAATAGTGTGAATAATTGAGCAATACAAGATTGAACATGGAAATGCACCTGGAAAATAGGCAATAACATACAAGGCTTGATGTCTTCACACACATGTCCACCTGCTATCCCCCACTAGCTGGATACTGGTCCCCCATATGACACTTCTGTTTTCAGCAGGTGAAATGTTTAGGTAAGAAAACTCAGGCAATGCAGTAGGCCTATAGCACTTGAAATCCATGATGCTGCCATAACTCATTACCAGCTCAACTACCTACTCTCTGAGATACTTTTATGGGATGCCAATATCAGAGGTGCACTGAATACAAATGTGTGCTCACCTAAGGTACTATCTTGAGGTGGCAGTGGTAGAGGGACAACTGTGGTATAGCTGTACCTCTTTGGGGTACTTTCTCCAGATGAGAATACGAGGGCACCTCTGTACCCTTCAAGGGGACATAGACTGGTTTTAAGTGATGTAGTTAGAGGACATCCCAGTGAGCCACAGAATTAACTTCATCGATTGGCAATAGTACAAGTGCACAGAATGCATCCTTGTGACAATGATATATTCACAAGGATGGTGAATGATTGGGGACAAGCACAAGCCCTCTGGTGTGCTTCCAGTGGTATAATGGTGGAAGTGCAAGGAGCCAATCCCTCTACTGTCCCCTAAAAACACTTATCATATGTTGTAGGAGCTCTCTTGCTGTGCCATGGAGTTGACTCTTCTTTTAATAAGATTGTTGGGGGTATGTGCCCTAAACTTTCCACTAATTAATGAACCAATCCTTTATAGTGTTCTCACGGGTTAACAGTCGAGGTAAGTTATCCAGGGAACATCTTACTACCCCCATCTCCACAAGTTAATGCCATGTGGTAGGAATGGCAGAGTTTTACATGGTTCACCTGGTCTGTTTCAATCTGCAGCTGTACTGTATATCCCCAATAAACCCCAAAAGACATTAATAAAGTCACAATGCTGTAGGTGCACGCAAAATCCTCTACCTCACAGATTCTACTGTTTCAAGAGGCGCGCGTAGCGAGGAGCCTGCAAACACTCCATGGCGCTAATTCACTTTCATGTCACAAACCGTATCTGACCTCAAACGTGAAACATATTAGAAAGGTTTGTCTTGTGATTCTTTTTGTAAGTTTTTTTTTTCACGAAACATGCTGTACGCTAAAAATAGCATGCTGGTATTCCATCGCCTGTCTTTGGAGCAGATAATGCCTCTTATCTACACGACCATGTTGTCCATGCTATCTTTCCAGGATTAGAATATTTGCTGATCCAGCTATCACTGGTGGGTATCTTTGATGGACTGTGCGCTTTAGACATAAGCACTTTAGAATAATCGAGAAAAGGAATAGTTTTCAATTTTCTTATTCTGATATAAATGCAAAGTCTTATCTCACATATTAACAAGCAGCTCGGGCTAAGATCAGAAATCCATGGACTCTTTTCAAATCGCTAGATTCTGCCTTCCACATTGCAAGAAGTGAGTGTTTTACGGTTATAGGTTTCATAAATTATGGGAGTAAGTAGGGGTTTATGAAATTGGGTAACGCCCCCCTCCCCAACACCAAAAGTAAGCATGCAAAAAAATTCAGATATGAATAAGAAATTCCAGTAAAATTATAGGAAATGCTCTCTGGGGCGTCTCATGTGAAAATTGATTAAAAGAGCTCATGGTTAAACAGCACTCGAGGTACCAGCAAAGGGACTACTTTTAAAGGACATGATTCTTTTTACATCTTTTCTGCTTGAACCTGGCTCCAGCAACACATTTTCTGTGTGCGAAATTTCACACTGTAATTTCGGACATTTCTCAAATTTGTGTGGGCAAACATTGTAAAAATATTTGCACAGGCTTAATAATCAGGTTGGGTAAGTGGTAGACAATTTGAAAATAATGTTGAAATACTATATTAATTAAGGGGACGTTTTTAACATGTTGCATTGAGAGATGTATGTATGTTACCTTCGATAATGTGCATTGGACAACTCACTGGAACATTGACCATGAATAATACTCTATAGATAATCACATATTGTAAGATATGATAGGGTTATTTTAATTATTATTAGTATTATTATTAAAACTACTTCTACCACTAAATGAAAATAATATTAGCAATAATAATATTATAATAGATATTGGTAATATTATTAACTCTAGAAGAGGAGATAACGTTGTTGCCTAAGGCAAGTGCAGCACAATAAGCAGTACAGGAGTAAGAGTGAGTGTGCACTGTAGTAAGGTGTCTCTCTCCTCTACACATTGAGTCAAGCTCCAGCCCGGAAGACGAGAGCAAGGAGATAGCGGCAAGACGGAAGGATATAGTGAATGATGCGTAATTGCATTAGCTCTTTTTTGAATGAAGGTTTTGAGGTATTAGTGTGGACAGAAGATGGAATTCAATTCCAGGTTTTGGGTACTTAGCCGGAGAAAAACAGATTCAAAGTTTGCTTTCCTACTGGAGGTAGGAGCTTCAAAAAAGGGGCTGTCAGAGCTGGCAAGAACTTCCAATGCTCTTCAATGTTCAGCTTGTAAGAAAGTGATCAGAATGTAGTAGTTTTTGTACTAACCCTGTCAGTCCGTAGGTAGATCTGCGCTCAATAGTGAGACAACTCAAGGTGTACAGTACAGGAGTAATGTCAGTTGGCTATTAATGCATGTTTGAATGAGTTGGGTGGCAGTAGGTAAGACAATGAGTGGGTGGAAGATAGTAATATCACCTAGCTCTGCAGAGGATTTTAAAGAGTGATTTTTCCAAATATTTGTCTCTATGCAAATACTCCTTTTGAGAGTGAGAGATTGATAGGGTTAGACCAGTACGAAACAAGATTAGCTGGTAGTTGATATGCAAAATAATGCATTTGTTTCTGTTGCCGACGAGGGCAGGTTTGGCTGGCCGGTGCCATTGCACATGTCCAAGTCCCGGCATACTCTAAGTGACTTTCTACTTCTGCCCCCTAAGAGTGCCCAGTGGATATATTACAAGGTTGGCAGGTCAATCACACACTAGGGTGACCTGCAACAGCTTTTGCATCATATAAGTACAGTTACTTATGCATTTACAATGTTTGTGCTGACAGGACTATGTTTCTTTCTTCAGGTGCTGCTGGTTGCCTTTGCAGAAGATTTGGAATGCGTCCCAGGATTCACACAAAAGATCTATTACATTGAACAACCTCCTGAAGTTACAAAGGAGCAGCTACTTCTTAACGGTAGGAACCATCCGCTGCAAATACCTGTATTGTCTGTTATGACTATGCTTAAGTATTTGCGTATCCCTAAGTGGGGCGTAAAGTGGAGTAAGCCCCAACTCCAGTCAAAGATGCCTCTTTATGATATCTCCACAAACTATTTCATCATCCTATGGAAAGAAAATGAACCCTAGTGAACCAGTTTTAGGTCCATGTGCAAGTGTTATTCCATGGAAATGTGACTTTAGATTTAACAAGCCATTTTACATCTCAAAAATCTGTTTTCGGCTTCACTGATTAGAAAAAGAAAGATATTTAAAAGCTTTTGCAATTATCAATAAAAATGAACAAGAGTGGATTTGTCAACAGAGTACAAGGTCCATAATCCAAACCTCTATGCTAAAAAAGAAAACATGTTCATGCGTCCCCCTGACCACATGGTCACATGGAAATTCAACTTGGTGCTATGCTTCACAAAGTAAATTTGTCCATATTGTATGTTCCAATTGTAAAATGACAGCACTGATTAATAGGTTACCTACTTAAGCTTGAAAGCAGAAATGTGATGGAGTGGCTAGAGAAGTGACTTAAGATCCTGGAGAGAAGGGGTGCAAACCTGACTTTCGCAATTGGAAACATCCATGTGATTTTGGGAAATTAACTAATATATTCATCTTCACATTGTTGAACTATACAAGCATAGTCACAAATGTAATCCATTCATCTGGCTGACCTTACTGTGGAAGAAGCATTTCATAAGATTGCAATTGCAATTTGGTCACAGATTTGTTGAAAAATAAAAGGAATAATAAAACACACTACTTTGTTCTCATTTGAACGTAGCAGCATGAGAAGCATGTTCAGATTTTACCATTTTACTCCTACTTGTCATTCTGTCACATTTATGCTTTGTTTATTGTACTTTTTTCACTAATATCACAGTTTGACAGCCTAGTGGTTTACAGTAATATTTGGATAATTGTAATTCTTATAGCAAGAAAAGAGTTGTCGAACACTCATTGCTGGTTTGTTCTTTAGGTACTGAACCCTATCTCTCTTTCTATTTTAATCACCCTAAGATGTTTTATCCCATATGATTTAGGATGGGTTTTGCCCATTTATTGGTTTCCTACCCGCGTGATGCACATTGTGATGCAAAACTGGATTTGTGTCCTTGTGACTCAGAATCAGCACAGAGCACTTTACATTTTATGTTTTTCTGTGGACTCTATACTTTTCCTAGACGCGCTTTTTTAAAACCGCTGTTAAGATTTTTAAATATAAGAAAGTTCAGGGCTGCGTTACAATATTTGCTCCTCTTGAAAGATGAATTTATTTGTTTAATGATTTATAAATACATTTCCACCGCGGTGCGGCTTCGGAACATGGTTGGTAAATGATTATATATTGCTTAAAATAATATTTTTAACATAAATTTGATTATTTTAATTGTATGAAATGTTGTTATTATATAATCTTTTATGGTGGATTTGCAGCCGAATAAAGATTTATTGATGATGACATGCTGATGGTAATTCTATATTTGAGACAAATTCACTTTATAAAAAAAGCCCTAGCCTGATTATGTTATGATGTACCCTACTTAAAGTAGGTGCTGTTAGGTTATTATATATTGCATTATATTGCATGCAACTTGCCACTCGTTCAGCCTTATCACTCTAATGACAAGAAAGGAGTTGTATTATGCTGCCAGATGAAATGTCTTTCAGGTGAACAGATACGCCTTGAGATGTCTTTTTAGTCGCTAATGGTGTGCTTCCTTCAGTGCTCAGAATGGGGTGAGTTCCTGGCACAGATGAGGACTGTTACCCTCTGGTCATCACAAGACCACCACAGAAGAGAGTATGTTGAATTCAAAAGGGTGTGCATATAGTTGTAACCTCTATGGCAACATAATTGGGCCTGGAAAGAGAGAAAGCCAAGTGGATGGAGTTCAGTCTGAGAGCCCTGAGCTTCAATGCCTCAGTCTGTGTCCCCAAATAAAAGGCTGACCCAAAAGTAACAGAAGTGCAAGAAAATTCATTGCTTCTTAATCGTGACACATGTTGTTACTAAGCTATAATTAAAGAAAGCTTGCTAATTGGTAATCCTGCCCCTCTAAAACCTGCCTGAATAACGCCTTCTGTTAAATCTATTAACGTTTTCCCAAACAGCTTCCCACAGGAATCCACATGGTGATAGAGTGTTGACAAGTCTCATCCCTCCATTTTAACTATCTTAACAAACCATGCCACCACCCAGGAGAAAGATACATTGCAGTTTTAGGCATAGCCCTTCAAACAGACATTTTTGGGGCTACTGCCCTCTTTGCAATTGACATTACTATACATTATGGTGGATATTTTTTTTTTTGTTATCTGAATGTTACGCATGACCTTTACCTATAAAATCTGTTGTACTCTATTTTGCTTGCTCCACTTTCACCAACACAAATAATACATATTTTACTTGTTATAGGCCTTAACAAACCAACCTTCCCCTTTTAATCTGTCTAGCTCACACTGCCATTTCAGTAAACAGTGGATGAACAGTAAGAATAAAAACTATATGCGCCTTTCTCCAGTGGGAACAGATTTATCAGAGTAAAATACAGAGATTCTCTCCTAAACCCCTTGTTGGGATGTAAACGTCCACTGCATGGTAAACTGTTGTGTTTGCCTGCCTGGGGTGCCCAATTGTATGAGTAGCTGCTACAGATACTTTTTATGTTGACCCCGGAGTCATAGTAATCCACCTTGTGTGCAAAGCCTAGGGGCTATACCTTGTAATGTGAGGTGCAGTACCTATTCTGTGACTTGGAGGGGTGCACAAAGGATGCCCTCATCATGATCATAGGCCTACCGTCTATGTCCGGAGAGATTCTCATAACGCTGTCTTGGCAGTGTACAGAGTATTTGTGAATTATTGATGTGACAGCCTCTCCTAGGGAGGGAGAGGCTGTAACTGCCAGCAAAGACTACTTTTCAGATCCCGGCCCAGAAACCAGATCTGCCAGGATGGGTGCCCAACTCGCATGCTGCAGTCAGTCCTGAGTGAAGCCACCACTGCGGTCCCTGCCAGGGGAGCTGCTGCTGAAAGTGCTGGCCAGGAGAAAGTCTGCCACTGCCATTGCCATGTGATTGCAACAACATGAGAAGGTATCGGGCCGTACATGCAAAAGACTTAGCTCAACATGCAGACTGTCGTCAGCAGTGGGAAAATGGGCTAATATTTAAGCATTCCCAAATTGGGGATGAACCTGTTGTACTAAACTACAGAATGCTGTGCATGAGTACAGACCTAGTGATCTGCACCTGTGTCTAATCTATGCCAATAAATAATAAAAAAAAGTGATGATGAAATGCTTGGATTCATCGCAGCCAATGGTAAATTCTTGAGTTTGCATCCAACTCTATAATTGTTTCACACAACACGTCACTTCAAATTAGACCCAACTGTATGCAAATCAGCCTTGCTCCTGCTCCAAAAGAAACAGTCCAGCTTGAGCTGCCAAGTCAGGTCCTCTGCAAACCAGAACACAGACAGCCCAATATCAGTTTCATCCTACTTAGCGTCTTCCGTCAGGTGTAGCTTGGTTACAATGCCCTAGTGAGCATTGGATTCCCTTGTGCTACGCAAAAGCCATCAATACTAGTCGTCTCAACGTCTTATTCCATTGCCCCTTCCGCATCTGTGAGATCTATGTGCAGTGTCTTGCTCCTTGGTCCAGGACTCCCTCCAGAAAGCGTCCTTCTTAGTCAATCTGGGCTCAGTCACCACTGTCACAGATTTAGAATTCCTGTATCCAATATCGCATTCAACAAATGGATATCCCTAAGCTAGACTCATATATACTTGACCCCAAGTATCACCCTGATACCGGTGATGTATTCACCAAACCTGTAAGCAGTGCATGGTTTATACAGATGGTGAAAGAAAACCCCAACTCTGAGGTCTCCTCATGAAAATGAGGACTTACATACAGAATTATAGGCCTTGTATAGCAAGGTGTTTTGCGATTACAAAGGCCGCGATTCTGAAAGACCGGGCTTGCAACTGCAAAACACATTCTAAGTGTCGCAAAGCCCTTTTTCCGACACGTACCAGCTTTAGCAATCCATTGCAAATTGCAAATGGGAGGACACATCCAAGGGGCATTTGGCCTCTGTCAGTAAGCTGCGATGCAGCGTATCAAAGCTCTGTGTCTACAATTGTGGTCAGCAATCAGTGCTCAGACACCGATACCTCAAAGGTCGTTCAGCTTCGGGCAGCCTCAGAGGAAACGGGCATTAGCAAACGTCACCATTTTCTGCTCCCCCAAAGGTTTGCATATGCAGAAAACTTATTTTTATTTAAAGAGACACCTGTCCCTGGAATTTACAAATTTGCAGGCCACCATGCTTGTATTTTCAGCCAGTCACAAGGTTTCCTACGTGTTGACATGCTTCATTAAAATTCATTAGTCACCCCGTTTTAAGACACCCTGTGAATGGACCATTTGTCACCTGTTAGGATATAGGTTGCATTGCATAATAAAAGGCAGGTCACGAAAAGGTGGTGAACCAGACACAGATTTACAGGTGTACTACTAGATTTCTACTAGAAATGTCTCCTGACGTCCATGGCTGGATTACATTTCATTCCATTTCCACGCTGAAAAGGGCTGGATAGGTGGTTGTGAAAGACCCCAAACGTGTTTATGGGAATACAACATTTTCAAATGCAATCAATGCCTTGGAAAGTCCATTTCTAATTGCTTGAGTGGGATTTACTGCTGGAGATTGCTCCAGATACGTGGCAGAGAAATTCACATTAATAAATGCACTTATACCTGCAACAAAACATTTGTGAAGTTTTGGCAGGTGCGAAAGGATGAATTTGGTTATGGTGCAGCATACCTTTATGACAGAAATGATCTTTCTGGATAGGGCCCAGGGACAATGCCAGCATCCTCAGGAACAAACCCGATGGACCGGTTCCTAAAGTGTGGACGTTTGTTTTCACCACTGCCTTCTAAACATCGACATATGTCTACACTTAAGTGAAAATGACTTAAAGGACAGTGTTTTTTTACTAAAAATAAATATAATCGGGTTGAATGAAGGTGGCAGCTGGTGAACTTATAAAGTGGTACAAATGCCTACATTGATTTTTCAGGAGAGCGTGCTGTTAAGGTTCCCAAACTGCTTTTAGCGGACAGGAAATGGTGCCAGCAAAACAAAAAGCACTGGATGAAACAAAAATGTGAATCCATATTTGTGAATTCATTTGGGCAGCTGTCAGAGAGGTTACACTCCAACTTTCTCACAGACACACATTTCCTTTATCTTTTTTCAAGTTGAAATGTGCCAACTTGTAATATTCAGCAGGTGAACTTTATGTCTTCTTTTGCAGGGAGAGCCATCCAAGAAGCGTTGTGTCTAACAGCCATGTTTAGATATAGGTAATTGCTGTCTGGCATTAGGGTGTAGTTTAATCATGCTGTTACAGAGTCTCTTGTGTGGCTCTCAAAGTATACAATGAATCTGTTAAAAAAAAACAAGCCCCCCCCTCAAAACACTGACCTGAATGAAGGACTGTGACGAGGCTGCGGTGCTGCGCTCAGGCGGGCCAGGCAGACTTGCACGGATGGAAGACCTTGCAGTGCCACGTGTCGCCAGCTGAGCCTTCTGTCAGGAGACAGGTTAGAAGGTCGACTAAGCGTAACTCACCCCTCGCGCACGCTCCGTGCCGCTGTCGCTATTAGCGTTGGGGCAGAGAGATCATGCTGCTGTAGGCGGGAACACTTTGCATGACTGATTGACCCTCCCCTTGCCCTGCATGTGGGAAACACTCCCATAAGCAGGGAGTACTATTGACTTGTGTTCCTGATGAGGTTCTACTCGTTGCTGGTTGGATGTTACGAGGGGCTGGGAGGAGTCCATGATGGACTCATCCCCAGCCCCTTCAACACTCAACCAACAGTAAACAGAATGTAAAAGGTGGATGGAGCAGAGAACCTTTCTCCAAGAAATCACCACCTACTCACCTCCGACTGTGGTAGCCTGTCCTGTCCCCATATCATTTAGCTTCTCCAACCAGTAGCTCGTGAGATACTGATAGCTCTCTAACTACCTATGAGTAGATCTCCTGTGTACAGCCCAGCATCCCAAATTAGAAACTTTTGCTCTGTTGAATTATTATGTGTATGTTTTGGAAGCCGGAGTCCCAGGCCTGAAATACTGTCACAAAATGGGCGGCACGGGACTCCCCACTCAACGTTAGGCCAACTAAGGACACCATTTGAGATAGCCCTGCCCACCCCCTTAGTAGCTTGGCACGAGCAGCCAGGCCTATCTCCAAGGCACGAGTGTATAGTATGTGCAACCAAGCCCACAGCAACCCACTGGTGACACCACAAATGGACTCCACACGAGTTTGATAAAATGAGTATAAACGTTATATAAAAAAATATACGATCAGACCATACGATACAAAAATCAACATATAATAAGGGTAATATTTGTCCAGGCTGGCTGGTAGGTTCAAATCCCAACCGCCACTTTTAAAATGCTATGCTGGTCTTAATGCTAGAATCACACACTTTTCAATGGACAGACAATAGTGCACTGCGTAATGATACAGTCCTGTGCTGAGCAAAGGAGAAATGATACAATGCGTAACGATACACCTCGGTACCTTGCAATGGGGGAAATAATGCAATGCATATCGCTGCAAACATGTACTGCACAATGAAGTAATAATGCTTCGCACCCCAATCACGTATTTTGCAATTAAGCAATACTGCAATGCACCCGCTACAATCATGTACTTTGCATTTAAGGAATAATGCAATGCATAGCTACAATCATGCACTTTGCAATGAAGACATAAAACAATGCGAGCCACTGCAATCCTGTACTTTGCAAGGAAGAAACAATGCAATGCGTAGCGCTACAATCGTGTACTTCGTTATGCAGAAATACTAGTGGGCGTCATAAGACAATTCAGCAGTTCGTTAGCAGCAATATTGGCAATGTGTATTAAGACAGTCAGCCTCTTCCATAACAGTTGCCCCCACACGGCTCAATGAGGACCTAAATCACAGCTTCTCACTCTGGCCCCAGTACTGCCACTTCTTTGGTAAGTACGGTCCTCACTCTGAGCCGAAGCAAAGGGTCACGTCACCAGAAGGACTGAGAGGCCGAGAGAGTGTCTCTTCGAGCCCGCACCCTGCCCAGGTAGTGTTCCACGATACCTGGGGCACAACCCCACTCTCCTCTCCTCCTTCAACGGACTGGGCCTGCCGTGTAGAACTTCCTCAATGGGCCTCAGCGGCTCAGCATGGCAGCTCAGCTCTCCGGGGCTGCCGGTCCGGGCCGCCTCTGTTAGGAAGGGCTCAGGCGGCCACAGGGCACACGTACCCCACACTCCTAAGACTGCATTACTCCGGGTGCACGTTCATCACAGCACCCTCCAGATATCTTCTGCCATGAAGCCACACACACAACGCTGATGAGTCCATACGTTGACCCCGAGTGCACGTTCACCAGGCACTCCTTCCCGCAGTCTCAGTTGACACTAAGACACACATACAGTGCTGCAGAGACTCACTTTCTTCCGGTGCACACGATGATCATCCGATCACCTCCACAGTCCCAGGTTGCATCACAGCACGTACACTGCTTCACTGAGACTTACTCCAACTCCGGTGCTCCGATATCCAGGCGCTCTTCACCAACGCCTTTGGCCGCACTTCGACACGCTCACCGTGTACGAGCCTCACTTCTGCTCCGGTGCACTCGATGACCAGGTGCTCCTCACCAGCGCCTCCGGTGCACCCCGACATGCTCCCTGCACGTCCGAGTCTCACGTCACCTCCGATGCACACGCTGACCAGGCGCTCTTCACTAACGCCTGCGGTGCACCACGACACACACCATGCGTGCCCGAGACTCACTTCACCTTCGGTGCACATGTTGACCAGGCGCTCTTCACCAATGCCTCCTGTGCACCAAGACACGCTCCCAGCGCGTCCGAGTCTCGCTTCACCTTCATGTGTCCAAGATCACAGGGCACACCTTCTGAGGGTCTCAAGCTGCCACAACACACGCCCACCGCGTTGCTTGAACTCTCTGGAAACTTTTATGTTCCTGTGTTTCAAACAGGGAGCCAGCTCACCTCGGGCCCTTGGGGTTACAAGACACAGCACAAAGCACAGTCTTCGTCAAGCAGGGGGACCCACGCGCACGAAGCACAGTCCCAACAGCCTCTTCCTTGGTTAAAACAGCAAACTGCAGACCAGCCCCAGATCACGAAGCAAGAGTTGGTCCTTCCCAGCAGTCTTTTCAGTTGTTCCTTCCTTAGCAGAGGTTCCTCTTGACCACAAAATGGGTCTAAGCCTTTTCAGTCTCAATCCATTTCGGTTCCATTCCAATGTTTCGGGGCCTCAGCTCTCATAGTTATACCCCTAAATGTCTTTGAAGTTTGTATGTGCTCAGGGGTCCCTGACCCCTGCCTAAATCAGTTTTGGGTGTCTCCCTCCCAGTGTCACCTTTCTCCCTTTGATACTGGGGATCTGGATCCTCAATCACTCAGCAGGAGATGGGTCAATTGGTTTATAGTACCAGCCCAGGCCTTTTCACCTCCTGGGCTTCTCCTCCCCCTACTCTCCAAATGCAGTGCAGCCTGGTGCCATCTCAACCCACTCCCTTGGTCAAGACCTCTCCCAGCTCCTCGCACCTCTCAGATCCAGACAGTCAATCCACACTCTGCAGAGACACACAGAAATGCCTAAAGCACAAAACTCAGCCACTTTCTAAAAGAATGGCTTCTGAACACACAGTGACAAAACAACTTTCATGGAAAGATGTGTTATGACACTGTGAGTTCATACATACCAAACTTCACCTCTCCATTTTAAACTTATAAGAAACTATGCTAACAAACACAATACCTAGCCTCCCCCATTCTGTCCTATGGGCAGAATGGCCTTTCACCAGTGAAAAATGAAATGGAGTGTTTTTCACTGTCAGGGCATAACACATCTTCAGTATATGTCCTGCCTTTTACTTACACTCCACCCTGTCCTGAGGTTAGCCGGGACCTACCACAGGGGTGCCCACTGTGTACGCAAAAGGGAAAGTAAGGCTTGACAAGTGGTTACACTTGTCAGGACAATGTCCTAATTTAACACACTGTACGCAGGCCCTACACTGAAGGCCTGAATTCCCTTCTCTGTGCGCCTTAGCATCACTATCCCTTGCACACACAGTGCACATCACTAGGGACTTTACTAGTAAGGCAAACATACTAATCATGGCCAACCAATTACCGTTACCCTTTACACAAGGAACCCTTGTACTTTGACACTGATCAGCAGTGGCAAAGTACCCAAAGCATCTCAATTGGAAACTCTGTCAGGAAAATGGTCTAGGGGAAAGCAAAAAGCTTTAGGGAACTTTAGCCATAAATGCCAAGTCCTACAGTATGCCAAAATTGAAAAGTGTGTACATGAAACGAAAATGTGTGTATTTTCAGAACCCATAATTTCAAATATATATTTAAAGCTGATATTTTAATCATAAATCATAAGACTTATTACTAACTGTATTCCCTTTGTGCTAGGGGGCAATGCAGCTATGGCTGTTATGCATTACCCTTGTAGAGGTAATCCAAACTGACTAAGCCTTTTGTACATTACTGTTTGCAATCCTGTACAGAGGTGATCACAGCTGGTAATATTGCATAGGATGGCCACTAATGTACTCTTGTCTTAAGTGTACAACAATAATAATTTTGGAACTCAGGATGATTTTCATGGAAGAAAAGTAGCTCTCATTAGTGACAAGGTTGGAGTAACCCTTAAACCTTTGGTGCTGAGTTGTCCCTGCCCAAGGACACAACAATTATCGGCCCACGGCCAAGTATACCACTGGCACTGCCAACAGGCCACACAGCTTTCATGACGCAAACACTCTTTTGTGTGCCTCATGGGCAAACAAGAACCTCGCCTTGCACAGGTACAGTTGCACAGCCTGTATAAATAAACAAACAAACAAACAAGTTATCAACCAGCACGTATGCTGAGCTACTCATATGTTCCATCTTTCTCTTCTTCTGAGTGATGGAGCTCCACACTTTATGCCCAAGTGCACCAGCTGCCACTGCATTTGTTGTTTTAACACAAACAACAAATGTGTTTATGTTGGTTTGCTGTTTTTCAGAAGCACAATCAAAACTATTGTGTGTTTTTGTTTTTTCTGATGAGATGGGTGTTAGGTTTTAGAAATGAGATACACACTGTTTCAATTGAACAAAATATCCAAATCATCATTTTTGGAATATTTAATCAATCCTACATCATATTTACATATATTTATTGAAAGCTTTCTTTTTAACACCATTAGTTTCAATATTTTAGCATGTTTATTCCTTATCCGATCTGGTGTTATGTACCCCAATATAGGCCTAAATAGGTAAATGACCTCTCACCTAGATTTATCCTACCTTGCTCTGCATAACAGTTCTGGCACTGACCTTTTACCCAGTTATGTGCTGAATAAATGTCGATCAGTTGCCTTGAAAGTAGCCTAATTTATTATGCTTGAGGACTCTCAGAAAAGCCCCCTGCACGTGACCTACATAACAGCATGAACATACTCTGTATAAAAGTCATGGTCATCTTCATCCTAGGGTTAAAGAACTACTTTGCATAATTGCAGGTGTTGATTTAGGCTCATTTACATAATCCTAATCACCACACATCGATTGTGTAAGGAACCCCGAGGTTATCTATATAGTATAAATAAACTCTTCCTGCACTAGACAGACAGAGTAGAAGCTTCCACACTGAACCAAGAACCTGAGGTCCCTGCACGCAGAAGTTCCAGCACTTAGTGGTCTGACATGACTTGTGGGGCGTCCAACTCAAGACCAAGACGGGGTCCTTCATTCTCTCCCAGCAGGTAATGGGGTTGGCTCTTTCCTTTGGGATTCTTGGCTTTAGACCCACATACATGCTAGGTACATTTAGGAACACTTAGATAGGGTCTGCATAGTACAAGTCGCTTGATTACTGTCATGTTTATGTATGCCTGCATTTATTCACTGTATTAGCACCATGGTAGAATTCTACCTTCTATTTACTCTGTTGGTGCTTGTAATCTTATACATTTGCTTCTTTTTGATGATTGTCGCAGTAGCTTGTTTTATACTAGAATGGCGCAGGTTCAAGAAATGCTTATAGAAAGCGTCCTTACTGTTTGTTCTGGGTATCTCTCTGAGACTATGTGAGCACGAGTGACCGAGCGAAAAGTAGTGTACTGTTTCCACGATCTCTGAAGGATCAGGGGTTGTCATTTTGTTAGTTGCCAGAAACTATTCACTCCTTGGTAGGGTTAGGGGGCTTATAGTGGCACTGTGAATTCTACCTTCTATTTACTCTGTTGGTGCTTGTAATCTTATACATTTGCTTCTTTTTGATGATTGTCGCAGTAGCTTGTTTTATACTAGAATGGCGCAGGTTCAAGAAATGCTTATAGAAAGCGTCCTTACTGTTTGTTCTGGGTATCTCTCTGAGACTATGTGAGCACGAGTGACCGAGCGAAAAGTAGTGTACTGTTTCCACGATCTCTGAAGGATCAGGGGTTGTCATTTTGTTAGTTGCCAGAAACTATTCACTCCTTGGTAGGGTTAGGGGGCTTATAGTGGCACTGTGAGCTAAATGGACTAAAGGCTAACATATCCTTTAACCCCTTCGATGCTGCGCAGATTCCGCCGCTGTGCTGACGGAATCTTGCGCGGGTGTGGTCATGACGGAATGGTTCCGTCATGAGCACAGCTCAACCGTGGGTCATGACGGAACCATTCCGTCATGAGCACCGAAGGGGTTAAGGGTGCCCCGAATCAGTCTAGACACCAATCCCTTAGTTTGTTGTCTAAACGTGGAGATCCTATGTATTTTTAGGAATTACACGACACTGGTGGATTTGGTACTGTTCTTCACACTGGAATGTCTGGCCTGTTATGCCAAGGAACAGAGGGTGAGCTTATGATTCCTCACAGATGCCCAGGTTTTACTTGTAAGTGCTAGAGCATTGGAGCTCAGGCACAGTGCATATATAAAATGAGGTTTGTATCATGCACGTAGCAAAAGTTCGTCGGGTGGAGATGGAGTCCTTTGGACCCCTGGTTCCCCTTCCCTATGCTATATTATTTTATACAGACCAGATCCTGTATTTAAGAATGACGGTGCATGCCCTGTCATGGGTGCCATTGCTCTAGCTGTTCATCTGTGCCACATTATCTTTACATGGTAATTCCTTGCTATACCTTACTCTCACTACTATCCGTATCGTCCACAGTCACAGATGAACCATACATCAGGATGGGAAAAACCTGTACACACCATTAGGGAACAACTGACTGTCATAGGAATAGAAGTGATCAAATGAATACATGAAGCAATACAACACATATCAGGCCACCTGGTACTAATGCCCAACATCAACAAATCTCATTATCACAGGTCATAACTATTCACATGCAAGTTAGACTGAACATGACCACCTCATATCTGAATTTACAGCTAATTTCATATCCAGGGCGGCCTTTTAAAAAAACACCTTCCTGGTTGCCTCTGCATCAAAGAACAATAATCTATTGTACCTCACAAAACAACCCATACATAAGAAAAGGAAACTGATGAAGGTTGCACACCCTGCAGCCCTGATAATAGCAGTGGGTAGACTGGGGCAGCACCTGAAGAAGCCTAGGTACTCGAAAGCAACAGAGGGCAACTAGAATGAACAAGGTCATCACAAGGACAAGAGACATCATGAAACTATAAAATTACTAGTTATGGAAGGATTTTACAGGAGAGAACACCTCACAGTGAACATACACCAGAGATCTGTTCCCCATCCTCTCATTTGAGTTACATCACTGCAGGACATCGTGTGTTGTATACTGATAGAAATGGGGTCTCTTGTTGGCAGTGGTTTGTACCCTTTCCAAATAGGAACCCTCAATCTAGTCAGGGTAAGGGAGTCACACAGCTAAGATAACCCCTGCTTACCTCTTTGGTAGTGTGGCATGAGCAGTCAGGCTTATCTCAGAGGCAATGTGTAAAGCATTTACACATACACACAGGAACACAGTGGAAACACTACAAATAGACACCACACCAGTTTAGAAAAATAAAGTATCTTTATCTAAACCAAACCAGATGAAAACAACAAAAATCCAACATACAAAAGTAAGGATATCACTTTTCAAAGGTAAATAAGTTCAGTCTATAAAAAATTAAGGATGCGTTCCTTTTAGCACAAAATACCTTGGATGCCTCAAAATACAAAGAAGAAACAGACGCAGGGGAAGTGAGGTGAGATGCCAGAAAAGCCAAGTGATGCATTGGTTCCTTACTCCCAATAGAGCTTATGCGTTGTTTCCTTACTGCCAGAGGAGGTGATGCATCGGTTACTTTCCGCGACACAGGGGAGGTGATGCATTTGTTCCTTATTGTCAGGGGAGGTGATGCGTTGATCTCCAGGTATGTGGCCTCTGTTCCTTACTGCTGGGGAACTCTGATGAAGAAATTTGTGCACAGGGATGATGCATCAAAAATCTGAATGCGCTGCGTCGATTCCACAATGGCAAAGCAGGCGATGTGTCATAGGTGGAGAGGTGCGTCACGTACTTGGGTGATGTGATGCTCGAACCTCACACTGCAACACTTCTTCTGATGTGCTGCGATATAAAGATGGGGCCTTTCGGCGAAATCTGCGGTCGATGCTTCGATTGGGAGCCACGCTCTGGTGCTGGCAGCGGTGAACTGTCGAAGTTTGTAGTGATGCGTCGATAAAACCAAACACTGGGAATCGATGGGTGGATTTTCTCCTTCAGTTCACAAGAATTCCACTTCCAAAGACCCAGGGGCTGAATATGGCACCACTTGGCATGTCAGGACTCTCAGCAGAAGAACCCAGGAACTGGTAGGTGAAGGTTTGATGGCCATGAGAATTCATAACAGGAGACAAGCCCACACAAGTCCTAGGAGAACCTTGAAAGCAGGATACAGAAAGCAAAGTCCAGTCCTTTCACTCTCAGGACTGAAGCAGCAGGCCTGCACAACTAAAAACAAAATAAAGCAACAGTCAGAGTGTCAGTCCCTCCTACAGCATCCACCTCTTCTTCTGGCAGAATGTCATTTCCTCCAGAAGATTTCTGATTTGAGTGTGTCAGAAGTTGAATACTTACACCCCTTTCTGTCTTTGAAGAAGACAAACTTCAAAGGAAAGTCTTACCCTGACCTGGCTCCAGACACACTACATGGGGTGGAGACATCTTTGTGTGAGGACAGGCAGTGCCCTATTCAGGAGTCAGTGACAACTCCTTCCACCACTCTAGCTCCAGAAGGCCCATTAGGCAGGTGGTGGCCGATCAGGATATGCAAGGCGCTCCTCAACTCCGTTTGTGTGACTGCGTAGAGTGAATGCACAAGAGCCCAACTGTCCCAGATGTGGATTCTATGGACAGGCAGAGACAGCGAACAGTTAGCAAGAAAATGCCCACTTTCTGGCATTTTCAAACATGCAGTTTAAAAACCAACTTCATCAAAAGATGTATTTTTAAATTGTGAGTTCAGAGAGCCTACACTCCATAACTCTAGCTGCTCCAAATGGGAAATTACATTTAAAAGATATTTCAAGGTGATCCCCATTTTACCCTATGGGAGAGATAGTCCTTGCAATAGTGAAAAACTAAATTAGCAGTACTTCACTATCAGGACATGGAAAACACAATAGTATATGTCATACCGTTCAAATACACTGCACACTGCCCTTGTGTCTGTCTTGGGACTACCTTAGAAGTGACTTACATGTAGTAAAAGGGATAGTTTGGGCCTGGCAAGTACTTGGATGTACTTGCCAGGTCGAAATGCAGGTTCAAAAATGCATACACAGACACTGCAGCGGTGGGTCTGAGATGTTTGCGGGGTTACTCATGTGCGAGATACAATCAGTGCTGCAGGCCCCCTAGTAGCATTTTATTTACAGGCCCTGGGCACACCTGGTGCACTTAACTAGGGACTTACTAGAAAATCAAATATTCCAACCATGGATAAACCAAGCACCAATACAATTTACACAGGGAGCACTTGCAATTTAGCACTGGTCAGCAGTGGTAAAGTACCCAGAGTCCTAAAACAAGCAAAAACGAAATGCAGCACACAGTCAAACACAGGAGGTTGAAAGCAAAAGGACATAGGAAATTATGACAAAAGATGCTAGGTATAACAGATACAGTCAAGTATGGCTTACAAATTATGGTTGTGATGGAGGCAGACTTTCTAGGCAGGTCCCCTAACCTTGGTCTTTCTTGGGCAAACATTATACCACACACTAAAATGTTGTAACCTACAGCACCCTAAGCTTTAACAGAAAGGTAATAACATTTCACACACAACCCAGTGCAGGGTGATGTATCCCCACCTCTAATTCATCTAAGTGAGATGGATCCTTCTTTATGGCATTCATAGTATTGCATGGTCTAACCAACTTTTTCGTTGAACATACCACCGGGATCAGATTGAGAGCACCAGTGACAGAGGGCTTTTAATAGGTACTAGCCTTTACTTGTAAAGACCTCCACGTAATCTTGTTACCTTTTAAAATGAAGGCTGTTCTATTAACTTAATACATTTCTTTATTAAATGGGGCATCCAGTTGCAATCAAGATGATGTGGGACCCTATTGAATGATATGTGAGCTTGTGCAAATAGAACTCTCTGGCTTATGTGGTACAAAGGGCCTGTGTCTTGTGATTACAGCTATGATACATAAGCCGTCTTCACTGACGAGTGCGTGTGTGTAGTTCAAAGGTCTGTACATCTGCAGGGGCACAACATTAGGTCCAGAATGTCTGACATCCCTAGGTCTAGGGACTCTCAAGCATCCTTTGGTCTCCTACTTATGGAAGTGCACGCGCATTCACAGTCCCTGACCCTTTCAAAGACAATCCAAGGAGCCTGGATGCCTGGCCTAGGCTTAAATCTAACCTAAAGTAGCCATTAAGACACACATTTGCTTCTCTACTCATACCTAAGGAAATTACATTGTAATAAAGAAAAATAATATCATAGCAAAACAACCTTCGCGATGGAATCATTTTAAAAACAAATGATTTGCATTTCAGCCACTGATCATGGGCATCAACTTTCAAGGACTATTCTAATATCACATATTGTGCACATCAGCACTTTATGCACCGTTGGAATAGAAATGTAGTCTTGCGTGCAGGCATGCATTGTTTTTCACATGAAGCACAACGCACTGCCAGTATATGCATCTTTTTATAATAACTTGTCTTTTCGTATTGTGCTTTCTGTTGCAATCTGGCTTTTTCTTAGTGCTGGCACCAGCATTTTTTTTTTACTATTACCGAGTGCTTTAAAAAGGAATACAAGTGCTGGTACTCTCTATTTAGAGGACCTATTTGCTTGTGAGAAGTGCAGTTACTCTTCCATTAAATGTAATGCAGCTGAGCTGAAAAGTGAAGATATTCGCCCTTTCAAATTAAAGAAGTGCAGGTTCTCATTACCGGGCAGCACCTGCCCAATTAAAGCACTGCTATTACCAACGTTTATGAAATGCAGTATAATCACTGTTCTGCAACCTGTTTTTTGAGATTGCAGTGAAAGTTTGAGTTGATGAAGTACAAATGCTTGCGGTGGTGGCCTGTGCAGGTAAACGCGGTGAGCGTGGCATAACTCGAAGTACGACGGGATAGTGAACATAAAATAAATAAATAAAACCACTTAACTTGCGCTCGCCGCATCACTGGGCGCCAGGTAAGTGGTTTTATTTATTTTCATGCTCACTAACCCATCGTATGTCGACTTCCACACCCGCCTCACCATGCTTAACTGCATGGACCGCTACTACATGCTTGGAAACAGTCGAGATTGACTAGGGCTAAAACAGAGAAAAATACGTGCACGTACTCATCCCACTGAGCTATGGAGTAGCAGTGGAGTCTGCAGTAGGTATAATGGCGGGGCAAGGAGACCAGCATTTAGTGAATCTTCTTTTTTTAAAATCATTTTATGAGATATATTATTTCTGTCCACACTCCTCATGCCTTCCCTCTAGCCACTCCTTCATCTTCCAGGTATATATTTTGCCTTTCCCGTTTTGGTATTTTACCCCTTTTCATATTTCTCTCCTCTCTTTTCCTCCGCTTCTTCATTTTCTCTAATTTTTCTTACCACTTTCTTCTTTCCCTTTATTCCCTCTTTCCTACTTCTCATTTCTCTGTTGTTTTGTCCTTGTTTCTCACCTTGTCCCTTGTCTCTGTTCCCCATCTTCCTTAACCTTGTTCGTTTTCATTACTAACCTTTCTCTAGTCCTCTTCAACCAAAATCCCCTCTGCTTTCTTTTCTGCACCACAGACTTTTTCACCAGCTTCTCGTTTCCCTTTATTTACCTTCTGTTGATAACAGGGAAATCAACAGTAAAAAGGGCCCGCCTGAACATAAATTAGTCCCACAAACAGCTATACAAACACCAGCCCATACATTGACCTATCAGACCCATGGATGCTGCCTTATGGGCCTGTCCGACCCTGTCACCCTGTGCGGACTGCTTTCACTCTCCAGGCCCTAACCCATCACTTTGGCATCCATAACAGGCCTCTGGCATACGGAGGGTCCCGTCCATCCACAGAGCTGCTGTCTCTAGCCCCGCGTCTGCAGGATCCATTTGGCTGACCACACTAAATGCACTCCTGATCCAGATCAAGTGCCAAGAGGTGCATTAAACATAAACAGCGCTGTGATACTTCATAATGTTGTGTGCATGGGTGCAGCAGAGTAAACTACTGCAGGATGTTTACGAAGGTCCTGCCTCGAGAATCTTAAAGGAACAAAGGTGGAGTACAGATCAGCAGCCCGTGCAGTGTCCTGGGCTCCTAAGCAAAGATGGCCCCCCCTCCCCCACTGTTCCGACTCAACTTACAGGAGTGGCCATCGACCCTTGGCCTGCTGTTAACTTGCACAAGTGACGAAAATAACCCCATTCATGGTGCAGGAACTGGGCCAGCTGCGACGTCCATTCCGTTAGAGTCAAGCTTGGCGCTCAAACAATTCCTACTACAGGCTTTGCGACTGGAGAGGATGTGGTGTCGACTTAAACATCCGTCTTTGGTGCAGGAAACCAGGGTTCGAGCCTCGAGGTCGCGTCCACATCCTGTGATTCTGGGCAAATCACTTAATCTCCCCGTGCCTGAATGTGTAATGTAAATACGGTGCTATGTAAAGCGCTCCAATACTTTCGGGTCGAGTTCGCGCTATATAAATATTCATAAATAAATAAACTGACGTGTTAGTAGGGGTCAGTAGAAAACGCAACCCGCACCTACAGGGCTCTGTTATAATGGATAGGTGCATATTGTTTTTTCTTGATTATAGGTGCTTTCCGCATCTTTGCTGGCTGCAGGAAATGCAAGATGCTTATCATTTTGGTACTACTAATGACCAGATAGCCGTGGGCATCTGCAAAGGGGGAAGATGGGGTTAAAATGAGTGTATCACTGCGCAGGGTTGGATTGGGATTAAAAATAGGCCCTACCACCCTAAATAAAATTGTCCCACATTTACGGGCTGCGCCTTTTCGTAAAATGCTGCTAAAGCGTTTTAAGTATTAAGAAAAGGAGGGGGTTGCTCTAGGAGAGGCATGTTTTCCTAACTTCACTGAGATAAAAAAAAAAATGCAAATGTTGCCAGGACTCAGTGCACGGATCAGTTCACAGTCATCTGCATAAATTAATGGGATGTACCAGCGAGAGGCTGGGAATTACACTTCCACCCAGTTGATAAAATGGAGGTAATAGAGACGCATCTGCCTCCAGAAAGGCCATTCAGTCCCTCACTGGGCCGCCAGTGGCATCTGAACAGCACAGACACAGCCCAAATCGCCCACCACGCTGCATCTCCAATACCGTCCAATTGCCCAAGTGCCCACCTTACCAATCCGACCCTGTCACTGCGGTACGTTGGGCTGTACTGGCGCTCAGCTAAATGATCCTCTGTCAGCCTCATCAACGGCACTGAAGCTGCCCTGCTGCCCACATGAGTACTGGTACTGTCCTCAGTCGAGGAAAAGATCTGAACTCAAAAGGAGACAGTTATGAAGTTCCGGTACTCAGTACAGGTGAATACTGGCCCATTTAATGCACTAGGACAGACACAATGTATTGTACTGACTGCTGACCAAAGATGTAATTCCAAAAGACAGAGGTAAAGCAAAAAGACAGGAAAAACGAAAGAAATACACAACGTTTTTAAAGGAGTATAAAAAGCAGAACTGACATTCACATCTTAGCATTTGAGCATGCTTTGACTTGCTCGGATAACAGCTTCCATGTTGAGCATTATCCATTAAAAAAATGTGTTATTACGTCTGAAGTAATAAGCACGTGGAGTAACCTGTGCCCTGGCCCCTCAGCACGCTTCTTGCATTTGACCAAGATCACCAACTTCCTGATCCGGTGCTGATGAGGCCCCCTTCTAATGACGGTGTTTAAGGTGTCTATTCGATTGCCTGTGGCCTCTGATTTTTCCCTCGAGCGCTTCCTAAATCTGAACCTCCCCTGGCTGATTGCCAGTGGCGACACCACTCCATCAGGTCACGGAGACACCGAGCTCATAATCTGCCACATCAGGTCTGGAAGTGCAGTGCTGCTTCGTTAATCACGTTCATGCTAAACATACACGACTCGTGGCTTTTTGTGGCATGTTCTAATTGACTATAAATCAAAAGGCACGCGTGAAAAATGAAGGCAATTAACTGAAAGCTTTTTTTGTGATATTCAGTGCATATCAAAATAGAAACTACAGTGCCAGTGATTTAAATGTCACAATGAAGGGTGTGCTGACCTGCAGGAAAGATTTAATTTTCAGCCTAATTAATGGCTGACCCTTTTGTTGGTTGATGGATGGTGCGCTTTCTTAAAATCAGAACAACTCCAAATCCATGCGCCTCACGACCTCTTGCGCACTTCAAGAAAGCAGAGTCAGCCGCCTTGTTGGTGTCCTGCTTAAAGAGGCTATTTTGGAATAATTTAGCAATAGGTGAAATACTTGATGGGATTTCAGATACAGTGAATGACAGGATATTGATGCCAGTTTCCAAGTGCTGCAATCTGAGCAGCTTATGAGCTCCTTTAAACCATTACTATTTTATGCAGTAATGCATTTTTTGCCTTTGTTGTGATTAGAGTCCCCAGGGACTAAGTTTTAGGGCTCAACATAATTCAAGATGGCTGCCAAGATGATTATATGCATTCTGGTTGGACGGTGGTGGCCGTCCACACAAGGCTTGGATCAAGATTTCAACTTTTGACATGATTAGCAGTATCAATTGCTATCTCTGCCGTGGACAATGACTCGAAGTACTGACTCCATCTTTGCAAACCCTTGACCATTATCATCTTTAGTTTGGGTGCTCTTACATGAAAGAACGCCTATAGGTAAACTACTCTCACTTGCTTCTGTAAGGGGCATTTCGATTGCAGCACTTCAGGCATGTCCTACTTTACGTCTAGTAACAAGCAATCGGATGCCGATCAGTAGGCTTGGCAAGTTAAGCGCTCGCAGGTCCAACTAAGTATTTAAGCCTTTCGAGGAAGAGAAGTTGACGACCATTAAATGGGTAACCAGCATCCACTGTTATTCACAGCGGTTGCAAATTGCAATATGAAATACAGAAATTAACCCTGGGCGTAGGACTACGCTACGCTTGTGTAGTTTACGTAGTTTGCGCAACTACACACTACGCAAATTGCACGTAGCACAGTGCAAAAACACGTAGCATAGCGGGCATTTTTTGCTTGCTCGTGGTCCTCAATGTCAAGTTGGCGACCGCGAGCGAGCAAAATGACATCCCGGCGAGACTTTTTCCTCGGTCGCGATCAGCACCATCAAGTTGCCGATCGCGAGCGTGGAAAATAAACCTCCCGACGAGATTCTCAACGCGGGGAGGTCAGGTTTCTCATTGCGAGTGGTCGCGTATGCTCGCGACCGCTTGCGATGAGTTACTACCAGTCGGCATTGAGAAAACTGCAGCTCAAGTACAAATCTACTCGAGCTGCAGAAAACGACCGCTTGCACTGTGTAAGATGCCGTTTGCAATGATTGCACAGTGCGGACAAGCATCCGGCACTGTGCAATCAGTGTGAACAGCATTTACTACGCAGCTCGCGTAGCTACGCGTAGCTCGCGTAGTGCGAAGTGCACTTCGCGTAGCTACGCGTAGCACTAATACGCAAACTACGCCCAGGGTTAAGTCTGAAATATCTTAGCACCCAATTAATCAAGCAAATAATTTAGGATACTCTTTCACCTAATTATGCTGCTTCACGATGTATATTACTTCTAAATATGATGCTACAAGCCAGCCCTCTGTGCACTGATTGATTTTACACCTAGTTGTAAGTTTGCATGTAAATGAGATGTACTCCTAAACGTTTTTCACATACATGCTGATAATGCATCAGGGTATTTGGCTCTTCACCATGCCAGTAGGCATGTATGATGTTATGCTGATCCACACCTCTTACACCATATTCGACAAGTCACTTCTGTATTGTCTCTGTACACTGTGTGCAGTCCCACAGCGGCATACTGCTGCTGTCACTTGCTGAAATGGTTTCTCAGAAGCCAACACCTTTTCCATGTAACTATTTTATGACAACCAAATCTATAACAAACGGACAATTGTTGAGCGAAAATAGGGCACCGCTTATGGGCACAGAAAGAGGAAGATTGCACCTATATAACATGGGTAGTGCACATCATTACACGCCTGTGCTTGCATGCGTTGGCACATGAAAGCAAGATCTGTTGGATTTGCTAATCCTAATCTGAAGCTGATGTGGATTTGTCTTCTTTAACAATATTGTAATGTAGCAAAATTCCCAGCATTTCCAAGCTAGCCTATGACAGATGGCTGACCAGTCAATCAATCAGGTGTTTGTTAAGCGCAACCACTCACCCGTAAGGGTCTCAAGGCGCTGGGGGGTGAGTCGCAGTTTCCAGTCCATCAAGGAGGGGGTCTGTCAAAGAGCCAGGTTTTGAGGTTTCTTGCAAAGTTGGGGAACGATGTTGTCTGTCTGAGGAGGAGCGGAAGGTCGTTCCAGGCTCTGGCCACGCGAAAGGAGAAGGAGCGGCCTCCCGATCTGGTCTTTCTGGTGCGGGGGACCACGGCGTAGGAGAGCTGGGCTGATCGTAGGGTCCTTTGGGGTGCATGGAATTTGACTCAGATGTTCAGGTATGCTGGTCTGGTGTCGTGGAGGGCCTTGTGAGCATGGGTTAGCATCTTGAAGGTGACTCTAGCTTCGATGGGGAGACAGTGGAGTGTGCGCAGGTGCTGGTAGATGTGGCAGTGTCTTGGCAGGTCGAGGACCAGTCTTTGCGGCGGCGTTTTGATGTTCTGTAGCTTGCGGGGGAGGTCTTTGTTTATTCTGGCATAGAGTGCGTTGCCGTAGTCAAGCCTGCTGGTGACCAGGGCGTGAGTGATGGTCTTTGTGTGTTCAAGGGGGATCCATTTGAAGGTCTTACATAGGAGGCGCATGGTGTGGACGCAGGAGGACGAGACAAAGTTGATCTGGCGGTCCATTTTGAACTCTGAGTCCAAGATGATTCCCAGGTTGCGTGCATGGTCCATGGGGTGGGCGGGCTTCTGAGGGCGGAGGGCCACCAGGTGTTGTTCCAGGCGTCAGGGTTTGGGCCCATGATGAGTACTTCCGTTTTGTTGGTGTTTAGTTGTAGGCAGCTGTTTTTCATCCAATTGGCGATGGCTTCCATGCCTTCTCAAAAGTTGTGTCTGGCGGTGTTGGGTTCATTGGATAGGGAGAGGATGAGTTGGGTGTCGTCTACGTATGACACAATGTTGAGTCCGTAGGTTCTGACGATGGGGGCGAGCGGAGCCATGTAGACGTTGAAGAGCGTAGGGCTGAGGGAGGACCCCTGGAGGACTCCGCAGGTGGTAGGTGTAGGGTCCGAGAGGAAAGGGGGGAGTCTGACCCCCTGTGTTCTGCCAGAGAGGAAGGAGCGGATCCAGTTGAGGGCCTTGTCTTGGATCCCTGCGTCGTGGAGTCTGCGTATTAGGGTGCCGTGAGAGACTGTGTCGAACGCCGCTGAGAGGTCGAGGAGGATGAGGGCTGCTGTTTCTTCTTTGTCCAGTAAGGTGCGAATGTTGTTTGTTGCGGCGAGGAGGGCGGTTTCTGTACTGTGGTTTTTTCTGAAGCCGGATTGGGAGGTGTCGAGGATGTTGTGCTCTTCGACGAATGTGGCGAGTTGGCTGTTGATGGCTTTCTCAGTGACTTTCGCTGGGAACGGGAGCAGGGAGATGGGTCTGTAGTTTTTGAGGTTGGTGGGGTCCACCAAGGGTTTCTTCAGGAGGGGTTTGATCTCAGCGTGTTTCCAGTTGTCTGGGAACGAGGTGGTTGCCAGGGAGCGGTTGATGGCGTGGCAGAGCATGGGTGCTATGGTGTCGGCGGCTCTGTTGAAAATGTGGTGGGGGCAGGGGTCCGTAGGGGCCACGGAGTAGATTGACTTCATCGTCTTCAGTGTGTCTTCGGTGGTGAGGGCTGTCCAGTTGTCGATCGCTGGCTTCAGGGTGTCGGGGGTGGTTGGTGAGGGTTCAGTGTGTTGGTTGTCTTCGTCCAAGTTGTCGTAGATGCTCTTGTGGTGGAAAAAGGTGCTGAGTTTGTCGCAGAGGTCTTGTGAGGGAGGGATGTCGGTGGACTCGCTGGTGGGTTGGGCGAACTCCTTGATGATGTTGAAGAGGTCGTTGCTGTTGTGTGCATGAGTGGAGATTCTGTCTTCAATCGCTTTTTTCCTCATTTTTCTGATGAGTTGATGGTGAGTGTTGGTGGCAGCTCTGAAGTTGTTGTGGGCTTCTGTGGATTTGGTGTTCCTCCAAGCCTTTTCGAGGCGGCGGCAAGTGCGTCCGGACTCTCGAAGTTCGGTGGTGAACCATATAGCTTTCTTCGCGTGGGTGTTGTTTCTCTTGAGGAGGGCTATTGTGTTGGCGCTGTCGGAGATCCATCTGTGCAGGGTTCGGGCTGCGGTGTTAGGGTCGTCGTTTTCCAGGATGGTTGGGGTGGAGTTGCTGAGTGATGAGGTTAGCTACTCGCCGGTGATTCTGGTCCAGTTTTGTTGTGGGAGCAGGTGCTGGTGTCTTTGGATGGTGGGTGTTCTAAAGGTGAAGTGGAACCATCGATGGTTAGTCCATGGGAGTTCGGTGGTGCGGCTGAAGGTGATGGAGTTTCCTGTTGTGAAGAGGGGGTCGAGGGTGTGTCCTGCTGAGTTCATGGATTCGGTCACGATATGGCGGAGTCCAATGTTGTGGAGGTTGTCCAGGAGGGATGTGGTGCTGGGGTCCAGTTGGTATTCGAGGTGGAAGTTGAATTCTCCCAGTAGGGTGTAGTTGGTGGACTCGATGGCATGCGGGGAGATGATGTCCATTATGGAGTTGGTGAAAAGTCCGCGGGGTCCAGGGAGTCGGTAGATGAGGGCTCCTCGAAGAGTGGAGGTAGTGCTGGCCAGTATCTTGAAGTGAAGGTGTTCCATCAGGTCTGTGGGTTCGTCGGGGAGTGTGCTCAGGTGGAGGGTGGATTTGTGTACGATGGCGATTCCTCCTCCCGGGCGAGTGGGGTGGTCCTTCCTGGAGATCTTTTATCCTTGGGGAATGGTGATGGCGATGTCCGGTCCCGAGGTGGTGTTGGTCCAGGTTTCGGTAAAGAATGCTATGTCCAGGATGGTGCTGTAGAGGAGGTCCCAGATTTCAGTGGCATGTTTGTGGAGGGATAAGACATTGAGGAGGATGCATTGCATGGTCTTCGGTTCGGTTGTGTTCTTGCGGGCGGGTTGTCCTGGGTCTGTCGTCTTGGCAGTGCTGCAGGTGTGCCGGCAGCGGTGACAGCTGAAGGGTCTGTGGGTGTCGGCTGGTGATGCTAGCTTGCAGTTGTTGTTGTGGCCTGGGTTGAGAGCGTGGAGTGCCGCTGGGTCGTAGCGTTTGCGGTGCAGAGATCCAGGGTTCCTGGCGCTGGTCGCAGTCAGGTCGCGGATGGGCGCAGACGGGCTTGCCTTTGGCACGCCGGTGGCAAGATGGCGGCCGCATTGCTGGTCGGCTGAGCGGGTTGCTCCTCACTCCCTTCGGTGTTAGCTGAGTATATACTGTGCTCTATTCTACCAAGCGGATTAATCTAATGGAATTTGGGCGCGCAGTGAACTGATGTTGTGGCTGCCATCGTTGGTTACTGACCCCCTTTATTTGCTCACCTACCTGAGTTGCCGGCGTCTCAAACAAAGATTCCTGGGCTACGACGTAGTAGCAATGGCAGCGAAGTCGACGTCTCGCACAGCGAGAACAGCGAGACCGCGAGTAACCGCTGCACAGACCGGCACTCCGATCAAGACGCGCCTGGCTGCAAATGCCGCTAACCCCGTTAATGCTGCGACCGTGGGGCAAAGTAAGGGGGGCCCTATCCCAATCAATGTAGCTGGAGAGCAGGAAGATTCGGAAGGTCTGGGCAAGGGGCCTCGGAAGGATTTCACCGCTGAGCCTCTAGGCTCACCTCAAGTGCGGTGTCCACCTATATCGACTATACCTGTAATGTTCACGCAAAAAACAAGCAGGAAGAATCGAGGAAGCGACTCAGCACTTTGCACGAAGCCAGCTCTGGGTGTGGACGATCGGGTGACTGATGTCTTGGTCCCGGTGAGTGTGGAGAGTGCAAAATCGGGGGGGGCCGAGGCAGCTGCAGTATCTACAACACCAGGGCCGGGCAATGATGTTTCTTCCTGCTGCATTGTGGGAAATGAAGTTCCCTTACTGGCAATGGAATTATGCATTGATAATGCTATTGCTAAAATTACGGATGATGGTGGAGGAGTAAGCCAGGGCTCGACTGAGATTCCTAGTCCTGATGAAAGAATTAGGATGGCATATGATGCACTTGACGCTCCAATGGGTACTTTAATCACCTCAAACATGGTAGACTTACATCGCGCTACAGAGTTAAGTGAGCCCCTTGATAAGTTGTCTAGTGCTGACGATTTCTTCTCCCTATCTGATCACTCTTCTGATGAGAGCTTTGTAGATGAGGGGATGGAAGTACCTGGCCTAGGTATCGGCACCAGTGGGGACAAAATGAAAGGCTCCCTGAAGCAAAGGAAACTCCAGAACCACGGGGAACAAGAGATGTCAGAGACCACAAGCGGCGTTATGGTCACAGCCGAAGGGGCCGAGAGCCCACCTGGGTCAGACGTGTCACATTCTTGGGACTACGAGGGCTCCCCAAACACAGCTATGCCTTCTTCAGAGACCCAGTTATTATCCCTGGCTGGGGCTGCTGGTACAAGTGCAGAGAATGGTGAAGTAACACTGGCTACTATCTATGACTTGATTGTTGCGCATAGGGCGGAAACTCAGGCCGAAAGTATTCGCATGCAGAACTCGTCCAAGAAAATCCAGAACTCAATTCGGAGGGTAGTGAAGACATGCACAGATATGTCTAACAGAATCAGTGAGGCCGAGTCCCGCATATCTGTCTTGGAGGATGATCTTACAAAGCAGAGAGAAATCACCGGCTCTATAAAGGCTCACAGAGATGACGTTCTTTGGAAATTGACGGATTTGGAAAACCGTGTAAGACGCAACAATCTAAGAATTTTGGGGGTCCCCGAGGGCAAAGAGGGATTGGACGTGCGTAAATTTGTTGCCGAACTATTTGAGGAGGCTTTTCCAGGTCTCACACAGTGGGATTGGCGAGCGGAGATACAACGAGCCCATCGTTTCCCGGCTGTTCAGAGGAAAAAGTCGAGTGAGAGTTCTTATCCTCGAGCTATTCTTATATCGCTTAATAACTTTCTGGCTCGCGAAGCCCTCTATGATATTGCGCGTCCCAACAAGAAAGGTCATGCCAAGGATTGTGACTTTTTCGTGAGGCCTGATTTTTGCCAGCCTACTGTTGATCTCAGATGGAGGTTGCGGCAGCTGATCCCGCAGTTTCAGGCTAAAGGTGTACAAGTATACCTGCAGAATCCTTCCAGGCTGAAGATTGTTGATAAAGGTCGGACAATGATGTTCTCTGATGAACTGTCTGCTAAGGAGTATCTGCAGACTCTTAAGTAATCAATGGCGTGACTGTGTGGGGTTATTAGATTTTTCTCTGGTTTTTGCTCAATAGAGCCAGTCTGGTTTGGAGATAGTAAGCGAGGGGAGTGGGAAGCCTGGAGCCCGACTCTACATCGCAAGGGACGAGATCCCTTATGCCTCATGGGGTTGGTAAGGCACTGGGGAGGGGGAGGGGGGGGGCGGAGTGGTGGGGTTGGTGGGGGGGGTTGCACAGGGTAGGGGGATGTAGGGGTAGTAGGTGTAGGTGTAGGGGGGGGGTTAAAATTTCAGCAGTGGAGGCACAATCTTTTGCTTGGTTTGAAGGGAGCCCATTAACTTATTTGTTTAGGAATGTTAAGTTATTTGCTATATATGCAATGATCAGTTTGGCCAGAGAAGCGAAGATGTTTGTAAAGGGCGGGGAGTATTGGGGAGAGAGATGGGACTTGGAGGGGGTAGTATATAGTATCATAAAAGATTAAAATTCACAGTCTGTTCTCTTAATATATGTGGTCTAAATGACCCTAATAAGAGAAGGGTTTTGGCCAGTATAATCCAGGCTATGTCATGGGATGTTTTGTGTCTACAAGAGACGCATATAGCGTGGGTGAATAGAGGGTGGCTTAGGGGTCTGGGAATGGAATTGGTTACCTGCTCACGCCAGTCAACAAATCTTAGAGGGGTGGCTATTTTGTCTAAGAAGGGGATATTAACTGTTAGGAAACATAAAGAGGATAATTGGGGGCGCTGGGCAATGGCTGAAGTTGTTGTTAATAGTGTAAAGCTTACAATATGTACTGTGTATGGTCCAAATCTGGATGAATCTGAATTTTTTGATAAAATTAATCTAGAATTGTCTACCTGGGCTCAGCCGTTCATAATCTGTGGGGATCTGAACATACATTTAAATGAAAGATTGGATGCTATAGGTCGCCCGGCTTATTATGGCAGGAAACCTAGAGTGTTTAGAAGTTTGCGCAGCTTAGTTTTGGATCAAGGATTAGCCGATGCATGGATTGAATTAAATGCTAATCAACCGGGGTACACGTATTTCTCAGCCCCCCATAAAAAATTGGTTCGGTTGGACTATTTTTTTGTCTCATATTCCCTGCTTGGAAATGCGAGGGTTTTTACACTGCCTAGGTTTATATCCGACCATAACCCTGTAGTCTTAAAAATTGAGTTTGATATAGGTACCCCGCGAAACTCTGAGTGGACGTTTGACAGGAAAGTTCTGCTGGATCCGGAGTATTGTAGCCATATTAAGGCCTGGATACCTAGTTTTTTTGAGATAAATAGGAACACAGCATCTGCAGGAACCGTTTGGGATGCATTTAAGGCGGGACTTAGGGGGGAGACCCTCAGTTTTGTCGCTTATAAGCGCAAGAATAATAAATCGGTTCTAGATAAACGTATAAAGGACCTAAACAATACTGAATGTGAGCTGGATAAATATATTAAAGAAGGACGGGATTTAACGGAGATATTACGAAAATTAGCCATTCATAGGTCAGTTGTATATCAACAGTTTGCTGAGGAGGTGGCAGCTAAGTTTCAGATTCACAAAAGGGAATGTTATGAGCATGGTGAGCAGTCTGGCAAGGTTTTAGCTAATCGACTGCGACAAAGGGAGGTTCAGAATAAAATCTTGAAGATTAAAGACATGCAGGGAATAACTCAGACAACCCCAATTGGTGTGAGGAAAGCCTTTCAAGTATTTTATGAGAATCTGTATCGCAATGAGGGCACTGAAAAGGCGGAAAGCTTTTTAGCAGGGATTGATTCTACCTCTCTGTCAGAAGAACAGAGGAATAGTTTGGTGTCTCCAATAACGTTGGAAGAAGTTCAGACCGCTATTTTTTCACTCCCCTGTGGCAAGGCGATGGGTACGGATCGAATACCCTTGGAGATATATAGGAGGTTTTGGGGCGAGTTGGGGGCAGAGCTGTTGAAGCTGTTGCAATATGCTTTTAAGGGCTCTCCGCCAGAGTCTTGGTCCAAAACGATTATTATGGTTTTTAAGAAAAAAGGGAAAGACGGGCTCCAGCTAGGCTCATATCGGCCTATTTCTTTAATTAATGCAGACAGCAAAATCTACTCAAAAATTCTTGCTGTGAGAATCTCGAAAATTATTGTGTCAATAGTCTCACCACGACAGCATGGTTTTATTGCGGGACGAGGCACCACAGATCATGTTAGTCGGGTTATATCTCTTCTGGATTGGGCGCAGGCGACTGGGTCACGGGTCGGGGTGGCCCTGTTAGATGCTGAGAAGGCATTTGACAGGGTCTCCTGGGCCTACCTGTGGGCAGTGCTTAGTTGGAAGGGGTTCCCTTCCGAATTTGTGAAGGCCATACAGACTATGTATATAAAGCCGGAGGCAGTGGTAAGGGTTTCTGGGCTGGTAACTGAGGAGTTTAAGGTGTGGAGGGGCACACGTCAAGGGTGTCCCTGCTCTCCTTTGCTCTTCGCTCTGTATATAGAGCCACTGATTTATAAACTGGAATGCGACTTGCTAATTACTCCTGTCAAACCTCGGCTACATGAGGTTAAAGTGTTAGCTTATGCTGACGACATAGCAGTTCTGACTAGTGATGTTGTTCAAGCGCTAGATAGAATTGAGAGCTTGACGAGTGATTTTGGCAGGTATTCAGGATATAAATTAAATCTGACTAAGACTCAGGTCTTGCATTCAGAAAAGGGATGCCCAGCTGATCTTAATTTATTAGTTGATCAGGCTGTATATTTGGGTATTAGAATTTCAGCGAAAGTCGAGGAAGTCCCAGCCCTGAACGCTGACCCTATAATATTAGAGTCTGATAGGACTCTGGAGAGACTGGATCACCTGCACTTATCACTTTATGGAAGAAGCAATGTAATCAAAATGATGATCTTTCCGAAGTTTCTGTATATATTTAGGGCGATTCCGTTAATTTTTCCTAATTCCTTATTTGTGAAGATAGATAGACTCTGTTCTCGGTTCCTTTGGAGTTATAAAAGGTCAAGAAGAGCCATGAAATGGCTCTCTATGCCATTTAGTCGAGGTGGGTGGGCCATTCCAAATTTTCGTTTGTATTATTATGTTTCGATGCTTCAATATTGTCGTATTCTGATTTATGGTGAAAGGGCTCTCATGGATCCGGCAGTAACCCCTTCTATTTTTGAAATGATTCTCGGCATAGAAGCACGGTACTTACTAGTTAGAGTTATTGAACCTAGCTACTACAAAAAAACTAGATTCAAGGTCTTGGCCGCAGCTTTTTATGTTTGGAAAAAGATAGGCTTGCTGTGTGGGATAAATAAAGTTAATGTTTATACACCGATTGGGCTTCCCGGGGCTCTGTCCATAGTCCTTATGGACTCTGTTGCTCGGAAGTGGCGGCTGGCCGGTATCAGGACTCTGGGGGATATATGTGAACATGGCCAATTAATGCCCTATGCTTCAGTGAGTGAAAAATTTAATTTGGGAAGGGGGGATTTTTTTAAATACTTACAGCTGCGTAGCTATGTAGATAAAGCTATCGCAGACGGTATATGTTCACTAGAGGGAATCCCGATACTTAAAGTGTTAAGTTTTAAGGCGAATCTATCTCAGCTATACAAAGAGGCTAGCCGCGGCCAGCATGATGACCTCCAAATCCAGGAACTTAAATGGAATAGGAAGATAGGGATTCAGAATTTAGACTTGCAGGAGTCGCTAGAAATGGCAAGCACTATCTTGTTTTCAGGGAGCTTAAAGAGCCAGTGCTTTATGTCAGTTTTCGATCTTTATTATACTCCAGCCAAGCTTGCAAAATGGAAAGTGGGAGGAGGGGACAAATGTGCGCGCTGTGGTGAGAGCGCAGCGGAGGCTGCACACATGTTCTTTTTTTGTCCCTCATTAACCCATTTTCTTGGCGAAGTGCAACTTTTCCTGAACTCTGCTTTAGAACTTTCGGTAATACTCAATTCGGGTTTAGTGTTATTTGGAACTGAGCCTGAACTGGTTAATAATAGAAGGCTGGCACCACAGAGGGGCTTCTTATTTTTGAGTATGGCTGTAATTCGCCTCTGTGTCACCACGAAGTGGCTAAGTTCAGATCCACCCTCTTTTTCTGAATGGAGGTCTAGGATCCTTGCTCTATATCACATGGAAGTTGCTTTATATAAATTAAAGGGACATAGAAGAAAACAATTCGGGGAGCAACTGTGGGCTCCGATTACGAAGTGGCTGTCTGGTGGTGAACAGTTATAATATCTGTGAATGCCTTAAAATGATTTTTTTTTGTTTTGAGATGTATGAATTTTTGGCCTATATGAGATTTCTATGTATTGCTGACACTGCTGAATAAAATTATTAAATAAATAAAAAAAAAAAAAAAAAAAAAAAAAGAAAATGTGGTGGGGGCAGGGGTCCGTAGGGGCCACGGAGTAGATTGACTTCATCGTCTTCAGTGTGTCTTCGGTGGTGAGGGCTGTCCAGTTGTCGATCGCTGGCTTCAGGGTGTCGGGGGTGGTTGGTGAGGGTTCAGTGTGTTGGTTGTCTTCGTCCAAGTTGTCGTAGATGCTCTTGTGGTGGAAAAAGGTGCTGAGTTTGTCGCAGAGGTCTTGTGAGGGAGGGATGTCGGTGGACTCGCTGGTGGGTTGGGCGAACTCCTTGATGATGTTGAAGAGGTCGTTGCTGTTGTGTGCATGAGTGGAGATTCTGTCTTCAATCGCTTTTTTCCTCATTTTTCTGATGAGTTGATGGTGAGTGTTGGTGGCAGCTCTGAAGTTGTTGTGGGCTTCTGTGGATTTGGTGTTCCTCCAAGCCTTTTCGAGGCGGCGGCAAGTGCGTCCGGACTCTCGAAGTTCGGTGGTGAACCATATAGCTTTCTTCGCGTGGGTGTTGTTTCTCTTGAGGAGGGCTATTGTGTTGGCGCTGTCGGAGATCCATCTGTGCAGGGTTCGGGCTGCGGTGTTAGGGTCGTCGTTTTCCAGGATGGTTGGGGTGGAGTTGCTGAGTGATGAGGTTAGCTACTCGCCGGTGATTCTGGTCCAGTTTTGTTGTGGGAGCAGGTGCTGGTGTCTTTGGATGGTGGGTGTTCTAAAGGTGAAGTGGAACCATCGATGGTTAGTCCATGGGAGTTCGGTGGTGCGGCTGAAGGTGATGGAGTTTCCTGTTGTGAAGAGGGGGTCGAGGGTGTGTCCTGCTGAGTTCATGGATTCGGTCACGATATGGCGGAGTCCAATGTTGTGGAGGTTGTCCAGGAGGGATGTGGTGCTGGGGTCCAGTTGGTATTCGAGGTGGAAGTTGAATTCTCCCAGTAGGGTGTAGTTGGTGGACTCGATGGCATGCGGGGAGATGATGTCCATTATGGAGTTGGTGAAAAGTCCGCGGGGTCCAGGGAGTCGGTAGATGAGGGCTCCTCGAAGAGTGGAGGTAGTGCTGGCCAGTATCTTGAAGTGAAGGTGTTCCATCAGGTCTGTGGGTTCGTCGGGGAGTGTGCTCAGGTGGAGGGTGGATTTGTGTACGATGGCGATTCCTCCTCCCGGGCGAGTGGGGTGGTCCTTCCTGGAGATCTTTTATCCTTGGGGAATGGTGATGGCGATGTCCGGTCCCGAGGTGGTGTTGGTCCAGGTTTCGGTAAAGAATGCTATGTCCAGGATGGTGCTGTAGAGGAGGTCCCAGATTTCAGTGGCATGTTTGTGGAGGGATAAGACATTGAGGAGGATGCATTGCATGGTCTTCGGTTCGGTTGTGTTCTTGCGGGCGGGTTGTCCTGGGTCTGTCGTCTTGGCAGTGCTGCAGGTGTGCCGGCAGCGGTGACAGCTGAAGGGTCTGTGGGTGTCGGCTGGTGATGCTAGCTTGCAGTTGTTGTTGTGGCCTGGGTTGAGAGCGTGGAGTGCCGCTGGGTCGTAGCGTTTGCGGTGCAGAGATCCAGGGTTCCTGGCGCTGGTCGCAGTCAGGTCGCGGATGGGCGCAGACGGGCTTGCCTTTGGCACGCCGGTGGCGTGGCTGCCGCGCAGCCGCACAGTGACCGCCATTAAGTAGGAGTCGGGGAGGGCTGGAGGGCTGGACAGCTGTGAGGTGAGAGCGGGCAGCTGGATTGGGCTGGTCGCACTGGTCGTGCTGGGGGAGGGGCCGCGGGGGCAACAGCGGTGGGGAAAAACGGGCTGAAAAAGGCAAAAAGAGAGAGAAAAGTGCAAATAAGGCAGCAAAAGTGCCAGAAAGAGTGGTGGAAAGACACAGAGGACACAGAAGGAGAGTGAAAGGGGGAGATTGAGATGAGAGTAAAAAACGAGTGAAAAACGGAGGAAAGACAGAAGGAGAATGAAGGTGGGAGCTTGAAATGAGGGGAAAATGACAGAAAACGGAGGAAAGACCCAGTAGGAGAGTGATGGGGGGAGATAGAAGTGAGGGGAAAAACGAGTGAAAAACGTGAGAAAAAGCGGAGCGAGAGAATCGAGAGAGAGGTCCACTGGACCACCAGGGATGAGGTACAGGTGAAACCTGCAGGTGGAGGGAGGCCTTGAACACCAACACTTGAGAGTGCAGGGGCTCGGGGGAAGGCCTCACTTAATGGTGGAGCTGCGAGGGAGGAAGAGCATTTCACTGACACTGCTTACATTTTTAAAGACTAATATTTAAACAGTTTGGTAGCCCTTAATCCAGTAACTCTTTCAATCTTGGTGAGACTGAGAATGAAAGCAGGTCACTTTTGTAATTCTTAAAACAATCACTTTTTTTGTGCTCTTTTTGATGCAGTTTTGAAATAGTCAAATATAAAAGCCATTGCTTTTTTGCTTGTCGAGAGTGTCTTGAAATAATTTGCAAAGAGGATGGCCATAACCAATTTTAACCTGAATGCAGAACTCAATGGGGGTCCGGATGATATGTCTGTTTAGGAGCAGATGTAATACTTCATAATATTCACCATCATCTCCAGCAGCACATCTGGAAAGCTGCGCCAGTCGAAGGTTTCAAGATATGCTGGGAATGTCAGGTGCCTCTTTCCAAGGGTTTGCAGAGTACTCCATAAGTGTGAAGTCTGCACAGAAGGAATGGTGCCCCCTTGGGGAGACACACGTTTTTTTAAATAAGCAGATTCTGCAGGGAATTTTTTTCCACCATGGAGACAGTCATTCTCACCTACTGTAGTATGATCCGTCCCCTTTCCGGCCCTAGAATGAGAGGGAGTTAGCCCAGTCCTTGGCTGTAGTAAATCTCTGAGCATCTCCTAGGTGGAAACATGTCTGCGTGGAGTTTAGGAATTTCCACAAATATCCATGTTTTTTGGTCTTCCCAAACTTCCAAGGCAAACCCACATTTAAACACTCCTTTTCATCCCATGAGTGGGATCTGAGTGCAGCTTTTACTGCACCTGTGGCAGAAAAATATGCACTCAAACATGCATTTACCTCCGCCATGAATCACTCTGTGGATTCCTGGAAGGCATAAAGGAGGTAAATTAGTCGCCATCTTATGTTTACAACAGAATTTACCTTTGTAAATCCGGCCAAAAGTGTATTGGCTTTTCACGTTTTGAGTGGGGGTTTGAAGTTTGGAAGTTTTTCTCTTACAAACTTTCAGAAATTCTTGTCAACACTAGGATTACTACTCCTACTTTCAATGTCTCTCCTGAATTAACTTTACATTAAAATTTGACCCTCTAGTCTAGGAAATCCTTACTTTTTAGGAGTAGATGTTTAAGTTTTTGCTGTAAATTTGTGTCTGTTCTGGGAAGTTTGGAAAATATTTGATTAGACCTTACAAAATACCTGCTAAATTTTAGTCATATGTGAGACTTACGAAGGAGGAGTCTTAACTTTTCTAATCAAAATCGACTGATTAGGAAAGTGCTCCGAATGCAAAATTTGTGGTTATTCATCAATGCGTACAACCTAAGGGTTCCTTCATTGCATTTATATGTATTCCAAGAGCATGCAGATGGAAAACTGGAGCTCACGAGAGTTTTTCATCTGCTAAAACAAAGCCGAGCGCATGCATAAATAAAGATGCTTTGATTGAGAGGGCATCCTCCATTAATCTCTGGCTGATGAATTTAGGTGAGTGGAAATTAGCAAATTACTTGGTGTGCGATTGGATTTATTACTGGCAACCCTCCAGAAACCTCACTTATAGGCTGGACTACATGAAGTATTGAAGGGATCTGGTTGGCTGAGGCCAACTAGCTGCTCTTCTAATGACCTAAATCAATTGCCAACTGTTGGGTAACTGACAGTGTCTCACTTGCTTAGTGTTGTGAACAGGATGCTGTAAACTCAAGGTTTCCTTTTTTAGTCTACTACATGCTCTCTCAACAAGCTCTCTGCATTTGCACTGTCTACAGTACATACAGAAAGATGGACTCTGGCACAGCTCACCATGAGCCAACACAGCTGTTCATGATGCAGTACTGCGTCCCAGACACAGATTTGCAGTCCTGTACCAGTGGCGGCTGCCTCTGAATAGGGGTGGTGGGGAAGAGGGGAGAGGTGGGATGAAACACAATAAAAATAAACTTATCTGCTTTGTCGCTGCATCCGCCGTACTCGTCTCCTCCATCTTCTTCCCGGCTGCACCCAGGCTTCCAACTCTGCCAGCCAATCACGATGCTGCAAGAGAAGTGTTGTGATTGGTCTGAGCGGCCTGTTTGGCCGCTCGGGCAGTGCCTGGGAGGCTGGGGATGTTCTTCATGGAGCTGTGCAACGCAGCCCAATGGAGAACTTGCCAACTACGCATGACTGTTTGGCCGGCTCTAGAGGAACGGTCATAGCGTCGTGCACATGTAGGGAGGGAGTGCAAACCACTTCTGCTGCCTCTGCAGCGAGCCAGCCCCAAAGAACGCACCCAGAGTCGCAAAGGCAAATAAAATGATAATAACTTGTTAGAACATTTTATTTTTATTTTCTACTGCTCAACGAGCAGTGGGGCGATGCTCCTCCACCTTAGTAGAGGAGCCACCACTGCCTGTAACTCTACTCTCAGGAATAGGTAACGACACTTCGTGCTGGAATCCTCACTTTCAGATTACTTTAGCGATCTACAGAAGGGACAGGGGAGTTCTCAGCAATCTGTCCATCTGAGGAAGGTGGATGTTGTCATACACAAACTATATAACTTCAGCATTTGTGTAACAGATCTAAAGAGAGGGGGAGTCAAAAAAACTACACAGTCCTGTAATTTCCTTAGTTATAAGCAAAGCAAGGATTACATTATTATAGGATTGGGCGCTGAAAGTGTTGCAGGGTGTTTTTTTCACCCAGCTTAATTTGAGCAGGGACGCTGCTATCTAAAAGCAATAAGACACTTGTGTGAAACGTAGGCACTGAGTTGGAGTGGTACTTTTGTTCAAGAACAAGTTTAAACAAGAAAATGTCAAAAGCAAGTTTCATTTCAACAAATAACTTCATGCAATTTATAGTAGATACTCAGGTGTCTGAGAGACACACATCAAATAATAAGCTAAACCATGCAATACTATGAGCTTTAAGAATACATCAGTGCAAGGAAAAGGGAGGGGATGAGAGACCGAGAGAGAAAGACAAAGATTTTCAATCTATTATGAATCCTACAGCCTCAAATAGGCTAGGCCCAAGATAGAATGCAGTCGACCGGGAACACCAACGTGTGCTAGATGCTGCAAAAGGTGGTCCACGCATGAGCTGCGGTGCATATGTTTTATACTTATTTAATGTGGAACTATTAACCACAGGGTCTGAACGTTGACAGGTGATCTTGACTGCAAGCCTACAGTTACTTCGTCAAAATATTAAAAATGCAGAAGGGACACCATGGTGCAGACGGTGTTATCGAAGGATCAACTGATGCTTGATCGTAGATCATGAAGAAATTAGACATTTATCACAAACAGTTTGCATCACTTCTCGGAAACTTATAGAAAAGCAGTACTTTTATACAGGTCACAGGTTATGTTCTCATGGCATGGTGCTGTGGTAGTTTCAAAAACAAGCAGAAAAACATCAAATATCAGATATGAATATCACATATGAAGCAATGAAATGTACCAGATGGCCTCTACCCACGTCTTGCCTCATGTTGTTCCTCTAACTCAGGGATGTTTTTGTCTCTGTGCTGGCTCACTGCGCAGTGTAGTGAGCTGAGGCCTATCACTTCTTTACATGGGGACGTATATGTTCCTAGGTGGACATGAGGCCTATGGTATCTAGTGAATGATTTTAGACAAAATGGTCAATTTTAACATATCCCTATAATCTATAGCTATATACCTATAGACAGAATGGTCAATGTAACATATCCTATATTCTGGCTGAAAGGGGCTATATGAGGGTCTCATGCTTCAGGTGTAGGGCAGGGATTTGTTTAGGGCATTTATATGGTAAAAAGGGACCCTGCTTCAAAAGGACGTCAGTGCTGTCCGTATTACATCGCAAGGGTTCATGCAAGGATTATTGAAGGGACGAGGAAAATGTGATTGCTCGTTTCAACCTTTTTAAAGTGCACGATATTCTACAGAGCATTTATTTTACATGAGATACTTTATGAAGCAGAGGCTTAGCTCCTAGAAGAAGCAGAGCGCTTTACAATGACTCTCGTAAAGGGAGTAGGGACAATCCCATCACACAGTGTCTGCATTGAATCTTGGCGATGCCTTATCTCCGTAGAATATTTATAAGTTCCTACATGAATTGAATTGCTTATGAATCCAGCAGGCATTTTGTCTTATTTCAATAAAACATAAAAGCAATCACTGAACTAGAGCATGCAAATGTTGGGCTTCATATTGCCTTTCCGTGTTCAGTACTGTAGGGTTGTGAGGAAGAAGAGGCCATGTGTTCTAGAATCAAGCAACAGGTGCATGACCAAAGGCAAGGGTCCATCAAGGGAAACCTGATAATGCACCCAATGGGGGCCTAATGGACATCTTTGTAGTGAAGCATAAGTCCCATGATTGTGCTTTTAATTTTGTTTTGTAACCGTGCAAGAGGAGCCAAGGTATCACCACAAAGCTGCCTTCATGAGCTGTTGCCTAAAAAGGAAGCCCCAATGCACGTGGCAGGAACATTATGATGTATGTGCTTCTGTGTCTTATTCCCTTGTTTTTTTAGGCACTGAAATGCTCCTGCTAGGTCTCTAAAAAGTTTTGTTAAAAATCCTGTTACCTAAATGTAGAGAAAACGTTGTTTTAAATGTTGGGTCCCTGCACAATGTAAAGCATGGCCCAAGGCTCTTGCCTAGAGCAAATGGAACAAGTTACAATCTTGACCAGCAGGGCTCGTGTAATATCTTAATGTCGCCAATCTTTTCAGAAAGAGGATATGATTTTACTTTGTGAAAAGTAAGTGAAGGGATCTACTGTGGTTTTCCTTTGGCGCAATCCACTGACGTGACTGAATGCCTCTTGCCTCCACCATCCTATCTCACGCTTGCATATTATTGTATCTTCCTCTCTTGTCCCTTTGTCGTCGTTTTCCTATCTTTCTATTCCATGCACTAAATTCACACATTGTGTCTCAAGATTTGTCGAACCTCAAATACTGTTCTACATCTATATGACTGTTTTTTGGGTCCTGTTACAACTCTTAGTATTTCACTCCATTCATGTGCTAATGATTCCCAGCTTTACAGGAAGATGACACCCTTTTAAAACTTTTAATAACTTTCTCAGTGTCTGTAGTAGATTTGGGGCGCTGTAGCCTTTTTTGCTGAATCTAAATCACTAAATTCATCCTAATATTTGCTAAATTATCTCAGCTCCCAAACTATTCAGTAGTGAAAGATTTAACTGCTCAATATCTTAGTCGGCTAAATGGCTAAATGGCTACATGGCTGTCTTCAAAATGGGTGGAACTGTGTGGGTACTGCACAAGCCAACTCAGCTGCTGTGAACTCACGGTGTTATATTTAGAGATTTTTATAAAGTGCAAACATGACCAAAAGGTATCGAAGTGCTGTACAGAGAAAAGGGCGTTGCAACATAAGCAAACTAAAGCCTACCATATTCAGCAAAGTACTAGGACAATGCCACCGCCTGTAACATCAGTGAATAACATTCACAAAATTGATTCCCCAAAACCATCTACTGGTGTATCAGAGGACTGTCCAGCATATAAACAATAATATATGTTGTACCAACTAATCAGACCTAATTTGTGTCATATCTTTGCCCTATTGTGTAGTTTCTGATAAGTCACTCCTGCTCCTACTGACTATGGTGTCAGGAGAGAGTACAAGGTGGTGGTGTACTTGATGGTGGTGTGGTCAGCCCGGGAGGGATCTGTCAAATAAGATCGTATTGACCTCCTCTTGAGGGCGATGGTTGATGGGTTCAGCCAAATTTCCAAGGTGAGAGAGTTCCATATTCTGGGGGCTGAGCCAGAGAAAGTGCAGGCATAGGTGATATTCTTTCTGAATCTTGCTGGTGCTAGTAGGAGGGAGCTTATGATTTTTAGAGACTGGGTAGCACCTGAGATAGTGAGAATTAGGGCTAGGTACTCAGGTGTAACGCAGTGCAGTGATTTGTGAGTCTGGCATGCTATCTTAAGAAGGATCCTTACATCAAAAGGTAGCCACGAATGGATTTGAGTGTGGGTGTAATGTGGTCAAAATGCCTTGCTCCCATTATCTGTCTTGAGATATTGAGGGTTGCTGTTAGTTGGTAGTCCTGTTAGGGTTGCTCTCCCGTAGTCTAGTCTAGATAGGACTAGGGATTTTACTGCCATTTTCAGGTCTGTTTTTGGAATGAATGGTTTCACCTTCTTTGAGTCGAAGTTGGAGAACTGTACTTCTTTCTGTGGATGGACTAATATGGGTTTGCCTGTTGAGATTTCTACTTAGTGTTTTCCCAAGAGAATTTGTTAATTCAATGATTATTGGTTTGCATTTAAGAGCATCCAAGTGATTAAGCCATTCTTGCAAAGGAGACAGTGGATTTTTAATGTATGGGCTCAGTGGGCAATTGCACAGAGCTCCCGATCTTCCAAGAGGTACCCTGAGAGTGTGAACCTTCTCTCTTTGACCTCTGTCTATCCTATTTATCCAAACATCTCTCCCTCGTTTTACCTCTGACTCTCTCTACCCCTTATCATCTTAAGGATCTTTGGGGTTCTGGCTAAGACATTTCAAGTGTTTTGTGTGATCCTGTTAAAGTTTAACCTATAATTTAGTACAGTTTGGCATCATGTGAGCTTGAGTTAGCCTCCTTACTCGGACTATCCATGTCTCCCTGGGCCCCCTTTCCAGTTGCAGATCATCAACTGATATCAACCTCAACTGATACTGATTGTGATTATCCGTTCTGTGATTTACAGATGTTATTGATACTTCTTTCCCCTGGGCCATGGGGGCTGCTGATACACCACTTATACTGCCTCTCTGTCCCACATCAACAAGTAAAACAGGGATAACAGTCAATGGTTGAATGAATGAAAGGAGATTGGAGCCTGCACTACTTGGTTCAAGCTCAATGAATGAATATTTGGATGGTGAGGAGAAGGTGGATGAATGAATTAAAGAATGGATGACCATGAATAAAGACTTTTAGCTGTGATGAACTAATTATCTTATTTCACTGGCTAAGGGTGGGTGTTCTGATTATCATTATAGCTTCCTTGATAGAACATCACCCTTCACAAACACTACTACCATCAATCCTGGATGGATTTAATCAACTGCAGTGATTTAGCACCTCAAAGAATTAAACTCAAAACATTAAGCTGTGATCTAAAACCAGAGAGAGAATAAGATCATTGTGTATGGCTGAATTGCACAAAAACCTTGCATCAATACTGGCTTCCACTTGACCACATTGTGTGATCCTAGTCAATTCCTTTTTTACAGTGCCTCCCTTTCCTTTATCAAATGAGAGCAACTTGAAATACATTAGTTCAGAATGTGTGTTGTACAAAATCAAGACTATAATATTACTCCATCTATAGTAATATCCTAGGACACATATAAGGGACAAAGGACAACTTTCCTCTTGGTTCAATAATAGCGTTGTCTCCAGGGCAGTAGGGGCATGAATGCTTTTAAATTCATGTCTAGAATCAGTCACTGTTAACAATTACCACTCAATGCAATGGAATAATGTATTATACTACATTGAAATGAGTTGCAAAGATCACATTATAAAGAAACACATTGTTTTGAATTTTGAAGAGTCTTTATCATGTATGGACTGGACTTACTCAGACAGGAAACAGCAGACCCCCCCCTGTCCCAAGCCCTGAAGATTTGCACTGCTTGTGGTTACCCTGAAGGAGACTGCAATCACCCAAATGCAAAACAAATGCTTTTTAAGTACACTTTTTTGTTTTTTATTGTTTACTTTTAAGAGACTGCAGTGCTGAAGTCATGAAACACTGCCAGTTCATCCCTAGCAACAAAACTGGACCCCACCAGCCCTGATACTGGTGCCCACTCTGCCAGCCCCCGGTAAAATGCCTAGTGCCTGGTGGCGCGAGTCCGGGCCTGTTATGTTCCTCACCTATGGTTCTCCAATGTCAGTGTCTTGAGGGCAGAGTCCATGCCAGATGCTTAAGCTAACTACATTTATCTAAATGTGGATGTACTAAAAATCTGGTGTGGATCAGGCCCTCCAGGAGCAACAATGGAGAACCCTAGGCTGAACAAGTGTTGCTTTTTTTAAACAGATGACAAATAATGTTTCATTACAAAATGAATGGGAAAAAGTAAACACTTTACTTTTTTCGAAATTGAAGATGAATTAAGGTATACAAATTAAGGTTCCTTCAGTCCTTCTTTCAGTATATTGCTCAGTGACCATGAACGCTGTTAATCTTGACCACAGGTTATTACATCCAAGGTATCCGTTGCTGAATCCTCGGGGAATATACTGCAAATAGCCAATGATGGGATAATTAAAATGTGCATGTTTAAATATGTGCATCACTTTTACAGTGATTGACAGGTTTGTTTTTCTTTATCTTCTCACTGGTGTTGCTAGTCAAGTGTGTGTGCCTTCTATAAATAGCTGATGGTGTTATTTCCCCAGAGACAGCATTGAATTTATTCAGTATGCAAGCTTTTGCTGTCACTTTTTCTCAAGTCATTCTTGCAGCTGGTGTAAACCATTTGTGTTAAATACAATACCACTTTCATTCTCATATGGCAGTGCTCAATTCCAGTACATATGTATGGCCCGGACAAGACACATCTTATGATGCCACGTCAAATTTTAATACCCATTATGATTGCTCAATATCCAAGCCAATGATGCTGCCATTGTACTCAAAACAACTGTCCATTATCTACTATGCTAAGTTTGTGTTAAAAGAATCAAGTATTTAGACTGTAAGATCGTATATATAGCTTTATATAGCTTAAGCTGCAGTATTGGGCCTCATAACTTTGTTTTGCATGGCAAGTGCTTTTTTTTTGGGATGTTCCGTGCCCATTATTCATGAGGCCGCCCTGAAGGGTCTTGGGCTCCAGAAACGGAAGATTGTTTTTGGATGTTAAGTGAGGAGCCTGACTCACTCATGCTCCCAACCTACGGAGGATATGCTAATGAGCAAAAACGGGATGCGTGTGGAAGGGATTCGAGCAGGATGATTCCTGCCACGATCGTGCTGCAACAGATGGTTTCTGCTGGTCGCACACAGAATGGAAACACTGCGGCATTTCACCTGACTGCTTTTCACACTGAAACCACTTGAACATCAGTGCAGATACTGAGCACCAACGTCCAACAAGGCTAAAATGTAAGGACTTCCATTTTACACATTTCTTGATTGCACTGCACTGTGGGAGTTGATGTTTTCAAGTCGTCACGTGATTAAAAATCTTTTTAAATAGCACGCCCAAGAGCATGTTGGTGTCTCCTTCCTCCTGTGATCAAGGCTATACAGCCGAAACGTTAGGAAAAGGGAAGTAGGCGCTGCTGGACTGTGCGGAAGCTTAAGCTGCAGTATTGGGCCTCATAACTTTGTTTTGCATGGCAAGTGCTTTTTTTTTGGGATGTTCCGTGCCCATTATTCATGAGGCCGCCCTGAAGGGTCTTGGGCTCCAGAAACGGAAGATTGTTTTTGGATATATATATATATATATATATATATATATATATATTCACTGAAAAAACCATGGGTTTCACACACGTTATAGTTAGGAATTAGCATTTAAAAAACCTTAGAAATTCAATGAAAAAACCAAAGGTTTCACACATGTTATAGTTAGCTGGACATTTCACTCGTAAAAAACCAATGAAATTCCCCCGTTATAGTTAGTTCAGCTAACTATAACTCGCGCGCCCGCAATGCACTGCTGATGACGTCACATATTACATCACTCATGACATGGTCAGTGACATCACTCATGACATCACTGATGACATCTCAAATGACATCACTGATGACATCACTGATGACATCATCCAGAGAATGTGTGTTTTTCTGAAAATTACATATGTTTTATATATGTATATCTCAAGGTCGATGGAAGAATAAATGGGTATATAAGTGTCTAAATGGATGAATTGTTTTTGAAAAATTGATTGTATAACTGACTGATTAAGTGCATCTTAGTGAATACATGGCTTAGTGAGTAATGTTTAAATATGTAAATATCTGTATCAGTCTCTCACTTTGTGTATAAGTGGCTGCATGGGTTGGTGAGTAGCTACATGAGTGTCTATATAGGTTATTAGTTGGTTTTTTGAGTATCAGTGTCTGATGTCTGTATGGTTCGGTGGGGGGTATTACGTAGTGCATAGGTGCATGAATGAATGACTCACTCTTTGTATGTGTTGAAGACAGCATGTGTGCAGGACTCTATGGGTGGATGAGTGTGTGCATGGGTGTGTTAGTGAGTGAATGACTGTCTCAATAGTGTCTCTATGAGTAACTACATATGTTTTAAACTAGTATATGTCACTATTGGTGTATATAAGCGAGTATATGTGAGAGTGAGAGATTGGAAGAGTTCCTGTATGAATAAGTATGTGTTTCTATAAGTGATTGTTTAAAAGACTAAGTATGTGTAAGTTTCTGTAGAAGTAAGTGTGGCGGTGTGTGTTTAACTGTATATGCAAGTAAATGTATGTTTGATTCTTTATTAGCATGAGTGACTATGTGTGTGAGTACCTCTATGGATGAGTGGCATTGTGTAACAGGATGTATAAGTGTATGAGTACATATGATGAGTGAGTACATGTATGAGTGACTGTATAGGACTGTTGGTGAATGCGTGGATGTGTATTTGGATCTTAGAATTACTGTATAGGTTGTTGTAACTGGTATTGGTATGTCCATTGTTTTTAAAATTTTAATTTCTATTTTTGAATGTGTGTATCAAAGGTTATTTTAGGGGAAGAGGAGGTCTGCCACTCTATCACAAGGATGATGTCATCAGTGATGTCATCAGTGATGTCATTTGAGATGTCATCAGTGATGTCATGAGTGATGTCACTGACCATGTCATGAGTGATGTAATATGTGACGTCATCAGCAGTGCATTGCGGGCGCGCGAGTTATAGTTAGCTGAACTAACTATAACGGGGGAATTTCATTGGTTTTTTACGAGTGAAATGTCCAGCTAACTATAACATGTGTGAAACCTTTGGTTTTTTCATTGAATTTCTAAGGTTTTTTAAATGCTAATTCCTAACTATAACGTGTGTGAAACCCATGGTTTTTTCAGTGAATTTGCAAGGTTTTTTAAATGCTAATTCCTAACTATAACGTGTGTGAAACCCATGGTTTTTTCAGTGAATTTGCAAGGTTTTTTAACTGCTAATTTTTTTTTTTTTCTTCTATTTTTTTAAACATATTTTTATTTTAATTTTCTATCCTTTTATAAAGACTATGGTTAAATTTTTAAAATTCTTTAATATGTTTTTTTAATATATTTTATAAAATAAACATGTAAAATTTATTTGCAGTACATTTTTTCCTTTTTTTTTTTTTTTTTTTTAGTACGCGTACCGTAAGCTTACGGTAAGCGTACGGTTTACGCAACGTCCGTAATTTATCTACGCTGTTTGCGTATATTTACGCAATTTGCGTAGCCGCGCGTACTCTGCGTGGGACGTGTACGCGTGTACGCTACACGCGCACGTTACGCGGAAGTGTCGGGGAGTGACTGTTAAGCGCATGCGCGCAAGCGCGTGTCTTTTTTACGCGCATGCGTACTTTTGCCGTAAGCGTACCGTAAGCGTACGGTAGGTCATGTGATCATGAAACACAACTTTTGATTGGTTGAAACTACTTTCAGTTCTAGAACTCTCCTACACCACACCCATTCCCCTCATTTCTGCTTGTGATCCCTTAGGAGAAGGAGCTGGGTTGTCTTTGTGATACGATGGCAGAACAGCAGAGCCCTTCTGAGAGTGAGGCTAGCACTAGCAGCACTACCTTGAGGCAGAGAGCGAGGAAACAAAAGACCTTTTATGTATGGGATTATTTTACTTTTCCTGAAGGCCAGCAAAAGGTAAATGCACCCTTAGTAAATTGTAAGCTGTGTAAGCGTGTACTTTCAAGAGGTAATCCTGACAGGAAGTATTCCTTTGGGAATCATACCATGATGAGACACCTCAAGGATGTACACAGAAGGACACATGCTCGACTTACTGGAGGTAACCCTTCAGTAAGTCAACCAAGCACATCCACAGCAGCTCAGCCTGGACCATCATCTGCAGGGCCGAGTCCTTCTTCTGCAGGTCAGGTGAGCCCTTCATCTGTGGGGGGAGCATCTCCTTTTTCTGGCCCTCTGGAAATTAACCCTCGGTTTGCGAGGGTTGAAGTACGGTGCGCCCATTGTCATGATCTAATTACTTATAGGGAGACCAGTGTTTCCCTGGTGAACAGTAAAATAGATCAGCACACTTGTCGTACCGTCTAATATTCCCAATCTTTCTTTCCTCTGTCCCTGCATGAACACAACGGCTCTTTTAAGAGCCAACCTTATCTTTCATCTTTTTTTATATATGTTTTTAAAAACTTTTTTTATTTTTTTTTTACCGTACGCGTACGGTGCGCGTAATTTTTTTTTTTTTAAAAAAACACTAAAAATCAATTATCACATTACAAGGTCCTTGAGAGACTACAATTATTATTATTGACTTACCATACCCACTCAAAAAAATATTTATTCATTTGTTTTTAAAAAAAATTGCTTTAAAAATGGTTCTAGTTTTCGAAAATTTTCTATATCAATCTGAAAAAAAAGAAAAAAGTATTAATATTTTTAAAACATTTTATAATACAGTACACATATTTACATATTTATCAAAAAATATTTTTGCCTTATTTTTGCTGTTTTCAGAATATATTGCATTTCACTATAAATTGTGAAAGCAATTGCATTCATCATTTAACAGCGGGCAAAAAAAAAATAACAATCTCAAAGATTGTATTAAAAAAGCCCAGAATCTCTTTTTACTTAAACTTAACATTATAGAAATGCATAATATTCTAAAAAAATATCATCTAATATCAATACTTATTTCTTTAAAATACCGTCTGATATTTTTGTTTCAGAAGTATAATCACAATATTATATCTCAAATAACTCCACAATACATCTGGTTCCATTTTCTTTAGGCCAAATAGTAATTTTAAAATTCTTTTTTGATTAAATTTCCAATGGTAATCCAATAAAATTCTAAAGTTTTATTTGTACAGATCTCACCGATTCTCTGTAACATATTGGTTCCCGAAAGATTTATTAATAATTTATTAAGTCCACAATAGAATTGGTTACCTTTCCACATGGCCAAATATTAATTTAAAAAATCTTTTTTGAAAAAATTTCCAATGGCACTCCAATAACATTCCAAAATTTAAATTGTGCAGATGTTACCGATTTTCTCTAAATTTTTGGTTTTCGAAAGTTTCATTAAAAATTAAAAAAGTCCACATTACAATTGGTTATCTTTCCATTAGGCCAAATGATAATTTAAAAAATCTTTATTTTTGAAAATTCCAATGGTAATCCAATAAAATGGTAAAATTGTTTTGTCCAGATCTTGCCAAGTCTCTCTTAAATTTAGGTTTCAGGAAGATTAGATAGGAATTTGCTAAATCAAAAGGCAAACGTTGCTTAAAAACCAATTGGGAATCATTACACAGTGTCCAGCCTTTTTCACATTTAAGATAAACTGTGTAATGTCCAGAAGTAACAGTAGGTCCTTCATGGAAAATTATTGCAACAGTTACAAAAGTTTTTCCTGAAATTGATAATTGCTGTCCTGTAAACTTCTTTATTAAAGTATCCAATTTTGAACCATCAGCTCTACATCGTTGCATCATTAAAATTACATACTGTCCGTATTCCTTTAAAATTAATGTTGAAAACATGTCAGATTGACACTCACCGCATTGCATGCTATGATTAGCATCTTTAACTAATTTAGCAAAAGTGACTGTTTTACTCTCTGGCAATGTCAAAAAAATAAACCTTTCATTATCAACATTAGAGCCACATATATTATAACAGTTTTCACAACTATGTTCCCATTTATAAGAGAGACCAAATAAATTATCAATTGCAACTTCTTCTTCTTCCAGTACCTGAAGAAAAAACATCAAACATTCGTGTGCATCTTGCTGTTCATTTTGAGAAAACTGTGTTCGTCCTGAACATACATCTAAAAGTTTTCTAATTTCAGTAGCACTTTCTATTTGAGTTTTATCATTACTCAGCTTTTGAAAAAGGAGACTCAGCTCAGAACAGAATCTTTTTCCCTGATTTACTATTATCTGCTCTTGCAAACTTTCCAGATAAAATGCAACATTCAGCACTACATTAGCGTAGCAGTTGACACCAGAGCTATTTTCAAAATGACATCCTACAACCTGTTCTTCTTTTTCCTTACTCTTTTTGCTTGCAATTACATCACTCCTCTTTTTTTTCCTCCTCTCTACATCTTCATTACAGATATTCTCATTTCTCCTTTTACGAGAAACTACACGTTTCTCCAACACAGGATACTGACCTAAATGAGGAGCATAGCTTCTTCTTAATCTATTATACTCCTTTACACAATTTGTATCAGCACTAACTTTTGAGTCATCAAAGTCTATCATGAATAAACCTGATAATGTTTTCACTCGTGACAAAGCAACATATGCCATACCTTCTTTGAACACAGTTGAACCAATGTTCACAAATGCACAATCTACAGTCAATCCTTGAGACTTGTGAATAGTTACAGCATATGCTAGCGAAAACGGAAACTGCTTCCTACGTACATATAAGTCTTTCACAAGCATGAAACGAACTGTACAACGACAAATGTCTTTAACTTCTATCTGATCAAATTTTATTTTTAAACATTCAATTCCATCTTTTTTCTGATAATTAATAAAACCCACAACTCTTCCCATAGCTCCATTAACTAAACCTTTTTCAACATCCAAATTTCTCCTTAAAAATACTCTACAGTTCATGCAAACATATAGATTTATTTCTAATCCAGCTGTTTTGGAAATGTTCTTCTCTAGTGAATCCAATTTATTTTTCAGTGTGCCTGTTACTGTGACAGTAATTCTTCCATCCTCAATTTTGTCCACTGCTTCCAATTTCCTGATCTCTTCCTTTTCCAATTTCAAAAGCTCCTCATTGAATATTGAGCATTCACGTAGAGTTGGCATTAAGCAGATGACACTTTTGTTTTCTGCAATGTTCTTGTATATCTTCTCTGCAACTATTTCTTCCTTTGGAAATAAATTATGTAGCAGCCGACTCTGTAATGCTTTTTTGCCAACTTCTGTGAGTAGTCCAATTCTGATATCTTTCAGAATACTTCCATATTCTTCATCGCTTGCTTGCCTCATATTAGTAGTAAGTTCCTTGTACTCAAAGAAGGACCAAATATTTGTATTTCCGATGCTTCCCAATGACTTCTTCGTGTCTCCATGTGTGACAGTATTAAACACTGGTTGTCCTTTAACTGGAGTAAGTTGCAAAAGATCTCCAAAAACTATGACGTGTTTTCCACCAAATAACATGTCATAGTCTGTCTTCAAAATTTGCTGCATTCTTAAATGCACAAAGGCAAGCATTAAGTTTGAAACCATGCTCACCTCATCAATAATGAGAACTTGCATCTTCTTCAATACTCTTGAAACTTCCAAGGATGCTTCTCCAGTTAGCTTGTTGTATTGTATTTTGTTCTCATGCTCCACTGGTAACATTAGCAAACGATGTAAAGTGATTCCTTTTATGTTATATGCTGCTAACCCAGTTGGAGCAGTAACCACACAAGACAAAGTAGAATCCGTTTTTTGCTGTAGGTAGCTTCTGATGACTTTAATTAGGAAACTTTTTCCAGTTCCAGCTTGTCCGCTTACATACATCCTGATTGGATAAAATGATGTGTATGAGCACTCTTTTTTTTCATGTAGAAATCCGTGATCAATTTTTTTTTTGATCTCTTCATAAATTTGTTGCTGCTCTTCATTCAGTTGTCTTTCCAAATTTTGAAAGTCTATAAATTCTTCTTGAGCTTGATTCATAGCCGTTTCCACTTCATTCATGGCTATTGATGCTTCATTTTCAACGATTGGTTGTCCTAGGGGATCTTGACTGAGTGTTTCTGAACTTTGGCTGTCCTGAGAACTGTCTCTAGCTATTTCTGCTGCAATTGTAGTTTCCTGTTCAATTTCTTCATTTAACATTTGCAGATAACTTGAGAATGTACTGCATTGTATGCTGTCTTTGCAAGCATTAAAAGAATCTTCATAGCTTTGAAATTCTCCCAGTAGTTCATCCTCTGTACGCCATGGTTTAAACAACTGTAAAAGAGCCAAGTAGTAAAATTCCTTCTTGTCAGTAGTGTCGCAACTCAGCTTCCTGTGATTTATCAAACTTCCTTTTGTTTGCTTCACCAAACATCCTTCCTCACCAATGACTTTATATTTTCCATTGTTGATGTCTTCTGCGGCTTTCCGTGAATAAATGTAGTTCTGCAGCACTTCATAGAGACACATGTTCTCCAGATGTTGACTTCTCTTGGGATAATATGTGTCCAACATGTTTGATTTCAAAATATCTGTACTTTCTGGGTCATTCTCGGCCAAATATTCAATTTCTCCAACAGATTTTAGTACCCGATTTCTCATTGCTGCAAGGCCTAAACTTGCCCAAATTATTCTTCTTGATTTCAAGTAGAGACTTGCAGAAGATAACCTATCTGAACATTCGTAGGATCCAATTTCTCGATGCGATAACATCTTCAAACTGAAACTGTACAGCTTCTTACTGACAGTCTTCTCGTGATAAATCTCTTCCCACATTTCCTTCAATTCTGTTTTTTCTGATTTCGTAATGTAAGACGTTACATATCGAGCAACAGCAATGGAATTGTCAGCTACATACTGTATATCCATGTTAGCATTCCACATGGATAAAATGACTGGGTTGTAGTCATTTATATTTTTTGATTCTTCTTTTCTTTTTAGGTTGTAGGTATTCTTAGGTGATTTTCTTGTGATAGTATGTCTCACAGCTGACATAAAACTGTTTACTCTTCCATTTGAAATTACAGGTCTAGGAAATCCAAATCGACATTTAGTGTAGTATTTATCTTTGCTCTTGTATTTCCGTCGACAGTATTTTCCACACTGATGACTTTGGAAACGTAAAACTTGCTCCTTTAACTTTTTCTCTTCTGTGCTTTTTGGTATAGCACATGTTGCATATTCTTCAATGTAAGATAACACTGCTTCATCAGTATCTGTTCCAAACTTTGGGGCATCCTTGATCCACAACAGCATATGAATATGAGGAGCACCTCTTGCCTGGTACTCTTTTCTCCAAAAGAAATCTACTACTTCTCCAAGAGGTGGATTTTTTTTATTGCAGATGAAGGACATCATAGCCTCAAATCTATGATTGAAATATCTGCAAACATTAACCGGATCCAATGAGCACAGTTCTCCTGCTGTCTTGTATTCGATGTTTTTAATGTTTGAATTTGCCTCTCGTAGAAAATCCAGTAAATCATCCCAAGCGTACTCAGCACAGCTTAGGGTAACGAACCATGTTGGTGTTCCTAAATTCCGTAACATGCATTTTAATTCACCATGGCGTCGGTACCAATATTCATTTGTCCCACGCTGACAAGCCATCAGATTGATCAGTTGTGTTTCCAAATGATCATCTCGGTGCTGCGCTTTCTCCATAAAATCCTTAGCAGATACATTTTGTAAATGTACTCCACTTTTTAAAATGTGATTTACTGCATAAGACAGTGCAGACAAATCACTTTCAAATAAAAGATGGAACAAATAAGGAATACTTTGTCGAAATCTGGGATCTTCAGCATATAGTCTTGTAGTCCGATACTCAGAAGCTGGAATCTGTTCCGGACGTTCATCGTATCGTCCTCCTTTTCCTTTAGGAAACAGCTGGGGAAAACATCGAGCTTCCAAGCTCTCCTCCCATACACTCACGGGAGTTCCTTTTGCTTTCTTCATCTGAAAGAGATCAATATTGTCTCCCATAACTTCTTTTGAATGAAGAGGATGTATGCTAAAATGTTCATAAATTTCTTCTTCCTTTGACTTGTCCACTTTTTCAATTTGTCCAGTTGGTGTTTCTGTGTCTTCTTGTAAATCTTCTTCTTCTTCTTCTTCTATATAAATTGATTCATACCATTTGTTATTCCTTTTCAAATACAAATTTGCTCTTTGTACTTTCCGCACATCTACCAGCTCCTGCCAAATCTTCTTATTCTTTGTAGGTACACCATTAACCAGAATAATTAATGGTTCAGTTTCCAAAGTATCCGCATCAATAGTTTCCATATTTTTTTTCAAATCCAAGGGCAAATACTCCACTCTATTTTTTAAACCTCTCAGTAAATCTGAAGGAGGTAATTTACCAGTTTTGGGCTCCATACGTACTATGGTCTGGAACGGATGAACACATTGAATGAGTATAGACTCATATGTATTTAATTCAGAAAGTTCAGCAGGAATAGCATCCAATTCTAAATTATTATGTACAGCTCTGGTCGGCATTCTATTTTCCTCTAACTTGTTGTAACAGTATTTACAAATACGCTGATCTTCACTCAAATCAAAACAATTTTCAAGAAATATATATGTGGCAAAATCCTTCCACTTATAATTATCTTCATTTTCACTCTTTCTGTAGAGATCAACATTCCTAGTTTGTTTTCTATAATGAGTTCTGCGGCAACAAATACAAGTAAAATTTGGTCTTTCATTAGAGATTATTGCAAATTTTGTTATGTGATCATTAAATGTGTTACTTACAGAGGGTTCTACATTCTCTTCCACTTCTTCCTCATTTACTGTGTCCTTCTCTGCACTGTTTTGTTCAGGACCAAAGTAACAAAACTGAATTTCATCAACAACCTTCTCTACATCTGATACCGTTCCTCGGAACAGAGCCCTATTCAATTCATTTAACTTTATTGCTGGACTTTTGGCAAAATACAACCGTCTCACAAACTTTCTCATTTCAGTATGATGAACAGCCAGCATCCTAAAATGATGGAAAACACTATTACACACTTTTCTAGATAGACAAGCCAGAGAATGACCCTGCAAACCAGTATTCTCTCTCACTCTGCATGGATCCAGACTTTGAAGCACCTTAATCTTCTGTTTTATACTTTTTTTACTATATTCTCTTAGAAACTCACGAAATTTGTCAATAGATTCCTGACGCACAGTGCAAATAATACTACAATTCCAAGTGTACACTGGGGCTTTAGGACGTCTCCCCATAGCCTCATCCGCCATCACTTGTACCTCATCTCTTGGAACCATTATCTCCTTCTCCATTATGCAACCATTTTTCACTTCGTAAGCACGACCTCTGGTGTCAACTGCATGCAGCAAACTATTACTTTGAAAATAGCTCTCTTCATTAAAAAAAGGTTCACTACTTGAACTATGCATCCACTTTCCTAAAAACACTTTACAAAAGTTTGTTCTGTTCACTACTCTTTTCCTTTTGCTATGTGATTTCAGTACATTAACCATTTTGTCTAATGTACGCATCCTATTCAAAATTAAAATGAATAGTTTCCTTTTTAATTCTAATGCCTTTGCTGCAATGGCTTCAATTTCTTTTTTTCTTTTATAAAACTTAGTCTTTTGCTTATATTTCTTCACATCCTTTATCAAATTGGACATAACTCTTCTCTGAAACATTTTTCTATGTATCTCTTTAAACGCTGTTTTTCTATTTATGTAAATCTTTTCAGTTGCAGAAGGTATATTTGCATTAACTAAATTCTCAATTTTTTCCTGTCCTTTTCTTTTCAAAACATTCTTTCCAGTACAGACATTTTGTACATTTTTCCTTCTTTTGAATATATTTTTTAGAAATTGTTTTGTCTGCTTACCAGAAGATTTTTTCTTTTTCCCAACATGAGCATCTTCTACTAACTTTGGTCCTCCAGTTGTCTTCAAATATAGGTTTTTTTTGTGGGTTTTTTTAACTCTGGATTTTGTAGGCATCTTAAATTTTGTTCACTGCTCTTCAGCAATACCTGAAAAAAACTAAAAAAAAAATCCTTTATTTTATTTAAATATATTACTACATTTCTTTTCACAATAGTCACAAAACGTAATTTCTTTGCCAATTTGAAAACACACTTATTACTCTTTTTTTTGGCAAGTGATAATCACTTTTACAGACTGACACATTATAAATCCACTTTTCAGATTTTTTTAAAAGCACATGTCCAAACTGCTTTTTCAGACCACCACCATGTGTAACCTGGGTGACTGCCTACACTCCAGCAAGGGCAATCAGCCTTAGTGATGCTGAATGTATTTACATTACTGACTGAAACCTCAAACCCCACTCGCTTGTAAATACTGTGCATGATTCTACATGGAAAGCAGCTGGGTGTGTGCTAAGAGTCTGCTTCTGCACCAAAAAATCGCTCCCCCTTTTTCCTACTAATGCAACTGTGAAATCACCAGAGCAAAACGCAATAAATCTCTGCCTGTAATTCCTATTTGCACACAGAGTCATGTTTTCACATTAGTCACAAAACGAAATTTCTTTGCCAATTTGAAAGCACACTTACTGCTCTTTTTTTTTGGCAAGTGATAATCACTTTTACAGACTGACACATTATGAATCCACTTTTCAGATTTTTTAAAAAGCCCATGTCCAGACTGCTTTTTCAGACCACCACCATGTGTATCCTGGGTGACTGCCTACACTTCAGCAAGGGCAACCAGCCTTAGTGATGCTGAATGTATTTGCATTACAGACTGAAACCTCAAACCCCACTCGCTTGTAAATACTGTGCATGATTATACATGGAAAGCAGCTGGGTGTGTGCTAAGAGTCTGCTTCTGCACCAAAAAATCGCTCCCCCTTTTTCCTACTAATGCAACTGTGAAATCACCAGAGCAAAACGCAATAAATCTCTGGCTGTAATTCCTATTTGCACACAGAGTCATGTTTTCACATTAGTCACAAAACGAAATTTCTTTGCCAATTTGAAAGCACACTTACTGCTCTTTTTTTTTGGCAAGTGATAATCACTTTTACAGACTGACACATTTTGAATCCACTTTTCAGATTTTTTAAAAAGCCCATGTCCAGACTGCTTTTTCAGACCACCACCATGTGTATCCTGGGTGACTGCCTACACTCCATCAAGGGCAACCAGCCTTAGTGATGCTGAATGTATTTGCATTACAGACTGAAACCTCAAACCCCACTCGCTTGTAAATACTGTGCATGATTCTACATGGAAAGCAGCTGGGTGTGTGCTAAGAGTCTGCTTCTGCACCAAAAAATTGCTCCCCCTTTTTCCTACTAATGCAACTGTGAAATCACCAGAGCAAAACGCAATAAATCTCTGGCTGTAATTCCTATTTGCACACAGAGTCATGTTTTCACATTAGTCACAAAACGAAATTTCTTTGCCAATTTGAAAGCACACTTACTGCTCTTTTTTTTTGGCAAGTGATAATCACTTTTACAGACTGACACATTATGAATCCACTTTTCAGATTTTTTAAAAAGCCCATGTCCAGACTGCTTTTTCAGACCACCACCATGTGTAACCTGGGTGACTGCCTACACTCCAGCAAGGGCAACCAGCCTTAGTGATGCTGAATGTATTTGCATTACAGACTGAAACCTCAAACCCCACTCGCTTGTGAATACTGTGCATGATTCTACATGGAAAACAGCTGGGTGTGTGCTAAGAGTCTGCTTCTGCACCAAAAAATCGCTCCCCCTTTTTCCTACTAATGCAACTGTGAAATCACCAGAGCAAAACGCAATAAATCTCTGGCTGTAATTCCTATTTGCACACAGAGTCATGTTTTCACAATAGTCACAAAACGAAATTTCTTTGCCAATTTGAAAGCACACTTACTGCTCTTTTTTTTTGGCAAGTGATAATCACTTTTACAGACTGACACATTTTGAATCCACTTTTCAGATTTTTTAAAAAGCCCATGTCCAGACTGCTTTTTCAGACCACCACCATGTGTATCCTGGGTGACTGCCTACACTCCAGCAAGGGCAACCAGCCTTAGTGATGCTGAATGTATTTGCATTACAGACTGAAACCTCAAACCCCACTCGCTTGTAAATACTGTGCATGATTATACATGGAAAGCAGCTGGGTGTGTGCTAAGAGTCTGCTTCTGCACCAAAAAATCGCTCCCCCTTTTTCCTACTAATGCAACTGTGAAATCACCAGAGCAAAACGCAATAAATCTCTGGCTGTAATTCCTATTTGCACACAGAGTCATGTTTTCACATTAGTCACAAAACGAAATTTCTTTGCCAATTTGAAAGCACACTTACTGCTCTTTTTTTTTGGCAAGTGATAATCACTTTTACAGACTGACACATTATGAATCCACTTTTCAGATTTTTTAAAAAGCCCATGTCCAGACTGCTTTTTCAGACCACCACCATGTGTAACCTGGGTGACTGCCTACACTCCAGCAAGGGCAACCAGCCTTAGTGATGCTGAATGTATTTGCATTACAGACTGAAACCTCAAACCCCACTCGCTTGTAAATACTGTGCATGATTCTACATGGAAAGCAGCTGGGTGTGTGCTAAGAGTCTGCTTCTGCACCAAAAAATCGCTCCCCCTTTTTCCTACTAATGCAACTGTGAAATCACCAGAGCAAAACGCAATAAATCTCTGTCTGTAATTCCTATTTGCACACAGAGTCATGTTTTCACATTAGTCACAAAACGAAATTTCTTTGCCAATTTGAAAGCACACTTACTGCTCTTTTTTTTTGGCAAGTGATAATCACTTTTACAGACTGACACATTATGAATCCACTTTTCAGATTTTTTAAAAAGCCCATGTCCAGACTGCTTTTTCAGACCACCACCATGTGTATCCTGGGTGACTGCCTACACTCCAGCAAGGGCAACCAGCCTTAGTGATGCTGAATGTATTTGCATTACAGACTGAAACCTCAAACCCCACTCGCTTGTAAATACTGTGCATGATTATACATGGAAAGGAGCTGGGTGTGTGCTAAGAGTCTGCTTCTGCACCAAAAAATCGCTCCCCCTTTTTCCTACTAATGCAACTGTGAAATCACCAGAGCAAAACGCAATAAATCTCTGGCTGTAATTCCTATTTGCACACAGAGTCATGTTTTCACATTAGTCACAAAACGAAATTTCTTTGCCAATTTGAAAGCACACTTACTGCTCTTTTTTTTTGGCAAGTGATAATCACTTTTACAGACTGACACATTATGAATCCACTTTTCAGATTTTTTAAAAAGCCCATGTCCAGACTGCTTTTTCAGACCACCACCATGTGTATCCTGGGTGACTGCCTACACTCCAGCAAGGGCAACCAGCCTTAGTGATGCTGAATGTATTTGCATTACAGACTGAAACCTCAAACCCCACTCGCTTGTAAATACTGTGCATGATTATACATGGAAAGGAGCTGGGTGTGTGCTAAGAGTCTGCTTCTGCACCAAAAAATCGCTCCCCCTTTTTCCTACTAATGCAACTGTGAAATCACCAGAGCAAAACGCAATAAATCTCTGCCTGTAATTCCTATTTGCACACAGAGTCATGTTTTCACATTAGTCACAAAACAACATTTCTTTGCCAATTTGAAAGCACACTTACTGCTCTTTTTTTTTGGCAAGTGATAATCACTTTTACAGACTGACACATTATGAATCCACGTTTCAGATTTTTTAAAAAGCCCATGTCCAGACTGCTTTTTCAGACCACCACCATGTGTATCCTGGGTGACTGCCTACACTCCAGCAAGGGCAACCAGCCTTAGTGATGCTGAATGTATTTGCATTACAGACTGAAACCTCAAACCCCACTCGCTTGTAAATACTGTGCATGATTATACATGGAAAGGAGCTGGGTGTGTGCTAAGAGTCTGCTTCTGCACCAAAAAATCGCTCCCCCTTTTTCCTACTAATGCAAATATAAAATTACCAGAGTTGTACACAATAAATCTCTGCCTATATTTCCCAACATGTGTAACCTGGGTGACTGCCTACATTCCACCAAGGGCAACCAGCCTTAGTGATGCTGAATGTATTTGCATTACTGAGTCCAACCTCAAACCCTTAAACTATTCTTTTTTTATACCAATACACCTTAATTTATCGTGAAAACATAGTCCATATTATTTTACATGTTCCTCACATTTAAATTTCTCCCAAAACAGAAAATAATAAACACAACTTCAACAAAAAGAATTACATTTCTATTATTCATTTCTTAATTTACCATATACATCTCCTCTCAAACTCTAAACTCACCTTTAAAATTAGTTAGTTGTGAAAGAAATGTGGCACTCAAACAGCAGATTATCAGAGCCAGGATCTCTGTTCTCTACACCTCTCTCCTCTCAGCAGAACCAGATAATGGCAAAGTTTCCCTCTATTTTTCCACACATATACATGTAAGTTTCAAATCTCAGTGCTTCCCCCTTTTTTTCAAATGTAATCACACATTTCTATTGGTTGAAAACCAACCCTTTTCCAAAAGTACCCTTCCCCCAACTTGACTTCTGCCTAGTACCCTTCCCCCAACTTGACTTCTGCCTGCTACCATAGCAACAGCTCATGGAACACTGCTGTGTGGAGTTAGGTCAGAAGTTCGCCAAACAATGTTTCAATTCCACAGAGCAAGAGTGCTTGACTTTTCAAACCTTACAGCAAATCCATAGTACTGTTCTTTGGTAACACATTTTTCTGTACCAATACAAAACATGCTTCTATAAATTTACACATACAGCCTAGTTTTTAGTGTAGAATGGTATGAAACAGCCAATCAGTTCTTTTTTTTTATAAAAAAATATGTATGCCTCCATTTCCAAACTGTCTTTCATTTCTTTTTACCATTCTACTGAATTACACCTCCTGAGTGCATCCAGATCTCCTTTGAAGATGTTCACAGTGTGGATTGTAGGACACAGCTATGTCTTCTGGAGTGAAAAGTTTGCAGAGAAAACAGGTATTGTGAGAGACCTTGCTTTGCCAAATGTAGACATTAAATGGATTGGTCAGAGAGGGTTAAAGTGGCACCAATTGATGCCATTGGTGAAATCCTTCATGCAAATCCAACACCCTGACCTCATAATAGTGCACTGTGGTGGCAATGACCTAGGCACTTTGACTGGGGTAGGTCTGGAAATGCTTATGAAGGACACCTTTGCACAACTGTTTTCACTTTTCCCTAAAACTGCCTTTGTGTTTTCTAACATATGCCAAAGGCAAAAATGGAACTGGTCCAATCATTTCTGTCCGCAGATTGACAAAGCAAGAAAGCACGTCAACAAATCTGTTTCTGCTTTCCTCCGTGACTATGGTATGGGTTCCATTTACCACAACAACTTGCGTTACGACATGCAAGACATTTATAGAGGAGATGGTGTGCACTTCAATGATGAAGGGAACAGAGTCTTCCTCTTGAACCTTAGACTCTGCATCGGTACTTACTTGTAGGTACCAATAAAAAATCACTTCATAAACACAACGGCTCTTTTTAGAGCCCCCTAATATCTAAACACTTAAATCTGCATTTCATTTCTTTTTTTTTCTTTTTTTTACCGTACGCGTACGGTGAGCTTACCGTACGCGTACCCCGCGATTTTTTTTAAAATCAATAAATGTTTTCTTTGTACTTTTCTGTCCTTCTTTGACCCCCTTACAAATGTTAGGGGGTCTGTAACTCTCTCCCTTGCCCCCTTTTCAAGATATCACTCTTTTTTACCGGAGTGAAATACACAAAATGGCGGCCGCCGCTTCCTGGTTTCGGCCGATTCGAATGTTTACTAAGATCTAACAGCCAATCAGAATCGCGCTCGCGCACGCCACCGTACGCATACGGTAAGCTTACGGTAAGCGTACCGTAAGCTGGCTCAGATATATATATTGATTTAAAGGCTATTTTCTCAGAATCTACTGAACAGATTTACACCAAACCTACAAAAGGCACTTCCTTGACCTGAGGACTACCTCTCTGCCAAATTTCTAGTAATTCTGTTCAGCCGTTCGGGCTGTAGCCCTGTCTAAATGTCCTATGGAAAAATGCATGGGAAAAACGCGTTTTGGGACCCCCCTTTTATCTCAGCCCCTGCTTGACGAATCCCCCCGAGACTTTCAGGGTAGGAGCGGAGCGTAGCGCCCCACCTATTTTGAGAAATTCGCGAGGATTCGTCGACCGGCGCCAAAGTTATTCAAAATAGAATGTTGCGGATTTCCTATGGAAAGAGGGTCCTAACTATAACTACCTACTGGCGACCGCCAGTAGGTAATATATATATATATATATATATATATATATATATATATATATATATATATCCACTCCGCTTTTCCCTAGTGCATCGTCGCACCGAAACAGGAACACGAACACTTCAATATGCTGTTGCCAGGAATTTATTTCATGTGTACAAACGGTGCTGCCTCAGACGTGTTTCGGACACTGGGCTGTGTCCTTGTTCACTTAACAAACGGGGAGGCTTAAACATTATTTAAAGGCACAGTGTTGGTGTAGATGCGTGACGTGCATCGTCAAATTCATTAACATAGAAACAGTACTGGTTTTACCTTTTCTTTCTCATCAGACCCCAATACTATAGCCACCAATTCCTTGTTCTTCAAAATTTGTTCACATCGGTTTACAATATAGGCATACCATTATGGATAAACTTCAGCAATGCATCGTTGTTATAAATTTGATCTAAATTTTATTGCTAATAAATACCTAGGTCAGTATACATACTATTCGTACTTTACGAGCCTGGTATAGTAACAATTCCCACTATTGTGCAAAATAACACATATGTGCAAAGCAGCTAATAATGTGCAAAAAACAGCATAATAATAGGATAAAATCGGTTTGAATACCTACTGATATACATGAAGTTAAGAGTACATGTATAAATGACACCCTATTCAAGTACAAATAGTGCCTTGACTGCTGAAAACAAAGTATTGAAATAGAATAATATGCCAGGTACAAATACCCTGTTATTATAAAACCTTCATGATATAGATGTATAAATATTGCTATACTCGTTATCTAAAGCGGGCATTTTATGTAACGAAGGCCCGTCCCCAAGTACATATATAATATATAACTATTTATGTTATAATTATCCCCAAGCTGTTCAAATAGTGCAATAGCAGAATAAAATAGAGAAAGAAAAAAAGTTGATAATCAGTAAAACCAGAACAATACTATTCATCGTGCAAAGTGTGCCTATGATTCCAACAGTGCTAGAAGTGCTTACGTGCTCAAACATGCGTTCTTATATTGAACTCTTGTTATATAATATAGGGATATAGCAGCCATAGTTGTTATTTACATAAAGTTGTTACATTGCTTAAAAACCTAAAGTTGAAAAAGGGGGTAGGAGAAAAATATTTGTTTCTTTTATAAACATGTTAGCCTTGCTACATTCTATGTTTAATATGAAGGTTTTAAACTCAAACCTATCTATATATGAGAATGAAGCATAGATACTCTATCCAGATATTATTCTTTTTTTAATAGAGTATTGAAAAAATAAGGTGAAAAGAAGGGGGGATGACAAACATCTGAGAAACATCCACATTGGACAAGAAGTTAACAGCTTAATCATATTGGAAATGTACCTGACCAGTAAAAACACCTGATAAGTAAAAACACCTGACAAGTAAAAACACCCGACCGGTAGAAACACCTGACCGGTAAAAAACTTCCCAAGATCACAAATATTCCAAGATAGTAAATAAAGTTACATATACAATATAAGTATAAGTAATTACCGCTCAGGATAAGATACCTATAAAGGTGTACTCATGTGTGTAACAGATCATTATAGGAAATTGTAAAGGTCTTCCCCTATGTTCAAACCTGCCGGGAATTTGCTATCAAGATTTACTAAATAGCGTGACTCTAACTGACGTAATCTTTTCTCTCTATTCCCACCCTTTTTATTTGGTGCCACGGCATCAATAACAAAATACTGTAAACAGTTGAGGTTGTTATTGTGTATTGCTTTAAAATGACGGGCCACTGGATAGGATTGGTCAGAATTTACTATAGCCCTGAGATGTTGCAGGATTCTCACATAAACCTGCAGTTTGGTGCTACCTACGTAGCAGAGATTGCAACTACATTTGAGTACGTAGATAGCAAATTCCGTTCTGCATGTATAGTGGGCCTTCAAAGCTATAGGAGTGTCAGAAAAAGGTGTGAAATAAGAGGCAGTGTTAATGCCGAACTTACATGCTCGACATGAGCAGCATCTAAAAAATCCCTTTTTAATGATGTACCCTGTGACTAATCTGATTTCAGAGAGTTCACGGTCCCTTTGATCGATTATACAAACACCATCTTGTTGGAGATTCCTATTGGGATCTAAAAGAGCTGCACGGTCGAGGGCATTTGCTTTCCTCATAGCCGTGTCTAGTCTGCTAGGTAAATAACCTCTAGATTATTTTTTTAGGTTCCAACTGATGGTATTCTCTAATTTCTAGAGTACTGCATGCTCTATGAATACGAATGAACTCTCCATATGGAATACTAGCTATGGTATGTGATGGATGAAAACTTCCTGCATGTAATATCATATTACCCGATGTGGGCTTTCTGTATAAACATGTTTCAATCCTACCATCTAATATTTGTACCTGTATGTCCAGAAAGTTGGTGACAGTACAATCAATATTAGCTGTGAAATGTAAATTCAATTCATTTTCATTGATAGTGTCAACAAATTGTTTGGCCTGTTCTTCTGTGCCATGCCATATAATGAACACATCATCAATATATCGCCAATAGTTGACGATATGGTTAGACCATATGGAAGCTTGTTGAACCTTGAGGACATGCTCCTCCCACCAGGCACCGCCCACTGGGGCCACTACTTACATTTTGGTGTCTGCGCCGCACGGACTCAGACTCCTGTGTTCGGGCTTTCCATTGTGCAACAACGCCAGTGGTGCCACAGCCAATCGTAGGGCGGCATGCAGCTTGAAAAGGTGGTCTGGGAAACAATTAGCAAATCTTGGCGGCATCTGAGGAAGTTTAATTACGAAACGCGTCATGCCGAATGCCGATGGTTTTAAATAAAGCATAGCTTCCTGGAATCCCGTGTGTGCTCTACTTCCTTGTGATGCCGAGAGAGTGTGGAGTGGATGTTTGAGGTGCGGCCACAAGCACCTATGGAGTGCCCACCACCCAAGTGTCCGGCGGACTCTGTGGCAACTTTGGGGGAAAATAAAAACATTTTAGTAACGCCGGAACGCCCCTTACCCGGAATGTGCCCAGCCATTGAATCAATGGACTGCTACTTCGTGGGAACGCATTGCTTACTTAAGCAGTGTCTTCGGGCCTGATTCGGGATTCCAGCGGTGGGGTAAGGGACCCGGGGAGCTGCCATTCGGCCCACAACAAGAAAATCAAGGCCAGCTTGGGGAGAAGGAATCAGACACCGCCCACTGGGGCCAGAACTTATGTTTTGATGTCTGCTCTGCACGGACTGAGACTCCTGGGTTTGTGCTTTCCCATGTGCAACAATGCCAGTGGTGCCTCAGCCAATCGTAGGGGGGCATGAAGCTTGAAAAGGTGGGCTGGAAAACAATTTGCAAATCTTGGCGGCATCTGAGGAAGTTTAATTACGAAATGCGTTATGCCGATGGTTTTAAATAAAGCAGAGCTTCCTGGAATCCCGTGTGTGCTCTACTTCCTTGTGATGCCGAGAGAGTGTGGAGTGGATGTTTGAGGTGAATGTTTGTTATGGACAACATTTTGTGGCAGCTAATATAGGACTCAGGGACGTAGGTTTTTAGTCCTGAAAATGAATTAAAAACAATTATCTAATGGTTAAGGTGAGACCACAGAGACCCCCAGGGGCAAGGGGGGAGGGTCAGTGTATGTCTACCCGAATTGGCTGGCCACCCCAAGGACAACATATTGTGGCAGCCATTACAGTACTCTGGAACATGGTCCTCATTGAAATGCATTGCAGTGAAAGCCCGTTTTTGAGGGTCACAAAAACATCACTCATTGACATGTTAAATGACATCATTAACCACATTATTCATGAAGTTTAAAGAGCACCCTAGTTCAAATTACTAATGAGTACTGCGGTCCTCCCCCACCACCAACCCTTACACTCTAAAAATAGGTTAAAGTATAAAAAAAAGGTAATGGGGAGTGGAGAATTTGCGCACGTGGAGGGTTGGGTACATATTTCATGACTGATGTAATATGTCTTGTGGCACAGAGTGCATGGTGGTTTGCAAGTTCTAACTTGTTGACTATCCTGTAACAGCCATATTTCAGTGAATGTTTTTTTAACATCTGTTCTTGTCTAATTTCAGCACATAAGCATATATATATATATATATATATATATCAGAAAATCCACTGCGTCTCACTTTCCAAGTGTCAGGACGAAAGAAAGCACTGGAGCCGCGGCCACAAATCAAAGGTGTGTTTATTAAACACTAGGTCCGACGCGTTTCGGAGTTTACACGCACTCCTTTATCACGGGCAACAGACTGTGTTTGTTTAGCATAGTTAAAGTGCTAGTGCCGGTCACGTGCAGTAAACATAGTAAAAATACTATCATCGTATTTCAATCAACAACTTAAATCTTTCATGTGACTTGACAAGCAAATGAATAATCAAACGTTGTAAAACAAAATGCTGTTGAAAATGCACAAATAATCCTTTGCAATGTTCTGCAACTTAATCTTAGTGTACTGCTTGATACATGGTTTTTGAATCGATCGAACTTTATCAACACGCTAGTGCTCACATCACACTTCGCTAGTGAAATACCATTGCTCCGCTTGCTCCAGCTAAGCTGCTATGTTTGTCAGTCATGCCCCAGTGGGCTAGATCAGTGGTTCAACATGGTGATTTTGTAAAATTACCACATTTGAGCAATGTTAAGAACATGCTTAAGTATTACAGGTGGAAAAACACTCTTATTCGAACCTTAACGCAAACATTTAAGCAGCTAACGTTGCAGCCCCAGTGGGCATTGATCCCTTATTCAGAAGAACAATTATGGCATTATCGACTCATATAGCATAATACGTGCTTACACCTGCTTTCACAGCATCGATAAAAAATAATCACATTAACACCCTTCTCAATGAGCATATTTTCAACATAAGAATAATATGTATAATCTTCCACGTAGTTTTTCATTAGTTCCGTCAAGTCATCTGTAAGAAAATTGGATAAAAGACAATTTGTCATAACTATCAAAAGTGCACAAACCAAGATAAAAAATAACACAAAAAGTTAAAAACACACAGGAGAATTTCACCAAAAGTTGTCATAAAAGACTTCACAAGTGTACTGACAGCTCCTCGTCAAGATTAAGGCCTGTAGGGGCCATAGTATTATATTTGATGATCATCTTTGATTCTAACCTCCTCAGCTCACGTGTCCTGTTACCACCCCTACATCTAAGAGGGATGTCATCCAGAACAACGAACTTGAGAAGGTTCGGATTTTGGCCATGGAACTCATTGAAGTGACGTGCAATGGGATAGTTTTTATCATTTTTAGTGATTGCTCTACGGTGTTCGAGAATTCTCATCTTGCACTTGTGGATGGTGCTGCCTACATAAAATTTGTTACAGGGACATCTAAGTGCATATACTGCGTATTCAGTATTGCAGTTCAAGTATTTTTGTATTGTGAATGGTGCCTGTTCATTTGACAGTTTTAGTGATTTGCAACTGTTGCTGAATTTGCAGGCTTTGCAATTATTGCACACGAAGAAACCCTTTATGTCGCTTTTTTTCTTTTTTTCTGACAGGATGTGTTGTAATCTAGGAAGTTATAATGCATCTACTCTCTGTTTCTGTCCTTGCCTTGCTGCTCAGTCTGTGTGATGTCATTGGAATGTTGAGTGTGTTTGAGTGGAAGCAAAGATCAGTTGGAGATGGGCTGAGCAGCAGGGAGGCTGCTCCTGGTGGGGCATCTGTGGATATTAATCAAAGCTTAATCTGAACTTGTTGTGGTTCCTATCTAAAGAATAAAGCTAAGATCTTGGACCACACATCTATGGACTACTTGGCTTTCTTTAATTGTAACACATGCTTTTACATAATATGTCACCTATTGATCTGGGTTTTCTGAAAGTAAGGGAAGGATATTCCCCTACGTACTCTTTTAAATCATCGTCATTTCTAAGTACATCCCAGAATTTTTTGAGACTTTTCCTCACTTCCCAAGCTTGGTTATTGAAGGTGGTGATGTATCTTAAACGTTCTTTCGTATCCTTCTTAATTTGCCTCTCTACTGGACATAATAGTTCTTGTCTATTTAACCCCTCAACTTTTTCTGAGGCCTCCTTAACCAGGGTTTTGTCATATCCTCTAGCTAGGAATCTCTCGGTCATGACTTGTTTCTCTAAAAGATATTGTTCATCATCGCTGCAATTCCTGCGTGCTCTTAACAATTCTCCGAATGGAATGCTGCGAATTAGATTTTTAGGGTGACAGCTGTTAGCATGTAATAAACTGTTACCGGAAGTTGCCTTCCTGAACAGTTTAGTACTCAATCTATTCTCCTTGATTAAAAGTTGTAGATCAAGGAATTCAAGACTGGTGGCGTTAATGTTACATGTGAATTGTAAATTGAGCTCATTATGATTTAAGCTTTGGACAAACTCTTCAGCCATGCTTTCTGTCCCGTTCCATATACAGAAAATGTCATCTATATATCTTAACCAAAGGACGACGTGGTCTTTAAATAGTCGGATGTTATTGACTACCTGCTCCTCCCACCAGCCGAGATATAATCCTGCAAAGCTGGGGGCGAAGCAGGTTCCCATCGCCGTCCCTTGTGTTTGTTTGAACATCTGGTTGTCAAAAATGAAAAAGTTCTTGCTCAGACATAGTGTGATCATGTCAAGTAGCATCTCAGTATGGAAAAGGAATGACAGTGATCGGTTTTTTAGAAAAAATCTACATGCCTGTATCCCCAGATCTTGTGGAATGCAGGTGTAAAGACTACTCACGTCCATACTCATAAGTAAATAATTGGCATCCCAATCAACATTGTTAATGAGTCTCAGAAAATCGCTCGTATCTCTAACATATGATGGTAATGATTGGACTAGTGGTTGCAAAAAATGATCTACATATTTAGAAACATTTTCAAGGAGACTATCACGTGATGAAACTATTGGCCTCCCTGGTGGCTTCGTGGCATTTTTATGAATTTTGGGGAGAAGGTAAAGTACCGGAATCTTCGGATTCTTACGGTGTAGGAATTTGAATTCATCATCACTGATCAAACCATTGTTTCTCCACAGTGTTAATTTGTTGCCTACTTCACTAACTGCTTTGTCATATTCTGCTCTGTTGGAGATACTGTATCTAGCTGTATCTGATAATTGTAGTCTGCCTTCCTCAAGGTACATTTTACGTGGCCAAATCACCACATTCCCCCCTTTATCGGATTTTTTGATGACAATGTCCGCATTGGCTTCAAGCTCATTTATGGCCTGTCTTTGTTTTCTAGTTAGATTGGGCCTCACATTTGATTTGTATTTGGCTAGCTTTTTCAATTCATTAATCATACCTCTTTCGAAACAAACTATTGCTTCGTTCGTGGTTTGGGGTAGGAAAACGGATTTGGATCTGAAATCAGTGTGTCCTCCAACATCAAGATCAATCTCAGTGTCAGCTAAATTGACCACGGGATCTTCCGAGAAACCTGCCACTTCCGCTAACTCATGGACTGTCTGTAAAACCTCAATATCATTAATAACAAGGTTAGACGGTACACTGGGTGTTGTCATTGGTTTAGTGCTCTTTTTCCCAGCGAACCATTTTTTCAGTTTCAACTTTCTAACAAAGAAAAAGAGATTAATACGAGCTTCTGTATAATCAAAGGAAGCCGTAGGACAAAATGATAACCCCAAAGATAAAACATCCAATTGCTCTTGAGTCAGTATAAAATCAGAAAGATTTACCACTGTCTTATTATTCATTATTTTTTGGCAAATCGGCCCCTTGTTCGAGTTCCCACCGGGCTGTCTGTTGGATTTGTTTGCTTTGGTCTGTTTCCTCCTCTGCCGTCTCTGCCACGATTTCCTCTTGGGCTTCCGCTGTGTGCCTGTACATTTATTCTTTCTTTGGCCATCAGCGTATACTCCTTTAAAAAGCGTGCTTTTGCTGAATTTGGGTCTTGTGGTACTGCGGCTACTGTTTCTTCGGTATCATTAATGTCCATAATAGATGTAGTGGCTACTTCATCAGTGTCAGAGTCTGGTATAATAGCCGCTTTCTGATGTCTAATTCCAGTATCAATGACCTCGTCGGTATCATTCCTTAATTTTTCGAATTTTTTGCCAAATGTGAGTATCTGGCCCTTATTGTAATCAATTTCATCTCTCTGAAATTTGCTTAGTTTTTTCTCTTTAATGTCTTCTTCTATTTTTGTCAGTTTCTTATCCATTTTCGCCATTTCCGCCTCAAACTCGTCGATCGTATACATTTCTTTTAACTGAGCAATGATCGTTTCACTTTCAATTGTTAGTTCACGGCTTTCTTTCTCGGCATATTTAATCAATATATTCAACATGTTCATTGAGCAACTGTGATTGTTTGCTGTCCATTCTTCAATCATGTTTGGGTCAGGTTGTTGTAACGTGGGAGTGATAAAGATTCTTAATCCCCTTGGTATTCTATTGCAATCTACATACTGCTGTAGAGCTGTTGCTTCCCACCATTTTGATTGTTCTTTTTTTAGAACTTTCCAAAGTTTGTCCCAGAGTTTTCTTTTATCAGTCACAGTGCTTAAAACGGGCTGTAGTACATTTGCGCTGTCTTGGTTATCCGGTAATTTGGTGAACAGCTTAGTAGCTGCTTCTCGTCTCCTGGTGTCTCTAGTGTTTGACATTTTCAATGTCGGCTACTTGTTTTCAAGGTACGACAAACAGCTTGCCTTAGCTGTATAAACACAGTATTTCCTATGATACGAGACTACTGAATAAACTTCAATCTCGGTCTCCGTGTAGCTCACGTCAACAGTGGCTGTGTGTGCGTTTCCCTTCGCGAAAATCGGCTTACCTGATACGGAGCAAGGAATGGATGAGAAGGCTCCGTCCTACGACCGTTCCTTCTTCCACCGCTGCCGCCGGTCGTCAGGCAGTTCCGAATGCGGGGGTCGGCAATGCGATGTCACACCACTGTGCTTGAGCGGGCAAGGGAATTTTTGAAATAAATCCACAGCGAGTTGGCTTTTCCCAAGCCTCTTGTACGGCGGGCACACGGCAGGGGTAGCCACCCCCAATATACCAGAAAATCCACTGCGTCTCACTTTCCAAGTGTCAGGACGAAAGAAAGCACTGGAGCCGCGGCCACAAATCAAAGGTGTGTTTATTAAACACTAGGTCCGACGCGTTTCGGAGTTTACACGCACTCCTTTATCACGGGCAACAGACTGTGTTTGTTTAGCATAGTTAATGTGCTAGTGCCGGTCACGTGCAGTAAACATAGTAAAAATACTATCATCGTATTTCAATCAACAACTTAAATCTTTCATGTGACTTGACAAGCAAATGAATAATCAAACGTTGTAAAACAAAATGCTGTTGAAAATGCACAAATAATCCTTTGCAATGTTCTGCAACTTAATCTTAGTGTACTGCTTGATACATGGTTTTTGAATCGATCGAACTTTATCAACACGCTAGTGCTCACATCACACTTCGCTAGTGAAATACCATTGCTCCGCTTGCTCCAGCTAAGCTGCTATGTTTGTCAGTCATGCCCCAGTGGGCTAGATCAGTGGTTCAACATGGTGATTTTGTAAAATTACCACATTTGAGCAATGTTAAGAACATGCTTAAGTATTACAGGTGGAAAAACACTCTTATTCGAACCTTAACGCAAACATTTAAGCAGCAACGTTAGCTGCTTAAATGTTTGCGTTAAGGTTCGAATAAGAGTGTTTTTCCACCTGTAATACTTAAGCATGTTCTTAACATTGCTCAAATGTGGTAATTTTACAAAATCACCATGTTGAACCACTGATCTAGCCCACTGGGGCATGACTGACAAACATAGCAGTTTAGCTGGAGCAAGCGGAGCAATGGTATTTCACTAGCGAAGTGTGATGTGAGCACTAGCGTGTTGATAAAGTTCGATCGATTCAAAAACCATGTATCAAGCAGTACACTAAGATTAAGTTGCAGAACATTGCAAAGGATTATTTGTGCATTTTCAACAGCATTTTGTTTTACAACGTTTGATTATTCATTTGCTTGTCAAGTCACATGAAAAATTTAAGTTGTTGATTGAAATACGATGATAGTATTTTTACTATGTTTACTGCACGTGACCGGCACTAGCACATTAACTATGCTAAACAAACACAGTCTGTTGCCCGTGATAAAGGAGTGCGTGTAAACTCCGAAACGCGTCGGACCTAGTGTTTAATAAACACACCTTTGATTTGTGGCCGCGGCTCCAGTGCTTTCTTTCGTCCTGACACTTGGAAAGTGAGACGCAGTGGATTTTCTGGTATATTGGGGGTGGCTACCCCTGCCGTGTGCCCGCCGTACAAGAGGCTTGGGAAAAGCCAACTCGCTGTGGATTTATTTCAAAAATTCCCTTGCCCGCTCAAGCACAGTGGTGTGACATCGCATTGCCGACCCCCGCATTCGGAACTGCCTGACGACCGGCGGCAGCGGTGGAAGAAGGAACGGTCGTAGGACGGAGCCTTCTCATCCATTCCTTGCTCCGTATCAGGTAAGCCGATTTTCGCGAAGGGAAACGCACACACAGCCACTGTTGACGTGAGCTACACGGAGACCGAGATTGAAGTTTATTCAGTAGTCTCGTATCATAGGAAATACTGTGTTTATACAGCTAAGGCAAGCTGTTTGTCGTACCTTGAAAACAAGTAGCCGACATTGAAAATGTCAAACACTAGAGACACCAGGAGACGAGAAGCAGCTACTAAGCTGTTCACCAAATTACCGGATAACCAAGACAGCGCAAATGTACTACAGCCCGTTTTAAGCACTGTGACTGATAAAAGAAAACTCTGGGACAAACTTTGGAAAGTTCTAAAAAAAGAACAATCAAAATGGTGGGAAGCAACAGCTCTACAGCAGTATGTAGATTGCAATAGAATACCAAGGGGATTAAGAATCTTTATCACTCCCACGTTACAACAACCTGACCCAAACATGATTGAAGAATGGACAGCAAACAATCACAGTTGCTCAATGAACATGTTGAATATATTGATTAAATATGCCGAGAAAGAAAGCCGTGAACTAACAATTGAAAGTGAAACGATCATTGCTCAGTTAAAAGAAATGTATACGATCGACGAGTTTGAGGCGGAAATGGCGAAAATGGATAAGAAACTGACAAAAATAGAAGAAGACATTAAAGAGAAAAAACTAAGCAAATTTCAGAGAGATGAAATTGATTACAATAAGGGCCAGATACTCACATTTGGCAAAAAATTCGAAAAATTAAGGAATGATACCGACGAGGACATTGATACTGGAATTAGACATCAGAAAGCGGCTATTATACCAGACTCTGACACTGATGAAGTAGCCACTACATCTATTATGGACATTAATGATACCGAAGAAACAGTAGCCGCAGTACCACAAGACCCAAATTCAGCAAAAGCACGCTTTTTAAAGGAGTATACGCTGATGGCCAAAGAAAGAATAAATGTACAGGCACACAGCGGAAGCCCAAGAGGAAATCGTGGCAGAGGCGGCAGAGGAGGAAACAGACCAAAGCAAACAAATCCAACAGACAGCCCGGTGGGAACTCGAACAAGGGGCCGATTTGCCAAAAAATAATGAATAATAAGACAGTGGTAAATCTTTTTGATTTTATACTGACTCAAGAGCAATTGGATGTTTTATCTTTGGGGTTATCATTTTGTCCTACGGCTTCCTTTGATTATACAGAAGCTCGTATTAATCTCTTTTTCTTTGTTAGAAAGTTGAAACTGAAAAAATGGTTCGCTGGGAAAAAGAGCACTAAACCAATGACAACACCCAGTGTACCGTCTAACCTTGTTATTAATGATATTGAGGTTTTACAGACAGTCCATGAGTTAGCGGAAGTGGCAGGTTTCTCGGAAGATCCCGTGGTCAATTTAGCTGACACTGAGATTGATCTTGATGTTGGAGGACACACTGATTTCAGATCCAAATCCGTTTTCCTACCCCAAACCACGAACGAAGCAATAGTTTGTTTCGAAAGAGGTATGATTAATGAATTGAAAAAGCTAGCCAAATACAAATCAAATGTGAGGCCCAATCTAACTAGAAAACAAAGACAGGCCATAAATGAGCTTGAAGCCAATGCGGACATTGTCATCAAAAAATCCGATAAAGGGGGGAATGTGGTGATTTGGCCACGTAAAATGTACCTTGAGGAAGGCAGACTACAATTATCAGATACAGCTAGATACAGTATCTCCAACAGAGCAGAATATGACAAAGCAGTTAATGAAGTAGGCAACAAATTAACACTGTGGAGAAACAATGGTTTGATCAGTGATGATGAATTCAAATTCCTACACCGTAAGAATCCGAAGATTCCGGTACTTTACCTTCTCCCCAAAATTCATAAAAATGCCACGAAGCCACCAGGGAGGCCAATAGTTTCATCACGTGATAGTCTCCTTGAAAATGTTTCTAAATATGTAGATCATTTTTTGCAACCACTAGTCCAATCATTACCATCATATGTTAGAGATACGAGCGATTTTCTGAGACTCATTAACAATGTTGATTGGGATGCCAATTATTTACTTATGAGTATGGACGTGAGTAGTCTTTACACCTGCATTCCACAGGATCTGGGGATACAGGCATGTAGATTTTTTCGAAAAAACCGATCACTGTCATTCCTTTTCCATACTGAGATGCTACTTGACATGATCACACTATGTCTGAGCAAGAACTTTTTCATTTTTGACAACCAGATGTTCAAACAAACACAAGGGACGGCGATGGGAACCTGCTTCGCCCCCAGCTTTGCAGGATTATATCTCGGCTGGTGGGAGGAGCAGGTAGTCAATAACATCCGACTATTTAAAGACCACGTCGTCCTTTGGTTAAGATATATAGATGACATTTTCTGTATATGGAACGGGACAGAAAGCATGGCTGAAGAGTTTGTCCAAAGCTTAAATCATAATGAGCTCAATTTACAATTCACATGTAACATTAACGCCACCAGTCTTGAATTCCTTGATCTACAACTTTTAATCAAGGAGAATAGATTGAGTACTAAACTGTTCAGGAAGGCAACTTCCGGTAATAGTTTATTACATGCTAACAGCTGTCACCCTAAAAATCTAATTCGCAGCATTCCATTCGGAGAATTGTTAAGAGCACGCAGGAATTGCAGCGATGATGAACAATATCTTTTAGAGAAACAAGTCATGACCGAGAGATTCCTAGCTAGAGGATATGACAAAACCCTGGTTAAGGAGGCCTCAGAAAAAGTTGAGGGGTTAAATAGACAAGAACTATTATGTCCAGTAGAGAGGCAAATTAAGAAGGATACGAAAGAACGTTTAAGATACATCACCACCTTCAATAACCAAGCTTGGGAAGTGAGGAAAAGTCTCAAAAAATTCTGGGATGTACTTAGAAATGACGATGATTTAAAAGAGTACGTAGGGGAATATCCTTCCCTTACTTTCAGAAAACCCAGATCAATAGGTGACATATTATGTAAAAGCATGCTGTCAGAAAAAAAGAAAAAAAGCGACATAAAGGGTTTCTTCGTGTGCAATAATTGCAAAGCCTGCAAATTCAGCAACAGTTGCAAATCACTAAAACTGTCAAATGAACAGGCACCATTCACAATACAAAAACACTTGAACTGCAATACTGAATACGCAGTATATGCACTTAGATGTCCCTGTAACAAATTTTATGTAGGCAGCACCATCCACAAGTGCAAGATTAGAATTCTCGAACACCGTAGAGCAATCACTAAAAATGATAAAAACTATCCCATTGCACGTCACTTCAATGAGTTCCATGGCCAAAATCCGAACCTTCTCAAGTTCGTTGTTCTGGATGACATCCCTCTTAGATGTAGGGGTGGTAACAGGACATGTGAGCTGAGGAGGTTAGAATCAAAGATGATCATCAAATATAATACTATGGCCCCTACAGGCCTTAATCTTGACGAGGAGCTGTCAGTACACTTGTGAAGTCTTTTATGACAACTTTTGGTGAAATTCTCCTGTGTGTTTTTAACTTTTTGTGTTATTTTTTATCTTGGTTTGTGCACTTTTGATAGTTATGACAAATTGTCTTTTATCCAATTTTCTTACAGATGACTTGACGGAACTAATGAAAAACTACGTGGAAGATTATACATATTATTCTTATGTTGAAAATATGCTCATTGAGAAGGGTGTTAATGTGATTATTTTTTATCGATGCTGTGAAAGCAGGTGTAAGCACGTATTATGCTATATGAGTCGATAATGCCATAATTGTTCTTCTGAATAAGGGATCAATGCCCACTGGGGCTGCAACGTTAGCTGCTTAAATGTTTGCGTTAAGGTTCGAATAAGAGTGTTTTTCCACCTGTAATACTTAAGCATGTTCTTAACATTGCTCAAATGTGGTAATTTTACAAAATCACCATGTTGAACCACTGATCTAGCCCACTGGGGCATGACTGACAAACATAGCAGCTTAGCTGGAGCAAGCGGAGCAATGGTATTTCACTAGCGAAGTGTGATGTGAGCACTAGCGTGTTGATAAAGTTCGATCGATTCAAAAACCATGTATCAAGCAGTACACTAAGATTAAGTTGCAGAACATTGCAAAGGATTATTTGTGCATTTTCAACAGCATTTTGTTTTACAACGTTTGATTATTCATTTGCTTGTCAAGTCACATGAAAGATTTAAGTTGTTGATTGAAATACGATGATAGTATTTTTACTATGTTTACTGCACGTGACCGGCACTAGCACATTAACTATGCTAAACAAACACAGTCTGTTGCCCGTGATAAAGGAGTGCGTGTAAACTCCGAAACGCGTCGGACCTAGTGTTTAATAAACACACCTTTGATTTGTGGCCGCGGCTCCAGTGCTTTCTTTCGTCCTGACACTTGGAAAGTGAGACGCAGTGGATTTTCTGGTATATTGGGGGTGGCTACCCCTGCCGTGTGCCCGCCGTACAAGAGGCTTGGGAAAAGCCAACTCGCTGTGGATTTATTTCAAAAATTCCCTTGCCCGCTCAAGCACAGTGGTGTGACATCGCATTGCCGACCCCCGCATTCGGAACTGCCTGACGACCGGCGGCAGCGGTGGAAGAAGGAACGGTCGTAGGACGGAGCCTTCTCATCCATTCCTTGCTCCGTATCAGGTAAGCCGATTTTCACGAAGGGAAACGCACACACAGCCACTGTTGACGTGAGCTACACGGAGACCGAGATTGAAGTTTATTCAGTAGTCTCGTATCATAGGAAATACTGTGTTTATACAGCTAAGGCAAGCTGTTTGTCGTACCTTGAAAACAAGTAGCCGACATTGAAAATGTCAAACACTAGAGACACCAGGAGACGAGAAGCAGCTACTAAGCTGTTCACCAAATTACCGGATAACCAAGACAGCGCAAATGTACTACAGCCCGTTTTAAGCACTGTGACTGATAAAAGAAAACTCTGGGACAAACTTTGGAAAGTTCTAAAAAAAGAACAATCAAAATGGTGGGAAGCAACAGCTCTACAGCAGTATGTAGATTGCAATAGAATACCAAGGGGATTAAGAATCTTTATCACTCCCACGTTACAACAACCTGACCCAAACATGATTGAAGAATGGACAGCAAACAATCACAGTTGCTCAATGAACATGTTGAATATATTGATTAAATATGCCGAGAAAGAAAGCCGTGAACTAACAATTGAAAGTGAAACGATCATTGCTCAGTTAAAAGAAATGTATACGATCGACGAGTTTGAGGCGGAAATGGCGAAAATGGATAAGAAACTGACAAAAATAGAAGAAGACATTAAAGAGAAAAAACTAAGCAAATTTCAGAGAGATGAAATTGATTACAATAAGGGCCAGATACTCACATTTGGCAAAAAATTCGAAAAATTAAGGAATGATACCGACGAGGACATTGATACTGGAATTAGACATCAGAAAGCGGCTATTATACCAGACTCTGACACTGATGAAGTAGCCACTACATCTATTATGGACATTAATGATACCGAAGAAACAGTAGCCGCAGTACCACAAGACCCAAATTCAGCAAAAGCACGCTTTTTAAAGGAGTATACGCTGATGGCCAAAGAAAGAATAAATGTACAGGCACACAGCGGAAGCCCAAGAGGAAATCGTGGCAGAGGCGGCAGAGGAGGAAACAGACCAAAGCAAACAAATCCAACAGACAGCCCGGTGGGAACTCGAACAAGGGGCCGATTTGCCAAAAAATAATGAATAATAAGACAGTGGTAAATCTTTTTGATTTTATACTGACTCAAGAGCAATTGGATGTTTTATCTTTGGGGTTATCATTTTGTCCTACGGCTTCCTTTGATTATACAGAAGCTCGTATTAATCTCTTTTTCTTTGTTAGAAAGTTGAAACTGAAAAAATGGTTCGCTGGGAAAAAGAGCACTAAACCAATGACAACACCCAGTGTACCGTCTAACCTTGTTATTAATGATATTGAGGTTTTACAGACAGTCCATGAGTTAGCGGAAGTGGCAGGTTTCTCGGAAGATCCCGTGGTCAATTTAGCTGACACTGAGATTGATCTTGATGTTGGAGGACACACTGATTTCAGATCCAAATCCGTTTTCCTACCCCAAACCACGAACGAAGCAATAGTTTGTTTCGAAAGAGGTATGATTAATGAATTGAAAAAGCTAGCCAAATACAAATCAAATGTGAGGCCCAATCTAACTAGAAAACAAAGACAGGCCATAAATGAGCTTGAAGCCAATGCGGACATTGTCATCAAAAAATCCGATAAAGGGGGGAATGTGGTGATTTGGCCACGTAAAATGTACCTTGAGGAAGGCAGACTACAATTATCAGATACAGCTAGATACAGTATCTCCAACAGAGCAGAATATGACAAAGCAGTTAATGAAGTAGGCAACAAATTAACACTGTGGAGAAACAATGGTTTGATCAGTGATGATGAATTCAAATTCCTACACCGTAAGAATCCGAAGATTCCGGTACTTTACCTTCTCCCCAAAATTCATAAAAATGCCACGAAGCCACCAGGGAGGCCAATAGTTTCATCACGTGATAGTCTCCTTGAAAATGTTTCTAAATATGTAGATCATTTTTTGCAACCACTAGTCCAATCATTACCATCATATGTTAGAGATACGAGCGATTTTCTGAGACTCATTAACAATGTTGATTGGGATGCCAATTATTTACTTATGAGTATGGACGTGAGTAGTCTTTACACCTGCATTCCACAGGATCTGGGGATACAGGCATGTAGATTTTTTCGAAAAAACCGATCACTGTCATTCCTTTTCCATACTGAGATGCTACTTGACATGATCACACTATGTCTGAGCAAGAACTTTTTCATTTTTGACAACCAGATGTTCAAACAAACACAAGGGACGGCGATGGGAACCTGCTTCGCCCCCAGCTTTGCAGGATTATATCTCGGCTGGTGGGAGGAGCAGGTAGTCAATAACATCCGACTATTTAAAGACCACGTCGTCCTTTGGTTAAGATATATAGATGACATTTTCTGTATATGGAACGGGACAGAAAGCATGGCTGAAGAGTTTGTCCAAAGCTTAAATCATAATGAGCTCAATTTACAATTCACATGTAACATTAACGCCACCAGTCTTGAATTCCTTGATCTACAACTTTTAATCAAGGAGAATAGATTGAGTACTAAACTGTTCAGGAAGGCAACTTCCGGTAATAGTTTATTACATGCTAACAGCTGTCACCCTAAAAATCTAATTCGCAGCATTCCATTCGGAGAATTGTTAAGAGCACGCAGGAATTGCAGCGATGATGAACAATATCTTTTAGAGAAACAAGTCATGACCGAGAGATTCCTAGCTAGAGGATATGACAAAACCCTGGTTAAGGAGGCCTCAGAAAAAGTTGAGGGGTTAAATAGACAAGAACTATTATGTCCAGTAGAGAGGCAAATTAAGAAGGATACGAAAGAACGTTTAAGATACATCACCACCTTCAATAACCAAGCTTGGGAAGTGAGGAAAAGTCTCAAAAAATTCTGGGATGTACTTAGAAATGACGATGATTTAAAAGAGTACGTAGGGGAATATCCTTCCCTTACTTTCAGAAAACCCAGATCAATAGGTGACATATTATGTAAAAGCATGCTGTCAGAAAAAAAGAAAAAAAGCGACATAAAGGGTTTCTTCGTGTGCAATAATTGCAAAGCCTGCAAATTCAGCAACAGTTGCAAATCACTAAAACTGTCAAATGAACAGGCACCATTCACAATACAAAAACACTTGAACTGCAATACTGAATACGCAGTATATGCACTTAGATGTCCCTGTAACAAATTTTATGTAGGCAGCACCATCCACAAGTGCAAGATTAGAATTCTCGAACACCGTAGAGCAATCACTAAAAATGATAAAAACTATCCCATTGCACGTCACTTCAATGAGTTCCATGGCCAAAATCCGAACCTTCTCAAGTTCGTTGTTCTGGATGACATCCCTCTTAGATGTAGGGGTGGTAACAGGACATGTGAGCTGAGGAGGTTAGAATCAAAGATGATCATCAAATATAATACTATGGCCCCTACAGGCCTTAATCTTGACGAGGAGCTGTCAGTACACTTGTGAAGTCTTTTATGACAACTTTTGGTGAAATTCTCCTGTGTGTTTTTAACTTTTTGTGTTATTTTTTATCTTGGTTTGTGCACTTTTGATAGTTATGACAAATTGTCTTTTATCCAATTTTCTTACAGATGACTTGACGGAACTAATGAAAAACTACGTGGAAGATTATACATATTATTCTTATGTTGAAAATATGCTCATTGAGAAGGGTGTTAATGTGATTATTTTTTATCGATGCTGTGAAAGCAGGTGTAAGCACGTATTATGCTATATGAGTCGATAATGCCATAATTGTTCTTCTGAATAAGGGATCAATGCCCACTGGGGCTGCAACGTTAGCTGCTTAAATGTTTGCGTTAAGGTTCGAATAAGAGTGTTTTTCCACCTGTAATACTTAAGCATGTTCTTAACATTGCTCAAATGTGGTAATTTTACAAAATCACCATGTTGAACCACTGATCTAGCCCACTGGGGCATGACTGACAAACATAGCAGCTTAGCTGGAGCAAGCGGAGCAATGGTATTTCACTAGCGAAGTGTGATGTGAGCACTAGCGTGTTGATAAAGTTCGATCGATTCAAAAACCATGTATCAAGCAGTACACTAAGATTAAGTTGCAGAACATTGCAAAGGATTATTTGTGCATTTTCAACAGCATTTTGTTTTACAACGTTTGATTATTCATTTGCTTGTCAAGTCACATGAAAGATTTAAGTTGTTGATTGAAATACGATGATAGTATTTTTACTATGTTTACTGCACGTGACCGGCACTAGCACTTTAACTATGCTAAACAAACACAGTCTGTTGCCCGTGATAAAGGAGTGCGTGTAAACTCCGAAACGCGTCGGACCTAGTGTTTAATAAACACACCTTTGATTTGTGGCCGCGGCTCCAGTGCTTTCTTTCGTCCTGACACTTGGAAAGTGAGACGCAGTGGATTTTCTGGTATATTGGGGGTGGCTACCCCTGCCGTGTGCCCGCCGTACAAGAGGCTTGGGAAAAGCCAACTCGCTGTGGATATATATATATATATATATATATATATATATATATATATATATATATATATATATATGTATATATATATATATATATATATAGAGAGAGAGAGAGAGAGAGAGAGAGAGAGAGAAAAGATAGTCGCTGTCTCTGGTCATAGTAGTTTAAAATTGCATCCAGCTGGCTGTAAATTTCTTTTCACTTTATGCTATTCAGAGGATGAGAAGCAATCATTTTTGCCAGCTGTGTTTGTTCGGAAAACTAAATGTTTAATGCTAAAATAGTTATAATTAAAAGCTGTACACAGTTTTTTCTAGAAATCAAACTTTTCCATAAACATTGTTCAGCGCTTGACACTAAATATGACACCAAGTTAATGTATTTGGAAAAGTTATTACAAAAGGCAACAATATACATAAAACAATACTTCCCTATCCTGAAAAAATATTAAAGATCTTTTGAGCTCGTTGCTACTAGAATGTCCTGAAACTGGCATTGCCACACACCACCACCACCACAAGCCTGGCACCTTTTGTTGATACCTGCAGGAGCTCCTGAAGTGCAATGCAAGTGGATAGAGAAATAGAGCCAACCCTAGATGGCCTGTGAGGTGACTTTCAGCAGCATAAATCACCTACAAGATTGTGGAGCATGTCAGGGGTACGGAAGATAACATCATCTGCTGCCAGGAGAAATTATCTTTGGCTGGCAAGTGCTTCATGGTAAAATACAAAATGGCCAACATCATTTAATAATAATAATCCATATTTGTAAAGCTCAAACATATCACCCCTCAAGGTTTCAAGATGCTGCAGACCTGTGGGGAGAGTAGGTGAGCTATTGCCCAGAGTCTCATGATTCCGAGCTGCCACCGGCACCAGAGATCGAACCTTGAGCCCTGCGCTCCGTAGCCAGCAGCTATGGCCGCTGTGCCACACCTCTCCCCTTATAAGTGCTCATGGGAGAAAAGCCATTCCACAAACCATTCCCCGGCTGCAGCAAAATGTTTGTCCATTCAGAGAACTTTGAGATCCACCAAAGACGCATATGGATGAGCAGAGCTTCAAATGCAAGGCTGAGGGCTGCAACCCGGGATCGCGAGTGAAGGACATGCACTTTCTTGCATGTCAGGCAAAGTGTTTATCTGCAAACTCTGCGACAAGTCCCACTCGTGAATATTGCAGAAAGGTACCCCCTATAGATACTTCTGGGTACAAGGGTCAGGGGGAAAGAAAAGAAAATCACATATATAAATACTATTGTGCGACCTTTGTCCCCACTGCCCCACTCATCACAACAGCTCGCTGGGGGCTACATGAAGGTATTTATATCTTAAGAGTCCAATTCATCTCCTGTACAACTCCAGCCTAGTACCTCATTATCAATGCCCTGAGGTAAGGTATAATAATGTATTCCACCTGATAAGGTCAGATTCACCTAAGCCCTGAATTTCTGGTGTGATAGATTTCACCTATTCCCCGTTTTTAGGAATAATGTCCATATTTTGGTGAGTGTCAGACTAAAGTCTCCATGCCATAGAAAATAACATACTCTTTTACCTTTTTTAATTCTGGAAGGTTTTACCTCCTGAAGTTGACTGACAAGTAGTAAGCTTCACATACATCTGAATTCCAACCACGGTGCAGACAGGGCTTTGAAAACTACCGCCTTCTCATCATCAAATTATCCTTAGGATCTTTTGCCCCCCCTACTGTAGTCTAAGAAAGCAACAAAGAGGCAATAAAAACAGCTTAAACAGCCCGTTAGATAGCAGCCGTTTGAGACACAACCATTGCCTGTGCGTCAAACGTCATTGCGTGATCTGTGGCAAGGACAGGACATCATTGACTAAGCATGAACAAAATGAACTACAAGAGGGTCCACAGGATTAGATGGAAAATATTTAATTTTAACTAAATTAATCACGTGGGACTGCAATAATAACTGAGATCTCTTTGGCAAAATCCAGGCTCTCGAAGAAGGTAGCTGTTCTTCAGGTTAGAAACCACATACATTATGGCACTAGTAATCATATTTCATCCACTTTTTCTCCACCCTTTTCCTTGTAACTATGCTGTCTCGTTTTTTTCGCAAACTGAAAATTGGAATGCTTTTTATTAGTGTTTAAATGACATAAACTCTACATTTGCTTTGACGCGGTTGAGCAGTTCTCTCGTCTTAAATCCTACCAAAGTCCTGCATTGTCTTGAACCGTTTTAAAGCATTAGAGCCATCGATATACTACTTGTCCAACTGTCAACGACCATTGATAGCTGTATGAGTATTTCATTTAGTATGAATCCCAAAAAGCTGTAGACAATCCAACAGTATTCAATTCAATATTTATTTAAAGATTTGGAACTCCAATGAGGTCCACATGAAAGATACATACAAATTATTACCTAAAATATAATAAAACATGGAGAAGCACATTAGTGGCACCAGCTACATATAAAGATTTTTCAACAACTTCGGGAAATAGGGTTGGAATTTGCAGCAAAATGATTGAAGTAACAAAACATGTCCCAAATTGTGCAAAAAAGCATTTAAATAGCAGCCAATTCATGTGCAAAATACAATTAAAAGATCCAGCTTCAGCAGAAAGGTAACTTGAAATTAGCAGCAAGAGAAGAGGGATAGCAAATATCCCTAACATGTACTACAAAAGCAGTTGAGTTACATCAGATTAATGTGCAAAATACGATCCGAAATCCAACTTTAATAGAGAATAGAATTTTAAAATTGGGCGAAAAGCAAGACATACTCCAGTTGTGCAAAGAGCAGTTAAGTAGTAACCTAAACATGTGCAAAATACTATCTGGAAAAGGAGAGAATATTGGGGCTCTATATTAGGGCAACAGACACAAGGGAAGCAGCCCGATTTAAATAATATATGTAAGATATTAAAATATATACATAAACTCCTTTAAAAAAGTTGAATAATTTTACACAGACTACTTCATTTTTCGAGGAAAAGGGAAAATCACAGGCTGAAGCTACATCTTTAACACCATTTTGTAAAAACATTGGCCTTAGCCAGCGACGACGAATCAAAACCAATGCTGGACATACAAACAAGACATGATCCAGGTTCTGAATACTCAGCTCAAAAAATTACAAATGTTTCCTTTTTCCATGTTTTGGGACCAGTTTGCTGTTAAATCATTTAAAGGTAAGAGATTCATGCGACATAGGTGAGCCAACGTCGGATTCCATGTTCTAGGTTCCAGGATAAATATTTCTGGGAAAATCGCGGCGAGCTCATCCTAGCTATTATCTTTCAATCAATTAGGCGTTGGTAAAGCACGCTACTCACCCGCGAGGGTCTCAAGGCGCTGGGGGGAGGGAGGGGTGGGCAGCTCCGGATCAGTCAAAGAGCCAGGTCTTGAGATCTTTCCTGAACGTGTGCAGGGTCGGGCGTGCCTGATGTTCACGGGGCGCTCGTTCCAGATCTTGGCTGTGATGTAGGAGAAGGCTCTCCCGCCTGTTCTGTTTCTGCGGATGCGGGGGACCTCTTCCAGGGTGAGGTCGGCAGAGCAGAGGTTACTTTTGGGTACGTGGATGGATACTTTCTTTAATCTCTCTTTAGCGTTACAGATTTTAATATCTCTATTAAAGCTGATCTTACTATTTAAGGTTTTTAAAGAGGATTTAAATTGTAATGGCGGGAGGGAAATCACTGATTATTCTTTTACACAAAAGAGTTTTAGTGCCAAATAAAAATCACGATATAGGGAATATTTCCCCCCCCAATACTGCCAAAGATTTCTTGACACATGAAACCTCTTAATGAGTAAGAGTCACTATTTTTTAACCGGTATCCCCAACGTAAAACCCTGGATATACCCTGAATATAGGAGCTTATCAGGCCGAATTCCAGTCTAATAGCAGCTGATGGAACTGACGTATTAAAATTGCATAATTTACGTAAAATCTGGCCTTCGATCCTATCTAAAAAACTTCAGTCTTTTACAGTAGTAATGTCTAGGGAGAGACCATTTTAGTCTTTCTTTCATGGAAGTCCAAGATAAAAATCTAGAACGAGGTCCCTTAACATAAATGATGAAACCAAGAATTCTTCAGGTGGATTCCTGGATAAACATGCAGGAACCCATCTGGCATAATGTGGCCTTTAGGATTCAAAGTAGGGCTCTTAACTGGAGTTCCTGACAGAGAGGCAGTATCCTCAAGGAAGGACACCTCCTTGAGCAAGACAATTCTTTCAAATCATTTGAGGATTTAAGTCTTGAGTTTGGTCTACGTCAAGGCTATAGGTGGCAATACTGAGAAATTGCACTCAAGACAGGGTGGGCAAGCCGGTTCCTCTCATCGAATCTCCCTTGGTTCATTTTCTCCAGGACAGAGAAGGGGTGCTCTTTCAGGACTTTATAATTTACTCGTGCAAGATTCATTTTCTAATCGCACTCTGGATTAGATAAGACATAATTGGGAACAACTTGTGGGACATACATAAACGCCCAAAATATGGTTGAAGTTGCTGGAATCCCATGAAACACTCCTACGGGAATCCCAGTTAAAATTTGCATATTCTAAAACCCTGCACATTTGGTATTGGTTGCCGTAGAAATTGCATAAAGCACATCTTTTGCCGGACTCCAATTGCTGGAGGTGTGAAACGGAGGTCTGTGATATGTCCCACATATTGTGGGATTGTCCTAAACTTGTCTCTTACTGGTGTGAAAATTTGGGAAGCTTTGGGGTTGGGGGAGGAGATGGGAGCTACCCCTCATAAAACGCCTAGTGCTATTAGATGATATGTCAGGCAGCAATGTCCCCTCTAAGCACTGCAGAGATGGGTAACATAGGCAATGGCCAAACTTTGCAATTTGAGGAACTGAAGAACAGCGTGTGCGTCCTACGGGTATGGCTGTCGGAGATGGCTAGGGTCGCAGAGTGCAAGCGCATCATTTATAGGATGGATGATCAACTACATATGTATGATCAGAATTGGGATTTATTTCACAGACCTGGTAAGGGTGTGGGGAGATACTGAGCCCTTTACTTTTTTTCTGGACCAGGTAAGATGTTCACGGGAGTATTGCCATAGTGTTGTGGGGTGTGTTCATACTCTGGATGGGATGTCTGCCATGGTGTGTGCTTTTATTCTTTTCTCTCCTAACCGTTGTGGGTTTAGTTTAGATTTCTTAGTGGGATGGGGGGCGGGGGGGCGTACAGGAAGCTGGTTGGAAGTATCTTGTTGGTAGTTTATTTAGCAGTTTTCTGATTATTATTTTTTGTTTGTTACTTGACATGTTTTATTGAAACTCTGATGTTATAGTTTACGGGTAAGGTTTATTCCCTGTTGTAAATGGTGCAAAATGTGTTCAATAAAGGCGTTTCTAGCAAAAAAAGAAACTATGAAGTCTGGCAAGCTGCTCTTCAGTACAAGTGCGTTGCTTCTCTTTCTTCGGTGTCTAGAGCTGATAGGCAGTAGACATTCATGTGTCATTCTAGGCTATGTGGCTGTAAAATAAGCCTTGTTTAAAGCAACTGGAATATGAAAGTGCCAGTCACCGAATTAAAGGGCAATCTGTGTGGATAGCGATCTGAAACACAGAAGACTGAGGGAAATGGGTAGAACGAGTTACACGGAGAGGGAGGAGTGTAGGTAGATATGGATTACTTGAGGGCATATTATCAAGGTCCGGCGTTAAAATGATCGCCGCTTTATCGGCAGAAAACTGCCGCTAAAGCGGCGATAATGTGCTTGATAATATGCCCTTGAGAAATCCCATAGAAGCCCATGTTCTGGTGTGAACATGGGCTTCTATTGGTATTCTCTGCGGCATATTATCAAGCCCATTATCGCCGCTTTAGCGGCAGTTTTCTGCCGATAAAGCGGCGATCATTTTAACGCCGGACCTTGATAATATGCCCTCAAGTTTGTATGATGGGGAGAACACAGAGGAGCAAAGGGTAAGCTCTCAAGAAAAATATTCAACAACAAAAATAAAGGAAATATTTGTGTGTAAACTTTCTGGCTGTACAAAATGCACAATTTTCTGAGTATAATTCAGTATCTGATCTGGACCTCTGTTGTTGGCACTTTGAACATGCACTCGAACGGACAATGCAGGAAAGGCTGGAGTGACATCTTTCCCCCAGGGCAGCTTTTGTCTGTGCTGGGCACCTCTTTCTGTCAGTGGCTGAGACATGACTGGCTGTATATCAGCCTTAAACATTGAGTGCAGGTGACTGGTGTTCAATTCAAGAACATTTCACCTTATTTATTGGGGGACACGAGAGAGGCTGTCCTGTCTCCCCTCCTCTGCCTCAAACACTCCACTCTCAGTATATTTTACTTGCTGTCCTCAATGTAAATATATCTCCCAGTCTAGTCTCTCCTCCTGGACGTCCTTCTGCCTCCCCCACCTCAATCATTCTGTTTTTTCACTTCATCATATCCACAACACTTTTCTACTGCTCTTATGTTAGTGCAAAACTGCTCCAACACCATTACAATCTGGCCCAGATATGCTCATCTTTGCTCTGTGACAGACTGATGCAAAGTACCACACTGGTCGATGCCTTCCGGTGCAAAAAGCATTTTGCACTGGGAGGGTGTCCATCTTCCAGCACAAACACTTCATTGAAGTGCATGCTTCACTTTGCATCAAGGGAGTGTTGCTGGGCTGTGATTTTTACTTGGGAAGATCACCACAAACACCCGTAGGTTTTAACGCAAACCGGATCTACCGAGATAGCCAGATCCGACTGTCTCAAGTCCTAATGCCTCCTTGAAGCAGGCGCTCGCAAGCATACATGTTTTCATCTCTCAAAAAAACCAATGCATGGCCTGAGTGCTGAAATAGACAGAGCACAACATGGACATCTCAACCCACTGCTTTCACAGCTACAGCAGGGTGGGGTTATTGAGGGGCCTCTTCTGTCTGCAGCTCGGCAGATAAGGGCTCACAATTAATGTGAAGGGGTGGGAGGGGTCAGGGTCGATGGATGGATGGATGGAATAAGTGGTGGGTGAGGATGGAATGAATGGTGGATGGATTGGATGGTGGATGGATGCATGGATGAGTGAAAAGATGGATATGAGGATGGATGAGTGAAAGGGAGGGAGGATGGATGGAGGAGTGAAAGGGTGAATGGATGGATGAGTGAAAGGGTGAATGGATAAATGAGTAAAAGGGTCGGTGGATGGGTGGAATGATGGATGGATGGATGGATGGATGGATGAAATGAATGAATAATGGATGGATGGAATAAATGGTGGACGGATGGAGTGGATGGATGGAATGGTTAATGGATGGAAAGAATGATGGATGGACGGATGGATGGATGGATGGATGGATGGATGGATGGATGGATGGATGGATAGACGGATGAGTGAAAGGGAGGGAGGATGACTGAATAGATCGGTGAAAGGATGGATGGATGGGTGGATGATGAAAGAAAGGATGGCTGGATGAGAGTGAAAGGATGGCTGGATGAGTGAGTGAAAAGATGGGTGGATGATGAAAAAGGACGTCTGCATGAGTGAGTTAGTAAAAGAATGAATGGATGAGTGAAATGATGAATAGATGAGTGAAAGGGTGGATGGATGACTGAAGAGATGGGTGAAAGGATGGATGGATGATGAAAGAAAGGATGGATGGGTGGATGAGTGAGTAGAAGGATGGGTGGATGATGAAAGAAAGGATGGCTGGATGAGTGAGTGAAAGAATGGATAGATGAGTGAAAGAATGGATAGATGAGTGAAAGAGTAAATGGATGGATAAGTGGATGGATAGACAGATGGATGGATCATGCAAAAGGATGGGTGGACGGAGTAAAGGTTTGGATGGATGGAAAAGTGAAAGAATGGATGACTGAGTAAAACGTTGGATGGATAGATGGATGGATGGATTGAATTGTAGATGGATAGATAGGTTTGGATATGGATAGGCATATGAATGGATGGAATGGTGACAGACTAAAGGATGTATGAAAGATTGAATGGAAGACAGAATACAAACGTGAAATGGAAGATAGCAGGTGGATTGAAGGATGAAAGGATGAATTGATAGATACTTGGATGGGAGAGACAAGCAAGCTCTTCTTGGGAGGGTCGCAATGACTTGCTTCCCCAGTTTGGTGCCATAAAAGCTTTGATTCAAAGTGGTGGGTAGTTACATTTTTTTGGCTACTCTCTTGGAACACATCCTGTGGATGTCTGTCTAGACACAGGAATTTGTACAAGTGAGGTCTGCTTTCAATATCTATCCTGTGCTAGACACCACGCCGTGGCTGTGCATCGAACAAGGACCCTTTAAGTGCAGAAGCACAAGACAAACAGCAGCAACAGGCCAATCTTAGAAGAGATGTCTCTGTGCTGTGTTTTCTCGCTAGCTTGCTGCAAAGCTTGATGTAAAAAAAAAAGTGTCCCTATGTGTCACCCAAGAGCAGCTGCGCAGCAGTTCCCCAGTATCTGTGCAATTGTTGATACCAGAACATGGGGTGAATAAATGTTAAGATTTCTTCAGGAAGAAATACTCTATTTTCAAACAGCAAATCACAAATATGCTTTCACTGTATTTCTCAATTTAGCATTTTGCCAACATCGAGAGCCGAGCATCATTAAATTACAAACTTGATACAACACACAGACTAATGAGGAACTTTTAAAAATGACTTTTTTGACCTTCAGGTCGCACAGTCTTATGCTGTGATGAAAAACCTGTCTCCAACCATTTTCCTGTTACAGTCTTTCAATCCATGTTGGCTGAATCAGGCCAGATACTCATACATAATGTTCTATCAATAACTACATGACCAGAATATGAGGTTGCAAATGTTAAGCCAATTTAGTGCCTGTGTGTGAATACGCTGACATTTGTGAACCAGCATGAAGAGTAATTCTTTGAGGTACTTAGGTGGACTTTTATAAGATAATCTGGTTATTTGATTTGGGGGATGGAGGTGTAATCGTAAGAGTGAAAGTAAACACGTTTCTTCATTTTTTATCCAACATATTAAAATAACAGAGTGCACTTTTGGGAAAAACGATCATGTTTTATTTATTACGGGCATTTATAGAGCGTGGGTCTGAGCCAGTTCAGACTGCAAATAATTTACAATTGACTTTTGACCTGCAAGCTGTAAGGAGGTTTCTGGAGATATGGCTTAAGTCAAGAAGCACATGTGGTTCAACTGTAAGAATGGCCTTGTGCAGCTGGCACTGGTATTTCAGTTGGATGCTTCAGAGATAGCAGAAAGACCAAGGAAGCAATAGAATGAAGCAGGACCTGCAGCATGGCCAGGGTCATGTCTGAAATTGCAATTAGCATGACACTGCATTACTCTGAGACAGGACAAGAGTCTGAGCATGACCAAAGTGCTTGGGGACAGGGTTCTGTGCAGAAGACCCAATTAGTTCCAAGATATCTTGGCTACGTGGACATCAAGCGACTTATGCAGGGCATACAAGAGAGAAGCTATCAAGGTTTACGTGCACAACCGGGCCGAAATCTGAGTGTGAGATGTCACTCTTGGTCCATTAGAAAGAAGTTGTACTGATGCTGCGTAACTGAACATATAATCTTTGGGGAACATATAATGGGGATTGAAACCAATACATAATACAAATCCAATGTGTTCTCAGACTGCACCTTCCATTCCAAATCCCTCGGAATAATTTGAACTAGAAAAAATGAATGCTGTACATTGGGAAACCCAGGTGTTAGTGAAAAAAATGAAGAATTAAAATTTCTTCACATTTAGTTCTATTTCTTGCAGCTTTGGAACTCTTTATTTGACCAACAAAGGCTCCAAATCTACAAATAGTTCTAAATCCACAAATGCATAGGTGATTCCACACATTATGGAGATTTTCAACTGTTTACAGAACTCCAGTGGATATATGGAGGATCCTGATGACTATCTGAATTAACACATCTAGGTGTCGGCTGCACCAATAAACCTAAAACCATATCTGATTTTACTCACCCAACTTATGCAGAATCTGCTCCACATAAGATGCGTCTTTTTTAGGGCTTGCAAATTGGGGTAATTTGCAGAGATTCCTGGGTAATTGTTCTGACTTTGCTAGGTTTCTGGAAATGTTCATTGCATTTCCTGACTGCATCTCTGATAATCCCCTTGCAAGTTCGGAATTTAGAGGCCCCTCTTCATGCAAAACTAGCTTTGTCAATAACCTGTTAGTTTTGATTGTCTCGAGTCAGATAACTTCAATGACTACCTTTTTTATAATTATGCTCAAATTGTATTTGTACAAAAATGAATAGCCTTTTTTGACATCTGATGCGCTTTCATATGAATTTGCAATTTCGATTTCAGCTTGCATTTGTTTCTTCAACAAAAAGGTAGATCCTTTCACCACAGATTATTATCAATTATTTTTGTTCTAGTAGGCAAGCATGTTGTGAGAGTGGTGTCAGGCATAATAGTAGCTATTCAATACATACTGGAATTTACAACTGGGAAAATAGCTGAATGACACAGGAAAGAGTGTTTCTGATGCAGCCATTGAAGTATATTTGAATTTACCCTCGTGATTTAGCTGTACCACGAGCTATGCAACAAATCCTTGTAAACTACTGTTCTTGGTGAAGAAGGGACAATTTCATGCATTGAAAGGCGTTATTTAAAGTGCACATTTACCCCGAAGGGTCCAAAGGTGTCAGCAAGAAAAGAATATTGGACACCAGAAAACAGATTTTATATAGGGAGAAAATAACCAAGTTTTCTGAACCTACAGACATCAAAAACTAGCAGAAATGTGGTGGAGAGAATGTTATTGTGTTCTTCACTGAGGGGTCCAACATGGAGACGCTGCCCAAGTTATAGAGTTGCCTCTTAAAGCAAGTGTTAGAACTGGGGAGAGGGGCACTGACCCCTGTCCAAACCAGTTCTGGGTGCCTCCCTGCCAGTGACACCCTCTTCCTTTGATAGTGGGGGTCTGGATCCTCAATCACTCAGCAGGAGATGGAGCCATTGTTTCATGGCAGCAGGCCAGGCCTCTTCACCTCCAGGGGCTACTCCTCCCCCCTACACTCCAGATGCAGGTCACCCTGTTGCTGTCTCACCTCCTCTCCTGGGTCAAGACATTCCCCAGATCCTATCACTTTCAAATCCAGACAGTCAATCCACAACCAGGCAGACACACATAGAATTGTTAGAACACAAAAAATCAGCCACTTCTAAAAGTGGGATTTCTAAACACACAATGAAGAAACCACCCTCACAAAAAGATGTGGTATCGAATTGTGAGTTCAGGCACACTAAACTTCACCTCTCCATCTTAAACCTATGGGAAGATAGGCTGGATACATAGTACACAGCCTCCCCATTCTGTCCTATGGGCAAGATGGCCTTTAAACAGTGAAAAACGAAATGGAGAGTATTTCCCTGTTAGGACATGGTACACACCTTAGTACATGTCCTACCTTTTGCATACACTGCACCCTGCCCAGGGGAGTACCTTGGGCCTACCATAGGGGTGTCTGTTGTGCATAGAAAGGGAAGGGAAGGGTAAGGCCTGGCAAGTGGGTGCACTTGTCAGGACAACAAGGCAGTTTAACAAACTGCGTGCAGGAACTGCAGTGGCAGGCCTGAGTTCTCTCTATAGGGCTACTTGTGTGGGTGGCACAATTAGTGCTGCAGGCCCACTAGTAGCATTTGCATTACCATCCCTCGCACACATAGTGCACTTTACTAGGGACTTTACTAGTAAGGCAAACATACCAATCATGGACATCCAATTACCATTACACTTTACACAGGGAGCACTTGCACTTTGACACTGATCAGCAGTGGCAAAGTGCCCAAAGCATCTAAGCTGGCAACACCATGTCAGAAAAAAGGTCTAGGGGAAGGCAGAAAGTTTAGGGAACTTCAGCAAAAAGGACCAAGTCCAACAGCAAGGTACTCAAAGTACTCAATTAGGTGATCTTCGTGACCAAGGTTGTGAGTACAATTGCGGGCTGGAGATATTTGCATAGGAATGCAGGAAACTTGCCTGGGTCTATGCACTCAGATGGCCAAATTCATTTAATATTTTTTGAGTAAAACTCAGTCTAGCAAAAGTTTGGTTAAATTGTGCATTTGCTCCTCTGTCTGTTGACCTCAAGTTAAAGCAAAATATATGCCCATCGGTTAATGTCTAGGAGTTAAACACAATCAGGATTTTAAATACCCATATCAAATGCCAGTCTCCTGATTTCAAAAATGTAAAAGTGACTTGTAACGAGAGATATGTGAAAAGGGCATATGTTAATGAGTCGAAGGCTTTAATGAGTTGAAGCCAATCGAAATGCTAATTTCTGTCGTCAATGGGGCTTTACATGAAAAATCATACTTAAAGCATTCTTGGCCATGCTCCAAAAGAGCCAGCCAGCCAGGGAAAGAACTGAAGTTGCAATACAATTAACCAGATGTTTTGGCCACTGTAAGGCAACTTCAGGCTTTAGTTCATCTTACAAGCAGCTTCACAGGGCTAACCTCACACCACAGAGGAAGGTGGAGAATTTACACTGTGTAAAGACAATGGCCCATTAAGTGTTGCTTATTGATAACATTGTAGAATGCATTTAAAGATCAGGCCACCATCCTAGAGTCCCGAACAACTTGGATTGAATTTTGATACAATGGAAACAAGGTTAAATCACATCTTTATTAATATAGTTATTAGACATATGCTTTTATGATCCAGAATACAGTGCAGACAGAGTGCACAGTAATAAGGCATGAAGCAAAAATGTTGAGATCTAAATTGAAGAAGTTAGTCTACATTAGAACACTAATGAATCAATCACATGGTCTCATCAGTAGGAGCCCTGGGCGAAATGTTAATGACTCTAGAGTAATTGGGGTAAGTTGGGTAATTTTGTGTTACTGTTGTGAGGAAAAAGTACCAAAAAGTATGTGACTATGCGTACTCACATAATTTAGAGAAATTTGGAGCAAAAATGCCTACCCCAAAGGTGCAGGTAGAGCACAAGTGGTTACTGCTGTTCCTATTCTGTTGCATTTAGTACTATTTTCCTGAAGCAAAATGCATCCTGTGGTCTATTTTTGATGTCAGGATGCATTTTGACCTAAGAAAATAGCTCTAAATTCATAGTTACACTCCTTACCTTATTCAGCTAAATCTTGTGTAATTTCGATGTAATTTAACGTAATTATGCTGCAGCAAATTATGCAAGTTGTGTCCACCCCAAAAGCTGTGTATGTAGCCTATGTCAAAGAAATAAACAAAGAATTCCATAAGTGCCAGAACATAGATGTTTGTCAAGAGTGACGAAAGGAACTCATAGTAACCGGAAGAATGAATTTTTGGGGGAATAATATCTATTTCAGCTAACTTAGATGACCCTTGGTAAAAATGGCAAGCAATCCTAAACAGGTAGGGACAGAATCCTCAAATATTAGCACATTTGTTAGTATAAAAATGGGGACAAAATATTAGTTCTCAATAACAGTCATTCATTTAGTGACTGGTAAAAACGACGCACTAGTGCACTCAATATGCCCATCCACATGTATAAAAATTCTATGGTGAGGAAATAGTGTATGTATAAATGGAAAATGGAACCAGCCAATGGAGAAGAAACCCCTCTGGCACGGTGCACTTAATAAAACAATCAGGAGTAATGTCCCTTGTAAAACGGCATGTACACCCCACATTGCCAATACATAGGAGCACATGCAAGCATGCTTAGTTGCACCAAAAGAGATGGTTAACGTAGCCAAGAAGATGACATGAGATGATATGGAGTAGAAGAACGTAAATGAGTTGCTCCATTTAGGGACACTTGTTTAATACATGAAAAACACTAATTTTGGAAGCTTTTCAGAGAATCATAAACATTAGAAGCAACTAAATTATATTAAGGAAGCAAAGCCACTTTCATAAGCTCATAGAATTTGTTACGCCCACTGTTGGTCATATAGGATCTACATTCACATATAGGTAGATTGCTCATCTTTCCTCTTTTGGAATCTTTCCTGACAATCTTCATAACCTGCCATGCAATGTCTTCTGGCTTTTGGTTGAGGGTGAAAGCGTTCAGTCAAAGTGCCAGTGGCAATTTTGCTCTGAATTTGGCTTTAATGTTGCATTCCTTCAACATTTGATGTGGTCAAAGGTGTAAATGTATATGTCTTTTAATCAAATTTTAAGGAACATGACATTTTATGCATATTTAGACATTTATTTATTTATTTATGTATGTATATAATTATAATGCAGTACTATTTTGCCATTTTTCCAACTGCTAGCATTTATGCTGGGCACAATTGCTTTTGTAACCATCAGTGCAAGATATATTGTAATCAATGACTCGTTATTGAAGTATTTTCTCTATGTCTATTCTGGTTATCATGTGACTCACAGAAGGGGTGGATACTTAGCATTTAAAATACAATGGCAGACACTATTTTCTTTATGTGAGCAAGGGCAGAGCAAGGGCACAGCGTGCTCGAAACGCGTCAACAGAGGGAAAGGTTTTAAGAATAAAAAACAACTAACTGCCTGAGCCTTTGGGTCCGTTTCTCTCATTTCGCCTGCTGGAAGTAGTGAGAGTTTGCTTTGTGATATATATATATATATGTATACATATATATATAATTTCTTCTCTTTTTTTTTTTCCTACTGTCAGTTGCCAGTAGTTATTTATAGATAGGACCATGTTTCCTTAGGAAAATATTTTTTAGGACTTGCCTATATCTTTGGCACCATTAGATGAATCTTCACAAAATTTTCCACAAAAAAGTGCTTAGGTGATTCCTGTTCTGCATGGAAAGTTTTGAGGCGATCCGTCAAGTGGGGGCCAAAAATAAGTAGGGATAAAAAAAAAAGTGTTTTTCCAATAGAGATTTTAGACACATCTACAGCTTGTAACTCTGGACGGTTTTACACCAAATTTAGCAGAAAGTTAGCTCTTGATCCAGAAAGAACGATTTTTTGTTATTCGGTGTAATTCCGTTCAGTAGTTTGTGAGATATTAACTGAAATCCAAATTTGCATATCTAGGGACACGGATCCTCCTTGGATTTGCGAATCTACGTGCCAACAGCAATGCCATGATTGGCTGGCTGCAACCTGAGAGGAAAGTTGTGGCCACCATTTTGTTCATTGGGGCTTAGTTCCCAGTGGGGAAAATATAGTTAAACAGTGATAAAACGGGTCAGGGAAGAGGGACTCTGACATCCCATGGGACCAATGGAGGGGTCTTTGAGGGACCCCTCGTGTATGAAATTGTCCAATATCATTTTTGACACGAGAATACGCGGCTCCTCCCCAGATCCTCCCCGATTCGTGTGGATTCCAACTTTAAAGAAAACTATACACTCACTCACAGATCCACACACCTGCTCACACTCTCTCACACCCCCACACATCCACTTACACAACCACTCACAGACCCACACAGTTTTCACACACACCCACTCACACACCCACACAACCACTCACACACCTACACAGCCATACCCATACCACTCACAGACCCACACAGCCAGTCAAATATGCACTCACACAGTCACTCACCACACACACACTTACACACCCACACAACCACTCACACACCAAGGATGCAGGGACATTATAGTTAGAAAATAGCACAAATAACTTAGAAATTCACTGAAAAGAACAAAAGATACAGGGACAATATAGTTGGGTTCAGATTTAACACACACAAAACCATAGATATTCAGCAGTTATAGTTATCTCAAGTAACTATAACTCGTGCTATAAGGTAACCGTAACTCTCGCCCTGGCCATGCACTGCTAATTACCTCACATATTACTTCACTTATGATATCTTCTATGACATCATTGATAATATCACTGCAACATTTAAAGTGAAATTATTGATGCAAAAACCGTGCATGGTGGGGGCACAAGTTATAGTTACCTTAGGGCACAAGTTATGGTTACTTGTGATAACCATAACTGCTGAATTCCTATGGTTTTGTGTATGTAAAATCTGAACCTAACTGTAGCATCCCTTTGGATTTCTCAGTGAATATATTTATATCTCCCATTTTTGGTGGCACTGTTATAAAGGTTCTAAATCATATTTCAAACCAACAAACTCAAATATTTTGTGTTCTTGGTGTCATTACACGTCTGAAAAAACCCATGTTTAAAGTGGCTTATAGTTGGTAGCAATTCATGCAAAAGCAAGTTGAATTTATACTCTTGATTTTCCTTTGTGTCTTTACTACTGGATCATTGAATGTAAATTGTGGGGACAGTGGGTTCATGTCCTTCAATAAACGCTAATTAGAGCATATTATTTTCTTTATTTTGGTGCGCAGTATGAAGGAAGTGTGACTACAAAGAATCCTATCCATGTTCGAATTCCCATCTTTAGGTTTGAGTAAAGCCTCATTTTTTCATATCATGATGGACCATGGATTTCAGAAATAGCCTATCTAGATGTTTCGTAGTCAGGATGCTGGCTTCATTTTTTTTTTTAATGTCTGATTTCTTCTTATAGTTTCTTCCAATTCTTCAAAATTGGCCACATGGCAGGTTAACACCATATGTGCATGGGTGAATACTGTCGTATAGCAACAAAAATTTATTTTTCATTGGGTCTTTTAAACGTATAGTAGGGTCTGTTGCATTCATGCTTAAATAGAAGTTCAATGGAATTGATCTACACTTGCTTAAATGTGAAGTCTTTGTGTTCCCTTTCCTGGAGCTTAGCTTCGTGCACATCCTTTTTTCTGAATGACCTGTATCTACCCCCGGGTGACATCAGGGAACTAACTTTTTTTTAAGCATACATGTGTTCCATTGTCTTTTCTCTCTCGCCTCCTTGAGCTGCTTCCCCTTCTTTATATTCCCACCCCACTGGTCTGTTGTTCCCCGAGGTCATCTATTCCTTCAAGTTTCCCAATCAGCTTTTTTTTCTACTCCCTCAGCTCCTCTGTTACTCTCCCACTTCTCCTTGCTCACTGTTGCTCCTTCTGGTGCTCCGCTGCTTGCGCAACTGGTCCCATTTTTTTATTTCAATTTTTTTCTTTGATATGGTGGGTACGGCAGCTGCAATCTGCTTCTAACCTGCTCCTTTCTCTCTAATTCTCTTTTGAGGAGCTTTTCTGTTTTCATTTACTTCTTCAAGATAGCCATCTGCAATTGTGAATAGTAAAAAAATAAAAAAACAGGATCTCCTCTCATGACCACACATGCACACTTTTTGCTGTTTTAGCCAATACTGTTCAACATCAGCAACAAGCATCTTCAAAATGAAAGATTCAGCTAATGCTCTTCAAAGGGACTTTGATGTTGTCCTTCACTTCAAAACTCCAGAATCTCACTCCATCCTGGCTTATCCAACTAGCATTGCATCTGCTACCTTCACTTTTTAGGTCTCGGCTGGCGAAAGCAGCGCGCATGCGCGACTCTCATCATACGAGAGCTTCTTGGAATCAATACAGATTCCAAAGCTCTCGGAGGTGGAGTTGAAGCCCCGCCCATCTTCCTCATTCGCTGGCGTCATCTTCTATGCAAAACGCTGGCTTCAGATTGTAAACGAGGCTTCTTAGTCCCTCCTTGTAGCTGCCTTTTCTCCTTTTGGCCCCGCCCACCGGGATGCGATCTCTCAGTTGCGGCGTGACACACTTTTTATTTTGCATCTTTTATATAGCGCAAACTTGACCCGGAGGTATTGGAGCGCTGTACATGAGCACCGTCTTTACATTACATATTCAGGCACGGGAGATTAAGTTATTTGCCCAAAATCACAGGATGTGGACGCGACCCCGAGGCTCGAACCCTGGTTTCCAGCACCAAAGTCGTCAGTCTAGCCGACGGACCACATCCTCTCCCACACTCTGCTTCATTAGCTGGGACGCACTATGTTTTTCACACAATGCCGACAGCTTGTTTTTGAAGGGCAGTCAAACCGATCCCTTGTAATATGATTCATGTCCCGTAAAACCAGGAGTGGCTGCTGACCCGAGGGTATGCTTTCTCTTACTTGTTTTCACAAGGGGGCTGAAAAGTGATTTTTTTCTGTTCTGTGTCTCAAGTATATACGTCTATCTTTCACGACGCATTAGCCTGCAATGCCCCCCCCACCCACACACACACACTTCCACTCTGAGTGACACTGGGGGGGCTTGTTAGGGGTTCGCGAAGAATTAGTTTACTTTAGGTGTCCCGAGGGCTTTTTGCCGAGTTTTGAAATAGGAGCTGCACATCTCTTTTTGATTACTCCAGCTCACACTCTTATCACCAGAGCGCGGTCAGGGCACGCATTTCATGCAGAAAACTGGTTTACAATTACAAAAGCCCCGCTTACACACGACTAGGGACAGGAAACAACACGGCCTGCCCCTGGCAAGAGACAAGAAGGGATGTGCAAAAGCATGACCTCAATACGGGGTGAAAGGGGGAGGGAGGAAAGACGTGGGAGGAAAAGTGTAGGGGGGAACTGAGGAGGGAGTGAAAGCAGAAGGGTAGTGAAGACGGCGGGAGAAGGAAAGTGAAAATGCTAAAAGTGAATGGAAGGAGGGTAGATGAAAAGATGAGTAAAGATAGAGGAAACGCCTAAAATTGGAGAATAAGGAAGTAACGTGAATAAACAAATGAGTGGCATCAATTGAGAGAAAAGAAGAGCTGGAGATGAGAAAAATTTTGTGAGGAAATAAAGCACAGGGTGAGAATAAAAACAGAAGAAGAACAACAAAATGAACAATTGGGAACGGCAAGGTAGAAAGGAGAAGGAAGTAAAAGTAAGTAAAAGTGTTTCCTTTTACCCTCTGCCGCCTTCTGCCGTTTGAGTTTTTGACAAGGACACGGCACACTGAGAGGGGGCTTCAGGGTGAACACCAGCATATAAATACATTAGATAAGCAGCTTTTTACTTGGATTTAGATGTGGTATAGCCAAAGAAATAAAAATAAGCAGCATATGAAGTTTACAAAAAGTGCCATCATTCACCAGTCTGAACACAGTGGCTTCAAGACTATGATTGTTCCCAGTCAAAAGTCTTTGGGTCCTGTCTGACCTGGAAAGGAGGTAAAGGTTGGGAGGACGAAGAAGGGCAACTTAGCAGGTAGATGACACCCAAGACTTTAGTTTGGAGTTGTGTATCTGTCATCCACTCAACCCTATCCAGGGCTCCAGTGCCCTCGTTTGTTTCTAAAAAAGTGTCCTGTAAACCAGTGAGATAAATGTAGATTTGTATCATAAGCCTAGCGGTGGAAGTGGTGATTATGTTCATAATGCAACCTATTCATGCCCTTTGAAAATGTGAAAAAACAGGACAGAGGCACCATTGGTGGACACAAAAGGGCACTGTGAGGGTATCGGAGAGATATTTATCCACATTGTTTCCTGCTGCAGAGGAATAAATGGATCCTCCTACTACACAGAAACTAAGGCTTTTCCATTCAACACATAGGCTGTGGTTAGAGCTTCCTTTAGTAGAGTATTCTTTTCTATGTGGTCTCTCAGATACCTGTGTCCCAGTCTCTCATGACTCCTCTCGCTACGCTTTGTGCCTGAAATGACTTTCTGAGGCGCCATTGGCCTCCCCTACTAATCCGATACCCCGCTTCTTATAAGGAGTCCTTGCTGGTTTATTTAGTGGTAATATGCTGCCTAGAGCCTGCAGGACACATCTTGAGCTCAGTTATGTGTACCCGGACAGAAGACATTGTTTTCAGAGATCCTGTTCTACCTGTAAAAGTAAAATGGCAGTTGTGGATGTTTGGGGTGGGTGAATGTATTTGTCTGAGTTCCCATTTTGGAGTCTTTCCAACCATAATTTTTGTCTCCCTGTCCTAGTGTCAGAATCCCTACAGTAACTATGCATTAATCTGTCTGTACCAGCGTCTGCCTCTGTGTGGGTGTATTTGCGGTCTCAGTGTCCTGGTCTTGTTTGTGTCTGTTTCGCACAGCTCCCATGTTGTAACCCACTTTATTGGTGCAACTCCGGTGTCCGCTCCCTCATTGGTCTTTTTTCTTAAACTTTTTTCTATTAATTGTTATATGTTGTTTTGATACTTTATAAAAAAGAAAGAAAGAAAAAATATGTTTTGATGACGATCCCAACTCTGCAAATAAAAACAAGCAATAAAAATGCAATAGGTCTCGCCTTTTATTAAGTTAAAGCCATTTTCTTTGCAATACAATACCTTTAACAAAGCAAATAGCTTTAACTTAATAAAAGGCAAGACCTATTGCATTTTCAATGCTTGTTTGTGCTTGCCGTCACTCGACAGACATTGCTTTTAACATGCTGTTGAATACTGAGCTTTCAAGTTTACAAACAGTACTCATGAATCACAGCCTGAGAGATTCCAATTCTCTTTGAAGAAGCACTTTACTGCATAGTACTGTGCCTGGGAGGTGGGAATCACTGTGGGTGTAAGAGTTGAGGGTGTGCGAGACCCACTCAAGCAATAAATACTGATATTTTCAGGGTAAACCACAATAGTAATTAAATTAACCTGTACTTAAACCTCTGGTAGTTTTCCATAAATGCAGTCAGGTTTAACTTAGGGGCAATGTGTAAAGTATTTATGCAACTCTTAAACAGTAATAAAGTGTAAACACAACTCAAGACAAATCCCGAGCCAATTTACAAAAATAGAGAAAATGTTAATAAAGAAAGTGACACCAAAATGACACACATCCAGTCAATAGAATCAGTTCTAGGTGAAAAATAGCGCAAGAAAGTGCAAAGCGCCACTGGTGGGTTTCTGGTTGCACTTGACCAGGCCTTGGGGCGCATGTCAAAAACAGGTAATGGGTACATCCCGGTGAAGTGTTTATCTGCTTTTAGTCTGTGTCCATGCGAGTAGTCTCGGTTGGAGCTTTGTGTTGGTGGTCGGGGGGAGGATTCTGTCGGCATGAGGAGTAAGTTGCTACTGGAACTTCACATGGTGTTCTGTATATTTACTTGGAGGTCTGTTTTGAGGCAGGAGAAGTACACTTTGATGATAATCAAGGAGCCAGGACCTGGGGCGAACCTGTTGAGGATCAGGGCTCACTCCTGGGGAGGCCAGCAGCAGGCCTCAGGCAGGTCCAGATGGCGGTGGTCTGTTGGAGGGAGACCTCTGAAAGCTTGTTGTGTCCCTGTAGCCCACTAAGGACATCAGCAACCTGACCCTTGCAGTCACTTCTGGGGGTCCTGGGTTCTAGGCAAGCTAGTCCTGTCTTCCTTTTTCAGCCAGCAGGACAATCTTTTGTCTGAATCTTCCACAGATCCGGAAGTGTTCTCATGAGAGGTTTTGAAGGTGCTATTCTGATAGCCAGTGCCCGCCTTTCAATGAGGGAAGCCCACTTTGTCTAATCTTCTCCCTTTCCTGGGTTTGACTTCAAACTGCCTAGGGTATCCAAGAACAGGCAGACCTAGGTGTGAAATGCATTTATCAGTGGCAGGGTAGGCAGCCTTAGAAGTCATTATGGATGGACAAAACCCTAATACCAATCTTTGATGTTCAGGAAGGCTGAGTACAACCTCCCAGGTCATCCCACAACACACCACTGGAGAGCCATTCAGTCATGTGACCCTAGACAATGGCAGAAATGCACATGTGATTTAGGCAGAAAAATGTCAACTTTCTAAAAATGGCAATTTCAAAATAGTAACTGAAAATCCAACTTTGCCATTGAAGAAGCTGCTAAATTATGATTCAAATGAGTGTAAGCTGCATTTCTCTATTTGTTCCCAAACTGAAGTTATGACTTATTAAGTGTAATAAGATAACCCAGTGTCTGTAGGAGAGATAGCCTCACTGGGGTGAAAAATTACTTTGCAAATCTTTCACTGTCTCAGGACTTATAAAAATGTGCATCCTACTTTTAAAATACCATGCATCCTGCCCTGTGAGCCTTTATGGACTACCTTAAGGGTTAAATACAAGTATTAATAAGGAAGATTTAGGCCTGGCATAAGGTTTACTTTGTGCTGTCACAATGGCAGTTGGAAACTGCACCTAGGGCTGCAGTCGCAGGTCTGAGACGTATTTTACAGTACTACTTTAGTGGGTGGCACAATGAGTGCTTCAGATCATGAGTCGCATTTAATGTACAGGTCCTGGGTACATGTGGTACCATTTACTAGGAACTTTTAAGTAAATTAAATGTGCCAATTAGGTGTAGTCCGATCTTAAGATGTTTACAGGTGAGAGCAAACACACACTGGTAGGCAGGGATAAAGTGCACACAGCCCCTAAGCCAACAAAAACAAATTCAGTGGAAATATGGAAGTGGAAGAAAATAGTTTGTATGGAGATACCAGGCCAAGGATGTCAGGTCTAACACTGAGTGTGCAAATCTTACAGTGCTGCTCTCGTTACTGTACCAGTTTTGTCAGGTGTGAGGGGGGAATCATGTTGTGAATGGTCTATGTGTGACATGTTAGGACGCTTGTGAGGAGCTTTGTACTATACAAACGCTGCAATGATCAACTTGGTTACTGCTGGTTTGAATAATATGTAAATTGAACCTTTCTTCATCTTGAAAAAACAGAGGTTTTGTAAGCCCTTCAAGTTCTATCATCCTGCAAGGGAACTTCTTTTTGTTTATTTCCATACCGTGGTTGCGTGGCCCTGCCGACAAAAACATGGAGTAGCCCAGTTTCAACAGCTTTTCAAAGATACATAATTCCTTAATTATTCTCAGCTGGTACAAACGTTATCTGAAATGTTTTGCTACTCATAAATCTAAAGTTTTACAGACAAGACGTCACATAGTAGGCAGTGGCTGACAGATCACACATCAATTTCTTTATCAATTACTTTTTTAATTATGCTGCTCTATCTGGTTTCTTTCTGATTAAGAAAGCTGCAGGAGGTGGATGAAATGTCAGGCCTTTTCTACAGTAAAAAATAAAATCTATTGATATTCTTGGAATTGACATGAGGAGGAGTCATTAACTTTAGAGTTCAAGCGGAGCAGAATTCCTATAGACAACCTGAATTCCATATGTGTAGAAAAGTTTTTTATACAATTGGTTAAGTTTGTAAAAGTCTTTGAGTATGTGTGGATGGTATCAGCAAGGGAGGTGCCTGTTATCCATCTGTTATATTTATTATTACAGCTGTTGTTTAAGCATAGTGATTGCAAGGACTGGCAACTTGTTTGGTTGGTAATTCGTTTTTATCGTAAAAAAAAAAAATCATCAATCCACTGAATAACTACTGGCAATATGGTTTACTCAGATGAACGTTTATATCAAAGTTATCGCCAACATAATTAGTGTGCGGGGTTGACAATGGAAGATTTGTTGATTGTGGTTGCATTACCTTTTAAATCAGTACTTTCCTTCTTTTTGCCTTCCATTATTTTAGTTGTTGACTGACTACTGTCAAGGTATGTTTTGTAATGTACGTTTTAGGTGTTCCTTGCACTTTTATGGTCTTATGTAGGCCGAATAAAGTAACTCTTGACTGACTGACAGGCAGCTGCCTCAGTTCACTTCCGGGATTCACAACATGAGGGTCTTGAGGTAAAGTTATCAGGTCTTTCAATCTGTCAAAGCAATTCACAAATACAGACTTTTCTGCATATGCTTGGTTGCTAAGATGGCTTTTCCATTACTAAAGATACTTTGGCCCTCCTGATTCTGGAAGAAATGTTGTAAGAATCAACACAAAGGTATGACATTTTGATTTGTAAAAACAAAAATCCCAGGGAACATAAGAGCCAAATCTTAGAGCTGGAACAATAAAATAATTGCCACATAAATTATAAAACTGGAAACCTTTTAAATTATAGTAACTTTTTGAAATAATAAAGTTAATTTTGAAACAATTGTGTAGTAGATTAGATCATTTTAAAGTTTTAAAGTACTAAGCAACTTTTAAATAATTGAAAGACATTTTAAAAATAAAAAAGGGTTAAGAAGACCTGCCCCCACCCCAAAAAAAAAGCATTCCAACAGACAATTATAATCCAATAAAACCATATATCAATGAGTTTATTCTTTAATGTGCATTCTGAAATAATCACTATTAGATCATCCCAAATGTTGCAGTGAAGTAGAAGGGATTAGCTAAAGATTGCATAACTCAGTTAAGTGGGTATTAGGATTAGAGTCTGTGATTCTGACACTGGACATTATTTCTGTTCTCTTTTACACTAAACAATGTTCCTTGTACGTAGTGGTATTTGAAAAACTAAATAAGCCTGGGCAGTATTCTGTAGCACTGATTTGCAACATACAGACATCGCATAATAAATCACTCGACATTATGTGTGGGAAATTGATTCTGCCCCATTAACCGCTCCTTGGTGTTTAACTTTTATGTTTTATGCACTTCTGTTGTGAGTGAGTCTCACTCGTTGTAAGCCCTACTGAAACAGATTGAGAGTGCAAACCACCAGAGGCAAAGCTAGGGGAAAAGGCTCTGGACTGATTACATGTGAACATGTGCATACATGCATGTGGGTTGAGGGTGTGGACTATGGTCTACCTCAGCATAGTACCTGCGCACGCACAGGTAGCCTGTCGCAGGGTGGCCCCTTCATGTATTTCCTATGGGAATGGAATGTGCATGTGCTAATTACATTTCACACTACACATTGCCTGGGAATGCTCTATCCCTTTGAAACAAAGGAGGGTAGACAAATACATCTGGATACAGTGAGAGGAGGGGCTTCCATTTGAGGATTTGAGGGGAAGGTACCAGGCAGTTGTGGTATTTAGAGACAGGGCTTAGGCTGTCAACAGATGATTTGATAGCACCATCTTGGAAATTCCTAAAATGCTGTGTAGTAGGGTTTTGAAAGGAGTGTTGACTGAGATGCCACACTCATAATAGGATTCAGCATGGCGCCATATTTTCTGGAATGTTCCACCTCCATCTTAAAACCCCTGAACAAGGGAGAGAGATTTCAGAGTAGTCTGAACACGAGAGAAGCAATACAGGAGGAATGCACAGCTGCAAGACAGAAGAAATGTGACTCCTCCTACTACAAAGGATAGATTTAAGGTTTTCTGACTTGAGTTGGCTCCCAGGGACTGCAAATTGTTTCCACTGGGCCGGTGGTGTTGGCTTTCATACACCTTCTATGAGACAGTAGAGGGATAGACCTGTTGGAGGAGACCATGTAGGGCTCCCCTGGATCTTCTGTGGACTGGTCCTGCAAGTGTTTGACCTCCAGAAGGAGATTACTACCGACTCCTGGGACACGTCTTACAAGTGGCTAGGAAGTCACCCACTGGACCTATGCAATGCATGCATGGATCACACTCTGCCTTGGGGCGCTCGGGTTGCTACTAAAGAAGGCCACAGACTTAGGAGAGGTGCCAGTCTCCTAAACAGGAGTCAAAACCTGGACGGGAAGCTATAAGGTAGGAGGTCAGCCTCTATAATCTCGCTCATTGGAGGGGCCCAATTGGAAAACTGAGCTCTGGGATGAAAATTAGAATTTAAACCAGGAGGTCTAAAGAAAACCCTCCAGGCGACGAGTGCTGGCCTCCAGGAGCAGTTCACATCTTCTCCACTCCAAGCTAGCCCCAACAAAAAACACAAAGAAGCTTGTTCGCTTGAAGTGAAAAGCTACACCAGGTGTATGCGGTTTCAAGGTCTCTAATCTTTCAAAGCTCCCCAGGGAGTGCAAAGGCCTTTCAGGATTAATTTGGCCTGAGAGTACACACGTCTCCCCTCATGTCATATGAAAATTATTTTGGGAGATCCATCCATGAGTGGAGTGGCACAAGTGAAAGCAAACAAGCTAAATATACAAAACCAAAAATGAGTGCTGTTGGAAATTGAGTTACTAGTTGGGGGAGGGGGGGGTGAAACTCTGTTCACCCTGACAGAAATTGTGGCTGCTGCTTGAAGTCACAAGCAAATACCAAATTAACCTCTACTTAACCCTGTGGTAGCTTGGCACAAAGCAGTCAGTTTTAAGTTGGAGTCAAAGTGCAAAGAATTGATGCAGCACTTTAAATGTTAATAAGTGATAAGACAACACAAGAAGTTTTAAAAAATAAAGCAAAATGTAATAAATTATTTGAGACCAAAAAACAACAAAAATCCAATCAGTATAACAGGAGATATGCAATTTTAAAGATTTGAAAATAGTGCCTAAAAGTACAAAGGATCAACTGTGGTTATCTGACTGCACCGGACTGGGACAAAGTCACAAATTCAGGCCGAAAGTGATGGAGTGAGGGCAGATACAGGAACCAAGATAGATTTGCTGAACAAAAGTATCCTAGATCCTGGTGTGCAGAGCGTTGCGAGATCCTGCATTGAGGATGAACCATGCAATGTTGGTTCTGAGGGGCTGAGGGGCTGTGGTGCAGAGTCCTATGTCACCGCCTTCAATGAGGAGCGTGCGATGTCCTGGTTTGAAGATGCGTCACGCATCAGATGTTCTGGAAAAGCTGCGGGCTGCAATGCAGAGTTCTGTGTCATCGCAGAGGATGCCGTAAAGGAGGAGATTTAGATGCAAAGGCCTGCATCAAGAATGCAAGGAGACCGCAGGCTGCATTGAGAAGTGCTATGTCAGGAATGCATGGCGCAGTGGTGATTCTGGCGCTTCTGTAAGAAGATGTCACACTATATCGGTTCTGCTCACAGGACCGCAGCTGGGCTAGCAGAACACCTTCAGGCCCACTTTCAGTGCTCCAGAACTGGGATGGTACCACTTGAGGGGGGGGGCAAGACTCCCAGCAGAATGAGTCTAGGTACAGGGTTAAAGGTGGTTGAAGCCTTTTGCCATCCCTGAGGCTCTGTACAGGAGGCCAGCCAACTTGTTCTTGGAGACACTGTGGTGGTCCTGGGATCCAGATGCAGATCCAATCCTTTCACTCAGGCATCACACAGCAGAGCAACAGAGTAACGGTCCTTCATGTAGTGCAGCACACAGTCCTTCTGATTATTCCACAGGGCCTGAGGTGTACTGAACAGTTGGGTCTGAGAGTTCATTATTTCTACCTTGTGTCCACTTTGAAGTAGGAGAAGGTTTTGGAGGTTTCCACCCCCCACAGGTGTTTGGAATTTCCTGAGTCCCTGCCCTGGCCCCAACTTGTCTGAGGTCACAAAGACTAATTTAAAACCCTTTGTGAGCATGATCAGGCAGATACTTTGTGATGTGCAAGTGTGGTAGGTGATAACTCATTCCCCTCATCAAGTCAGAGTTGGTCCATCCAGCCAACACCTATGCTCCTTTGTCCCACTGTCTGGGAGCAATATATAAAGACCAAATGCCAGCTACACCTAGTCATGTGACCCAGGATACAGACAGCAGGCACCAAATAGTTGAGACAAGAAAATGCCAACTTTCTAAAAGTGGTATTTTCAGAGTTGTGATTTGAAATCCGACTTTACCATTCAAGAGGACTTTAAATTAAAATTCTTTATACACCAAGCTTGACATTCCTACTTCTTCCCAATTGAAAGTTAGCACTTATCAAATGTAATAAGTTATCCCACTGTTATACAACAGGGGAGTTAGGCCTTGCAGTAGTGAAAGAAGAATGTAAGAGTTTTCATTACCAGGACATGTAAAAGTTAAATGTACATGTCCAGCTTTTAAAATATACTGCACCCTGCCCTAGTGGCTGGTAGGGTCTGCCCTAGGGACAATTTGTATGTGATGTATATGTATTAAAAAGGAAGGTTCAGGCCCAGCAAGAGCTATATATTGCCAGGTCAAAATAGCAGATAAGAACTGTGCACACAGGTTGCAAGAGCAGACCTGTGGCAAGTTTAAAAGGGCTACTTAAATGGGTGGCACAACAAGCGGCACTCACCCACAAGTAGCAATACATTTACAGGCCCTGGGTACACGTAGTACCACTTTACTAGGGGTTTGTAAGTGAATTAAATGTGTCAATTTAGTGGAAGCTATTTTACCATGTTTTAAGGAGAGAGCACACACACGTTAGCACAGGTTAGCAGTGGCAAAGTGCACAGAGCCCTAAGGCGAACAAAAATGAGATCAGCAAAAAGAGGAGGAGTAAGTCAAAAGGCTTGTGTGAAGAGCACTCTGACTGACATGTCAAAAACTCTGTGACAGAAAGTTTCTAGGGGGAAGGGGGTAATACTCCCCCACCCCGAAAAATCTTTCCCAAAAATGAGAGCCAAACCAAGTAGGATTTAATCTTCATAGGTGACCAACAACAAAACATTCATTTTTAGAACAGGGATATAGATTCATTTTGCAAGCTGCAGGGATTAGAAGTGCATAGATGTTGTTCTCTGATGAACACAATTACACATCAGGGAGCACGCTACAGGCACAATAGAGTTGCTCAGCATGTCGCTGAAAGGAATAAAACAAAAGGTCCCAGAAGCCTGTGGAGTATGTTTTCAGTAGGTGAGTGTTAAATTTGTACAATTTCCTTTTCTGTATGGATGTGATTTTTTGGAAATATTAAGCGAAATACAAATCTGGCGTTTGGCACTAACTTTGGTGTGAAATTCATCCTTATGTTCATTTTGGAATTGGCGGGTTTTTTTGCACCAAAACACAAGTGCTGAATTTTGTTTGTTTGGCCTTCCATCAGAGCTAGGATGTTTACCTGAATGGGCTTGAAATTACCAAACCGTAGTTCAATAGCGTAATTTCAGGAATTTCGCAGAACACGAAATTCTGGACCTTATTTTAGATTATGCCAGCATAATGACACTTTCACCAGAGATTAGTTTTCAGGTTAGTCTGTAAATGAACTTACACTTGGCTGCATGTAAAGTATTTTCTCAGTGAAAGAAGTTTAACACAGAAACACACAACTTCCGATGTGGGCTTATTACATTTTGCAGCAGTGAACAGGCTGCGCTTCACCTAATGCTGAACTGATTTTGGTTTTCAATTAGCCTTGGGGGGGGGGGAGGGGGGAGGATATTCCAATGGTAGGGATATTTGGCTCGGCAGCCTGATAGGACGAAGGGCCGAGCTAGAACCACACCTGCGGCCAGAAGGCGCCTTGCGCAATAATTCACTCACCCATTCATACACACACAGATCCAGGTGTGGGGAGAGTGCGCCGGCCGATACTTTAATGCATGTTACCCCTATCAGAGATAAAAACACTCTATAAAAACCAGAGCGTTGCTAGGAATTAGAGGCAACAGACGCCACCTGTTGGGATTCACGCACTGGATGTGTTTGTTGTCTGCGTGCGTGCACCAGATGTCTGTGGCATACACGGCACCAGATGTTGTTCAGCCCTCTGAGGCCTGTGTACCCGCACACAGCACCGTGGGTGAGCACAACCAAAAGACACTATCTGTAACCAAGCCATGTGTAGACGATTTTTCACACCAAAGTAAAACAAAAGTTTGTATGAGCGTGAAAGCAACGCTTGCTGTCTGGCCTGCTCCAAAAACACGCGCGCTCGTGATGGGGGGGCTAGCTGTGTCTGCATTGAGCGCTTAGCTAATTTGCAGGAAAGATTATGTAAAACACGAAGGAGCCGCTGTAAATAATAATAAATGCTAGAAATAATATGGCCTTTCCAGCGCGCAGCACCACCCCGCCATCTGCGCGCCATTGCCAGACACCGAGCGCGAGACAGCGTTGTGAAAGGAAAAGGATCCGCGTGGATTCACTGGGCGCCCACAACCCGTTCCTTAGATAGCACATAATTTCACAAATGGACTTCGGTTCGACCCCGCAATGGCCAATACAGCCCAGCAGCGATGAGAACGTTGTTGACAGTTTTGGAAGAGAAATTCGAAAAGCAAAATGTGCAAGTTTATTCCTGGACACTGCCATGGTTTCCTTTCCATAAACATTGAAGCAGAGTCACGTGTTTCCTGAAACCAGCTCAACCCAAACTGCACTGTGTTGCGTGGGGCGTGTGCATGTTATATTTATCCCTTACTACAAGGTGAGTGCTTGCGCAAGAGATGATTCGTGTGCACACATTATGATGTATATTGTGAAGCGTACCATTACGAATAGACACCTCCGCCACGACATGACATAGTCAGGGCTTTAAGTGGGATGAAAAAACGGGGGTGTCGTATCTTGGTGGTCACAGACAGGCGGGAGACAGGTAAGGATCTTAAGTACCTTTATTATCATATATGTATATAGAGAGCTATGCCCACGCACGTCTGGTCATTCCTTCCCTCGTCTGTAGTGTGTCCCTCCCACACCCCTGACCAAATGTGGTGTCCGGTTCCCGATGTCCTTCCAGTCTCCTGCAGGGTCCTAGTGCCCTGCCTAGGTCACTACATCTCCCCCCTTTGTCACGAAGACGTGACGAGAAAGTTGAAACACAGAGATGTGTAGATAGAGATAGATGCAAGTCCGCCCGGGCCCATATCGGTGTGCCTCCCATCATTACATTTCTTCTATTAGTCTTTTTGGCTGTCTGCATGCGCTTCTCGGGCCGGCCTCCATCTGTTGCTCTTCTGCTGGTCTCTCACCATTGTCTCTTTGCTTCCTGTTATGCTCCTGCTCTTCCTGTTCTGATGTTTACTCATCTTGATCTTCCCCTTCCTTCTCTTTTAGTTCTTTGAAATGTGAGCTGTTGTGTGTTATCCTCTGACGTTCTGACTCTGCCGTGATCATTGGGCTCTTCACTTTTGTTATTATGAGGGGGTCTTTGGAAAACATGCTGTCAGATTTCCTTTGTTGTCGCTGATGCACTACAACCGTGTCTCCTTCCTTTAGGCCTGACGAGCTGGCGTGTCACTTGGCGTCTGCGTATTTCTTCATTTTTTCTTTCGCCTTTCTGTCCTTTGCTGCAATGTTGTTGTGATCTGGCACCATAGTCACTTCTATTTGTGGTAACCTCGTTTTGCTTGTCCTTCCCAGTACTAGCTCTGCCGGGCATCTTCCTGTGGAGGTGTGAGGTGTGTTTCTGTAGTCACGTAATACTTGGCACAGAGCTTGGCTAAGTGATATCTGCGCTAGCTCCGCCCTTTGAACTGCCTTTTTGATGTTCCCCATGAACCTCTCCATCATTCCATTCACTTGAGGCCACAGTGGTGTTATCTTCCGGTGGTTTATCCCTAGATAGGACATGAATCTGCGGAAGTCTTCTCCTGAAAATGGAGGACCATTGTCTGTTTTTAGTGTTTCCGGTGAACCCCATGCTGCAAATATGTCATCCAATATCGGTAGTGTTGCTGTTGCTGATGTCGATGGGACGTGTCGTACTATTGGAAATCGTGAGTACTCATCGATGACCAAAAGCAGGTAGTTGCCTGTGTCCAGGGGCCCAAAGAAATCAGCTGCTAGTGTCGTCCATAACGCTCTTGGAAGTTCTGACATTTGCAGTGGTTCATGCCTAGCTGGTGGTCCTGTCACTTGACAGAGGTGGTATGTTGTTATGGTGTCTTCTACCATGTGGTCTAGGCCAGTGAGCCATACTTTGTCTCTTAGCAGTTTCTTTGTTGCTACTACACCTCGGTGTGACTCATGAGCCAGATTTACCAGTTGCCTCCTGAGTGAACTTGGTATCACTATTCTTGTCCCTCTCATCATTATTCCTGTGTCTGTCTCTGACAGTTCTTCATTGATTTTCTTCAGAGCTAGCACTTCTTCCTTGCATACTCCTGCTTCCCAGGTGCAGTTGTTGTTGGCGTACCTCCATCTCTGCCTTCTCGTTATCACTAAGGCCATTTGCAGCGTGGCATCTTCCTTGGTCTCTCTTGCTAGCTCTGCTAGTGTTATCGGTGCTGGGGTATTTTGTTTTAGTACGAAAATGTCATCACTATAGTTTAGGCTGTTCTGTACTGGCCTTATCACTTGCCGTATTGACTCCTGAAATTTTTCCGCTGCCGACGATATTCCGAAGCTTAGGGCCAGATGTAGGTGGCTAAATACCGGTCGGTAACTCCGAAATTCGGTAAATTCTGTATTTAGCCATTCCTAATGTAGGCAAGGAATCGGTAAATAAGGAATCGGTAAATACAGATTCCTTAATACCGATTCCTTATTGCTCTTGCATTTAAGGAATCGGTAATACTGATTCCTTAAGTGCAATGTAGGAAGCACATTAAAGAGTGCTTTTGGGCCTTAAGAAATCAGTAATTACCACCAACACCAAGTTGTTGTTAAATGCCGATTTCCTTTAAAAAAGCACTCTTTTGCTTTTTTAAGAGTGCCATGTGGCACACATCTATGCCCTTAGGGCATGTTTGTGCGCCACATTTTCACACATGCACATTTCAGGGGTGCAATAGGGTATCCTTTGGACACCCTGGCACCCTTGAAATACCTCCCGGTATTACCGATTCGGTAATACCGAATCGCTAATACTGAATGTCTTCACAGTCATTCCTATGGGCCTCCAAGCCCATAGGAATGAATGGGTAGGTAATCCTTATTACCGAATCTCAATTACCGATTCGGTAATAAGGAATATTAAGGATTCAGTATTTTTTACCGAATCTTTACCTACATAGGGAGTACCGATTTCTTAATACCGAATCGGTAAAATTCGGTATTAAGAAATCAGTATTTCACATTTACCTACATCTGGCCCTTAGTCTCTTGTATCTGAACAGACCCAGGTGTGTGGAGAATGTCGTGATGTACCTGGACTGGTGATCCAGTTCTAATTGATGGTACCTGTTAGACCTGGCATCATTGGCATGAGTCTCTCCTCCATTTTTTTCTGTTTGCCTCCTCTGTTTACGATGTTTTTGCTGGATTATTGCTTTGGGCACTGTGCCACTGCTGATCAGTGCCACAGTGCAAGTGCTCCCTATGCTAAATTGTTACGTTGATTGGTGTTACCATGATTGGCTTGGTTGACTTACTGTTCAGACCCTAGTCTAGTGCACTGCGCGTGCCAAGGGCGTGTAAGTTAACTGCTGCTGGTGGGCTTGCAGCACTGGTTGTGCCACCCACAGAAGCAGCGTGCAAAATGTGTCTCAGGCCTGCCACCGCGGCGCCTGCGTGCAGTCCCTGACTGCCATGTCGACTTGGTAAGGAAACCTACTTACCAGTCTCTAAACCTTCCCTTTGCCACATTTCAGACACCTCTATGGTAGGCCCTAGGGCAGGGTGCATTGTTGGTAAAAGGTAGGTCATGCCCTGATGTGTGTGGCATGACCTAATAGTGAATTACAGCCATTTTCGTTTTTCACTATTGAAGGGCTACCTGCCTCCAATAGGCCAGACTGGGCAGACTGATTATTAACTCCATTATAATCTATCTGACTCAGGGAGCATGGTAGCAAGTCGAGTTTAGTATCCCTGAACTCAGAATTTAATAACACACCCTTTAGGATGGATGGTTTTTAAATTCTATGTTTGAAAATAGCACTTTTAGAAAGTGGCTATTTTCTTGTCCAACTATCTACCGGTCTCTGCTGGTTTGGTGTGTGTGTCAGGGGCTGAGTGGCTCCAGAGGTCTGAGTGAGTCAGTGTGGGGTGAATGGGGCGTTTACACGTAGAGTGAGGGAAGAGTAGCCTGCCCTGCCTGACACAATACTGGCCCCGCCTCCTGCTGGGCGACTGATAGCCCTGCTCCTACCAGTGACAATACTGGCTCCGCCTCCTGCTGGGCGGCTGAGGACTCTGCCCTGCCCAGTGAATAGGCCAGGTGCCTCTGCCTGGCAACACCCACAACAAACCTGAGATGGTGGGAATCGCCCTGCTTGGACAAAGGGAACAAAGGGAAAAAGGGGTATAAGAGAAGGACCCCTGAACCAAGAACTGAGATCACTTCTGACAAGGAAACCTGTACCAAGGACAAGAAGCCTGCTGATCTAAGGACTTGCCTCCCCTTTCTGCCAGAAGTGCTGTTTTGCTGTGGAGGAACCTGAAAGCTGCTTCTTTATTTTTGCCAAGGAACAAGGAGAGAGGAACTTGGTGTGTACTCTCTGAACACTTGCTAGGAAATCTCCAAGGACTGGAAGAGTGCCAGTCTCCTGCTGAAGTCACAGGGCCAAAGGACTTCACCATTTGCTGAATTGCTGGAAAGTGTTGTTTCCAGTACACAAGGGAAAATCTGCAGTCTCAACGCCAGCAGCAACGCCAGTGAGCAGTGGGTATCGGCCCCGGCTCCAAGTGTCCCCGTCTCGACGCCGGTATCGACGCCAGTGAGGAGTGAGTATCGGCTCTGCCTCCAAGCGACCCCGTCCCGACGCCGCTGCTGATCGCATCGACTAGACGCCCGTCTCGACGCCGTGAGCGCTGCTCCGGCCCGACATCCCTCGACGCCGCTGCGGATTGACCCGACTCCGAGGCACGATCGACGCCGACCTCGACGCCGACATCTCGACGCCGTGGATCATCGTTTTCTTCGTTTCTCAAGGTACTGTACTTGTGGGGTCTGTTGCGACTCCAGGCTCGACGTAGCGCTCCTCGCGGTCGACGCCAAACCTTGGGAATCTGGTAGACTCGACGTCGTGTGACTCCTGTGGGGGTTACATTGTTGCCAAAGAACTGTGCTCAGAAGAATACTTTGCTAAAGAACTAATTGCCAAGAAGAAACCTTACTTGAACTATTATTTTTCCTTCCAAAGAGTACTTATTAAGACTGTGGTATATTTTTGTCGTTATTTGGTCTTGTGCTAAGCCTTATATAAAAATACTATTTTTATAATAACTTCTGTGTCGTGTCCATCTGTAGTGTATTCACTTTATTACTGTATGTGGTCATAAATGCTTAACACACTGCCTCTGAGATAAGCCTGTCTGCTCTGCCAAGCTACCAAGGGGGTAGCAGGGGTTATCTGAGTGTGTAATCCCCTTGCCCTGACTAGAGTTGGTTGGTCCCTATTTGTCAGAAGTGTATACCTCTGCCAACTAGAGACCGCCGGTTCTAACATTGGTGGTCAGCGGTGAGGATTTGAACTTTGCATTTATGACTCATGTGCAGTGACTAGTGTACGCTACATAGTGAAAGCAGACCATAACGCAGCCACATTCTGTTTTGGTAGGATTGCCTATTTTTGTTCTCCGCTTTCCTGGATCTGATTTTCTTAAACACTGCCAGTTTTGACCATGGAGAATGCCGGAGCTGCTACACCTGTGGAGAATGTTGTGGGGGAATTCGATAAGGAGAAGATAGATTCCTACACGCTAAAAGATCTAAAAGGATTTTGCAAGCAGTTTAAAGTTCCTACCACAGGTGTCTCAAAGAAAGAGGGCTTCCTCAAAGCGCTGAAGGCCTGGTTAGAGGCCAGAAATCCCTCTGATCCGGTGGTGGTACCGGAAGAGGAAGAAGAAGAGGAAGAGGAAGAGCCCACAGGTGGGCCAGTGTCATCTCCAGGCAGTAGTGCGTCCTCTAGGAGCCTTTCCCCCGAAGAATTAGAAGACAGGGAGAAGGAGAGGGGGTACAAGTTAGAAATGGCGAAACTTAAATTAGGAGGGCAGTTGGAATTAGAGAATGCGAGAAGCAAGAGAGAAGCTGAAATGGAGAGCAAAAGATTAGATTTTGAGAGAGAGAAATTAGCGTTTGAACGTGAGAAGATGGTGAGGGAGATGGAGCTTAAAACTAAGAGTTTAGAGTTGAATCCCTCTGGTGGCAGCACTCCATCCGTGCCTGCAGAAAGTAGGTTTTATTTTCCTAAGGATGTGATCAAAGATTACAGTAAGAATGAAGATATTAGCCAATGGTTTAAAGCATATGAGTTAGCATTGTTGGCCCACCGGGTCCCTGAGAAGGATTGGGGAACGGGGTTGTGGAGCCGCTTTACAAACGAGGGGAGAGATACCTTGTTGAGCCTTCCTGCTGAGGATAGGATGTCTTATACTCATATGAAAGATGCTTTAATGCTGAGATATGGCTTAACTCCAGAAAAGTACAGACAAACCTTTAGAGAATGTAAGAAGTTGCCTGGTACTACGTGGGTTGAATATGTGTCTTTTTTCTGCAGAACCATGGATGGTTGGATAAAGGGTAGCAAGGTTGATAGTTATGATGCTCTTTATGATTTGTTTGCTTGGGAGCACTTGTCTAATAACTGTTTTCCAGAGCTACGCCAGCACCTTGTTGACAGCAAGCTATCTAACCCTAGAAAACTTGCTGAGGAGGCGGACCGCTGGGTCAGTACCAGGGTCCACAAGGGTCCAGTGGGAGACTCAGCCAAAGGTGGGCAGGGTCCCCAGCAGAAGAGTGGGGGGGACAGGGGTAAACAGAGGGAGTTTCAGAAAGGGCCCCAAAGTAGTCCCCAAGGGAACCAAGGGAAGGGTTCCCAGCCTCCCCCTGTAAAGAAACCAGAGGCCCCGACAGGTAAACCTGTTCACAGGGGCCCCATGACCTGCTATGCCTGTAAGCAGGTGGGACACCGTTATTATGATCCCCAGTGTCCCATGAAGGATTCGAATGCACCGCCGCGTGCACCCCCTCGTCAGGTAGCAAGTGTAGCCCTGGGAGGGGAGGAGATGGGTGCCCCCGGTGGGTGGGGTCCCGCAGAAATGTCCCTGGTCTCTTTAGGAGACGTGGAAATGGTCCCTCCAACCCCTCTGCCTAGTAACACTAAGAAATATAGGCAGTGGGTGACCATTAATGGCCATAGGGTGGAAGCTCTCAGAGACACCGGAGCGAGGTGACAGCTGTCAAGTGTCACTTGGTGTCCAGAGAGCAGGTGGTCCCTCATGCATTCTACCCCGTTGTAGCTGCTGACAACTCACAGAGTCAGTGTGAGGTAGCTCAAGTTCCCTTTGAGTGGGGGGGGGTCTCAGGTACTCTTCAGGTTGCTGTGAGGCCCGCCATGCCTGTTGATTGTCTCTTGGGCAATGATTTGGAGGACTCCCCTTGGGCTAAGGTGGAGAGAAAAGCGCATCTGGAAATGTTGGGTCTGCCTGAGTGGGTGTGTGCTACCACCCGGTCCATGTCAGTCAGTAAGGGTGTTGATGGGGGCCCGGAGCCTGAAAGTATGGCCCAGGTCCCAACCGTGAAGAGAAGAGGCAGGGGGCGCGGGAAACCGTCCCCCATCGTTCCCGCGGTCCAGGAGGGAGCAGACCCTGAGGGGGATGCCCTGGAACCGACAGGAGAACAAGTGGCCGAACTGGGAGACCTGCCCGAGCTGACCCATTGGCAGCAGGATGGTGGTCCCTCCAGGGAGGAATTTTGTGCTGAACAGAAAGTGTGCCCTTCTCTTGTGGGTATGAGGCAGCAGGCCTCAGCCCAAACGACAGGTGACCAGTCAGGATCACATTGGGTCTACTGGGAGAACGACCTCCTGTATAGCGAGCCTAAGGCTGCTGAACCTGGGTCAGCCCGTGTGCTGGTGGTACCCCAGCGCTTCAGAGCCTTCCTACTGGGGTTGGCTCATGACGTTCCGTTAGCTGGACATCTGGGGCAGGACAAGACCTATGACAGGCTTGTCACCCATTTTTATTGGCCCCAGATGAGAAGGGATTCAGATATCCATTGTAGGACATGTCAAACTTGCCAGGCAAGTGGGAAAAGTGGGCGGAAGCAGAAGGCTCCCCTCCAACCTTTTCCCGTCGTCCGTACCCCCTTTGAGCGAGTGGGAATTGACATTGTGGGGCCACTGGACCCCAAGACAGCCATGGGCAACAGGTTTATCCTGGTCTTGGTGGACCATGCCACCCGGTACCCGGAAGCCATCCCTCTCCGAACAGTGACGGCCCCCGTGGTGGGACGGGCACTGATGGGTGTTTTCTCCCGCATGGGGTTCCCCAGAGAGGTGGTGTCAGACCGAGGCACCAACTTCATTTCGAATTATATGAAGTCTCTGTGGAAGGAGTGTGGGGTAACCTACAAGTTTACCACTCCTTACCACCCTCAAGGTAATGGGCTGGTTGAGAGATTCAACCGGACCCTAAAAGGCATGATCATGGGTCTTGAAGAACCAATGAGGCGTAAATGGGACGTCCTCTTGCCATGCCTGCTGTTTGCTTACCGTGAGGTGCCACAGAAGTCTCTAGGGTTCAGCCCCTTTGAGCTTTTGTATGGTCACCCGGTAAGAGGACCTTTGAGTCTGGTCAAAGAAGGCTGGGAGCAATCTCCCAGGAAACCTCCCCAGGATGTATATAGTTACATGCTGGCCTTTAGGAACCAGACTCGGCGCTTCAGAGATCTTGCTCAGGCAAATCTGGAGGCCAGCCAGGAAGAGATGAAGCGGTGGTACGATCAGAATGCCACTCTGGTTGAGCTTCAACCTGGTCAGAAAGTTTGGGTCATGGCCCCTGTGGAACCTTGTGCGCTCAAGGACAGGTGGACCGGACCGTTTGAGGTTGTGGAGAAAAAGAGCGATGTCACCTACTTGGTGGACTTGAAGTCTCCCAGGAACCCCTTAAGGGTCCTGCATGTCAACCGGTTAAAGCCCCACTTAGAAAGGTCCGAAGTGGGCATGCTCCTTGCCACAGATGCTGGGATGGAGGAGGAGAGTGAGCCTCTTCCTGACCTCCTGTGTGCAAAAGAAAAAGATGGGTCAGTGGATGGTGTGGTCCTCTCTGACACACTGACCCCTGAGCAGCAGCAAGATTGTCGCCACCTGTTGGTACAATTCCCTGATCTGTTCTCCTTAATCCCTGGTGTCACTCAGTGGTGTGTCCATGATGTGGACACCGGGGACAGCACTCCTGTGAGGCACAAGGCCTACCGGGTGACTGAAAAGGTCAGAGCATATATCAAGGAGGAGGTCTCCAAGATGTTTGCCTTAGGGGTGGTTGAGTCCTCTAGCAGTCCTTGGGCCAGCCCAGTGGTCTTGGTCCCAAAGGCTGCGGCGCCTGGTGCTTCACCAGAACTTCGGTTCTGTGTGGATTACCGAGGACTCAATTCGGTCACCAAGACTGACGCGCACCCCATCCCCAGAGCTGATGAGCTCATCGATCGGTTGGGGGCTGCCCGGTACCTTAGTACGTTTGATCTAACGTCTGGGTACTGGCAGATCGCCTTGACTGATGGGGCAAAAGAGAGGTCTGCATTCTCCACACCAGATGGGCACTACCAGTTCCGTGTGATGCCCTTTGGGATGAAGAATGCCCCTGCCACATTCCAGAGGTTGGTTAACCAGGTATTGGCCGGGCTGGAAGATTTCAGCGCCGCCTACCTGGACGATATAGCAGTGTTCAGCGCCAGCTGGGAGGAACATTTGCGCCACCTCCAGGAAGTGTTGTTGGCCCTGCGCAGAGCAGGCCTCACAATCAAGGCTAGTAAGTGCCAGATTGGGCAGGGTTCAGTGGTGTACTTGGGGCACCAAGTAGGGAGCGGCAAGGTGGCCCCCCTGCAACCCAAGATAGATACCATCCTGGCTTGGGAACCGCCCAAAACCCAGACTCAGGTGAGAGCCTTCTTGGGTCTCACGGGTTACTACAGGAGGTTTGTCAAGGGGTATGGCAACATTGTGCACCCCTTGACCTCGCTGACTTCCCGGAAGCAGCCGAGACTTGTGATCTGGACTGACGCCTGTCAGAACGCCTTTGACACCCTGAAAACTGCAATGTGTACAGCACCGGTCCTCCAGGCACCCGACTTTTCAAAAGAATTCATTGTCCAGACAGACGCTTCAGAGCATGGTGTGGGGGCTGTTCTAGCACAGATGAATGAGGAGGGCCGAGACTTACCTGTAGCCTTCATCAGCCGGAGGTTACTTCCCAGGGAACAAAGGTGGAGTGCGATAGAGCGTGAGGCATTTGCTGTGGTCTGGGCGCTGAAGAAGCTAAGACCCTACTTGTTTGGGTCTCACTTCCGGGTTCAGACGGACCACAGGCCCCTCAGATGGTTAATGCAGATGAGGGGTGAGAACCCAAAGCTGTTGAGGTGGTCCATTTCCCTACAGGGGATGGACTTTACGGTGGAACACCGCCCTGGTACAGATCACGCCAATGCTGATGGTCTGTCCAGATTTTTCCGCCTTAGTGATGAGGACTCCCTGGGTGAAGGGTAGTTCTCCCCACATTTCAGCTGGAGGGGACACGTGTTAGACCTGGCATCATTGGCATGAGTCTCTCCTCCATTTTTTTCTGTTTGCCTCCTCTGTTTACGATGTTTTTGCTGGATTATTGCTTTGGGCACTGTGCCACTGCTGATCAGTGCCACAGTGCAAGTGCTCCCTATGCTAAATTGTTACGTTGATTGGTGTTACCATGATTGGCTTGGTTGACTTACTGTTCAGACCCTAGTCTAGTGCACTGCGCGTGCCAAGGGCGTGTAAGTTAACTGCTGCTGGTGGGCTTGCAGCACTGGTTGTGCCACCCACAGAAGCAGCGTGCAAAATGTGTCTCAGGCCTGCCACCGCGGCGCCTGCGTGCAGTCCCTGACTGCCATGTCGACTTGGTAAGGAAACCTACTTACCAGTCTCTAAACCTTCCCTTTGCCACATTTCAGACACCTCTATGGTAGGCCCTAGGGCAGGGTGCATTGTTGGTAAAAGGTAGGTCATGCCCTGATGTGTGTGGCATGACCTAATAGTGAATTACAGCCATTTTCGTTTTTCACTATTGAAGGGCTACCTGCCTCCAATAGGCCAGACTGGGCAGACTGATTATTAACTCCATTATAATCTATCTGACTCAGGGAGCATGGTAGCAAGTCGAGTTTAGTATCCCTGAACTCAGAATTTAATAACACACCCTTTAGGATGGATGGTTTTTAAATTCTATGTTTGAAAATAGCACTTTTAGAAAGTGGCTATTTTCTTGTCCAACTATCTACCGGTCTCTGCTGGTTTGGTGTGTGTGTCAGGGGCTGAGTGGCTCCAGAGGTCTGAGTGAGTCAGTGTGGGGTGAATGGGGCGTTTACACGTAGAGTGAGGGAAGAGTAGCCTGCCCTGCCTGACACAATACTGGCCCCGCCTCCTGCTGGGCGACTGATAGCCCTGCTCCTACCAGTGACAATACTGGCTCCGCCTCCTGCTGGGCGGCTGAGGACTCTGCCCTGCCCAGTGAATAGGCCAGGTGCCTCTGCCTGGCAACACCCACAACAAACCTGAGATGGTGGGAATCGCCCTGCTTGGACAAAGGGAACAAAGGGAAAAAGGGGTATAAGAGAAGGACCCCTGAACCAAGAACTGAGATCACTTCTGACAAGGAAACCTGTACCAAGGACAAGAAGCCTGCTGATCTAAGGACTTGCCTCCCCTTTCTGCCAGAAGTGCTGTTTTGCTGTGGAGGAACCTGAAAGCTGCTTCTTTATTTTTGCCAAGGAACAAGGAGAGAGGAACTTGGTGTGTACTCTCTGAACACTTGCTAGGAAATCTCCAAGGACTGGAAGAGTGCCAGTCTCCTGCTGAAGTCACAGGGCCAAAGGACTTCACCATTTGCTGAATTGCTGGAAAGTGTTGTTTCCAGTACACAAGGGAAAATCTGCAGTCTCAACGCCAGCAGCAACGCCAGTGAGCAGTGGGTATCGGCCCCGGCTCCAAGTGTCCCCGTCTCGACGCCGGTATCGACGCCAGTGAGGAGTGAGTATCGGCTCTGCCTCCAAGCGACCCCGTCCCGACGCCGCTGCTGATCGCATCGACTAGACGCCCGTCTCGACGCCGTGAGCGCTGCTCCGGCCCGACATCCCTCGACGCCGCTGCGGATTGACCCGACTCCGAGGCACGATCGACGCCGACCTCGACGCCGACATCTCGACGCCGTGGATCATCGTTTTCTTCGTTTCTCAAGGTACTGTACTTGTGGGGTCTGTTGCGACTCCAGGCTCGACGTAGCGCTCCTCGCGGTCGACGCCGAACCTTGGGAATCTGGTAGACTCGACGTCGTGTGACTCCTGTGGGGGTTACATTGTTGCCAAAGAACTGTGCTCAGAAGAATACTTTGCTAAAGAACTAATTGCCAAGAAGAAACCTTACTTGAACTATTATTTTTCCTTCCAAAGAGTACTTATTAAGACTGTGGTATATTTTTGTCGTTATTTGGTCTTGTGCTAAGCCTTATATAAAAATACTATTTTTATAATAACTTCTGTGTCGTGTCCATCTGTAGTGTATTCACTTTATTACTGTATGTGGTCATAAATGCTTAACACACTGCCTCTGAGATAAGCCTGTCTGCTCTGCCAAGCTACCAAGGGGGTAGCAGGGGTTATCTGAGTGTGTAATCCCCTTGCCCTGACTAGAGTTGGTTGGTCCCTATTTGTCAGAAGTGTATACCTCTGCCAACTAGAGACCGCCGGTTCTAACAGTACCCTTAGCACAAATCCATCTTCGAGAATCGGCAAGCCCCAGTGAGACAGCTGATCATGTCGTTTAGGTGTGGCCCTCGGTGACGTTCCCTCGCTATTGCGGTATTTGGGATCCTCATGTCCACGCAGATGCTGATCTTTGAGGTGTTCCTCTTTGGAACTGCCACAATTGGAGATACCCAAGGCATTGGCCCTTCAGCAGGTTCAATTATGTCTTGTGCCAGTAAGCTATTTATTTCCTCTTCAACTTGTGGTTGTAGGTAGATTGGTACTCGTCTGTGATGCTGGGCCACCGGCTTGATTGCTTCATTTATATGTAATGTTATCTGTTTTCCTTTCAGCTTATCAAGGCCTTTCAGTATAGCTGGGTATTCTTGCAGTATGTTCTCTGTTTCCGACATGTGGTATGTCATTGCTAGTAGCCCCATCACCTGTGCTGTCACATTGCTGAGCAGGCATGGTGCTGGGATGTCACCCTTAAGCACATGTATTTCTTCTTGGTAGGACCTGCCTTTGTACGTTAAAGTCTCCGTGAATTTTCCCATGTTTTCTACCGGTCTTTTGGAGCCCCAGGTGAACACATCCACGGTCGACGGTGATAGCTGTGGCTTCACTCTCATTTTCTTGTATTCTGACATGCACATGATGTTGCATGTCGCTCCACTGTCAAGCACGAACTTCGCTTGGTGGCTCCCGATGCCGATGTCCACAGTGACGGTTTTCTTTATTTGTTGCTTCTCCACGAGATTGACGTGTTCTGTTCCTTTGGCTTCTCTGGGTGTGTCTGACATTAGATATAGCCTCTCCTCCCTCTCAGGTATTGCCCTTTCTTCTGCCTCGTCAGAGGAGCTGCGATTTGCCGTCTCCATATGTCGTGCTTACCTGTTGCTGGTCATCCGCGGTCTCATTGTTCTGCCTCTCTCACTTCTGAACTGTCTGGTCATACACGTTCTTGACAAGTGATTGTCCCTGTTGCACTTCCTGCACTTCTGGCCCATTGTTGGGCAGGCACCGATGTGTCGGAATTCGAGGCCACATCTGTAGCATGTTTGTTCACCCTTCTTCGGTAGGACCGGCGCCTCGAATTCTTTCTTTTTGAAGTTTCCAGTGATGAGATGTGCTAGTGCCACCCTCCTCTCTTTTCCCATCTCCATCTGCTTGGTGTGTGCTGTGGCCCGTGCTTCCGTACGAGCCATCGTCAATATCTTTTCCAGCATCATCGGTTCCTTCAGAATGTGTGCTCGGAACTCAACTGATTGGCAACATTCAATGATGCGCAATCTTATTGCTTGCTCATTGTCAAATTTGTCAAATTCGCAGTATGTGACCAGTTTTCTCAGTCTCGTTGTGAAGTCGTCCAGGCTCTCTTCTCCTTGCTGGAATGCAGTGTTGAAGGTGTACCTCTCAAAGTCAATGTTTCGTTGGGGGGCAAATTTCTGTGTGAGACACTGTATCACTTCCTTGTAATCTGCTATTGGATCCGCGGGGAATGTTAACAGCAGATCTTCTATTCCATCCCCTGCGAGGTTTAGAAGTAGGTGCAGTTGCTTGCTATCCGGGACATCCGTGGCGCTCATGTAGCGCTCAAATTTCCTGATCCATCTTTCCCACCTGATGCCTGCTTGCGGCTCCGATAGGCTGAATGATAAAGGCCTGCAGAAGACTGCTTGCGTGCTCTGCTTCTCATCATGTCGCTCATTTTCTTTCCTTGGTGCTCTCCTACTCTTCCACCTCTTTGTTTCCTTTATTTCTTTATTTCTCCCTTTGTTTTTTTTTTATTCTTTTGTTTCTCCCTTTTCTCTTTCTTTCTTGTGCTTCTTCCCTTGTTTCCTCTTTATTCTTTTGTTTCTCCTTTTGTTTTCTCTTTCTTGTGCCTTTTTTACTCTGTTTTTCTCTTCTTTCTATCTATTTCAGTGGTCGCCTGACTTTAAAATGGCCACCGCTTGTTTCTGCTTTCTGATTGGCCGGATCCGCCTGACTCTAAGATGGCTGCCGTAGTCTCGCGAGGTTTCTTTGTCCCTCTCGCTTTGCCTGACCTCTGAAAATGGCCGCCGCTTGTTTCTGCTTTCTGACTGGCCCGATACGCCTGACTCTAAAATGGCCACCGTAGTCTCGCGATAGTTTGTTTAAACTAACGCGCGTTTTCTGCTTTAATTTCTAACAAGCAATCTCGGTGCTGACGCTTGTCTGCCTTTCTCTTCGCTGGCAAACGCTTTATTTCTTTTTCATGCGTGCAACCTCACAGTGCCTCTTACTGATATTTCGGCGGTCGGGGTGGGCTCCAGCGTCGCTGTTTCTGTGGCTGCACAACTCGGACCAGGGTGGGCTCCTGGCTCCGCGTCTTGTCCTTCACCGCCACTCGCCACGATATTCCATGTGTTGGTCAGCGGACCAGGGTGGGCCCCTGGTTCAGACGCGCTTCTTTTCGGGGGACAACAACGAGCCAATCCACTTCTGTTCTTCCAATCCCGCCTTTGTTCGCCAGTTGTTGTTTCTTGGTGGTCACAGACACGCGGGAGACAGGTAAGGATCTTAAGTACCTTTATTAATATTATATATGTATATACAGAGCTATGCCCACGCACGTCTGGGCATTCCTGCCCTCGTCTGTAGTGTGTCCCTCCCACACCCCTGACCAGATGTGGTGTCCGGTTCCCGATGTCCTTCCAGTCCCCTGCAGGGTCCTAGTGCCCTGCCCAGGTCACTACAGGGGGGTCTCTCAAAGGGGCATGGCCAGTGTAATTAAAGACGTGGCTTAAAAACACATAAGCTAAAAATCTGAGCTTAGAATAGTGTGCCGCCCGACTTGCTGTTTATTCTGTCATTGCATTCAGATATATGATACAACACGTGACATCATACCTACAACACGGCAGGACTATTGGCTTTGTCAATGGCTGTTAGTGGCATAAGATAAATAAGCAGCAACTATGGCTTGAATATAATATTGAAAAAGTTTCCACTTACAGCCCTGGTGACACCATGACAATGTTGCTGCTCCTGAGTTTCAAAAAGAGAAGGGAAATCCAGAGAGAAAATGCCTCTCTTTAAAGGATTTCCCTTCCCTTACAATGCTCACTTGGCATGACGTCATGCCGTAACTTCTCAACTACTGAGAAGTAAGCAGTATGAGCAAGTGCACATCAATGTGCCAGCTGTCACTGGTGTCTGGAAAAAAACGGACCGCCTGTGCCAGAGCCCAATAGAGACCCGTTTCGAGGCCCCCTTTAAAAAACTGCTGGTGCTCAGACCCGGTGGGACCCGGCCCACTTAAAGCCCTGGACATAGTACTCATTAAACATAACACTGTACCCTCAACCCACACAGCATAGGTGAACCCCATTGGATCACCTTGTGAGCTTGCTCACAATGCTGACGTGGAAGGGTTTAGGAGCACTCAAACACATTAGCGTAATGAGGCACAAGGTATTATCTCACACAGTTATGTCGCATTGGTTTCTGGGTACAAAATCTCCATCTCCTAGAGGGGTTTGTCTCAGGTAAAAGGACTGGAATTGCATAAAAACATTCCTAACACCAATTTCTGCCTTTTATTTAACCATTCCATTGAGCCTAAAATAATGACTTCCCAACCTGCGGTAATACTGCAACTGGGAATTACCAATACTCCTGATATCAACAATATCAGGTGTAATACTATCTTGCCACAGTCTCTGTGGAGTTCATAATGGAGGTCACAGCTGAAGGTTATCGTGTGCACAGCACAGTTCTTCAAGGTGCACCACACACCTTCTGGTAAAGCATAGATAGAAACTTGTATATGCACCCAACATTGATTAAATGTGCAGTGGTTACCAGGGCACCCAACAGCACAAGCATGCTGTAGCTGCCTAGCACCTCCGCCTGGCACTGCGCCACTGATAAGACCTTAAAGCAACATGGTACGTCCTCACCCTACAGATCCGCAGAATCATTTAATAGTGACACACGCCTTCTCTTCTCTAACCACACATCTCCACAAAGCGACTCCAGTCTTTGATGGAAAACCCAGAACAACCTGTAAAGAGACTCCTGGACTAACACATGCTACAGTGCTAGACAATGGCAGACTTTGTGCTCTGTAAATGAAAAATGACAATGGGCATTTTTATACTGGTTGCTGATTTTTCTATTATGGACTGAAGTGCACCAGTGCCACGTGTCACTTAAAACACAGCTCCTTCAAAAAACGCAATAGGGCCAAACAAAACTATGATTGTCTTTGTGACTCAGTCTGAAAATTATTTTGAACCAGTTAAAACCTGGCAATTACATTAGTCGCACATTGAATGCACATAATCTCTGGCATATTTTCTAATGCAATAACTCCAGAACCAGAACATCAATTATTATATGAATATTACCAGTGGTACATATAACAGACAAAATTATCAAAGGGTCAGGAAAGTAGTCTGTTATCCTAGCTTGATTTAAATGCCTATACTCTCTTCAATTGTCTCCAAGCATTGTTTTCCGACCTGAATGTGAGGAAAACTCCACTTTCTAGCTCGTATTATGGAGACATTCTCCTGGCTGTTTGTTACCTGCCCATGCATCAACCAAATGTTGGCAAAGCCAATAGGACCAGGTCATAAGAAAAAGTTCTTCATTGTTAGCATGGGTGGATGGTCAAATGAGTGAGTGCATGATTTAATGCTAAGTGAATTGATGCATGTATAGAGGGATAAAAGCAGTGTATCAAAGCTGAGGTTAGGCTGGGAAGTGACAGGAGCCATTTGAAAGAAGGATCATTGAATGGTCAGTGAAAGGATAAGTGACTGAATACAAGTGTAAATGAGTGAGTGTTGGTTGGAGGAATTGGGGAGTTATTGAACAGATGGCTGACTAGATGACAGGATGAATGCATAAATGGGTTATTGGTGTAGGAATGTCATCCCTTTTGCCCTTATGATTTCAATTGTGTGACTGATACTGGTGGTTTCTGACTCTGGGTTCTGCTAATCAGACCCTGGGCCAGTGTTCTGTCCTTATAAGTTTTAAAGTAATTGGTATATGTTAGACCTGGCACCATTGGCGTTGGTCTCCCTTCCAGTTTTTTGCCTCTACTGCCTGTGATTTGCTGTATGTTGGACTACATTTTTTGCTGGTCTAGATGCTTTGGGCACTTTGCCACTGCTGTTCAGTGCCAAAGTGTAAGTGCTCCCTTTGTAAAGTATTGTTATGGATTAGTGATTCCATGATTGGCTTATTTGATTTACTTGTCAGACACTAGTACAGTGCACGATACGTGCCCAGGGCCTGTAAATCAAATACTGCTGGTGGGCTTACAGCACTGATTGTGCCACCCAGAAGCAGCTTGTAAAATGTCACTCAGGCCTGTCATTGCAGAGCCTGTGTGCAGTATGGGACTGCCATGTCAACTTAGCAAGTGCACACACTTGCCAGTCCCTAAACCTTCCCTTTTCTACATATTAGTCACCCCTAAGGTAGCCCCAAGGTACCCCTGTGGGCAGGGTGCATTTTATGTGAAAGGTAGGACATGCCCTGATGTGTGTGGTGTGTCCTGTTAGTGAAATACTGCCAATTTCGTTTTTCACTATTGCAAGGCTCTCTGTTCCCACAGACCAGAATGGGGAGTTTGTTTATAACATCTTATCAACATAACTGACCCTGGGAACAAGATTGGAAAATAAAGTTTAGTATGCCGGAACTCAGAATGTTAAGATGCATCTTTTAGTGAGGGTGGTTTTTACATTCTGTGCTTGAAAATACCGCTTTTAAGAAAGTAGGTATTTTTTACTGCCTAATCATCCAGGGTGCCTGTGAGACCTGGCACCTTGGCGTGGGTCACCCTTCCATTTTTTCTGTTGCCTCATGTGTTTTTGCTGGTGTTAGTTGCACAGGGCACTGTGCCACTGCTGTCCAGTGCCACAGTGCAAGTGCTCCCTATTGTAAATTAATGTATGAATTTGTGATTCCATGATTGGTTGGTTTGGTTTACCTGTCAGACCCTAGTACAGTGCACCAGGAGTGCCCAGGGCTTGTAAATCCAAATTCTGCTGGTGGGCTTGCAGCACTGGTTGTGCCACCCACAGAAGCAGCCTGTAAAAGTGTGTCTAAGGTCTGCAATTGCAGAGCCTGAATGCAGTCTGGTACTGTCACGCTGACTGGGCAAGTGCACCCACTTGCCAGTCCCTAAACCTTCCCTTTCTTTATTTCAGACACCCCTATGGTAGGCCCAAGGGCAGGGTGCATTGTAAGGATAAGGTAGGATATGCCCTGGTGTGTGTGACATGTTCTAATAGTGAATTAAAGCCATTTTCGTTTTACACTATTGCAAGGCTACCTGTTCTCCATAGGCTAGAATGGGCAGTTTGATTATTACAACTTATAATCCTAACTGATTCAGGGAACATGGTAGAAATTCGAATTTAGTATTCCTGAACTCAGAATGATAAAATACATCTTTTAGTGAAGTTGGTTTTAACATTCTGTGTTTGAAAATGCCACTTTTAGAAAGTAGGCATTTTCTTGTCTAACCATTCAAACCTGCCTCTGCTAGGCTGTGTAGTCCTTGTCTGGAGTTTGAGTGACAGGGCTGGGGTATTCCAGGAGACAGGGTGAGGTGGCCCAGAGAGATCTGCATCTAGATGGGTGGGAGGAGTTGCACCTGGGACCTGAATAGGGCTGTGCCTTCCCTCCACAATGCTGGCTCAAGCTCCTGTGGTGCGTCTGATGTCTCTGCCTTGCACTCTGAAAGGAAAGAAGGAGTCAGGTAAACAAAGTGCTCCAGGACTGACCAGAACCTGTTTAAACATGGCAAAGGCCCCTCTGCCCTCAGAGGACAATGGATTTTGGGGTATAAGTATTGGGACCCTCATCCCAAGAATTTAGATCACTTTGGGAAAACAAGAAGAAACCTCTGTTGAGGAGAGGAACCAAGAAGAAACTGAGGAGAGACTATCCCTGAAACTGGAGGATTGGCCTGCAGGGGTTGCCTACTGCCAAAGAGAGGAGAAAGGAACTTTGTGTGCACTTTTGCTCAACTTGTGAAGGATCTCCAAGGGCTTGGAAAAGAGCTTGCCTCCTGCTGAAGTCTCAGGAACAACAGACTTCAACCACCAGCTCCCTAGAGTTCTTTGGAAGTGCCTGCTGCTGTTTTGGGGCCTTCTGAGGAACTGCGTGTCGCAAGGAGCTGGAAGCGCGACTCAAGAAGGAGAAGCGTGCTGCCGTCGGAGCTGTTGTCGTCGCATCGCGTAAAGGGGTGTCGCCGTTGCAGTTGTCGCATCGAGCGGAAGCGTCTCGCATCTTCGCAGAAGTGTCTCACACCGCTGAAGAAGCGTGTCGCCATCGCAGCCATCGTAGCTGACGCATTGCACCGCATCAAGGAAAGCGCCTCGCATCCACGGAGAAGCGTGCCGCATTCGGAGCTGTTGACGCATCGCGTAAAGCGGTGTCGCCGCTGCAGTTGTCGCATCGAGCGGAAGCGCCTCGCAACATTGGAGAAGAGTCTCGCCGCCAAAGCCGCTGTCGTCACATCGCATTAAAGGGTGTCGCTGCTACAGCTGACGCATCGAATCGAGTCTTCTCACAACATCGGAGAAGCGTGCCGCATCTGGAAGATCTTCACGTCTTTATTTCTTTGCACCAAACTTTCATCACATCAACATCGTTGCAACACTTTCGTTGCCCTGCGTGTCCCATCTACAGGTACATTGACTTAAAGTGTCGCATTTAAGAACTAAAGAGAACTAAGCTAAATTTTACCAACTTAAATAACAGTATTGTGGATTTTTGTCGTTTATGGTCTTGTGGTAAATCTATATAAAGAATACTTATTTTTGATATAAAACCTGTGTGGTGTCCATCTGTAGTGTTGTCACTTGATTACTGTATGTGTTCACAAATGCTTTACACACTGCCTCTGAGATAAGCCTGTCTGCTCGTGCCAAGCTACCAAGGGAGTGAGCTGGGGTTATTTTAGGAGTGTACCCCTTTACCCTGACTAGAGGCGAGGGTCCCTACAAGTGCATACCTGTGCCAACTAGAGACCCTCAAGTCTAATAGTGCCTCTGCTAGGTTTGTGTATTACATGTCTGGCTTTTGAGTGACAGGGCCTGGAGAAGGGCAGCAACTCCAGAAGTCTGATGAGTCAGGACTGGGCTGAATAGGCCTGGTCTGCATTTGAAGTGGTGGGAGGAGTAGCACCTTCACCTGAATAGGGCTGTGTCTGCCTTCCACAATGACGGTTCTGCCCCTCTGTGGTGTGTCGAAAGCCAGGGCTCACACTGACAATGGAGGTTGTTGTGTACTTGCAAAGTGCCCCACAGAACTGGTTTTGGCTGGGTACAGACACTCTCTGCCTTCAGAGCCCAGACTTTTAGATCACTTCTGGGAATCAAGAGGAATCTTTGCCAAGGATAAGTGCCGGACAGGCTGATCAGGAATACTGCCCCTGTGCTGTTTGCTCTCTGGGGTTGGCCTGCAGTGGTTGCTTGCTGCCAAGGAAAGGAGAAAAGGACTTTACTGTTTGCTTTGTCATCTTGAGGAAGATCTCCAAGGGCTTAAAACTGCGCTTGCCTCCTGTTCTGAAGTCTCAGGGACACAAAGACTTCAGCTCCCCTGAATTTCCATGCTGGGAATACCAGCCTGCAAAGAAGTGCCTGCTGCTGTTTAGGGCCTCTGGACACTGTTTGTCACTGGGAGCTGGAAAAGCGATGCAACACCGAAGAAGCGTGTCACATCAGCACTTGTTTTCCGAGCTGCAGCTCGAGAAATCGCCGCACCGCGCATCAAGTGTAATGGTCTCCGAAGTCCGAGATCACCACACCGATTCCGACACAAGCCTGTTGTGCAGCTGAACTAAACCACGCATTGTACCAGATCGACTCATCGAATAGAGGCGCCACGACTGTCACATTGTTGGGGGCCGCAGTAAGGAAAAGACCTATCACCTCCCCTGAGTGTAAGGAACAGACGCATCACCTTCCCTGCAGCCATTTTGTTTGCTTTGTGTGACGCATCTAAGGTACGTTTGAGAAAGGTGGCGCATTTACAATTTGCATTGAACGGAAATATTTCTACCATTTTGAGAGCCTTATTTTTCACACTGTATTGTGGATTTTTGTCGTTTGGTCTGGTTTTGGTTTAGATAAAGATTACTTATTTTTCTAAACTGGTGTGGTGTCCATTTGTAGTGTTTTGACTGTGTTACTGTATGTGTTCACAAATGCTTTACACACTGCCTCTGAGATAAGCCTGTCTGCTTGTGCCAAGCTACCAAGGAGGTGAGCAGGGGGTTATGTAGGAGTGTATCCCCCTTACCCTGACTAGAAGCAAGAGTCCCTATTTAGACACAGGTACCTACCTCTGGCAACTAGAGACCCCCATTTTGTTTTAACAGTATAACTATAATTGGTCAAGACAACCTACCTGTAAGTCCCTGGTATATGGTAGGGCATGTAGGATATGTGGCCCCCGTGGACTTAATGCATTAAGTGTGCACTGCTGTGGTGTCTGGTGCCATTTAAGGCCAGGCCTGCTTTGGAGGCTGTTTTAAAAAAAAAAGAAAACTGTGTCCAAATTTGAATTAAAAGTACTTCCAAAGACCAAAAATACCTTTTTTTATTACACATGGCACCCCTAAGGCCTGCCCAGCTGCCCCCAGGGGAGGGTGCCTTCTTATAAAAAGCAGGGACATTATAAAAAGTTTTTATATGCGCTGGTGGGGAAAAACTGCCAAAGTCATTTTATTTTTTCCCCATTGGGGTGCTGCTAGCACCATAGTTTAACATGGGAAGGTTTTATTAAACTTCAATAGAGTCTAACTTTTGATTGTAATCAGCTGGTAACATGATTGAAAGCATCAAAATAATAGTTACCCGAAATCCAACAACTTGCCATTGTTAGATTTATTATAACTATTACAGGAAAAAAATTCTAGAGCTTACTATCCTGAAATTACATAAAACAGCACCATAGCAGCCTCTTCTTATTAGCCAACCTCTGACAGCCTCACCAAGCTTCCCCTTGAGTAGGCGTGAAGAGGCCTGGAGCTGAAATACAGCCATTTGGTGGGAGGAGATTTGCTTCCTGGAGAAGCCATGGACAGGAAGGTGGCAGGGGAGGTAAACTGGACTTTAAAGGTAGAAGAACAGATGTCACAGGACCCAGGCTAGCCTCCACATCCTTGCTCCCTCGCCATATGGGAGCCACCCTAATTTGATTAGGAGAGGGGCTGGGAGTAAAGGGAAAGGTTAGCTACCTATATATTTGGGTACCCCCTTTTGCTAGCCCAGAATGAGGAAATATGGAAGATCTGCAGGAGCCCCTCAGATTCCTGGCTGAAACATCTGGGGAAGGACTGCCCAGCTGAACCCTTGGACTGCATCATATGAGATTTACACTCGGAAGGACTCCACCTGCTGCACTCTTAAGGCTCCACACAAGAAGGACTGTGCGTATCTTAAAGGTCAAGGAGTGGACTCTCTGAGCGTCAACAAGTGGAAAATTGCTTGAAGGAGTCACCTGCAACATGCACTGAAAAGACTACTCCAGCTGACCAGTGTTGGAAATGGCCCTTTTTGCAGGGTTATCCCCAAACTTTTTGCTTCTTCCTCCTATTTCTTCCTGACCTGTGTTTGTTGGCTATGCCTCTGGGCACTTTACCACTGCTGATCAGTGCTAAAGTGCATATGCTCTCTGTGTAAACTGATATTGTGATTGGTTCTCCCTTATTGGCATATTTGTTTTACAAGTAGGCCCCTAGTAAAGTGCACTAAGTGTGCCAGGGTAGGTAAATCAAATGCTACCAGTGGGCTTGCAGCACTGATTGTTCCACCCACATGAGAAGCCCTGAAAAGATGTCTCAATCGTGCAACCGTAGAGCCTGCACGCCGTTCAACTGCCATGTCGACCTGGCCAGTGCACCCACTTGCCAGGCCTAACCCTTCCCTTTTCTTACACATAGGACACCCCTATGGCAGGCCCAAGGTACCCCCCTGGGCAGGGTGCACTGCATGTGAAAGGTAGGACACGTACTGGTGTGTGTAACATGTCCTGATTGTGAAATACTGCCAATTTCGTTTTTCACTATTAAAAGGCTATCTTGCCCATATGAAAGAATGGGGAATGCTTTGTAATCTTTATACAAGCATATCTTCCCATAGGAGTAAGATAAAAAAATGAGTTTGGTATCCCTGAACTCAGAATTTAATAACACATCTTTTAGTAAAGATGGTTTTTAAATTCTGTGTTTGAAAATACCACTTTTAGAAAGGGGCTATTTTCATGTTCAACCTTCCTGTGTGCCTCTGCCTGGATGTGGATTGACTGTCTGGCTTTGGAGTGACAGGGGCTGGGGTGGCTCCAGGAGTCTGGGTGAGTCAGCACTAGGCTGAGTATGCCTGATCTGCATTTGGAGTGGTGGGAGGAGTAGCACTTGTACCAGAATAGGGCTGTGCCTGCCTCCCACAGTGCTGGCTCCGCCCCTCTGCTGTGTGTCTGGAGCCAAGGCCCACACTAACATAGAAAGTTGTAGTGCAGTGGCAGAGTGCTCCCAGAACTGGTTTGAACTGGGCTCAGAGACCCTTGCAGAAAGAAAACAAAGACATTTTGGCGTATTAATACTAGACCTAAAACACCTGAACTTTAGATCATTCCTGGAATTCAAGAGGAACCTTTGCCAAGGAGAAGAGCTGGATAGACTGAGGAGAAGTACTGCCCTTGCTGTGTGCCTGGGGTTGGCCTTCAGTTGCTGTTTCTGCCATGGAAAGGAGAAGCTGTGTGCTGTGTCCCCTGCTTGAAGGAGATCTCCAAGAGACTGAAGTGAGCTGGCCTCCTGTTCAGAAGTCTCAGGGACACAAAGACTTCACCCCCAGCTACCTTGAACTCTGCTGTTGTGGGTTCTGACCTGCCAAGAGGTGCCTGTGCCAGTTCTGGGCATCTGGAGGTTGTTGCTGCTGTTTGGGAGCTGGAAGAAAGAAGAAACTCAAAGAAATACAGAAAATGACGCATCCCCTCCGGTGTGTCATGCATCGTACCAGTGCATCCAGTTTTTCACGCATCACCCACAGACCAGAACCGTCTTGGATTTCGATGCTTCACTTCCCCCTACAGTCCAGGTTCGACCCATCACTTCTCCTGTGTGCAGCAGAACTGTCGCCTCGCCTCCCCAAGGACTTAGGAGCTGACGCATCGCTGTATTTTTCAACGCTTTCTTGCTCTGCAGCTGTTTGTCCTTATGAATTTGGACGCATCCTCAGGTACTTTGTGTAAAAGTCACGCATAAATACTTTTCTATGGTACAAGTTCTTGAAACTTTTTGAACGTCATACTTTTAACTGTGTATGTTGGATTTTTGTCATATTGGTCTTGTTTAGTTTAGATGAAGATATTTTATTTTTCTTCACTTGTGTGGTGTCCTTTTGTGGTGTTCCCACTGTGTTACTGTGAGTGTTGGTACACATACTTTACACATTGCCTTTGGGATAAGCCTGTCTGCTAGTGCCAAGCTACCAAGGGGGTGAGCAGTGGTTATCTAAAAAGTGTATCCCCCTTACCCTGACTAAAAGCAAGGGTCCCTATTTGGATAAAGGTACCTACCTCTGCCAACGAGAGACCCTTATTTCTAACAACCAGCTTCACCCGGCCTGACCCTGTGCATTGTGGAAGATTAAGTTCCAGACTCCAAGAGGCAAACCACAGCTTCTGAACCCTTGGCCGGTGCTGCTGGACACTTTCTGACCCAAAAGAAACCTTTCAGAAGAAGATCTGAAAGTTTGGGAACCGTTTGCCAAAGTTTGATAAAAAGCTCCAGGAGAAGACCACCTCAAGCTAGAGAGTCAAGCCACCATCATCTCCTCGAGAATCGCCCTGATCCTGCTGGTTTGTCCCGCTGAAAGCTCCAGAGCTCCCTGTCATCAACATGGATGACAAAGACCTCCATAGAACCACTGAGGCATCATACCGAAGCAAACTGCTGTTGACGAACTGAGCATCGCATCCAAAAGACCCAAGGACCTGCCAACGAGCCCGTCGAAGAGAGAAAAGCTCCAAAAAAGTGACTTAGTGCGAAGATAAAATCTTGACTTGGACCTAGCCCTCATCATATATGACCTGCACTCAGTCGCAGTCAGCCTTAAATTTTTACTTTGTCCCGGTTCAGCACGCCCAGATAGCTGTGAGTGATGCTTTTAGTTTTGTGTGCTAGAATTCACATTTTTAAAATGTAATCTTTAAAACATAATATCTCCTGTTCCCTATATTATAATGTTGTCTTTTGGTGTCATTTGAAAGGTAAAAATATTCTCTATTTTCATAAATTGGTGTTGGATATTTGTGCTGTGTCTTTTACTTGTTTATTGTTTTGGTGATATTAAATGCTTTACACAGCTGTCCCATAAGTTAAGCCTGGCTTGTCAGCTGCCAACCTACCAAGGGTTGAGTAGGGAGGTAACTACCTCCACCTACTAATAACCCACCTGCCTGCAAATATAAGTGTTGGGGCAAGCACAATGTGAAATGGGCAAGGCCAATCTATGGATAGCTAGAGCACTATGTAGAGGCATAGGGACCATCATCGCACATATATGCATTGGTACAAGATCTTATCATGCAGATACTACTCTTTCAGCAAGGGAGAGTTTGTGAGCTACACTGGGCTCGGTTATAGGTGGAAGTACTGCAGTGTAAGCAGGGTAGGTGCTAAAGTCCTGTTCTGGCTTTGCATGTCCTATGCAGATCCTGCAGTACAAATTTGGAGAATTCAATAAGACTGCACCTGGGAGCATACAATGTATCTATGTTAAGCATTTGTTCTGCCTGATCACTGCCCATGTATTGTAATTACAGTGGCGGCCCCTCCGCTAAGGCAGAGGAGCGTCGCCCTACTGACCAGGTCCAAAAGGAAAAAATAAAATTATATTAACTCATTGTTGTTATCATTTTGTTTTTCCCCTTGCTCAGTTGGCTATGGATGGGGCTGCTCTGCTCACAGAGCATGGCAGGGGAGGAGTGGTTTGACAACTCCAAGTGTGCATGAAGCTTTGGCTGGCCGTTTTCAGGCCTTTCAAACCGTCATGCGCACTTTGTATATTCTCCATGCAGGCAGCATTACAGCCTGCATTGAGAACATGCCCAGCTTCTCATTCTCTGGCTGAGCTGCGATCTACGGCACACAGACCAATCACAACACTGCATTTCAGCATTGTGATTGGCTATCGGGAGGCTTGGAGCCGAATGCTTTCTGCTTCCTGCCCTGGAAGCGGGCGAAGAGGATCAAGAGGAGGAGGCTGGAGAGGCAGAAGACAGGTAATGGGTTTCTTTTATTCCCTCAACCACTCCTCACCCCCCGTGACACGCCCCCCCAACGCAGTTGAATACCTTCCGCCACTGTGTAATTGCCTTGTGACACAAGCTTATCCCTGCCTTTTTAGGTCACGCCTATTAGACAGGGCATGTGTTGTGATGGTGTGCTGGTACTTACACCCTAATATTTTTGTAAAATCATCAAATATATTTTCAATTGGTCATATGAACCTTTGTTAGTTCACTTAAAGCGCTGTAAGGGATATAACATCAGAAATGCATTTCCGATTTGGGAAGCCAATATGAACCACTAATCAATACTTAGTATTAAATGGGATTATTTTAGAATATACAATCAGAATAAAAATAAGTCCACAAGATGCAATAATATTGTTTGCAGACTGAAATAGTTCAATGAATTGAGCTGTAATAATATGAGATACAGAATGGTAACAGCCACAGTAAGAATAAAGTAAATTGTCGCAAATAGGTGTTCCATAAAGAAACTTTCCTTTTCTTTTCTTAACATCGATAGAGGATAGAATTACTAAAAGGGGATTTCTATCCAGGAAGCATAGAAGTTGTCAGCATAGAATCGAACTTCGGTAGAAGTTCAGGAAAATACAAGGAATGTTCAGCATGACGCTTTGCTCTTAGGAATATGCCCTGCAAGAAATCTGTTTCCCTCTATGAGTCAGGGAAAGTCTGCCTAATTAACTATGGGAGTACCAATTAGATATAACAGAAGCTTCAAAATCATGCTTATGTCTCTTTACACCACCAGGAACAAATTGAGTTGTTAAATGGGAGGAGAATCAGCACACCCTCGTACATTCCCATCGCATTGAAACTGGGACCGCAGAGCTCAACATTAAGCTACCCACCATCCTGGTACATGCGAAACATGTTGCTTGAACATGAAATACCTTGAAAAAACAAGTGACAAGGGGCATTTGCTAAAACAGAAACAATTTGTTTAATTAAACAATGCGGCGGGCAATACAGTTACAGTCACAGGGTCTGAGGACTATCTAAATTTACAGTCACTCTAACAGACAGGGATGCTGTGCAGCTCGGCTAAAAAACAGATTGGCTGAGAAAATAAGTCATGAAGGCAAGACCAATACTTATTTAGTGATGCAGAATACACGGGCTGTTATTTGTGGATGGAGGGCTTTTACCCCGTCTGCTGTATTCACACCTCTCTCTTGGACACATTCAGTAGACCACTTTATTGCTCATTGTCCTGAGAAGGAACTGATTTTGATACTTTCATTGTAGAATTTGATTCCAATATGCTTCTGTACAAGAGGCAATTACATGTTTTTTTAAATTATGCAATAAGTACAGTTTAATTTGAGGGAGGACAGCATCTGATACACCGAAAGTAGCTTTTGATGTAAGGAAATGATAAACAAGGAGTTACTGGTGGAGCTGAAAACAGATTAATCAAATATTCATCAAAATAGCACCTTGTCATAGATCATGTTTCTAATTTCTTAAGAGTATGACATCTTAAGCAAAAATACATTTTCCCTAATCTTAGGACATCTGTCACGAAAGAAAGCCATACGGGTATTAAATTTCAACAATATCCATCTCAAAATAAAAGATTCCTAGTGGTGGCTCCTTAATGAAATGCTATTATCATTTTACTTTTCCGTACTGCGCCAGTTTGGTTTTAATACTGGGTGGGGCTGGGCTGTGTCACAGGGGTTAAGTGGTTGATGCACCATAAGTGCGCATGACTGTTTGGGCGGCCATCTTGGGCCGGCCAAACTGTAATGCTCACTTTAGCATTTCTCCACCCGGCTGTGTTGTACAGCCGAGAGGAGAACTGTCTCAGGATCCCTGTCTGAGCAGTAAACCAGGCTGCTCAGACCAATCGGGACGCTGCTGTCATGCTGGTAACAGCAGTGCTGTGATTTGCTAGGGAAGTCTGGGACCCTTTGTGCTTCCTGCTTCCATGCATCATCGACAGAGGAGAGACGGCGGCCGGCAGCTTCCTGATTTTTTTTCTCCCCCACCTCACCCGAACTACTAAGTAGCAGCCATCACTAAACATTCAAATAGATGTGAATGTGCACCTATGACGTTTTGCCCCACGCCACGCAGTCACCCTCGACTACAGTTTCTTCTCTGTCAAAATACGTGCTGGAGTTCATAGAGTGTCCTTCACGACAGACTGAAATGTAGAGCTCAGCATGTGAAAGGACAGGGACACTGCTGGAGATGATTTGTCTCTGCTACGTTCATCCGCTCACCAGCCAGGTCAATCACCCAGTACATTCTGCCCTATCCGCAGGTTGCAGGAGAGGTAAAATAGTCCCTAAATAAATAGTTTAAACCAAGGATTTATGTATAATGAAAAAAAGTTTGTGGGGGGTCTCTAAATGGGGCATGGCCTATGTCATTAAGGGCATGGGTTAAGCAGGTAAATGACATTTCTGCGGTTCCTTTAGGGAGCCATCCAATAGTATTTTGGCTTCTTTCTGAGCTCTCTGTTATTGCATTCAGATGTATTAACAAACTACTGATGTGCACCAAAAGCCAGCTATGAATGGCTTTCTCAGTGGTTGTTAGCTGTTTAAGATAAATAAGTAACAGTGTTTTTTTTTGTGAATAAAGGATTGTGAAAATATTTCAATTGTGTAATTCAGAGACTGAATTAAACATAACGGAGGCCTGATCGCTCTGCAGAGAGGCCAAGGTTTGGATGACCACATGTATTTTGAGCCCCTTTATCTCCCACTGATGGGCACTGTGAAACACCCACTGTATTTAGCCTCAACTCCAGTGCTATTAATCATTCCTGTTATAATCACGGGGAAGCACCTGAGCTCAAAGCATGCACTTTTCAAGAGTAATATGCTACACGAAGAAAAAGTAAACACCCTGAAAATACTTAACACACTTAGAGAATGCAAGATTATGTAAAACGTGCACTATAAACAAGAAGTAAATTGCTGGCATGGATTATTTTAATGTGTTTTACATTTGTGGTTCAGAAATCTATCGTTTTTTTGCCATTAATGTTAAAGGCATATTATTAGAGCCCTACAGCAACCTGTTTCAATGTCTGTTTTTAATTACTACCAGGTCTGAGACCCGGACAGACCCAGCCCACTTAAAGCCCTGGTTTAAAGTACCCTTTGTAATAGAAGCACGAGTCTTCTAAAAAACAAAGAGGTTAATCTCTCATTTTATTATGCTTAGATGCATTGCACAAACACACAAATGTTGGCTACACTGGCGTTGCATGTTATGGTCCTGGAGCAGCCTGCTCATTTTGTTGGGCATGTATGAAGTAGTTTGTTTGGTAATTAGATACTATACTGGCAGGATGACCTTAATGTTTCATTAGTTCTTATGATCAGCTCATTATATTCAGTGTACAGAGAGCATCCATGCCAGGGTTCATCAGTATACCCATGGTGCCCAAGCCTGCACACTGATATGCTCCTCCTTTTTGTTGTAATTTATCCAAATTAAATTACGTATCTGAAAGGTGTGGGTAGACACGGCAAACAAGTGCAGTGTGGTTTTCATGTTCAAGGCCTTCTATTTTCAAAATGGAGCCTCAAAACTGCAGAATAGTCCCATGGCCTGATCCAAAATGCCAAAAGGCACTTCAAACAATGGCAGAGGGGGCTGGCCCAAATTCTGCTGTGTGTTTGTATGTTTTCCCAACATGAGCTGAAAGCTGTCTATAGCCAGACCTAAAACACTTTGAGGATTTGTTCAAGAATCTAGTCTTTTACATACAAGATAGTGGTTTCAAACCATGCAATATGCCCACTTTCACTGCCCTCCTACTAAAAACTATAACCCTGCCACATCCCTCTCCGCTCAAAATGAAAGAGGCCACTCCACCACGCATGATAAATTCACTTACTGTTTAAGTGGGACTATGCATTCCTGGTGCATGACAGTCAATTCACTTTGTAGACCTTACATTTATATTCACATTTCTGAATAAATCTACAACAAGAAGAAAAGTTGACATGCCCAATTCCAAAAAATATAGAAGGTCCAAGTCTGCCCAGTTATATTTGATTTGCCTAAGTTGTTCTATAATACCCAAGAGATTCTATTTCATAAACCGGATGCACCTAACAATCCCCAATCTCTGGGGTCAGTCCCAAGTGCACAATTGTCCTATTGGGCACCTCTCTAGTTTCCTCATCAGTCGCATGGGCGTGTTTCCATCACATTAGTGGACAAACAGGCTCAGAAACGATAGAGTCCACTGTAATATTTCCTGTGCAATCCTTGTTGCATTTCTTTTAATATTAGAGTGACAGACATCGCATAAAGAGGCTTATTGTATATTTGATAACTACTGGACTCGCATACTAAATACAATCTTATTTTAGCAAAGGATTTCATGGCACTCTACGGTTTCTAATTGCTGCAAACAAAAGTTGTAACTAACATGCATATTAATAGTACACAGTTTCTCAGCCTCAGAAAGGGCTGAAGCATGAGTTATACTGGCTGTAACTAGAATTTGTGGCCACCAAATAAATGATCAGCGCTTGTGTACAATTGTGAGTGGTCCCACCCGGCTGTAAATGCACAGGCTCTTTCTCCCTTAAATGGCCCTTATAGTATCTGGATTTCAGCACATTGTTAACTTTAGTTACCGGCAGTGACATCAAACTACATCATCACTTTTGTCTTCTCGCACTCAATGACAACACGTCGAGACTAGAAGCCTATTTGAAAGGGTGTCATTTTGATACTGACGTCATGAGATTCTTTGACGCCATTGCTCCCTGCCTTAAATTAGATAAATGCTAGTTTCTTTTAATTAGCCTTCCTTTTAATTGTATTGCAAAGCTGTGATGAAAATGGTTCTTAAAGGCTGAGATGCTGGTGAGGATTGAAATGGGGGGCGCGGGAGGGGGGTTGTCCTTGGGTAAATTTGTTATGGAAGATAGAGAGTGAGAGGTGCAAAACAGAGAGGGTAGAAAAAAACAAATACAAGAGACATTTTTAATTATTTAAATACACCCTTCAGTATAAATCTTCCAATTTCACTCAGACAATCTCTTTCTGAGTACAAGAAACAAAGGAAAACAAAAAAGGGGCCCATTCCTAAAAGTAATTAGTAACTTACCTTACCCGAGAAAGAAATAGCGGTAAGCACAAGGTAGTTGTATCTCAGTTGTATCTCAGTAAGGGAAGGATCTAATGGATTGATTGAATAATGTGTGAATCTCAAAAAAGAAAAGAGATTACATCGCTGTTAGATCTCACTTACCTTTGGCATTTGATATGGATGTTGCACATTAATTTGAACAGTTTTAAACCATTCTCTTTGCAACTCTGTAGGATTACATCTCGTGCCATTACTTTTGCTGACACGAAGTGGAGACATTCCAGGCTATCATGAAAGTTTATTTCATCTACATTAAACCATCACATTGTACCATACAGAATAAACCTTTTTCTGAAAACTCATGGAATAAGCTCATGCACGTGTTGTTGAAAGATTTAGAGAATATTCTGAAGAAATGCCATATCTCAGAATGACAAAGATGGAGAAAATGTAATTTTCTATAGTCTCATGCAAAACAAGCATTGACCAGGACAATATTTTGTCATGTATGCTGAATTCCCAAAGAGGAAAAAATCATATTAGCATGCCTCGATGCACTCTCGCTCTCTCCCTCTCTCTCTCTCACACACACACCCTAATTGCAGAGACACAAATATAATAATCAATCAATAAAATCTTTATTTGTATGCGTTCTAACATACATAAAAGTATACTCAATAAAACAGCACCAATGGACAAGACGCACACACTCATCTATGCACACAGATATACAGATGTCCATGCACACTGATAAGAGACATGCAGGCAACCATGCACATACCAGCACCTATGCATTTTAAGGGTATGCAAAACTAGTTATGTACACAGAGGTACATAAAGGGATTTTTGTAGAGCAAGCCTAGCTATGAAATACCTATCATCTACTAAATAGGCTAGCTATGTTTCTCAATGTTTCTTATCTTAATATTCCAGGTTCCAAGTTGTCAGGGTTCATATAAAAGTGTTGTAAATATGCACACCACGTTTATAGTGCAGGTTCTGGTCACTATCAGACGGTTTACAAATCGAGGCTATTTAAGGAGAATGGCAACACCTTCTAGAGTCTGATCAGTCTTAACAGGAAGAGAGCAAAGGACTTACAGGAAAGAGCCTTTTATTTGCCACTGTTGCTATATAATAAAGGACATTCAGGCTGCTATGACATGGCCCTCAGGGAGCCTGTTCATACAGGAAAGCAGAAAGCACAGCATCTGGGAGAAAGGCACAGAAGGTGGTGGGAATGCGTGGCAGTAGGTCAATTGTCAGGGGCAGATGCCTTTGGAGTCCATACAGAACATACAATTATAAATGGTTGAAAAGAGAAATCACTGAATAACTCACTTGGTAAAGGAAACATTGCTAATTAATTCTTATTACCCTTATTTGTACCTTTATATTTATCAATATTTCCCTTATTTTTCCCATATGCTCCTTCATCCTTACTATTTTCTGTTCTCCTGGCTTGTTCGCACCGAATTTTCTTGTCAAATGTTTTCGTTTTGTTACACTTTCTGATGTTTTTTGGTGATTTGAGAGACTCATCAATGTATTTTTGAATGTCATTTATTTTGCTTTAAAATGATATGTATGAGTCAGCAACAATACACTGTAGTGTACCTCAAGGTATCTTTGATGTTTTCATCATAAAATTAATGTGATTGATCTAATCTTTTAACGTTATTTCTAAGGATTAGGTACTGGCATGCTGAATTTTAGGGGTGTGTATGCAAATCCTTCATTTATTGCTATATAATAGCACAATATGCTCCCTTGCATCAATTTTTGACATGAGGACACATTTTTCACTTAAGCAATGTAAATATACAATTGCAGGGTATGCTAAAACGTGGGTCCCTAGCTCACTTTGCCACTGGTTTCAAGCTAGCCCGGCTGATGATGGGTGTTACTCCGAAACCGGTCATAGGATGCTTGTTTCCGGTCCCGGGAAGACCTGGCTTGGCAGTTCGGGCTGGACTATTCTCATGAGGAATGGGGTCAAGACAGATTTGCATATGGCTGTGTCTGAACTGGGGTGGCGAGGTGAGCTAAAGAACGATGATGAATTCAACCCAGATCTGTGATTGGGGGTGACTGTTTGAAAAGTTTCAGCACTCCGTCCATCATCTCCTTTTGTTTGCTTTACAAACAATACTTTACACATGCCTTTGGGATAAGCCTGTCTTCTCGTGCCAAGCTACCAAGGAGGTGAGCAGGAGTTATCTAGAGTGTGTAACTCCCTTATCCTGACTAGACGCAAGGGTCCCTACTTGGACAATGTGTAAGCCACTGCCAACTAGAGACCCCCATTTCTAACAGCTGCATTCCTTGCCTCCAGCAATTTCCAATCAACAATAAAAAGCTCAAGATAACTTCAGTGATTATTGTTCTTCCAGTAGAGAGATGGAGCTTTGTCTAGTGGAAGATTGGGCACATCATAAAGTAGCACAGAAGTTTGATATGCCTGCTGCAAAGAACCATACAGATTACAAAGCACGTATAATGTAAATAGGTCAGTGGGTTACTGCTTTTTTCAGAGACATCCTTTTGTTACTTGCAGTTTATAAATTAAATTCCTAATGTAGAACAGTGAGCTATTAACTGTCATCAAAGAACTGCATGCAAACTGCAAGTTATAGATTAGAGTGCTATGATGTTTACCCTAGTCTTTCATTATCCTAATGTTGCAAAAAGGGTTCATTTAGGTAAAAATTGATTCTTTTTATTAAAGAGAACCCTCAACCTTGGTGTTTTGTTTTAATTCTGAGTTTGTGCTTCTCCAGATTAGGTACTCTTAAACTATACTGCCTACAAATAGGGATGACATGTCACTCCAACACCTTGTAGTTCTCTAGCTTATGTAACATTTCCTATACACTGGTTTACACACAAATTATTATGGTCATTGGGGGGCACCAACAAACATTGGGGCATATTTACAAGCTGGCGATAAAAAATGATCGCCGCTTTTGCGGCCATTTTCGGCCGAAAAGCGGCGACAATTTTATCGCCTAATTAGCAAGGCCACGCTAACGCGTGAAACCTTGCTTTAGCGTCGGGATTCCTAACGCCCAGCTTTGCATCTCTAATGAGATGCAAAGTGGGCGTTCCTGACCTAACATGACAGGAGAAATGTCGCTAAGCGGCAATTCTCCTATCATCAAGCCCCACGCTATGAAGCATAGCGTCAGGAAAAGTAGCGATAACCCCTGTTATCGCTACTTTCCTTACGCCTGCTTCAGGACTGACTTAGCCATGATACCCTATGGAAGGTGGATATCATGGCTAAATTTGTGAGTCCCTATCAGCAAGCTAACGCCACACTACGTGAGATTATCGCTGGGCATTGCTAATAGCATGCTATCTCAGCGATAAAAATCCACGTTACCCGGCGATAATTATCCTCGCGCTTAGAGCGCTGAGCGAAAATTATTGCCGGTTGTTGCTGATATGCCCCATTGTTGCACTGGGCACCTCCAACACTAAAGCCAGCCCTGGTTTATTGATAAAGTATTTTGAGGTATAATTATTGACTACCATTTATGTTATACAGCGGGTCCTTAAAATAATGCAGACCTAATGGGTCCTGGATAAAAGGTGCTGTGTGGTTCCTCTACAACAAACAAATGATGGACGGAATGCTGACAATGCAGACATTCTCCCCCAGTCAACAGATCTGGGTTAAATCCATCGTTCTTTTGCCCACTACACCACCCCAGTTCAGACATGGCCATATGCAAATCAGTCTTGACCCTGTGCCTCATGGGAACAGTCCAGCCCGAACTGCCAAGCCATGCCTTCCCTGGACCGGAATCAAGCATCCTAGGACCGGTTTCTGGCTATCAGCCGTCATCAGCCAGGATAGCTTGACTCCAGTGACGTAGTGAGCACGGGACCCACGTCTGGGCATACCCATCCCACTTAGGGCGAAAAGCGTTACAACAAACAAATGATGGACGGAATGCTGACAATGCAGACATTCTCCCCCAGTCAACAGATCTGGGTTAAATCCATCGTTCTTTTGCCCACTACACCACCCCAGTTCAGACATGGCCATATGCAAATCAGTCTTGACCCTGTGCCTCATGGGAACAGTCCAGCCCGAACTGCCAAGCCATGCCTTCCCTGGACCGGAATCAAGCATCCTAGGACCGGTTTCTGGCTATCAGCCGTCATCAGCCAGAATAGCTTGACTCCAGTGACGTAGTGAGCACGGGACCCACGTCTGGGCATACCCATCCCACTTAGAGCGAAAAGCGTTACAACAAACAAATGATGGACGGAATGCTGACAATGCAGACATTCTCCCCCAGTCAACAGATCTGGGTTAAATCCATCGTTCTTTTGCCCACTACACCACCCCAGTTCAGACATGGCCATATGCAAATCAGTCTTGACCCTGTGCCTCATGGGAACAGTCCAGCCCGAACTGCCAAGCCATGCCTTCCCTGGACCGGAATCAAGCATCCTAGGACCGGTTTCTGGCTATCAGCCGTCATCAGCCAGGATAGCTTGACTCCAGTGACGTAGTGAGCAAGGGACCCACGTCTGGGCATACCCATCCCACTTAGGGCGAAAAGCATTACAACAAACAAATGATGGACGGAATGCTGGCAATGCAGACATTCTCCCCCAGTCAACAGATCTGGGTTAAATCCATCGTTCTTTTGCCCACTACACCACCCCAGTTCAGACATGGCCATATGTAAATCAGTCTTGACCCTGTGCCTCATGGGAACAGTCCAGCCCGAACTGCCAAGCCATGCCTTCCCTGGACCGGAATCAAGCATCCTAGGACCAGTTTCTGGCTATCAGCCGTCATCAGCCAGGATAGCTTGACTCCTGTGACGTAGTGAGCACGGGACCCACGTCTGGGCATACCCATCCCACTTAGGGCGAAAAGCGTTACAACAAACAAATGATGGACGGAATGCTGACAATGCAGACATTCTCCCCCAGTCAACAGATCTGGGTTAAATCCATCGTTCTTTTGCCCACTACACCACCCCAGTTCAGACATGGCCATATGCAAATCAGTCTTGACCCTGTGCCTCATGGGAACAGTCCAGCCCGAACTGCCAAGCCATGCCTTCCCTGGACCGGAATCAAGCATCCTAGGACCGGTTTCTGGCTATCAGCCGTCATCAGCCAGGATAGCTTGACTCCAGTGACGTAGTGAGCACGGGACCCACGTCTGGGCATACCCATCCCACTTAGGGCGAAAAGCGTTACAACAAACAAATGATGGACGGAATGCTGACAATGCAGACATTCTCCCCCAGTCAACAGATCTGGGTTAAATCCATCGTTCTTTTGCCCACTACACCTCTAGCCAGCTTTAGAGTGAGTTTTACTCTGCCTTTAGAAAATGGTTTAAAGTTACACTGTAATGACGCATGGCTGTTCTTTCTTACTATCCCATGGGTCACGTTGTAATTTGTCAATGACTGCAAGAATTCTGTGACTTCACCGGACACTTCAGGTAAGGAAAATCGGTGGCATTAAAAAAAAATGCTTGCTTTATTTCAAGGTGATCCCAGACATGGTAGTCTGCATAATCTAGCTTGCCACCATCTGAACCCATTGGGGTGCTTCTCAATTTTTTGACCTACATCTTTATTCATGAGGTAAGTCGAATTGGGACCCACTCCGAATGAAGAATTTGGCAAACTGACCTATTAGTACATTGGTCAGTTTGCAAAATCGAAATCAATTTGCAAAAAGTTGGTGCACTATTTTCATGCTATTTTTGAGAATCAATTCTTAGCACATCTGTCACTTGGTTGGATGTGAGCGATACTTCTGTCAAAGCTAGAGTGGTGAGCAGCTGTTAAGTCATGACTTGGACAAAGCTCAAAGGCCAGTCATTTGGGGGATTTGTGTATGACCTGCTCTTTAGTCAGTACCCAACTGAGCCCTTCCTGTGAACACATTAACTGAAAAACTTACAACAATTGTAGTTTGCAGAAGTTGGAAATCTTCTGGCTTCGTCTGCAGCTGCTGGTGACCAGGCAGAAGGATTACCTTGATTAAATTTGGAGTTCATCCTCGAAGTCCACTTCTACTAATTTGACATGATGACACTGCCATGATGACTCAGGGACCACAACCACATAAAGTGTTTCCATAAACCCTAGCACCAATTAAGACTCTCACCTCAGCTACTGAATCTGAGAGGCTGGAATCTGCTGGTCTGAAGTATTAACAACTTTGCAAATAAGAGCAGACAAGCACATGCAACACAACAGAGACTCACTGAAAAGGCTTCCTTTTACAGTCCAGCGAGACCCCTGCTGTTACCCAGTCTCAGATTAGCAGCACTAATTGGCTCAAGAAAACTAAAAACCTCCCGAGGCCTCACTGTCATTTTAGAATCGTATTGACCAGTCTCAAAATTAAACTTTACTAAAGTTTGTTTCAGGTGGCTTGGAAAGTGTAGATTCACAAAGAAATAACATTTCTTAAGTTTCAATCTCTGTATTGCAAAAATAGGTTGTCTGGGGGATAAAATGCATTTAACTGATCCCATTGCTTTTACATTCATTTTGAGGAAACATGAAAGGGATTCCTTCTGACTCTCAATTGCATTCCACTGAAAGGCACTAAGTAATTATTTCTGAAGACATGAAAGTCCAAGCAGTTGTTTTCAGAGCGATAAGCTGAGAGAATTGTGGTCGGAGCTGAAAAAATTGTTTCTCCAAACGATAGAAATTATTCTATCATTGTTCTGTCTCCAGCTCCTGAAGCAGCCATAATCAGATTGGCTATTTGAATACAAGCCGTCCTCTGTTTATTTTCTTTCAATTGACTCGCTTATCCTCTGTAAAGCACCACTTCAGGAAAGATTTATGTACTTCAATTATGAACTAAATCAAGAAAAAAAATTAAATTTCCTCCAGCGTACATAGTTCATGCTCTGCTTCATTTTCGTAAATATTAGAGCTGCTTATTAATATTTTTTTGAACTGTGATCAACTTTTCCTCTGGCATTTTTACTACAGTATTCGTATTAATCCAATTTTGTCAAACAATTAAAATTGTTTAGCTTATTCAAACAAACTCCTTCAGGCAGTTTTACCAATTTAGTATGAACTACTTAATTTGGGTTCCTAGTTTATTGCTCAGTGATTCTCTAATTTAATTAAAAATCGTAGTACCCTTTAGCCCAACGTGCATTTCAGTGACATAGAGTTTACACATCTCAGATTGTAATATGTAAACTTTTTTGCATTCTGACAAGTGTGGAAGGAAATACTGTCTTTTCTAGAGGCAGTCAACAGCAGTAACATGCCACCCTTCCAGTGATAGCTGAGGACCAAGGTGACTAATGAAGTTAATGACAAAGGGTAAGGTGGAGGATCGTCCCCCCACTGCTTGTTGGGCAGTGCAAAATAAAAATAAAATAATAATAACAAGAAGTTATTATTTTATTTTTCTTAGCGGGATTCCGACTCCAACCAGGTCAGGCGGGGCGCGGCAGGGCTCCGCCACATCAGAGGGAACAGGAGTGGTTTACACCCCTTACCTAAGTGCGCATGATGGTGTGGTCGGCCCTCTTTGTGCGCATGTTTTCCTCAGAGCTGTGCGGCCCAGTTACTGCCTGAGTAGCTGTTTCAGCTGCTCAGACCAATCACGACACTGCTCCTACAGCGTTGTGATTGGCTGGTAGAGTCCGGGAGACTGGGTGCTTCCAGTGCTCTGCGAGGACTACGGGAGAGACGTGCAGCGGTGGCGAAGAAGCCAAGTCAAATTTTATTTTTATATCATGCCCCCTCCGCCCCCATCCCCATACAGAGGCAGCTGCCACTGCTATCAGCACCTACCTACACAATTCCACCCTTCACTTACATTAATAAACCAAATGTACTATTCCCATGCCCTATCTTTGACATTCACTGCACTTAGAATTACAGCAAGCAGCAGTGGTTAACACAGTGATTCCCAGAGTTCTGATGGACTGAACAGGTCTTTACATGACACAGAGGGATTTATCCACTTTGACCAGCTGATATGTAACAACATAGTGAGCAAACTAGTTGGATAATTATTGGAACTCTGCAGGGATTACTCTAACTGAACATCTAGTGGGATTTGATAAGGTGATCAATGTAGCATTGCTTCCTCTTCTGTGTGGTCTCTCTAGATTGTCGCCTGTTTATGTACTGGATTTTACTGGTGTTTTGACACTGTGCTCGGTTTACACTGCATTCAGTGCAACAGTGCATGTATTCTATCTCTTTAACTCTATACTCAATTTGCATATTTATGTTTCCAGTAAATGAAGTGGTAAGTTGGTGCAGAAAATGCAACAATGTTCTAGAAGTTAAATGCCACAAGTGGGCTACACAGTTTTGTACACCATCCACATGTATGACTGAAGAAAGTACCACATTGTGTGCTCAAGGGCTGCAGATTATAATCCTACTCTAACAAACATAAAAAATGAAGCATTATGCCATGAGCAAAATCTACTTCCCTACATTAGATAAGTTGCCTCTGAGTGTGCCAGTTATCCCACAGGCCCCAGTGTATGATGCACAAAAGTGGGACATCATGTTTATTAAAGAAAAGTATGTCCCTTCTGTGAAAAGCTTCAAAATTCAGTTTTCACTGTGTAGGTAAAGTAGTATTTGTCTCTGGAGAGGCCTGCTTGGAAATAAAAGTACATGTGTAATAAACCGGTCCTGCTGGATTCCCTTACCCCCATTGACAGTGATTAGTATTTTGATAGGGTGTCAAAAGGTGCTCTACCAGGACACAGACACTTTCTAAAGGCAGGATGACTTGCAAAGTTAAATCACTGAATGCTTATCTGGGATCTGCCATTTATGAGTGAAAGTGAGCAGATGACATCACGAAGCGCCCAGGCGGAGGCCTAGGCTGCAAGGTAAATTAGCAGGGTTGCCTAATCTGGAAGCTGTTTTTCGCAAGGAGAGTCTTCTCAGATACTCTTCACTGCTTCTCTTAGGGAGAAAGTTGTTCACAGTTCTGGAATAGAAGGTGGTTCCTCATTTAATAGGGATGACCCTGGGAGGGACTCTGGAAAGGAATGCTGACTTCTATCATCTTCAAAAAATCCCCTCATTTAACAGTTTAAAGTTGAGTGAAACAGGGGGTTAGAAAAGGCAGAATGTCTAGTGGGAAAACTACATTGATTTGATTGGGCCTACTGAAGGTGCCATTTATTGGCTAGTGCACTAGATGAAAAGGGCACCTCACAACCCGCTTACCCGAACCTTCCTGGACATTGGAAGCCACTAGAAGAGAAGGTCTTCTTGATACCTGCTGTCAGCTTGTGAAGAGGACTGAGCTTTGAAGTTCTATATCCACCGTTGGGGAACAAGTTGCCCTGGGATGCTGTAAGAATTCAGTGGAGACCTGGGAACTTTGGGAAAGATGAGTAATTTCTTGAGCATGTTAACGAAATTGGAACTATGAGATGTAGCAGGAAGCAGGGGCAGAGAGTTGTGTCTCACACTTGGAGTTGACTGGAGTTTCACAGAAGAGCACCAACAATATTGCATAGGATTTTTCTGATGAGAAAGATAACTGACTGAGTCCCTCAACTCCTTGCCTCTCTTAGGCAGAAACGTTTGCTGGTACTCTGTTTTTGTTTTGGAACACCCACTGGTACGAACAGTGGCTGCTATGTCATTCTTGGCAGATGCTCCCCTAATTTAATTTTAATCATTTTTTTGTAGATTGAATATTACATTTTTCTTAAATTGTATATTCATTTGGGAATTGTTTGTCGTGTTTTCTAAACTTTACCGTTGTATGGAACTCTTCAACCATCACATAATTTCAGAGAAAGGTCTGCTGCTTGTGCCTCGGGTTGAGCAGAGCTGTCTCGGTGAACTGTGTTGTATCCTAGCAAGACAATTTGTTATTCAAGTCAAGTCAAGTCAATGAAACTTTATTCGGATCAATAATAATCCATAAAAGCACAGTAAATAAAACATACAAAATACCCAATAAGATGCTGTTTACACAAGAAGTCAACAGTCCATACAAATTTTTAAGACATTGTTAAACGAACACGAACCGCAGTTTTTAAAAAAGAGCTCACACGAAAGACAAGATCATGGTCATCCAGGGTCAAAATCATTGAAAATGCAAGTTCCAGGCTAATTGGTTTTAGTTTTTTAAAATACGGAATTAAAAACCATTTGATATACTTAATATAAAATTTACAAAAAAATAAAAAATGTAAAATTGTTTGCTCACTCCGGCAGTCACAAGGGCAAGGCTCAACACATTGGTCATTAAAATTCCATAAAGGAAAACTGAGAGCGTGTTTAACCCCTTCAGCGCTGCGCGGATTCCCCCGCGGTGCTGAAGGGTTCGAGTGCGGGCGGGGCCATGACGGAACGGTTCCGTCATGAGCACAGCTCAACCGATGCTCATGACGGAATCGTTCCGTCATGAGCATGGAAGGGGTTAATGGTACCTGCCCTGAGACGGAATATAAGGCCACACTCCCAATGGCTTAGTGGAAGAGTTAAATAACTGGGTGTGGGGTAAATTAAGAGATTACGGGCTAGATATCTGGAAACACTAGGTTTCAAAGACTCCCTCGCTACCCTTTCATCGTTAAATAACATGTAAAGCTCTTTTTTAAGTTCACATTTTGAAGGGAGCGTAGTGGTAATGGGTGTTAAGAAAACATTTTGCAAGTTCACGCTGCTAAATGCGCTCAGCACCCCTGATAACCAGGGAATAGCCATGCCCTTATCGCAACGTAAGCAATCCTCGATAACATCCCTGGTCAAATTGGCGGCAGGGTTTTTCCAAATCGCCAGCCAGAAAAGAGCAGGGCGAGCACGAATAAAATCCCCTATAAAATGCAACCCCAATTCCTTATGACATATATAATGTGGGGAAGTAATTTGTTATTAAGTACACTCACTCACACTGTAATAAATTGTATGATCTGTTGAAGGGGGTGAGAACCCACTTCAAAGAATAAGCACAATCTTTACCAGAGTGAACCATATGTTTACTAAATGAACAATAAAAATCCCACACCAATTTCGAAAAAATAAAGTAACATTTCATAAACTATTTGAGACTAAAGCAACAACAATCCACTCGCAATTTCAAACTTTTAAGTGAAAACAGAGACTAAAAGCACAAAGTTCCTTCTGTGGTTATCTTGTTGCACCAGATTCTATCAAAGACGCAAGTTCTGGACGACTGTTTTGGAGCTCACACAAATCTAATGTTTGGAAACCAGAGACATGAGAAAAAGAACAGAGTCAGAAAAACTCAACTCGCACTTTACTAATAAATTGTCAGGCCAATCAACAGCATTCTGAAAAGAGCAAGCACAGGGCATGATCTTGGGTAAAGATGGCGAGAACTTCAAAGAATAGTCATCAACAAGTATCCACCAGGGAATTAAGTACAGTGAAATTACAAGTATTGGAACTATGTGGACAGTTTGAGAGAACCCAATGAAGATATGTCTACATAGGTGCTGTCAATCGTTTTTCTGATTGTTTAAAAATACACTATTCAGATTAATGCAATGTTACTGCACCAGTTTCTCTGCACATTTAATTTCCAAGACCTAGAAAAAATCATAAATGAAAAAAACATTGCAATCATGTTCATCGGATATATTTGTTTACTATTGTAAAGTTCTCTGCAAATTCAATGTAATTTGGTAACAACATAACAAGTTTTCAGTCATTTTTATGACCCAGCTTAACAGCGCAGCTGTCACCAGACATTTATTTGACACCACTAGAGATGAGCTTCGGCTCTGCCTACATGTTGGAAGCCAGAAGTATATGTTTTGATTGGTCAGAAGTTGTATGCTTCCACAAAAAAGTGCTTGACCCCATGCACCTGTGATCATTTTGTTAATTTATCCAGCTGCCGAGCTTTGAACTTTCTGAGGCAGACACATGACATTGGAATGCTATTAATCTGTCTTAGATAACTAGATATTTTTTTTCCCTGGCAGCAGCACAGATGGGAGCAGGGTAGTCATTAGCCTACATGAATGTTTAGGTCTGGCTTGACAGTGCTACTTTCAGCTGGCCTTTGAACCTGTGCCAATATTTTTCTACTGCTCTTGCTTGCACACAAATATAAATGTATTCCCTTGTTATTTACTTGTAATGCTTCACATTACCACACACCATTCATTTAAATGAAGACCTAGTGGCATTGCCAAGGCTTGTTCTATTTTCAATTGAACTAGCAGCAATCAGCTACGTTATATGTTTAAATAGTACTGAAATGAAAGACCTAACTTGCAAAATGCTTTATCATTTTATTCTGCTAGGGAAAAAGAAAGCGTTATTACTTAAAACCGAGAAAGACAATAAACTTAATTTGCAAGTACCTTGAACATAATTCAAAATGAATAAGAACTTCACCAACCTATGCAAATTTATCATGAGATTTGTGAATGCCAAATGAATTTAACAAGATCTTTTATTTAATGGAAGTATGTTAATTTGTAATAATTGGACAGCTAAGTGGAGAACATTGGGAGCGCCTTATAATTAAGAATAAATGTGGTGTTTGGCATGATTACATAGGACATGCTGAATTCAATTGCCAGTCGTATGGATCCCATGTGTATTTCAAGAGTCATTTATGGAAATGGAGTGCTAGTTAAGAAATTGCTAATCGTCTCTTGGATATGTGTCGCATTGTGTTAAATGAAACTGTTGAAGCTATATTCTTTTTCAAAAGATGCACACGGCCAATATTTTGTGCCATTAGCAAAGCAGATTTAAAAATCAAGACTTGGCAAAGCCAATAGGTCTGATTATTGTAAATGAATGTGCTGCTTGTCATGTTTGATTATGTGGATGGGTGGTAGACAGTGTGTGAAAAGAAATAAATGGTTGGCTAGATGAGTGAGTGCATCTAAGGATGATTAGTTGACTGAGTGCATGGAACAGTAATATGAATGATGGATATATGAGTAACTCAATAAATGATAGACTAGATGAGTGGGATGTACTAACTATTAGTGAGGAAAGGATGAGAGGGAAGAAGAGAAAAGCTGCTTTTGAGATGGATAGTGTATGAGTGAGAGCAATGAATTGTAGGTGATTAGGCAAAAGGTGAGTGGAGCTTTGATATGAGCTATCTACCAATGAGGATAGTATAAGGCCAGGTAAAACACCCTTGTCTGTGAATTATAAACGATCAAAGGTTCTTTTAGGAAATTGGGTTACTGGTTGGGGGGGGTGAAACTGTACATAAGCAAAATACACAATTTCTGTCAAAGTGAAGTCAGAAGCAGACCCCAAATTAGCCTGTGCTTAACCCACTGGTAGCTTGACACAAAAAAGTCAGGCTTAACCTAGAGACAATGTGTAAAGTATTTATTCAGCACTTCAAACAGTAATAAAGTAAAAACACAACACAATAAAAATCTAACACCAATGTAGAAACACAAACTAAAATGTCATAAATTATTTGAGACTAAAACAACAAAAATCTAATCAGCCGTTTCAAAATTTGAAGTAAAAACAGAGCTTAAAAGCGCAAAGTGCCAACTGCGATTATCTTGTTGCACCAAATTGGGACAATGTCAAAAGTTCAGGCCGACTGTTTTGGAGCATGGGTTGGCTACAGGGACCAAGTTAGTGCCACTATACAAAAGTATCTTAAATCCTGGTTTGCGGAGCGTTGAGAGATCCTGCATCGAGGATGCGTTGTGCAGCAGTGTGTCTGGGGAGCTGCAGCACTGCGAAGAGGGGCTTGCGACGCGAAGGCCTGCGATAATGATGCGTTAAGCAGCAGTGGTTCTGAGGACTGCGAGCTGCGATGCAAGGTCAAGCTTCAGGGATGCGTCGTGCTGCAGTGGTTAAGATGTGGCTGTGAGGAGATGCATCATGCTGCATTGGTTTTACTTCACACAACCACGGGTGGGCTGGCAAGGTACCTTCAGGACCACTTCCTAAAGTTCGGTACTGGGGTGGCACCACTTGGGGGGTAGGACTCAGAGAAGACAGAGTCCAGGTGCTATGTTCAAGGTGGTGGGAGCCTTGTCAGTCCGTAAGGCTCTGATCAGGAGGTCAGCCGACTAGCCCATGTAATCAGTCTGGTAGTCTTTGAATAACAATGCAGATCCAGTCCTTACAATCAGGCAGGAGGGCGACACAGTAGCAGTCCTTTTTGAAGAGCAGCACAGCAGTCCTGAGTCTTCCACAGGTCCAGAGGTGTACTATAGACTTACAAGACCCTCGAAGGCATGATCATGGGCCTGTCAGAACCCTTGAGGTGGAAGTGGGACATCCTCTTGCATGCCTGTTTGCGCACCGGCAGGGGCCCAGAAAAGGGTTGGCTTCAGCTCCTTTGAGCTCCTCTATGAGCACCTGGTGTTTGGACCTCTTAGTCTGGTCAAGGGAGAGTAGGAGCAAGCTCCCAGGAAGGCCTCCCCTTGAAGTGGTGAGCTGCAAGCTGGCACTCCGTACCCATATGAAGCGCTTCTGGAAGCAAATTAATGCAAATCTAGAAGTCAGCAAGGAGGTCATGAAACAGTAGTATGACTAGAATGCCACTCTGGTTGGGTTTCATCTGGCCAAAAAGGGAGGATGATGGAACCTGTGGAGCCAACAGCCCTACAAGACACTGTTCTAGGCCCTGTGAGGTGAAAGAGTACAAGAGAGGTCACCTCAAGACTCCCAGGAACTATTAAGGGGCATATTATCAAGGACGACGTTAAAAAATATCGCCAGTTTAGCGGCAGAAAACTGCCGCTAAAGCGTCGATAGTGGGCTTGATAATATGCCCTTGAGATTTCCAAAAGAAGTCCATGTTCTGGTGTGAACATGGGCTTCTATTGGAATTCTCCAGGGCATATTATCAAGCCCATTATCGCCGTGTTAGCGGCAGTTTTCTGCCGTTAAACCGGCGATAATTTTAACGCCGTCCTTGATAATATACCCCTAAATTTTCTGCAAGTCAATCACCTCAAACCCCACTTAGCAAGGTCTCAGTTACCCATGCTGCTTTTCACGGATGATGGTGTGGAGGAGGAGGAGAGTGAACCTCCCTAATCTCCCTTTTTCCAAAGAGCAGGATAGGTCAGTGGAAGGTGTCAACCTCCCCGCTACACTGACCTTACAAAAACAAAGAGACTGCTGCCAGTTGTTGTGGAAGTTTGCATCTTTATTCTTCCTTACTCCAGGACTTACTACATGGTGACCCATCATATTGACACTAGGGATACTAGTTCTACCTGGGAAGACCACTGGTGCCACCTCCGAAAAGAACTTCAGCTTCTGCAAAGAGCATGCCTGACTATTAAGGTCAGTTAAGTGCCAGATGGGGCAGGGTTCAGTGGCCTATTGGAGACAGCAAGTGGGAGGAGGCAAGGTGCAGCCCCCCTGGGCTAAGATTGAGACCATCCTGCCATGGGATCCCCCCAAGACCCAGACAAAGTGAGAGCCTTCCTAGGCCACACTGGTTATTGCAAGAGATTGATCAAGGGGTATGGCTCCATTGTTGAACCCTTGACAAAACTGACTTCTATGAAGTGGCTACATCAGCTGATCTGGACAGAGGTGTGCCAGAACGCTGTTGACACCCTTAAAGAAGCCATGTGCACAGCACCCATGTTCAAGGCCCCTGACTGAGAGCATGACACAGGGGCTGTGCTCTCACAGCTAAATAAAGAGGGCCTGGAACAACCTGTAGCCTTCATCAGTAGGTTACTTCCCCAGGAACAGAGGTGGAGTGCAACAAAAGAGGGAAGCCTCCGCAGCAGTCTGGGCACTGAAGAAGCTAAGAACAAAGCTGTTTGGTGCTCAGTTCCGGGTTTATAGAGACCACAGACCCCTTATATGGTTAATGCAGATGAGGCGTTAGAATATCAAACTGTTCAGGTGATCCGTGTCCCTACAGGGAATGGACTTTACAGTGGAATGCCGTCCTGGAACAGACCACACCAATGCTGATGGTCTCTCCAGATTCTTTTACGTTAGTGAAGAGAACTCCTAAGGGGTTGGGTAGTTCTCCCCACTTTCATCTGGGGGGACACGTGTTAGACTTGGCATTCTTGGTGTGGTTTTTCCCTGACATTTTGCCTTCAACCTTCCTGTTTTTGCTGAATTCGTGTTTGCTGGCCTTAGGACTCTGCGCACTATACCCCTGTTAACCAGTGCGAAGGGGCTTGTGCTCGTTCCCTAAACATGGTAACATTGGCTTATACCCAATTGGCATTTTTAGTTCACTGGTAAGTCCCTAGTAAATTGGCGTTACCTGTGCCCAGGGCCTGTAAATTAATAAGGAGCAGTGCAAGTATATTTCTCCTCTTGGGGAAATGTTTCCTAAATGGAGAAAAATGAACAAAAATGTAAGCCTCATCGAAAACAGAAGTGGTAGCTGATGGATGTTTGCAGACTTATGTACCCGGACTGTGGAGTCTTTCTGAATTCCGAGAAAAGACCGACTTGACCTATGAAATTTACTCTTTTCTGAATTAGCCCTCTATTAAGAATATGTTTGTTATTTTTGCATTTTTACTTTGCAAAGAAAAGATCCGAAATTATTAAGATGTATTATAAGAATAGTTACAGTACATAAGAACAAACAAAAGTACATTGTAAAGTATAGGTGAGGTAGGCTTGAAAATTATTACCAATACAAAAAAAAGGGTAGGCCATGAAATAGTTCCTTGGCATGAAGAGGATATCTAGAAGTATAGCCTGCCCCGCCGGTAGATATAATTTTCCTTTTTCCAGAGAACTATCACCAATTCTGTTGAGGTCTCTCTGCCACTAACGATGTTGAGAACATGGTGATTCTAGTAAGGATAATTAGGGACACAGGTCCCATCACATCCGTTTTAGGCTATCTGAGTAAATATACTGTCAAAAAATACCGCCTTTTTGATTTCTTTCAGATAGGATAGAACAGGCAGTAGGCCAAAATAATGAGGCCAAAGCAACTTACAATATGGCAGTAGTCAGATAATGCAGGAGCGCCAACAACCAATCAACTGTGGAGACCTCTGCTCCCACATGACTCGACTGCTAGAGGACCTGCAGAAGGAAGTTGCCCACTAATCTCATGGAAGGTAAAACTGGAGATAAACACTGGAAGGGTTAGCCTCTGGGGGCATCAATAGAGTCTGCGTCCCCCAATTTCCCAGGCATGGCAGAGGTGTCCCACCAGCATCGCAGACTGACAGGAGCTCACCAGTCCGTGGAGTCATGAATAGCAGCAGCGATGCAAGTGAGATGTTAGCCGCCTGGATACCTATTGGATCATGCACCTTGTTGTACCTGCTGCTTCACCAGTGTGAGTGTGGTTTGGAATGTTGGTGTGGATGACGCTGTGGATGAGGGAGTTTGTCAGATGGGAGAATGGGCTGAGCAGCAGAAGGATGCTCCTGGCGGGGCTCTCTGCACCTTTATCTTGAACCTACTATCTTAATAAATCACCATCCTATGTTTACCAAGGAACAGGACCCTGTCTTCATTACAGCACACCTCTGCCCCCTTGAGTAAGTCAATGTGTGTGCTGGCAAAGATCCACACGTCCTCCAGGTGACCCCAGAACCATCCTTGGGAAGACGATCCTATTCAGGAGGAGTGGGACCCTGCCAACGAGACTCCTAGATTGAAAAGCGCTGTCTGTTTCCGTGGTCACTTTCATGGCTTGCCTCCGCCATCTTCTAGGGTGTCCATATTATAAACTAAATTAGTTTATAATATGGACATCCTAGTAGATTTAGCAGTTTGACTGATACTAGGATGAACGCCATTGCCTGAATCTCCCGTGTTGCCTTTCATCTAGTGGCAAGTAAAGCTTTAAACTTTATATGTGAAATCAGTAATAATCCTGACTTAACCTCATTTGAGCTCATTTGAATTTTAAGCTACTTGCTTCAGGCAGGTGGGGTGTTCTCCTGGAAGGCAGGTCATCTGTGACGCTCTTAAATGTGTGATAATAGTCGTAGGGGAGCAATTTACCTGCCAACCCTAAGGGCTGCATTTAGACCGGGGCCTGGCACTTCCGGGGCCAGGCCCGGCACCGCGTGGCTATAGAGCCAATGGCTGTAGTGTGAGCATATCAAACTACCGCGATGGTTTGCTAAGACTCAGTCCTTTTTCCATTTCTTGAAACTCGCAAAGTTTTAAAAGATACTTATGAATTTGTGAAATGGGAGTTTTCAGGACCCCCTACTTTCCCCCCGCTGCTGATTATTAGGTTTCCGACAGCTGTACACTTCCCTAAAAGTACATAAGCATCTTTTAGTGACGTTTGTTCACTTTATGCTGTTTTCTCTTTTTTTAAAATTGCTTTGTTCAGCAGACTGTCATTTTGAAGAATAAAGAAAGATGTGTCAATTGTTCACAAAAACATATTGAAGTGCTCTCCCGTTCTCCAAATGTCTCCATTAAAGCAAGATAAAGTAATATGGCGGTTACAGTCTCACGCTGTTAAATTGGTTTATGTCTGGAGGAGCGCGGAAATCCGAAGGACGTGTCTGAGAATCCGGGGTCGGTGTGAACGGACCCGCGGCTGAACACCGGGCGCGCACTTTGTTTCTGCTTGAAAATTGACCCACGGACAGGCTGCTTTGCCGTGCTTTGGTTCGTATCTAAAAACACAGCATGGCTGATGTCTTTGCAACACTCTCAAATATTCCAGCCCCGCAGCATCCCAATGAAAGAACAACCTCTGAATCATGGTCGTTGCGTCATAGGAAGGTGATGTGGCGACCTAGGAATTGGGCAACCAGATTTCGGTCCCGACCTCAGGTAAACCTTCTGTGATTCAGGGAAAACGGCTACATTTCATCGTGACTAAAAAAAGAATTAAAAAGAAGTAACCTAATCTGGGGCCCGTGTAAATCGCATGGACTGAGTTGGCGCTATGTAGAACTGCAAACATTTATCAATGACTAAGTGTGACCTTGTTTTAAACTTAAACCGAGGTCTGCCTTTCTGCTTTTGTTCTCTGCTGCACTTAAGTTTTGGACTCCTTCTTTAAAAAAAAATGTAAAAAAATAACAATATATAAAAACTCAAGAAAATAATACCTGATATTTTAGGTTGCATTATGTTATGGTAATGCTGTCTGTATTCGTGATTCTTGACTCCAGGATGTAGATGTCAAGAACATTTTACTTCACTTTGAAACAGCCAGACACCATCAGGTTTCTTAACCAAACCAACGCGTTTCGACCACTCTGACCTTGCTCAAGCTTAGCCATATTCCACAAGTAATGTCTATATATACACAACTACCCATACAACCATTATGGTGCATTATGGGAAATGTGGTTCAAACAGCGTGATTCTATTTACAGTGCATTTTGTGTTCATATTTACAATTTCATAGTAGTGAACCCTTTCCTTTCCTTATATACATACTATGTACATATATTTGTTTAGGTTTAGTAGTGGCTTAGTGCCCTACCACATTTAATTACATGATTTTGAGCCTCATGTAACCGCATTTGGTACATTATTATCAGCTAAGAGCATGATTTGTTCTAAGGAAGCTTTTAGTCTCTAATGATTACGACATTTTTTTCTCTTTTTTACAAGCACGTTATTTACAAATGTACATGGAGATCTTCGTCACCGTTCAATCCTGTCGGCTGTACTAGACCCCACACCCCCTGCGGGAGGGGTGGAGATGTTATGCAATGTCACAAAGTAATTCCAACAGCTTATGTATATTTGTAAATTGGTGCATAATATCGAGTGGTGTGTGTGTTTAATAAATGTACTCTTACTTTTATAAAGCAAAGTACAGACTGGACAATCAATTACTAAGTGTTATTTTTGCGCACCTGCAAATGTTGATTACTAGCCCACACCACCTCCCTTGAATAAGCCTCAGACTGCTTTGCAACGCTACCCTCTGAGAGTCAGGCACTACAATTAGGTGTTTGGTTCCCAGTGATGGACAAATGTAGTCATGTTATTTGTGCAGGCCTCACAGATGCTGCCTCGTTTTCCAACAAGATCTCATCGAGCTGGTTCTGAAATCCTTGCCAGTGGATCCACATCCCTCTTCTGAATTTTTTTTATAAAAGTGGGATCCAAATAAACCCACTTTCTTTCAGTCCCAAGTTGTTATTGAACAAGGAAAGGAGTGCTCCACATTACTCGTACATGGACAACAGGACTGATGCCTCCTTCACAGCCAGTGTCCCAAAGGTGAGAAGAAATCACCTACAATGTGCACTTTCTTCCGGAAGATAAGCATTTGTCCCAAGAACGTAAAAGCCTGCCTGCTTGAAAAGTAAAGAATGTGTCTGGTTTTTCTGGAGGAAAGACTGTCCAGGAGGAGTGGTCCACCGTGTTTGTAGTGCGTGAAGCACCAAAAGGAAGATGACGAACAAGGAGCGAGCTAGGAGATACCTGTGCTGCAAATGGAATCCATCAGTCTCTCTACATCGTACCACAACTAACTGTATCACTATTGCACTAGAGTGATGATTCCTGCCATGCCAGGCAGCGTAGTAAGAGCTTGAGATATACGAGCTTGAGATACTGGTTCTGCCTCTGCAGAAGAGAAAACAAAACTCATGTCGATGTCAAAAAAGAAAGCTAGGATAGTCATTAAGGCCACCACAACTGCCATGCACACACATCATCATGTAGAAATATGACTGACGCAACTGATACTTTCGATCACTCTCCTGCTGTTAGTCCAGTGGTGTAACACAGGCCCCCGCAACCCTGCTGTGTAGGGGGCCCCCAAGCTCCAGGAGGCCCTCTCAGCACAGTACTCTGGCCGTCCAGCTCCCGAATGAGTCCAGAGAGGGCCCCTCCAAGTACCTTGCAGGAAGGCCCCCTCAAATCTCGTTATGCCAGTGGGTTAGCCATGAGGATCGCTGGTGCCCAAGATTGCAGTGACAACACAGACCTGCTCAAACCTGCACAGACCTACTTCATAAACACGGATTGTATCAAGGCTGTCGCCTCTGCAACAAAATGGGGATAGGAGTGTGTCCCTTGCCATCTTACAACCTGGTCTGCAGTGCAACCAACAACAGCTAAACGAAGCGCTTGTATAGAGGGAGAGAGACTGGTGTGCATGGACAAGACCGCTATGCTGCTTAACATTTTTTAACCAAGGTATGAAAAGGACATTGAACAAGTTGCTATGATAATAAGTGAGACTGCTTTGAATTATCTGCACCTACGTCTGATCCTTTTTTACTCTTTTTGGCGATGAGAACTGTAGAAACAGAAACTCAGCCCTAGCGGGAAGAAAAGAGGATCTAGGGAGAAATGGGTGCACATTATCATTGTTATACATAGTATTTAGTTTTGATGTATGATTAAAGTGCTTTGTTTTCCAGGAAAGATAACCAGTAGGCTGGAAATTACATTATGTGTACGTTGGCTCTTGCGTTCTGGGCTTTGCCCCCCCCCCACTTTGGTACCTTCTGAAAAGCTTTTGACTGCTTGCCCTCACTACCATGACTGTCAAGTGTGTAGCTGGCCAATGTTGCAGAGCCATTGTAGGGCAGACTGTAGGACAGCAGTGGAAAACGACCTCCCCCACTATGGTTGGGGCACAGAAGTCCCTGCCTGCCCTCTCCTCCCCCCCATTCCGAATGGGGGACAAATAAGCTGTCTCCACGTCTGTTAGCACAACCTTTTGACCACACCCAAACACCTCTGAGCGTCAGTCAGCATTTGATCCTTATACCTATCAGCCCTATTTCACCGCATCCCCTCCACAGCCAAAAGTCATGCCATCAAATGTATCCAATATTTTAAATTTCACCAAATCAGAACTTGATGCAGTAAGAAGCTTACAGTGGAAAACCACCCATGTAAATGGTGGGCGTCCTAGCGACACTTCTTGATCCATGAGCCAAGGATGGGATGTACCCCTTTGTTGTCTGCCACCTCCAATCAAATCCGCCCTTTGGCACAAGTCTCATGACCTCAACGGTGTCTTCCTCTTACTATTCAAACAGCAAAGCATTTGTTGCCTTTGCACCTTCATCATTGCTGAGTAGAATATTTCTAATATGGTTTTTTTTATTTTCGCTCAGTATAAACAATTGTGTCCAATTCCGACTTTGCATTTCAAATATCTTTTCACATGTGTAGTCCTCCTTAGTAAATATACAAGCGAAATACAAAAAAAACCTAACCTAAAATTTCTTTTCAATATAAGTAACATGTCATGGTAAAGTTCTGCATGTCATCTTTAATGGACCCTTTTATTTGCTGCAACAAGATAATGTGCATTTTGCCTCTTTGAAACTATGCCTTTCCTTGAAAATATTAAGCACTTTGTAAAGGTTAAACAAGCACAAAAATGAGTTTCAAGGTTTTATGCTTCTTGACTACAGCTGTTATTTATGCAGCTAACTGAATTACTATGCATCTTCCAGCACAGTCTGACATTCTGAAACCAGAGGAATGTCTTTGAATTTAAATGTATTTCCTTATTTACTGAACATTTGTAACACTCATTTGGATTTCAAGGAGTTGCTTCAAGACATGGACTAGGCAAGGAAGTGTGGGAAGGGGGGAGTAAATTGAGAAAAGGGGAAAGGAATGATAGGGTGGCAAGCAGTAGTCATAGGGACCAAGAACATAAAGGCCAGTGCAATATTCGGGGAGCACATGTGAGATACATAAGGGATGGACTGTGCTTTATTTTGGAATTGCAGCGGTTATGATTCTACTTTTTTCAAGAAGTGGAATTAAATCGCATACTGTAGGTATTTGCACGGTGTGACACGCGATGTTAAAAATGTATTCCAACCAGGTGCTAGAAGACCTTTGGGGATATGCCAGCGTCTTTCTAGTGATCATATTCTGCAGGAAAATCTTTCTGGCATAGTCTAGGGTATTGTTGGCTACCAAAAAAGTATTTGTGTGTGGTGTTTGTATATTACTTGGACTGCTTTGGTTTGGATTGCCGGAAGCTCAGAGATACACTTAAATGGGATTATCATTGTATATTTAGACAAGTCTGGTTCAACTGAGTGTGACCTAGGAGAAGTTGGAGAATTCAGAGGTGTTTTGTGTTATATTGAGCTGCTGGTTGCAGTTTTTGACCACTGGATTATTTGTGTTAAGCTGACCAAGAAATTTACAAATATTCTGAGCAACAACCAGTGCTTTTAGTGTTACCTGAAAGGAGTACGTCTGAAAGCACAGGTCAAGGCATCTGCTAATATAGCCACCCGTAGCGGGCTATACCGGCTATTAAAGACCCGCTACCGCGTTAAAGGCCCAAGCCGAAGGCGAGGGACTTTAACAAGGTAGCAGGACTTTAATAGCCGGTATAGCCCTGCTACGAAGGGCTATAAGGCTATTAGAACATTCTGCCACTAGAGGGCAGATCGTTCTAACAAATAAAACAAAGGCCTCTCGGAGCTCAAGGGGATTTAAATCCCCTCGAGCTCCAAGAGGCCTTTGTAAGACATTGGAATGTTGCTCTGCGGGCCTTTACCCGCCCGTAGAAGCAGGTAGAACTCCATTGTCTACAATGGAGCTCCCAACATTCCAATGTTCTAATATCCAGTACTGCTCAGTTTGGCATTAAACAGCACAGAAAAAAGGGATGCCCTGTGGGTGACGTCTTAGGTCAACAAAACACTGGACTATTGATAGGGGCCTATCTTCATCTTGTGTGACCTTTTGTGAGTCATTTCAAATAAGGGAGCTCAAGCAAAGTGGGCCTGTAACATTGATTGAAACAATCCTTAATTAAACAAAGAGTTATGGTTTACTATTTTTTAGAATGACAATTGTTCAACTAGCACTAGGACTGTAGGCTTAACATTCTTTAGAGAATTTTGATTGTATTCTAAGATATGTTGATTTGCCTTGTACCTATTTTCTTCCAAAGTTTCAATAAGTGCTTGTCCAATAGGTTGTTCCCTTTGATACATTCTTGTGTTTATTTGATGGGTGGTGCATGCCAACAAATGACGAGTGAGTCGGGATTCCAGAATATTTTTTGAAATCTTGCTGATACTAAGGCATGCTTGCCATTTAATGGAGCCAACTCTGCAATTAAGTCAAAAATATTGGCACTTCAGATATTTACTGTGGAGGTAGAATTAATGGTGGCCGTCGCTGCTTCCAAAAAAAAGCAAGAGACATTTCAAAAGTCAGATGAGTTTGATCTACATGAGGAAATTGGAGTATGGGTGAAGACTCTTCTTTATTTTGAGAAAGTTACATTTTGGAAGAGGGGCCCCAGAAATTAATGTTTTAGTATGGCCATTGACATACTTTAGTATGCCTAATTGTAAGCATGACAGTGTCTTGAAGTATCAGATGATATTGCTGTTGACGTTGTTTATGATTGTGTAATGTTTCTATTCTGGTAATAGTCTATTTGTACAATTAATTTTCTATTAGTGAAAAACTATTGGAGTAAAGATATTTGTGTGGTGTACTTTCCGTCACATGATTGGAACTTCATTGTATCATTAAAACTGCATATGCAGAACAGATAACTATACCAGTTGCTCACATTCCAAGTGGGTCGCTTGGATGGCGAGCCTTTGAAAGGTGCAGTTGAGTGTCTAAGATTGACTGTAAAAGGCCAGGTCTCAGTGTGATACAGCAATTTGTAAATTATCAATCTTTAATATAAAGGCCCACATTTGGCGAGGTATATAATCATCCAATTTTAAGTCCAGAAGAGTAACATCCTAACATATGAGTGGGACTACATAGCTACCAGGAAAGTCAAATCAAAAAGAAAATCCTATTTCATAGTCATTCATAAAGGGTAATTTTGTTAGCGGTCTGGTCCTTGTATATAAATAATGTCAATAGATAAGATATAGATCTAATGGTGCGTTACCGGTAACCATTTCCTAAAGAAATCTTTGAGGAAATGAGAGAAGATCATACATTAATTAAAACAAAAATAGAGATAGTGATATTGGATTAAAGGTGTTCCGAAATAACTGATCAAGTGTGATTAAAATCCACTAAATTGTGTTTCTATAGATCAAATTGAATGAAAAAGTGAATGGAGGGAATATTTGCAAACAGTAGATTTATGATGTGTTGATGACATGCTGGGAGAGGGATACTATTTGAATGCTGAAGATGCAAGACCATACCAATATCCATTGATTGTGCGAAACTGAATTGAACAAAATCAGAGAAAGGGTAAAGCAACAAAGAAAACCATAGAATAGGCAGGATGGAGCAGATGAAGGATGGCAAATGGATTTTTGTTTTCTGTATAGTTGAAAAAAGATTCACAATTTTCCACAGCAGAAATATGTAACTAGAGCATTGAAGCATGTAGAGATGAAGTCCACAGCCAGGATGTAGTTTTAAGTAGATTTATTGAGTTCAGCTACAGGTAGTTGAGTTGTAAAGATACAGCTTCACCAGGAGCAGTCTTCCTGCTGCTCAGCCCATACTCTAACTGAGCATGCTCACACTCAAGCATCCAGGCACCCAAACATTCCATTCAAGACTCTCACACCAACATTCCATGCATCACATTCACACTGGCTGAGCAGCTAGGGAGTAAGTAACCAGATACATACAACACAGGTACCTATAAAGTAACAGAAAATGATCCAAGCTATGAGTTTAGCAGAAACATAAATACAATAAAGAATGGGGCCTTGTTGTGCCAAATCACAAGGGTGTTTAAATAGATAGTCCAATAATCAGTTATATTGATAATACGGAGATCTAGCATTACAAACTTTAAATTAAGATGACTTTCAAGACCCTTGAGAAGTAAGCAAGTGAAGACAGTTGTGATCTCAACAAAGTGCAAGGCAAAGAATGGCCCAGAAGAATAAGAACAGAGAACTATTTTGAATCTAGACATTGACAACAATATTGACAGAAACCGTGAGGCCTCAATGGAATGTCTTTGAAAGAAATTTAAATGGATGTAAAGTAACTATATTATGGAATTGTGAATAATTGTAGAAATCCATAATGTGCCACGTATCACTCCAATCCTAAAGTCTGGTTCAGCAACATAAATGACCCAGTATACTGATGCTGAAAAAAGAAATTAGATGTTGGTCTACACTCGCACCTTTGTTTAGGTGGCCTAAACACACTAGTCCTTCATATACGTCTGTAGAACGTAATGTCCTTAAAAATATTGGGCCCGATTCACAGAACTAAATTAAGACAAAATCCTAAACGTACTACCATTTTGGTATTCACAGAAGGCACTTACTCATTTTGGTATTCACAGAAGGCACTTACTCATTTCGGTATTCACAGAAGTTAGGAATCCTAACTTTAGGACTCCTAAATGCCTTCTGTGAATACCGAAAGTCTTAAAGTTAGGATTTTTCTCAGTTTAGCAGTAGTAAAGTTAGGAGTCCTAACTTTACTACTCCTAAACTGAGAAAAATCCTAACTTTAAGACTTTCGGTATTCACAGAAGGCATTTATGAGTCCTAAAGGTAGGAGTCCTGAGTTTACTACTCATAAACTGAGAAAGATCCTAACTGTAAAACTTTCGGTATTCACAGAAGGCATTTAGGAGTCCTAAAGTTAGGATCCTAACTTCTGTGAATACTGAAATGAGTAAGTGCCTTCTGTGAATATCAAAATGAGTAAGTGTCTTCTGTGAATACCAAAATGGTAGTAAGTTTAGGATTTTGTCTTAAGTTAGTTCTGTGAATCGGGCCCATTTGAGTGTAAGAGCCTACTTTCCTACATTTGTCAACACTAATGTCCAAGGTTAGGAGTAGCCCAAAGAATATATACCTGTGCCTTTTCCTTTTTTAGAATAACAGTCTTACTGAGCCAACTTGGCTGGCCATCATCAGTAAATTTGCAACAAACCTCCTAAGACTGCATTCTTTCAGCTAGAAGTATAAAATATAGAATGACAGCGAGGGATAGAAGCTAGTGCACTATGGGGGACACATAAGTTAACGAAATACCGGTGAGAATAGTTAGGGATTTTGCCTCTTCTCGAGTTGTCATCGGCTTGGATCTTCTCTTATATGAAGTGGAGGAGAATTCTTTTAGTATAGGTAATTGAACTGAGTAACTTCAGATAAGTGGAATTAAGAAAATGTTCCCAATTAGGTATTAGAAGACAAGGTCTTCAGTGGCAGTCACTATGTCTTCATTATCAATAAATATGCAGTCATTCTCATTACATTGATGCCACAAAACTAGAAGTACAATCCATAAGAGGACAGAGCTTTGTGCCTTTTCCTCTATGCAGTTATATATTTATGTGGCAAATACATAAACGAAATACCTCTGGCACCATTAATCACAGTATTCTTTTAGCCACACTAGTCTTTTTAATTGACTCTGGGCATCAACTCATAATTTTGAATTGTACATCAAATCTTTTTTTTCTTGAGACATTTCCTACATCGAGTATATTTACATATCTCCTACATTTATGACAACATATATAAAACATTTATATACAAGACAAATACACATTTATATGATTCTTAAACACACTCTTGACTAGTTAGACAAAAAAGCATATCATACATTTTTTAACATTACACACCATATATACACATTTGCAACTGGTATTGAAAAGGGGTTTAACTCCCTTTTTGTCCTACTGGCTTAATACCATAATGTTTTTGGGACCATATAACCCTTGGTCTTCAAAATGTTATAATTTTACAAGTCCTGAATAGGGTCGGAGATTATTCCCAAAGACTAGTGTAGAAAGGCGGGGTTTAAACCGCTGAGCAGTCTAAAATGGATCATTCACTTCTTTTACTAGTTGGCTCCGAACCGCTATGTGATTAATGCCAACGCGTTTCGACCTTAAAAATTAGGACCAAAGAAACTCTGTTCTCATTAAGGTCTTCTTCAGGGCTGGGCGGATTTTTGGTAGGACATCTTATCACTGAATTTTATCCTGCTTCATGCAGGTGCAGTAAACTTCCTGCCCGATTGTGGTGTATAGAGTCCTTCCCATGCAATATTTCTGAGGCTCTATCTTACGTTTCCCGCTCGTACCTTTACTTCAAAGATTCATTGCTTAGATCGTGTAGCTTCTTCGCATATTTCTTCTGATTCCTTCACCTCTCTTTTCCGCGTTTGGGGTAAACGGCGTAGTTATATATTTATGTAGCTGTCAAAAGTAACTTCATTATCATGAATGAGGAAATACTCTGAAAATTAAGATCTACTTTGCGTTCTTAGCTTAACATTACCTTCTATCTAGATAAAAAGGATCCATGTTCTTTAAAGGCACTTGGTTATATACTTCCCTCTGATGGGAAAGCAGTTTAATATCCAAGCCCTGGCACACAAACTTGCTTATCAAAGGGAATCCACTGAGTATCCATAAATCCTGGTGTTATTTGTGTAGTAGAAATGATTACAAATAGTGACTCATTAATACCGTCATTGGATTCTTTATCTTACAGTCACACTTGAAAGTCCAACATCACATGGATAGCAAATCCTCTTAATTGGGCTGGGCAATTAACACTTAAGGTACCCCTCATGAATCTGTGCAACCCACAAACGACAGAGTGACCTACAAGCATTGAGCCATCCTCAGTATAGATTCAGTCAAGCTGAATGATTATTATACCTCTTTCACTTCCCAACTACATACCTCTTAGTGTTAACGTAACTTCCTGAATGCAATTAATTATATCACATTTGGTTACACTAATGTCATGCCTCCAACCCAAATCTACCTATTTCATACAAGGCAGCAGGGCTCTCCTCTACAGTTTGTCTCTGGAACCCTCTTACAGAGAAAGAGGAGGTGGACCCACTGAAAATCAAACATGCTAATTTTACACAGGGAAATCTATTCCATTATCTGCTCTTCACAGTGACTAATATAGAAACCACTATGAGCTCTGATGTTTCATAAACTTAACTCCCTCTCAGCTACTCTTCAAATATCTTATACTTCCCGCTTCCAAGCCCTTCTTCTATCTTCCTCTTTAGACTGCCTTATGTGCACAAAGCCAACGTTCTCCTATGACATCACAGCGAATCAGGGCTCTCACCCAGAATCTTCTTTTTTTCTGAGTTTTATATAGCACAAACTAGACCAGAAGGTATCAGAGTGCTTTACATTAGCACCAGTTGTGTTACAGATGGACACATTCATTTTTGTTAGGCATGGGCAGATTAAGTGATTTGCCCAGAATAACAGGATGTTGAGTGTCCCTGCCGAGACTCGAACCCAGTTCCCCAGCTTCGAGGTCAACTGCTCTAGCCGTAAGGCCACATCCTCTCCCCAAATATATCTCTATATGTATCAGCTACATACTCAATCCTGCTTACAGACAGAGTAAGTGCAACCTTCACTTAGTAGTGAACTTGCAAAAGGGGCTACATACATGGGTGATTGCAAGGATACAGAAAGTCAAAGACTTTCAAAAAACAGTTGCTGAATGGACATACCTATCGTAGCAACCAAGTTTCAAACTACTTTAGAATTTTCTGACATTTCCCCAGTACACATCTCCTGTATGCAACGAGGAGCTGACAGAGAGAAACACAACGATTACTTTAGAGGGAAATTTGGGTCTACTTCCAAGAAACATGCAACTATTGATAATCCCCCCCACACACAGAGGTATCACTGAGCAAGTGGGGGCATTTTAAAGTTTTTTATGTTTGGAAGCACCTGGCATTAGAGGAGTTTTCCTAAATTCGGTGGTCCATTTGCCACCATTCCTGCTACTTCTAACAGAGACAGGGTGTCCACAGTGATGGAGCCGATGCCAGCTCTGGTTCTCTTTTGTTTTCTTCTTTTTTGTATTGGAAAAGTATAAAAAGATAAAAATGCAATAAGCAATACACTAATAGCATTTCATTTCAGCAACAGAGATAGAGACATAGAATTAAAAAAAACATATAGTGCAATGTCATGCCACCATAATCTAAATACCACCGAAAAAATCTAAAGTGACCCAATTTAAACTATTTCTAAATTATTTAAAAATCCCTGGTAGCTAGCTGGGTATACAAGGAGCAAACCCTTCCTGACTGGAGCACACAACCTTTTAGATTTTCGCCTTTTTGGATTATGATGAATGATCATAAATTCCAAGCCACTGGCAAAAATAAACTCCTACCATCAAGTTCTAGAATCAGGACGTTCGATCTGCAGCCAGGCCCTAGCAATGCACACTCTAGCCACTGTGACTGCAAAAAGGTAAATCAAAACCCATTTACACGGGATAGAGCTTGAATGGGCCAGCATAATGAGCTTTGGATAATAATCAGCTTTCCATTGAAATACATTATTTAACATCCTAAACACTGAAGCCCAAAATGAAGAGAGAGAGGAGCAAGTGTAGAAAATATGAGTTGCGTGTGCCCCTGGCACTGAGCATCAAAAGCAATCAGATGTTGCCCAAAGGCCCATTTTTTAACAATCTGTGGGGAGTATCATATGTATCATAAAGGGTCTTAAAAAACAATTAGCCTTAAATCATGAGACATTAAGTATGCCTTGGGCCAGCTGAACAATGACCCTGAAATCCCCCTCGGTGACCGTCAAGCTTAAATTCTTAGTCCATTTATTCGCTACCTGTTTGAGATGTTGTTCATTAGTTTCACAAGAGACAGAAGTGTTCTTCAAAGTGCTGATCAAGCAAAGTTTGGACAGACAAACAAACCTCTGCAAAAATAGATTGTGACACATAGAGATACCCTTAGCCAGTAAATGGGCGACAAAATCTCTACGCTTCAGCTATCTAAAGAAACCATGCCAGTATGTCTTGTGATGATGCTAAAGTGATTAGAAAGAAAGGAATACCCCTTTAGAGAACAATTGGCCAAGTTGGTTAACACCAACCAGATTCCAACATTGTGAACAACCTTCATTCAGAAATAATGGCAAAAGAGGGTTACCCTAAGTCTACTGATTAAAAGATGAGATAAAGCAATGTTTTGGTTGAAGTTCAAATCCTGTGATAGACAGCCAACATCTTAAAACGGGTACATTTGAAGTAGACTGTATCAATCAGGCCCTGCATAGTCAATGAACTGCAAGTGGAAATCCGTTACTTGAAAAACAAATAGGATAGCTGCCAATGGATCCCATCCTTGACAGACAGCAGTTGGACCCCAAAAGAGGGAAGAAAATACAACCATGTTGAGGGAAGGGCCACTATAAACACTGAATCAACCCGGGTCTAATGCTGTATCAACAAAAAAGAAGAAAGCATACCTACTGATTCTGACATCTCTTGTTAATAGAGAACCCTTCTAGGAACAGAACCCATCAATCACAAAGGAGTAGTGTATTTGTCATCATTTGGGTCTGTATATCTCGATACAACGCCCCAGGTCCCGATGGAACGACCTGGTGACGGGTAAAGAGAAATGGCATACAAGGGTTGCTGTCAGATCTCCAACAATAACAACAAAAGAAGTATAATAAGCCCTCGCTTTTGTGAAAGGGGTCCTAAAAGTGCAGCACTAAATCATAGAAGTGACGATAAAAATGGCTAGGGGAACTCAAAAGTGCTTTAATTGGTAGAGTGCCTCTGCCATCATTAAAAAGCAAAATGGCAACTTAGCATAAATAATTTGTCATTATGCTCATTGTCCATAGTATCTGGTCGACATGTTTCTGCCCATTAGGATCTGTATAGTATCAAGGGCATTCATCAGGACCTTAAATGCTGCTACTATGTAAAAAAGTGTATTAAAGTATAATGAAAATACAGACAATCCTACCACACCGGTCAACTCTACAGATGTCGAAACCGGATACCTAGGAAAGCAAAGAAAAACGGATAAAGAATGCAATCATCATCAATTTTGTCTGAAACAGCAAAAAGACAGTTTTATCAAATAACGTCAATAGAAGCACATACTAATGCTTCATGCATCCAATAATGTATTAGATTGCACTTACCCCAAAGCTATGGGTGATACCCTCACCTCAACCTGGTCTCTGCTCAGGGAAAGGGGCCCCGCTCTAATGAAAGGGAGAAGCAATGAAAGGCTGCTAACTAACATGCCGAAAAGTGTTACTCCCCATCAACAAGGCTAAAAGAATATAGGCAACGTCCACGTACTACATAAAATGTGATGGCTGACAGCATGGTTAAAAGCAGTATTAACTCTTCCTGGGGCTATATCTCAGGATAAGGAACTCGAAAGTTTAAAAAGAAAACAGATCTTAATTCCTGAGTCAAGCATGGGTTACTAACAAATTAATGGTAAAACCCTATACTTTTTCTTAGAAGTCACTCGCATATGTTTGAATAGTGCCATACTTCTGTGTAGATGGAAGCTAATGAAGAGAATAATTGCTCACGGGATCAGAGTTCAAAACGCAGGCATAGAAGAAGAGGTTACACTTACCTATCCGTCGGTACCCCGGGGCGGTCTTTGAGTAAAGACCGGAGGTACCGATAGGAAAGGTTTAGTGTGCTTTATAGAAACCTCAATCGCTTGCAGCTGCGTCTACTCAACAGAGTGGCCAGAAATGTGCCTGTTGTGTTTAGGACCGGCGTAAGGACCCCAGCCGGGGCCAAAGCTCCAGCAGACTGCGCATATGTGATTAGTCTGCTACTCTGCTCAAGACTAGTGCGCATGTGTCAAACTGTCTACACTGATCTAATACAGCTCACTGGTCATAATGGGGCTTGGATCAGACTTGTTTAACAGCCGAATACTTGAAATTCAGGATATTAAATGCTGCGTTATTAGTCAAGATCAACTACTTAATGCAAATGTATCATAGTTCATAACAACAGCCAGGGGATATCGTCATTAAGCCCCATGACATCAGAGTGTAGTCGATAAACCCATTTTTGTTCTCTACAAAGGAGAAACCGTTGGATGTCTACAATGTGTGGGGGAATGTAGGGTTGTTCAAGTATAACCCAATGTAAATCAGTATCTTTATGGCCTGCTGTGATGAAATGACTGGTGATCATGGACGCAGAAGCATATAGAAGTGAGTGCAAGAGACAACTTAACAACGGCACTTTCTACCAGCCTCTTAAACTGGATCCTACTAAGAGACTCATGGCCATCATTAAAGATCGAGTAGATGATGCATTGGAACAAGGCTGGATCACTAATCATGAGGCACTGTTCCTGAAAACTACATTTCCAGTGATTCCATACTTTTATGTATTACCCAAAATACATAAAGGGGTGTTACCCCCTCCAGGCAGACCCATAATCTCGGGGATAGGGTCGCTCCTTGAACCCTTGTCTACCTTTGTAGATTTTTTTCTTAAACCACTTGTGAAAACGATGCCCACATATGTTGAGGATACGAAAGATCTACTGCGCATCATAGATGGGATGCCTTTTGACACCACACAAGACTTCCTAGTGAGCTTTGATGTGGAGTCACTATACACCTGCATCCCCCAAGATGAGACTCTATCTGTTATTAAAACACTTCTGGAAGCAAGAAATCTGCAGAGTCCTACGCCAGTCGAGTTCATCATGTTCTGTGCAACATTGGCTATGAAGGAGAATTTCTTTCAATTCGAGGATGAGCTATTCCTACAGATCTCCGGAACATCTATGGGGAGTATTTTTGCCCCTTCTTTAGCCAATCTTTACGTTCATCAATTTGAACAGACTGAGATACTGTCCATTACAAATCCGTTTCTAGGTCACATTTTGTCCTGGAAACGGTATATAGATGACATTTTAGTCATTTGGAGAGGCTCTATGGACACCATTGAGAGTTTTCACTCTTGGCTAAATAACAGGAATGGTTTCTTGAAGTTTACATGCGAGGCTTCGAAAGAGAACCTACCCTTTTTGGATCTGCTGATCGGCTCTCAGGATGGAACACTTACCACGGAACTGTATAGAAAACCGATGGCTCGGAACTCTCTGTTACATTTTCAGAGCTTTCATCCTAGAGCTCTGCGGGAGAATTTGCCATTTGGGCAATTTCTTCGTATCCGGCGGAATTGTTCCACTGTCTCTAAATACCGTGAACATGCCACCCAGCTCTCTTCTCAACTGTTGGATAGGCAATATCCTAAAAGAACTATCAGAACATCAATGAAGAGAGCTGTTAATAATCACAGGGAGGCTCTCTTGGAGAAGAGAATTTGCAATCCTAGCACTGAGGATAAGAGGATTACGTGTGTCAACACTTTTTCCAGCTACTCCAATGCATTAAAGAAGAGCATTCTTAAAAATTGGAGAGTGCTCAAGATTGAAGGCAAGGAATTACCCCCTCCTTTATTTGCATACAAGAGGAGTTGTAACATCAAAGATCAGCTGATACATACACGTCCTCGGGCTTTGAGAAATTCCATAGATGTCCCCCTTTGGGGTTTACCCCCAGTTAAAGGCCATTTCCCTTGTGGGAACTGCTCTGTGTGCCCTCAGACTTCGCACACCACGGAAATCGACATCGGTACGAGCAGACCGTGGCGTCTCAATAAACACACCAACTGCAACAGTGACAGGGTTATTTACCTAATAAAGTGTCCATGCGGGAAGAACTATGTGGGGATGACATCTCGCAAGATTAAGCTGAGAATTTCAGAACATAAGAGCACTATACGGTGTAAAAAGAGTGCTACTAAACTCACCAGTCATTTCATCACAGCAGGCCATAAAGATACTGATTTACATTGGGTTATACTTGAACAACCCTACATTCCCCCACACATTGTAGACATCCAACGGTTTCTCCTTTGTAGAGAACAAAAATGGGTTTATCGACTACACTCTGATGTCATGGGGCTTAATGACGATATCCCCTGGCTTTTGTTATGAACTATGATACATTTGCATTAAGTAGTTGATCTTGACTAATAACGCAGCATTTAATATCCTGAATTTCAAGTATTCGGCTGTTAAACAAGTCTGATCCAAGCCCCATTATGACCAGTGAGCTGTATTAGATCAGTGTAGACAGTTTGACACATGCGCACTAGTCTTGAGCAGAGTAGCAGACTAATCACATATGCGCAGTCTGCTGGAGCTTTGGCCCCGGCTGGGGTCCTTACGCCGGTCCTAAACACAACAGGCACATTTCTGGCCACTCTGTTGAGTAGACGCAGCTGCAAGCGATTGAGGTTTCTATAAAGCACACTAAACCTTTCCTATCGGTACCTCCGGTCTTTACTCAAAGACCGCCCCGGGGTACCGACGGATAGGTAAGTGTAACCTCTTCTTCTATGCCTGCGTTTTGAACTCTGATCCTGTGAGCAATTATTCTCTTCATTAGTTTCCATCTACACAGAAGTATGGCACTATTCAAACATATGCGAGTGACTTCTAAGAAAAAGTATAGGGTTTTACCATTAATTTGTTAGTAACCCATGCTTGACTCAGGAATTAAGATCTGTTTTCTTTTGAAACTTTCGAGTTCCTTATCCTGAGATATAGCCCCAGGAAGAGTTAATACTGCTTTTAACCATGCTGTCAGCCATCACATTTTATGTAGTACGTGGACGTTGCCTATATTCTTTTAGCCTTGTTGATGGGGAGTAACACTTTTCGGCATGTTAGTTAGCAGCCTTTCATTGCTTCTCCCTTTCATTAGAGCGGGGCCCCTTTCCCTGAGCAGAGACCAGGTTGAGGTGAGGGTATCACCCATAGCTTTGGGGTAAGTGCAATCTAATACATTATTGGATGCATGAAGCATTAGTATGTGCTTCTATTGACGTTATTTGATAAAACTGTCTTTTTGCTGTTTCAGACAAAATTGATGATGATTGCATTCTTTATCCGTTTTTCTTTGCTTTCCTAGGTATCCGGTTTCGACATCTGTAGAGTTGACCGGTGTGGTAGGATTGTCTGTATTTTCATTATACTTTAATACACTTTTTTACATAGTAGCAGCATTTAAAGTCCTGATGAATGCCCTTGATACTATACAGATCCTAATGGGCAGAAACATGTCGACCAGATACTATGGACAATGAGCATAATGACAAATTATTTATGCCAAGTTGCCATTTTGCTTTTTAATGATGGCAGAGGCACTCTACCAATTAAAGCACTTTTGAGTTCCCCTAGCCATTTTTATCGTCACTTTTATGATTTAGTGCTGCACTTTTAGGACCCCTTTCACAAAAGCGAGGGCTTATTATACTTCTTTTGTTGTTATTGTTGGAGATCTGACAGCAACCCTTGTATGCCATTTCTCTTTACCCGTCACCAGGTCGTTCCATCGGGACCTGGGGCGTTGTATCGAGATATACAGACCCAAATGATGACAAATACACTACTCCTTTGTGATTGATGGGTTCTGTTCCTAGAAGGGTTCTCTATTAACAAGAGATGTCAGAATCAGTAGGTATGCTTTCTTCTTTTTTGTTGATACAGCATTAGACCCGGGTTGATTCAGTGTTTATAGTGATTCAAATTTGAGGGATACACAACCTGCTGGTCTTTAAAATCTTTTCCCTTGGACCTCCTCCTACTTCGTTTTGTTGTTACTGAGGGAAGGGCCACACCACCCATATCGCGAGGTAGCTGCAGATACCATATTGCACAGCATTTTTTTTATATCCCCATATAAAACCCTGCTAGCTGGTCTCAACTGTTTTAAAAAAAACTGCTTGGGAAGATATAATGGCATAGACAGAAATTGACACAAAAACCAATTAAAAATAACCATTTTAATCAAATTGCATCCCCCAATCACCCGCAGAACATATCCCAATTCTGGAAAAGTGTCAAGGATTCATGATAGAGCCCCTCATAGTTAAGATCGACCATGTCCCTCATGCAGTGGGTAATACGAACCCCTACATAAGTTGCGGCTTCCCTGATATCGCAGAAAGTTGCAAAATCTAAAGCAGAGCTAATTTCAACTTGAGTTTTACAGATGTTCAATTTATACCCAGAAACTACACCAAAATCAGCAGTTGCCACCTCAATACCAATAAGTGCTTGAGTAGAAGATGACAAGAGGATGGAAATGTCATAAGCCATTACCTTACCCCTGAACTGATTCAGGTACTGCTGAAGGATAAATGATTCAAAATCTAACGCAAAAAATAAGGGGGACAATGGGCATACCTGCCGAGTGCCCTGCTGAAGCATGACACTGTCCGATATATGCTCCATACTAACAATTTGGGCGGATAATGAAGTATAAATGTTTTGATCGCAGTTATAAACTTTTATCTGAACCCCATTTTGGCAAGGACCATCCAAAGAAAGATCCATGAGGCCCTGTCTAACACCTTCTTGGCTTCAGGAAGAATCAGACCCAATGGTCCTTCCTGTGTTTCCGCAACGTCCAAAACAGAAATAGCCATGTTAATATGAGCAGCAGTGTCCTGTCTCGAAATGAATCCATGCTGCCTATCATCAACTAAAGTAGTGATGACAGGACAAACGATTGGCTAAAATGCGAGTATGGACTTTTGCATCTGTATTTATTAAAGAAATCGGGTGATAAGATCCACATTTCTTTCTGATGATCAAAATTTGTTCTTCACACCAAGACACGGGTACCTATTGCATAAAAAGTTGGAGACTTAACCAGCTCTTCCAGTCCAGGCACAAGAAGAGCTGCAAAAGTTTTTATAAAATTCAAAAGGAATAGAATCCGGACCCAAAGCTTTTCCTGGGCCTAATTGGGACAACACTTTCTTGATCTCTACTAGCGTGATGGGAGATTCAAGCATCTTAAATTTATTAGTTAAGAAACAGGTTAAGGGTCGTCGCTTGCAAATGTTCCTTAATAATTGCAAGTGAGAGAGGACTCTTCTAATGATAAAGAACAGCATACAATTCCTGAAATAGAGCTACGGTGTCCGCAAGACCTGACCAGACCTGACCTGTCGAATCCCGAATGCTGATAATTGTATTCTTAGGTTGTTTAGCTCTACTCTGAAAAGATAAAATTCGGCCCATCTCTTCACTGTTTTCAAAACAAAGAATCTGTTTCGTCCACCATCTTCGGCTTTCTCCCAAATCTCTTTCTGAAGCGTCATGCGTGTGATTGTTAATTGTCCCAGTACCTTTTCTGCTTCTTGGGAGAGGCCTTCCACCAGATTTTTAGAGTATTTTAATTTCATAAATTCTCCACTCAAACATTGATGTTACATGAGCACAACTAGCAAATTGTTAAGTGTGCCTAGACACAATTTCTATTACCAGAGAGATCCTTGATTTGGATCCTAAAATTATTTTAAATTGGCTTCGATATGAAAATAAAATGGTTGCATCCTTTATTGAGTCTGCTACAATTGAAAATTGAGAACACTGTTAGACTTAATTTGTTTGGCCCCATTAAAAATTAAACACATCTCTTAGGAGCCATTTACTTTGCCCCAATTTAAAATTCAAAGCCTCTTTAGCTTCTATTGATTTTGCACCATTCAAGAATAGAGAACACCACCAGGCACTTTCCCTCGTGTCTGGAGCCAGCTTGTCTGTGAGGGGAACACACTGCAGCACTTCCACGTCCGCTCGGCTGTGACAGGTAGATGTACGGTTTTATGCCCAAGGACTGCAGAGCAAAGATAGACACTGGAGCCTGTCAATTTCTCATTTTCACCTAAACGAAAAGCAGTGAAATATAGGCGGACGCCAGAGGTTTATGATGAATAATGCCACTTTCCTTGGGGCATTGAAAATGACACTTTTTTCTGTTTCTAGGTACCGCGTGGCGAAAAAAGAACCACTGACTGTGGAAATGTCTTATCATTTTAAAACCTACTTAAGGAAAAGTCAGTGTAACACCCACTGTGTGAGAAGTTCACAAGGGTGGTTGGTATTCAAGGCTTTTCTTGTTAAATAAAAAAAAAATCTGACGTATCTTCAAGGAAATACTAAAACAATTCACCGTAAAGCATTGATCTACAGTGGGCTGTAAGATCTGATAAATCTAATGCGTTTTTCCTTGGCCGAAAGTGCTCTGTTGTCTGTTTTTTCAGCTGACGGGTGAAAATTACTGCACCTGAATTCGAGACCCAGCACTATAATGTGATTGTATTTTACGTTCACAGTGCTCTGAAAGGAGAACTGGCTCTCTGGAAAATAAAGGTGAAATGTTGCATTGTCCTATGGTAAATCTTTCAGAAATTTGGCCAGAGGGAAATTTATTTAAAGGAGGAAAAATATAAAACAATGTAATATGTGATAAATAATGTATAATTTAATTTAGTTTGTTACCTTTTTGACGTTTCCATTATTTCCCTTGACGATTCTTTCACACTCCATTTGCTGATTTTGTGCTGGTTTAAAGACCAAAACAAGCATTGGCAAAGGCAATACATTTTGATTTAATGTGCCATCGCATACATTTTCATGTCCGGGACAAAGAAGTGGGAGACAGTAGAGTACATAAAATGGGCAGTACTTGTAAAGTAGGTGTTATGAAGTTCCTCACGCAGTTCAATGCACGCACTGGAGTGAATGGGGAAAAATACACCCGAACAGCCTCTACCATGCGGTGAGAGATGTTTGGACTGTTCCCATTGGAGCTGGTTGAAGATTGAATTGCATATGGCTGATCCAATGTGAGGTGGCATAGTGTACAAAATAATGATGGACTCTGAATGCGGTCCAAGTAATTACCAGTGGGTGAGATTAATTCAAGCATTCCATCCATCAATTTTTGCATACTTTAGTGTGTAAATTAATGGGACGGATATGCCCAGACATGGGTCCTGTGCACATTGTGACTGGAACCAAGCAATACCTGGTTCATGAGCCCTAACTATGGCAACATCGGTCCTGGGTTGCTAGTTTTCTGGTACAAGGAGGGCCTGACAGTTCGGGCTGGACTGTCCCCAGTGGAGCAGGGTACAGACGGATTTGGAGATCGCTTGTTCCAGTCTGAGGTAGCATGATGTGACAAATAATGAACTGGGATGCAGCCCCAGATAATTACCAGTGGCTTAGACTAATTCAAGAATTCCATCCATCACTTTTTTTTTTTGTAAGTCCATCTTTTATTTTCATGGAAGACAAGTGATGTATTGTCATTTTTTTTTTTTTTTTTGTAAATTCTTTTTATTAAACCAATTCGACTGAGATACATCAATTACACATTAGCAGGCGACTTCAGCCAACCATCACTTTTTTTTTGTATACATTTATGTATGCAGGTCCTGATGCTGGGTCACATGACAGCCAGGACACGGAACACACTGGCGCAGCTTGACAAAGAGATTCCCTGTCATACCTAAGACTACAAATTAAAGTGCCACACAAAACAAAACAGAAAGTTTAACCATACATCAAGTTTAACCATGCATCAAAACTCTCTTGACCATACTTCAACTCAAAATCTGTCCTCTCAAAACCACTCCTACACAATGCTTCCAGGTACCTACCTCACATTACCAAACTACACAGCACAAGAGACTCACGATGTTTCCATCTTCCACAAGCAACACACACACACCCAACAAGACACCATCCACCCGCACCCAGACACACACCTGCAGGCAAATACTCCAACTCACCCCACACCCTGTCACACTAGATGGCCAAACCAATATGATCTAGCACCTAGCTGAAGAAAGCACAGTGGAAACTGCAGCAGAAAACATTGGAGAATTCTGCTGAGCACGATAAAAACAGCCTCCATTAGGTATATAATGAAAAATTAACAGCACAACAATCAAACACTAGAACACTCCAGCAATACAGCCAATGGCAACAGAATAGGTCACCTTTTCTATTCTATTTAGGGAAGCATTAGGAAGTGATGGAAGCCACCTCTAGGATAATTATTAATATAAGAGTAGCAGAATTGGGGTGGGGATTAACACTTTGTGCCCCATCTCATTAGAAGGACATGTTTCAAAAGTTACATTATTTACCAGGGATTTCACTCCTAAAGAGCATATTACCCCCCCAGGTGTCTTGTAGAGAAACAACTAATTAAAGTGCAAAGTGAGAATCACCAACCTCATTTAACATATTTGCACCTGGTATTCTGGGACAGAGGGAGGAGACTGCCTGAAAGTTATACTGCCCTCATATGTTTGATGAGCCATTCCCATGATGTATGTCTAGTTGTTGTAAATATATTTACAGGAGTCTAGATGCAACTTCTAGTAAACCATCTAGTGCTTGCTTTACATTTAAAGAATTACTATAATATGGGTATTCATGCTGTACTGCCAATATTGTTGTTCAGTGTGCTCTCTCATGGTATGCACGCATGCATGCATGTTTCTGGGCCTCGGTTTGGGTTCTCTCTGTAATTTATTAACTGTACAGTATTACCTGCGTGTATTGCCACCTTTGTATTTTTCAATGTTGTCGTTTAAACACGCAGAGCTATCAAAATAATGTTAGGGTGCAAACCAAATCAGGCATCTCTCTAGTAATAGAAATTGTGTCTTGGCATACTTAACAATTTGCTAGTTGTGCTCTTGAAACATCAATGCTTGAGTGGAGAATGTATGAAATAGGTCATGTTTTACTCCACTGGACTTATATTTCATAGATTTTCAAAATATTTAGTTTTATAATAAGCCATCTTTATGCCCATTCCCCAAATCTTCAGTCATTATCAGCAGCAGTCCTGATTAAATGTCAATTCCCATTTGTTCCTGTATTTTCTGTCCTGTTTCTTTCGGAGAGTTCTGCTGAATCCTGCCATCCACTCTTCCGTGCTGTGTTTTCTTGTAATCTAAGATTGAAATCTGAAAGCGATGTTTGCCCTGCTCTCCTCCTATTAATTGACAAGATTTGTGGATCCCACGAAGGCATTATGTGGCCACCATCAGTGTTTCCGAAAACCCCTGCAGGTAATCAGCTTATAAGATTAAGTGTTGCATTGATGCGACACAGGTTTCACAAACAATGAGCAGGGGAGCATCTGACATTTATTTCCAGAGGTGGCCTCGTATTTCTCTCGAAATGTGCTTCAGTTATTAAAGCATGGTTGTGTAATCACAAATGTTTCGTTAAAAACATCCCTCTGAAGTTTAGCTTCTCTGTGTGTACCCTCAGCCATCCTACAGCACATTCATATATAAGACCTTAACTTTCGGAATTTGCTTCTAAATTTGGCACGTGGCTGGCATCTCATACTCGGTGTATTTTAAAGAATGAAATTATGCATTTTTTAGGCCGTAATCTGTTTCTTGTTACTACGGATACCCTCATCCTTCAGTGCATTAAACTACTCACGCATTTAGCATGATGCATTGCATAAAACATGCAACCAGGAGAAAGCAAGCGAGGAGTCCTGGTCACCTTTCATTTGATCTGGAGGGCACTCTAAGGCCAATGCTACCTTGGGACAACTGTAGGAATATTCACTGTAGCGCCAACACAGATGTGGGCGCCTGACTGCATGCACTCTAATAACTGCACTGTTCCTTTGGCAGTAGAAGGATTACCAACATCTAAAACATCCTTTGGCCCCGTGCTCCCAAAATCCATGCTACAGCGTGGCTCAAAAATGTATCAGTGGCCATTTTACCCAATCAAAGGCATATATTCTGGAAAAATCTTTACATCTTGAAAGAGAAAAGTGCCTTTCTTGCTGACCGTGCAAATAACAAGAGAATCGTATCACAAGTGAAGTACTACAGTTTGTAGAAGAATGCATGTATATATTTTGCTCTCCATAAAGCTCGTCGGAGACCTACAGCTTAAGAATACGTATTTGTTGTGACTGTGGTTCACCAAAGGCGCGTTTAGTTTACTCACCAATAAACCACCGGCGATGGGGAAACGATAGTGATCTGAAGCTTAGGGTGGCTGTGCACAACAGAAAGACACTTCGGTGCATCACAAAAAACACCATCTGAAGGGCCTGCATTTGTGACACTGGGGCTGATTTAGGCGAGGGTGGTAACAGCTTTGACAAAGAAAGCCCCATCAACCTCCTTTGCACATGGACTCCTATTCGAAAAGCAGCATAATGCGGTGTCTGAGGATGAAATTTATTTTGCTCCACCTGCATGTAGTTTTGGCTACTGGCTTATGTTGCATTATTCAAGTCTAATGCTAAAAGATATCTTGGGGCCGATTCACAGAACTAATCTGAGATAAAATCCTAAACGTACTACTTTTGGTATTCACAGAAGGCATTTAGTAATAGTAAACTTAGGACTCCTAACTGTAGTACTACTAAACTGAGATAAAATCCTAAATTTACAACTTTTGGTATTCACAGAAGGCTTTTAGTACTAGTAAAGTTAGGACTCCTAACTTTACTATTACTAAATGCCTTTTGTGAATACCGAAAGTCGTAAAGTTAAGATTTTTGTCTCAGTTTAGTAGTAGTAAAGTTAGGAGTCCTAACTTTACTACTACCAAATGCCTTCTGTGAATACCAAAAGTAGTACGTTTAGGATTTTATCTCAGATTAGTTCTGTGAATCGGACCCTTGGATTTTGGTAAATGCCTTTGGACGTGTTTGTGTTGTGTCACAATGAAGCAGTTTGGGGTGCTAGTGCAGCGCAGAAATGCAATGTTGAACAATAACAAAAAAGGCACATATTTTAGAGGCATAGAAAGTAGCAGGCATACCTGTGTCTACCACTCGCATCTACCAAATAGGATACAGGTTGCAGACATAGGCATGACGGTACTGCAAAATACAGTGGGAGCAGAATCAGCCATTGGTTGGTGAAGGCCACTCACCTCCTCAGAAACATATCCCACCGACACTAGATCACTGATTGGATCCTGGAAGACCAGTGTCTCTGAATTACACTGGATTGAAAAATACAGCAGGGTAGTTTCACCAAGCCTTCGATTAAACACAAGAAACACCTCTACACAATTTGACACCACACATTCCAGGTAATCAAAGCCAGCGTTGTTTCTAGAGACCACTGTCCACATGAATACTACAGGCCCCCCTGTGGCTCAAAGCATGCAAGAAACATGCCTGCACGAGAACACTAAGAGTTGTAACTTGACTCAAGTTTTTAGTTTTGTCTCAGATGTTTTGCCCCAGAAAGGCACCAAGAAAAGGGGACTCGTCTACCATAGAGCAATTTTAATGAATAGGTTCCTCTTTGGCCTCCTTAGAGCTGAGGATGCCGCACAGCGTATCATGAGAAGCAATGCACTGTGGTACAGTTACAGGTCCTAAGGGTTACAGTGTAAGTTACACCAGGTACCCATGCCGAGCTCCATACCAACAGTGGGTGTTGACATCAGTAGAAATGCATATAATTAGGAGAGCAGCTAGCCCAATGAGGAATAACACTTAAGTGGATGGGACACCTGAGTAAAAAGCACTTGACTAAATACAGTCCTCAAAATGGCTACAAAAGCTTTGATTTTGCATTTCAGTAGTGTTCTGTATTTACAAGTGTGATTTTACATATTGCACATTGAGGGATTACCCTTTTGCTTTCCAGTAAGTGTGGTGCACAGTGGCCCCCAAGAATGGGGAACTATATTATGCCCCAGTCACTCCACCGATAATGATGGACAAATTTGTGAGCAGGCTCTTCATATGAATCTGAGGTCATCTTGTGTAGCTAGTAAGAGCACTCATGCTAATTTGTGCAAGCATTTACCACACATGTTATTAATTCTCATGTGAAACCCGATGCTTAAAAGTTCACCATTCTGTCACGGTGCTTGGGGACCGGGTTGCAGTTCCGGCGATATTCCTCTCCCCATCCTTCGTTATCATCCTCTGCTTTACTGAATGTCACAGATGTTTGGATTTGATCTTGAGTTGCTCCATCATCTTACATTACATACTACATTGAGCTTTTCACAAATTGGGTGGTGCCTGATTGACTTTCAGTGTGTGTGGCTCACAGTGTATGGTCATAGGTTGTGCTGTGCCTCAGTGCAACTATCCCTGATGTTGAAGACATATGTAGGTAGGACCTCAAAGTGAGGCTGAGACAATTGCGTACACCCAATAGATGTTTATACCGAATTCAACCTTACCACCTTTTGAATTGGCACTCTTTTAGTTTCTATCTGCCTCTATTGACTTTCTTGGGTCATCCTGCACTAGATCTGAAATTGACCTTTAATATTTGATTTTGAGATGTGCCACCACGCTACTGTGGATCTGATCAGAACATGTGGAACACACCGTCACACTTTGTTTTCTGCAGGTTCCTCTTTGCATTGTCTAAATGGTATGACATAGGTCATAATTTTATTTGTCAGCATGAGCATTTCAATGTTGGTTAAATATAAACATTGTTTTTATGCAACATTATCTTGGGTTGCACCTGAACGGCACTGTTTATTACTGGTTGGTGCCAGTGACTTTGGCGCTAGATGTAATATTTAAGTTTAAATGGTTTCTTTTTTTCTTTTGAGGCTTCTCATATGGCCCTCTGTTGTGTGTGCTGTTCTTTGGTGTTTAATGTGGAAGAGTGCACTTCAATGTGATGTGTTCCTGCTCTGTCCTTTAATGAATAAAGTTCCCTAAAACCCCCATAAACCATGTGCCAGGAATTGGGTCCAGTAGAAAACACTTGCATTTGGTTGATGAATGTCCACCAGAGATCAGCTGGTCCTGATCAGTGAAAGACAATAGGTGCCATGCATTTCATCCGCACGTTTCTCTACCACATTAATATTTTCAGGATTCAGGAATTCATTCGACGTTGTACATACAGTTACCAAATAGGCATAGAATGAACTAAATCCAAAAAATGTAGAACTATACAATCCATAACCATTAACTAAAGGCTTATTAATTCATAAAATTATCAAAGAAAGCTAAATAATGGTTATTTACTAACATATGTTCAAGGTAAGCATTCTAGCGATAGAAAAGTCCTTACCACTGAAAAAAGGATAAAATGGAGAATGTAATAATCAGGGGGAGACAGTATATTGATAGTTGGGAAGGTAGTTGAAGGGTTTGAGAAGGGGAGGTAGAAACTTTTTAGTACAAACAACTCAACTGTACAATAAATTCCAGACAAAATTACAAACAGGAGAGTGAAGACGTAGCTGTTTCCTAATTACCAGCATTTATCTATTGCTACTCATAGGTCGTAATACTTTAAATTTCACTTCCATGAAGGCAACGGGTATGTGTATGCTACAGAAACATATAAAAATGAATGCATTCTTTCGATGGGGAGACCTCCACTGACTCCCCCATCTAAAAAGATGCCAATTCAAGATCCCCTCTCATGCCTGCAAAGCCCACAATGACCTAGGACCGGCCTACCTCAACCATCAACTGAGCTTCCCCCAACCCGCTAGACACCTGTGCTCCTCTTCTCTTGACCTCACACACCCCCCGTATCCATCACACTAGTGGCCTCTACTTCTACTACATCATTGCAAATACCGGGAATGACATCCCCCCCACCCACTCAGCGCCATACAGGCTCCTCGCTGGCAGACTTCAGAAAGAGACTCAAGCAGGCATGCCCGGCACAGGTAAGGGTGGTGGGGTGGGGTAGGATGTGGGGGAGTCAATAGACGACGGAATAGGTCAAATTAAATTAAAAAATAAATAAAACCAGTTACTTTGCAGCGAGCGCAAGGTAACTGGTTTTATTTATTTATTTATTTTTACCTATCCCATTGTCTGACAACATCCCCTCCCCCGCCTCACCGCTCTTACCTGTGCCGGTCGCGCCTGAACTCAAGACCTGTTTCTTCGATGGAGACACAGCACCCAGATACCCCTAGGCGTGACAGTGTTGCACTTTACAAAGTCTCTTTGATTGATTGATGAATATAATAAACACGAAAAAGCAACAAAAAAGATTGTCACGTTAAATACCATAATTCGTCCCCAAATAACTGTCCACTGGAAAATAAATGACATTATTGGCTTGTGGTACATGATGTGTATATTTTGTGGTTTGTGTGTTCAGCGTTGCTTTAAAGAACATAGGTTCCAGCGAGACGTATTGTTCTTCATACATTCAGTCGTGATGCGAGAACTGTTGATGGGAAGTCCTTTACAGTAAGAGCACAATAGGTTGCTATAGAATAGGCGCAGCGATTGGAATCCATTTTTGTTCCTCAGCAGAGCATTTTTCTTCTGAATAGAACAATATATATTTGTTGTCAGGAGGATTACAAACCGCACAACCTACTTCTGTAGACAAGCTGGAGGCTGAAACCTTGACTTCAGCAAAAGGATTGGGATGGGAGGGGGGAGGGGTCAGGCTTTCTTAAATTGGATAGCTGATCCAGGCGCTACATGTAAGAAACATCTGGCTCGCCGGGAAGCTGTTATTTCAAGCTCGTACAGGGTGCCACTCACGAGCTGAATAGAAGTATTTAAAAACGTGTTTCTTCGAAGGACACAAAGTCAACCTTTTCTATGGAGCCATAACTCTGTCGGATTATTTTTGAACATTGACATTTGGGGGAGATCCAACCCAACCCATGAGTGTTGTTTACAATGGCCCACGGATCTTCAATTCTGCAAAATGCACATTTATTTTATGGTGCACGTCATTGCATTTTGTTATTAATCATTTTAGAGTAACACTGGTTGTATTTCTATGGGAGGACAAAATGCTAAAACAAAAAAAAAAAAAAACTAGCCTATTGTCTTAATATAGTTTGCCCCTTTCTGTCTCTGCCTCTCCCTCTGTCTTCGAACGGCATGCACATTAGTCCTAGCTGCAAATGCCACTATGTAAATTCCAAAACATAAATAGACCAATCCACATATTTACCCAAGCCATATCCTATCATGCACCCCATGCATGATGGGCATCTTTTTGACAGGCATCTTTTGCTCAACAGTAAGTACAAACACAACATTCCTCACTGACCAAACTCATAGGCATACATTTGGGCTAAAGGGGGTGGAGTATCTTCCACTAGTGAGGATCATGAGCCCTGGGTGAGATACTCAACAGGGTTGGTAAATATTTCCTATTCTGAATTTATTTCCAACTTGAAAATAAGACATCATTTGCTGAATCCTTTTTTACCACAAATGTGTTTTTTATGTGTTGTGGACCTGTCCCACCCTTCCCCAACAAATTTCAACAGGCTTGAAACTGTAAAAATGTCATTAACACAGACCGCATAATTCTGATCCTTGTGAAAAGTCCCCTTTGTTAGGGATCAGAATTTAACTCTAAACTTGTGATCAGGGCCTAAGCAGCTTGCACTCATAGCTTTCTTAGCTTTCTTACCAGAACCTTTTGGTACACACAATATTTACGATACCTTCATCACGTTTAACCCCTTCAGTGCCCGCCCCTTTCCCCGCCCTGTGCCGGCCGTTGTATTAGCGGGCGGGGTCTATGACGAGCTGGACTCGTCATGGGCACAGCGCCACCGCGGCCCATGACGAGTCCAGCTCGTCATGGGCACTGAAGGGGTTAAGCCCAAATAATTTCTTCTATTCTAAAGTTTAGGATACTGGCATTGCATCAAAAATAGGCCAAGTAAATTTAAGTCCAGCTGTTGCAAAACCTAAGCTTACTTCGGAAGTGCTCACTGCCACAGCATAGTTGAGCTGTCAGTCTTAAATGTGCATTCCATCAGAGCATATGCTAGAAATTGTGTCTTTTTTGCGGAAAGTAAGCTTGGCATTCTTTTCGCAAAGGAAACTAGGATTGGCGGTATTTCAAGTACCAATATGAGGATTGCTTTCACAGATAACTATGAGATTTTGAGAGTTGACAGATTGAGCAGGGAAGGAGACGAGGGCAATAATTCTAAACCTAAGGATTCCATATCCGCTTACCATTAGACCTATTGAATCCTGAAGTGTTGTGTTGATATATGGGTCACTGCTAAATCCCAAATTCCTTTGCTGCTGAACTGCTAGACAAATATCTTATTCTATCAGCAGTCCACCCCTCTATACTCATTGTGGACTACCTTAATTGGTGGTTTCCAGTGCCCATAGACAAGCTAGCCACTGAAGTCTAAAGCAGATTTCTAGAACTAGGCTTCAAACTGTAAACAAGCATTAAAAATTTAATAGGTCTCGCCTTTCATTAAGTTAAAGCCATTTGCTTTGCTACACAATACCATTAGCAAAGCTAATGGTTTTAACTTAATCAAAGGCGAGACCTATTGCATTTTCAATGCTTGTTTTTGTGTGTGCATATTTATATAGCGCAAACTCGACCCGAAGGTATTGGAGCGCTTTACATGAGTATCGTATTTACATTACACATTCAGGCACGGGGAGATTAAGTGATTTGCCCAGAATCACAGGATGTGGACGCGACCCCGTGGCTTGAACCCTGGTTTCCAGCACCAAAGTCGGCAGCTCTAGCCGACGGACCACATCCTCTCCCATAAAGAGAGAGGGTTAATTTGGGGATTGCTCTGAATAATCTGGAAAAAACAGAAGCGCCTGGAAGCAGTATTTATTGCAGCAAAGCGCTCGTTCTGTTGTCTCGCGGTCTTAGAACACCCCCAGTTGCAGCGGGTTTTCACCTGCTGGAACCAGTCCTGGTGCGTATTTGGTTTCCATGGCAGCAGGATGTGGACAACAGCATCTTAGTTACCGCGATAAAACACGATGAGCCTGTGTGGCAGGCACATGAACTAGTGCATTCTGGGAGTTGTATTCCTGCTTCAGTTAAACTGAATAGATTTGACATGAAGACATCTGATAACCTTAGCCATCGGGGACTCCATGGACAGCCCCGTAACAGCGCGCGGCCATGACACCCCCTCCTGTTCCCCACTCCAAAGGGCTCCTCACTGCTGGCATAGAAACCCGCTCTTCTACTAACTGGGGCAGGGATGAAGCCGATGTTTGCTGGATTTTCACATAATGGGCAGGAACAGGTGAGGGTCGAATGCCCGCAACCTTGCCCCAGGAGTATTTTTCCACAGGGAGCAGAGCCGGGTTTTATTCACAGGAGCAGGCTGAGGATGTCGTCGAGCACAGTTTAAAAGGTGATGACGGTGAGTAGTGTTTCTGTAGAGTTTGCTTACCTGAGTGCGAGTCTTTTGAATATTAAACGCAAGACCCGCCCTCCCTTCTTGTGCACGTGAGGTGACCTTTGCTCTTTATGTGACCACTGACATGGGGCTTACGTCATCAGTGTCTTGGTAGAACTAACCCTGGGTGTAGTGGGCGTAGTGGGGCTACGTGGAGCATCGCGTAGTGTGGCCAAATCTACGCACACTCACGCGCTCCGCGTAGCCCCACTACGCGCCCCCCGCCTCCCGCCCGCCCTCATTTTAAAATAATTTAAAGTATTTTAAAAGTAAGAGATAATGCCTTACCTGCAGTGCGGCGTCCTGGGGCTCCCTCTACCTGGTTCACTGCAACTTCTTCTCACAAACGGGCATGCGCGGATGCCCGCACATGCGCATTTCTCGTGAGAAGTAGGTCTCACTCACTGCAAGGTGGTCACACTCACTGGATGGTGGGCTTACCCACTATGTTTGTCCAACACCTTTGAAGGTAGTGTCACCCTCTGGTTGTGGTCTCACTCGCTGGAATGAGATCTCATTCAGCATAACATATCCAACTCGACTGGAGGTTGTTTCGTTAGAAGGTGGTTTCACTCACTCAAAGGTGGTGACACTCGTAGGAGAGTGGTTTCCCTCATTAAGGTCTCTAATCAAAGGCAGTCTTATTTGTTGGAAAGTGAACACAGCCAAATGTTTCCCCCCTGTTGTGTGAGACTCCTCTGTATTGAAGTATAAGGGGGGGAGCTGAATGTCAGGACTGAAATACATTGGTTGAACCAGGGGGGGTTCTAGTTCAGAGACAGAAAGGGTAGTGCTGTAAGAACGGAGGTGTCTCGACGGAGCTGGAGAGGGGGAGGGATGGGGCGGAGGGGGTTCCATTTTGATCGACAGGAGTACTGCTCTAAGAACTGAGGCGCCTCAACAGAGCCGTGTCTATGTCCCAGATCTGGGTGGGAGGCGGTGTCCAGTTCGGCGACAGAAGGGGCAGTGCTGTGAGGACTGAGGTGCCTCGACGGAGCTGTGCCTGTGTCCCAGAGCGGAGCTCCCGAAAGTGAAAGAGGATCTCTTGTCTTTATGGGGCCAAGTGTTTGAAACACATGGCCCCATAAAGATAAGAAAACCCTTACGACGCACGGAAAGCAGGAGAGCCCATCCAAGTAGGCCATCCAAAAAAGCCAAAGGGAGGCAACCTAAAACCCTCCTTTTCAATGGGAAGCCAGCATTTAACATAAACGCTGAAGCTACCCAATGAAAATGAGGGGTGCACCTTGAGTCCCCTTCTCCAAACTTAGCTGATTACTATAAGTCTCGAGGCGAGGAGCGCATGCACGCTCCAACGCCAGCCGAGACCTAAAAAAAATGAGGAACTGAAAGCCATTCATTAGAGCAGGATGAAAAAGTTAGATGGTAAAATTGAAACCTCTAAGGATGCTCCAACAAAAGTATTCAGAACGCCTGAACGCTTCGCAATCACTGAACAATGTAAAAAGGTTATACAAAACACTAGTGAATGGTAGAGGACTCTACAGGATTATTTCCATGATTGATTCCTAAATATTAGAGTAAAGATTGGGTGCGGGAGTGGAAGCATCAAGAGAAATATTGAACAGAGTCCTGGAAAAGCAATGTCGTTTGTGTCTTCTCACAATTTGCCTTTATTGAAATTAATCAAGCTGGCATTATTAACGTTGTGATTGGAGTGAGCTTGACAACATATGTGGGAGCTATTTGCATCCCTGCAATGGCAAAAGAGGGCTTTACAGTTCAGCCTCAAAATCTGTCTCTAGAAACTTGAGATACAATCAGAAGATAAGGAAGCATATGTAACCATCTTGTGAAAAATGTCCCGTCAGACTTCAATGACCACCTGAACTATCCACCTATCACAAATGTGCTCTTCCTATGGAGTGAAATAAGAATGCTCCTACATTGCAACTTAAATCTCATATTGAATCTGCTAATTATCTGGGTTTATGGGGATTGAAACCATGATGTGGGAGAGGAACAGAGTCAACCTTGCTAGATGTGCACAGTCATTTGTAAGATCATTCACTAATGAGATCAAGGTCTCCTGACGTATCTGGACATTCTGGCGAACTTTACTACTTTTTACCACAGTGTGCTGATTCAAGTTATAAAGGATGTGGTGTAGATGTCAGAGACTGTGGTAACATTGTTCCAATCTGCTCTGGAAAATAGGAATGTTAAGATTATGGTGCGTAAATGCCATCCTTCCCTAATAGGGTCCACTTTGGAGTACCACATGGATCCTGAATGTCCCCACTATTGTTCAATATCTCTGTAATCACTACATAGCCTACTTTGCATTTAATAAGTTCAATTCCCCAACCACACTGCTGATCCACAGTTGGTGGTGTATCTAGTGTGTTTCATAAGGTTGTGTTCACAGTAAATGTCATGCAGAGGATTAGTTTAATTCAGCACAGTATTGACTCAAGGAACTTACTACTTGAACATCCGAGTTCATGATTCTCAAAGTTGAAGATTTGAAAGTACTGATAGCGCGTCTTTTCTAATATGGTGCGAAATACTTGGCACCTCATTGAATCCTCAAGGTGACTGAGCATGTCATCGATACGATGATAATGGTGATGATGCTATCTAAGCTTTCCCTTAACCAAAGTGCGATATTGAAAATACTGAGAGATTTCGGCTGGAGCAGTCTTATTAACAAATCACACATTGTTCTGAGAAGGCCAAGAGCTCTGCTTCTGAACAAGAGCTTGCCCCTCTGTACCTTCATCCATTCCTTCTTCAAATGAACTGTAATATCTGAGTCAGAATCCTGGGCGTCAAAATCCTGTGCTCCTTCTGAGCATAATTAGCTTTGCAACTTGTGGTAAGTAACTATTTTGTGAAATTTACTGGGCTTTCCAGTGTGTGGGCAGGCAAATAGTTGCAAAGTTGTCCATTTTCAGTCTTATGACCTAATTAAAGTCTGAACCCAGGAGTTTTTCAAAATTGTCAAATTCGCGTAAAAGCATACTTTCCAACTTACAAAATATTTTCACCGCGTGAGGAGGGTTGGGGCTTTTGAAGGGGCAGGGCCTGGTGCCGAGAGCTAACTAAGAGGTACTCTGCCCCTCACCAAGCCCCCATCCAGTGTGGCTCCCCCATTGGGGCGTGGGGGCGTCGCCCCACTGCTTTCTCGCAGTGTGAGAAGGCAGAAACATAAATGGTAATAACTACCACCATTTATGTTTCTGCTTCTCACACTGCGAGAAAGCAGAAGTGCCTGTTTGGGGGTGTGCGGTCCTGCTCGAGGGCAGGGGGGAGTGACTTGCCCACTGTTGTGCGTATTGATTGTTTGGTCAGCCCGAGGGCCGACCAAACAGCCAGCATGCACAACAGTGGGCAAGCCACACCCCCCTGCCCTCGAGCAGGACGTCCCACACTCCATTTTTTCTCTATGTAGAGAAAATGGCCCGCCTGTGGGGCGCTTTCCGATGCGGGTCACCAATCACAACGCTGCCATTGCATCGTTGTGATTGGCGGAAAGGGAGGGAGGGAGTCTGCCTTTCCTTGATGAGAGCTGCAGGAATAACGGCGGACGGTGGGAGCGGGAGTCAGGACAGAAGTTGAGGTGGCTGACGGTGAGTTTTATTTTATATATATTTTACATTTAACCCCCCCGTCTCCTCCTCCCCCCGCGACGACCCCATTTACACACCCCCCCACCCGCCCGTCATGCCGGCCTCGGCCCACGACTGATAGAACTGGGCCTTATTCTTAGTTTTTCACTGTCCTGGGCCTCGCTGATCGAATGCCTGCCAAGCCACCCAATTGTGTGAAAGTGTGGGTGCCTGCTCGTACGTGTGCTACTAACAAGCCTCAGAGGTTACCTGCATTTAATTTACAAGGAACAAATATAAAAACAATTACTGACAGCACCCGAGCATTTCAGAATGGAGCTCCTGTAATTTAATCCAAAAATGCTAACTGCGGCAGCCTTTGAAAGTGCAGCAATACCGAAAACCGCCAACTTGCACATGTTAATACGGGCCCTTTTCCCCTTGACTGCTGCCTGGAGCACAATGCCATGGGAGACACTGCTCATGGATTTGAAGTGGTTAACAGAGCAGTATCACCCATGTTCTTCGGACTCATGTAAATATGGAGAAAGTGTGTTTCATAATCTAGTTAGTCATCGTATAATATTCATAAAATCTAGTTTCAGCGCCTGGCCGTTTCTCGCATCTAATATTGTTCTAAGCTATATGTTATCCTCCTAAAGTATCTGGGGACTCGGCTTCATTTTTTTCCAAACGCTTACATTTGTCTTCTTTTCCCTCTTGAATCAGATACTCCTGCCTCTCATTACTGGTTACTGCTCATCTTTGTATGCTCTATAAGTCCCTACACTTACTTGCTCCACCCTGCTTATGTTTTTAATGTCTCCTTGCATCCCAGCTCCATCCCTTCATTCAGGTTCTCAGTTTCTTCTGTGTGTGAGTAAACCTAAGTCAGGCATTTAAACTCTTTCATTTTCAGCCAGTTTTCTATATCTCTACTTTTGTAACTTCACGTCTTAAATATATGTTGCTTGAGTGCAAGTTGAGAAGCCAATGCCATTTGCCCCTTTTCTGCTAGTTGAAGTCTCCTCTGGTTCTTTTCACGTGTGTGTGTGCTTTATAGCAGAAATTTCATATATTGTTGTTCCTAGCAGCGCAGTGTCATGGCTGTGAGTCTCTGAACCAGGACTGGGGCCTGTGTGCCTGTGGGTGCTTCTATTGTATGATGCGCAAATCGTGTGCATTTAGCACTGTTGATTGCATGTGAGTGCGGTATATCATGTTCTGTTGTGTGCATGCTACGTAGTTTGCAGCGGAATGCGTACAGTGTGTCATTTTGTGTCCCTCATGTGTGCTGCAGATGAGTTCTGTTTTTAATATTGATGGGCTCAGACATGTGTTCAGGGATATGCTTCTCATGCTGTGTTGGTTTTATGAGTGTGTGTTGATTGTGAGTTTAGTGCGCTCTGTTGTGCAGGATTTTGGAGGATGTTTAGGTATTAGAGTGGATTAGTTTAATAAATTCAGTTGATTTGAAGGAGTTAATTCTGGAATTTAATAATACTGGAGAAAGACGACAATTTGCCATAACATACAAGAGCACCTTCAAATACGTGAGTTCAGGACGTGTACATTCAGAATTGCTTTATAAACCTTGCTTTTTCACAAAATGTGTTAATTAACTTAGCTTTAAAATGTGCTGTTTGCCCTCCTCTTTTCAAAATATTATTGAGGGGAGAACACCCTAAATCCTCCCCATATATCAATAGAGTTCGCTTGCTACATAAAATTAATCCACAACTTTTACGCCCACCACTTTCAAATTTCACCAGCCACCACTGCCCCATCCCCTACAAAAAAACAAAACAAAGGATCATCGAGGCTGTCACTGATGTCCTGGGGTGTTTTCACTTTTAGGGGCATCGGCTACTTACAACCTCTTAAAACGACCTGAAAATTCACCGTTTACAGTAGTTTTAAGCTCATTTCCCCTACCACAGTGTGATATCGGCACCTCACCGTGTGAAGGGAGCTAAAACCATGTCACACACTGTCGCTCTGTGCGAGTTGGCAGGTCTGTAAAAGTGGTAAATTATATACAAAAACTGAACAATCAAACTCAATTTAAATCTGTGAGCAGCATAGAAAACTTAATTTAACTTTGAATGCGGTGTATGGCTGAATATGGGCCTATGAGAGAGACTGAGGTGGGAGGGAGTGGAGGCAAGGAGAGAAGAGGAGGAGAGGAGAATCATCAGACCAATGAAGGGGACCATTTTTCAGCAGCAGTATCCACAGTGTCATGAAAGTTAAATCCCTTCCATGGCCTGCTGACGCATTGGCACCGAACCCCTGGCACAGCACTCCTCGCTCAATGCATTATTAGTCTCACTAATAATGAGTTCAGCCCGATTTAAAAAGTGTGCGGCTCCATTAGGAGCCCTGGAAAAATGCTAACTAGAAGATTTTGAAGGTCAGCTGAAATTGAGGCCATGAGCAGTTGTCAGAAATAAATGCACCATTGTCAAAACAAGATAAATGAGCAGGGGAGATGTACAAAATTGTTTAATGATTAGTGCAACTCCTAATTTCACAGCACATGAATGCCAGACCTCTTGCAAAATGGTACATGACGCCTGGATAAAATCCAAAGTTCATGGCTCGTTTGCAAGTCTTGCACGAGGCAGTGCAGTCAAAACCTTTCCCCTTATTTCCAAACCTGAGCTGGTTAACCTCGTCTGCAATCACAATTATTTGACACATATTCAAAGAAATGTGGGTCTGAGTCGTCTTCACTGGTGCCAGCTGATTTCAGGCCCATCAGGCATTTAATAACAAGACCACATAGCATAATCATAACAATGGATGTGTGCAGGCTGTTTTTTTTTCACCTGTGAGGTTTTGGGAAGCTTGCAGGTTTTGCCTGAGGATGCAATTCACGAAATACCTCACCCTGAACAGCCTTTTTCTGCACGTTGACCTTCTGCAAAGGTCTTCTATGCATAATCACAAGTACTGTAAGGTTTCCTCTACGTTTATTTTCGTAGAGCTTTCCTGTGCACAATATGACTGTGTAGAAGAAGGTCGCTGTTTTCTAGAAGGAATCAAATGCAGATTCTCTTTGTTAATGTATGCACGTGGGTATGCCTGGGTCTTATGTCAGAATATTTACCCCAAAATAGTGCACTGCAAAAAAGCCATAGCCAGAATGGAGCAGGCAAGTATTAATTTATTAATCTTAACTCCACATCCGCATACTTTGTATTACCTTCATGATATTTTTGCAATCGATTTTCTGGCTCTATTTTTGTGACACCATATATAGAATTCAATATTCCGGTGATATACCTTGTGGGTGTCCTAAATTGAAGTACAGGTCACAATTTTTTCATGTAGAAATACAAAGAGGAAAATATCTGAACTAAAAAGGTTTTCGGTAGACCTTCACAAAATTTACAAAAAAAACCACTTTGCGCTCACTTAGTTACCATTCAATGGGATCCTTTCTAGCTCATGGATCTTCACTTTATATTTTCTAATACCAAATTTATAATTTTTGACATAGGTGTTAATGTAAAATTATTTGGGGAATATCCCTCCAACACTGATATTACAACTGTAAAACATATTTGAACAACGGACTCACCATCATGCAAGCCCTCATAACAAGTAGACTCTACTATGGCAATGCATTCTACTCCACAATCTACAAGCAGAATCTACACAGACTTTAGACCATCCAGAATACTGCTGTAAGACTCATGTTCAAACTCCCATGATACACCCGTGGGAAAGTGGGTTATTAGTAGGTGGGGGTATGCACCACTGTCAACTAGTAGTAATACCACAATCACTAATAGGTCCAGTCATGCCTCAGTAAATGAATCCTCGCTCAACCCTTGGTAGCTTAGCAAACGAGCAGTCAGGCTTTACTAAAGAGACAGGTATGATTAAAGCATTTAATGCCACCAAAACAATAAACAAGTGAAAAACACAACACAATAAAAGTCTAACACCACCTTAAAGAAATAGACAATAGTTTTATCTTTAAAACGACATCAAACAACAAAAATTCAATATAGAGAACGGGAGATATGAATTTTTAAGGATTAATTAAAATGTGCATTCTAGTGCCCAAGAGCATAAAGCACTACTCGTAAGGCCGACCAAAATCAAGAGGAGTATGGATATTTTGAGGACTAGATCCCAGTCAAATTTTTGCCTTCTGACTTAGTCTTTTTCTTGGAGATTTCTCTTGGTAAGCTCCAAGAAAAAGACTAAGTCCTTGGGTTCCTCATAGCGAGAGTTTGATTCAATGACAGCAGCCTGCTGCAGCATGATGGCTCAGTGAGCCTCTGGAAGTCTTTGTCTTTGTCTTCGACAGCGAGGAGCTTGGAAGCTTTCAGTGGGACAAACCAGTGTGGTCAGGCTGATTTGCGAGTTGTTGATGGTGGCGGCTTGACTCTCGATGCCGAGCTGGTCTCTTTCTGGAGCTTTTCAGTAAAATTTTGCAGAAAGTTTGCAAACTTTGAGATCTCATTGGTTCTGACTTCCTGTGCCAAAAATAAGGGTCCAGTAACACCCGCCAAGGTTTCAGAGACTCAAGATTGCCTCTTAGGGGCTAGACTCAATTTCCCACAATGTAACTGCACTGTCTAGGATAAATGCAGTTTTAACTGGTCAGCTGGGATGATTCTCTCTTGGCTTGGCAGGTAAAACTCTTTCAGTTCTGTTGTACCTGTTGCTGAGAGAGCCCACTCCTTTACCTTTGAGACAAACACAGTCCTCTCTTTGTGGAGCCTTGCAAGTGCAGCAGGTGCAGTCCCTCTCAGTTCCGTTCTTACCTTCTGTGGTGCAGTCCAAGGATCCAGCAAGGCAGTCCTTCTTTTGATGGCCCAGGCAGTAATCTGACGAGCTCCTGCAGCACTTCCATATTTATCCTTCATTCTGTCCTGCTACAACCACATCAAAGTGTGGCATATTTGTGACCCAGACTGCACTGTTCTCCCAAAAATCAATATGGAGAAATTCTCCTTGGTGTGTGCTTCTGTGTACCCAACCCAGAGGTGTGGCTAACATCTGACCGCACTCCAATTCCTAATCTAATTAGGGAGCTCCTATCTGACGGGATCAAGGAAGTGAGGGCTGGCCTGAGTCCTGTTGAAATCTGTTCTCCTGTCTTTTAAGTCCAGTTTATCTCCCCAGCCCTCTTCCTCTTCCTAGCTTCTCCAGGGACCAAATCTCCACCCATCTAATGGCTGTATTGTTGCAGCCCCAAGCCTCGTTACACCTACTCGGGTAACATCTTGGCTCAGGCTGTAAAATGCTGACCAGTCAGAAAAGGGGGCTACAGGCCTGCTTTAGGTAACTTCAGGATAGTAAGTTCTAAAACTACTTTCCTGTAATAGTTACAATAAATTAGACCTTGGCAAGTCGTTGCATTATTGTAACTATCATTTTGATACTATGAATGACATGTCCATCTAGCTCCCATCAAATGTTAGACTTTATTACGTTAAATCGCCATTTTAGCCAATGGGGCTGGAAGCTCTGCAACAGTGAAAAACAACTTTGGCTATTTTTTCATACCAGGACATATAAAACATATTTTATATTGTCTTTGCTTTTTATAAAAAGGCACCCCATTCCTCGACCACCTAGGGCAGACCTTATGGGTGACGTATAAGTCATAATAAGGCAGTTTTGGACTTTGGATGTACTTTTAGTTCCAATTTCCAATTTGGACAACGTTTTATTTTAAAACCTGCCTGCAGGGCAGGACTGGCTTTAAAATGACACCAGACACCACAGAAGTGCACACACAGGTGCATTAAGTCTACTGGGGTCTCCAAACCCATATGCCCAACCATATATTAGGGACTTACAGGGAGGTTGTCTTTGCAAATTAAGAATTTGAGCAATCTCCGTATACCTTTAGAGGAGAGCGCATTAGCCCTAGCTTGGTTAACAGAGTCCAGGGCACTTTCAGAGTCAGTACCCACCAGCATCAGTTCAAAAAAGGGGAGGTGATAAGGGCAAAAAGGATGACTTTCCTACAGTTCTGCAAGAACCTGAAGACCTGGCTCTTCGAATAAAGCTATGGCGGCCACACGCCTACACACATGCTCAAGCACCTGGATACCCTCACAGGTGATTAGTGCACTATACTAATCGACATAACATGACTACTGAAGACCATTGAAAAATACATACCATTTGTAGGTGCTAAAGAAATTATTAACAATAATTCTGAGATGTGCCGAACTCATCTGGTTAATAAGGGATAATGAGCATTCCTAGTCCCAACCATGCTTTGCCTGGAGTAAGGGATAACCATGGCTAAGTCTCACGGCCATTTGGTCATTAGTTTCAACGCATCCACTGAATAACTGCAGAAGTGTCCTTTTTTGGAAAAATAATTTAGTAAGTTTAGGAAAATTGCAAATGACTGGGATGAAATTACAGAAAAATGTATGGTTCCCCTTCAGCTAAATTCAAAATGTTTTATAGAAATGTTCCCATTTTGAACTCATAGCTGGCCAGCTTTGACCATCCTTTCCACCCTGTTGAAAGTGTAACAAAAGAATTCTTTACTGGTGCTCATGGCATTACGTAAAAGCTAAATTGAAAAAGTAGCATGTAAAACTATTCTTCTACCACAGCCTGGTCAGTGGGATCTTACCATTACGATTTCTACTCAGAGGATAGCCTTGGTCCTCTAAATGACTAGCTCTCAGTTTAAGCACTGCCATAAGTGTTACATTGACTTCCAAGCAAATCCATATGAAGGATGAATGAGCACAAAGCGAGGATTCTCAAATCATCCTTGGCTACAAATTACCTAACTACATCAGCCTTGCAATGAAGTCACAGCACTGACTGCTGAGCAAGCATAGAGCTGAATCAAAACACTTCTTGTGCATTGTGATCCGCATGTCTGTGACTGGGAAGCCTAGGGTTGGCCTTTCAAAATCACTGTTTCTGCACAAAATGTATAACAAACATACTGGAGCGGCAGCCATCATGGTTAAGGCTCTTTACTATTGAACTGCCTCCGCTGGCCCTCCTTCTAAAGACTGAATTCGGTTGGGACCACAAAACGGAACACCTATTTCTAAATATAAGCAATCAGTGTCTGAGACAGTGGTGTAACAAAGACCACCACAGCCCCTGCGGTGCAGGGGGCCCGAGCTCCAGGGGGCCCCCTCAGCACAGTACCCTGGTGTGACAGTTCCTGACTGAGTCCGGAAGGGAGGCCCTGCATGTACATTGCAGGGAGCCTTCCTCAAGTTTCGTTACACTAGTGGTCTGAAACTGGATCAATGACTAGTTTTTTTCTCTTTATTTGACTACCTACACTTCTGAGGAATATGCGATGTTACATTGAATGTGATATATCATGTGCCATTACATTGCGGTTGTTACAATGACCGCGTTGTTACATCACATACCATTACAACGCAAGTCGTCACAACGATTTGCTGTAGGGAGCACTGGATGTTGGAATAGTATAATTTACTATTCCAACTCCAGTCAGTGCAACAGTAGGGAAAGTGTTTGATTTTAAATCCAACACCTTCTGCCCCTTACAGCAAGTCGTTGTAACAACTTGCATTGTAATGGTTTGAGATGTAACAATGCAGTTGTTGTAACAACCGCGTTGTAATGGCATGCGATGTATCGCATGCGATGTAAAAGATGTTTCCCCCTTCCGAGTCACTGTTTGAGTGTTTTAAAAAAAACAAAAGTAGATTCTAACAGGATTTTTCCCTTTACCGTTCCTTTAAAAAAATATATTAGCAGAATTGAGGTCAAATTACTTTCTCTGCTGAAACAAATAAGCAGAGACTATCGTTAGTATGATAACACCAATGGCCTGGATTGACTGGAGTTTTTCTTTGTTGCTGATGTCTGCAGAACTTCTACCCAACTGATATAACATATATATGTTTGTACCATTTTGTAAAGCACAATATGGTCAGCATGGAAATGTTTTTGACACATTCCTTTCTCAGAACAGGAGTGAACCCTTGAATGGAACTTCTCGGTGTAGTTCCGGCCGTGAATATTTTCATATTCCAGCCAGATTTTCTATGACAGCATTCTCTCATGTGTGCTTTTTTAAACTTTGAAACAGTATATATAGTCTGCAGTTGTACAATACCAGTCATTTCCAGTGCTTAATTAGTAAAAAAAAACAAAAAACATAAGTGTCAGGGTTTTCATCCGAAGGCCACTGCAGCTTGCACCACAGATTGCTCCTGCTATGCTGTCAGTGATAGTAACAACACAATTACTAACCATCACACTCCTACATGCGTGATAATTCGGACTATTCCAGGCCCCCAAACCTATAAGAATGGCTTTTAATGTATGTTATGTTATGTTATGTTAATAGGAATTTGTAGAGCGCACGGTCACCAGAAGGTTTCATGGCGCTAATTGTTGCAAATGTCACGGCGGGGGAGCTAAGCATAGGTCAGTGCAAACAGCCATGTTTTGAGGGCCTTTCTAAACCCCATCAAGTTTTCCTGCATTCTGATGTCCAGAGGCAGAGAGTTCCAAAAGCCAGGTGCAAGGTAGGAAAACCTGCGCCCTCCCTGGCGTTTGAGTTTGATGGTTGGAATAGTAAGTAGCCTGAGGTGGCCCGACCGTAGATTGCGGCGTGGGGTATATTTCTCAATCAGGCTGCTGATAAATTTGGGACTCCTACAGTGCAGGGCCTTAAAGAGTAAGCATCCGGTCTTAAATGCTGCACGTTGGGCGATTGGGAGCCAGTGTAGTTTGGCCAGTAGGGGGCTGGCAGAATGCCATTTTGGTTGCTGAAATATTAGTCTTGCTGCCTGGTTCTGTACCATTTGTAGGCGTTTGAGCAGGAACTTAGGCATACCGATATAGATGGAGTTTGAGAAGTCAAGGCGTGATAGTACGAGGGCTATTACTGCCTGAATGAGGGCTGAGGGAGTAAGCAAATGGGCGATTTTTCTTATTTTCCTCAGTTGGAAGACACGTGAGGAGACTACTGTCCCCACTTGTCCTTTGAGCGAGAGATCGGAGTTTAGAGTGACTCCAAGGCTTTTTTCTGAAGGAGAGGTGGTGTGGGGTGGTCCGAGGTCGATAGGCCAGAAGTGGGGGCCCCACATGATCTCGCTTTTTCCCGGTAGGACTAATTCTGTCTTGCCGGGGTTGAGTTTAAGGTGGTTGAGATTCATCCAATGGATGTGAAGCATAGTGGCTTGGAATTCTGGGGCGGTGTTCGGGCCATCCAGTGTAAAGATGAGTTGTAAGTCGTCTGCGTAATTGAAGGTGGTTATCTTCCTATTTTTTAAGGAGTTAATGAGGGGTTTGAGATATAAATTGAATAAGTGAGGGGAAAGGGATGAACCCTGGGGGACACCGCAGGAGGTGGCAATCCTAGGAGCAGTGAAAGGGCTAAGACGGACTGCCTGTGTTCTGTCTTCGAGGAATGACTTAATCCAATTATATGCAGGACCTTGTATGCCTGCCTGTTCGACACAGGATAGTAGGATGTTATGGGCAACCGTGTCGAACGCGGCCGACAGATCCAGAAGTACGAGTGCCTGATAGATGCCCTTGTCTTTGTTTGCTCGCAAGGTGTCCAATACAGCGATGATGACCGTTTCAGTTGAGTGGCCAGGACGAAACCCAGCTTAATTAGGTTCAAGATGATCAGACTGTTCGATGAAGTTTGAGAGGGACCTGGCGACGTGGGCCTCAAGAATCTTTGCGAGGAAGGGGAGAAGGGAGATGGGGCGATAGTTGGAGGGATTCAGTGGGTCAGCCCCCAATATTGAATCAACAATTGTTGTTGTCATTTCTAAATTCGCCAGACAGCGCCACCTTGTGGAAGACTGTCACAAGCGCCAATGTTGACAATAATGTGCGGGGTCACAGGCTCAGATTCAGCACTGGTCATTTCATGAACATCAGCGGCAAGTGGTACCCTATCTGTGTTGCACTCTTAGCACTGCTGACAGATGTTCTCACCACTGAGAGCAGAGAAAAGACAGGAGCACCCTTCCAGTCATCTGATAACAGTCAGTGCTTCTCAAACGGGTCCCTTAAAAGAACACTATCCCGATTTTGCAGAATAAACAGGCCAGAAACTAAATTGGCAAGGACGTCTCAGCACTACGGAGCCAACCAGTAGTAGCAACTGCAGATGTTAAAAATTCTGTAGCTCACAAGTTGGTAACTTTTTTTGTATTTTAAACTTTTACCTTTTTCTTTACCATTCAGAACTATGGCACTGAATGACAGAATGGAAGAATTTTCCTTCAGCATTCTATCCTTTTCATGCTGGGCTGGGCAATCAGCTGCAGCGAAGGAGGTTGGGTGAAAGCAAAACTATCCCACATATGAATTTTGCAATTTTTTTTGTGAGTTATGCAGCCGCGGCTTGTGCAAGTAAGAGCGGTGGGGCCGAGTTGGTGGGAGATTTGACAGACAACTGTGAGGGAAAATGAAATAAATGAATGAATTTCTCTTGTCATCATCTGTCAATCTCCCCTCAACCCATCCACACTGCTCCACTGCAGAGGTATGAAATTCCCCACCTTCGCAGGCCTAGGAAATCAATTCAGCCTCCCCTATTAGCCGTTTCTAAAATGAATATTTCATTTTGGCTAAGTATATTAGTACTGGACATGCTTTGTGGCATGGAATGTGGTTTCTTGTAATAACGACTGCACCCTAAAAACGTAGTTGGTAACCTTTTTAAAGTGTCTTTTTCTGTGAAAGAGTATAAATCTGTCATTTCTAATTTGTCAACACTTTTACTCTGGCCTTCTTTCAATTGCAAACTATGATCCTACAGAAGTTTTTTTTTGTTTTCTACTTTTGAGCATTCTCTGAAATGGCTGTTTCAATACTTTCACCAGACCCAATATGTTGATAGTTAAAAGTTCAGCTTTAAGAGTGTAGACTTACTTCAGTCAACATATTTGCATGTTAATTATCGAGGAGGTGGTACCTAATGGCCAGAGCTGCCGACTTTGGAACTTGAGGAGCTAGGCTTGAGGCCTGGCATTTGCCCAATATCCTGTGATTCTAGACAAATCACTCAACCTCCATGTGCCTTTAAAAAGAAGGAAAATAAATTAATCTGACCTTGAGTACTGTAATTTGGTACACATGTAAATCACTCCAGTGTCTCAGTCTGAGTTTGTACTGTATAAAACTGCAACAAAAAAAAAACTATATGTATATACCGAAACTTAAAACCACAACCCACCGACATCCTCAGTCATCTTCCCCCACGAATGAGAAACACGACCACCACCGGGACCAGCTCACCATGCAACACACCACATCCATCAGGAACTCCGTCCATTCAGGATCACCCATGGACCCCTTCCCCCACTACTTCTTCATTCTCTGAAGTACGATGATCAGCAGTGATCTCACCACCATCTTCACCACATCCATCACCCAGCCACGTTCCCTGAAGAATGAAAACACGCCGAAATTAAGCCCCTACTCCAGAAACCATCCACTGATCCAAATGAACTCAAGAACTACTGCCCCATCTCTCTGCTGCCCTTTCCCGCCAAAAGTCCTTGAGAAGGACATCAACCACCAACTCACAGATCAAATGGAGAACAACATTCTTCTGGACACTTCCCAATCCAGATTAAGCACCAACCTCAGCAGTGAAACCACCCTGATTGCAACTACAGATGACATCAGAAGCCCTCCAAGACCAAAGAAAAATGGCGGCTCCAATCCTCTTCGACCTCTCAGCAGCATTCAACACAGTATGACACCACTGCCTGATCAAAAGATTTCACAATATTAAAATCCAAAGAGGTGCACTCAAGTGGATTGCCTCCTTCCTCACCGTTAGAACCCAGAGAATCCGCCTTTCTTCCTTCACCTCGAAACCCAAGAACACCATCTGCGGCATCCCTCAAGGTTTGTCCCTCTGTCTCACCCTGTTTCACACCTACATGACCCCCCTGGCCAATGTCAACCAATTGCATGGACTGAACATCATATCCTACAGTACCGATACACAGCTCATCCTCTCACTATAAGAAGACCCCTCCAACATGCTGATCAGCTTCCGCATGTGCATGATGAACATCGCCGACTGCATGAGAGACAAGTGCCTAAAATTTACCACAGACAAGACAGAAGTGCTGATCTTCGGGAATAACACCTCCCCATGGAATGAAGCCTGATGGACTCCCGAACTAGAAGCCCACTCCAACCGACCTTGTCTGCAAGCTCGGTATCATCCTGGGCAGCAAACTCAACATGAAAAGACAGATCAATACAGTTTCATCTGCCTGCTTCCTCACCTTTTGCATGATATGCAAGATCTTCAAGTGGCAGTCCATTGACATCAGATGGACCATCAAATATGCCCTTGTCACCAGCCAACTGGACTATGGCAACACACTCTACTTAGGAATCACCTAACACCTCTTCAAGATACTGCAAACTATTCAGAACTCAGTGCCCAGACTCATCCTGGACCTCCCTAAGTGAACTCACCTCAAGATGCTCCACTTGCTCCCCATCCAGAAGAGAAGCCACTTAAAGATGTTTACATACGCCTTCAAAGCCCTCCACAACCAGGGACCTGCTTACATCAACCACCGACTGAACTTCCACCTCCCCTCATCCACACCCACCACATTATCCCTGTACTATACATAGCAGGTGCTTGGTGCATGTGTTCAGTTTGATTGGACCTACTGTATCTACTTCCAGCCTCTGCTTGGTGATCCACTTTAACAAGGAGGCATAAATAGTCATAGCAATAGCGAAGGTAGGTACTCACTAAATTTAGTCCGAAAGAAATTCCATGTAAGAGGAGTTCACCTTAATAGAGCTGTAACATGTTGACTTGCAAGACTATAAGAAAGGTGACATAATATCCACCATATTTCACACTATAATGTTTAATCTTGTACAAAGTAGCATTCATTGTTCATTATATAATAGTATAAGCACATTTATTTTTTATACTACCCTGATACAATATTAATCAATTGAGCATTGGAGCGTAGTCCACAAAAGTCGATGAGGGCTCTGGGTGAACCTGTGGAGCATGACGATGGTGCTCACTGGGTAGCAACCACCATGGATGATGCAAGCCTCAAATTGTTGGTGAGCGATTAGAACCTTTTTTAATAGAAATCCCCATCAAAAATCGATTGTAAAATTACTAATGCAAAACAGTTAGGCAATTGGGATACTATTGGCACCCTACAAGCTGGAGCCTCACAGCCTATGTGTAGCTGTTTTCACACAGTCAGTGAGAAAGGACTTTTAGAGCATAATTAGAAAAATGTCTTTCCTCCAGGTGTTCTCATACATAATGTAACAGTAAGATACAGAGAAACTGTTACAAAAGGATTTGGGTGGGAGATGCAAGATAATAGTTAGAAATGGGTTTGCAGAATTCCTCCATTTGTTGGCTACTAGTGTACAGGATAAATCTTGCAACTCAACTACTACCTCCTCAGACCATTTCACTAAGCTAGAAAAATTCCACCTGAAGAGGGTCCTGCTGGAAGAAGAGGACTTGCATAAGGACTTACACTCAAGGACTACTGCTGGCAACCAGGGGCTGGAACTGTCTCCCAAGGGTCCCATGGAAGCCCTCCCATTTCCCAGCTTCAGGGTTGCAAAAGCAGAAGGGCTCCTTACTTCCAGAAGACCTATCTGACCATAGAAGACTGGACCCTGAAGGAGACCTGGTGCCTAGATTCTTGCTGTGAGGAGCCAGGGGCCTCAAAATTGACCAGAAGGAGCTTTCACTGCAGTTGGACATAATTGGCCTAAGTTAATTTTTCAATCTTGGAAGAAAGTAATGAAGCTTGCCCAGGAAGAATGCATCTAAAGTAGGGAATAAAACCAAGTTTGTACCACTCAGAGCTGTATGATATTCTAAAAAACAGGTGGTGGCTCCTCATGGTAAAGTTGTCCACGCTTGTGCAGCCCTGCTGGCTACAGCTTAGAGCTTTGCCTGCTGGAACAGTTTGACCTCCATTTCAGAGACCAAGGTCCTAATTAAGACTTTGGTGGTGTGGGAGCAGGCCACCCCTCTCCCAAACCACCAAAGCCATACTGACACCGCCAGCCAGATTAGGAGTTTTCTCCTGGTCTGGCAGGCAGTGCTTTGGCAGTCACAGGCAGAGAGCCTTAGAAAGGCACTGCAAGGGGAACACCAAAGCAAGTTCCTACATGGCATGGACTGTTAAGTCCATGCTGTGCAAGAACTGGGCGTGCATGAATCACCATGGCCTTGAGACACCAGAGGCCCCCGTACAGACCTCTTAGTTTCCACACTGCCACAGTTTTCAAGGTGGGCTCATCGCCATGAGAACTGTGACGGTAAGGAAACTCACAATATGCTTGATGGAACAGCAGCTGCACTGCAAACATATTATGGCCTATGACATCTGCGCCACTGCCACGGGATCAAGGATCCCTGGGGTAGCAGTGGGTCTGTGTCAGTCACACCGCTGTATTTGTAATACGGTGGTTGGACCACCAGTCTGGCATTTCAGGGACTGTCACCACTGGTTCAGCGGTCCAATGGACTGCCAAACTCTTAATCGGCCCTAGGTCCATAGGTAAAAACTTGGAGCAGGGCTATATCCTAGGTGTATCCAACCTCCACTCCATCATTTTCAGCCTAAAATTGTGTATAGATCCTAAAATAATAAAAAAAAATATTTTCAATGGTGCCTAAATTTGTAAGTGCTTTTTGCTAAAGACCTTTAAAAATATCTTTGTTCCCCTCATCTTATGGGAATTTGATTTTATAGTCTTACATTCTTTACTTTAAATCTAATGGTGCTGCTTGAACTTACCATGCATTAATGTGGATATTGTCTGTTGCATTTGCTGTAGCTCTAAGGTGTTTAGCAGAGATGCTCTCTGAATTGTGTGATGAGAGAACAAGATTGTGCATCAACACTTCCCAAACTGGTAACCCTTTTTTACAGTTTGTTTCAAATATTCCTGGTCATGTTCTCTGTGCTTCACTGGGCATGCATCATTTTGAACCATGAATAAAAATCACAATATTTTAGTGCATGGGTAAAAAGTTATCACTAAAATTGCTTATTTTTGACATTACGTTTTACGTTTTTCATGATTATTCCCAAATGTGCAAATTTTAAATAACATGATTTTATTGTAGAAGAAAAATGATCCTGTACAAACTGGGGTAACTTACATATTATTCTATATATGGGTCGCAGCGTGCTAATTTAAAATATTTGTAACATTTTACAGGTTAGTTTAACAGAAGGTTGTGTTACATGCTGGTTCATAATATTTTCCGTGGATGCTATCCAGTTTGAAATAAGTTCTGAGTGGTCGGTGTGAAGCTGATGCTATAACATGACCATATTTCCTTTGAACGAGTTGACGAATCGATGCAAACCGGTTAACAGAATTGCTAATGGGTTCTTGTTTAAGAAATGTAATAAAACATGTTGAAATAAAATAAAAAATAAAAAAAATTCTACAGAATAATCAATAATTGAGAAAATTTAGTAATGCACGCGGAACCTTTGGTTGAACAGTCACTCAGTTCCATTCCTTGATATCTTTAAGAAGAAGATAGCAGCCGATGCACATGACCACAAGGAGAGTTTGCAGCGACCGTTCTAAGCGACAAGTGTTGAGTCCTGCACCTTCCTCCATTGGGTCTGTTGGGTCTCTTTTATTGAATCCCTGATTTTCCACCTCTTCTGTTCTTTATTGTCCGTACTATGCTTGCTCACTGGTGTTGGTTGCCCCTTGATAATATTCATGCTCCTCTGTTCAAATATTGCAGGCAACCTTATAATGGGCACTTCCCTTACAAAGCTCACCGTTTCGGCTATGTCGGCACATGCACCTTTCCAATGCTCCCCCTTTTTTGATGTGGATGCCTGTATATCCTTGCGATAGGACAAGTTGCCAGGGGTTGGTCTTTTAATTGGGTCAATGCTGTTTTCTCTCCTGGCCCAAACAGGTTTTTTTGTTACTCTTGTGTGTTGCTTTACTTTCCCAATGGTAATGGGGCGTGATTCATCTCTTGGGCAAAAAGGGCAGCTCTCCACCACCATCCCATATTTTTACTCAGTTCCTTTAGTACTTTGCTCTATTTCCCTTGATGCCCTGGTCTATGCTATGCAGAACAAGTCTAGACTTGTATCTTAGGCATAAATCCTTTATGCAATGACCACCCTGACTGTTTTTTATAAGGTGACACTCAAACGTTTGTTTATGCTATGCAGGCTGCGTCTGGAGCTGCACCCTGTGTTTGAATTTTATATGCATTGATCCCCCTGGTGGTTATTTTTATGGATTTTTATGAAGCGGCAATTCCACTTTTACACTATTGCTCCCAGTGTAAAGTAGGGTGCAGGCTCGCCCCTTAGTTTGGGACAAGATGCTAGGGGGCTGTCTTTAAGCTAGGTTAACGCCGCCTCCTACTCTGCCCCACATAGGGTGATTGCTATTCTTTGAATGATGCCATTGTGTTTCTGTCACGTATTATCCTGGATTTTATAACATCAAGAGGAGTTACATGAGGGAGGGAATTTTGCTCCTCAACCGCTCTGTTTAAATGAAATAGGCAGAATACAATGGTATGCTTAATTCTGTTGAATAACCTCTGGTTATGGTGGTTTATGGTTTTAATTAACTACTAAGCTAGTTTTCGATTGATTTGATTGAGTAAATGTAGTATGTGATGAGCTGTCATTGATGGTATAGGGGAGCAATGAGACGCGTGTCTGTGGTGGAAACGTTTGAAAAGAAAGTTGTACCTTAGACCACCAGCAGGTGACTTACTAATGTCAAATTGTGTTCTGTATAAGTGCTGGTTAACAATATCAATGTGAGGATTATGGTGCTATCTGCTCTGCCGCTAATATGCCTTAATGCACGTGTTTACACTGGCACATACTGCATGCCATTGGCCTGTTGTTCACAACTCTACCCATACACTGTAGGACAAAGGGATATCCGGGTAGACTGTGATTATACATGGTGTAGCCGAGAGATCACCAGTACAGCGCAGTGAAGCACTGCATTGGTGTGCTCAAAGTTGCAACCACTGTGTTTAGCTAGGTCGTCAGTGGCAACCATTACCATGCACCAGCCCAATTACAACACAACAACCTGCTGGTCTACAGAATCCACCGAAGGAGTGGGGGCGTTGCCATTAACTAAATAATTTAAAATTCACTACTTTGCAAACTTTGAAACTAAATTTGAGATTGTTTTTGCCACCACTGTAAAACCCGAGATGCATTAAGTCAACACACCTAGTAAACATAGGTTCATGCGGCCGAGGGTGGTTTCATTTTGAGAAGTTAATGATATCTGATTATAATGAAACTTCCCCACTGCCACACCAGAATGTAACCAAGTTGAAATGTTTTACCCCCCGAGTTGTAGATGTCCCTCTCTTTCAAGTAAAATAACTTCCCTTTAGTGAGTAAATAGATGCTCCTCCCCCAATTCCCCTGCTTCCTTCCAGTACCCATCACTCCCTCCCTCAGCACCCCATCCCCACTCTCATATTGTTGAGACCTGAGACAGCCTTGACCTACAGCAGGGATTGTCCTGTCCATGCAATGGTTGCCCTGAGAAGCAATTCCCAAATTTGCCTTGAACATGTCATTCCATATCATATGAAAATTGCCATTGCCATCCCGGAGAACTACAAGATCACCCGGAGGGACCGCGTCAACCAAACCGGAGGAGGCATCGCCATCGTCCACAAAACAACATCCGCATCACAACCAGCTCCGACGACACCCTCACCGCCGCCGAGCACCTTCACTTCCAGATTCACACCGACCCCAAGACCACCCTCAGAGGCACTCTCATCTACAGACCCCCGGGGCCACGCACACAATTCAGCGAAACCATCGCAGACTTCGTCAGTCCACACGCCCTCACGTCCTCAGACTACATCCTCCTAGGGGACCTCAACTTCCACCTGGAGAACAACAAGGACTGCAACACTGCCGCCCTGCTGGACAACCTCGCCAACGTCAGACTCAAGAAACTGGTGAACACCCCCACCCACTACGCCGGCCACACGCTTGACCCCATCTTCTCCTCCAGCAAGCACATCTCCTTCAGCCACTCCACCGGACTACACCGGACAGACCACAGCTGCGTCCACTTCAACTTCATGAGAACCACGTCCCACCACCACCCGCAACAGGTTCTCCGCAGAAGCTGGAGCAAGATCACCACCGTCCAGCTCACCACCTCCCTCAGCCAGAACCCTCCCACCAACACGACGGACCCCAACGAAGCAGCCCGCAACCTCACACAGTGGCTCACCAATTGCGTCGACGACCTCGCACCACTAAAGAAACCCCCCAGCAGACCAGGCAGCAAGAAAGCCTCATGGTTCACCAACGACCTCAAAGAATACAAGAAAACTTGCCGCACCCTCGAGAAAGCCTGGCGCCACGACCAGACAACAGAAAACATGACGGCCCTCAAGAACGCCACCCGCAAACACCACCAGCTGATCCGCACCACCAAAAGGACAACGTACAAGGATCGTCTGGACAACAACACCAACAACAGCAAGGAACTCTTCAATATCGTCAAAGAGCTCTCCACAACCCCGGCGCCTGCAACAACGACATCACACCCTTGCAAGACCTCTGCGACTCTCTCGCCTCGTTCTTCCACCGCAAGATCGCCGACATACACAACAGCTTCGGCGCACAGTCCACACACCCAACCACCGCACCAGCGCCCCCCACTACCACCCTCTGCACCTGGACCCCTGTCAGCTCCGGAGACACCACCCATCTGATGAACACCATCCACTCCGGCTCCCCAACTGACCCCTGCCCACACCACATCTTCAACATAGCCGATGCCATCATCGCACCCCAACTCCGGAACATCATCAACAGCTGCTTCGCATCCGCCACCTTCCCGGAGAGTTGGAAACATGCCGAGCTGAGCGCCCTCCTGAAGAAACCCACCACGGATCCCACGGACCTCAAGAACTTCCGCCCCATCTCGCTCCTCCCGTTCCCGGCCAAAGTCATCGAGAAATCCGTCAACAAACAACTCTCCGCCTTCCTCGAGACGAACGGATCACTCAGCCCCTCACAGTCCGGCTTCCGAGCAAACCACAGCACCGAGACCGCACTCATCGCATCTACAGACTACATCAGGTCCCTGCTCGACAATGGGGAAACTGCTGCCCTCATTCTCCTGGACCTCTCAGCAGCCTTCGACACCGTATGCCACCGCACCCTGATACAGCGCCTCAACAACATCGGAATCCGAGGAGCGGCCCTGGAGTGGATCATCTCGTCCCTCGCCGGAAGAACCCAGAGAGTCCGCCTCCCCCCGTTCCGATCCATGGCCACCAAAGTCATCTGCGGCGTTTTGCAAGGATCCTCGCTCAGCCCCACTCTCTTCAACGTTTACATGAGCCCTCTCGCAGCCATCACACGCCAACACAACCTTAACATCATCTCCTACGCCGACAACACCCAGCTGATCCTCTCCCTCACCAACGACCCCACCACCACCAGAGCCAACCTCCAGGAAGGAATGAAAGACGTCGCGGAATGGATGCAGCGCAGCCGTCTGAAACTGAACTCAGACAAGATGGAAGTCCTCATCCTGGGACCATCCCCTTTTGCCTGGGACGACTCCTGGTGGCCCCCCGCCCTAGGCACCGCACCCAAGCCAATGGACCACGCACGCAACCTGGGCTTCATCCTGGACTCCTCCCTCACGATGACCAAGCAAGTCAACGCCGTCTCGTCATCCTGCTTCAACACCCTGCGCATGCTCCGAAAGATCTTCCGGTGGATCCCCACCGAAACCAGGAAGACGGTCACCCAGGCCCTCGTCACCAGCCGGCTAGACTACGGGAACACCCCCTACGCTGGAACCACAGCCAAACTCCAGAAAGGGCTCCAGCGCATACAAAACGCCTCCGCACGACTCATCCTGGACATCCCTCGTCGCAGCCACATCTCCACCCATCTGAAAGACCTGCACTGGCTCCCCGTCAGCAAGAGGATCATGTTCAGACTCCTCACCCACGCACACAAGGCCCTCCACGACTTGGGCCCGAAATACCTCAACAGCCGCCTCACATTCTACACACCCACCCGCCAGCTCCGCTCCGCCAGCCTCGCCCTCGCTTCCGTCCCACGAATTCACAGAGCCACCGCCGGAGGAAGATCCTTCTCCTACCTGGCGGCCAAGACATGGAACTCCCTCCCCACCCACCTACGGCTGACCCAGGACCATCTCTCCTTCAGGAAACAACTCAAAGACCTGGCTGTTCAAGCAGTAGAGACCCCCTTCTTCCCCCGCCCAGCGCCTTGAGACCCTAGCGGGTGAGTAGCGCGCTTTACAAATTGTTTGATTGATTGATTGATTGATTGATTGATTGATTGATAAATACTTTGGCGTTTTCAGGATGGATATTGGGCTACAATCTGCAAAGATATGTGGGTCGACAGGCACCTTACATACAGGAGTAGTACATGTCCTTTCTTTCACTATTGCCATATAAGAGAAAGTTAATGCTACATTAAGTACCTCGTCCCTCTCCAGCAGACTGGTTCTGCCCACGATTAGACCTCAACACTCCGGGAGGTTGAACAAGCCTACTACACTCAGCACAGCACACCAAGGAGCGAAACAGAAAAATATTTTCAGTACTGCAGTGAGACTTTTTTTATTGTCCAGCAGGCTACTAAAATAATTGAGTAAAGTCACATATTTATGTAGGCTTTACACAGAACACAAACATTAGAGGCACCACACTGGTTGTAGAACACGCATGACTAGACGCCACAGGGCCATTAATAAAGCTCAATTGATCAAGTGCAGAAATGTTCTAGTCCGCCTTGTTCTGCGCGCTTAAACTGAAGCAACAAAGGTTTCCTGTTGAGGTGGTATAATTGCTCTGCTTTAGAAAAGAGACTTGGATCCATGACAGGTTTCAAAGTATACATAAAAGGCATATACGTAAAGGATACTTCTCGCAGTGTAGGCACATGAAGGAAGGTAATGATACCAATCATTTGGATAATGGCGCTGAATGGTGTGATAATGAGGCGAACCATTGAGGAGACTTTATGTAGTGCCGTACCATAACAAAGGTCAGATCGCGGAAATCAATACCGCTGATCCCAGGCTCAGAATGAAGGTGCTATTTATAACTCTAACTGTTGCTAAGGGAAATCCTAGAGAGGAAAAAAACAGTCCAGATATCCCACTAAATCTGCTTGATGGTATGGGCACTAATGATGGAGAACCTGCACAGAGATCAATGATTTACATCGTAGGGACTGGATCATGTGTGACACTTTTTGCTTTTTACAATGCACACTTTGCTCTCCGGATAACAATTGGCTGGTGCATTTAGCAACTGCAGAATGCCTTCACTGCTACTGCCCACCAAGATCCATGTTACACATAGGGCACACTTTTCCTGTTTGCACGATGCAGACCTTTAAATAGGGGCACTGTGCACAAACAGAGAAAGTGCCCCCTATTATAGTGAATGTGCTGCCCTCAGGGCAGCTGCAAACTCATGATGCCCTAGGGGCAGCACATTCAGGTGAAATAGAGTGGCTGCTTCAAAGCTGTTCCATGTGTCACTATGCAGGCGGCAACACACCTGCACTTAAAGATGGATTAGAGATCACTTTGCAGGGGCAGGTGCAGTGAGTGATGGCAGCTGCTTGTAGGGGAATGTCTGGGGGTCCATGGCATTCCCTTTTCCTCCCTCCAAAGAGCCTCCATGAGGGGGCACACTGGCAGTGCGCCAACTTTGTGTGGCACACTTTCAGTGCACCTTCTGACAGCTTTGCCTTTGAGCCCATATGCATAATACGGCACGGACTCCGAGATAAAGAGATTCCCTCATGTGCATGGGACCACACCCACATGCAAATGAGAGAATGCCTTCTTAAGATAGCAATATGTGTTACAGAAGAGGTTGCTCAGGCATCTGTGACCCTTCTGTAGTACCAAAGTGCCCCGGGAGCCCACAAAGTGAGCGCACATGCCTGTTGTGCCCTCGAGGCACTTTCTGTAACATGGCCCCAGGAGCCTCGTATTGGGTGCCTAGTAATCTCTATTTAGGTGTAAAGGGAGTTTGCACCCGAATTGTGGTTCTTATTTGTGTGCAAAATACTGTACCTCCTCAGTTGTTCACCAGCACATTCTACCTGGAAGAACGTGGCAAAAATTGCATAGAAAGGTTTTGCTGCAAAGAGCTAAATAATGCATTAAACAAGTACACAAATTCAGACACAACATGTTCTTCATTCTGACCAATTTTTCACAAAATTATACTGGAATCCCGATCAATAAGTACACCTGTGGCACGGGTGGAATCACCACTCAAATCTGAGAAGGGCTCAGAATTTTTGGTGTGGAACCCCCGGACCACTTCATGACTCTTGTTGCTTGATGGCCAATGTGGTGGATAATATAAAGTTCAGAAAAGTGCAAAATACTTCCCAGTCAAACTTTTGCAGCGTCAATAATTTTACATGGTTTTATCTGCTGTGAATTTTTGCACAACTACATATTTTTAATTGTGATATTTTTATTGTAATCTGTATTAAATGAAATGCTTCTCGGTAGAATGCTGATGTGTTATTAAGTTTAATGTTGCTGATGAGAGGAAGACAGAAGTTAGCTTTTGTGGTTTGCTCAATGTTCTCGGTGTAAACAATTTACTACTAAGGTATGTTAGCATCACTTGAGCATACCTAGAGCGCCAAGTTGCTTTTGGGTGAATTAGTCGAAAACAAAATTTGCACTTGAGCCTATTGCAAAACTTTGGATAATCTAACACTTGTGAATTAGAGTGCATTCCAAAGTGGGAACTCCATTGTATTTAGAGAGACTCCTCTCCACCCGGGGCATCCACTTGAGGATATCTGTTCTAGAGTGGGTAAGTCAACATGGCAAGATAGCTCAGTGGGATGGCCTCTCCATCTGTATCTGCATTGAGGTGCGGAAAGCACAGGTAAGAGCAGTGTGGCGGGAAGTTGCCAGCAGTGCGGCAAGCGTAAGTTAAGTGGTTTTATTTATTTTTTATTTTAATTTTATCTATCCTGTCAACAAGCATCTTCCCCCCCGCCCCACCCCCACCCCACCGCTTTTACCTGTGCTGGCCGCGCCTGTCTGCATTATGAAGTACTACGACCTAGATGCCATATGTATACAAATAAAAAAAACAGATGAATACATATAGAATGTAAAGTGTGGCCTACAGGTTCAAATCTTGAATCCTAGAAGGCAACTGAAGCAGTTCATTTTTCTAAGGCAGATAGTGTGAGGACCTCTGGGTTAATGGACAGCGGTGCTCTGCAAAAATGGCATTAGTACAGGAGTTGTGTTTTTTTATAGAAATAAGTATTATGTTGTAATATTTCATTGGTCAGCAAAATGGTTGAGGGTTTTATGCATTAAAAAACTGTAAAAATATAACCCTTCCAATATTTTTATGGTCTGAGAAATAATTCATGGCGGACACGCATTGCTTTATTTATGACGAATAGCGTCAAAATTTGATCTACAGCGCATACTTTTTTTTTTTTTCCCACAAACATATAGATCAAAAAGTCCAATCAATATTCCTAAACGATCCACTTTTCAGTGCTTGATGTACCAAAGCGTCCATTGATCTGGCTGCCGTCCTTTGAAACTCAAATAATCAACTCGGTATAAATTATTTTGACTGGCAGCCATTTGCCCCCAAGGTAGCTCCAGAGCTGAGGATGCCAACTCGCTGTCATTCTGTGAAGGATCAAAGACAGTGTTTGATGTCAAAACAAAGTGTTGTGGGGCTGGTGGAATACTGCTCCGTGACATGGTGTACTTCTAATGATACTGTTCTCATCAGCTCTGCCTCTCTGATCTCTGTTCGAGTGAAAACAACCGCTCAGAGGTTATTCCGGTTTGTAGCCATCAGCACAGCTCTGATATGTTCTAAACAAGGGGTTCCAAGTTTAAAGTCTGGGTTAGCTAACATAGGGTCCAATAATGCCATGTTGTACCCTGAATTATAAACAGCTTCAATTCATACTTAGAGTATTACATGTTTTACCTGCGTGATTCAATGTCTATAATTAATAAAAAATAACAAAGTAAAGAATATTCATTTGAGAAAAAAATAAAAAATAATTCTTACATTGACGAGGGTGTGACATTCGGATAGTTGTTTTTTTTGTAATTACCTGAGATTTCAGAAACATTCACTGTAAGTCCCTTAGATGCAAATCTAAAATGTAATGCTATATTTTAGTGCAAAATATGACCTTGAGTCAATTTTGGATGCGAGGGCACACTTCACACTCAAACAAGCACAAATAACAAATGCTGCGAACAAGAGACACACTCATTCTATTCGTTCAAATTTTTGTGACGCTCCCACTAAAGGAGGATTTAAAAAAAAAAAATTAGTCATGTGACTCCAATTAGTACATGTTCCATATTGGTGTTATTTTGGTGAGTTTCCTGTAACAGTTCTGAGAAATGTGGGAAATTGTCCAAACATATGCTGGCATGCATGAAATCGCCTGCGGCTATTATTTACTAGTAGTAGAAGCATCTCCTTTTAGGCCATTGTCCTGGGTGCTTCCTCCATGGTAACAATACATTGACAGATGCATCCTCCAGGAAACGTGCTGGTGTAGACACCATGTCCATTTTCGCATGTTTCAGCGTCACCGTGAGTCCGCAAATCGTCTTCCTACTAGTGCTACGCCTTAATTATAACTATGATGGTTTCATTGAGGGCAACTGAGAAGGCTGCTTGGGAAAGACCACATTGTCAAGTCAAGTCAGGGGCATCTCTATAGCGCAAGTCATATCACTCCGAAGAGTCTCATGGCGCTTGCAGCGGCTGTGGAGCGGAAAGAACTGGGGAGGATTACTGATCAAATAACCATGTCTTCAACTTGTTTCGAAAACAACTATGAGTGGGAGTAGATCGTAGGTCAGCAGGCAATTTATTCCAGGAGGCCGGGGCGCGGTACGAAAAAGATCTGCCATCAATATATGCCAATGATATGCAGTTTATAATTTTTTTAACTACTCTTAATTCATTTTACACATTTAATCACATTTCTCCCACAACATGTGTGGAGACATGCAGCAGTCAAAGTTCACTGGTGTCATATAAAAATGGGTTGAACACTGTTGCCGATGTATTTAGCAGATAAAGTGGTACAGACTCGAATAAAGTAATCTCTTAATTAAAAGAAGCATAAGTGTGAAATATTAAACTCCCTCCCAAAAAACTCAGATTTACATATGTTTATGAAAGAAAAAAACTTCCACTGGCAATGGAATGTCAAAGAATTTATCAATCATATTTTGAAGGCATTGGGGGAGAACACCACAAACATGTACTGCAAGAAGGCCCTCAAGGATCCCTTGAGTGTGTACAATCCAGTCGAATAAGATATTAAGTTATCTCCACACTATAGAACGGTATTCATGTGAGCCCCAAGGACAGCCAGCTGACCGTGGTGGCATGATGTCCAATTTAGCCACCATTTTCTGCAGTATGTCTTCCTAGCTGAGCAATAATTCAGGAGCGGGCCCGCACCATCACACTGTCCGCAGGGCATGACATTCGGCCATGCATACATTTCTGTACATCTTTGCACCTTTTTTTTTTTTTGGTTCCAGTTTTATATAGCGCGAACTTGACCAATCAGGTATCAGAGCGCTTTACATAGCACCAGTTACGTTACATGAGGACACACATTAATTTTTTGTTAGGCACAGGGAGATTAAGTGATTTGCCCAGAATTACAGGATGTTTCGCGTCATTACAGAGGCTGGAACCCAGTTCCCCAAGTCCAAGGTTGAGCGCCCTAGCTGTTAGGCCAACTCCTCTCCCTTGGGCAGCATGCACTTTCAATCCCATCTCACAGTTCCTTTTAGTTGCTAAGTCAACAAAATGAGAACCCCCCCCCCCCCCGCCCCCCGGACAATTCAGATGGGTCATGCAGCTCCACTCTTTCACCAACCGCAGCAGTGTGCCCCAGCACCTTTAATCTGAAAATTTGGGCAGGAGGACAAGCCCTTCCTATTTATTAGAAATCTGCCTGCACATTTTTGACATCTATGGTATCAGGAAACATAGCATTATAATTTTGGGAAAAAGTATGTTTAATGTATATAATTTCTTTGCATGTATATTTAAATCATTGGTCTCTAGTGACTATTTTTTATGTGTTAATTGTATTTTTGGCCACCAATGCGAACCATAGCTGCCTTTCATTGTACATACATAGAAATAAAAATAAAATGGAACTATTAAAAAGAGAAGAAACAGTTGAAACTGTTTAGAACATTAGGTACATTATTTCAGGTCCATTCTTTTCAGCCTGGTTTTTAATACAATCCACCAAATTTCTACTTTGCCTCATAATGCTGTTTGTAGTGAAATAGTGTGTCTATGCTGATGTTCGGCTTTATCCTGAATTGCTCCTTGCAGAGAAATATTACTTAGATTTACTTTTGCTGAAGTTTCAACCCCGTGTCCCAGCTTTACCTCCGGTTTAAGCCTATTTTTCTTTTGTCACGTGGCTCCAGAGATCACTTAGGAGGTAAAAAAAAATATTTGGATGGTTAAGCTTTTCTCTGCACAAAATCTTATTGACTGTATTTGATCTTATGGAATTTTACAAATTGCAGTTCAGCAGGAATTGTTTCATATCCTATATGAAACACTTATATTCTGCTCACTATGTGTTAATGTTTAGGTTGTTTACTTTGCAGTATTTTTCCATGGCTTTGAGGTGTGCCTGAAGGATTTTGGAGATCTCCAGAGCTGGATCGCGGAGCACAATGCCCTAAGCCCTTTCCAAGCCAGATTCAGAGCAAAGATGTCCACAATAGATCAAATCTTCAGGTTACAACTTTTACACTGGAAAACAGTGTTTATAGAGGGTGGCAGTCTCTATCTAATATTTGTGGACCTAAAATCTGCTTTGGATTTGGTGCTGAGGGAAAAACTGCGGGATATTTTATTGGATATGTGGGTTCCAGCTTATCTTTCCCACCTATTCAAATGACTGCATGAAGGCAACTTTGTCCAAATTAGGTTTGGCAAACATGGGGAACTTACTGGACCCACGCCTTTGGACAGAGGTGTACGCCAAGGCTGTGTCCTGGCCCCAACCCTTTTCTGCCTTTTTATCAATGGCCTAGTGGAGGCTTTGACTGCAGGGAAGGAGATTGATGCCCCTCAGTTGGCGAGCTGCAAAGTACCTGCCATGATGTTCGCAGATGACACCCTCTTGCTCTCAAAGTCACCCATCGTCATTCAGAGGGTCTAAGATAACTTTTATGCTTTTTGTAAGAACAGGGGGGTGGAGATAAATCTACAGAAAACAAAATACATGGTGCTTGATGCAGGTCATAGTACATGGCCAAATCCTAGTTTAGAGGGTAGACCTCTCGGGAGGGTGTCCGTCTTTGAATTCCTTGGAATTACGCTCAGAGAAAAAATGGACTGGGGTGCCCAAATCAAGAAAGCTAGCTTAAAGCTGTCCCAGACATCTGGGGGCCTGACAAAGGTATATAGGCATTGCATTCAGAAATCTGTTAGCCCAGCGGTGGAAGTATATAAAGCACAAGCCAAGGGTGGAGCCCTTTATAGGTGTCAAATTTGGGGTCATCATCCCTCTGGCCTTATAACAAAAATTGGGAAACTCCTTTGCCAGGCAGTTATTTTGTCTGCCTCCAAGCTCCCCGCTTACTCCGCTTTGCCTAGACCTTCGGATTAGACCAATTGGAGATTAAGTCGCTCTTAGACCTCTTTTATTCTGGCGATGTCTGTGGGGCATCCCGGAAATGGCGGTATACAAGGAAGAGTTGAGTGAGGTGTTGAGTTTACAGGGGGCAAGAAAACTACATTGGTTGGTGTCCCTCAGTTGGCGAGCTGCAAAGATGACACCCTCTTGCTCTCAAAGTCACCCATGCAAGAAAACTACCTTGGTTGGTGTTGGACTTCGCCCTTTTTGCAGGGTCATCCCTAAACGTTTTGCCTTTCTCCTAGTTTTTTTTTCTGACATGGTGTTGGTGGTTTTAGGACTCTGGGCACGTTAGCACTGCTGCCCAGTGTAAAGTGCGTGTGCTCTCTGTGTTAAATATGGTAAGATTGGTCTACACCTGTTTGGCCTATTTAATCTACATATCAGTCTCTTGTAAAGTGGTATCTCAGATACCCAGGGCTGGTAAATTAAATGCTACTGGTGGGCTTGCAGCGCTGATTGCGCCAACCACCAAAGTAGCCTTGCAAACCTATCGCAGGCCTCTGCCATTGCAGGGCCTATGCGCGCAGTGTTACTGCCGCTGTGACGTGGCACCTAAGGTGTGTGCCTTGTCCGTGACCCACCTTTTACTGCATGTCAGTCACCCCTAAGGTAGGCCCTAGCTAGCCCTATGGTCAGGGTGCATTGTAGATAAAAGATAGGACATGTGCCTTAATTGTGTGAGATGTCCTGGTAGTGGCAAACAGCCATTTTGGTTTCTCACTACTGTGGGTCTGCCCTCCCACAGGAATGCATTGGGGATTACCTGATAAGTGCTTCAGTGGTAATTCCTGATATGAGAGGAGCAGCATGGTCAAGTTTGGTATGTTTAAAATAGTAATATTAAATGCTACGCAATGGTGTGCGCAGATTTATTATAACTATTTTAGAAATGCCACTTTTAGAATTTGGCATTTCTGTGTGCTATGTGTCTGCCTGCCTGATGTGAATTGCATGTCTGGCTTGTGAGTGACAGGGGCTGGGAGGTGTGCGTGGCTCCAGGAGGGGCAGGGTGAGTCAGCACTAGGCTGAATGGGACGTCTGTGCTTGGAGTAGTGGGAGGTTTAATCCCCTGACTCTGAATAGGACTTTGCCGAGGCTGGACAATGCTGACTCTGCCCCCTGTGGTGCGTCTGAGCACCTAGCCCCCACCTGACAAAGGGGAAGAGGAGCTTGGGAAAAAAGTGCTTCAAATCCCCCCTGAACCAGTTGCATCTGGTTCCCCAAAAACTACACTGCAGACAAAGTATTATGTGGTATAAATATAGGGGCTGTGACCCCATGAGATTGTTCTTCTGTTCTATGCTGGGGGCTTGCTGCTGCTGGGGCCCAGGAGGAACCGCCATGGGGGCTACCTCCCTGCTGGAGGGCCCTGTGTGCTGGCCTCCCGGGGCCCAGCTATGCCCCCTGAACCTGGAGGAACTTTTTGGCTTGGACTCTTTGATTCTTGCGCCTTGGGAGCGCTACACCTTTTATTTTCCTGGTGCCCTGGGAGCGCGATATTCTGCCAGAGGAGAGGAGTGCGTCGGCCTTGCAGCGTTGTGCTGCTTGAAGAGAGAGAGAGGGAATCCCCAGCTTAGGGATTCCCCCATGATTCTTTAGAACGGGGGCCCACCCCGCATTGCCGGGGGAGCCCACCCAGCATGTGGTGTACGGCGGGTGCCCACCCTGCTGCTGTGTGGCCCTCGAGGGGACCCCCAGTGTGGGGATCCCCCGGTGTCTGGAAGAAAAGCAGGAGCCCACCCTGCATTAGCGTGGAATCTAGGAGATTGCCAAATGGGCCGCCGCACTGCCCGCGCCGACCCGGAATTCAGGCAACACCCGCCTGACCGGGGGTGTAGCTACGGCCCTCTGGGGCAGAAGCTGCAGTGCTGGACCGGTGGGGCTCCCATGCCCGAGGGAGAGCCCCGCGGCATCAGCTGAGAAGACGGAGGAAGTCCTGAGAACCGCCTGGACCAGTCCTTCCAGGTGAGAGGCGCCACGAAGAGGGAGCTTCCCCCACCAGGAGACGGAGCGGAGACGTGCCTGCAAGGTCCCGGTGAGTGGGGCCGATCGGGCGGTAGCGTTTGTTAAAAAGCCCAGTGGGGCTCACACAGGCAGTGTTGGTGCCGATCATGAGCACCAGGAGAGAGCCTGGGTGAGTGAGGCTGAAGTCTGTTGGAGCCCAGAGGTGCACCAAGAGGAATCCAAGGCCCCGGTGAGTGGGGCTGTAACGGGGGCATTTGTTGGTGCTCCCAGCGCACAATTGGCGCTTGTGCTTCCGGATCCTTCACAGCTGCACCGCAGTTGCAGGCAGCTGCACCATGGGGGTGATTTTGTGTTCCAGAGCCCCAGAGGGGGGGGGCTCCCACATGCTCTGAGTGCCAGTGTTGTGCTACAAAGCTGCGCCACCATTGCGGGCAGCTGCACCGAGGGGCCCAATTGTCTGTAGAAGTCCCAGTGGGAGGACTCAAGAGGCACAGTGGTGCCACAGCTCATTTTCATGGCTGCCCCACAGGACAGTGGGCAGCTGCAACGGTTGGGGCCAGTTCTGTTGCCAGAAAGGGGTGAGTTGCACCCTACGCCCCCAGGGCAGTTGCGCACTCAGGGCTTTGGGGCACATTGCTTTTCGCTGAATTGGCAGCCAGTGGACGGTCCTGAGGGAGCCCTGACATTTCTGTATATAGGGCATCTGATCCCCAGTGAAAGGCCAGTTGGCCTGGGGTCATAGGTGGGATGGTGAAAGGGCGCACGGCCCTAAGGTGATGTATGCACCTTATAGTGGTGTTACTGTGGTGCACCACTGAGTTCCTGCTTAATATAATTATGCGTTATGTTATGCCCAATGTCATGCTATGATGTTTTTAGGATGATGCCTTTTGCATAATGTGTTTATGCTGGTGAGACCTAATGCGTAATGTGTTTATGCTAAGGAGGGTGTCTAACGCTAATGTGGTCATGCCTAATGTCATGCTATGATATTTCAGGATGGTGTCTAATGCTAATATGATAATGCTTAGGTTATTATGGTACCAGTAGTTACTGGTTGTGTTTTACATTTACTTACCTATTCTGATGGTTCTGACCGTGGCCCGATTGGCCTGGTCCTGTATATAATCCCCTGTGAATATTGCCCGTGCCAGTTGTCACAGTGTAAATGTGTCATTAGGTTTCTAATGTGTTTATGATAATACAAAGGCTATTTTTTATATAACCTTGTGTGGAGTTTCTTTTGTGGTGTGCCTAGTTGGTTGCTGCTGTGTGTGTGTGTGTTGAGCAAACGCTTTACACATTGCCTTTGAGATAAGCCTGACTGTTCATGCCAAGCTACCAAGGGGGTGAGCAGGGGTTATCTTCAGTGTGTAACTCCCTTGCCCTGACTAGTGTGGTGGTTTCTGCATGGCTTAGGCGCAAGTCCTACCCAACCAGAAACCCCATTTCTAACAGTTGGCTTACTTTAAGAATACTTTTTCGACCATGGGAAGGGGCAACTTGTGGCATAATGCAGAAGAAACTTGTACAACAACATCTAGGAAGGATTTGATAGGGAGCTGCAGGGAGTATAAAATTGCCCGGCTACAGGGAAACTCTGTGTCTGGCCCACTGACCACAGTATTTTTATAAGTAAAAGACTAGTACAGATTAGAGCCTGTACTGGATGTTATCTAGCCGGACCTCGCTAAGAAGTTATACCTGCAGTTCAGGCATGGGGTAATCTTGTTGCACGTTTTTACAGGCAAATGAGCGGGTCCACCCAATGTGGGATGTCCGGCCTGTAGCAGTGCAGCAGAGACTGAACATCACGTAATATTCTTCTGCCAAGGTTACAATAAGGCGAGACACCGATGGCTAATCCAGCTATTCAGAAATTTGGGAACTAAGCACTGTACTGAGGCTCTTATGATATTGCAATATGACACTCACATGCCCATTGTGTTCTCAATTTCACGTTTCCTATTCGCCATGTGGTGCGTACTTAGAGCTCTCCTAAAGATTAGCCCATAGGATTTATTTGATCTTCCCATCATATTTTATCAATTGAAACAGGTGTAGTTTTAACCTATACAAAAGTATTTTATGATTCTTAACAAGCATTTGTAATCATAATATGTGGAACACTTGGTTTTTGGTACATTTTTTATTTGTGTAAAATGTTTTAGTTGTTATCAGGAAATGACAGCTGTGACGTTAGCAACTTGAACCCTGGCTTTTGGAAAAGGGCTCATGTTTATGCAGTTTCCACACATGAAGGGATGTTGTAAGGAACTAGCATTTTTTTAGACAATTATAATGGAGGGTCAGGGGGCTTGTGTCTGCGCTTATTAGAACTGACTTTTGCTATTTGCTTTTCGTTATGGACATTGTTCTGCACATGCACTTTAATGAAACTTGTATTCATGGCCATTGTACTGCACATGTATTTCACATGCCCTCTAATGAAATTTGTATTCATAGGCCAATCCGATGTTCTGGGAAGTGGGCATGCAAGGCTATAGAGTGTTTTGGGGAATTTCAATTTAATGCACAAAGCACTTTTGTGAGCAATTCTGCCCTTAATGTAGAGCACTGATTTTCATGAAATGTATTGTATTTGTATATGTGCTTTTAAGGTCAAAATGATCGAAATATTTTTTTTTAATGATGATGATGAATTTGGAGATCAAGGAAATCAGGACTGAGTCATCTGCTTAAAAGCTGATACTTTGAACCCATTTTTTAAAAAAAGAATGTCAACTGTGAAGTTTCAGACTACCGGATACAGATCATTGATGTAAAGAGAAAACAGCGGGTGTGCCAAGAGACAACCTTGCTTTATTCCATTCTGATAAAGATGTTCTTGCTGATTAGACCTTCTTGAATTAATCTCACCTGTGGATGTTGTTCCACTGTACAGCAGTTTGATTAGAGAGCTGGGTCGATTGTGAGTTTTGACAGTTATTCACAGAAGTGGTAACGTGGGACCAAATCAAAGGGTGAAGAGAAATGAAAAAATGCCACAAATAGGGGCATTTTTACTGCGCTGCTACGTCTATGGATACTATGCAAAAATGTGAAAATCTGTCTTTGGGCTAGAAGATTCTTTCAGTAGTGATCCACTCATATAAGGCATCAAGAGTGAGTTTTGAAAAAAGTCTTACAATCAATGCCAATTAGATTAATTGACCTCTACGAAATTGGGTCCTTTATCTGCCCTTCTTGTACATTGGTAAAATTGTGCTGTTTTTCCCGGTGGTAGGACACCAGTTTTCACTTATGTCTATTGGACCTGACATCCCTGGCGTAATAGTCCCTCAAACAGTTTGCCTTCACTCCTCCTGTTTTGCTGATTTAGTTCCCTGTGCACTTTACCACCCAACCAGGGCTAAAGTAATTGTGCTATCTCCTTTAAGCATGGTTAAATTGGCTTACACCTAATTGGCACTTTTGATTTACTCGTAAGTCCCTAGTAAATGGTATAATATGTACCAAGTGCCTGTAAATTAAATGCTACTAGTGGGCATGCACCCATGTTTTAAAAGGCTACTTTAGTAGGTGGCACAATGTCACAGGCCTGCCACTGCAGCCTGTAGTGCAACTTTAAATTTAAAAGTCATTTTTCACTGTTTTACGGCCTATCTATCAAATTGACTAACACCTTATTATGCTTAATAAGTTTAATGGTGCTAATGTTGGATTGAGAGCAGCTAGAGATATGATTTTCACTCTCAAATGAATTATAATGTAAAATCTTGTTTAGGGGTGAAACTGAATTTTAAGTCACAATTCAGAAAATGCCACCTTTTTTTTTAAGTTGGAAATTTCTTGTTACAACCATTTGTGCCTTCTGCCAGTGTCCTGGATCACATGGCTGTGAATGGCTCAGCTGGTGGGGTGTGTTTATTGCTTCTAGACAGTAACACAAAGTTGGCTTAGGTGTGGGCAGGATTGACTATACTGGCAGGGTGACTGTACCCATCCTCACTTAAACTTCAAAGGGATTTGCCTCCTACACAAAGGATCCTGGCACCAGGCCTGCCCTGCTTTTTGTCATCCCAAGAAAAGTTGAAGCCTTTACAGGGGAAGAGCAAAAACCTTCCAGAACCAGATGTGGGGGTAGGACAGAATCCTCCCAAACAAATGCTGGCACCAGGTATAAATAATCATACTCCAGAGTCACTCTTTGGAACACTTGTGGACCTGAGGAAGTTACAGGAGGAGCACTGCTCTGCTGCTTGAAGGGCTGCCTTGCTATCTGAGACGGAAGACATGACCTGCTTGCCTTTATCCTAGGCTTACTAGAGTTACTTCAAGAGTCAGTTGGCTGATCTCCTGTGTGATTTACAGGGAGACAACAAGCTTTAGAGGCCTCTCTTCAACTGCCCAGCCGACCTGATTCACTGGACCTGCAACGGGCCTGCCTGAGCCATCTGCTGATCTCGGCCTAGAGAGTACTAGTCCCTAAGAGGGGTCCTCTAGATCCTTGATTGGTATCAGAATGTGCTCCTATTTACCTAACTTTGGGTTCCATTAAATCCTATGCACCTTGATGCAGAACCTTGCACCTCAGCCCCTGCTTGGAACCGAGACAGCCTGACACACCTCAAAGCAGGACATTGCCCCATTGAGCAGTTCCTGACTGGAACAGAGGACAAGCAATGCCAATATTATCATCAAGGGCATAAAGTACACGTATCAGTGGACTAACCTGGCACTTGTGTCTGTCCCACACTCCATTGAATTCAGCTTGATCGTATTACTTTGTCCCCTGTCTGGCATGATAAGATAACCAAAGTTGGCACATTGTGCGTTTGGTGCCGCTTTTACTAAAGCTTTAAAAAGTCAATATTTATGGTTTTACTGATTTAATTTTTGTTGTTCTGGTATCATTTTATTTTTTTAAATGTACTTTTTTTTCTAACTTGGTTTGGGATCATTCTTGTTCTTGTGTTGTGTTTTGTCACTTTATTACTGTTTGAATGCTGCATAGATGCTTTACACATTGCCTCTACAATAAGTCTGACTGCTTTCATGCCAAGCTATCTGGGAGTTAAGGGCAGGTTAACTTAGTTACTATTTGTGAATGTCTTACAGTCTCTGAAAAAACTATTGTGAGTACTTCAGCCCCCGAAACAGGATCATCTGGTGGTGATATCAAATTGGGGAGTGGGGCTTTTCTGCTTTGTAAGACAATTAATGCTTTCTTCACTTTCTTTGGTGAGGACCATGGTCCATATATCGTCACCAACTGTGCTTATTCTTTCTTGCTCTTCAGTCTGTATGCATTTATCTTGTGCATGGACAACTGTGGCATTGCAAATTGTGGAGAAATTGGTTATCCAGGCTCCTTCTATAATGTTTGGTTCTGAATAGTTTTCCTGGGTCCTAGACTTTCTACAATTTCTTGCCAGAAGGCCTGTGGATCCTTATCAAAAGCTACTTTTTTGAGTTCGTTCCACTTTGTATTCAAAGCATCATTTTTCTTCTTCTTAATTGGGATTTGTAGCTGGATCTTACAGCCCTAATTTAATTTCTTGTTAAATCACTGAGAACTATTGTCTATAATACCATCTTTTTTCTGTACATTCCTCATCAAACCATCCCTTTGGGTATTTTTTAGTTTCTGATCGTTTGCTGGCAGCACATTTTCATGAAACTTTAAAGTTTATGCTTTCAATAATGTGCCATACAGGAATAGTTTCATACTCAGCATGACCTTTCAATATATGCTCTTCCATGTTGACAATAGTTGGTTTTCATTTCCATCCCTCTACGTTTATATAGAGGTTGCAATTTCATCTCATTCTCACTTGCCCTCCCAGGTCCAGTGTTGTTGTTCATATTTTTGACTTCTGATCTCCGATGATACATTACATTTAATGTCCAGGATTAGTGCATTATGATCGCTTACTAGCTTCCAATGGATATTCAGATTTTCATATCTGGGCCAGACCATTGCCCTTAGCAGATTGTAGTCAATTACAAATTGGGCTGTGCTGGCATTATATGTGGGCACATTGGGGTCTGCGTTTTCATAGATGTTGCACGCAATGCTTCTCAAACCAGGATTGAAGGTACTTTTGTCAGGCACGCCTAACTGGGTCCCTGCAGCCAGCCCTTGCTCCATCGTGGCCGGCCTGAACATGTGACTTTGTCCAGGTCCTGCACGACCAGATATCCACAGTTGCCAATTGATGCCTTTTGGCGCTATTTTCTTTAAAAACTTTAGAAAATCAATATGGCTGGTTCTACTAACTGGATTTTTGTCATTTTGGTCTTGTATTCTTTATTGAACATTATTTTGTCTAACTCTGTGGTGGACTCCTTTTAGGGTGTTCTTTTATTGTGTGACTATTTGAAGTGGTACACATTGCCTGTAACTTAAGCCTGACTGCTCTGTGCCAAGCTACCAGGGGTTGCGCACAGGTACATTTGGGGTTTGTTGTGCCTTACCCTGAACAGGACTGTGATTGCTTCTTGACCAGGGATCACACCCCAGTCAACCAACAACCCAATTTCTTACAGATTCTGACCCAGAGCAATCCAGAGAAACATACAAAATGAGGAAAGGAGGAAGAGAAAGACAGAAAAACTATCAGTAAAGCAGGGATAAAGAAAGCCTGTAAGAGTGTGATAAAGGGCCAGAGAGTGTCTTGTTTGAATAAAAAGGTCATGAGGTGGAATAAGGACTAAGCAGCATTGGCATTTGTCACCCCTGACAACTTTCTGCACCACCATCTAGGGGTTTCTCAGTAAAACCTTGTGCACCAGTTCGTATTCCTTTACAAATAAGCACTGATGGGAAGTAGTGAAATAATCCAGTAATTTTGTATCCGTCAGGCGAGGCATAGCTTCCCTGAAGTTTTGGAGCTCACTGTTCCAAGACAACTATGACCAACTTGTAGCAAAACGTTTGAATTTCTTTCTAAATTTGCTTGAAGATTTCATGGCTATATGTATATGTCAGTTAAAATAATCTAACTAGGTAGTGTCACTTGACTTTTCATTTTCCCAAAAAGTATACATCATTTTTAGGTCTCGCCTACGCAGCACGCATGCGCTGCATAGGAGGACCTTTAGCCGTCGTTCTGCTGTTTTTCGAAGCACATACTCGTGCTTGTGGCGGCATCCACCTTGCGGGAGCACGCAGGGGCGCACCACAAGCGGGAGTATGGGCTTCCAAAAAACAGCAGACTGCGCGCGCATGCACGCACTACTCCCACGTCCCCCTTAGGCACAAATGTTACCTCTGAGGCAGCGCTGCGCAGACAGGTGCATTCCTTGTTTTTTTGTAACTTTAAGCGCGACGCGCGCGCTTGTTTTAAATAACTGTGTACATACTTTACCAGCGCTGCGCCTATTTCACGAGCACCGCGCTGGTTTTTCACGCTGTCTATTCCTCTGCTGATCCTATTTCCCTGCTCTGTGTCTGGTATCTGTGTGTTTTGTTCATTCCTCCGTGTACTCATCCAAGCTGTTACTTTCCTTGGAACCCATCTGTCTTTTGCTTCCTAACTTCCTCTCTCGACGTAGGTCTCCCTTTCAAAGTAATTCCGTGCTTGGCGTGTGTACCCCCCTCCCTCTCCCAAGCTCCGTCTGCCTTCTCTCCTTCGGTCAGGTGGGGCTCCCCACGCTCCTCCCCCTGCTCGCAGTTCCTGTTGGCAAAGCAGGCAGCCTCCCCCTCTCGCCTCTGTTGTCTTGGATCGCCTCTCGCCTCCTGGACATTGTATGCTGCTGCTTCCAGCTGCCTGAGTCCGGGGATCACAGCCCGGTTAACAGTACTCCCTGCCCGGTGACTGTAGGGGCTGCTGGGCAGCACTCACTGTGACAGCCCTGTGCCGGCTGGAGCGCTCCTGCTCTCGACTGGAGCCTTTAGCCCGGTATGCCCTGTATGTGCATTGTTGGTGTGTGGTGGCTGTGTTTAAGGTGTTTAGGGGATGGAACACCATGCTGATAGGTGAGCTGTTAGTCTGTGGAGTAAGTGTCACATGGCCTACTGCTTTGGTAATACACACTCAGCGTATGTGTTCCGTCTTTCCATTGCCCATAGTTTAACACACTTCCTTGTGTTTGTTCACCACCCACTCCCGCTGTTTGTTATTTTGCATATATTACATAGCACAAAATCGACCCCAAGGTATTGGATCACGTTACACAAAGAGATTAAGTGATTAAGTGATTTGCCCAGAATCACAGAATGTTGAGCCATCCACTGAGACTCAAACCTGGCTTTCCAACTTCAAGGGTGGTCGCTCCTTTTACTTTCCTGGGCTGGTAATGGTATATGCCACATCGGCACAGAGCTTCCGTGTATGACAACTCCATTTACGCTAGCTGATTCAGTTAAAAAAACCACATAGCAAACCAAACAAGAACACTTTAAATAAAAGACATTGCAATTTATTGTTTCTGTGTGTGCACCCTAGAAAGGGCTTTTGAAGGGCATTTTGTTAAAAATTGGAAAAGACAGCGGAATTGTGCTTAACATTTGATCTTTTTTAGATTATATACACCAGTACACACGCTTCACTATTAATAAATAGAAAAGCATTAAAAAAGCACGTTATTCCGAAATTTCGGCAAGGCGCTACATTTTTCACGTTGTGGCAAGATATGTATTTATTTAAAAGAAGTGGGGAGGACAACGCATCAAAAGGAGGACATGGAATGGAAAACATTGCTATTGTAACGTGTTTAGATTTGCATACTGAAGCTGAGCACGCAATATTGAAAGCCCCTATATAATCAGTGTTGCCAGAGCATATTTTCAGTAAAAATAATTTTGAGCACAATTATTGTGTTCGTGGTTCATGTACTTTGTGTTTACATAAAATGCTCAAATTTCTTCCTGCCAAGTTCACAGGTACAAAAATCTGCGAAGAAAGAAACATTTACAAACAATACAGCAAGCATTAATTACAAGGACCCTGACTCTGGCACGGGGCCAAGCTAGAAACCCTCCTTCCTCATCCCACTAATATTTTCGTTGGTTATGGTGTTTGAAAACGCCCATGTCAAATAGCAGCATACCCTTTATGTTCAAAACATTAAAAGGTCTTTTGTAGAGCAAATACGACTAAAGCTGCAAATTATAACACAGGAAACCAGGTTACAATCAAAACCTCAGCTTGATATACTGCTTATTGTGATCAAATCACTTTTCTATCCAGGTACCTAAAAATAGGAAAATATGTAACATTTTGTTGACAATTGCATTACAGTTTTGGCATGACCCTAACATATAGTGATCTTGTGCAAATCAAACATTCTAAGCCACATTCACTATTCAGACTTCACGGACCTTGAACTTATAATATGAAAACTCTTCCCACATAAAAGACAGACAGCTTCTAACGGTATGCAGGGATACTTAATATTTACTACCTTCTATATTACCTCATACAGTTAAAAGCTGTCTGCCTTTTTAGTCAGATGGATAAAAAGCAGCAGCTTTAGTTGTACTTGCTCTACACATGCCCCTTTATTATTTTAAACATAAAGTGTATGCTGCCATTTGATATGTGCAAAAAGAAACAATTGATGGACGGAATGCTGGACAATGCAAACATTCACCCCCAGTCACAAGGATCTGGGTTAAATCCATCATTGTTTTGCTCACCACATCACCCCAGTTTGGACCCAGCCATAAGCAAATCAGTCTTGACCCTGTTCTTTTTGAGAACAGTCCAGCCCGAACTGCCAAGCCAGGTCCTCCCTGGACCGGAAACAGGCATCCTGGGACCGGTGTTCTTTTTGCCATTTGATATGGGCATTTTGACATTTTAAATTTAAATAGTTATGGCAGCACCTCTGTATCCCTCTTGTCTTCGACTTTTTCACTCTTTCTTTTGTCCCTGCCCTCCTTTGCATACCGCCCCTTTTACTTATCTTAAATAAGTGGGTTTCTTTCAGAGCATTTCTGCTCTACAACCTCTTGCAAAATGCCCCACCTTCAATGTCTGCTCCAATACCTCAGACCAGTGACAGTACCCCAAACGAGGGGGCTCCACTGCAGAATGTGCTGAGGGTGTCATGATATTCCCATTTCTCACGGATTTTCATTGCCCTTGGTCTGAATAGAGCCCTCGCTGCTCCTCAGGGACTGCTGGAGCAGCGGTGTACCCCTGCCTACACCGGAAATTCCCACCTGGAAGGAAATGGTGAAAACTATCTTTGACCTGAGAGATTTAAAAAAAATATCTGCTAACATGCAGCCTTAAAAGTAGTTGGCCCCATATGACTGGCGTCTGCATGTGTGAAGGTTGAGCCACTGCTGCCAACACACTTTTCTTAAACAAACAAAAATCTCTCAAAGCCCTATCCAATGATGTCACCATTTCCTTCTACATTTACACAATCATGTAGAGATTCCATCATTATGGAATTACTAAAAAATAATAATAAAAACCAAACATTATCTATATAAAAGTGCAGCAAAAATTGAGTCGTAGTTTATTAAATACAACTTAAATCTACAATCATTACCTTCCTTCTACATATTTACCTTCCATGTACTTATGTATCTTCATATTTATTATTTTGCCTTTAATTCAGCATCTCCAATACACTACCTTATATCTTACCCTATACCTCTATTGCCATTGTAAATGACAATGCCTTTTATTTTTATGTTTAAAAAACATACAATAATAAAAGGCATTGTCTTTTACAATGCCAATAGCACAAAATCTCGCTAATGCGAGACCTAATGCATTGCAAATGCTTGGTCAACTCTATTTTCCATCCTACCTATTTCAAGTCGATTCTTATTTATACCCATGTCTGAGAGTCAAAATGAATAGTTGAGGCTGAAAACTGCAATGAAAACAGCTGAAAATCTGATTCTGAAGTGTATTAATTTTGTCTGTAATATCAGCTTTCAAGTTTCAGAAAAGCCTGCTGATTTATAATGAAATTTTGTTTTCACTTAGGTTAATTTCTCTAAAAAAAAAAAACTGACATTTTTATGAAGATCAGTATTTTTCCACCAAATTGGCAGATTTTCGTTTTTTTATAAAACTTTTTAAATATAAATATCAGCTTGTCATATTCGCATAGCACAAACTTACTTCTGTCCCAAATGGACAGAATCTTCCTTTCATGCACATTTATCAACATCATAAAATACTTGGGATATACACCATATTACCATTGAGCCAGTGGGAGTCAGGATCACACAAGAACAGCAGCGATACATAACATATGGACACTATTGTGTCAGTGCTGCCACTATGCAATGAAGGGACCCATTTTTGTTAATAAATCCTGCTATGCGATGGGCCATTATTATGCTAGGGACGGCTGGCTGACTGAATTAAAGTAACAATATTACCGTTTAACAATATTAAAACACAGAAACATGATTGCCCAAAACCTTTCTCGAAAGTTAATTTCCATAAATGACTTAAACATTTCAATTTGATATTTGCAGATGCTGTTACCAGAATTCAAATATACGTTTAACCTTAATTAGAACCTTGCAGACACATTACCCTGGAGTCATGTGTGGGCCCCTGCCTTGCAGAAGCCATCCTAAAATGGCCGAAGAAGGCACATGGCATTTCTGTCTGAGTGTTTTTCTATATTCCCTTTCCATACAAAACCTTATTTCCAAATCGCGCTAGGATACCCGAACGCTGCTTGTTCTCACTCATTTGGCCAAAGGAGGGTGAAGGGTTGGTTGTGTTATCAGAAGCACGTGGGGACCGAAGGAAAAATGCAGGCCTTAGTACACAATGGGGGATCCTAAATACCTTGCAGGAAAAGCAAAAATAGAAATTAAATCCTTACAGAGAAAATAGAAAACAAAGGGGCATATCAGCAACAACTGGCGATAATTATCGCTAAGCGCACTTAGCGCTAGGATAATTATCGCCGGCTAGCGTGGATTTTTATCGCTGAGATAGCGTGCTATTAGCAACGCTTATCTCAAAAGCGATAAAAATCCTAGCGCTAACTGCCTAACTTGAGATTATCGCTGGAAACCAGCGATAATCTCACGAAATGAGGCGTTAGCTTGTTGATAGCGACTCACAAACTTAGCCATGATATCCTCCTTCCATAGGATATCATGGCTAAGTCAGTCCTGAAGCAGGCGTAAGGAAAGTAGCGATAACAGGGGTTATCGCTACTTTTCTTGCCGCTATGCTTCATAGCGTGGGGCTTGATGATAGGAGAAATGTCGCTTAGCGACATTTCTCCTGTCATGTCAGGTCAGGAACGCCCACTTTGCATCTCATTAGAGATGCAAAGCTAGGCGTTAGGAATTCCTACGCTAACGCAAGTTTTCACGCGTTAGTGTGAGCTTGCTAATTAGGCGAAAAATTTATTGCTGCTTTTCGGCCAAAAACGGCTGCAAAAGTGGCGATAATTCTATCGCCTCGCCTTGCTGATATGCCCCAAAATGAGCAAAAATGATTTATATGGGGTAGCACAATACATAAAGAAATAAAAAGCAAAAACTGTAGGACCCTCACAAAAAGTTTAATATTTTCATGCTGTCAAATTGAAATCAAGAATCAGCTTTTCAAACTGCCTCAAATCTCCGAGTCGTACTTTAAGTGCCAAGTTAGTGGATTGCCATGAAAGAGGAATACGCAGATGCACTTTTAATGTGGAGAAATGTCCTTTTCTAAAATAAGTGTGAGTTATGTTCAGGAGCTCTTGAGCGTTTTACATCACTAGCATTTGACACCAGAGCTAAGGGGCTTTTACATGTCCTTTATGCTCCCAGATTTAAGTCTGTTCTTCTGAACCCATTATGCATGTATACTCCGTGCTGGGAGATGTTAATGCAAAAGAAGAAAGCTTCAGTAGGAGTCGGAAATCTGCATATCTTACTTCGAGGGACCCTTGGCAGCATAGCTTGTGCCTTACCCTTCCACCTCCAAAGTAAATCTTTTGACAGATGCACTCCTTGAGGTATACCTTACCCTGGTCCACATCGGTTGGCCTTTACAAATTCCTACATTCATTGCTAGCCATGGAAATGCACTTTAATTGCTACTTTGTGTTTTCTTGCTGCTTTTTACTTAAAACTTTTAAAATTAATGTCTCTGTTTCCCATACTCTGAGTTCTACAATGTTTCTGTAAATTAGACTTTTTTTCTAGATGCATCTAAATTGGTTTGGAAATGTTATTGTGATGATATTGTGATGTGGCTGTTTGGTATTGCCGATACCTACCACCCATTTCTTTGGAGTAAAAGCTTGCGCTTGTACCACAGATAAAAGGGTCTGAGTAAAGTTTCTGAATTGTGCGTTTGACCTGGTAAGACATTCTTATAGAGCTCGTTGAAGAAGCCCTCCCAGATTTATCATTCAATTCCTCAATGTGATTATTTTGAAAATCTGGCATGGATGCAACCCTCCTGGGCAAAGACTAGGCATGTCTGGCATAGATGATGGAAATTATCTGAAATTGAAACAGAAATTGCAAACACCCAAGTGGTCAGTAACAAGGGATTACATGATTACTGATTATGTGGCATGACATCGCCTGTGATTCTAATCACAAGTAGATGCTTTCTGACTTAGCAGAGGTGAAGCAGGAGTAAGAAAAGATCTTGTTTCATTTTCTTTCCAAAAGACAAGGGGGCAGATGTACAAGCCCCCCTGCACCACCAGAACATCACTTTTTGTGACGTACTGAAGGCGCATTTCACTTTTCCATATTTACAAGGTGAGGAAGAGCCACCCTGTGTGACTTTTCCTCTCCTTGTAAATAGGACCCCTTTACACGCAGCACTTTGCGTGGAAGGGGCATTCCATCCGTGTTGCTGTGGGTGTTCCCACGCAACACTCATGGAACGAGACACATTTCCAGATTTACGAGGAATCGTAAATCTGGAAATGCGTGTCAATGCTTCGCCTCCCCAGGGGAGGCGTAGCGAGGCGCAACAAAGAGAAATGTTTTTATTTCTCCTCCTTTTTTCATCTTTCAAAGCGTGCCGCATTCTACAGCACGCATTGAAAGAAGAAGATGCCTGTTGTGATTGTTTTTGTGCAGGAAGGTGCCCCTTCCTGCACAAAAACAAACTCCCCATGACGCATGCATCCTTGCACCATGGTGCAAGGGTGCCTGCACCGGCGCATGGCCGCAGTTTGTGTGCCAGCGCAGGGGAGAGCACAGGAATGGGACATATAATTGTAAATATGTTGCATTCCTGTGCTTCGGAAGTGCTGCAGCGTGGCGCAGCCAAGGGGCTTGCGTTGCCATGCTGCAGCACTTCCGTGTAGATCTGCCCCAAGATGTTCTCTCAGTGAAGTTGTGACAGTTTCTGTTGCGGGCTTTACTTTAAAAAACAAAAGTTGCTGGTTGGAGTGCAGAATATTTGCTTTTGTCTAGAGTTATTATGGGTTTCCGCTTAATGATTTTTTGGGGTGCAGGAGAGGTTATTTAGTGCAATATGGTAATTTTCTTGAACAAAGCTGAGAGTATTCAGGGAGGGGGATAAGGTCCCACAAATATTTATTCCCAACCAGAGTCTTTATAGGATTTAACTGCATGAGTTTGTGCCTTAGACCAATATTGATTGTACTACTGAATAGCGACACCAACAACATTGTAGTACAAAGATATTAAGAACGGAACATCAAGGGACAAAATATCAAAAGGTATGTGTATATAGAGTGGTATGGATCTACTATTTTTAAATCCACATCTACATATCTTTGAGATATATGTACCACGTAGGTACATATATGTATGTATTTATTGATTTTAAAGTTTTATGGAGCACGAACCAGACCCGTGAGGGTATCAGAGCGCTTTACAGGATTGACGTGTGGTATACAAAAGACTAAGGAGGGGAGGAAACCATTGGGATGAAAACAGGTAAATACATTATACAAGACAAACAAGCAGTCTCAAATACCGGATACATTTGAGATAAAAGCAGGTAGATACATTATACAAGAGAACAAGCAGTCTCAACTGGGTGGGAAGCCCAGAAGAGCCGGGAAGGTATCATCCGGAAGAACTATGGATAATGCCGTAATGGTGGGTGGAACAAAGTCGCTGAGGTGATTGTAATGTGATCTTTAGGCGAGGAATTTGCCCATTAGGAAAGTTTTGGGCTCCTTTTTAAAGCGTGCCAAAGAGGAAAGTCTTCTGATGGCGGGCGGGAGAGAGTTCCATATTCTTGGAGGGGCCCCAGAGAAGGCCCAATTGTAGTTTTTTTTTTTTCCGGAAGCGTGCTGGTTGGAGCAAAAGGTCTCTGGCAGAATGGGACTTTCTGGCTCCTACGGATATCACGAGTTTCTGGGCGAGAAATGCAAGGAAATCGGAGTATAGAAGAGCCTTGTGAGTGATGCAAGCCAGCTTAAGTTGGATTCTGGCCTCGCGAGGGAGCCAGTTCAGAGTTTTAAGATGGGGAGAGATGTGGTCAAATTTCTTTAAACCTGTTAGGAGTCTGGCGGTGGCGTTGAGGCAGGCTTTCAAGGGGGCCAGAGAGTTCTTGGGTAGACCAGCGAGAGTAGAGCATCCATATGTGGAGTTTGGTATAAAAAATCTAGACTTACTTACCTGTCACTGTTATTTTCAATATTCTGTCCTCAATATCGAGTACCATCGATACTATTTTGACAGAGTGCACGCCCCCCATAGCAGATGTTGCCTCTTTATACTAATTTGGGCAGAAACAGGAGTTTCTGCTCAAATGAGTTTCACAAGGCAGGTGGTATTTTCCTTGTTCTATTACTGCATGTAAAATTACCACAATTAATACTGGGTCAAATTCTCCAGATCAGATCTTTGAGGATTTTTTCCCGGCATGATGCCCACAATTTTTGAATAACACGCAGAAATAATTGAGGTGACGGTGATTTTTTTTTTTTTTTTAAGAACTAGGGGGCAGATTTATGAGCCCCTTGCGCCACTTTTGCGTCACTTTTAACATGGGAAAAGTGACGCAAAAGTGGCGCAAGGGGCTCATAAATCTGCCCCTAGGGGTCTACAAGTAAGTCTGTGTTCCTTACTTAATAATACCTGCAGGATCACTAATTGAAAGTGTGAAACTCCTGCACTGCAATTAATGAGGTAGTTACAATGTGGGCCATAGAGTTTCATTTTTAGGTGGTTCTTTCCAACTGTTTTCTACTCTCTCTGGTACCATACGTCAGCCCTGATTGCCGCCCAGTGATTCATCGAGAACGGTTAAGTGATGCAATGTGCATAAATGAGCAACTTGGGCAGCGTAGAGCCTGCTGCAACACGCCACAGTCAGATAAAAGTGATTTAATTGGGCATTTTTCTTCTAAGTCGGTCCGCAAGGATAGCAGGCTTTTTTCGAAACTTGCAGTTTTATTAACTCCGTTTCCACGTGGAGAGAAGCCTGGTTGTTAATTATTGCACACAGGGCTGCTGAGAATTGTTAACCAACCTCTTCCTGATGCAGAGAGGTACACACGAGCACATGACAGAGCTAATGACCGTTTCTTGTACATGTGCCAAAACAAAACTATTCTAAAAACAAAGAATTTCAAACGTGAACTTTGAGAGGAAAAAAAAAAACAGCGGCTAATTGCCTGTTTGATGTGAACCAGCACGTGCATTAATTTGTCACGGCCGAGGATGTACAATGACGGAGGTCGCTGTTGTTCCTTGTGCTAGCCAGCCCCGCCATTTCACGAGCTTGATTGCTTTTTTGTGGCTTTGACAACCATAGATGACAAACTGCCCTATTTACGATTGGCGGAATCTCCCGAGGCGGCCAATAAGAGAAGTTCCGTGTATCAGCAACTCGTGCAACCGTTTTAAAGCTAGGTTGACTGTTGGCTTGCAACGCGTCGCTCTATTCCCTTTGTTTAAAGTATTAAAGGGAAATTCACATGAATATTGCCGTTTCTTCCTTTAAGATAATTAAATTAATTATTTAAAGTAAAGATGCTCTTAAAATAACAGCGTATTCAAAGTAAGAATGTGGAAAATGAAAAACGGTTAGAGAACAACTTTTTCAACCTATGTTAAATGGTGATCTGCACCAGTAAAGATGATCAAAAATGGGATATGGGTATAGAATATCAAGTAGGTTATGTCGTGGTACCTTAATATCGTACCCAAAATATCAACACGTTACAATGCAGAGTTTTCTATACCTAAATCTACATGCATGTACCTTGTGAATATACATAGATCTTTAAGAGAATTAGATGTGGAGTTAAGACTAGTAAATGTATTCTTAACTATATGCACTTACCACCCTCGATATTTTAGCTATGGTATTTGCATAGAGAGTGGAAATAAGGCCATGTCAGTGGAAATGTGTACAGTGGGCCGCCTGTACGCCAGAGGCTCTACACTACAGCATTGGCAGACGGGAAGATTCAACAGAGGGAACACCTGGAGATGTTTAGATTTGCATATGTTAATGAGTTGCAAGCAAGTGGGTTGGACTGAAGTCCAACATGCCAATTAGGCGTTATCCCTGAATTATTATTTATGTATCGCTACCTTGCCTTAATATGAGGGAGACAAAGTAGGGGCCACATAATCAGGATAATCGCCATGCACACATACATTTGTATCTACGTTTATTTTATGCGACTATTCTGTAAGATTTCAATGGATCCATCTCTACTGGACCTACGTTGGACACCTCTATGCCAGGACATGGAGTTAGATGCATTTCAGCCCAGTTTGTTTTGCTCTGTCTAAGCCTATTAGTCTGTACCTTATGAATCTTGCTCTAGCTAGGAACATAGCTCTGTCATATCCTAGTATCCAGAGACGAGCAATGCAATGAGGTGGTGGAAGTTGTCTGCTTTTGCTTTGATATCACCCTTTCCCTCTTTTTCACCGCACTGATGAAAATGTTTTCTTTACTGGCATACGATCCAGCTAAAAGGGAAGTATAGGATACCCCGCAAAGTGAACACCTGAGGACAGTATTGTCATTGTGTTGTCCACTTGCCACCCGCCAACACTGAAAAGCAATGCATTGGAGATGGAACCAAGACGAAAGTAGAGACCTCCAGACAATAAGCAGATAAAGCCTAGGAGAGGTGTCAAAAAGTACACCAAATCCTTGCTATATCATATCAGATGCTGGGGTGGATAGTAGTGTTGGACTGGACGTTTGAGTCCAGGACTGTCAAGAAGGACAGTTTTAAGGTGCCAGTGTATCAGCAGATGTATTTCTTTCCAATGGGCCATGAAGAGACCAAACAAAGCCCCCCACACTAGTCCTTTTAAGCTGTTACATCTGGCAGTGCCAGACTGCTGATAAAGGAAGTCCAACATTCATGTAGGAAGACACATTGGAGACGTCTGATATCTTATTTATTTTCCTTATATGGCCCCTCCATTCAGTCAGATGTGAAATTAAAGATTATACATAACAATGTAAGATTTTCTGAGCAAATTGATGACAAGAAAGATGTTTTAGGTTACACATTCCTTTACGGAATTCTCTTCTGTATATTCTGGAACAGTGGTTCCCAAACTTTAGACTTTTAGTAAAGTATTAGAATTCGGGGACCCCTCCTGAGTCATTACTGTAAGCCGGGGATCCCGGCCTAAACAATGTTGATGATTTGAACTGAAAAACAATACACAAAAATACAGAAAAAACCCATTAATCAAACAAATACACAAATGACACATTTTATTGCAAGCTCATATAAATAAAAAAGAAATCAAAATGTAATTTTCATAGAAAAGTTCTAAATTCAATTGAGGCCACTCATCATCTATACTATATTTAGCTTGATGCACCTGCACTGCTCCCACGAATCAATCTGAGGAAACTAATTCAATTTTTAGCCTCCAGTTTCAAATTCCTTTGCATTTACGGTATGTTTTAAAATGTTCAATTGTACATTTAGCTTCGTTATTTATATACACTTTATTAATCTGTTAACATCTTTTGATTTTTAAAGTAGTCGTGGACCCCCTGAGGAGGCTTTGGGGACCCCCAGGGGTCCCCGGACCCCAGTTTGGGAACCACTGTTCTGGAACATTCAATACACTGATTGAAACATTGAAAATACAGATAGTTTATTTTATTGTGTGCCAACTGCAGAGACAATCAATCTGCATTCAAAATATGTGGAAGGAGAAACACATAATGTCTAATATTAAGTACCAAGAGGATTCAGTTTGGTTGTGGGCACCAAGTTACTACTCAATATTATTGCGGGGTCATGTAGTGGTTTCTTTTCCTCTAAAGCATGGTAAATGTATATTGTACATGCCAGTATGGGTCACTGCTCTTCTGTATGCTCCCAAAGTTTGTGTGCCCACATGTACATTCTATGGGAGCTTCTCAGTGATTCAGTTTCATAGGCAATCCCAGCAAATGGACATAATTCCAAGCCAAGATTCATTGCATTCTCATGTAGTTGATTTGTAATAGAAACTTCTTTGCAAGATTATTATTCCTGTCTGAGCAAAGTCCTGTTTCAGTTTTGATTCCTTGTTAATTTTTGGATAAATTTGTTGGGGTGCATGTCAAGAATATTGATAACAAAAGCTATCATCTGACATAAATAGCATGGCCTAAATATTGTTTAACTGAATGTTGCATCGTTGTGTGTAGATTTTCTATTATCTGAAATGGAGAGGTATTTTTGAAAATTATACTTAAGTCATATTTTTGTAAGCCAATATCTTGGACATGGATTTCTTGTAGCATCAGTGGTGTGCAAAATTCTCTTAATTTGCTCTCATGTAAGTACACACAGTAACAGAAAAATTAAACATAGTTATGTGAAATGCAAATCTATCCATTCGCTATGTATCTTTGTGTGCAACATTTGTCCTTGTGTGTCTTTTGGGGATAAGGACACATTTAAATATAATCACAGTGAAAAGCAGCTGCTTATGTTCTGTTGTTCTAGTGTGTTTGTGGGAAATGTTTACTGTGAATGGCGTGTAATTACACGAGGTGGCTTAATGGCGTAATTTGATGATTATCAGGTAACTGGCCTAATATGAAATTCCTGAAATTACACCATTGTGAATTAAATTTGTCCTCCTTCATATTCATTCAGCTGGGTTATTCTGCCTAATTCATGCTGTGGTGGCTGTGATGATTCTTGTCAAAGTGAGACTTATATAATGAAGAAAGGTTTAAATATACTCTACTGGAATTAAGAAGATGGATATGTTGATTCCATTGTTGGCCATGATCTTTGTCTGCTAGCACTAGGGGGCCCATGAGGAAGGCGGGCGGACTTTAGTCCGCCCTCCACCCTAGCAGTGGTGGGACTGGCCGCCAGTGGTGTGGCGGTCCCCCTCCGCTAATTAGGATGCGACCACCACCCTGGCGGTCACATTCCGCATCTTTGACATTGCAGCGGGTGCTGCTGTAAGCAGCCCCCGCCGCAATGCCAAAGAGGCATGTTGTGCATTGCCATGCACAACGTGGCAGGCACCGCGCAGTGCCTGCCATCTTGTGCATGGCAATGAAGGGGGGGTCCCATAGAGCAGCCCCCCGATCCCCCCACACCCCTGGTGGCCCGAAACGGGCCCCCAAAGCATTCCCCGCCAGCCTTTCCATGGCAGCGAATCCACCATGGAAAGGCCTGTGAAACCTGCAATCATCATATGGATTAGGCACCGCCACCATATTATGCCCCAGCTCCACCCGGCCGGTAATCGTAACGATTGCTGACCAGTGGAAAAGTGGTGGATGCACTTTGTGCCTGCCGCGATTACCCTGCCATAATTATATGGCGGGGGTAATTCTAGTTGGGATGGCGGGCGGATCGCCACCGCCGAGCCGGCGGTGGAAATCCGCCCGCCATCCTAATGACCCCCTAAGTTCTGTTGCTGCCAACATTATGGTGTATTTTAGGCCTAAGCAAAATTTAAATTACACCAGCAAAATTTACATATTTCTGGGCATTTACCATTATGTTTGAGGCTATTTCTTTTAGCTAGAAAGGGATCCTCATGCCTCAAATTGACACAAGGACCCATTTTGCCCTAAAATCTAGTGCTAAATGATGGGTTTTCATTTTGCCTAATTATATGTAAGTTCATGTAATTTTCCTGAAATTTTGCACAATTGCACAGAAGCAAATTATGCAAATTGTACACACCAATAGTTTATTATCCAAACATTATTCATTTCCTAGAGAAGTCAAAAGCTGTATGGTACATGAATGGCTCTTGATTTCAAATACTATAGTTATACTTAGGATCATCTGAACAAAATACTTCTTTCACATTGAAACTTGTCAATTTTTCCCATTTACCTTTTGAAAATAATATATTTTAGCTGATGTAGGTGGATGGCCAGAAGGGAAGTCCCACTAAACAATGGGTGCACTTGAATCTGTGGACACGATCTACGTGATAGTCCCATAGATTCTTCAGACTATAGCAAGGGTCAGGCGGGCCCACCTCTACTTTTTATGGGAATGTGATAGTAGGAGCATTGAGTGGCTTAGTACCAGGCATTCCTAAACATTGGGTTGTAGAGTTTTCCAGAATCTTGCCCTCTTTAACTTTTATTTAATGGGAAAATCAAAAGGAAACTGACTGTAAGTAAGTAGAATTTGCGGATGCTAAAAAGGCAGGAGAAAGCGTACCAGCCTCAGTAACCACAGGCTTGTATTGCCTCTAATCCTTCCACACAAGACTGCGACCCCTTGCCTGATGCTGTGACCCAACTTTTATTCCAACAGGAGTGGACACAGTACCCCAACTCTTTCAGAAGCGACATCCAGTGGTGCTGAAAACTGAATCTAATGTATAAATTCATTCTTTGTTTTTTATTTTTTGCTACTGTCCCATGACCAATATTAAGCATCAGTTCCTGGTCTTTAGTCTGCAGGGTTATTCCTTTACTGCTGGTGTTTTGGTCGTCTCTTCTCCTTCATTTCCCATTTGGTCTGCATCCTTTTCTTTCTCCCAATTAGGATAGATGCCAGCCTTTTTTTTCAGACCCTCTTCAAAGATCTTAGCTATTGTTTATTCTCCGCACTATTGTATTTCTGAGGTACCTTCTGCCATTGTAAATCCAGTCCACCTATTGGTGACTTGGCTCCATTCTCATCCGGGAATGCCTTAAGAAGAGTTAACAAGATTCTGAAAGAAAACAAGCATTTGCAATGCATTTACGCGAGACCTCTTAAATTGCAAACGGGAGTGCGGGAGTGTGGGTGGGCGGGCGTGATTAAGGCACAAACTGCGGGAGTGGGAGGGGCGGGAGAGAAGGTACGGACAGCGGGAGGGGTTGCACGGACACAAAGTAGTGCTCAGGAAATATGCAGTAAAGGGGCCAATAGCCATGGAAGGAGACATGGCTGTCATAAGGAGGGACTAGCAGCCTCCAAACCAATCAGAAGGCAGCATTTAGAAAGGCCAAGGCCACAAGCCAATGAAAAAGTGGGCGGGGGAGGGGGCGGGGCTTCCCTTACCTATAGTGTGTACTGTATGCCTCAGAAACCGTGCAGCGCATGCGCTGCACCGCTAGGCAGGACCTAAACAAAGAAGGTGATAAGGAATGAAGAGGCGCCCTGCTACACACACTCCAAACAACTTGCATTTATTCACAATTTCATGAACAAATCTACACTGACAGTCAACAATGTGAGCCAACTCACATGGCTTGACATTTATTATAATGAATCAACACACATTGATGTATATCAAAATGACCCAACAATCAATGCCACATCTACACCAGGCAAAAGACTTTTAGGACTTAGATGAAGATGTAAACATGTATAGACCGGTTTTGTTTTCAAAATGCAGAGAACTCTTTTTCTCTTGAAAATGAAGGTAATTTGAGTTTTTGGGAAATAGGCTCTGCCTGAAGTAAACAGAAAATTACAATTGGAGATTTTACAATATAATTAACTAAATAGGGTTCTTTGCAGTTACGTAAAAATTAAAACAAACTTCAACTGCCCGAATTGACATTACTTTTTGATTGAACTGCACAACATGCAATCATCCAATTGCTTAGTGTGGTACTTTGTCATTCTGGGCGACTTTTACCTTTGTCGTCATCCATTTGTAGTTACTTTTACCGCGATTTTAGAAGAATGATACGCATACAACATATGCTGTAGAACTGCGTTGCTCTCTTTGCTGACATCACCTCTTGATGTTTCTTCTGATTTTGGCGGTAATTTGTTTTCATTTGTGCTGTCAAAAGAAGATGTATCACCTATAGCATTTTGTTTGTATTTAAACTATTATGTTTGAACTTCTCGTGCAGTTTCCAATTAGAGTTAATTATTGTAATTAAAACAATATATTTCGAATGAAAAAGTGACAACTGGCAAGTTGCACTCATCAACATGGTCAAACTCACATTTACAGAACTGATAAATATTCCAGCTCATAATGATGCTCGTCAACATAAAATAACTCACATTGGTCTCTGTCAACTCCAACCAGCTTCTATCGATGGCCGTCAACATCAGTAAGCTAATTTAGCACATATCACAATAAGATTATTGGCACTGACAAACAGCTGCAGGAGGTTTTCCCACTGTTGGACATGTACATCAGCCAGCTTTCCTTTAGCTACTTCACATTATTATCTACTTATTTATTTATTTGGACTTTTATATAGTGCGATCTCGACCCGAAAATATCAGCGTGCTTTACATGAGCACCGGTTGCCTTACAGATGGGCACATACATTTTGTTAGGCACAGGAGACTAAATGATCTACCCCGAATCACAGGATGTTGAGCGTCGTTGCCGAGACTCGAACTCGGTTCCCCAGCTTTGAGGTCGATCGCTCCAGCCACATTGACACCCTTCAGCGTGAGCGCCTGATACTGACAAGCAAACACTTTAGTCGTATCGCACCTGTGTCTAACAACCAGATGCAGCTCGCAATAAGACACATCATTGAGGGCCAAACTTCATTGATGAAGCTAATGAGAGAGGGTGTAAGATCTTGTGGACGGTTCGCTTTCATTTAGCGGGCCGTGGGGCGGGGAAGGGGCAGTGTGGGGGGTAGTAAACTCTGGCCTACGGCCGAACCGATTTGAGTAAATAAATAAAACAAATTACATTGCGTGCTGCATCGCCTATTTGGCGTTGCAGTGCGTGCAATGTAATTCGTTTTATTTATTTATTGATTTACTCAATTTGGTTCGGCCCTAGGCCGGTTTTACTACCCCGCACCTTGCCCCTCCCCTGCCACGCTGCCCGCAGCACTCCCTCGAGGAGCCGCCACTGTATGTGGTCAAATTCTTGAAGAGCACGTACATTTCTCTCTGTGGGTATTCATCTATATGCATGTGCGCAACACCCATTGGACTCAAAGGGCTTCAGGCCCCCCCCCACACACCCCCTCCATGGTGTGTGGCAGCCGGGGATGAGGCAGCTTCCGGGGCACACACACAGCTGCACCTGAGTACTTCACAGGTTTTAAAAGCCCATTCGCATGTACACAGTCGCACCCGAGCACTTCACAGGCCTTTAAAAGACCATTTGCATGTTAATGAGGCCTTGCTGTTGTTTCACCCCTTCTTAGAGCCCCTGCAGCTCCACTCCGCCTATTGCTTAAAGATTCAGCCCCCCCTCCCCAGAAATCAGCTCCACTCTGCCTATTGCTTAAAGATTCAGCCCCCTCCCGAAATTTTTTCTTAGCCCCCCCCCCCCCCGTAATTTGGCTCTAGTTGCGCCTCTGTCTATATTACTTTGGCAACTTTTTGAACACTGAATGCAAACCTTAATTTAGACACCAACCTCTATTATTCTCTACAATTAGCAAACCGAGATGGTAGTGAATTATTCGATTTCGTGCATTTGAGAAAATGTATGAATGCTATTTATCGGTTTGCACTTTTAACTCACTCTTGTGCTATTTGAGGAGGATCAATCAGTGCATGAATTAAAACAAGCAGATCATGAAAGCTTTCCTTTAAAATAGCATTCCAAGCGACAGATGTGAACATTGCTGTATGAATGGAGGACAGGGTGCAGGGTCACAACTGAAAATGGATGCTGATTAGCCAAAGAACATTGTGGGAAGTTCGAACCATCAGCTGCTCGTAATCAGCAGATTACTCCACCTCAGCGACCTGCTTTAGTATATTCTATTTTTAGTGAGATTTTTTCCTTTTGAATAACATGCAGAGATAATTTGAGAAATGTTCAGACCTTTGGCTGTTTATTGTCCGCAAATGAGTGCACCCGAGGTCTCTTTCATGTTTTATGGAAATTGTTGTTGCCGTTTTTGGCGTGTTTATAAAAAATGACTGTTTAATGCCTAAAATGGCGTGTCACCAGGTTCTCAGTCTGTTTTCACATGCCACTCATAACTTAATAAGCACATTAAAGTGGGGTCACAACACAGTCCTAAGTGAATCAACCACTAATTAAACCATAATACCTGTGGCATAAGCAACATGCTTTCTCCCAAGTAATGTGTGCTAAGTTCAAGCAGTGGCAAACAGAATTAAAGACATGAACAAAATCAAAGTAACGTTTCTCAACAAATCGAAAAAAAGAAAGAAAATCATAATAAATAGGATACAAAAACAACCAAAACTAGATAAGACCTGGAGCTATGCAATAAGTCAAAATGTGTTAAATCCCAATGCAGAGAGGAACAGTAGAGTGAGACCTATGACTATGAATAATGTTAGCCCAAACAACAACACACCAGCTAAAGTTTTTACCTTTCTACATAGACGGTTTTTCTGGTGCTCAAAATCAATAGGACAAGGTAGGATGCTGAATTTAGAAGAAGTTCCTCAGAGTTAGATGTATTATTGCTGAGCGCATTCAATGCTGTCAGTTTTGTAGTCTCTTTGTTGTTGCAATATATTTGCCCTCTCACCCTACATCCATGTTTTACCTTCTGACGTATCACTCTCTTTGTTCTTGAACTCTTCTATTGGCCAAGGTAGGACTCCAGAAAGATGACTACCTCCACTGTTAGGCACTACTGAAGTTTTTTTCTTCGGAGCAAAACGCTCCAATTGGACAAACTAGAATATCTTGCCAAATGAGGAAGAACTCATCTGGGGGAAGCTACAGTGCTTGGTTTTTTTTCCAACCTCTGGAGGGTCTGGCAAAATCCCCAGAACAGCTTGTAGCTGGAAAAGTGCCTTTTGGTGTCTCCTACATTCCTCGGGTCCCCAGGGCAGGCCTCTCTCCAGTGAGGGATCTCTCTGGGGCAATTCTCAAGTGCTCAACTAGACCTTCTTCAAAAGAGGAACTTTTCTGCCTTTTGTGTTCCTGTAGCAGCAACGGAAAGCCAAGAACATGAGTTTCAGTTTCATCTGCTAGGTGCCCGCCCTGAGTCAGGAGACCTTAGATATTCTTTTCCCCATCAGCCAGTCCTTCTTCTTGATGATTTTCCATCCAAATGGCAAAATACTATCCTATACAATAGACAGTGATTAGAGAATTTCCTATACCTTATACCCAGTCCTAGAAACCCTCTCTTTGAAAATTCACCTCCATTTTCAGTAATACCTTTCTCAATGTTCTACAAATCTTGCCTGAGTCCCTCATGCAAGATGGCCCTGGACCTTCCTCCACCAGATGGAGTCATGTGTTCCCCTTTAGCAAATTTTGCCTGAGATTAGGTATCCTTCACTCTATCAGTGTGAGAGCTATTTTAGTCTCTAACCTAAGCAGAATGTATTTTTGATGTGAATGGTTTAAGTTTGAGACTTCCATGTGTGACCTCCACTTCAAACAAATGCTGTTAAGGCAGCCCTTTGTGTTTCCATCAATTCCTGTCCTCCTCTCAGCTGATTATCTCTTCCATATGGTCTCTGTTAACACTTTAGCTTTCCTGTGTCCAAGGGCAGTTTCATTGTCATCCAAGATGCTAGTCAAAATGGCCATTCTTTGATATGTATTTAAGCCTTAAGAGCAGGGCTGCTGAGCAATGCAGCGTATATCAGTTTGCTCTTGGGCAGCAGTGTTCCGAGTTTAAAAGTTGCTTTTCAACTAAACTCATCAAACATTTATTTTTATCATTGAATTTGATTTTTAATCCACACAAGAAAAATACATTTTAATTATTTTTCTTACATTTTCCAAACATGACTTGTGGAATTTGGTTCCACTATCAGGCCTGTTAACAGAAAATATCCAATGTGGAGGCATACTGTTCCTCATTATTAACATTTCCATTTTTATATATTAAACATCCAGCTCTGTTCACTTAAGAAACACTTAAATGTGATTTGACTAATATGTGAAAGTATAGTTTTCCATGTGGAATAAACGTTTCCTCGAAATGCATCTCTGCAGAGCATCTAAAACTGCAGCCCTTTCAGAGATAAATGGTGCTCTCAGGAAATATACACTTTTTTGTATACTTCTTTATTTTAACATTTACAATACATGTCCATTAGTGAAGACACAAGACAAAGAAGATGGAAAATAAACTGTTGGAGATCACCACGTCCATTGTCCTGGCTCATATGAAAATTACAGTTTAGCAGAATTATTGGTGTCTTGTTTTGGCTGCACCACTGGTGTAAGCTTTTCATGTTAAATTGAGATTGTGCATTAATTTTCCCACCCTACATAATTGCTATCATTTGCTACATTTCTAGACCTCTCATCACATGTACCTTTGGGCAGATGTTAGAAATTATATTTCGTGGTGGTCGAGTCCCATCACATCCTTAACATTCTCATTTTGCAGATTTGCACTACTGTTTGACACTGCACAGATGGAAAGGCTTTATTGATCTCGCCCAAGTGTATGTCTTTCCAGTTTACAGCAGCCTGGCATCCTGAGGTGTCAGTGAGCGCCTGAAGCATTCTGTCTACCCACTCTAATCAATAGTAAAAGTAAGCTTCTTATCTCATTCTTTACATAGATCTCTTTTCTGCTGCATGTAACATAGGGCTCCCCCAAGTCATGTGTCGGGAGTTTGCACCTCTTCACAATACTGCAGGCAATTCTCTCCTGATAGATTCTACTTAGCTTGACTGGTATCAGGTATGTCATGTCAAGGTAGTTGATCTGCACTAATTTACATCGGGCATAACTAGATAACATTTGGACCCTGGACATGCTTTATTCCATTTAGGCTCAGTGTGTAGTTCATTGGAGCCTGATTGCCATTTTATCTGACCTGCCGCCTCAGTCCCCATTCGATCTTAATGCCCTATATATGCTAGGTACTAGTTTCTTGCTTTGCACTAGCTTCAACATTGCCACCTTATCTTTGTGGTCTCCAGCACCTTTTGGATAGCTCTTCCTAGATCTTTGGGCTGTACTTGCATATTGTGGAAAAACAGCTACTTCAAATCCCAAAATGTTCTTGAGCTTCTCAAATGTGACGCAACTGTCCTCTTACTCCAGATAGCCACGCACGTCTCATCCATTCACCACCATACACCCTGTCATCAGCCAACACGGGTTACTACTCCACAGCTGCATGGCAGTTACAATAGAATCGTACTTGACTCACATATGTGGGTGTTGTAGCTACACACCGTAGCCCGTGCATGGTACTTAAGTTCAACACTACAATTCCTGCGTCAACTTACTATGGCCATACCTGAGAGTAAAATGAGCCATTTGAGTGTAACCAATGAGAAGTACTTGCTTTAGGGAAAAATTACACTTACTGTGACACTGTTGTAAAAGGCCATCGTGCGCAGTCTTGACACCAGTAACACCAAACAGGGCAAAGCGGGGCATGCAATAACAAATGTATGTTGCATTGAAAAGTAAAATACTGTTTTGTAGTTTTCAAGTCAGACACTGTTAAGACTTTCCATAATCATTTTCAATAGGTGTCTGTCTCAATCCGGAACAATTAGCTGGTAAAATATGAACTTGAGTACCTGTAGTCACTTGTTTATTGATGCAATACGCATTTGATTCCATTCAAAAATATACTTCTCCAGGTACTGCTTTGAACAGGACCAAGTGTTCCTGATTTAATATTCTTTAAATTAAAGGTGTCAGAATGCATGCGAAAATAAACGCCACATTTATTAACTGAGGCCGTTTTGTGTAATGCCCAACAGTACTGGAACAAAAAACATTTTTACCATAATAGGTTTCTGAATTATTTATTTTTGCAGCAACCTACCTCTGTCATTGACACTGCATACACTTTACCATGATTCCTTTTGTTTGCATGAAATATTGCATCAGTACAAGCATTGATGACAATCAATTGCTAATTTAAAATAGTAGGTTTTTACATTTAGATCTGAAAACCAAAATAACTTAATGATGCAGATTTAAAAGCGAGGTGATTTTAGGCTACAACACCAGGACAAAAAAGTTACTTCCTCCTTCAGAAAAAAAAACTAAAGAACCTCTGATCCATGCCCTCTAAGTGACACTTTATTGCAGTATGAAGCCAACTCTGATCTAAAACTGGTAGCTGTGAATATTTTGACTTTTGAAGACCAAGCATGCAGTGAGGAAAAACATGGCCCTCTGAGGTATCCTCCATCTGTCATGACTTTGATCATGTTGTTGCCATTGTTAGTGACAAGGAATCAGGTGCTGAGAGCTCAGGGTCTAAGCCATGTATAGACTTTGGCATGCGATTCTTCCAGGATGCTGGCGGCTGGGTGGGCTTTCTGCATGAAGAGTATTACAACTCTTGCATGTTGATGAATGCCTCAGAAGGCATCAGCAATTGGTGGCATCAGATGTCAACTATTGCTTAAGCTCCTTGATGGAGAGCTGGTGTGCAGTCATGCACATAGTCTGCTTAACAACTGTTCCACATGACTGCAATGAGATGGATGGCCTGTACAGTGCTTTCCTCCATTGCATCAGCAACCAGTTTCAGCACTGGATGGTGCAGCTCTGGCACCGCCACAGTTGCAAAATAGGTCTGGTTCGGAACCTTTCTTTTTGAACAAAAAGCCTACACAAATCCTTCCACCAAAGAAAAAGGGAGGAGGTCAAGCCCTAACATTCTGGCCACTGTCTAGTCACAATTGTGATCAGTTGTTACAGGAACTCCTTGCTGGACATACCCTTCACAGCAGGTTCTGGTGCTTGTTGTTCTGCAACTATCCCTCCGAGTGACCTCCATTGAGAGAGGCTAATTGAACACTTTGAGGTGCTTGTGGCATTCCTCTTTTCCTATGCCACTCAAAGGTTACTGCAGGTAATGAGTACATTATGAGGATACATTATGAGTGGCTGGAGTGCTACTCATAGTGACATCTTCAACATTAGCACCTTCTTCATTCTGTTTAGTTTCTTCTCTCTCATCAACAGCCATCTTTTTAGGTGCGGTTCTTACAGGATTGGATATTGTTTTTTAATATGGGCCACTTGGTTTTGCTGCCTCCAATGTGGTCCTCATTTGGGCTAAGTATAACAAAATCCCAGACTAAGAAGCAGAACTTCCTTGTGAAGCTTAAATTGTGGCGGAGCTAGGCTGTATTTGTTTTTTCTTATGGTAGGCTAAGACTACAATAACAGTTGTGTTGCTGGTTTTGGGGCTTTTGAGAAGATGTGAGCAGGACTTGCCCTGTTCCAGTCTCCACATGAAAAATCACTGGTTTGTCTTCCTCTCTGCCATCTACGCTTCCAGGGACCTTCTTTTTCCCTTGATTTCATTGTTAGACTCAGGGGTGAGGTGCAGACTCCATTTCATTTTAACCTGAAGTGAGACTTGGAGAAGATGGTGGAGTATTTATTCTTTCTTTTCCCCTGAAGACATAGTGAAGATAATCTTCCTATGTAAAAACACACAGACTGAAAACATAGACAATGTAATCACTGTATTTGTGTATATGTCAACTCTGTTCCAAGTCTACAATTTATCTATGTACTTCAATTTTTTCTATATGTTTTCAGTCCATGTGGCATATATGTTTACGTCTCTTAACAGTCCTGTGTGATTATGCACTCCTATATAATTTATTGTCCAGTCTACCAATTTATGATATATGATTTATAATATATCTTATTGTCAAACTATTGTGTGTGTTGTTGTCCTATAATTTATGGTCAGTACTAAGACGTGATTAGGTTAACAGACCAACATAAAATATTTGTGAATGAATTAATGTTTGTGCTAAAGAAATACAACTGCCCACAGAACCAATTGTTGTTGCATACTACTAGATTTCCCAGGTTCTGAGGGATACTGGGTCACCCCATTATTTGTCACAACATGCAGCTGTGCAGCAAGCTCAACATCCTGCTCTTCTCCTACTACAGCAAGATCAAGTGTAGCAGACTTGTTGCTGTCGACTTTACTTGGAAAATTGGGATTGCTGGAACAGTTCCATTTTGGAGTCGCTGGTGCCAGCCATGAGTGCCCTCAGTGCAGCACTGAGAAACATTTTCTTTAGGTTTGGTGGCGGTGACACCATTGTTGATCCAAGGTAGATCCTCCTCCCAACATCTTCCTGGGCAAGTGTGCAGCAGGCATCACCATTCACCACATGACAATAGAAACTGGATTGACAATACTTTGGAGTTATTCATTGGTGAGCCTTCCATATGTAAGGGGAAAATTGACATACAACTTCTATGCAGTTCATTGTCGACATGCCATGCCCATAAACCACACATCTCTAATAAGAATTACATGTTACAGGAGACAGTTTAAACAATTTCAGCCAAGCTTGTTGCAGACCATATGAGATATCAGCAGGGTGAAAATGGTGCATTGTAATAACCCAGATGCACATAAAATTTGCATCAAGTTTGTCATTGTTGTTGATTGTTACTAGTATACCAAGTGCTGATTGGACCCATTTTGATGACATAGATACTGTTCACATAGTGGTTACCATGGACAATTACCACAGGTGAAAACCTAGAGGTATTTGACCGTTCTAAAAAAGTGGTTACCATGGACAATTACCGCATGTTCTAATACAGGATAATAATTTGCTCTTGACTCCTAATAGGAGTCAGTACTGAAAATGGGCACAAATGCAGTCCTTCTTATGTAGTGTAATGGCTGGCACAGGCCTATTAAGCCCAGATTTCGATGTTTGTCCTTATGTATCCAGCTTTTTTATTTAGAAAATTCTAACTGCAGTGGGTGGAATTTTCTACTAGCTTCATATATCCCATCTGCCTCTCACTGTAATGGTTATTAAAGCCCTTGACTCGCCGACATCTGTGTCTATAACTCACGTTTGGGGTCTTCTACAACTATTTTTGACCCCAGCAGTGGGTGAAAATGTTTTCTTGTTATGTTATGTTAGGAAATTTTTAAAGCGCACGATTACCAGAGGTGTCTTGTTAGTACTTGCAGTAATAGTGTTAGTACAACTACTTTTATCAGTAGTTGTAGTTTGGTAATAACAACATTATAGTTATTGTAAATACTAGTTAAAAGACAGACGAACACTAATGTCGACCTACTGCCAATAACAAGTAAGGAGTAAAACCAATGCCTGGCAGGGCAGCTGAGGGGAAGAGCACTCGTTTATTAGCCGGACTCTACTAGTCCTCGCTAAATGGACGAGTTTCCCGAGCATGGATGTCTGCATCTGAGACTAAAGTTCACTGTGTTTTTAGGTCTCGCCTGACCCAGCGCATGCGCTGGTCTGGCGAGACTTATTGAGGGGGCTCCAAAAAGTGCTACCAGGCCAGCCTAGAGCTACAGTGCATGTGCGCGGGCACGCGCCCTGCTTTACCGCGATTACTTTCACTTTCCGCTTTGATGTTTGATCGTGATCGCGTTCGGGATCACTTTCACTTTTGCGGCCACACGGCCGCTTGGCATAGCCAATAGGTCTCGCTTTTGGGACCTTATAAGTATTCCGTTATGCAACTGTTGCATGGCTAAACACTTATAAGGTCCCAAAGGCGAGACCTATTGGCTATGCCAATGCTTGTTTGGGATGTGTCTGGTGAAGAACGCAGGCCTGAGGTCCCCACCTCAGAGTCAGGTTGGATTTAAACATCTTTATTGAAAAATGACTCGCCAGCAGTTGCTTCTCTTGTTGCTCTGCCACGAGCAGAGGAGAGAGCGATTCATTTTCTTGTTAATGGCTGTTTCCGACTGTCATGTGCCTCTCTCCTTTTAAAAATATAGCAAGGAGTGTTAGGGGAAATGTTTTTTTTTTTTTGTGGCTTCCTGCTGGTTTGTGTTCATTTCTAAAGAATGGCGCGAAGTAACTTGCAAGGCGGGTAAACATTAAAGGGCAGGAGCTCGCTCTTTGTTCCCCTGCATACCTGTCTGTAGGTGACAGGAGGTGGGAGCACCGCACAGCACGGCTTGGCCCAGATTCGAACCCACCGACGTGTCTTGCAAGTAAAGGTACTTAAAGAGTGCAAATTTAGTTCTGATGTTGGGTGAGTAATTGGTTAAGGAAAGGGCTGTCTCCTCGGCCAGGCATCCATTTTGCTATCACTAACAGCGACATGACAACTTATCTGCTTGGAAACCTGACACCGAAACAAAGAGAGAGAAGAGGAATGGATGCTGCAAACTATTTTATGCATAAGATGCTTGGTTAAATGCACTGTAGTCACATGGCTTCATGGCAGGAGGTCCTCCTTCCTTAGTCCTGCTTTTAACCTAAAGGCGCTCTGTATGCAGCGCCTTGTACTCACAAACATTCCACTGGAAAAGTGTAACTACAAATCCTTCAACTCAAAAGATCAAAAGATTCTAACATTCTAGCTGCCCAGTATCTAAGTTACTTCCTAGAATATGAATGGAGATGGAATTTTAAAAGTTTCGACCATGCTATTGTCTGTAGCTGTGCGGTGATGCTGTTCCCTATAACCTAGCAAACACAAGGAGATGATGGACGGAGTGCTGAAACTTTTCAGACACTCACTCCCAGTCACAGATCTGGGATAAATACTTCATCATTCTTTATCTCACTTCATCACCCCAGTTCAGACACAGGTATATGCAAATCAGTCTTGACCCTGTGCCTCATGGGAACAGTCCAGCCCGAATTTCCAAGCCATGTCTTCCCTGGCACGGAAACAAGCATCCTGTGACCGGTTTTGGGCTAACAGCCCTCATCATCCAGGCTAGCTTGAATCCAGTGGCAAAGTGAGCAAGGGACCCACGTCCGGGCATACCCTGCCAACTTAGGGCGAACAAAGCAAACACAAGGAGATGGTGGATGGAGTGCTGAAACTTTTCAGACACTCACCCCAAGTCACAGATCTGGGTTGAATCGCCTTGTGTTTGCTTTGTTGCCTATAACCTGGCATTGTGGGACATGCATGGGGCCTTTATGTTCAGCAGCAATTGACAATCTACTGGGACTCTTAAAACCATAAGAGAGCTTTTTTCCTATGCAAATCAAGTGCCATTATTTTAATTTAATTTTAGTTTTGGATTTGGCAATAGAGAAAATCTGAAGCTTGTTGAATGCCATTTAAACATGGTTTGCTCCCACAGTCATTGTTTTTCACCACTCATTGACCAGGTAATACAGGCAAAAGTTGGAAGTCAAAATTCCTATGGTCTGGAGAAAAAAATCATACAAAATAGAATGTCAAGGAAGTGATGTGAGGTAATAGACAGTAAGATAGATTGGAATGGTATAGATAAGGATAATAGAACTCAGTTCTCTCAGCATAATATCAAAGACACCATATTGGCCTTAAAATTAACTTGAGCGGCAGTACAAGACAATTTACCCACCACCATAATTAAACAAAGGCTGATTGGTGGACAAAAGTTTGATATTTGCCTTTTCAGGGAATATTATCTATAGGCCACATCCCAAAAAACTAATATATGTATATATGTTGATCAATGTTCTTGTGTGGGTGAAAAATTGTTTTTCGAAGTTAATTTTAGGCAGACTTAAGGAATATGTAGAATCACACAACATTGTCCTATTAGAACAAGGCGTGTTTAAGGAAGGACATTCTACGATAGACCATTGCTTTAGTCTGTGGTTGCTTACAATAAAGTCTGTGGAACAAAGAGGCAGCTTGTTTTGCTGCTTTGTAGACTTCCATCCAGCATTCAATTCGGTAGATTGTAAATGCTTATGGGAAATGTTGATTAAATTGAAAATCTCAAGGAGCCTCCTTACTAATATAAAGAGATTGCACTCACAGAATTGGGCTCAGATAATCCTTGGCACAGAAGGAAGGCTGGCTGGCCTGGAAAATCTTAATCAGTAATGAGTTGCACCAGGGATGCATCTTGGCCCGCTGCTTATCTCCCTGTTTATTGCTGACTTACCATCAGTATGAGCCACATCAAAGGGTCTTTACCCAAAAATGGATGGTTCTCATCTACCATGCCTCTTATGTGCAGATTACCATGTCATAATGGGCATGATAGAAATTGTCCTACAAAAGCAATTGAACTCTTTCATGGAGAACTACAATAAGAAAATGTTTGTGGTAAATATGGATATGACCAAGGTGATGGGTTGTAGGAAAAAGTCTGTAAAATTTGAATGGTGCACAGGATTTATCAAATTAGAAATAGTCAACAAATAATTGCTTCGGGTATAATTCCAGAAGTGATTAATGTGGAAAGAACATATCAAATCACTCAAAGTGAGAGCCTCAGCATCAATAGGTGGTCTTAAAAGAATCAATAAAATTTATGGAGTTATATCCTTCAGACCAGAAATAACTGCCTATGTGGCCATGATTCGTCTGTAATTCCAGCATGGAGCTGAATTGCTAAGGCTTAGTGGCAAAAGGAACTGAGACTATCAAGAGGGGAATTCCTTAAAATCCTGTTGTCACTACTGAGGTCTTCACTGACCCAGGCAATTAGAATGGAAACAGGAATTAACATCCTGGAGCCATCTGGCATATGCCGAGGTGGTAAGATTCTGGTTATGCCTGGAGACAGGAAAAGGGCAAAAGTTATGGTTACTGTGCAAAAACGAGATTACGCACAGTAATCTGACGTGGGCTAAGGATTTTAGAAAATAACAGGTAGGAATATGAAGGATGTTGGGTTGAAATATAGGAAGCCATGAACTGAAAGTGGCGACCACAAGGGCCAAACTCTGTGCATTAATAAAAAATAAAGCCAAGGAACATGATATGCAGTTTTAAAGGGGAAGCCCTCAGTCCAATTTATTTTAATTTCATGATTTCCTTATGTTGCTGCGTCCCCAAAGCCCATACTCAGATATGAGATTTTAGGATTAGGAACTGGTCTACATCTGTGCCATAGCAACAGTAAGGTAAAAATGGTAATGATTGATGCACATGGAAAATGCACTTATGGACTAAAATTAAAGTGTGACTAGCTACACGTTTTCATATAGTGTATAAACTTTCAAACATTGCAGAAAGCATTTTTATAGCCTCTTATTTTTAAAATATGACATCTAAGAACGTAAGCAAGCTGTAGCGCTATTAACTGATATGTGATATTTGTATGTGACATGTGCCTTAGGAAGATTCACTGTCACCATTAAAGACATTTTATTAGACTTTTAATTTGAATTTGAAAGTTTATATGGAACGGCCAAATTGTATATATAATTTGTATGTTGTGATTTTATTTGTAAATATAATATATGTTTTATGATGATCCCTTATGGGCAACAGCTTTTACATCACATACGCTACAATGCATGTGATTACAACACGGTTGTTACAATGACCGCGTTGTTACAATGCAAGCCATTGCATCGCAATGAGTTTCTACGACTTGTTGTAGGGGGCACGCTAAACTAAGGAATAGTATAATTTGCTATTCCAACAACTTCCCTACTGTTACACACGCTGGAGATGGAATAGTAAATTATACCATTCCTAAGTCCAGCAAGTCGTAGAAACAACTTGCAATGTAATGGCTGTCGTTGTAACGACCACGTTGTAATCGCATGGGTTGTAACACATGCGATGTAACATCACATATTCATCACTTGTAGCATTATTTTATGTTGTTTAAAGACTAAGGTCCAATTTTGTAAAAAATGGACTGATTGCTGTGGTACTAATAATGGTGTAGTGGTGTCAATGATAACTGTTGATGACTGTTGGTATTGGTGGTAGTACAGTTTGTTCAATAGTAGAGATGATGTATTGGTGTTTGTTATTGGTGGTAATGTGGTATTGGTGGTTGTGTTTTGCTGGTGGTAGATGTGTGACATTGGTGCTATTTAATGAAAAAAATCAATGTGAGGGTCAGGCTCATACTTGAGTCATGATGCAAGGGTCCAAAAATGCCTGCTGCAGTACAAACAATATTGCTTTCTGTATGCAATTCATGTATGAAATAAAAATGACTGTGACAAAAATCATGGTAGTTGATTGTGCTATCAATGCAAAGTATTCACTCATCCATGGCAATGTAAGCAGTCCACAGGAGGCTGATTGATACACCAAACTGTCAATAGCATTAGGGTATGGTAGAAAAACTCCTTTAGGCTGTCCACGCTGTTATTTATAATGCTTTGAGTCCATGGCTGAAAGACACTGATCTAAATAAGATAATAGTTAAAGGGGGCTGGACCAAAGCACACTTGATGTGTATTGTGAGAAATAGGTATGCAGTTAAACCAGACCTAAAAAATGAAGGAAGAGGCATGAGATAGAATCAAGACTAGCAGACTTGGTCCTCAGCAACCCTGGCTTCTGAAAGCAACATGGCAGTGCCTCACAGGTTCTAGACTAATAACAGGAATATATCTGTTCATAAAAAGTTCTGGTTGCCTTACAGTGTTATAGAATTGAATTGATGTACACATAGGCAGTACATCTAAATGGTGCCTATGATGTAGCATTGTCTGGATCATTTTCGAGTCACACTAAATTATAGAATGTTAGGTTATGAAAAGATGTAGTGCATGCAGTTGGACAGATTTAATCACTGTACATGTTTAGAGCCTTATTATAAGTACGGTATTCTTCAGGACTGCCATTCACATGGCCACCACTGCGGGTCTGCCCGCAGCATTCTGAGTGTGGTGATTGGACAACCACTAGACTGCTGGCTCTACAAAGAACAAGGATCCTGCTGCTCCAGTGGTCTGCAACTGGCGTCAATATGCTGGCGGTGCCAGCACCACCATGCATATTACAAGTTGGCAGTAGCGGTCTGTGGAGGGAGTTCGGTGTGGTGGTGAGGCGGGGGAGGGGCAGGGTGGGGAAATGTAAACACCGGAATATAGATGAACGGAGGTAAGTACACATTTAAATAAATAAAACGAATTTCGTTGGGCGCACTGCATCGCATTTAGCGTTGGAGTGCATTTCATATGCCTACCTTGTGTTTTACATTTTTACCTTCACAAAACCCTTACACCTATAATTTGTTTTAATGAACCTTAAACTTGAAAATGTCAAATACAGGACATGCCAGACACTCAGGGGCTGATGCTTAAGGGTATCAGATCCAACCCCCATGTACATGAGCTGTTATTTAGAATCTACTTTTTCTCCAGTCATTCTGAATTTATTGTTAATGTCGCAATAAGTAGGCATGAACATTGAAGATTACATTTTATTTTTTAGCATTCCCCATACCATGAACACTGATTTGATAAATATTTGGAAATTACCCAAACTTCCCCACTTCCGAGTAAACACTTTAGCACTGATTAACAATGGTAAAGTGCACAGAGTCCTAAAAGTCACCAATAAAGGGTTCAGAAAACAGGTGGGCGAAGGCAAAAGGTTTGGGGATGACCCTGTAGAAGGGGCCAAGTCCAACATGGGTTTTTTTTAATTTTGTAAAAAACCTAGTGATTTCGAGGTGTCAGAAAGTTACCTCAAGTGGAGTATACTTTGCATTTCTTCAGATCTGGAATGGACCCCAAATGACAATGAAAACAGAGTCCAATCAGAAGGTCTTAATAAAAAAATTATGATTTGTCAAATCTAGCTTTTTAGAAAAAGTTGTAAAAAATATGGTCTGCATTAACATCACTTATTAGTCCTTTTGACGACCCAGTTGGAGGTTTCTTGTAATTGTCACCTCTAGATATGTGTAGGACTTCACTTTTTCTACACTTATCTGTCTGGTAGAAAAGTTTTGCTGGCCTTTTGATTTTTGTTCCTTTTTTTTTTCAGTACAATTATTTCAGTTTTTGTTTATTAGCCTTCAGGCTATCTTTTGTGCCAATATCTCTCCATTTCTGGGAATTGTGGCCTATCAGAACAGGTATCTGGAGGCTCACAATTAATGATACATCTTGTGATGCTCTCATCACTGCACTCTGTAGGCCATTTGTTTATAAGGAAAACAGTAATGATGCGCGTGTGCAACATATTTTACTCTGTTAGTGATGGAGATTTATTTTTTGCAGAGGATTCCTTGAATATGGAGCTTACTTTTGAAGTTGTTTTTGTACAGCATTGTTATATGGGAGACTGTAGTGCTGACTTCACCTCCATTCCGATCAATTTTTTCTTGCTGCAAAGTCGAAGGCTGGCATAAATTTACAAACTACTGTAGAGTGGCATCTTCTGCACAGTACTGTACTTGTGGGTAATCTGAAAAAAGGTCTTGGTCTATGGTGGTCAGACCTCCGCAGTAACCCACTTAGGATACTTTCCTTTGTGATTCAGTGTTCTGGGACTCTGAGTACCACCAGGGAGAAGATTTTAAAGCACAGATCTGATACTGATATGCCTTTAGTCTTTCTGGTTGCTCTTTCAAACTTTTAAATTCAGTGAGATGATTCTGTCATTTTGCCTTTCCTTGCCAGCAATTTTCAAAGGAATTGATGGCTGAAATCAGGCCCACACTGGTGCAGATGTTTTGTAGACTTATCTTTTACACTTCATCTCTGTGTTGTTTTCTGAATCTTTTCCCCATTCGCCCATTTTACAAATGTAGTCCCCAAATATTTGAATGTTGGGTTTTGACTTGGCAGGTTTGGACAATGCATCTCTTATGGAATTGAGGAATTCTGGAAACCTTCATGTTTCTTCTGCTGGAAGAAAACATTTAGTGCCCTTCAAATGGAATTGTTGAGTAATATGATATTGCATATCAGACGGTTTTCATGAATAGTTTCCCATTTTTTGTTTTAATGTGCTTTTTAATTCAACAAGCTACTGCAGCCGTCCACTATTCTTGAGTAGGTTAGCAGCATCATGCATTTTGAATGATTGACATAGCCTGGACCATGTTTCTGGAAGGACTAGAATTTCATATTCAGTAAGGATGTTCATTAAGTCAGTCACCTGTTTTGGGGGGAAGCCAGCCATGCTCCAGAATTAAAGATTCGTTTTTGAGTTTTTGTCCCCATTCTGGGGTAAAAACGTCTCAGGTTTTTGTGGCTATTCATTACTCAGTCCTGGATTTTCTGTTTCAATTTTTGAATTCCTTTTGTGCGTGATAGAAGACAGGTGATCTCTTGTGATTCATGTAATACTTTTTTGCGTATCCTCTATACCGTCTCCATTTTAAGAGTAGATTAATCTGTCCACTGAGACAAAAATCAAGAGGGTTGGAGCCAATCACTTTGCTAGACATATACCATTGTATAATGAGAGGGAATATGGTCACGGTAACTTAAATACTTTGCAGTATTAAGCCATGGAATCAGTAATGATATCTCCTACTTTTGAACTTTTTCCATCATGTAATCTGAAATGGTTATGATGTGATACTCTGTCACTCTTACCATCTATTGAGGACAAATCTCTGCTGTCTGCACACTCTATCCATCCACAGAACGAGCTGCAGCCTAGAGGTGGCCCGGTAATTCTTCCATCATGTGTCATTGATCTTCCTAGTTATTTACCAGAATGCCATTTTAGACATAGAAAATGCATTTCATCTGGTACTTCAAGTAAATTACTTCGCTCTTCAGCCATTCCCACAGTCAGAGCATTAATGTAGATGTCTGTCACTGAAGTGGCTACTGCAGCAGCCACTTTTTTTTAATATAGTTAAAAAATTGAGCAATTTTTATTTGACAAAATAAATTGCTTTGAATAAAATTGCTGTCATGTGCAAATAGAATTCAGTTGTCTATGATACAGTGAGGAATATATATAATTCTGCACAAAAAACATTAGTTCTGCAATGGATATAAGGAACCAATGCTCAATTGGTGTTTGATACATTTTGATCAAGAGTTAATGAAACAGTTAGGTAGCTGCCCCATTTGAATTTATTTTGCAATAACTTTTTAGGGTTTCGCACCAAATTAACAATGACTGAACAACACAATAATAATGAAATTCAGTATAGCGAGGTATTGCAAAGGCCAGCCCCTGTAATGACAATTGACCCCCCAAAACCCCCCAATCACACCCACATTATTAAAACACAGCAAACACTACTATCCATCTTTGAGCTATGGGGTCATGAACCCACGGCCATATTTATTGCGAGCAAAAGGATGCCATCTATGGACCCAAACTGCCCTACCAATCATGACCTCACCCATCAAGACCATACAAACAGAAAATGCGACATCACAGAAACAGCTGCAAGAGAAAGTTAGTGCACACGAAACAGAGAAAAATTTAACAAACACAAAAGAGTTGCTTTCCGTGGGGATAGTGGGTGGGAAAACAAAGAAACCTTGTACCCCCGATGGGGTAATAGTGGCATTCATTTCTGGTGGAGCGACAAATGGGATACAGAGACCTGCTTGCCACTCCATGGCTACTTTTATGGGCAGAGCCTGGTGTGAATCTGCAGGCGCGACCTCCGAAGTGCTCAAACCGCTTCCAGGGGCCACTCAACCATAGGCTCAATTGGCATGTTGACTGCTGGTGGTGGCGGCGACATCCCATGCCGCCATCCCCCCACATCCATGCTGCCCTGGCGAGACCGCCATACCTGCGGCTCTTCCGATTTGAGGGAGCCTTTGCCATTTGGCCAGGTATCGCCGAGGCCCAGCCCCTGAAATGATACTTGACCTCCCCAACACCACTTCCAATCAACCCTGCATTGTTAAAACACAACAAACACTGCTATTGACCTCTAATTTAGGGGGCATATTTATTATGAGGACAAAACAATTCACAGTAAAACATATGCAATAACACTTGACAATTAAGCAAAGTAACCCATAAAACGTACAACTTTATTTACATTTGTGTTTAATGTCAAAACTTAACATAGACCCTATTAATATATTAAATTGCGAACCGTATATAGCTTTCTTCCTGCGTATCCAGCATTGGGCCTTCGAGTGGGATCATGACTAGTCCCAGCACCGTCCCTCTCCACTAACACTTCCCTTCACTGTCAAAGGAACCTGGGTGGGTCTCTCCTTAGGGGAGGAACCCACCGGCCTGCATCCCGCCAAAGTAAACTTGTGCAGGGGGCCTGTCTGCCCACCAGGTTACCTACCTCGGGCACCCCCTACAACAATCATTATTCCCCCAAGGGCCTGTGCTAACTTGGCGCCCATTGTACCAGTCCCGAGGTTCGACTTAAGCGCCTGTTGGCAATGAGCACTCCTACACCCTGTAGCTTCTAGCCAACTTGCTGTAAGCACCCCCTGGAGGTCCCTGCAAGACCACTGTCTCCCGCCTATCACAAGCAAAAGGATGCCTTATATGGGCCCGAACTGCCCCACCAATCATGACCTCACCCACCACAGGCCAGCATAGTTCACTTTCTATCTGGCTACCCCCCAAAAATGATCATATCAAAGCAGTCCATGGATTACCCATGCCAGCACATTTTCAAGAAGGATCTCATTGCCATTAACACCATCTTGAACAAAGAAACTTCCCCTTTGATGCAGCCATGTGGGATGGCCAACCTTTATGACCTAAAAAGCTTATCAACTTTATTATTCTGCTTGGCGGATTAGTTGAGTGCCCTGATCAACTTTCTCCCCCATGGCAACCTCGGGATGATGTGAGACCATGATAAACTCCTAAGGCAGCTTCTTTGCCAAGCAGCCTATCTCAGTAATTATTAGCTCAAACAGTTCTTTCCTTCCAACGTGCTCAAAATCATTTCCAACAAGATACATGATCACAATCCCAGGGGGTGGCTACTCCTTGAGCAACATTGAATCCAATGAGGGTCTTCAGTCTGCAACACACAGCCTTCTTTGCCCATGAGCGGACATGCATTCTCTACCCTCTTCTTGTAGGGCCAGTAGCTACAGTCCCTGGATTGAGAACACTCTTTCCAGCGCTTAGCTTCTTCCCTATCAGGCTTATCAAGGGGTAGGTCAATAATGTCCATGTAAGCCCCTTTCCTAATATTTTCTTTCACCACCACTGAGACATGCCTGCCTAGCTGGTCATGTCTGAAACATACCTCACACAAACCAATACTCAGTAATGGAGTTGCAGTACCTGAATTTTGGGGACCCTGGGTAAGTGGAGCAGTCACCACCACACCACCCGGCGCACCATCCAGTAGTGCTTTGCCTGCAACCGTAGGCCCTTGGAATGTCGCCTGGGTAACCCTGGTAACCTTTGCTGCAGGAGAGGCACCAGAAACCCCAACCTGACACCCTGCTGGAGCGCCTGGAATAACGGGAGACACACCACTACCACCTACCCCTCCCATTGCCCCAGCCGCAGGAGGCCCGACCTGACTCCCTGCTGAGGCCCCTGGTGTGATGAGGCTCTCCCGCCACAGCCAAACACTCCCATCATCACAGCTGGGCCCTCAAGGTGAGCCACCAGCTGATTGTCCCTCTACAAATCATCCCCATCGCCAACATTGGTAAGAGCTCCACCCAAAGTGCCCCCCCCCCCAGCTGGTTTAACCCCTATCACCATACAACTATTACACTATTGCCACTTTGCACAATCCCCCCACCTGCCTCCGGTTTCATTATGGAAGACACACTACCTTGAGCCAACACCAGCCTAGGCATCTGCTCTGTCACCTCCATCACCTCCTGCTTCTCTGCAGAAGGCTGCTCTCTCATCCAATACGATGCATCAAAGCTTCCATAAACACATCAGTGTGCGAGGGCTTGTAGCCCCCTTTTCACCCCACCTGGTATCTCTGTCCCAGGAGAAGAGTAAGAGAAGATGAGAGGAAGCAATTCCAATAAAGAAAAGACCAATAATTCCCCCTATATTTCAGAAAACGACAATAATGCCAAATATATGCCTGCCAACTCACAAGAAACAATGATACTCACCTGGAGAGACCCCTACCAAAAGCTTTTAGTCCTGCAGTCAGCTGAATCACAGACAAGAAGCATGCCTTAAAAGTACCTTGACCGCTGCTGAGCGTGAAACCAAATGCAAAGCCAGGTACAAACACCACCAAGAAAGAACAACTCTGCCCCGGAACAAAAATTTGCCCCTCTCACCTTGGCCCCCCAGCCAGAGCCACAATCGAGTGCATGTGCACAACGGGTCAGGCGAGAAATGTCTCAAGCCTGTGTGACCCCAGCCAGGATACTGCTGTGCTGCCAATGAGGAACATAGGAATGCCTAGAATGCAGACAGCACAGTGATCATGCTCTTGATAAAAAAACCTGCAGCGGAGACAAAGAAAAAGAACCCTTGTACCCTTGTCGGGGTAATGGCAATGTTCATTTCTGGTGGAGGAGCAAGCGGGATACAGAAACCCACTTGTTACTCCACTGCCTCTTTTATAGGTGAGGGCCTGGCGCGAATCACTGTGTGTCATTAACACTATATATATAAACTAAGTATCTTTATGATGTCACTGGTACGATTCCGAAGCCTGATCGCTGCAGAAAGTTGATTGTAGTTTTGTTAAGGACCTACTAGCTACAAAGGATGTTATAGCACCTAGCATGGGGACAATGATCAGTACAAGCAGAAAATGTGGTCTGAAATAATGTAACAAGAAGAGCCATAGTACAATGAATTGTCCAGGAATAGAATTAGTGTTTGCCTCTTTTTTTTTTTTTTTAACCTTGTGCTTGTTGGAGTAGCCAAAGAGGCTTGGGACACTCTTTCTGTATCATGGACCCTCTTGGCACAAATTATGAGTCTGTACAATTCCAAGGTATTGTTCCCTTATTTGCATGGGGACAGGCAAATGAGACAACCATAGATTGAGTTATCCAGACCAGGCTGTGTAATTTACAAATGTTTGAAAAATAACACCATTGCTTCTACAAAGGGCAGGCATTTTTATCTTATGTTTAAAGCAACAGGCCTATTAAACATAAGTATAATTGTTTGAGGTAAATGTATGAGTCTGCCATAGTGTAATGTGCCAGAAAATAATTTACAATGTCAAATGCATAAAAGAGCCAATATCTATAAGAGGCATTAATTTGAAGAGGGTTTGGCTGTGGTTTGCAATTAGTAGGACAACTTTGAAAGGACAATAACTACACTAGCTTTAGTTTCTCACTTGCCCTCCTACCCATATCCAGAGAGATGAGTGAATTGACATCACGGAACACAACACTCCTGACCCGCTCTGGGATCGCGGTAACCGGATACACCTTTTTGCTCACACACTCGTCCACAATAAGATATGACAGACACAAAGGAAATTTGAAATATTTATTTAAACTATCATGCTCTAGAGTGCAGTATACGTGCCACAATCAGAAAACAACTGCATAGCAAAAATGTCATTAGCATAGTCAGTAAACCGTATATTATGAAAAGCCCTGTCATATTATAAAACACATTAGCCTAACATAAATGAACATTTGTGAACACTTCCAAAATCCATTCTGACCCTTTCCCAACCTGGAAATAGTGAGAGATTTATTCAAACATAGAGCTGGAATAACTCCTCTTCCAGCGTGTGAAGAAGACAATATCACCCACAGAATTGCTGGGTGTGTAGGGGAAGGACTTTGCTCCAAGAGAAAAAAACACATTTTCCCTGCAAAGGAAAGATATAATGTGATTTTCCACAGAGGATTGTTTTCCCTTTGTATTATGAAAAGTCCTGTCATATTATAAAACAGATTAGCCTAACCCCCTCCCCTCTACAGAGGGAAACTGATTATACAGCAAAGATCTCTGGGATTAGTAGCGGATCCCGTACCCTAGCACACACAGATGAACATTCTACATCGCAGATACAGCTGTGATCTTCTCTCAGAATTTTCTTTTCTCTCTCTCTGTCTCTTACATTGCTGTGCGCACCTATATGACAAGGTTTACATGTTCACAAACAACAGCTGCATTTCTGTATTGTGTATAGATACGGGTGCCTGACCAGAACAAAATAACAAGGGACATTGCTGTTTGAATGTGTCTACAGTGTTCAGACTAAATCACAGGAAAAAACAGAATGAAAAAACAATGGCAGATTTATGTGTGAAAATACAATGTGCCATAAAAGCAAACATGTTTATAGAGTAACGTGTGCAAAGCTAATATGGCTGATATCATGCACAGTTGGTCTAATATAGGGGAAACCACAATGGCCCATGTACAGAACGCATGACAGAACTGGAGTTATGACTTTATAAAGGTTCTAGTAAAACCTAGTACCTACAAGATGAAAGTGCCAACCACAGACATCAAGTCACATGAGACTGGGTCAAAGTTGAAAAATATGGCCGACCATGATGGAGGGTGGTTCAGATACAAGAAGCAGATTGGGCTCAGTTAGTGATTACCTTCAGACTTTGAAGAATTTTCATGAGAATTGCTCTGAGAAGGTAAAGTTCACCAGGCAAGGCTGCAGATGCTATCAGAAGACAGAGTGTCATCATTGGGGGGGCCTTGAATTGAAGCTGCAGTGAAAATTTCTACATTTAGACTTAGTCTCTTTTTTGGAAGTCAAATATTTCAAGTGGGACGATGCATGAAGCTGCAGCCAAAGGCAGTTCCAGGGGCTCAGATACCCCTTTGTTGAATGAATGATGAATCAAATGTGCTAAAGTGGAGAAGAAGAGTTATATTCAGCTCTGTGTGTGGCGTTGTCATTAGAAGGTACCCAGGCTGGGGAGGACGCACAACTGTAGATGAAATAGGGGGTCAGTAATCAGAAAAGCGGCGTGCCCGCCCAGAGAGGTTGCTGCGGTCCAAGCAAACTGCTTGTGCGTGCCACGTGTGTCCCTGTCGAAGTACAGAATCGATACGTCATGCATAAGGAATCAAAGCACAACTCCTGTCGCTGTAATTCAAGTGAAGACAATGGAGGGATTGAAAAGGATCTACACATCAGTGGCCAAGAACCTGCTTGTCAGGCCATACATAACGGTACCACGATGCTCAGCGATGAAAAGGGTAAGAATCACCCCAGATTTGCCTGGGTTATAGTGAAAAAAATATTTCCCATGTGGAGGTAAAAAAAGAAAAAGTTGCACTTGTGCAGGGATAATATTTCCTGTTTAAGTTCTCTGGAGAACTATGCACAGTGGAATTGGAGCCGGCAGGAAAACTCGAATGACCTTTACAGGAGTACACATGGAAGCCTGTGCTGGCACAGCTGTGCAGGCGTACTCCTTGGAATGTTGGTGAACAGCAACATGTCAGACAAGTACAACCATCAAGAGGAGAACTCGGCGTGTACCTTTCTTACTTTTTTCGAGGTTAGGTTCCTAAGTAAAGCAAAGTAAGTTGAGGACGAAATCTCAGCCTGTACTTTTTTTTTTTTAAACTTTATTTATGTGTTTTTGTTCCGAACAACATGTACAAGGTTTGCATAGGTTGATATCACAGGGTACAGTAGCATCACTTAGCATATCACAAGTTGACAGTGCCTCGAAATCATAATATTTAGCCCATATCGGCCAAAATAAGAAAGGGGAGGAAAGTCACATTTCTACATTTTGCTAGCAGTATGTGGGAAGGGATACAACAATATTAGGGCAACCCATCTCGCCCGGTTCCAGTTCTCCCGGGCTGTAACAAAAGTCCCCATTGGTGACAACATTACAAATCGTGTCCAAGGAAAAACCACAGTAACTTGAACGTGTTGAAATGGGTGTGATAGCATAACACTCCCACCCAGCCCAAGTCCTATATCTGTCAAATTACGTTGCATCACCCATAGGGCCCCCAACTGGAACTATGTTGTGGATCCTTTACTAACATCTACAGTGACGTCATTTTGCGCAGTGGGGTGTGACAACAGGTAAGTCTTTAGAGGACCCCAGATATCCACCGGTCTGGAGGCGGTGGGTAGAAGCTCCGCGTATTGGAGCAGAGTGTCCTGACAGTGTACCATGTCTCGTATCCATTCTTTGAATTTGGGGGCCCTGCCCCTCCCCCATCTACATGCCACTAGTCTCTTCGCTAGTAGAAAGGCAACTGTTGTAAATCTACGGTATGGTCTCCTGATTGTCTTCGTGTAACCCAAAAGTGCCTGTGTTGGGGACGGAGTCAATGGGGTGTCTATCATCTCGGAAAGGCCAGAATACACTTGTTGCCAATAATTAGCAACCTCCCGGCATCCCCAGGCTAGATGTAAAAAGTCCGCCGTCGGCGCATGACAGCGCCAACAGAGGTCATCCCCTCGGAGACCAATCCTGCACATTTGGGCTGGGGTGTAGTAGAGTCTGTGTAAGAATTTATAATGAATCACCCTGAATCTACTACTGGAGGAGATTTGCTCAGTCTGTTGGCAGCAAAAGCGCCAGAGCTCGTCTTCTATGGGTATGCCCAACTCCTCCTCCCATCTAGTGCGTGCTTTGCAAGGCTCTGGGCCGAGTGTGGTGCGCAGTGAGTGATATAGTTTGGAGACCGCATGTGCAGGAGTGTCAGCTTTGAGCAACTGGTGTAGTGGATCCAAAGTAGGTGGTTCGTCAGGGAACGTCTCTGTCACCGCCTGAATCCCACTACGTAGCCGAATGTACAGACACGTGTCCATGGGTGTAGGTGTCAGGTCACCAAACATGTGTGCCCTTGAACAAAAGCGTCCTCCCTGATAAAGATCCCCCCACGTCTTAATGTTAAGTTTGGTCATTATATTTTTAAATAATTGTTCCTGCAACAGAGGTAGTAGAGGGTGATACGCCAGAGGGAGCAATGGGGAATACGCCAGAGTCGTTTGGGCTTTTTTCGCAATATGTCGCCAGGCTAGAACTGAGCTGGAGACAGTGGTTTGATATGCAGTATGTGTCTCAGGTTCACTAAATAATGCCCCTTCCAGCGGGATGGGATCTGCCAGCCAATGTTCTACCGCTACCTGGGGCATAAAGGGAGGGGGATGGATCCAATAATGGACATAATGGGCCTGAGCGCTGTAATAGTATAGTTAAAACTTCGGTAAATCAAAACCTCCCTGGGCGAATGGACGAGTCAAGATGTCCCAGCTCAAACGAGGTTGCTTCTCATCCCAAACCAGCCGAATAAGCTCAGAGCGCAAGAGTTTAAAAAAGGACTTGCCCGGATGATATGGGATATTTAAAAATAGGTAAAGGAGCTTTGGAAGAACGACCATCTTAATGAGGGATGCTGGGCCTGCCATGGAGAGAGGTAGCGTAATCCATCTGGTCACGCATGTTTGAATATGGTCAATTGCACGGCCATAGTTCAGCCGCATTAGTTCCTCGCGATCCCGAGAAAGCATTATGCCCAGATATCTGACCTCACCAGCACACCATTGCAAAGGATAATCTAGGGGCAAGGGTTGTGCTGCTGCTGTAAGTGGGAAGATAGTGGATTTTCCCCAGTTGATGTGAACACCCGACATACCAGCAAAGCGGATGAATTCCCTCAGAATAGGGTTAAGGTTAACAGAGGGATCTCGAATGTAAAGTGTAATGTCATCTGCGTAGAGGGAGATAAGAACTTGCCTCTGGAGGCAATGCAGAGCTTTGTCTCGATGGTGTTGCCAACGGTTCCATTGCCAGGGCAAATAACAAAGGAGATAGGGGCACCCCTGGCGAGTGCCCCTCGATATCCCAAAGGCCTCAGATATCCGGCCATTCACCCCAACTCTAGCTACAGGTTTATGATAAAGGAGGGCAATCCACTTCATAAAGCCTATTGGCAGCCCCATGTTTCGTAGGATGCAAAGGAGATAGTCCCATGCCAATGAGTCAAAGGCTTTAGTGGCGTCTAAAAAGACTGCCACCATTGGTAAGTCAGGGTCGACATTTTGCAATATCGAGAAAAGGGTGCGAAGGTTGTGTGAGGTAGCCCTGCCGGGAATAAATCCCGCTTGATCAGATAACACCAGTCCCTCTAGCAACAACTGCAGACGATTAGCCAGCACCTTAGTCAATATCTTAGCATCGCAGTTGATTAGTGAAAGGGGGCGATAGGAATCGCAATATTGAGGAGGTTTTCCGGGTTTCAGCAGAGAGGTGATTAAAGCCTCCTGAATTGACGGAGGGAGTGTCCCGGACTCATGTGCCCCCAGGAAGACCTCTCGAAGCACTGGTGCCAGTATGTCCACATAAGCCTTATAAAAATCCATGGGCAGACCATCTAACCCGGGAGCTTTCCCGGGCGCCATCCGCCCAATTGCGTCCTTAATTTCATCCAGTCCAATGGGCTCTGCCAGGAATTCTCTTTGATAGTCCGGAAGCCATCCCAAAGTGAGCTCCCTCAGATAGTCATCCATTTCCAATGCACCCACCCTGGTAGTGGTATAGAGTGTTGCATAGTGTGTAGTGAAAGCAGCCATGATCGATTGCGTGTCACGCAGGGGTACCCCTCCGTCACCCTCCAGCTCCAAGACGAAATTTGGGCATCGAGGGGGGCGCACGAAAATCTCAGCCTGTACTTTTCTGGTAATTTTGTGATTAGTGCATGCGGACTGAATCACAATGTTTTTTTTCACTGATGCCCACATTACACGCGTTCATGCACTGTTCTTAATTTGTATCGCCATCAGGGCATCTCTGGATGCACGCTCGTAGCTGAAGGGACGTGTGTTTATATATTTAATAGCTGCCACACAGAGCAGGTATGAGAGGCACTGTCTAGATCACAGTTGATCATAACACTAATTGTGAAAAAACAAAGCTTGCAATTTAGATAACTGATAGAATTAGGCCGTCCTTGCTTGTCCCTAGGTCAATTGAGCTAACCTTAAAGTCTGATTCAAGCTGTCTAGAGAGTTTAGGGAAGACAGGACTGATCTACACCATTTCTGACCAATGCCTACCTTTGAAGTGTCCTCTGTAACCCTCTGCAGTGCACCATCACTGTGGAAGGGATGAGGGACTTCCGGTGTCCGCAGGTCACCAGTCGGTGACCTGCCCCAAACCCTATCTACCTCTAGTACCCAATGCTCTCGTAAGTACCTAACATATACCCAAAGTGTCAAGCAATGCTGCAATTGTGCTTGGTACCCACTTGCCCTTAATGCGAAAGAAAATGTTGTGTTATACCAGGATTGTTCACTTGTGTGGGAACAGCACACCTGTTGCATCTGCATTTTGTGGAGAGCTGATTTGAGCTGCACCCTTTAGGAATCACGACTTGGGTACCCAGTTGTTTGGGAAAAAAAACAATAACAAAAAGCATCTGTGAGGTGAACCCAGTCTCGCGCTGTGCGCATTCCCAGTGAGGATAAGAATGGCTGGTGGCTGAGTGCCCGCGCATTGGTATGCATTGCGCGCAGCATCGCCTTGGAGACCTCCACTCCAAAAGCCATAACTTCAATAACAAGGCGCATATCGGGGCTTAAGATGCTCTTGGAAACGAGAGAGTGAAGTCGAATGGCAGGAGGGATTCGAAATTGGGTTTCAGAGAGCGCAGTCAAGACGCTAAGAGCGTGCAGTCAGGACTGATTACAGAGAGCAATTTGAGACTTTTTGGCCAGATGTTTCTCTGAGCCTGAACCCAGCGCGCGGTGAGGACTGGAATATTGTATGAGGGAGCGAGTAGTAACGCAGAGGCGACGGCTTTCAGCTGCTGACTTGGAAGCAAGATATAAACCTGTTCCTGGAAGCACCCAGGAAAGCGATGAAGAAACATGTCCCCACTCTGCAGGCTGGAAGCGGCAAGGACACGAACAATAATCGTTTTTTAAAGTAATGCATGTTTGGCGCCATCGCACGGGATGTTTGACGGGCGCTGCACTGTGCTGTGACATTGTGCTCTGAGGGAAACGCTCCCTGCTCGCTGTGCGCAGCGCGCGCGAAGGCTTCACGCTGACTCGAGGTGACCTAGCCGTCAATTAATGAAGTGTGCTGTCGCCGCAGGCGAAGGCTTTCGCAGCAGGCAGAGAAAAGAGTTCGACCGGGCTGTTAACCCTCCGGGTCCTTGGGGTCTCGGACTGCTGGAGCGCAATGTTAACACCGAAGATCAGTTTTCTGCCCGACAAACATAGAGGAGGATTTTATTTCAACCTCTGGCGCTCTTTTTTAGGGCGGTGGCCAAAGGATACCCTGCTGGTGGCGTGTTTACGCACAGTATTGGAATTTTCTATTTGCACGTAGATAGTCCACAGGGTTTTGATTATTGACACACTGAATTAAGTCACAACATTTATACTCAAGAAGGTTGTGCGTAAAAGCACACTGCGTGGGCCATATCACCAACTGACTGATTTGACAGGTGGTGATTTGATGCACATGGCTGTAAAGAACTAATCTGAGGGATTTTTAGGGAATTGGATGAGAAAAAAGATCAAATCAAACTGTTTTCCTGCCCATCTGCTCATTCCCCCCCCCCAGCTTTCCACAGGAGCACCAGGGAAAAGGGCAAGTGTGGTGTCACCCCATGAGGAGGCTATGTGGCCGCTGTAATGTGATGGGCGCTAGGACCACATGCTGATGAATAAGGCACACGGACGCAGTAAATATAGTACTGGAACCGGCCCGGTGCACGTGCACACAGCCCCTTTTATTATCACGGTCACCTGACCGGCTGTGCCGGGTGGGTGAATATTGTAATACATCACGCTCATGAACACTAGAATGGTTGTATGACGTTACAACACATGCCAATACCCCGCATGCCTTTGTAATGCGAATCTTTACCCCGACTTGCTATCAGGGGTGCGCAGGAAGCTACTATTCCAACTCTAGTGTGTGCAACAGTAGGGAAGGTGTTGGAGTTAAATCCAGCACCTTCTACCCCCTGCTACACACCTTTCGTGTTGCAACGGCATGCAGGGTAATAGCATGCGTTGTAACGCTTATGGTGAAACTGCTGTTTTCCCACTAGAACGTGTCCTGCAGGACACTACATCCAGCTCCCTAAGCATCAATTTTGTTCTTGGGAACCAGCACTCAGCACAGCCTTCTGGAGACTCATTGTTGCTGCCGTATACAGCACTCATATAATGATGAAGAAGAAACAGCACCCCAGAAAGGTGATCGATCTGAAGGAGACATAATATCTCCAAGTCCTCAACAAAGAGCTAAAAGAATAATATGTATAAGGAAATGATGTCTCCAAGGGTGGAGGCCTTAAAAGAAAAGAGAAGGGAAACTGGTTCAAAACCTTGCTGGATACACACAGGTTGAGGCATTCAGAAGAGGAAGCAATGAGTAAATAAAATGGAACCAGGTGAAGAGACAAAGGAAGTAAGCCAGTAGAAGCTTAAGTCACCGAATGAAAAGTGTTAGTGGTGGGCAGATGCCAGTAACTTTGATATTTGTTTGAGTTCAGACTCAGGAGTTAAGCTGATAAGATTCAGGTTGTAGAAGGTAAACAGTATTTTGATTGCAAGGTGAAATGGTTGAATGTGTGCGGCTTACATTTTTGAAGAAAAACAGTTGTAGTTTTTTCGGACAGGAGAAGGATTTGCCCTATATTTTTGGCACTTGACTCACCACTGCAGATTCGAGGCGTTGTCGGTGAGTTCCACAGAAATGGAGTAACTAAAGAGACAGTAGATTATTTTAGAGAAAAGTTGGAGAGGCTTGATTACTTGTGGGCGAACTGTAATCGAAAGTTTAATGACAACACTGTGTTCGAAGAGTAGCCACACACATCTCCCATACTACCAAGTCCTTTAGTTGTAAATTGAAAGATATCACCATAGTCCGCACAACTTTACACTGGCAGATGTAATTGTTAAGAACATTGAAATGTATGGTTAGTATGCATGGAAAAATATCTTTAACCCATGAAACCTGCAGCAAAAACATTCAGTGAATGTCCTGTTCTGGAATCTTCACTCTAGCAAAAAAAAAAAAAACATATCACCATTTACCTGCTGGATTTCTTCCACATAAGTATATTCCTATATTCAACATTTTAAAGAAAAACATGGTATGCAAAAATGAAGTGGCAATGAAGAACACTGATCACCTTTTTTTAAAAATATTCTTTGAAAAACAGCTATTTTTTATTGTTTGTTACTTATATTTGTTATTCTACCTTTGAATGTCCACCACTCTTTTGCTCAGCAGGCATGGCTTGCATTGCAAAAGATATAAAAATAAACTGATGAATCCATTACTCTTACGTTGTACTCCTTTGCCTTCTCATTTCTTTACCTTTTGCTCTGTCGCGTGTCACAAGGCCTTGTTTGTCATACCTTGCCCTCCAGTCATCCATGTTTCATTTGTATCCCCTGCCCTTCAACATTGTTTATTGAACGTGTTAAATTGAATTGAACTCACCGGCCATCATTTTTGGTTTTTAATATTGTTGAATCACTTGATTTTGTAAAGCACATTTTCAATATCCAATTCATTTGGGAGTTAGTTTAGTGCTGCACCACATCACCTGGGCTTTGTCGCAACGTTAGCAGGAAGAGACGGCAGTAGGAAATATTGTGTGTACAATAGTCAGTCCAGACAGATGAAGAGGATGAATCCTAGATCTTGCATTCGTCAGTCCCCCCATATAGCCCATGAAAGCTCTGGACTTAGGTCAAAGCCTGGCTGAATAGTTGGTTTTTAGGAGTTTCTTAAATTGAAGGTACTCCGCTTCTGTTCAGTGGCATGGGCTACTAAAGTCGTTCCATCATTTTGGGCCGTGGACCTTCGGAATAACAAAATATTTATCTTTCTTAAAGGACTTTGTTAGTTTCTTTGAGAATGATACAATTAATGTAAGAGACCAGAGACCCTATTTTACTTTTCAATAATTGCTGAATCATAATCACTGTATCTTTATTGTTTAACCTAAATGAGTGCTGACACTAGTGTTGCACAACAACAAAATGGACTAAATTTAGGTAGAATTGACTAAGGGTAATCAGCTAGTTTTTCAGTGTTTGCAGTTTTGAAACAAATGACACTGAGGCACAAAGTGGCAAAAATTATTTGCGTAACATAGCGCAATTTGTTCAAGCAGACCTTCTGGTTTCAAAGGTTGGCATCTTAAGACAGCCACCACAAGTTCCTCTCTAAATGGTGCTTTATTTATCAAGCAAAATTGTGTAATGAACTGAATTTTGGCTTATTTGTCAACTGTATGTCTGAAATACTTGAATATCATGCATAAGGTTAGGGGTTTTCTAAACAAATGTTTATCAGTGTGTTTTCTCTTTAAATTTCAGTGCAATTTGATGATTGCGCGGGGAATGAGAATCTAAACTTCGATGTCTCGAACCAAGATTTTAAGGTGGAAGCGGATGGCTCTTTGGTGGCGCTAAGGAATGTAACCACTATTGGGAGGGCAATATTTGTCCATGCACAGACTGCGCATGCTGAGGATATGGCAGAAGTCAAGATCATCGGAGGCAAAGAAAGACACAGTGCACTTAAGGTAATGCATTTTATGTATTTTACTAAGCCCCGTCTCTGGGCTAACATGCAGAATTTAAAGATTATCAAAAATGGCACCATTCCAAAAAGAGTGATTATTTGCTCCCAAACCGAAGTTATTTTTGAATGTGAAAATTAAAGATCACACATTAATTAACCTACTTGTCGATTTTCGTGCAGTGAATGCTATAGAAAGGTTGCTAAAACATGCTACAACCCGCAGAAATTGACTGTTTTTTAAAAATACAATTACAATAAATACCAGCGCATCATCAAAGAAAGCCAAGCTTTACCAAACAAACCACTGAAATTCAAAAACACAATTAAAATTGTCTAATTAAAGACCTCGCAATCGAATGGATTTATGGTTGGTGAAATGCATTTTTTAAACTTGTTCTGGAATAATTCAGATTTTGCTTAGATACAATAGATAATTGGAGGGATTGAGTCACAAAGCTTTTTCCAGACATATGTCATGTGTTTAGTGGGGATTAAAAACTTTAATCCATATATGTGTAAATTTAGCATGTGCCACACCGTTTCACACTGTTGTTAAAGCAACTGGACAATGGACACTCAGCATTAGTTGCACAGAGCTATATTTGATTAGGCCGGTGCTTTTTGAAGCAGCACGTTTTGAAGGGTGCTAAGGAAATGTAAACATAATTAAAGAAAAACTTGTATGACAATGAACCATCAAAGTTTAATTGCTTTACCACCTAGTTTGTTCTTGTGCTTTCTCTTAGAATCCGTTGTTGTGAATACTTGATTTTAAAACCAGATATTGGCTTTTGTGAACTCTCATCCGTGATCAGCCCTTATACAATCCAGTGACGTCATGAGGAACATTGGATAGTTCTTCTGCTTTATTCAAGCCCACCCGTGTCTCAGAGAACCCGGGGCAATCGTGAAAGCAGAAACAGAGACCAAAATGAGGAGTTTCAGTGTGACATGGAGGTCTAGCATCCCCTTACTCCACTGTCCTCAATTCGGTCTCCATAATCCTAAAAGAAGTGGGAAATGGCGATCGACTCTCTGACTAATGGATTCCTCTCGTGGGTCACTGCAAACCCTGACAGTCTTAAATGTCTCCCCTCTCCAGCCTGGCAACCCCTCTCCCACGGCCTCTGCATGCAAGGGCCTGCTCTCTGTTCTTTTGTTGATAATGGAGAACACATCTCTGAGGGTGTGGGGAGGCAGGCCCAGGGGGAGGTGGGAGTGGCTGACAAAACCTGGGTAATACCTAGAATATTTGAATGCGGCATGCGCTTGACGATAGAGGTGGCAGTTGAACGGAGGCCATTTTTTTCATTAAATAAGGGAATGTAGGAGGAAAAGTCTGTAATGTGGGAAGAACACAATACGCACTAGAAAAATTCTTTGATAGGGTCTAAGGGAAAGTTTAATGACCTGCCTCAGTTCTAATCCCCTAAATCTACAATGTGAAAAAACAAAACAAAGAACTGGGGGTCTAGTCAAATCCTGCTAAGTGAGCGGAAATGCAAAAAATAACGGGCTAAAAAGTCCCAAAGAACAGAAGAGAGAGTAAAAGAACAGAGGCAAGAAAAAGAAGTAGAGAGAGACAACCAGATGCAATCGAGAATGGGCCTTGGAGCGGAATTATTGGATACCCATCAATTGTCTGCGTGATCAATCTTATCATCTGGTTATCCAATCCAAAATGAGATGCTTCTCTTGATCATAGAGCACATCTAAATGGAAGTAATTTCACTCGTGGGTGGTCCGAGGTTGTCAAAGGATTGGAATGGAAGAACCAGCCATAGTTGGATGATAGGACAATTGACAGGAGTGCAGTGCTAACAAAAGACAGTGAGGTGGTGTATTAAAATAGAATTGCGAGAAAACACTAACAATTTAATACGTGTCTCGCATACTAAATAAAACAACAGTGCAGAAAAGCAGTATTAAACAAATGACTGCCGTGTATAAAGGTCGACATGTTTCAGCCAAATGAGATACATTTACCCCTGCGGCTTTCTTCAGGACCTATGTTGTTATATTTCTAGCTACTGCAAAAGAGTGAAAACATGTATAGTGATAAAAAGAATAGATAAAGACAAACAAGTAAATTTATCTCACTATCATGTGAAAATGGCACATTGTACCACCTTAGGCATATCCTCCGTCTCAAAAGGATGCTGCGTGCATCTGTCAAGAAAACAAATGGGAATTGTCTCAATCAAAAGAAATAGAAAATAGAAGCACTCTCATTGTTCTAACCAAAAACTAACATTATGTTAGATGTTAGAGGGCTTACCCGTAATGATCGGGGAACGGACCTCACCTCGCCTGGATCCTGACTCAGGACTAAGAGGCCCCGCTCTGTATAAAAAAGAAAATAAACTACCAATATCTGAAGACAAAACGATGTATCTTCCCCAACTGAGGAGAGTGGGTGTGTACTAGTGTAATAAACTACTAGTGGCAAGAATTGGTAGGCTGAAAATTAGAATAAAACCACAAATGTGTCATACCAAGCGAAGAGACCCATACAGATGCTCTCCATCAGAATATCGAAGGCTCAAAAAAGAGACTAAATGTTAAAATGCACCAACCGTGACATTTCTTGCCTAATAAACAGCCGCTGCAACTATCCAAAAATGGCAGTTGTGCAGGGGTTTGCACTATGATGTTAGCAGCAAAGGGGCTAGTGTGAAGTCTCATGTTAAAAAATCTTTACCGAAGAGAAGAGCGTATAGAAGGGTCTCATAACTTCCTTGTTTAAAGATAATGCAGCAACAGTGCCTAATATTATCTTAGAGTAGAAATCAGAGCAGTCATGCGGGTGCTCACCTCTCCGTCGTTACCTCGTTGTGGCTGCAGAATCAGGAGGGAGGTAACCATTACTTCCAAAGCGGCGTTCTAATAAAGCCGACAAAGCTCGTCGGTTGCAGAACGCGAGGTGAAACTGACTAGTCCGTCATCCCTTGTAACCGGAAGTGCAAACCGGACTACAGGGTGACGTCATGATGACCGCTTGTGTAGTTTGTTTCATTTTTCTAAATTAACTGCCAAGATGTTGATGCGTGCGTGCCCAATTCGATTGGTAAAGCAACCATGCGTATTTTTAAAAACGCAAATCATGCGTATCTTTAAAATGCAAAATGACAACTGAATGCGGCCACAAGAACCGTCAACTCTTAGAAAAAATCGCAATGTCAGGTATTAGAACATGACGATAGTAGAAGTATCTATGACTACAGGATGACGTCCCAGTGTGGGCGTCTGTAGTCTATTAGCCGCGCTAGAAATATACCTCGCGCTGTAACATACACATATAACAACAACGGAAGATTCCACCATAAAGAGATCGCAGTGTAGAATATTAAAACATAACGATAGTAGAGGATTAGGCCCTCCCAGATCGAGAGGCAGAAGAAGAAACCAACGATCCCAGGTTCACTGGGACCCGCAAACAGGCCCACATATGGGGACCCGCAGTCAGACACAGAGGAACATTCCTCCAACAGACAGCCCCCACCAGACCTGATTGTAAATCTCAGTTCAAAGATACTCACTAAGGATGAAGAATCAGTTCTGAATAGAGGCCTTGGGTTTGTCACCACCTTTGATGGGGACCCTTTTCAGATACAGTGCGAATTAGCACAATTCTTTCGTAAGTTGAGACTACATTACTTTTTCAAAGACAAGGAACTGACCGAAGACGAAGAAACTGATATGAACACCGGCCTGAAGAAACGCTCAGTGTTCAATCCTCCCAGTCATACAGTTCCGCCGGCAGTCCTAACCTTTGAAGAAGCAGTTCAGAAAGATGTCACCTTACTCTGTAGTAGTCACAAATCCTCATACACCAATTTACGCTTGGCTGAACAAAGAGCCCTTCGAGACTTGTCCGCAGACCCTTTGATTACCATCAAACCAGCGGATAAGGGTGGTGCTATAGTGATTCTTGACACATCGGATTACAGAACTGAATGCCTTAGACAATTGGAAGATCGCCGCTTCTACTTACCTCTAGCGGAAGATCCCACTAATAGACTACAGCGAACTATTAGTGACATGGCGGAGGAGGCACTCTGCGAAGGCTGGATTACTGCTAAAGAGTCTCAGTTTTTACAAACCAAATTTCCCATCATGCCGTATTTCTATACTTTACCGAAAATACATAAGGCACAGAGACCACCGCCTGGTAGACCCATCATTTCGGGTCAAGGAGCGATACTGGAACCTCTGTCTGCTTTTGTGGATCATTTTTTGAGACCTATTGTCAGCAAGATGCCCACGTATCTCAAGGATACGAAAGATGTATTACGTCTGTTACCCACCATCGATTTTGATACCAACACGGATCTACTAGTCTCTTTTGATGTTGAGGCGCTTTATACCTCCATCCCCCAAGATGAGACTTTGGACACAGTATCTGCTATTCTACATGAAACCGAATTGAATTCCATTACCCCTGTACATTTCATTATGGCATTAGCCAAACTTGCCATGAAAGACAACTTCTTTAAATTTGAAGACCAGATCTACTTACAAGTCTCCGGGACCAGTATGGGCAGTATTTTTGCGCCTAGTCTGGCCAATCTCTATGTCCATTCCTATGAACAGCAACACATCTTCGATTCCACCAATCCGTTTCTTGATTCCATCCGACTGTGGAAACGCTATATTGACGATGTGCTGGTGGTCTGGAGAGGTGATCGCGCGTCTATTCTTCTTTTTCATCAATGGCTTAATACGAGAAACCAGTTCCTAAAGTTCACGGTCGAAATTGATGACAAAAGGTTAGCCTTTTTAGACCTGTCCATCTTCGTCACACCTACAGGTCTAGAAAGTGAGCTCTATCGGAAACCTATGTCTCGTAATTCTTTATTACGATACGACAGTCAACACCCTAAATCATTAAGGGACAATTTACCGTTTGGACAGTTCCTGCGGGTCCGTAGGAACTGTTCGACTGTGAATACCTTTAGGAAACATGCCGAGGCCCTTACGGAGCAACTGGTCTCTAGACAATATCCTCCTAGGCTAGTGAAACGCTCATTAAAGCGGGCCACTAATAATCACCGTGAAGCACTCCTGGAACCTGCTTTTGAGAAACCCATCCTTGAACGCATGACTTTTGTTACCACGTTCAGTACTATGGCTAACAAGATACAAAAAAGCGTCAGAAAACATTGGCGCATTCTGTCCTCATGCGATGGATCTTTGGCACCTCCTTTGTTCTCCTTCAAGAGGTCTAGTAATATACGAGACCGTTTGGTACATACCCGCCCTAAAACCCAGCCCCAGAGAGCGGTAGGCACACTATGGGAGCTCCCGGCAGTGGCTGGCCACTTCCCCTGTGGCAACTGTTCTGTTTGCCCACAAACGACACACACCACCTCTATCGATATAGGCACCAATAGACCCTGGTTGCAGAAGAGGTTTACCAATTGTAACAGCGACAATCTAATTTATCTAATCACTTGTCCGTGCCAATGCAAGTATGTGGGTATGACAACCAGGAAAGCAAGGACTCGCATGGTAGAACATAAGAGTTCCTTCAGATGCAAGAGATCAACGACCAAACTAACCAGACATTTCATTGAACAAGATCACAAAGCAGACGATTTTCTCTGGACAGTGCTTGAAAAACCACTGATACCATCACACATTGTTGACAACACTAAATACCTCTTTATGAAAGAACAGAAATGGGTGTTTAGATTACAGAGCGATGTGAGGGGTTTAAATGATGAAATTCCATGGACCACCTTATGAAATGGGTTGTGTTCTCTTTCTTTCCCCCTTGTTCAGTATACCTTATTATTTGGGAACTTGCATGTGGCCTCATAGGTTATTATACAGTAACTGGTTGTTTGGAACAAGAGACCATAACACTTTTCGAATATCTACTTTAAAAGAGGGGATTATGCTGTTCAGATTGTACTTTCACACGAAACTACAAGGTTTCTACACACCATATATCTAGAGATAAAACATACACTAAGATACTCAAAACAGAGGCTTATTACAATATAAAAAAAACCCCTACATCCGCATACTAGACTGTTTAGACCACATGCGATAGTGTGATCTTCCAATGCTCTGTATTTTGCAGTTTATAGCGCAAGTCATAGCTCTAGCGGGGTTATAGGACTACAGACGCCCCCATGGTGACGTCATTCTGTAGTCTCAGAACCTTCTACTATCGTTATGTTTTAATATTCTACACTGCGATCTCTTTATGGTGGAATCTTCCGTTGTTGTTATATGTGTATGTTACAGCGCGAGGTATATTTCTAGCGCGGCTAATAGACTACAGACGCCCACACTGGGACGTCATCCTGTAGTCATAGATACTTCTACTATCGTCATGTTCTAATACCTGACATTGCGATTTTTTCTAAGAGTTGACGGTTCTTGTGGCCGCATTCAGTTGTCATTTTGCATTTTAAAGATACGCATGATTTGCATTTTTAAAAATACGCATGGTTGCTTTACCAATCGAATTGGGCACGCACGCATCAACATCTTGGCAGTTAATTTAGAAAAATGAAACAAACTACACAAGCGGTCATCATGACGTCACCCTGTAGTCCGGTTTGCACTTCCGGTTACAAGGGATGACGGACTAGTCAGTTTCACCTCGCGTTCTGCAACCGACGAGCTTTGTCGGCTTTATTAGAACGCCGCTTTGGAAGTAATGGTTACCTCCCTCCTGATTCTGCAGCCACAACGAGGTAACGACGGAGAGGTGAGCACCCGCATGACTGCTCTGATTTCTACTCTAAGATAATATTAGGCACTGTAGCTGCATTATCTTTAAACAAGGAAGTTATGAGACCCTTCTATACGCTCTTCTCTTCGGTAAAGATTTTTTAACATGAGACTTCACACTAGCCCCTTTGCTGCTAACATCATAGTGCAAACCCCTGCACAACTGCCATTTTTGGATAGTTGCAGCGGCTGTTTATTAGGCAAGAAATGTCACGGTTGGTGCATTTTAACATTTAGTCTCTTTTTTGAGCCTTCGATATTCTGATGGAGAGCATCTGTACGGGTCTCTTCGCTTGGTATGACACATTTGTGGTTTTATTCTAATTTTCAGCCTACCAATTCTTGCCACTAGTAGTTTATTACACTAGTACACACCCACTCTCCTCAGTTGGGGAAGATACATCGTTTTGTCTTCAGATATTGGTAGTTTATTTTCTTTTTTATACAGAGCGGGGCCTCTTAGTCCTGAGTCAGGATCCAGGCGAGGTGAGGTCCGTTCCCCGATCATTACGGGTAAGCCCTCTAACATCTAACATAATGTTAGTTTTTGGTTAGAACAATGAGAGTGCTTCTATTTTCTATTTCTTTTGATTGAGACAATTCCCATTTGTTTTCTTGACAGATGCACTCAGCATCCTTTTGAGACGGAGGATATGCCTAAGGTGGTACAATGTGCCATTTTCACATGATAGTGAGATAAATTTACTTGTTTGTCTTTATCTATTCTTTTTATCACTATACATGTTTTCACTCTTTTGCAGTAGCTAGAAATATAACAACATAGGTCCTGAAGAAAGCCGCAGGGGTAAATGTATCTCATTTGGCTGAAACATGTCGACCTTTATACACGGCAGTCATTTGTTTAATACTGCTTTTCTGCACTGTTGTTTTATTTAGTATGCGAGACACGTATTAAATTGTTAGTGTTTTCTCGCAATTCTATTTTAATACACCACCTCACTGTCTTTTGTTAGCACTGCACTCCTGTCAATTGTCCTATCATCCAACTATGGCTGGTTCTTCCATTCCAATCCTTTGACAACCTCGGACCACCCACGAGTGAAATTACTTCCATTTAGATGTGCTCTATGATCAAGAGAAGCATCTCATTTTGGATTGGATAACCAGATGATAAGATTGATCACGCAGACAATTGATGGGTATCCAATAATTCCGCTCCAAGGTCCATTCTCGATTGCATCTGGTTGTCTCTCTCTACTTCTTTTTCTTGCCTCTGTTCTTTTACTCTCTCTTCTGTTCTTTGGGACTTTTTAGCCCGTCAAGAACACAATAGGAAAGGTTAGGTCTAGCAGGTATGGGTATTTTTCTTCATTTCACTGAACATGAAAGAAACATTGAAAAAAGATCTGTCTTTCTATAGGAGCTTTTCTTCCATGAACTGAAAGGAAAACATGAGCATCAACTGAAATCCCACGGTGGTGGACGGTCCACTGTGAAGTCACTGGCCCAGATTGCAATCTTAAAATATCTGCAAGACCCTCTATAATGATGTAGTCACTGGTACTCCAAATGCACACCCAGTATAACAATGGTCTCAGTGCAGCCAATTGTGCAATTGCATTAATGCCCAAATCCAGTGGTAGCAGCACTAAAGGCATGCCCCTTCCCAATCCAGTACGGGCCCTAATGACATTATTTTCAGTGACACTCAATATGTCCCTATTGCAATGACCCCATAGCTCGGCTCCATAGAGAGCCGCACTCATGGCTTGTGTCTTTTAAATTTCCATAGTGGGGAGAAGTGGAAACCAAGAGGCCCTCTTAGCAAATCTGCTTATAGCCCCTGCTCTGTGTTTAATTGTAGATGAGTTTTGGAAGATCTGCGGGTCCCAGGAGCCAGATTTCTCCAAACGAATTCCAGTGCTTTCGTTTCTATACTGATGTCACCTCCTCCTCTTTTTTCCCTAGAGTAGGCCGCTAAATAAGGTTTGGAGGTGTTCATTTCGAGGCCATGCTAAGGGCAGAAGAGACTAAAACTACCAATGAAATTTTGATTACCCCTCTTGGTTTTGGCCAATAGAAGGATGTTGCCTGCAAAGAAAAGCGCCTGAATATTCTGTCCTGCCAGGGTAGGGGAGTCGTTGACACAATCAGACAAGTATTTGACGCAGTTATTAATATGAAGCAGAAAAAGCGCAGACAATAAGATGCAACCCTGATGCACATCCTGCTCAGCAGGAATAGCTTCAGTCAATTCCCCTCTTGTGCCACACCGGACCCTTTCAAAGTTCCCCTCATGAAGAAGCATAATTATATGCAACAGATTGAGAGGAATCCCCATCCCTTGCAGAACCTCCCACAGTTTCTTTCTGGAGTCCAAATGAAACTCAGCATCCTTCAATGAGGCAGGTATGGCCGCCCGAGCTGCAACTGCATTAGAAACTACATTGATATAGGGGATCTAGATGGAACTGTCTGATTTAAAAAGGTCTATAGGGATCATATCAGACTCTGGTGCATTTGCTTGTTTAAATGATGCTACTACTAGAGCAGTCTCCATGAGGGAAAATACTATTGGGATCAAATGGATATAGACATACTTTCATCTTCCAAGAAGGAATCGGCTCTAGTTGGTTCACGAGTACCAGAACACAAGTTCCATAAATGAACAAACAATTTGTGGGACAGTATTGAGAACTCTGCTGGTTTCCCCAATTGCCCACCGCATATACTGACTAAATGCCAAAAACATTTCTGGTCACTTTTGGCTGCGGCTTCCCAGAGATTAGACCAGATTTCACTTTATATGTTGCTTAAATTTGTTTTGTAGTAGATCAGTATAAAACTCTACTTTTCCTTATCTCCTCGGCAGCTCCCTTTTTTATTGCTCCTAAGAGCTTGGTCGTTGCACCTGTACATGATATAGTAAACCATCCCTTTGCGGGATTCGTTTTTGATGATCTCAGATTCCTGATAAAATAAATCCCTGAGCTGTGCAAATACTCTGTTGTGCTCCGTCATAATCACTGCATTGATTCCCCAATTATCATACATATTCTCCATGTGAGAAGCAAGGGTTAGATACATGTCTGAGACAACATTAGGAGAATAGCACACTGCTTCCCACTTAACGTTTTTGTGATTATTCCTAACTTCTAACTTATCATCATGTCTCTCAGATTCCAGGAGGGAAACAAGGGATGTCAACCGCTTTAATTTAAGTACCAAAAGGTTGTGATACCTCTCATCATGCTCTATCACCAATATGTCACGCATTTGGCTCCAGAGTCTTACATCCATCAGGATGTAGTCAATAAAGCTACAGTACAGCCTCCTCCTAAAAGTGGGAGCAGGAGTAGTGTCAGAAGATGTGTGGCCAATTCTTTATGCTTGCTGTAAAACAACCCAGGACCCATTGTTTCAAGATGATGTGAACTATCTGCCTCCAGGCAGGCCTATGTTCTGCTTCTTGTCCACTCCCCTACCTTATAAGGTGAAAACAGTATTTTTCCTCCTAATGTGGCTGGAACCTAAGTGGTCAGAACAGTTGTGGGGATTATTAGAAGTCCTTCTTGGCATCTTCAAGTCAAGAGATGTGCTAAAGTCTTTGTTCTGCCAACTGTTTCTTTCCACATTCAAATAACTAAGGTGGTAAACTCTGCTCCTCTGGCAGAATTTGCTTGGACCGTGGAGCTTGAAAAACACCTCCACTAACTGCTGTGATGCAGAGTTCTTCTCATGTGCGGCTTGCCAGCGTTAAGTTGGTGAGTGTGAAAAAATGAGCACTACACTGCCTCCCGATGAGATTTCTTGACACAGGTGGGCGTGGCAGGTGGCAACCATTTGCCTTGAGAAAGTTGCTGCATTGCGAACGCTGCCCCTCTAGTAGAAAATCTACCTGAGTTACAGAAAGAAGCAGCACCCTCTGGTGTGCTGTGTGGTGCCATTCATGGTGATTTTACAGCGGAGGCTAAGCTCTCAGTGCTAAAAACCAGCACCAGCAGCGCAACAGATTAGAATTTCCCCAGCTCGCAGAACTCTGACGAATCTTGTTGAGTTTTGAGGTAAATGCATGAGTTCCACCCTCCCCATGTTAATTCTACTATCCAAAAATGTGCATACCAGCTCAGGAGATTTGGTCAATGGCATAACTAGTTTAAGCCAGTTCAAACTCAGGGTGCCTTAAGTACATTTTTATACTCTTACTTTCTGCTTAAATTATCAATAATCTAATTTCAATATTAATTAAGATTTTAAAAGCTAAACATGAAATCATTTTAAAGCATTTTGTTAGCCCTTTCCTAAATGGAGGTTGAAAATAATGATGTTAATCTCACCTAAGCCTATAAGAGAGTCAAGCCAGGACTACAGAAGGAAATATCTATTGGCTAAATTTTACTGAAAGCACACTAACCCCAATATGTAGAGTGCTCTATTTTTATATATGAGTATCCTGCCCTGTTGGATTAAAGGGCATAATTTAAAGGCTAAAAAAAAGGCCTTTTCTATGTGGCAAAAGCAGCTGTCCCTGCCATATGTCACTACTGTGCATTTAAAATGAATTTTAGCCAGAGACAGTGTTGCTCCTCATAGAATTATGGTTTGCCACATATGTGGGTGGTGTAAATGTACACTGTGGATTACATACATTTACCCTTCCATGCCACAGGTGCACTTTAGCACCTACAGACTGAGCTTTAAAATAAGCCTACAGATGCTCATTTGTATTTAAAGTGTACTCCATGTCATGGCCGAATGAGCGTATGTAGGCTTATTTTATAGCTCAGTTACAGTTTTCTGGTTGTGAATGGTAACACGCCAAGAAAAGAAAGATGAACATTGTGTTTAGTATTACTGCTAGTTAAATTGATGGTAGGACAGTTGCCTGTGGTATGAGCTTTACATTTCTTCAAATGTCCTACTTGCTGTATGTGCATTCTGTACTAGAACTATAATATCAATGTATCTTAGTAATACTAGTGGTTTTTGTGCTAGAAGTAGCAAGTATCTGATCGTCTACTTAACCATGAAGATATGTGCATATGATTGAGCCATAAAAGTCCATAGTATCTGCATATTATGTTTGCCATTCAAAGTGAAAATGTTGGATTTAAGGATATGGCTGGCTAAATTGGAAAGTAATTTGGTTGATGGATTTTAATTGTTTGTGCATAAGCAGCTTTAAATAGTGCCATAAGCCCATCCTTGGAATTATCCTCGACAGTGAACTGTCCAGGAGACGGCAGATCAACTCGGTCGCCTGCACCTGCTTCAGCACCCTCAGAAGGCTCCAGAAAGTATCAGATGGATCCCATTTGACACTGGAAGAACAGTCACTCGAGGCCTCATTACCAGTCGACTTGATTACAGAAACACCCTTTACGCCACAGCAACAATCATCCTTAACCTGTCCAGATGAGCCTACATCACCCACCCTCTGTAGCTTGCACTGGCTCCCCATCAAGAAGAGATGCCATTTCAAGCTGCTCACACACATACAAAGCTCTCCAGAACATGGGACCGGATTACCTGAACAATTCCTTGACCTTCCACTAGCCCACCAGACACCTGCGGTCTACTGCCCTGGCCCTCGCTACCATCCCCCACAACCTTTGTACCCCAACTGGAGTATTCACCTTCTCCCACCTCACAGCAGAAGCCTGGAATAACCTTCCCATCCACCTCTGAATATTTCCCTCCCTCGCTGACTTCAGGAGGAAACTCAAGACCTGGCTGTTCGAGTAGCTCCAGCTCGAGCAAGCACCTATATACCCCTCGGGTGATTATCACGCTCTATAAAGCTGATTGATTGATTGATCCTCTTGGTGTATTGATGTCTAGAGATGCAACCTCAATTAAAGCCAGAACAGTCTGTAGATTTGGTTTACATTTTCAATAATCTAAATGAAGTGAATTGTAACAGTTAGAATCTGTGTTTCTGGTTGGCAGAGGTATGCACCCTGTCCAAGCAGGAACCACAATCCTAGTCAGGGTAAGTCAGACATACACTTTAAACTAACCTGTGCTCATACTCTGGTAGCTCGGCACTGAGCAGACTGGCTTAACTTAAGAGGCAATTTTTAAAGAATTTGTGCAACACCTCAAACAGTAACATAGTAGAAACACCGCAAACAGACTCCACACTACATTAGACAAATAGATTATGCTTTTATACATATAACAAGAACAAAATTACAAAAAGCCAATAAGTAGAAGTCACGATATGACGTTTTAAAGATTAAAAGTAAAAATAGTGATTAGAAGCAGTAAGGGCCTATGGGGGTTATCTGGTTGCGCTTGACGGGGGCAAAATCAAGAGCTCAGGCAGACTGGGATGGAGTGTGGGCCGGATACAGAAGCCACTCAAGGTCCGCTGAACAAAGTAACTTGGTCGCAACAGCAAGATGGAGGGCAGCTGAGTGAAGTCAGTGTCAATCCTTGCAGTCGAGGTGATGCGTTGATTTTCTCCATGCAAAGATGGTGAGCACTGGTTCTGAAGACAAAGTGCTGAAACTGAGATGCGTCGGTTCGAAGCCAATGCGACGGGTTTCTCCACTTTGTCACAAGATGCGTTGATCTTCTCACACTGCAGCAGCGGCTATGCGGTGGTTCCGATGCAGCATTTCTTGAGGCGATGCACTAATGTCAAGAGCAATTAGCCAGGCCTGTTCCCGTACTCTGGGTTCAATCAAGTATCCAGTTCTTTCCTCAGCATGGCAGAGGGTAGCAGGCAGCATGGCAGCACTGCAGAAGAGCAGTTTTTCCAGAGCAGAAGTCCAGCAGAATGGCAGTCCTTGTAGCAGGAAAGCAGTCCTTCTTCCTAGGAGAGTTTCTTTACAGGTCCAAAAGTGTCTGATTGGTGAGGTCAGAGACACAGTACTTATACCCAGTTGTGCCTTTGAAGTGGAGGTTGATTTCAAAGATGGGCTTTGAAGTGCCCAGCCCTGGCTCCAGGCTCGCTACAGGGGGGTAATCAACCCTTTGCGTCGGGACAGGACACTGTCTATTTAGTTGTCAACTCCTCCTACCCATCCAACCAAGGAAGAGCCATCAGGATGCAGATAGGCATTCAGTCACACCTTCCTTCCTTTGTGTGTTGCTGTCTAGAGGTAATGCACCAAGCCCAGGTGTCACACACCCCAGACGTGTATTCGAGACAGGCTGCAGGCACATAGAGCTTTGAGAGCAGAGAATTGGCATCTTTGTAAAAGTGGCATTTCTAAAATATTAATGTTAAAGCCAACTTTGCCAGCAGATAGAATTTATCATTACAATTTTAATAATATTAAACATGACAGAGCAACTCCTTCTCAATCAGGAATTACAGTTTAAAAGTGTAATAAGAAATTCCCAATGGTAACCTATGAGAGAGGTAGGCATCACATGTAGAGGAAAATAAATGGAGGTATTTTTTACTACGAAGGACATGCAAAACACAAAAGTACATGTCCTACCTTTTAGTTACACAGCACCATTACCTATGGGCTATCTAGGGCCTTCCAAAGAGGTGACATATGTAATAAAAGCGGAGTTTCAGGATTGGCAATGAGTTTTAAAAGCCAAGTCGACATGGCAGTGTACACTACACACACACAAAGGCTCAGCAGTGCTAGGCCTGAGACATCTTTAAAGGGTTACTTGTGTGGGTGGCACAATCAGTGCTGCAGACCCACTAGTAGCATTTTTACAGGCCCTGGGCACAGGTATTGCACTCTACTAAGGACTTATAGATATATAAAATATACCAATTGTGGATAAGTTAACGAAACCATGTTTAGAGGAAAAAGCACATGCACTTTAGCACTGGTTAGCAGTAGTAAAGTGATCAGAGTCTTGCAGCCAACAAAAACTAGGTCAGATAAAGAGGAGGACGAAGGTAAAAAATTTGGGGTGACCCTGCAGAAAGGGCCATTTCCAACAGTAACCTTAACAAATAGTTCCTGGACAATGTGCTGGAGTTGCTGGTCAACAAATAAAGATATTCTCTCGGTGGCTGTATCAGAGATGATGAGATGGCCAGGATTTTTCATTTTGTGTATTCTGGGAATCACATAAACCCCTAGGTCTGGATTTATGATGAACGAGAATATCTGCTGTTGTTGAATCAGTACGTTTCAATTTATTGTATTTTACAACCACGTTCTTAATAGGCCTGGGCAAAAATGTAATTTTGCTGGAGTCATTCAAGTTGCTCTTGTGATGCAAAAGTACAGAAAATTGCTGCAGTTCATGTAATTTAGTGCAATTATGGCCAAAAATGCCTGCCCAAGAGCACAGGAACAGAGAGCGAGTGGCTGGTGCTGTTCCTGTTTTGTTGCATTTAGCTCTATTTTCTAAATGCAAAATGCATTCTATGGTCTATTTTAGACGCAACAGTCCATTTTGCGATAGGATAAATGATAAACCTAAATGACATGATGCGAGTCTTCTTCCTCTCATATCAAAATAAAAATTGGAAAAGTAATAATTAAAAGGGGCCAGACCCATTGCGCATAGTACTTGGAGAAGATCTTAAGTCTGGCAACTTGTTGAATGGATAATTTGCTGAACAAATTTTAAATCAAACTGTAAGACTTCAAATTAAAAAAAATATATTAGCATTACCACTCAACTCATGAATACCATTTGTTATTTCTCTCCAAAACATTACTAGCATTCTGAAAAGAGCTGATTGTACACCACCACCTCATTGATTCAAGGACCTACCATTCTTTTTCCACTTTTGCTACTCAACAGTATTTAGAAGAATAGAACATTTTATCCACCTTCTTAGATGTTTGTAGCTACCTTGAGTTTTCTTTTCTTACATGTTTTGCATGATAGTTATAAGCCTCTGGCATTTTCCAGCATTTTAAGCTTAAAAGTATATTAGACCGGACATCCTTGGTGTGGTCTCCCCCTAACCTTTTGCCTTCAAAGCTCCTGTTTTTGCTGACTTTGTTTTTTGCTGGCTTTAGATCTCTAAGCACTTTACCACGGCTAACCAGTGCTAAAGTGCTATTCAAAACATGGTAACATGGGCTTATAACCAAATGGCATATTTCATTTACTTATTGGTACCTAGTAAAGTGCACTACATGTGCCCAGGGCCTGTAAATTAAATGCTACTAGTGGTCCTGGGCTCACTGTGCCACTGGAATCAAGCTATCCTGGCTGAAGAGGGGTGAAACCCCAAAACCGGTCCTAGGATGCTTGTTTTCGGTCCAGGGAGGACCTGGCTTGGCAGTTCGGGCTGGACTGTTCCCATGAGGCACAGGGTCAAGACTGATTTGCATATGGCCAGGTCTAAACTGGGGTGGCATGGTGAGCAAAAGAATGATGGATTTAACCCAGATCTCTTGACTGGGGGTGAATGTTTTGATTTGTTCTGCATTCCGTCCATCACTTGTGTGTCTTTTGCTTTCTCGCCCTAAGTGCGCCAGGTATGCCCATACGTGGGTCCAGGGCCCACTGTGCCACTGGAATCAAGCTATCCTGGCTGAAGAGGGGTGAAACCCCGAAACCGGTCCTAGGATGCTTGTTTTCGGTCCAGGGAGGACCTGGCTTGGCAGTTCGGGCTGGACTGTTCCCATGAGGCACAGGGTCAAGACTGATTTGCATATGGCCAGATCTAAACTGGGGTGGCATGGTGAGCAAAAGAATGATGGATTTAACCCAGATCTCTTGACTGGAGGTGAATGGTTTGATTTGTTCTGCATTCCGTCCATCATGTGTGTCTTTTGCTTTCTCTCCCTAAGTGCACCAGGTATGCCCAGACGTAGGTCCTGGGTTCACTGTGCCACTGGAATCAAGCTATCCTGGCTGAAGAGTAGTGAAATCCCGAAACCGGTCCTAGGATGCTTGTTTCCGGTCCAGGGAGGACCTGGCTTGGCAGTTCGGGCGGGACTGTTCCCATGAGGCACAGGGTCACGACTGATTTGCATATGCCAGGTCTAAACTGGGGTGGCATGGTGAGCAAAAGAATGATGGATTTAACCCAGATCTCTTGACTGGGGGTGAATGTTTTGATTTGTTCTGCATTCCGTTCATCACTTGTGTGTCTTTTACTAGTGGTCCTGCAGCACTGATTGTACCACCCACTTAAGTTGCCCTTTCATCACGTATCAGGCCTGCCATTGCAGAGCCTATGTGTGCATTTTTTTAACTGCCATGTCGACCTGCCTTTTGCCAGGACCAAACCTTCCTTTTTAATGAATATGTCACCCCTAACATAGGCCCGGGGCAGTCCCAAGGGCAGGGTGCGATGTACTTAAAAAGTTGGACATGTTATTTTAACTTTTACATGTCCTAGTAGTGAAACACTTCTAAATTTGTTTTTCGCTACTGTAAGGTCTATCTCTCCCATAGAAAAACATTGCAGTGACCTTATTGCATCTTATAAGTGTGATCTCCAAATGGGAATAGATAACCTCTTCAAGTTTGGTGTTTCCGGAGTCGCAATGTAAAATCCTAACATTCGGAGTTAGATTTCAATTGCAATTCTGAAAATGCCACTTTTAGAAAGTTGGCATTTTCTTACCTTTGCCATTCGGTACCAGCAGCCTGTTTGATCATATGACAGGGTGTAGTTGGCAGATGGGTTTTCTGTATTCCTCCTAGACAGCCACACACAATGGGGAGCTTAGGTTTGACTGAATGGACCTTCACTGGCAGGATGGGAGAGAGGAGCCGGGCCAAGCCTCACTTACACTCAAATAGGCTGTGTCCTGTCTCCACACAAAGGGCATATTGATCCTGCATTGTTACTTTAGCCAACATGGAGTCAGGCAAGGGGATTTAGGGAATTCTATGCACTTCAAAGACGCTGTCTAGAAGCTCCTCAATCCTTCCAGAAGCTGGACACCAGTGTAGAAAAGAACCTTGGACACCACAACTTCAGTACACATCTGGACCTCTGGATAATCTGTCAGGAGAAAACATGGCTGTGCAACTGAAAGGAATCAAAGGACTTCCACTGCTTCACTGCGACTCTGAAGAAGCTACTGCCCTGTTGTGCCGATCTGCTGACCTCTTGCCTGGTGAGGAAAAACTGGACCTGCATCTCCATCTTAAACTCAGGAACCCAGAGTGACTCAAAGGGCTAGCCTGCTGACCTCCTCATCTGAGCCTCAGAGACAGAACACATTCCCGAACAGTTCTTGGAGCCATCTTCAATGAGTTCCTGAGGTGCCCCTTCGGTCCTGGACCCTGAGTGTGACTGTCAAGCTCTTAAAATCAAACTTTTATGCTCTTCCCAACCACCATAGTTTGCACTGGAACAGCGCCGCTTGCACCAGAAATCAACTCGAGCCGCTGCCAGCCCTTCTCTTCGTACAACAGGCATCGTTCACCCAACGTGAAGGACCAACCCATCCATCCTCTCGCAATGCCCAGCCTGCTCTCATGCAATGCCAACCACCGCCAGTGATGCTCTCCTTGCTCCCGGTGATTTTCTTCTGCACAAACAGGATAGTTTGACAAAACTTGAGAAGGTAATCCTTCAGCAGGACTATCCCATCCTCGTCGCCAAATAAATGTATTACCGAGGTCCATGCAGGAAGGATGAAATTCAGGAAGCTTCATTGAAGATAGTTACATGTAGATAGTTCAAGTACAGCAGGAAGTGAGGATCTGTAGAGGAGATAGTTAAGCTCTGTGAAGCAGCCCCACCAGGAGCAGCCAGCATGCTGCTTAGCCCATTCTCAACTGTCATGTCCAACCTCTCAGGCACCCAACATTCCAATCGCATCATCACTCCAATATTCCATGAGCACACACACAAACACACTGGCTGAGCAGGGGATGTAAAAGGCATAACAAGAACATGAGTAGAATACTACACTGTGACTGTACCTGACCCTCGCTCAATCACGGTTGGCTTGAACTTCTGAATTTGACTCAGTCCAGCGTGGCCAGATGTCCCCGGTTGGCACTTTATGCTTTTAGGCACTATTTTACATTTTAGGCTTTAAAAAATCAGAACACCAGTTACTGATTCATTTTTTTTGTTTGTCTTGTATTATTTATTACATTTTGTTCGATTTTTCTAACCTTGTGTGGGATCCTTTTTGTGTAGTGCTTTTACTGTTTTACTGTTTGAAGTGTTGTACAAATACTTTACACCTTGCCTCTAATTTTGACCTGACTTTTCCTGTGCCAAACTACCAGGGGGTTGAGCACAGGTTAATTTGGGGGTTGGCTGTGCCTTACCCTGACTAGGATTGTGGTTGCTGCTTGCCAGGGCTCACACCCCAGTCAACCAGTCTCCCAATATCTAACAAGGCATCAAAAGGAAAGTCAAGGCAAACCACAAATAAACCTTGGTAAGGGTGTATGTGGAAAGAAGAGATAGGGTGTTATGGGTGCTGAATTGGAGCCATTACATTGGCTGTCCCCTTTATCCGGCCAGTATGTTCCACACTCTATTATTTTTCATTGAATCAATAGTAATATTAAAAAATATTGGTATTTGGAGGAACGTTCTATGTGTAGTGTCCACATCTAACATATGTGGGATAGTTTTGAAGTCCCACAGTGGTGGGGAGTGACTGGCGGCAATAGAATATTTTTTTTAGATTCAACATTTCTTCCCTTTCTCTATCCCTCCCTCTTGCCCTTCTGTTACTTCACCACTCCCAACTCAAATCTCAAGCACTACCTCAGGCTGTGCCAACGGATACATGGATGGATGGGAATATGGATGAATGGCCTTAATAGAAGATATACGGACTGAGGAACAGGAGAACAATACAGACTGAGTGACTAATGAGCTGATTCCCTATCCCAGACATAATCGTTGTCTTAAAAAACGTTATTATCCAGCAAATAGAAAAAGTCAGACAAAAGATTACAACTTTGGCCTGATGCGCAAATCCTCTTTGAACTCTCAAAACCTGAGTAGCTGACACTAAGAATATAGTGTCTAGTCACAATGCACAGAAGTGAAATTCAGGGGGAAATTTACTAATACTGTGCACTAGATTTCATCACAAACAAAAGTAAGTTAAAGCCAGAGCAAGCTGTTATATTGGAATTTACTTTCCAATTCAAATTGTGTTTTGCCTTTAAATGTTTCTTATGTAACTCAATGTAGCACTTTGAACTGATTTGCTTCAAGGGGGTGTACCATGGGTGGTAAATGGGTGTTCCTTATACAACCACCTAGGGGCTTTGACCAAAATCACTGTTTACTAACAGTTGTAGACCGGGGTTTGCACCAAAAAAGTACTCCTCTTTGAGGCAGACATAACAGTATAGCAAGTTTTAGAAGTCTCCACACGTTTTTAACTTTACATGTGTGCTGTATGTACAGTACAAATACAACGTGGGAACAGTTGCAGCCGGCATGGCTCGCAGGTGGGGGGCAGGTGAGCACGGGAGTCACACGGGGGGTGACAGAGGAGGTTGCACGGGGGTGTTATAAAAAGAATAATAAAATGTAAAACTTACCTCAATGCCGTGTCCCATGTCTTCTCGGCTCCTGCTCCCCTGCCTCCGACAAGAACAGGAAGCATTCAGCCAGGGTCCCTCCCCTAAGCCAATCACAATGCTGCAAGCAGCGTTGTGATTGGACTGGAGTACCATGACACGGAGCTCAGCCAGGAGCTGGAGGGGTGGGCATGTTCTCCATGCAGGCTGCATTGTAGCCTGCATGGAGAAGAGAAAAGTGCGCATGACTGATTTGGTTGGCCCGAGAAGGCCGACCAAACAGTCTTTGCGGTCAGGAGTGGGCACACCACTCCTCTCCTGCCCTGTTTGGAGAGCAGAGCAGCTCCTCCCACCCACCTGCCTGCAAAACAAACAAAGAATGGTAATAAGTACAAGTTATTACCATTTTATGTTTTTGTTTCTCGCACTGCGAGAAAGCAGTAGGGCGACGCTCCTCTACCATAGCGGAGGGGCCGCTGCTGCGTGGGAACAGTATTAAACGACCTCATAGCATAGTTGTTGCACCTGAAGGCTACCGTTCCAGTCCAAAGGTGATACTTGACAGAAAACCTATACCCTTGCCCTACATTGCTACGGTGTGTGCTTTGGTGCAAGGCAGCCTAAAGTGCCCCAGCGCTGGTGTAAAGAGAAACCACACCACATCTTAGTTGATAAGGGATTGTTTTACTTTCCCTTTGACACAAAGCAGCTCAGCAACTCTGGTTGCTGCACTCAATTGTGCAAAAAGTTTTTAACTTTGACCTGCCATTTTCAAGCCAGAATCCTAATATACGCACTGCAAATCCTTGCAAGTAGTAATGTCTATATGGCAGCAAAGATTTGTACTTCCGTAAAGGTTTCTTCTTCCGCCCTATTTGCAAGGGTATGTGCAAATTTATTGTGACTGATCCTGCCGACACAATGCACAAAATGGCTGCTCACTGCTGCCTGCAAGTGTTAAGGATTCAGAAAGTGTATTCTTGTACTAAACAGATAGATCTGACCCAGCCCAGAAAGGTGTGCCGCTTTGATCTATAAACTCCTTTTAAAATTAAATTACAGCTGCCTAGCAAACATAATTGTTTTTTTTTAATAGAAAATGTAAATATCTGTCTCCCTCCAGTGGCTGGTGTAAGGCAAGTACTCCTGCCTCTTTAACAGAGGCAGTGAAAAGGGCTCACGAGGACAAGGTTTTTTTTTGATTTTACATTTTACTCCAGGATAAATATGGTGGCTGGTCTTTAGGCAAGGCAGGGACTCTTGGAGATGCAGAACTGTGAAGGGATTCCCTGACACATTACTCTCTGGATGTGTATTGTGTGCGCATCATGAGGAGCAGCACAAAATCCTCAAGTGTACCTTTCATAATGTGAAGCTTTTTGTGATATTATGACCACTCAGTATCTGCAAAAGTAGGTGTTCTGTCCCATGCAGGCCTCCATCCCCGCATTTGCTTGTGTAACGAGGCACAGAGCTACTTCCCGCCCATCACGGTTAACGAGGCAGGCATCCAAGGCCTCAAGGCACACAAACACCTCTTCTGCACAATGACGGATTAGTGAATTCTTCGCTGTGCAAGAGCTAGGGTTCCTCAGAGCATAATGCAAAGTATTTCACCGTGAGAAACCTTGCCGTCAATCAGACCCCAGATGCTTATTCATTTCTAGCTAACAAAACGATCATGGATCAGGCGATAAACGCAAAAACATTAGCTCCACTTTTCACAAATCTATCCCAATTGATTAACAGGAGATCATTCTTTGAAAAAAGTGTGTATTTCTGGCAGCACAGCTGCATTTTCCCTCTGTGGAATTTTAGAACCCCGGCGCATCCATCCTTTGGTATTCAAATGAGCTGGCCCCATTTCCCACTGTACTGCGGTTCAAGTGGGCTCACGGTTAATTTTATGAAGACTGATGCATTTTAAATAACTCCACTAAAGACACCGGGGGACTATAAATATTTAATACGGCCAAGATCCCAGTACTTCAGCTGCTAATGACTGGCCTGCATTAATGTGGAAAATATGCCACCCTGACGAAATATATTGCTGTAAAATATGGGCATTGTGCACAGATGTAAACAAGGTCCATTCACCCAAGTGCCATTCTTCAGTGTTGACCAAATCATGTATCATGTCGTGTAATTTGCTGTGTGTGTCTTAAGCCGCTTCAGAGACTGTCTCTACAAATTGCTGCTTTGTTTAGTTATGCATGGACCCTTTGAGCTTTGCTGCATTTAACGTGATGGGCATCCAAAGCGCACAGCTGGCATCTAACCGGAAGCAGGCTTCTTGGAAAAGGGCATGTGGACTGGACAAACATTTTGCTGTCAACACCCCAAATGTATGTTTTGATCATACAATGTAAAACATTTTTTTATTATTTCTCTATTGTTATTATTTGATTAACGGCTCTTACAACAAAGAAAGGTGCAATTCATATGCAGGAGTGCTAACTACTAGGGGTAGGAGAACTTGGGTAGTTCTGCAACGTGCATCTTTCTCATGAGGACTTCAGGTTTACGCAGGCTGTGTAGGAGGGTTGACCAGCTTGAAAACCTGGACTTTTGCATCATTTTTCATGTTAAGATCCCCATATTCACCATCTGTTAACCCCTTCGCCGCGGCACGAATTCCGCCGCGGCGCTGGGGGGGGTTTGGGGGCAGTGCGGCGCCGCTGTGCTCATGACGGAACCACGCCGTCATGAGTCACGGGCGAGCTGTGCTCATGACGGAGTGGTTCCATCACGACTCTGCCCACTGCGCTAATCGCCCGCACAGGCGGGTAATTAGCGCTGCGTGGGCAGAGCGGCCGCCAACGGCCGCAGCATGACGGAACCACTCCGTCATGAGCACAGCTCGCCCGTGACTCATGACGGCGTGGTTCTGTCATGAGCACGGAACGGGATAAAGAGAATAAATGATCTCAATTGTTATATTTATTTCACAATGTATTGTATGTAGTGTCCTCCCCAGCCACCAGCTAATGACTTCTCAAAAAAACAGAGCTTAGTATTACACGTCTTTATTTGTCTGCGAGTAACTGCGAACTCAACATTCCAAACCTGCACTCGATATGCTATAACAACTACGTCAGTGTACTACAGACTCCATCAGGAGCCAAAAGTGTTCTGTCGTTGCTCACTCACACAACACTTCATCTACCCCTCAGTTGAATAAAAATTGTACACTTTTTACAATTATATATATATATATATATATATATATATATATATATATATATATATATATATATATATATATATATATATATATATATACACATATACAATCATAGCTCTCCACTGAGTCTTCCTGGTGCTCTAATCACATGTCCTGAACATGTCATCAGACACTGGGGACAGGCAGTAGATGTGTCCATGATCTGCGTTGGTGATGTAGAAACAGCAGCCAAGGGACTTTCAATTGTCTTTTCAGACCCAGTCTCTATGTTGACATCAATGCCTGACAAGTGATGAGTCACATGGCGGAAATGTGAGGAATGTTGTGTAAAGGACCTCTCAGGACGTTGGCCAGTCACCAAGTGCCCTTTGCTGGTCACAACATGCAAGGGCTCAGCATCGAAGGGAACATCAGATTTTCATTCCCTACACGATGGAGAAGCACTTGATCTCCATTACTGACAGTACCATCCTTTGCATGTCGGCCATTGTTTACATAGACTTTCATTTTCCTATTACGAACCAATTTTTTTATATAGTTTTCTTTCTCTGCACGTGATCTACTGTTGGTCCATTGAGGTAACTTGGTCATCATGGCTCTCCCGAACATCAAGGTTGCAGGGCTTTCACCTGTGGTCGAGTGAGGGGTCGAGCAGTAAGCTTGAAGAGTAGAATTTAAGACAATTTTACAGTCAAGTTTTTCTAATACAGCACACTTAACAGCTTTCTTACGAGCTCTCATGAAACATTTACCAAGGCCATTGGCCTGTGGCCAAAAAGCTGTGCTTTTCTGATGCTTCTCTTTGAGATGACTGTGAAAGTCTCTACTGTTGAAAGTTGTGCTGTCGTCAGATTTTAAAGTTGCAGGAAAACCCAATGTCGCAAAGATTCTATCTAATCTCTTGATGACTCTTTCTTGAGTGATAAATGAGAGATCTTCTATCAATGGAAAACGGGAGTATTCATCAACAATCGCCATCAGGTGATGTCCATTGTCAAGAGGACTGAAGAAGTCAATGGCAATTCTTTCCCATTCATGCTTTGGCAACTCTGACATGTTTAAGGTGTGTTGAGTGGTTTTTGATGGCTCAGTTCCATAGATGACAGGCCTTCAACTATCTTTCATTTATCTCATCAAGATGAGGAAACCAGGTTCGGTCTCAGAGAGATTGTTTTGTGGCAGTGATTCCACGATGTCTTTTACGGGCCTCTTCAATTATCTGCTGAAACAGAGTCTCCGGATTAACTGTTCTCAGACCTCTGAGGACAATGTCTTCTTGAGTAACAGACAGTAAATTCTTTAACTTCTGGTATTCACTGTCACTGATAAGAGGTTGAGGGTGCTGGTACCAAGACTGATGTGTTCTGTCTTTTAGTTTTAACATGTCACTATGTTGACTTGTGGCAGTGACAATTTGTTCCAACAAAATAGCAGCTGGAGTGCTTGATTACACAAGGAAGTTTATGTAGGTTTCAGCCGTCTAGGAAGGGGTACCAGGGCACTGCAAAGGCACTCTTGAGAAGTAGTCAGCAGGGTTTTAATCTTTTCCCGGATGGGGCACAATTGTGTAGTTGTATTCTTGTAATCTGAGACCCCAGCGTCCAATTGGCGGAGGCATCATTGCCTTTGGATTGCCAAAGATGGTCAACAATGCTTGATGTTCTGTCACAAGCGTGAAAGGCTTTCCATATAAGAATAAGAGGAAATGTTCACAAGCCCACACCATTGCTAAACAATTCTTTTCCTCAGGTTGTGAATAAGCATGTTCAGTTTAGGGCAAACATCTGCTTGCATATGCCACAATATGTCTTGGAGTATTTGGGTGTGTGCTGTGCAAGGATTGCGCCCAACCCTACGGGGCTACCACCAACAACAACCTTGGTATGAAGCTTTAGAACAAAGTACGCAATTCCAGTAGCATTGCCAACTGCTTGTTTTATTTCCTTGTAGCTTTGCTCACATTCATGTGACCAATGAAATGAAACATTTGTTTTTGTCAAGTCTCTTAACAGAGCACTCATGGTGGCAAAGACTCGTATATATCTAGAACAGTTGCTGGCAATGCTAAGGAATCAACGTAACATAGGAACATCATGTGGGGGACTGGCAGTTGACAACACTTGCACCTTGGCTGGATCGGGTGTCATACCCCATCAGAAAAGATATGGCCAAATAATTTTTTGTGATGGAACTCACATTTTTCAGCATTCAAAGTTAAACCTGCATCAGCAAGCAAACAACACACACGTCAGAGCTTTATCATGCTTCTTCAATGGAGCTTCGAAAACCAATCTGTCATCACCAGGGCTTTAAGTGGGTGGGGCCTAAAACATGTAAGCTAAAAATCAGTGCTTAGCATAGTGGGCCACCAGACTTGTATTTTGCTGTTTCTATCATTGCATACATACAACAAGTTACATCATACTTACAACAAGTCAGGACTATTGGCTTTGTCAATGGCTGTTAGTAGCCTAAGGTAAATAAGCAGCAACTATGGCTTGTTTTATATAATATTGAAATAGCTTCCACTTAAAGCCCTGGTGACACCACGAAGATGTTACTGCTCCTGCGTTTCAAAAAGAGAAGGGAAATCCTGAAAGAAAATTAATCTTTCTTTAAAGGATTTCCCTTCCCCTACAATGATCACCTGGCATGACGTCATGCCTAAACTTCTCCACTAGTAAGCAGTGTGAGTATGTGCACATTGATGTGCCTGTTGTCACTGCAGTCCGGAAAAAAACGGACCGCCTGTGCCAGGGCACAAAACAGAGCCCGATAGAGACCCGTTTCAAGGCCCCCTTTAAAAAACTGGTGGTGCTCAGCACCAGTGAGATCCGGCCCATTTAAAGCCCTGGTCATCACTATAATTGAAAGCATTCATGCCAGACTGTATAATACATCAAATGATATCTTGAAAAAGCTCTGCAGCTGATGGCACACAGAAACTTAATCTTTTATAACAAAACAGACCAATATGTGTAGAAAAGGTTGTAATGCACCTGCAATTCTCCTCGAGTTCCAACTGATGATATCATTTATTCAAATCAAGGCGACAAAAGACCTTTGCAGGATTCAACTGTGTTATCATTTCAGCAGTGTGTGGACCTAGATGATGTTCTCTTTCGATTGCCTTGCTCGCTTGACGCATTTCAACAAAAATGGGTACAGACAGCTCCTTCACTGTCATTTTTGGATACCACCACCACTATGGGAGAAACCAATGGTGTTGGACCAGTGGAACACTCAATGATATCATGCTTGAGTACGGATAAGGCAGTTGAAGCCAGCAAACCCTCTGTTCAGCATTCTTTATTAATTCAAACCCCCTACAGTATAGAGCCCTACCTTATTCTAAATTTGCCAACTTACGATGTATTTCTACTTACTAGATTTAGACTTAACATTTTCCAACGACTCATCACCTTCCCCAATACCGACGATTGGTCAAGGGAACTTTCCACCTGCCCCTGCGATGATATTTCTTTACAGTCCCTTTTACATGTAACTTTCTTTTGCAAATGTTTCTGTGAACACAGAAAACGCTGGCTGCAACTCCTTTTGCTACAAATGTCTTTACGCAAATGCCGTCCCGCTCTGTTGGCCCTACAAATGCTGGACTCTCCTGCAATATGTTTTAATATCGGAAAGTTTTTAAAATTTTACATAAGGCACCGAACAAATCTTTAATTGTAATACTTCAAACTTAAGACCGTCAGCTGCACTTTAACGATTTTTCAAAAATTGAGTGTTATAACAATTTTTCTAATGCATTCTTAAATGAACTATGTTTATTAATAAGATATTGTGCACCTGATATGCATTGCAATTCCTTTGTTCGATAACCTTTACACTAAAGAACAGTTCCCCATAAAATATCGGACTGTTAAAATCTCATTGTAATATTGATTTGACAATTTTTTTAATCATGCTGTATTTTGTATTTTGCTTTTATGGATGTGCTTTGCTTTCTGAATAAAGCTTTTATTGAATTGAATTGAGTAAGGATTCAAGTTCTTTTTGACAGCTTCCTGGAGATTAAATGCAATTCATCTGTATCTTTGAGCAGAAGGATGGATATTCCCATTTATGTGCAATTCTACTTTCATAGTTTTGAGTTTTCGCAACCCATGAAACAACAAAGGGAACTGACTTACTACTTCCTGGTGAACATCCATGTTATAGTTCACTGATATCAGCTCCATTTCAACAGCAGTGATGAAGTTGAGTAAGCAGGGACTTGACGTGCTACCTTGAAGTGCATGAATGGGTCTTAGTACTTTTGTTTTCTTGTGTTTCATTGTTGCTACAAATGAGCCTTGACTTTTCAATGGCATTGATGCAGCCCATGCATGCACTTAAGTTTACACAATGGCGGAAGTCGGGGCAATGGAGATAGTTCACTGTATTTCTCCTCAGGCATAATGTTGATAATGAAAGGTATTGAGCAACCAGTCACTTTAAGTGTAATCCTCGGACAATGTTTAAATGACTTTGATGCTTTGGCATGTCAACTTTTCTTTGAATTGTATTTTTCCTCACAAGTGGCCATTCCAACATGCACATGTTTTTCTTAGGTAAACATCAACTTTGCACAACCGTCTTCCTCACATTCCCTTGATATTGACCCTGAGCAACTTTTTGACAATGATATAGATGATGATTGACTGTGTGGTGTTGATTTGTCTTAGCTGGTGCTGTTGCTTGGCCTTGTGGGCATGCATCGAATGTCACCTCTGGAACGTTCGGGCATCCATTTTGTCTTCGTGCCGTAACACACATACTTTTTCCTTTGCATTGTAAACCATTGCAAAATGGTTCTCCTTCCCACAGCCTTTGCAAATCTGTCCAATGGCGTGATATTTACCTTTGTGTGGAACCGAATACCACACCTGAAGCACAACTTCTTTTATCCTGGAGACATCACTCTGTGTCCTTCTGTCTTGTGCTTTGGCTTACTTTTCATATTCATGACAGACTCACTGTGGGCACCTCTGGCCTCCATGTCAGCAGCTTGTCATTCAGCATGCTTGTCAGCTCTTGCAGCCATAAGAGCTAGATCCAGACTAAGAGTTTCTCTCAGCATTCATTGTCAGAATGCATACGCCAAGAACTCTAAGGCATTTAGCTTTCTCATCATTAAATTAATTGGAAAAAAAAGAAATCATTTATTTAATTGAACTGACAGTGTTTGATGAGCGTGTCCAGTCATTCTTGACTGAAAATGTACCTTTCATAATCTACATTTGGCATTGGATTTAACTTGAGATTCAAGGCAGCTTTGATTTGACACTATGTAATTTTTTCAGCTCATGGCATTTTCGTATGTCTTTTTTTACACCTTCACCAGTAAGATTTTTAAGGTATTTGATCATCTTCTGTTTTTTTGCTTCTTCTATTGCATCAATGAAATCATCAAATGTCTCTATCCAAAAAGTTAATTTGTCTCCAACATTTTGCTTTCTGGTGGTATCGAATGGTGTTGATGGTTTCAGGAAGGTGGCGGCATTGAACAGTTGGGGGAGCTTACTGATGTGGAAAGTAGTGTTCTTTTTGACACTGCTTGGTAATCTTGTTTATGCACCCCATCTCTGAAGACTTCAACATGCTGGCCTCTGGGTCATATTTGATAGTTACAGGAAATGTGGTCTTTTTCTTGGTCTTTGTTGGAGAAAAAGCATTTCTCTATTCCGATTGCCGCACTTAGCTTTCAATCTTCAAAGCCCTATGGAGTAGTTCTGATCCCCACTTGGCAGTTTTGTTTATGGACGACTCCACAAGCACAACTCTGGGCACTTCCTTTGCACACTCCACCCAGTTCTTTGGTATGATGACTCTTTACTCAGTTCTGGTAAGCAGATGACCATTTCTTGCTTTTGAATTGCTTGTTTTAGGTGTCTCACACCTGGGTGATCTCTGCCTCGCAGATCTTCTGATTGCAGCGTTATCTTGCAATTTGCTGTCCCTATTTGCTGGTGAATTCACCTTTAATTTTATCACTTTGTATGATGTATAGATTTAGGTTGTATAGTAGCGTGATACCTCTTTTTATGGACTTACCAGCCGGTTCTTGGCCAACAATACGTAGACTACTCAGTAAAGCTTTTGTTGTCTTCAAATGCTTCACACAGACTGGAGTTACACTTTGACTCCACATAAGCCAAACGGAGATTCTGCAGTGCAACTGAGGGACACATAGCACACGCAACAAGTTTGCTGGACCATGGCAAACACTCTGCGAGAGCACTGTTGATCATCTGGCTACTTATCCTCTATCTCATCGGCAGTTGTAGCATTTTCCCCAGCCTGTGTAGCCGCTAATGACTACACCACACACGGAGCTTAGAAGTATGTGTCTTTATTCATCTGCGTGTAACCGCAAGCTCAACATTCTAAACCTGCCTTCACTTCACCACGATCTAACACCCATGTCATAGTTCTACAGAGCAAAAAGGGTTCCATAATTGCTAACTAACACAATACTACACTGCATATTATTGCAAAACAATTCTGCTCTAAAGACCTCTCCCTCAACCCAAAGCTATTTGAGTGGCATGAGGGAACCCTACATTTAATCTGGATTCATGTGGGATTACTCTTGTATAATATAAATACTCACAGCATTATTCCGGTTGCAGCATAGTCAAGTAAAAAAGTACATATTATTAAAAAAGTAATATTTTATGTTGTTTTCACATATTTTGGCTTTAGTAACAATTGATTTAAATTGTCTTGTCTACTTTACAAAATTATACAGAGCATAAGGTCATGGCATCCCTGTTGACGAAACTAACAACCAAATAATGTCTGATATTCTCGTAAAGACCCATGCCAAGTAGTAGTATACAACAATTTGCAAAGACATGTTGTATTCCACATTGCACAAGTCCATGTGTTTAATAAAGAGAGACATTATTATTACACCTGTATATAATTTCTAAAGTTTCTAGATGATGGATCATAAACTATTGATAAGACAAACTTTTAGAAAAACAATTATAAAAGGTTTAAAACTGGGAATGGGTGAGATTTCTTAGACCATACTTTAAAACATTGCATCCTTTTCTATCTCAGGAGCTACCTACTTCAATATCCAGTTCCAAAATAGCTAGTCCGTTTGCTCTCAAAACTTCCTCTCTCTTGAAGGTTTGAAATTGGAGACCATGGCTATCAAACAAGCATAGGCAGGGATAGCATCTGCTACACGGGCATGTTTTTGTAGTTGCTGTAGTCTCTGACCAGGACTATAATCAGGTCTACTAGAGACCAAATTTATGGAACAATCATTGACAAATCAAATAGGTCTGGCATTGCCGATCAACCATTTGGCTTTGGAAGCTCTGTTCTGGTGTGTGTAAAACCTTGTTGTTGGGGAGGTGGCCAGGCCATAATACATTTTTAAAATCACGGGATGAAGGCAAAAATATGTTTTGGGTTTCAAAAAAGCGCACGTTACTGTAGTAGTCCCTGATGCTGAAGGAGACTACTTTGTGTGTGGATAGCTCCTTGCGAAAGAGCAGCATGCTCTAACTCAGAGTGAAGTCAGCCAGTGACTGAAGTGTGCTAACCCACTGCCCCTTAATGCCTGTAGGCTTATAACTAGGCCAGAAAAACTACTCTTATTTGAGCTGCAGAACGGTGATGTTTTGGTACCTAGTAAATGATAATTGTACGCCACACATCACACTATGACATTAACTGAGTAATCTTTTAGGTTTTAAAATTATGACATTTGATTGATGACTTTTATACGTGTGATAAATTGTTAAGGTTTTAACTAATTAAACAATAAACATTCATTATCATTATCACTGCCCCTTAATGCAGTGGTTGGAGGAAACATTTAAAGGACACAACAACAGTCAAATTAATAAAGTTTGGCAGAAACCCCTTATATGCAACTAGATGAAGTCAGATTTTGAATTACAATTTTGAATATTTAAATTTTAGAAAGTTGGCATTTTCCTGCCTGAGCCATTTAGTGCCTGAAGTCTGTCTCTGGGTCACATGACTGGGTGTAGCTGACATTTTGGGCTTTGTGTATTCCTCCTTGACAGCCACACACAATAGGGAGTTTAGTTATGCCTGGGTGTGCCATCACTGGCAGGATGGGAGGGCAGAGTTGGCCAGAGCCCTAATTACACTTGAAAAGGCTGTGTCCCGCCTCCACAGAAAGGTCTGTGGTTAGTCTGGAACTAGGATAGAGAAGGCAGAATGCCTTAGGACTTCATAGAGAAATCTCTAGAAGCTTCTTCCAATTCAAAGGCAGAACTGGGTATAAATATTGAACCTCAGAACCTACTCTTCTGTACACTTCTGTACCTGAGGATACTCTGCCAGGCAGAAAGACGGCTGCACTGCTGAAAGGACTGCCACTCTGCTGGCCTGCTGCTCTGAAGGATTGCTGTCCTGCTGTGCTGACCTGCGGCCTTCTTACCTGGGTGTGGAGGACAGGAACTACATCTGTTGAATCCAGGCCCCAAAGTGACTCCAAGAGCTAGTTGTCTGGCCTCCTGACTAGAGTTAGGTATAAAAGGCTCCAGAAACCTTGAACAAAGAACCTGGACTCTGCCATCTCTGATTCCTAACCTGCCAAGTGTTGCCTCCTCAGTCCTGGACCCTTGGAAGTAGGCCTGTAGGTGCTCTGCAAGTCCAGCAGAACCACTGCATCTCCTCAGCTGAGTGGCACAATCCTGAGCAGAACCACAGATTGCCTCTGCTGCAAGGATTCTCCCAGCACAAGGGACTCGGCACTGACATTGCAACCCACATGGGAACCTCCACCAGTGGGAAGCTTTCTTGATGCAGGCCCTCACATCGCAAATCTCTTATCGGCAGCTTCAACGACAGTTCTCACATCGCAGCCTCACAGCTTCTCAGAACCAACGCATCCTCAATGCTGGACTTCGCATTGCATGCCTTCTTCGACAGGATTCTCGACAATGATGCAAGACCTCTCATCCTAGTGCGGATATCGCAATTCTCCACAACCAGAATTTCAGGTACTCTTCATCTAAACTAAGTGGGTTCCTGAAGCCAACCCACACTCTATCACAGTCGGCCTGAACTTGTGATTTTGTCCCAGTCCTGCAAACCAGACATCCACAGTTGGAACTTTGTGGGGTTTTTTGCGGTGGGGTTCAGATGCTATTTTCACTGAAATCTTTAAACATGCATATCTCCGGTTTATACTGATTGGAATTATGTGTTCTTTTAATTGTTAAACAGTACTGTATTTTTCAAATTTGGTGTGGAATACTTTTTTGTGGTATTTTCACAGCAGCACTGTATGAAATATTGAACAAATACTTTCCACATTGCCTCTGAGTTAAGCCTGACTGCTCTCTGCCAAGCTACTCAAGGGTTAAGTAAAGGTTTCTCTGAGGTTGCTTGTGACTTCGCCCTGACAAGAACTGTTGTTCCTGCTTGAGTAGGATCCCTTCTCAACCAGTAACTCAGTTTCTTACCCATTGCCTCCCCAATAAACCTGACTGGTCTGTGCTAATCTAGCAGAGGGTTGAGAACAAGATAATTTGGGGTTTGCTTGTGCCTCACCCTGACAAAGGTAATGGATGCTGCTTGAGTGGGGTTTCACCCCGATCAACCAATAACCCAATTTCTCACATTTTGCAAAACTTTCTTACAAATAGAGAGGCTTGCAAAGACAGAAATAGAGGGTTGTATAGATAAATGGTATTGCAAAGATAGATAGAGAGACCAATAGAAAGTGTTGCATACATAGATAAGATTGCATAGATGGACAAGGTTACCTCGATAAGTAGATGAATAGGGTTACTAAGAGAGATACATAGATAGATAGATGACAGAGATAACAGATGGACAATGATAGATAAACAATTAATGGAGAGAGCTAAAATTAGTAACATAACAGTAAATATCTATATAAGCAGGACCCCCAAGAACACTCAAAGCACACTAGAAAGACATACAGGCATGCAGACAAAATTGGTTCACAAATATAACAACATACAAGAACACTGATTGCAACCTAGGAAGCAACACAAAAAGGTTTAAGAGCCTGATTACGATCTTAGCAGATGGGATACTTTGTCACAAACTTGATGGATAGCCGGTCCTCTGTATTACAAGTTCCATTATATTCTATATAATCAAGCCCTAAGTTGGTTTACAAATATAACTGGAGTCCTCAATTAGAATTCATGCCAGCATGACATAGAGGAGTGCAGTTACAAATGCACTTCTTTGCATGCATACTAAAAAATTTAAATGACAACTTCATAAGCAGTTTGAAAAGGTCACAATTTGACATGCTGTGAAGTAGTAGCAGTCAGATAAAGGTCACTCCAAAAGGAATATATACCACCATTAGTCGGAGACAGGAACTGATAAAGCCAGAACATACTCTGTGCTCAATGTGGAAGAGCTGGTAGAAAGTATTCTGCTATCATCTGACTAAAAACACAAAGACAACACCGGAGTAATGAAGTAAAAAGAAAAGAGCTGGAACTGAATAGAACTACATGTGTTCCTTGTGAAAGAGGAAAGTGCAATCACTAGAAGTGAAGTTAACCAGTGATTGAAGTGGGCTGAGCCATGCTGTATGGGGGGAAAATCAAAATGTGAATGGCACACTGACGGACCAATGGATAGAGAAAGCTGTCTGAAAGCCCCTCTAAATAAGTGTATTTATCATATATATAGATGTAAATGTGTGCGTCTGTTAGAGCTGGGGTTTCTGGTTGTCAGTTGGTTTGCACCCTTAACGAGCAAAAACCCTCAATCTAGACAGGATGAATAAATGACTAAAGTATACACCTAAGTTTGCCTGTGCTCACCCTCTGGTAGCTTGGCACAGAGCAGTCAGACTATACTACACAGGCAACGTGAAAAGCATTTGTGTAAATATACACTAACACGGTGAAAACATCACAAAATTACGCCTCACCAGTTTAGAAAAATACCCAATATTTATCTAATCAAAACAAGACTAAAAGGACAAAAACCACATACATAAATGAAGATATCACTGTAGAAAGGTTCAAAACATTACAGTCCATAGAAAACTATAGTTGCGTCACTTTTTTAGTGCAAAGCACCTGAGATTCGTCCAAATCGATAGATGAAAACAGGCGCAGGTAAGGTGAGACACTGTAATTCACAGTGATGCGTCAGTTCCTTACTTGCAGGGAAGGTGATACATCAGTTCCTTGCTCCCAGGGGAGGTAGTGTGTCAGTTCCTTACTGCTATGCAGGGGAGGTGATGCGTCTGTTCCTTACTGTGAGAAGAGGTGATGTGTTGGTTTCTTACTGTGAGGGGAGGTGATGCTTCGGTCTCCGGACATGCATCCTCGGTTCCTTACTGCAACCCAGTGTTGATTATGGAAATGGTGCACAGGTGCGATGTGTGCAGATCTGGACGCACTGGAGGTTGATGCAGCTGCAGCAAAACAGGTGCTGTGTCAATTTCTTCAGCCATGGTCCAACAATGCAGCCATTCTTTCAGCCATGCAGCAGGGCATGCGTCGAAGTTCGTGTGGTGGTATTGGACTTCGGAGACATGGTGCACTGAACTCAGGTTGCAGTGGTTTCTTCGGTCACGGTCAGACAATATATAATTTTTTTTGGATGCACGGTGGCGGTGTGTGGAAATTTCTCCTGCACAGCAGTGCTTAGTTGGAAAAACAGGCGCTGAAATGGCAACACGTCAATTTTGATGGTTTCAAGCAGCAAAACAACCTCCAGGCGGGCCAGAGCTGGAATTAGCACCACAGGGCAGTTCGGAACTCCCAGAAGTGGAGTTCAGGGATGCTGCAGACAAAGTCTTTGATGTCATTTAGACTTCTTAAAAGGAGTCAAGCACACGAAAGCCCTTGTAAAAACTTCAGAAGCAGTATACAAAGCAAAGTCCAGGCCTTTTCCTCCCCAAAGCAGAGGAAGCAACTGCAGGCTAACCCAGCTAAGCAAAACACAGCAAATGTGCACCACTCCTCATAGCTCTTCAACTCTTCTCCTTGGCAGAGGTTCCTCTTGATCCAGAAGTGTTAAAAAATTCTGGTGTTTTAGGTGCAATACTTATACTCTATTTGGCCTTTGACGTAGGCATTCTTCAAATGACTGTCTTTAGAGTGCACACGTTTTTGTACTGGCTGGTCGTGACTCCATGCACACTCCAGGAGGGTGGAGACAGCATTGTGAGAGGCCAGGAACAGCTCTATTCAGGTGTAGGTGACAACTCCTCCCACCACTCTAGCACAGGAAGGCCTATCAGCCTGGTTTTGGGCCATCAGGATATGAACAGCACACCTCAACTCCCTTTGTGTGACTGTCTAGTGAATTTACAAACAGGCCCTTGTCAGTCTAAAGCACATGTTAATTCCACAGGCAAACAGAGGCACATGATGGCAAAGCAAGAAAATGCCCACTTTCTAAATGTGGCATTTTCAAACACACAATTTAAAAATCACCTTTACTAAAAGATGTTTTTTAAATTGTGAGCTCACGAGAGCCTGAACTCCAAATCTCTAGCTGTTCCCAATTGAAAATTACACTTGTAAAATGCTTCAAAGCAGTTCCAATGAACGCCTATGATAGAGCTAGTCCTTGCAGTAGAGGAAAATGAAATTGGCAATAATTCACTATCTACACATGTCCTACTTCTCACATACACTGCATCCTGCCCATGTGGATACCTTGAGCCTACCTTAGGGGTGCCTCGCATGTAGAAAAAGGGAAGGTTTGGGTGGAACACTTGCCATGTCGACATGGCAGTTGAAAACTGCACTCACAGACACTGGAGGGGCAAGTCTGAGACATGTTTGTAGGGCTACTCATGTGGTTGACAGGACCAGTGCTGCAGGCCCACTAGTAGCATTTGATTTACAGCACCTGGACACACACAGTTCACTTTACTAGGGGCTTACCAGTAAGTCAAATATGCCAATCGTGTGTTACAAATCAGAATCATCATTTACACAGGGTGCACTTGCATTTTAGCACTGATCAGCAGTGGTTGAGTGCCCAGAGTACTTAAACCAGCAAAAATGAAGTCCAACATACAATCAAAAATACAGGAGGCAGAGGCAAAAAGAAAGGGGAAACCACGCCAAGGATGCCAGGTTTAATATATATATATATCTATATATAGAGAGAGAGAGAGAGAGTGAGAGAGAGAGAGAGAGAGAGATGGAGAGGTAGAGAGAGAGATCTTTAAAAAAAGAAATGTTTTAATCAAAAGTTCTTGGCCTTCAGACCTAAAAAGTGGGGTCTTATTTGCATTTTAATAATATTAGTGGGAACTGGGAAGAGTTCTAGAACCTAGTTGAAGCAACTGAGAAGGTTCTATCTGGGCACGCAGAAAGGAACATGGAGAAGATTAAGAGGCATACCTTAATATGAGACATGGGTTGTAGCAATTGAATTTAGAAGTAAGAAATGTAGAAGGAGTATAAATAGCTTTGTGTACAATAGATTAAGTATACCTGGGCATAAAGTGAAGAAAACCAGTGAAAATTGTAGATATTTACTTTCCAGTGCAAAACATTACTTGCTCTTTGTAAGTAGCATGTAATGTAACGCAAATAGTGCTTTGCACTACTTTGCATTGAGGGGGTATCCAATGCGTGGCAGATGGGCTTTTCATGTAGTTGCCCGTGGTTTCAATGCAAAGTCTTATCCACAAACAATGGTAACAGTACTTTCCTAAGATGAGTAGGAAGCCTGGTTGTCACATTCTGGATCAACTGCAATTTATTTAAAAATTTGCTGGAAATGTCTATGTGAATACTATTATCATACTCTAGGCAGGACTGAACCAAAGCCAGAGCATGGGAAATGTGATGGAATAAACAAATACAAGGACCCAACAAGCCAGTTTAACTAGTAGGCTCTAGAATGGGACACCTCTACTTCTTGAGGATCCAGAGTGTGTTCATCAGAAACGATGCCTAAGCTGCAGACCCAATGATCAGGCGAAGGGCTGGATCCCATTGAGGAGAGCTAATCTAAATTGTACCTGGAAGGAGAACTCCTTCAACTGAGTAGAACTTCTGTCTTGGATGGATACAGTTTAAGAAAATTACCTGTCGTCAATGTTACACAGCTGCAAATATAGTTGAACGTTTGTGTACCTTTCTTTGAAAGAGATGACTGGTTTAGGAGTGAAAAGTGAGTATCAGACCATTGCATGTATAATTCTACATCTTGTGGATGAAGGAGGTTGACTGATGGTAGCATATAAATATTGATTAGAGTGGGAGATAGAATGGTCCCTTGGTTCACACCATACCCGAGGCCCAGGGAGCAGAGGGAAACTGAGACTAGGCTATTGAGACCTTTCGGGGATGAAGAGATGAACCACTTAAGATCAACAAAATGCAGTCGATGATATCAAAGGCCACAGATGAGCCGAACTGAATCAGTGTGCCAACCCTGCTTTTATCAAATAAAGAATGTGTTTTTTTTTTTACCCCTGATACTGCCCTTTCTACCCCAGAGATCATGAGTCACAAAGGTGCTCATATGAACATACGTACAGGGTTTCAAAAGCTGCATTTACTTTTTCTAGTGTCCAGTCTTTACCCTTCTGCCAGCCCGTCACCTGCAAAAAATGGAGGCTTTGAGGAGCATTGGTTGGGGCAAGGGATTAGCCCCGTGATGTTACAGGGTGTCAAAGATAGTCTGATGCCACTTCCACTGGCATTTTGTCCAAAGAGTGTCCATGCTTATCCCTGTCTGATTTTCGACATGGTGAACCTCTGAAACTGAAAAAGAGTCAGATGTTGCAAATAGGTCTACAGATCTACTGTGTCTGTTGGCTTAGTGGATTAATGCATCCACTATAGGGGTCTGTGTTCGACCTCATGGTCGCTGGTTCAAATTCTGGTAGGTCCGCTCAGCCTTATAACCTTCTGAGGACCATAAAATGAGTACCGTTGAGTAACAATAAACACCTGTTATTCAGCGCCAAGATACCCTTCTGGGTGAACATGTGTTTTACCGATACACATTATGTTATATTGTGTTATGTCTACGGATGCTTCTTACTAGAGGTTTCTGCCCTCATGGTACCTAACAAATGCATAGTTCTTTCATTTCATCTTTTACGTTTGTAATTCCATTTTCTAGCTTAGATTTACCAAAAGATTAGAAATCCATAGTATACAGAAGAAAAAATACTTTTTTGCTGTACATACTGCAAAGCAGTTTTTTATTTAAAGTGACATTCTCATGGTCTGCATCTGCTGGAAAGTGGACTGATTTAATTGTTATCAGTCAGGGTGCTATAGAGGCAGGTTTCCTCTGTTATTGAGTACAACTGATCAAATGCCCCGAACAAAAGCACCACTGGAAAATAATCTGTAGTTAGATGGCAATTGATGTGCAAGAAAAAAATATGCCTCAAAGGAAAATAGCATGAATAAAGCTAACTTAAAGAGGATGGAACTTTTGGGGAAGAAAAGAAAGATTCCAACACCTACTACACATATAATACAATAGATCAAACTCTTTCCTTTGTCACTTATTATGAGGGGGTCAACAGACTTCATTTTGTTTGATTAAATAATTTCACACTTGTCGTGGCATGTTACTGAGCCACCGGTCTCGATTTCCCCATCTATTTGAGAAATAAACAACATGACCTCTGCAAATGGTAGATAGCACACTGACTCAACTGACTTTTACTACGCTCACTGGTCTTCATCTCCTACTGTTTGGAATTCTACTATGCTCTTCACATCCTTTTTCCTCCAGTTTTTCACGACTCTTCAGTTTCTCCTATCCACATCATGTATTTCAAATTGCAATCTTCTTTCATTGCAAATAACTGTGCTGCATCCTTTTCATCTAACTTTTAACTACAGCTCTTTAACTTCCCACACACCATTCATCTCAATTTTCACCCTACTTAAGCTTGTCACTTTTCATTGTTCGCAGTATCCTCTTCTTAGTCACATAATATGTCTCAATTCTACATTAGAAAACAAAAAATGGCTGGTGGAACATTTGAACTGATCTCTGCTATTGGTAATTATTAAGGGCCATATTCCACTCCATCATTTTTTTGTTTCTTACGCTGCTCTAGACCCTCAGTACACCTGCAAACATTATTTCACGGGCCCAAAAATATGTTCTGTGGTTTGACAGAGGGCCGCATTGATAACAGCAGGGTGTGGGCTCAGGAAGAGGGGCGGGGTTTAGGCGTAGGGGAAGTGTGGCACATGGAGTATGTTCACAGTGAGCGTGGAAGTATTTTTAAGGTTTTGTTTTCCATACTGCCCTCTGAATTATGCCCCTCATCTTTAGAAGAGTTCTAGATTTGACAATACCATATTATGCTGTATCTGAGCTGCTATCCACCTTCCCCACCATGGTGTATGCCTCCTCTGCTTGCTGCTGCTATCTTTGGTGAGTCCAGTGTACAAAAGAAGTGACAAGACTATTGAATTGGAATTAAATAGAATCTTAGGCCTCACACTCTCCTTATGCATTTAGTCTCTTAGTTGCAAAAATTTGGAGTGCTTAGAAACCGGGATCAATCCTAGGACCAGTCTTCCTCGTTTGAACAAGTTAAGTGATCCTAACCAACTGTTACTTCACTTTACCTCATCTATAGTATCACACGAGAGCACCTTGGAATAGGAGTTCAGAATGTGCACTGTACAAACCTTGAGTTTGATTTAGTAAACGATAATGTTGTTACACGTATACTAACCACCTAGCCTACATAGAGGATTCACATGACATCTGACTTGCCTCATGGGTCCCTAATTACATTGTTGTGAGGTTGGGGATGGTGGGAATGCTTCCAACTTCATATTTGAGAGCTATCGCTCTTACAAAATGCCTTTCAATTCAGTGATATAATCTGATGCACCAAAGTGAAACGCTTCCACAGGTTGATGAAATGCACTTTTTTGAATTTTGAAGAGCCTTTCTCTTATTTTTTGCACAATGTTTTTAAAATAAAGGAGCAGGACACTTTCTTTGCTTCTTTTCCTTTTACTTCAGTTAACATGTACATAAATATTTGTCAGTTTAGAAGCATTCTGAATGTCACTGTTAAATCAAGTAAACAGTAGCTCAAGGCCAGGGAGCTGCTTGCAAAGGTCAGGAGGGCTGCAAGGGCCCCTGGGCCGGACTTTGAGTATCCTGGCTCTAGACAGACACCAGCCATTTTCAAATCAGACATTGTCCAGCTCTCATAGGACCAGACAGTCTGGACTGTCATGCCATGTTCCCTCTAGCTGAGAACACAAACAACCTTGACTATTCCATTCTAATCCCACCTCTCTTGCAAGTGACCCCATGCTCTCAATTCTTGCCTCTCTTAATTTGAGTGGCCTATTATATAACATATTTGACCAGGCCCTATTTTCTCTGCCTACTCTTCATCCTTCCAATGCTATGTAGTTTTCTCCATTCTAAATAAGCTGTTTCTATAATCGCCCACCATGTGCTTTTTATTTCCCTTCTCCTCTAAAGCCATTAAAATACTTCTTTTCAAGTGAATTCTGCAAAATGTCAACACCAACCACTGATAATGTATCCTTCAGTCATTTTACAGAGTGCGTTCCATACCAACATTTCTAAATTCATAACCTAAGCATTTTGCTTTATCCTCAAATTTCTTGACTATCCCATGTCATTGATACCATCACAAAATATACTTGACAAACCTGATATGTTTAGGAATCATTGAGGTAACACTGTGCCCTGCGCTAAATAATCCATGCAATTGCAAAAATTGAGATCCCCTTCTTCCCATCCTCCATCCTCCATCTGTAAGCCTAAACCATTCAACCTTCTGTCTTGTTCCTGCCCAACCTACTTTCCTGCTCCTTCCGTGCACCAGTTCTCAGGGTCAATGCCAATGACGGCATGTGGCTCACCACCTTGGACTTCTAAACTGCCACGTTTGCTGATTATTCATCTAACCATCCTCACCTCACCTTGCACCTAAATATGGCACAGATACTCACTACAATCTAAACAAATTGGCCCACTGTAGCTTCCTCCTGGGTCTCCCGCTCTACACATTATGGTCCCTGTAGAAAGACTAACACTTTTCCTGAGCAATAGTTTAATGTAGACGCACCAGCGACAGCTCATCCGCTAAGGTTGAGGAGCGTTGCCGCCTGCTTTTCAGCAGTGCAAACAAAAGGAAAAAGAAAATATTAACACGTATATTTATTATCATTTTATTTTTCCATGCTGAACCCAGTTTAGGTGTGGGGTTGGCTGTTGACACAGCCAGCAAGGGGGAGGAGAGATTGCTGCACTTAAGTGCGCATGACGGTTTAGCTGGCAGTTCGGTACCGGCCAAACTGTCATGCCCACTCAGCATCCTCTCCACCCGGCTGTATAGCACAGCCTAGGTGGAGAACATGCACAGGCTCCCACTCCCTGTCTGAGCACCAGACCAGGCCACTCAGACCAATCACAACGCTGTTGTCATGCTGGTGACAGCAGCGTCATGATCGGCTTATGAGACTGCGTGCTTCCGGAAAGAGAAGCGGTGGAGAGACAATAGAGGAGAGATAGTGCCTGTGCAAAGGTAAGTGAAATTTTCTTTTTCTTTTTTCACCCAACCTCTCACCACTGCCCTCCTGTACCAGCTGCCACTGAGTCACACCTCCGCTTCCTTCAAAAACCAAGGAGGGTGGCATATGTGAGCAAGCGGTATCTCAAAAAATCTATTGCGAGTGTACAGAAACTAGTCTCTCTCCTCCCATCTCGTTTCAATCATCTCCCTCAGCCCATCATCCATCCTCGTAAATCAGCCATTGTCTCCTCAACAAATCTACCTTCGCTGTATCGGATCCTTCACCCTTCAGAAGTGCTTCCGCTTTATCATTCGATTAGCAACCCTACCAGTGGCATTGACATCTTAAAATACGATGCTACTGTTTCAGCATGAGATACTGTGCACTGTATGTTGTTGCTCTTTGAATTTTCAGCAGCAACGACAATGTCAGGTAAACAATTTTGTTTCCAGGAAAAATTAAATATTTGGAGATATTTGCAAGCTCATGTAAACACTTTTTCTCTAAGCTGAATTTTAACTCACTGGTGGTGTTGGACAGATCACACATATGATTTATTGTTCATAGCATTTGAATGTACCGCCTTTGAAGGCTGCAGATGCTGTGCTTAATTTGAGCCAGTGGCTGTAGGTGGGGCCCACCTACACTCATTTGTGGTGGAACGGGACTTATTGCTTCCCATCAGACTTTGACACACAGGAAGATAACTAAGGGGGGAGGAGAATGAAGGAGGAAGAGAAAGACAGAAAAACATGCCAAAGTGAAAGCAGGATCCTGCAAGAGTGGGATACAGTGCCAGAGGTGTCTGGTGGTGGATTAAAGAGCTAAGAGGTGGAGCAAAGACAATGCAGCTGTTGGCCTGTAGACATAGAATAGTGTTAGCTGTAGGCTTCTGAGCAAACCTTTGGGCCCAGCACTTATTCTTTTACAAATTAAGCATTGTGCCAATGGTATATTAATTTGTCAATAGTTAACTGTTTCATAATGTTATGCTATTGCACCATGTAGCATAATTTTTATTTTTGGGTGTTATTTAAATAAATGAAAATTTACATTGTGAGCTCCTACTTGGCTCCTGAAGTGTAGGAACTGTTTTCATTTTATTATGTGTCAACTCTATTAATTAGGTATTGTAGAATGTCTCTGACCTTGATAGGGATTTGTTTTTTACAGTTGTGAATTAGGAATACAAAAGTATCCACATTTTAACAATGTAGTGTTTTGCAAGCCTATTAAAGTTTTAAAATGCATTATTGCCACAAAGCCCCAGGTTAACTGTTGCTCTAAATCGCAGTGCAAACACTGACTCAATGCTCTTGTGATTTTGGTGGTTAGTTGAGTCATGTTATGATTGTCCATTTGGGACTTACTGAACTGAGCTTGTCTTCGATTGCTTCCATCTTACATCACAAGGACAGTACATTTATTTTTGTAGACAGTCAATGGAGAGTACAAATTTCTAGAATGGATTGAGTTGGGAGCAAAAATAAAAACAATATGAGAGAGCTACTGTGCCTACAGAGAAAATGGCAGAAATTGTTTTGCCAATTTCATAAGGTCAGCGTTTAGTAGTCAACCCTGGAAGACCTGATGGAGGACTTTTAAAGAGCAGTTTGATGTTGGAATAAATACAATTGCCCTTGAGTGTCTGGTTGGAAGGTTCATTAAAACCCACCTATGAATATAAAAGCGACGGTGCCCAAAGTTATTATTTAAATTCTATTCCACTTCATGTAAATTATGTTCTGTCAAGAACATGAAGTGCGTCAGTGCATAGTTCAACAAGGCAGAAAGCATTACTTTTAATATCACTGAGCCCCAGAAGCTGGTCCCAGTGCCGCGCGGTATCACAAGGTGACATCAAATAGTGCGATTGACACGTTCCAGGGTTTTTAGGAATTAAATAGGTCCTTTTGGAAATTGTAATGCGCCGTTAAAGGAACTAAAGGTTCCCGATCACAAATTTGCGTTTAGGTAGAGGGGCCAGAATTTTTATGTCTCACATTTTGAGCTGCCTCTAATCACTGAATCATTGTTAGTGTAGGTAAAACCGACGTGGCCGTGAATGCTTTAGACTAATGGATGTATGCTATTATTGAGATTGTTGCCTTCCATTGAATTGTATTGTAATTGCATTTATATAGCACTTACTACCCTTGACGAGGCGTCAAAGCACTTTTTTCGGCGAGTACCACGCTACTCCGGAACCCATAAAGGATTTGTGTTGAATTAGTATAGTGAAAATATGAAAGTAATTTGAGCGGTGGATATGTTAGTCAGTTATTTGGATTGAGAAGGGGTGATGTTCGTTTCCATGAGGTTGTCTCAAGCAGTCTTGAACAATCTTCCGGTGCATGTTTTGCAGGGGTCATACATGGCAAGACTGCTGGTTCCAGATCTTAGATTAAGGATACTATGTGCAGTGCCTAGAAGTTTAAAAGGATAAGAGAGAACAGTGAATGTGATGAGCTTGTATCACACATTGGACATGAGGCAATCGGAGCGTACAAACCGCCCATGTCATTTGAGTAAGTCTGGCAAATGGAACTACTTCCAAAGTAAACTAGTTGATTTTAGTCTCAATTTTTCTGTACAGTTACAAAATCATCCCTTAACAAAGAAACAAATGACTGGGTAAAATAACATTAACAAAAAAATAATCAATTTCTTTCAAAATGAGTCGATTGCTGCCAAAAGGAATACAGTTGTTGAAAAGCAACACATGTATTCCTATAAATAGACTGTTTGTGACAAAAACAAAATAATTTGCTGCTAAAATGAAACAATTTGTGAAAAAAAAAGAAGTGATGTGTAAAAGTAAATCAAATGTGCGAAACGTCCCAGGTTGGCAGTGAGACAAGTTAGCAGACTGAAGGATTTTCAATCAAATTAAACATTTTCCCAACAACCGCCTTCGAAATCGTGTTTAGAGCACATCCTGCAGTCGAGGTTACCTCACACATCCCTTGGACTAATGGATTACACATACCATATGTTTTTCAAGAGATTACAGCTGCATATTTTTTAAAATAGTGACTACATAAACAATAAAGTACTTTCTTAGCAAGTCCCACCTACTGTACATATTTCATCAGGTGTGCATGGATGTTTGAACATTGGGTGGGAAAATCGAACTGCAGTGTAGTCAGGTGGCTGAGGTCCTCGCCTAAAACACTTTGTTACATATTAATGTGCTGAAATAGCGTCTAGTTGATTTACCATCCATCACTACTCAAATCTTTTCCACAGCAGCAAGGACTATTGAAGACAGTGTTTAGCATTTGATGGAATAAGGGCTAAGAAACGCTGTCATCTAAAACAGCCGCGGCGCATGCAGGTAAGAGCGGCGGGGCCGGTGGGAAGGGGGTGGGAGAGATTTCGACTGACGATGATGAGGAAAAATTCAATAAATAATTAATTTTCCCTCGTCATCGTCCATCGAAATCTCCCCCCACCAGGCCCCATCGTTCTTACCTGCATGGGTCGCAGCTGATGTAAACATGAATTCTGTCTCATTAACTGTGAGGGGGCACTTCTCTATGTGAAAGGGAAGAAGACAATATGCTGTTGTTTGTGTCCTACATCCCATAAAATTAGATTTTTTTGTTTGTCATCCATGGCCTTATTGCTAGGCCATGCTATAGAAGTGCATGCATACACAATTTCATACAGTACCAACCCAACACGCTGGCTCTTTATGTCTAACCTTCCACGCCCATTTCCCCCACCCTCTGGCACTCGAGTGCGGTGGGACATCTCTCCGAGTTTGCAGAAGCATGAAGAGAAAAGACACAGAGAGAAGCATGAGGAATCCTTAAAGAGATGGGTTAGCAAATAATTAGTTATGAAAAATATGGATTCAATACTACAACGATATGATCACAAGAAAAATACATAAAAATAAATCACAATGAACAGTAAATTTTGAAGTTTATCAAAAATCATAATGTGAGGTCTGCAATCTGCAAGAAATGCGTGAAGTGTGTCTGCAGGTCATTGTTCATGACCTTCCATTGGAAAATGTAAAAGCTGGCTATGGTTAAGATTAGGGGTAGCTGAGCCCTAACCCCTCCAGCTGTGCCTTGTAGAACGTGATCACCATGTGGCGATTACCTGTGCTCACACACTTTAGTTCATGCCGATGTTGATAGTGTGGATCCTGGAATATTTACTGTAATAATTGCTCTCTGTTGAGGGGCTTGAGCTACAACATGGATACCAATCCACTTCCCAATCCAGCACCAAGATAATGGGAGATAGATTGTAAAACAGCCTCGAGACAGACAATTTACAGATGTTCAATCAGGTGCGTACAGGGGTGGAGGGAGCGTCACCAGGCAGATGAACAGGCTGGGATCATGCAAGGAATGACATATGCATCTACTGGGTGACAGAAGCACAAAAAAAATATTCCTTTGCTGGTTATAACTTCAGCATTTGAAGTGGGATCCTGTGTGGCCCTATTCGGGTGGCTAAGGCTTGGATACACCTTTCCTTCAATGAATTACACTGACTTAAGGGTCCTGAATTCCATCTTTAAAGTATCTATTGAGATGTATACCATTATAGTACCTGCAAAGATCTTAGTCTTACCATATCATTTGAGGTCTGAATTTTAGGTGGACCATGCAAGGTTCTAGTCTTAGGTTAGAATACCTCTGATGCCCCCAGCTTTATAATAACCCTAAATGTCTCCATCTGTTGAATATTCGAGTTTGTCACGCTTTGAGTGTTTTTAAATGTGTTCGTAGTGCCATGTGTCCAAATCACTCCATCATCTTGAGGTCTCCTTTCCTTAGGGAGCCTGCCATTTTCTGGTCTTCAGAGGTAACCTTGACGTCTCCGAATTTGGAGTACTCAAAGAGGTTCTCTTGTTCAGTGCAACCTTTCAGGTCTCTATTCTGGGAGTCATCTGAGTGGCCCACGTCTCAGTGTGCCTCAGTGTGCAGTCAACAACACTAGTTTCTCTTTTCCTGCTGCCTCTCATCTTGTGTTCTTCTTTTTACACCTATCAAAGCTTCCCTTCTGTAGCTGCTATCAGAATTAGCCGAAAAGTGAAATCATCTGTGTTAGTCTTTTACATAGGTGTTTCTTTTCATGGAGCCTGTTGCATCAGTAAAACGTTCCATCACCCACAAACTAGTCTGACACTTGTAGTCATTTTTCACAGAGCCCTATCCAAGTGTTTGCAGCTGTGGTGTAGTTTAGTGTGGTGAACATTTACAAACACCATGGCCACCGTCTGTTTTTTCAAATATTTTTCTCTTACAGTAAAAGTAGAACGCACAACATATTTGTTTGCACATCAGCACTTAGAAAACTTTATTTTTACATTTTATGAATCGAGGATTCAATCGCCAAAAAGCAGCCACAAGTGAAAACAATGTTTCCTTGCATTTAAATATACTCATCTCCATGCTAACATTTGAGTCCTCATTAAAATTGTAAATATTAAAGGTCAATTGCACATATTTTAAAATTGAATTATTCATGCGTTACCCAGTTCTTTTATTCTACCTAAAAAGGTTTGAAATAGAAAAATAAAAGGATTGAGTTTTGCATTATTGCCACGTGTAAAACAGCTACATTACCAGTTTATTGGTGGATATCATACACTCAACCGCACAGGATCCATACAATTACAATATCATTGTGAATAGCTTAGATTTAATGGTTGATGCATTGCTGTTGTAAGATTGACCGATTTCTGGCCCCAGTGAGTGTGGGTCATGTGGTTTGAAGAGTAAACTCCAATGTATAATGTGGTAGTAACTCTACGGGTGGGTGTCATGAGTCTGGCCGCCATTGATTCTATCCTTTGTAGATGATGTAGATGTGATGAGATGCATGTGTGTGTGATCTGGGCTTTGCATTTTGAGTCTCTCTTCTTGGTATGTTAGCTATGGTTGTGAGAACATATTTAGGAGTCCCAGGGCAACCAGGGGTCACTGGGTTCGGAGTGTCAGTCAGAGCCTTTTACCACTGGTAGATGGTGCTTCACCTTAATAATGAGGCCAGATTTGAGGACCACACACACACACCTTTAGAACTTGTCCCTCAGCACAGTGAATTCAAGCAACTCAAGGCTTACTTAGGGAGGTGCTGTGAGGTTAAAGACTCAGAGCACAACACACACTCCGTTAGTAAACAACCAATGTGCAGCCACTGCGCTGGTTATAAAAACGATAAAATAGTTATACACACAACATAATACTCTATATAAAAACTATGGATTCATCTATATATATATGATGTCTTGCTCTCGGTTTTGCCCTAATTCTTTAAGTGGTTGCGACATTAAGATTTTAAATATGAGATGTTGGGCACAGTGAGTTTAGGATGTCTTCACGAGTTGTTTCCTTATTGGATTTATGTTAGGCGAGATTGATGGTATTGTGGAATCACAGCCACTATGTATACCTGCAAGATCTGGTTGCTTGCTTGAATTATGATCACGGCGTTGTCAAGCATGTTATAACAGCATTTTTCTGGTTAGGGGCGTTTCTTGTTAATTTTGTCCATGTGTTACTGAATTTAGATTACTTGACACATGCATCTTTGAGGCTTCAGTTGGCTACCATGTCAAACGTTAGAAACAGCATGTCAGATTTTGTGGTGCCATTCTCAATACAGGTAATTTGTATCAAAATTAAATTTTCTCACTTTGCTTTCATTGTATCACATTCAAATGAGGAGTTTTAGTGAACTGGAGTTCATGTTGGCTAATTCGATTGTGTGGCTCTCGGGTCAAACTCTGAACTTTGATTACCATGATTGAGGCTTAGAATCAATGCTTTCTTGACCAGCCTTTCCTTTTTCTTTGACTTATTCTGACTCCATGCCCTTTTCCTGCAGAATTGATCTGTTCGCCACCTGCGATTGGAGATGCTGTGCTAGTAGGATAAGGAATGGTCTGTGGCAAAGATAATTTGATTATCGATTTCTATTGGGAGACTGCCAACTGTATTAAAGAAGACTATGTACTCGTCATGGCATGTTACTGGTGTCTTGTGACTTAAAGAATAAAGCAGATATTGATTGCTGAGAAGGCACTTAGTCAGGTTTCATGCACGAAATTGCACTTGAGGACACATTTCAGTCATTTGAAATATTAAAAGTATTGGCAAGTTTCGATTTAGGCGATCGGGGACACAAGGGCTTGCTAGAGGCAGGACTTGGCAGAGTAACATTACTTTGCGTAGGGAGGTATCACAATACTGTCCACTATTTGTAGGTCCATATAATGAATACAAAATGTACTATGCAATATCATAAGCCATATTTTTTAAACCCCAGCAGCAAATTGAATTTCCATTCTGATATGTTGGATAGGTAAATGTCTTTCAGTTACTAATACTAGGGGGCCTATTAGGATGACCGCCACCCTAGCAGTGCTTGGACCGGCCACCAGTGGTCCAGCGGTCCCACACCGGCAATTAGGATGCCACCGTGGCGGTGGCATCCTCTATTCCCAGCATTGTGGCGGGCACAATGCTGAGACTGCACTGTGTGCATTTGCATGCACAACGTGGCAAGCACCACATGGTGCATGCCACGTTGTCCATGCAAATGTAGGGGGGTACCATAGGTACCCCCATGTGCCCCCCCAAACCCCCAACATCCAGGGGGCCTGCAACGGGCCCCCAACTCAGGAATTCACATGCGTTGCCGCCACGGAAAGGCTGCTTCCCGCTAGCATCCTAATATGGCTGGCGGTGTCTAGCAGACACCGCCACCATATGCAACCCTTTTCCGCCCAGTCGACCCATCGACCAGGCGGAAAAGCAGCGGACGGTCTTTCCGTCTGCCGCGGTCCCCCCCCGCCATCATAATATGGTGCGAGAAATGGGAGACGGGTGGGGTATGAGGTAGGCCCGCATGGCGGTGGCGATCTGCCCTACATCATAATAGACCCCTAGGTGTTTTGCATGATATCAAAAAGATATATAAACTGAGTGAATGGTGCATTTAATCTCAGTACCAAGTGAAAATTATTAGGTATTCTTATATTTGTATTTGCTAGCATCATTTAACTGTTCTAAGTAATTCAACATCAGATTTCCTTTTATTTCCTCGTTTCTCTCTGCGTATGCATTAGCAGTTCTGTCATACAAAACTGAGGAGGCAAAGACATGTTTATGCTGATGTGGTGTTGAGTGATGATACAGGCTCATATTCCTCACATTAGAATTTACACGTATGAGTTCATAGGCACAAGAAAATTAAATGATTTGCCAGAATAAAATAATCTTCATTCAGGTGCTGAAACTGGGATTAGAATCAAGGCTCCTAGGTACCAAAGTCAAAAGCTAAGCCACTAGCCCACAACTGAATGCATAAAGATGATTAATGTAGGGAAGTAGCAAAATCGAACCCAAAGCAACGCAAAGCATCACTCAACTCAATAGAGTGGCTGCTAGTTGCAGGACTACTATAGAAGACACGTAATACGATCCCAGATCTGATGATCTGGGCCTGCTGTAACAATGTAATTGATATCAGGAAGAGGAATGGGTCAATATACTGTAAACAGGGAACTGCAGTGTTCGACCTGAACCTTTTTTTGCAGTGTTATTTCCAAACATCTGCCTTTCTCCTGTATTTTTCTCACCTGTTTTTGTTGACTTTAGTACTCTGGGCACTTTACCACTGCTGATCAGTGCTAAAGTGCATGTGCTCTCTCCTTTAAACTTGGTATGATTGGCTTTCACCTGTTTGGCATGTTTAATTTACCTGTAAGTTGTTTTTACAATGGTATACTACATGCCCAGGGACTGTAAAATTAAATGCTACTAGTGAGCCTGCAGCGCTGCTTGTGCCATCCACAGAAGTAGTCTTTCAAATCTGTCTCAGGCCTGCCACTGCAGGGCCTGCGTGAGCAGTTTACTGCCACGGGGACTTGGCATTTAAAGTTGCTTGCCAAGTCTGGAACTCCCCTTTTACTACATATAGTTTACCCATAAGGTAGGCCCTAGGTAGCCCTATGGGCTGGGTGCTGTGTAGGTAAAAGGTAGGAAATGTTCCTTTGTTGTGTGACTTGTCATGGTAGTAACAAACAGCCTATTTGGTCTCTCACTGTTGTGAGGCCTGCTTCTCTCAAAGGTTTGCATTGGGAATTCCCTGATATGTTTTTCACAGTAATTGCTGATTTGGAAGGAGTAGCGTTGTAATGTTTGGAATAGTGGTGATAAATCCTGCTTATTGGTGAAGGTAAATTTTTCATTACTATTCTAGAAATGCCACTTTTAGAAAGTGGGCATTTTTTTGTGCTTCTGACTCTGTGTGCTTTACACCCTGACTCCAATCAATGTCTGGTTTAGACTAACAGGGTCTGTTTGTGCATTCACTCTAGACAGTCACACAAAGGGAGCTGAGGTGTGGCCTGCATATCCTGATGGCCCATCACCAGGCTGATGTGTCGTCCTGACCTAGAGTGGTGGGAGGACTTGTCCATGACACCAGAATAGGGCTGTGCCTGTCCTCTCACAAGGCAGTCTCCACCCCCTTGTAGTGTGTCTGGATCCAGGTCTGGGACTGTTATGCACTTCTGAAGTTTGTTTAAAATTACCTCCACATCAAAGACATTTGAGTACAAGTACAGGGGCTCTGACCCCATGATTTTAGACACTGCATGGGACTTGTAACCAGACGCTGTTGCCTCTACATACTGCACCAGAGGATTGCTGTGCTGCCAGGAAAGGAACTGCTTGGACTTTGCTTTGTTGTGCTGACCTGCTGAAAGGACTGCCTTTCTGCCTGCAAGGACCTTGTGTGCAGGCCTGTTTCCTACCTTCCTGCTTGTGTGCCCCCCACCAGAATTGCAAGCATGTGGTGAGTGCTTTATTTTTCACTTCTAGTGCAGGCTAACTTGTTCCTGGCTCAAAGCAGCGTGTGGCTAGCGCTGTTGTGTGCTCCTGATCTCTACAGGGAAAGCGCCTAGGAAGTGCTTCACTTCCCCTTCTGACTCCTGTGTTGAGTGCTCTGTCTGCAAGTGACAGAGCACGCTGGGTCGCCCGTTTACCGGTTCTACAGACCAGTGCTCTGCTTGGAGTCAGAGTGACAGTGATCAACTGTGCCACAAGCCGTCCTGCTTTGGGGGGTGCCAAGTATCCGTAGGTGGGCAAGTGGCCTGGTAGCCTACGTGTGGGGACAGAAGTACTGTACACCATGTATTAGGAGTGTAGGTTGCTGCTGCTTGTATGTTTATTCCAGGGCGTTGTGATTTCTGCACTACAGTGCATATATGGTGACTTAAGTGGTTCCTGTTTTTTTCTGAACTGGCATTCCATGGCCTAAGTTTTACTACAAGCTTCTGAGGTGCTTAAGGTCATCTTTTTATGATTCATGTGTTTACCTCTAACCTAACTGCTTCACATTCATGATTTGATGCTATATGTGTTGTTTTATACCTTTCAGTGACCGGATAATGAGTATTATTCCAGAATCTGCTTAATATGTACAATGATGGTGTTTTCGTGAAGTGTGCAACATATAAGTCTTTATCTTATTACACTAACAGTGATGTTATGACATAGTGTGCATACAGCGTGCAAGTCGCCCTCCTCCTTTAGCAACAACTACATCCGTATTCTCCTCCCCACCCCTTAGGCACCATAGAAAAACATGAGGCAGTTGTTTGGTCATCACTGCGTAGTCCTTTATTATATTTAAAAGCAGAGTAATCTTTTTTATTTTGAACCAAACAAAACACTTGTTAGTCAAAAGAGGTAGGTTATTTCCATTCCAAGAAATACATTTTCAAATTATAATATTTACATTCCAGTCATGGCCTCAGCCATCCGGAAATCAAGACATGCACTTTGGTCATGAATCCCCCTGTGCTTGCTGTGCCAGCAGGCCCCAACTAGCACTGTTTTATCAGTAGTAAATTTCAGTCCTAGTCCTCCAAAACAGAGAGAGGCACTACCACCAGAGCACTGCTTACTCCTTGGCCACACTAGGGTTCCTGAACACCGGATACCCCCTCCAAAGTTTCTTAACATACACACAGGCATCTTGGGTAGGTCAGGAGAGTCCAGGACCACCAGCAGGTCAGTCCCCCCTCCCGCCAACCCGGAGCCCCCATTGAATGCTCGCCCTGTACCAGGGTTAGCCAGTCCATGCCAAAAAAGGGGTCCACACCATTTTCTTTCCCGGGACCCCGCCACAGGGTGAGGAGCTTACTGGCGCTCTCGCGCTCCCCCACCTATCGCTTGCTCACCTGACCCTACCACCATGGCTTCTAGGACCGTCGGGATGAACAATTCAAGCCTTTTGTTAGACAAATGCAGACCATCTGGTAGATATAGCTCTGAATTGGATGTCTGGATTGGACTGTGCCTGATCGCCCACAGGGGTGATCCAGTCAATAACTTAGCGACTACCTGGTCCAATTTCTTCACCAATCTGTTCACAGCTAGTGTGGGTGCACCATTGCCCCAACCTTGATGAGGAATTACCTCTGACCGAAATATAACCGTGCCCGGCAAGAGGTTCCTCACCTGTGAAAACATAGAGATTAATGCTTCTTTAACTCCCCTCCGGCCAGCGGGGATAATATCATACCTCCTAAATGAATCACCAGCACTGCTGGGATGGGCATGTCACCTACGTCCAAGGCCTACCACAAGTGGTTGAACAGTTTGCTTAACCATTGCCTCCAACCCCTAACCAGTGGTGTTCGACTCCCATTGCCATCTGCGACCTCTCTAATTCTGTACCATGAAAAAACTGTCCTGTTCTGCGCACAAAAGAATGGCCACGTCAGCATACCTGCGTCTGTGGCCGCCCGACAACTGTATGAAATTAAAAATAGAAAAAGAAACCGAATAAGGAGGGGGGAATTCACAACACTATTGTGCCATAGCGGTAGAGCTAAGCTCCCGGTCACCCCCCTTTGTAGGCTAAATTGGGTCTCACCTAGCACTCAAAACAAGACGACTTCCATCTGCCTACCCTTTTTAATGCTTTGAATGACAAGCCCATTGAGGCTGCCATTGTGGCAGCCCCAATGGGAAACGAATAGGACATGGAGGGCGAGGTCTCCTCCCCCAACAGCGACAAGGTACGCTTACATAAGCGTGTGAACTGAAATCTAGGCAGTGTGAAACTGTCAACATGCAATAAAAGCCAGGGATCCCCTCCTCCTGGATGCATCTGGAGCCCCAATGCGAAAAGAATGGGGCGTGAAGGGCGAGGTCTTCTGCCCCAACAACGACCAGGCATGCTTACATAAGCATGTGAACTGAAATCTAGTCAGCGGGGAACTGTCTGCATGCAATAATAGCCTGGGAACGTCACCGGACAATACGTGACCCCTGGAGCAGCCCACAGGTGTACCCATGATCCCTACCCAAGGGGTCCGTTTTTAACCTCCTTACCCAATCTGTAGTCTGGAAAGCTTCATGTTTAGGGGTCCCCCCAGACTACAGAGTGCCTAACCGCCCAGTGATAATGTAATGTAGGTTGCATAATATATCTCGCACCTGAGGTGAGGCCGGTAAATTACACCTCCCTACTGCCTTCACCACAAACCACTGTTGAGGGTCAAGACCACGTGTGCAGCCAAAAGCCGATGAAACCTATTCTATTTGGGATATGGTGATTTGATCATCCACTGGTAAGATTCACGATTAGCGGTCCCTCCAGGCTGTAAAGCATCTGGCCGCCCTGAGATACTATAATGCAGGTTGCATAATATATCCAGCACGTGAGGTGAAGCTGGCAGAATGAACCTCCCACTGTCTCCACCACAACCCACCGCTGAGCGACAGAACCACATGTGCAAACAATACATACCCCGACATCCAGTTATTGAGTTGAATATTCGGCGATAGCCTGGGCTTTTTGAAAGCCTCCGCTTTATCCTCCATGTGATGTTCTATTACCAAGTTGACTGTAGACCCTCATTCCATCTCCTAAGCATATTATTCCCTGCCAAACCGAACCAACCTATCCTATCACACGGGTCCTCAAATAAAATGAAGACATTGCCCCCCACAGGCTTATTAGATGGGTGTGAACACGCTTCGGACTGTCCTCTTCAACCACTCGGAACCTTAAAATATGCGAAACTGTGCAATAATATCCGCTTGGATATACTTTTAGAGTGGCTCCAGGCCATGCCTTGGTTGCACAATTTGGCTTTTCTGCAAACCTGCTTATGCAACCTAGCCACATAATTTGGTCTTCCCCTGCCTCGTTAGAATACCCAGATATGTTACTGCCTCAGTCCTACCAGCCGTAATGACAAGAGGCTTCCGTGCATCTTGCACCAGCTCTGTAACCGCCACCGCATCCATAGGACTGTCAGAACCCAAAGAGAGACCCTTGCCCCTTTTCTATTCAATCTCCTTGCCACCACCAAGCGCCATGGTTAGAAATAAAAACAGGATGTGTAATCAATAACAAGTAGAAGTTCCCAGGACTGGTCAAAGTGTAATGCTCCTGAAAAGCCGGAATTTGATGGATGTTGAAAGTGGATTATTATCTACCATCCGGGCCCTGTGTGAAATCATGGAATGCTGTACTAGCCACCATTCCAGGTCTAGAGAAAAATAGTCATCTTTTCCACTGCAGGGAGGATTTGGACAGGCTTACCCTGAAAATCAGTGACCAACCAAAGACCTGATTATCACCAGAGCGCCAGGCTCTGCAGGAAATTATGTCTCTCTGCACTAATTGCATTTACTTACTCATGGGGAAATAGCAGCCATTACTCCTGGCAGGAGTGTGTGCCCAAACGTACTCTAAATCAACGCTGCCCACTGCTGATCTGCGTATAGCCTGGCAAGCACCCCCAACTAGGGCATTCTGGGCAAAAGTTGTCTTGCATGATCTTCCGAAACATGGTGGACCTCATAACTACTTGAAAGGTACACCTATGATAGTGTCATGGGAATTTTTAGGGCCGGGCTTTGGCAGATTCAGACAAAGGCTGCACTGCCTGAATTTGTATAGTGCCTTGGGGCCCCTTTGGTCTTCTCTCACTGGCTAGTACTTGAATATCTTCTGGCGTAAACCATGCTCTATATAAGATCTACAATATTCGTTTGACATGTACCACACCAATATAAGTTAACAGTAGAAAAATTGCCCCAAGAGGTGCGATATGTTCCTAAACGGCCTTCACACCCTCCCTCCAGGTCAAACTGTATTCCTGAAAACAATATTTTGGAGCCTGCTCATGGTGCTCTTATCAGTTCCTGCTTACTGGCACACTGATGAGTTTGGCAGGCCAGGCTGGTGACGAGCTACTTCATGGAAGGTCCATACCAACTGTACAAACTATTCCTTAGCCTTGGGAGGAATAGTCAGGAGATCAAAAGGAAACTAGGGAGCCAGCATATGGCTTCCATTGATTGAGTCATCCTGGATTGCCAGATCTCAGTGCCCATGTAACAGCCTAGCATGAATAGATTAGTAGTAATGTCCAAATTTATGGCCAATCATGGAAAAGCCCTGCTAAGGGCTCTAAAAAGGGTGCCCTGCCAGATCTAACACTTCTAGCTGAAACTCGGGACCCCTCCGCTATGTGCAGGGGGTGCGTGGGCAATACAAATTAGTTTGGCCAAGTTCTCCTAGACAAATAAGGGCTGGTAATGGAGTTCGCCAGCGACCAACACCCATCTCAGTGTTAAGGCAAACCGCAATTCGGGCCTTGGAGGTCTTTGAAATGCCAGGAATGTCAACTGAAAGTGACAGATGCTGGTCTCATGAATAGACCACCTATTCCTTACCAAGAATGGTAAGCTCTGCTTAGACCCCCACCAACTGCCACTGCCTGTATGCTTCCAGTGACTCACCGCAGGGGAACCTTTTCCCATCTGAGCAACACACATCCGTACAGCTCCCACTGCGACGTCAGTTGCGTGTACGAACGCGCCAAGATAAGGCTTTATATCCCCCCCACTCAAAAGGCTACTATGTGATGTTGGCAAGGAATGCATTATGTATGCAGTGGCCTGATAAATACCTTTCAGCTAAGCTTAAAAAATCAGATTGCCTTACCCATACAAACCGAAAGACAATTGCGACCCGGAGCCTTTGACGGATGCATTCTGGTACCTCAATGGTATTCTTAAAAACTCTCGCCATGCTTGGCACCACTAACCACAGCTGGCCATACCCTCTGTATATTCCGGTCCATCTTCCTGCGAACCTGTTGACAGCCTTGTAGCACGATGTGCCGCCCTGACTTCACAGCAATAGAAGCCATGAAAACAGAAAGTAATGTCCTATTACTTACCGGTAATCTTCATTACTCCTGGTCCCGTAGTCCTCGTCCCATTCCTCACAAGTGGAGATTACTATCTCCGCGACAGAAAAAAAAGAACAGGAGCATGCTGGGATACCTAACCCACTCCCTCCCGCCGGGAGTACATAAGCGGTACCAGCCCAGCATGCAGCCTGAAAATACCAAGCCAACAACCGGAAGGCCGGCCGCCAGGGAGGGAGGGAGGGAAGTAAGGAATGGGACGAGGACTACGGGACCAGGAGTAATGAAGATTACCGGTAGGTAAGAGGACATTACCCCCAGGTCCCTCCGTCCTCGTCCCATTCCTCACAAGTGGAGAATACCAAAGCAGAGCACCCGGCCTTCCGGAACCCCACCAAAGCCAGGGCCACCAGACCGAGAAAAACGGCACCCAACAGAAGCAGAAGGGAGCCCACAAAAAAACGCAGGCAGGAGCACACAACCAGCCACGCCCCCAACCAAGCCGACAGAGCTGAGACCCCAAAACAAGCAGGGGACGAGAAAGAAAGGACCGCAAACAAACACAAGACCCCCCAGGCAAGCCCGAAGGAGGCCCCGCACCCAGAAGCAAGACCCAAGGGAACCCCCAGAGGGGCAGAAACAGAAACCACCCCCCGAACCACCAGGGAAAGGGAGCCCCGGAGAAGCCGAAGCGCCCCAAAGGAGCAACCCAGCCAGGAAGGGCAAAAAACCACCAAGGGAGAAGCCCACAACCACAGGCACCACCAAGCAGCCGCCCCAACAGGGACAAAACAGCACATTCCAGCCCAACTCTCAAGAGCGCACGAGAGCAGGCTGCACAGGGAGACAGGCCAAAGGCCTAGAAAGGAATACAGCAGGTCAAGACAGAGAGCGAACCCCCCAGAACAGGGAAGAAGGCGACCCACAGCCGGACCAACCCACAAAAACCACACCAAGAGGCGAGGGGAAGGAAGAGGAGAACGAAGTGGCACGCCAAACTCAGAGAAACACCAAACGCGACCAACCACAGGACCAACCCCAACACACCAGGGGAAGCCACCCGCAGAGCCACAAAGACTGAAGAGGAAGGTACCAGACAAGAAAACAGGCATCGACCCAGAGCAACAACCAGGAAGAAAGGGGCCAAGTCAGCCAGACAAGGAACCCCCCCCGACCAACAGCCGACAACCGCGGCAAAGGAACCAGAGGCACAGAAACCCACAGAAGGCCCAGGCCAAAAGGTAGGAAAGACAAGCCGTCAACCTCAGCAGAGGCACCGGACGACCGCAGCCAAGGCCGCCACACCGGGAGAAGAAAACCCGGGCACAGGAACCAGCCAGAGGCCAGGACCGAGGCAACCACAAGCAGGAGACACAGGGACACGAACCCAGGAACCCACCCAAGCAAGGCCAGGGAGAGCAACAAGCGCCACCCAAAGCAGACTCCACACACGGCCAGCGAACAGCCAGGAGAGAACAACCAAGGGCCGAACACAGAACCTGGGAAACAACCCCGGAGCCGGGAAGGAGGAACCCCTACCAACCAAGAGCCGACCCACAGGCCAGGAGGAGACCAAGGAACCACCCAAGGCGAACCCCAAGAAGGGCAAAACAGGAAGTGAACAAGGAGGCCAACAGCCCAACAACGCACGCAGCCCAGAAGACTCAAGAAGCCAACCGGACAACGCACAAGCCAGCCAGCCCGGCGGACCCCAAAACAGAGCATCAGAACCCGAAAGGAGAGGCAAAGGGCCAACCGACCCAACCCCAAAAACCCCAACCAAGAAGGGGCCCAGGGACCGGCACCAAAGCAAGCCAAGAAACCCAGAGAGGAGAAGCAGCCGGGGAACAGAGAGGGAGACCGGCAAGCCACAACCGGCAACCAACACAAAGGTCACAGCTCACCAGCCAGGTGCAAAGGAGCAGCACAGGAAAGTACACAGGACCAACCCGGCACCCGGACCAACAGGGCCAGAACCACCGGCCAGCAAGAGGCCAAAGAGAGGCCCAAAAGCACCAGAGAACAAGCCGCCAGAGAAGAACCCAGGCAGGGACCCAGGAAGGGACCCCGCAAAGGAAGGCCAAAACCAAGGACCGTAAGGGAGCAAACGCCACAGAGGCAGAGCGGAGGCCCCAGCAGCACCCCGGAACACCCCAGGCACCCCCAAACCAAAGGAGAGGAGCCCGGAGAAACCAAAGGCGCACGACCCCCGGGGGGAGCGGGAACATACCCAAAAAGGGAAGAACAAACCACGCAGAGCCAGCAAGAGCAACGGCCAGAGACACCACAGGCCGAAGCAGTCCGCATGGGAGCAGGAAATGCACAAGCCCAAGGACAGGCCCACAGGGGGAAACCCACAGCCCCAGGGCCCAGGCAAAGCCAACCACCAGCACAACGCCGAAAAAGGGGAGCGGGGACGCAGCAACGCGGCCCACACACCAGGGGAGGCCGACACCAGACCACAACCGGCAGCCCCACCAACAAAACCACCGGCCAAGCCCCAGAGAAGGCACAGCGAGGAGGACACCGGGAGCGGCACCCACAAGCAGGAAAGAAGGGCACAGGGCATCCCGAACCCACAAACAGCTAGGGGCACAGAAGCAGCACACCCAAGAAACCAAGGAGCCACCCAGGCAGAAGCCATGGAAGACCCATCACACCCAGCCACCACAGGAGGCAAAAGGAGCGGCAGCTAGAGGCAAACGACCCCAAGCCACAAAGAAGAGGCATGAGGGGAAAAGGAAACCACAACAGGAAACCCAACCCCACCAGCCAACCCAGTGCAATACAACACAGCACCAGGCAAGAGGCAAGAGGCAATCAGCAACACCAGCCAGAAAGCCCACCAGGGGCCCCACCAGGACAGCCCCGGAGCCAACAGCCAACCAAGACCTACCGGGTCAGAGGGAGGGCACAACAGCCCCCCCCCCGAACCCAAGAAACAGGGAGGCCGGAAGCACCAAGGACCCCGACGCAGGACGCAAGAAGCAACCCAGCCAAACACAAGCAGGGGCCAAGCGCAAGAGCAGAGGGGCCGCAGACGGGGGAACACCCGGGGGGCCGCAGGCCCACCACCCCGACCCACAACCAGCACGAACCTCACCCATAGGGAACCCGCCAGAGCAGGAGCCCACCAACCCAGGCAGGAGGGCACGCGGAGGGCAGGAGAGGAGCGAACGCAAGGGCACCGGCGCACCCAGCCGCAACACCAAGACATGACCAGGCGCCAGCAGGGAGGAAAGGCCACAGGCCAGGAAACCCCACACAGCGAAGCCCAGAGCACCGGCCAGGCACAGGGGGGCAGAAAGAAACAAGGCACCCCGAGCACGGACCATACCAACACCCCCGGAAGGACGCAAGAAGCGCCCAGCACCAGGAGCCACAGGCAGGCACCCAGACAGGCACGCACCAGGCCCGAATCCACAAGAACAGGCAGGAACCACCAGGGCGGACAGGCAGTAGGCAGAAGAAGCCGGGCAACATGCAACCAAGGCAGACATCCAACCAGGCACCAACCATGGTGAACAGAAGCATGCAGGCCAGGAAGGCCGGAAGCCCACAGGCCAGAGGAAGGAACAAGGCCGAACCCCACCCAAAAACGTAAAAGCCCAGGAGAGGCGAAGCGGGCACCTGGGAACGGGCGGACGGCCACAGCACCCGCCAGCCCCGGCACACCCCCAGCAGAGGAAAACATGGAGCCAAGGCCGCAGGCCAGTACAGCAGAAGAGCGCAGCACAGGGAAGAAGAAATGCGGCACCCACCAGGGGGACAGGCCAACACCACCAAACAGAGACCGTCCCCCAACCCCCCGCCCAGACGCCATCCAGCAACAAGCGCCGAGCAAGCGGAAAACAAGTAGGACAGGGAACCCACAACCGGAGGAGGAAGGACCCCCCCCCTCCCCACAGCACCGGGAAGCAAGGCAAAGACACAGCGCAGAAAGCCACGCAACGCCCCCAACCCAGCAAGCAGGAACAGGGAGCACCACAAGCCAGCACGGACAAACCCCAACAGGAATCAACCAGCAGATGGAGAGACCAGAGGATGCCAGGTCCCAGAGTAGAAAGCGCCAGCAGCAAGCAAGGTGAGAATACAACCGAAGCAGCCAAGCAGGTCCCCCAGCGAAGACCGCCGAAGCAGCCCACCGCGCACAGCCAGACCCAGCAGGCAAAGCACAGACCACAGAGCCAGAGGAACATGTAGTGAAAAAAAGCGGAACCGCTATGCGGTACTCACCACAGAGGCAGGAAGAGCACACCAAAAGCGCCCTGCCCCCAAGATCCAGCCCAGGCGCCCTCCAAGACATCAGCGCCGGGCGAGGAAGAGTGCTGCAGCCACCGGCCAGACACCGACCCCCATCAAGTTCCGCCCCTGCACCAACATCAGGAACAGCAGGGGCAACAGGGAGGAAACAAGGCGAGCAGCACACCAAGGGAGACCAGGAGCACCGCCCGGCGCAGCCCCTGGACTCCCATAACAGCCACAACAGCGTGTCTTCCAGCCTGGCCAAGCCGTAGGAAGACGCGCGCTGTAACCCGTAAGAAATCCGGAGATCCGGCGCCCCAGCCGCAAAGGGCCGGGCGCCAATCAACGCGACTCCCAGCAAGCCCGGTAGGCCAGGAGACGCGGAAGAGGACGTCGAGGACAGCCCAGCAGTCCCACGAGACATCCATCAAAGAAACCCACAGGTAAGTCAGCAACACGTCCCATTCCCTGCCCATTGGTCTACCGCCTCCCGCCTCCCAGCTGACCCCCCCTCCCGGCTCCTTACTTAAGGGGACCGAGGCGGGCTAGTCAGTGTGACCCCCTGTGCCCCCACGGCTGGTCGCTCCTCACCTCCTGCTGCTGCCTGCTGTTCACGGACGCCTCCTGCTGCCTGGATCTCCGCGACTGCTCCTGCTGCCTCTCGCTCGCTCCCCCGGTCCTCTGCTTACTCTGCCTCACCGCCGCCGCTGACCTGCTGACCCGGTAGGTGCTCCTCCACTCGCGCCTTCTCCCCCGCCGCGGCCCCGGTTCCGCTTCTTCCTTTCCCGCCGCTGACCCCTGACCCCGCCCCCACTCCCTGCCCATTGGTCTACCGCCTCCCGCCTCCCAGCTGACCCCCCCTCCCGGCTCCTTACTTAAGGGGACCGAGGCGGGCTGGTCAGTGTGACCCCCTGTGCCCCCATGGCTGGTCGCTCCTCACCTCCTGCTGCTGCCTGCTGTTCACGGACGCCTCCTGCTGCCTGGATCTCCGCGACTGCTCCTGCTGCCTCTCGCTCGCTTCCCCGGTCCTCTGCTTACTCTGCCTCACCGCCGCCGCTGACCTGCTGACCCGGTAGGTGCTCCTCCACTCGCGCCTTCTCCCCCGCCGCGGCCCCGGTTCCGCTTCTTCCTTTCCCGCCGCTGACCCCTGACCCCACCCCCACTCCCTGCCCATTGGTCTACCACCTCCCGCCTCCCAGCTGACCCCCCCCTCCCGGCTCCTTACTTAAGGGGACCGAGGCGGGCTGGTCAGTGTGACCCCCTGTGCCCCCACGGCTGGTCGCTCCTCACCTCCTGCTGCTGCCTGCTGTTCACGGACGCCTCCTGCTGCCTGGATCTCCGCGACTGCTCCTGCTGCCTCTCGCTCGCTCCCCCGGTCCTCTGCTTACTCTGCCTCACCGCCGCCGCTGACCTGCTGACCCGGTAGGTGCTCCTCCACTCGCGCCTTCTCCCCCGCCGCGGCACCGGTTCCGCTTCTTCCTTTCCCGCCGCTGACCCCTGACCCCGCCCCCACTCCCTGCCCATTGGTCTACCGCCTCCCGCCTCCCAGCTGACCCCCCCTCCCGGCTCCTTACTTATGACGCCCCCTCAGCGACCGCGCAGCGGACGCGCGCAGCGGGAGCGCCGACTGAGCGCCGAAGGTGCGCCAAAGGTAAGCCCGTCTGCGCCCGTCCGCGCCTGGACCGCGCCCAGCGCCAGAACCCCTGGTCCCCGTGCCCGCCAGCCCCCCCGCAGGACCTACGACTTCGCTACGCTCATCGCACTCAAAACCGCCCGAGCCCCCGGGTGCTACCGAGCATCCCCGCGACGCACCCATGGACCCTTCGCCTGCCGATCCTGCAACTTCTCCTGCCTCCGAACCGGCACCGCACCCATCAAGACGGACAACAGCAACCACCTCAAGTGCATCCTGATCAACACCCGCTCCGTCCACAGACACGCCGTGGAACTCTGGAACCTCCTCGACACCACATCTCCAGACGTCGCCTTCCTCACGGAAACCTGGATGAACGCCTCCTCAGCCCCCGACATCGCCATAGCCATCCCGGACGGCTACAAGATCATCAGGAAGGATCGCGTCAACCAGACCGGAGGAGGCATCGCCATCGTTCACAAAAGCACCATTTGCATCTCGACTGACTCCACCGACGCTCTCAACGCCGCCGAATACCTGCACTTCCAGATCCACACCGACCCCAAGACTACCCTCAGGGGCACCCTCATCTACAGACCCCCGGGACCACGCGCACAGTTCTGCGAAGACATCACGGACTTCATCAGCCCCCACGCCCTCCCCTCCGCCGACTACATCCTCCTCGGGGACCTCAACTTCCACCTGGAGAACAACAACGACCGCAACACCACCGCCCTGCTGGACAACCTCGCTAACCTCGGACTCAAGCAACTGGTCAACACGCCCACCCACTACGTCGGCCACACGCTCGACCCCGTCTTCTCATCCAGCAAGCACGTCACCTTCAGCCACTCCACCGGACTTCACTGGACTGACCACAGCTGCGTCCACTTCAGCTTCAAAAAGAACACGGTCCACCACCACCCGAAGCAGGTTCCCCACAGGAACTGGAGCAAGATCACCGTCGACCAGCTCGCCACCTCCCTCAGCCAGAACCCACCTGTCAGGACAACGGACCCTAACACAGCAGCCCTCGACCTCACGCAGTGGCTGACCTCCTGTGCCGACAACCTCACCCCACTGAAGAACCCACTCACCAGGCCCAGAAGCAAGAAGGCCCCCTGGTTCACCGACGAACTCAAGGACTCCAAGAAGGCCTGCCGCACCCTCGAGAAGGCCTGGCTCCTTGACAAAACCGCCGACAACATGACCACCCTCAAATTCGCCACCCGCAGACATCACCAGCTCATCCGCACCACCAAGAAGAAATCTCTGAAGGAACGACTGGACAAGAACGCCCATGACAGCAAGGAGCTCTTCAACATCGTCAAGGAGTTCTCCAACCCCAACACTGGCAACAACGACATCACTCCCTCGCAGGACCTCTGCGACTCCCTCGCCTCGTACTTCCACCGCAATATCGCCGACATCCACAACAGTTTCGGCGCTCCACCCCTGCACCCATCAGCCGAACCTACGCACCCCGCCGCCATCCTCCAAACATGGACCGAGGTGACCCCCGAAGAAACGACACGCATGATGAGCACCATCCACTCCGGATCCCCGACCGACCCGTGCCCCCACCATGTCTTCAACAAGGCCGCCTCTACCATCGCACCCCACCTCCGAGACCTCATCAACACCTCCTTCGACACAGCAACCTTCCCGGAGAGCTGGAAGCATGCCGAGCTCAGCGCCCTGCTGAAGAAACCAACAGCGGACCCGACCGACCTCAAGAACTTCCGCCCCATCTCGCTCCTGCCTTACCCCGCCAAAGTCATCGAGAAGATCGTCAACAAGCAACTGGCCGCCTTCCTTGAGACGAACGGATCCCTCGACCCATCACAGTCCGGATTCAGAGCCAACCACAGCACCGAGACCGCCCTCATCGCAGCCACCGACGACATCCGCGCCCTGCTCGACAACGGTGAAACAGCGGCACTCATCCTCCTAGACCTCTCCGCAGCATTTGACACTGTCTGCCACCGCACCCTAGTCCAACGCCTCAACGACACCGGCATCCAAGGGAAGGCTCTGGACTGGATCATCTCATACCTCTCCGGCAGAACTCAGAGAGTACGCCTCCCTCCGTTCCGCTCTGAGGCAACCGAAGTCATCTGTGGAGTCCCCCAAGGATCGTCGCTCAGAACCACTCTCTTCAACATCTACATGAAACCCCTCGCTGCCATCGCACGCCAACACAACCTCAACATCATTTCCTACGCCGATGACACCCAGCTGATTCTCTCTCTCACCAAAGACCCCGACACCGCCAAAGCCAGCCTACACGGAGGGATGAGAGACGTCGCCGAATGGATGAACATCAGCCGCCTGAAATTGAACACGGACAAGACGGAAGTCCTCATCCTGGGGCCGTCGCCCTCCGCATGGGACAACTCCTGGTGGCCCCCGGCCCTAGGCACCGCACCCAAGCCAACGGACCACGCACGCAACCTGGGCGTCATCCTGGACTCCTCCCTATCGATGACCAGACAAGTCAACGCCGTCTCCTCATCTTGCTTCCACACCCTCCGCATGCTCCGCAAGATCTTCCGATGGATCCCGTCCGAGACCAGGAAGACGGTCACCCAGGCCCTCGTCACCAGCAGACTAGACTACGGAAACACCCTCTACGCCGGTACAACAGCCAAGCTTCAGAAGAGACTTCAGCGTATCCAGAACGCCTCCGCCCGACTCATCCTGGACGTCCCACGACGCAGCCACATCTCAAGCCACCTGAGAGGCCTGCACTGGCTCCCGGTCAACAAAAGGATCACGTTCAGACTCCTCACCCACGCACACAAATCCCTCCACGACCTGGGCCCAAGATACCTCAACGACCGCCTGACCTTCTACACGCCCACCCGCCAGCTACGATCCGCGAATCTCGCCCTCGCCGTCGTCCCTCGTGTCCAGAGAGCCACCGCCGGAGGAAGATCCTTCTCCTACCTGGCGGCCAAGACATGGAACTCCCTGCCCGTCCACCTGCGGCTGACCCAGGACCACCTCGCCTTCAGGAAACAGCTCAAGACCTGGCTGTTCGAGCAGTAGCAGACCCCCTCCCCCAAGCGCCTTGAGACCCTTCCGGGTGAGTAGTGCGCTATATAAATTCCATGATTGATTGATTGATTCTGTCGGAAGACAGAAAAAAAGAACAGGCTGCATGCTGGGCTGGTACCGCTTATGTACTCCCGGCGGGAGGGAGTGGGTTAGGTATCCCAGCATGCTCCTGTTCTTTTTTTTCTGTCGCGTAGATAGTAATCTCCACTTGTGAGGAATGGGACGAGGACGGAGGGACCTGGGGGTAATAGCTGTGCAATGCCCCTTCCCAGTTGCTGTGCATATCAAAGCCATATTTCGGCCTAGTTGTTACAACACGCAACCATATCTCCCCGTAAATCCTGCACACACCGAAATCAAACTTATCTTAAAAAAATGCTATCCAACAGTTAAAGATCAGAAGCTGTGTGCCCATTTCCGCTTCCCAATCCGCGTGCTCCATCGTGACATCGCTGCCAGCACTCAATGAAAATTAACACGGGGCACCGGGAATACTTACAACCCTAATGCGCCGGAGCTCACTTCTTGCCGCTAAAATTACTGCGATCTCCACCATGACCGGGGCACCCAGGCTACTTAAAAACCAAGTGCCGGATTAACATGCCATTAAAATCCCCGACTGAATCCCCTATCATGCATACGTTAAAACATCCCCCATGCGCAAACGAAAGCATGCCACACGCGGGCGCGCCGCCAAGGCCCAGGGCACCGGGGATACTTACTACCCTAATGCCCTGGGTTAGTCCTGGACAATTCATGCGATGACACAAGCCCCCGTTACCTTACGGGCGATCCCAAACATTGTGCAGAAAACTATGATAAAAAAAACAGAAATATTGCGCATCCCTACCTACCGAGACTCGAGTCGAACCTCTCACGACGACACTTTACCCGGTTCTATAACACCTCAAACATATTTTTGAAATAATTCTCCACCACCCGACTACGCTGTGAGGCCCACTCCCTTCCTCTGTGTGCAGCGAACCAGCCCACTAACCTGCGGCCTGTTCCACCGATAGAGCTTCGAAAACCACCTGCTAGGAAACCTCTGACACCGATGGGTAACTTGTTGCTGGTCTGCCGCTTCCGGATTTTATTTGGTTTCTTAGCACCTTTTCTGTGTCCCTATGTTGATGAGCGCTGTCATTCTTTGCCACTTTGTTGATGGAAAATTGTAGTCTTTCCTCTATTTTTGCAAAATGGTCCACCCAGTTTTTGGGTCGCTGAATCTGGTCACCCTAGATGTACGTGTGAATGGCGGTCAGGCCATCCACCACCTGCGAGATAAAGATCCCTTCACCAAACTCTAAATGTGGCTCTAAATTCTAACTAAAAGACCTCTATAAAATCGTATAACATTTCGATACAGAAAGCGACGCTACGAATAACATAATGGGTACCAAAAAGCCAGAACAAGCTTCCTCCACGCTGACACATAATCACCCCCTGACGGCGAGACCCCGCCAAACAGGCTATAATTTCCTCCGTGTTTGGGAACAAAGCGAACAACACGCCTTTATTGTCGAGAGATTGCTGTTATTTTCTGTCTTTCACTTCACAAAAGCTAGTCTGAAATGCTGTTGACCGGCGTCATTCCGCCATGAGGCACTTATGTGTGGGGTTTTGGTACAAGCTCTTAGCAAACAGCAGTGTTTACTAAAAAGACATTTTCTTCCTGCAAGGCACACTGACTCCTTGTTAGACACAACATTTTACAGCTGTCCAATGGCCACACAAAAGAAAACGAAGGCCAAATATACCTAAACTATGTGCATCCCTCTTCTAAAAGGGAATTTAATTAAGCCGGCGGATAACGTATATGTTCTTATTGCATAAGAGGATGCTAAGAAGATGGCAGGTAATGAGTAATCGTTGTTAATACCTTAATTGGCAATACAGCTGAGCACTAGCTTGACCTGCCTTGTATCACGACTTGCAGAGTTAAGAGATGAACGCGGGAACTGCTTTTCTTATTTTTCAAATTTGTATCTTTTCCAAAATGAATTTTCCTTCGGATGGAAAGTTGGCGCGCGCGGTGGGAAACCTGCCTCGCACGGCTTGCAGTGCCAAGGCATGCGATTTGAAATTTGGGCACGCGTTAAAATTGCAGTTTCCCGCGCCAAGACTGGAAATGCCCAGGCGGCACCTAGCTTCAAAGTACCTAATTCACCTGGCAGCCGCGCGCACATTCTGCAACCGGGCGAGGCTGCCAACAAAACTCCTTCGTGCTTCTAATGCTGACAATTGTTAGTTTAATTATGCTGGCTTCAGTCCTACATATGCGACGGCTTTTCCTAGTTACCACTTAGACAAAACAAACCAATAAGGCAAACATCTAATCTCTATTCTCGGTCTAATTGGATGACCATTTCATCTTAAATTGCTTTCAAACTTTATTACAAGGACTGCGGGTATCTTATGATTCATAAAACAGGTGTAAAATTTAAATGCATTACACTCGAGGAGCAAAAACAACATTAAATCCTGTACTTCCGAATTGACGGTAGAATATGGAGCGCTTTATAAAACAGCTGCATAAATACATCATTTACTGCTATCGGTGGCATCACAAGCTAACTGCAGTTAAGGTTATCAGATGAGCCCATTGCATCGGGGGCACGGTTCCAGACTGGTATTTTCTCTTACAAATCCCTGTCTTAAAGGATATTTTGTCCAATTCATTGAAATAAAGTGGAAAAAGACTAAGGGCCTTATTACGACTAGCCGTAGTCGAGGTGGCGGTCCGATGACCGCTTCCCTGCAGGACCGCCGTTGTAGTATTACAACCGCGGCTGGTGGACCGCCCCTGGACCGCAGCAACCACCAAGTATCCGTGATCCCGTGGCGATGGGGCAGCGGTCTGAGGCAGCAATATGCTGGCTGTGCTGCTGCACACCAACAAGCATATTACGACTTGCCTCATCTCCCCCCTTTTCATGGTGGTGAGCCCACCATGAAAAGGGTGGCGGTGAGGAAACTAAGGGGGCTTTGGGCCCACTGTTGCCTCTGGGCCATAGGGTGCACGCAGGGGGCCACATGGTGTGCTTTGGCGCTCACATTGCAGTCCCTTTCTAAGGTTTAAATATGAGACTTCGAAAGTCACCGCCAGAGCACCGCCCGCCAGACCAGGATTAAACTCCTAATCTGCCGGGCGGTGTGCAGATGGTTTTGTCAGCCACGCAGTGGGACGCTGGCATGGCAGCCCACTTCAAAACCATCAAAGTAGTAATCAGGCCCTAAACTCCCAGAATATATTGCTCAGTGACATGATGGACATTTCCTGTTGGAACAGAAGCAAGTCTGATTTACATGTAAATGTTCTCGCCTTGGAATGGCACTGGTGTCTGAAAATCTATGGACTGGCATCAACTCAAGTAATTATCATTGCATGGGATAACATGTCAAATATTTCACCCATCAGTGTTTTTTTAATTTCCTAAGTGAGACAATAGAAGCGCTCCTGGTGTGGCCATATGTGAGTCTAGTACTCACTGTACCACTGGAGTCAAACTCCTAAACTCCGATGAAGTCAAATAGGTAAAGACCAGTCTAGGTTTAATTGTGTTCCCTTCTGGAGGAGACCTGACTTTGCAGCTCAGATGCGGCCTTTGCCATTGGAGCCCAAAATCCATCTCGATATGAGTGGTCGCTGTATGGATTGGGGCCTTCTGGGGAAAAGGCAATAGACTGGAATGCGGCCTGAAGTAGTGACCTGTGGCTGAAATTAATCCATGCATTCCACCCAATCCCTTTTTTGTATTTCACAATGACCTGAAGTAATCTGTTAACCAGTGGAGAAGATTTGAAGCAGTCAGGGATGGGCTAAGTATTAATTAAGTAGGTCGACTGATGGCCAAATTTAGCAGCATTAAAGACTTTGGGACAACTTCTCTGCCGACTGCTCGGCTTGCACCACAAAGGTAAACATGTTCTTAAAGAGTCTGGTAGACCATCCAGTGTGCAGCTCCTCCCTCTCAGGCACCTTACTGACCCATGCTGGCCTCTCTCGGGTACCTCTCAACTTCACAAATAGTGTAAGGCTGAACGAGGTGCTTCTCGCAGACTGGCGAACGGTACATCCTCGAGACTTCTTGATGTGTCCCTGCCCACAGTGGTGTGTGATGCCACATCGAATTGCACAGATAAGCTTTTAATGGGACATGTGAAGACACAGCATTTCAACTTTTCAGCAGTCTAGTTACCCTAGTGACTGAGAATGAGATTCACATTCACAATGTATTTATGCATTATTAATATAGCACAAACCTAGCCAAAGGCAGCAGACTATTGTACAGTGTCAAAAGCAAGGATACAGACAAATGATTGAAGAGGCAGCTTGGATCAGGAGATGAAGTGGGCTGCTACTGCACGAATATTTAGTGTTCTTTAGAGAGTTGTGTCTTCAAACCTCACCTTAAATAGAGAAGGGTTGGGCTGGTCTTGATGGGCCCAGGAATGTTGTCCAATTCTTGGGTTTCTTTTTTACAGGTCTTTTCCTTTAGTCCGATGTTGTCCTTGTTGAGGCCACTTGTCACCGAAGATGGTGAGCTCGTCAGCCAGGTCCGGTGCTGGTCGTGGCTGCTTTGTAAATGATGCCACTGGCTCGATTGAGCGGCCCAGAAAAGGGAAGGTGAAGTTTCATGAAGATTAGTGATGTGGTCATATTGCTTCAGCCCATAGGTGAGAAATGCTGTGATTTGTAGTATGCCCTAAAATGTGGGGAGGGGGAGGAAATGGTGATGCCTGTGAGGTCATACTGGAGAGTCTTGACACAATACAGATGTGGGGGTATAAAGGCTTAAGCAGAGGTTTTTCAGTAGTTTTTGAGGAGCAATAGTTTAACTGTATTTAGTAGAAAGAGAGCGCCAGAACATCTTTGTTTTCTTGGCAATGTCCTCATTGATCATGGTGGTTGTGTCCAGGCTGAATCTAATTGACTTGACATAGGGTGACAGTTGGTGTTCACAGCCATCGGAGTTTATACATGGCTACTGCTCATGTCGCCAGTTCCAAATCTTGCCCTGGTTGCATCCTTTTACTCATTTAACCCCATTTATGCCTGTCACATGACGCCATGTAGTTTACTGGGTCTTCTCTTATTTCCCTTTTTTTTGTGCACACACACTGAGCATATAGCTGTCCTTATGGCCAGGCTGTGTTCTGTGAGGCTGCTCACATGTTTTATTTTTTATTACTTTAATAATTTCCAAAGTTTGCAGGTAACATCCTACTGGGGCAGCTCCTCCTAAATGTGAATAGGCTGGGTTCGACTGATTAGCGTTCAAAAGCATGGCCATTTTGTACTATCAAATTCCCTTCTACTGCACAGTTGACATTAGAACATTGGAATGTTGGGAGCTCCATTGAAGACAATGGAGTGCTCCCTGCTTCTACGGACAGGCCCGCAGAGCAACATTCCAATGTTTTACAAAGGCCTCTCGGAGCTCAAGGGGGTTTAAATCCCCTCGAGCTTCGAGAAGCCTTTGTTTTATTTGTTAGAACATTCTGCCCTCTAGTGGCAGAATGTTCTAATAGCCTTATAGCCCTTCGTAGCAGGGCTCTACCGGCTATTAAAGTCCCTTACCCTTGTTAAAGTCCCTCGTCTTCGGCTCGGGCCTTTAACGCGGGAGCAGGCCTTTAATAGCTGGTATAGCCCGCTACGGCAGGCTATAAGGCTATATTGGTGGATACACATTATCCATTTTGAAGACCGGATCATGATTCTAACTAACTCAACTTCACCCTCAGTAACCTTTGCAATCCAGATACATGGAGAATGCTCAGCATCCCAATCCAAATCTTCCTCAATTAGTTATTTAGCAAAAATCATACAAGTAGATAAATGCTACCACATATCCGACCTACTGATAATATTACTGAGGGCAGTGCCATGTTAATGCTGCCCTCAATTAGGGGTCAGTCTGTATGGAAATCTCGAGGCTGAAGCTGGATAATCAGCAAACGGCTTGTGCAATCACAAAAGGAAAATACATGCATACGTTTAAGACTTTAATGATCTAAACATTAAAAGATATTTGACATTATGGCAAGGGAAATGGTGTAGAAAACTAAAATATGTTAAAAGAAAAGGCAACCACGACCTGGTAACCTAAACAAAAAATAATAGAATTGCTCCATAAGCTGTCCTCTGGAATAAACTGAATACACCTGAATATAAAGTTCTACATATAATGTTGTGTATATTTTAAAGCACGGAATTAGTAAAGTAGACTTTCACGGAGAAATGGGGTGGGAGGTGGAAATAAATTGAGATTTTACGTTGAAAAGCCTTGCAAAAGTCATGATTTTCATGCAGACACCTATATTGGCATAAAAAAAACCTTAGTTCTTGTTAGAATTACAGGTGCTACGAGAAGAAAATGAGAATTGGCAAAGTCAACTGGTCTTGGGTTTTGGCTATATAATCTTCGGGGGCATCAATAAGCCTCTCCTTTTAACAGCTTGCATTGGGGTGTGGATATCACCAAACTATTGTTTTTATGGCTCATTTAACTATGATGGGAGACTTTGGTCTCCAAGAAGCTCATACAAATGGCCTCTTACTGTTGAAGGATGGAGAGGTGAAAATAAGGATGGAGGGAGGATAGTCCTTTGAAGGTGTGAGTGAGGAGTCTGAACTGTGCTCGTTAGTTTATAGGGAGCCAGTGGAGGTCCTTGAGGAGTGGTGAGATGTGTTTGTAGTGAGGGATATTTAGTGTGATTCTGGCTGTACCAAATAGTTTGCAGTTGTCTTATGAGGTGTATTCTGATCCAGGCCTTGCAGGTGTTTTGCAGCAGTAACTATAGCTATGTCAAGATTGCTGTTGTTGGTGTTCCAAAATTCTTGGCATTAACTGTGAGGGAGGAAGTGGATAAGAGTTCAGCCACCCACTAGTTGGAGTTCCATAGTATGGTTTTCTTTCCAAAGATTACTCTTTCTATTGTGTCCCTGTTAAGTTTGAGACAGTTGGTCATCATACACTCGACAACTTCAGTCATGTAACTGGTTAACTTTTTCCAGGGATTGGGAATCTTGTCCAAGAAGGAAAGTATGAATTGAGCTATGTTGGCAAAGGGAAAGGATGGCATAGCAAAGGACGTCATGGGTTCGGATGTTTTTAGCTAGTAGGATCATGTATATATTGAAGAGTCAGGCTAAGTGAAGATCCTTGGGGGACGCAGGAGGTGCGATTGTTTTAATTCTATTGGACCTGTCTGCAGCCTTTGATACCATCTCACACTCAAAGCTGCTGGAAAGATTGCAGACTTATGGTATCCAGGACACTGCTTTAAAGTGGCTGAAACATTTTCTGGGGCCTTACTGCTCAGACAAAATGCAGTTGGACAAGGGTGTACCCCAGGGGTCCTGTTTAAGTCCGACGCTCTTCAATATATATATGGCACCACTAGCAAAGATCGCTGAGCGGTTTGGCTTCGAGATAATTTCATACGCTGATGACACTCTGCTTATGTTCACTGTTGGCCCCAACCTAGAACTAGAGAAAATGCGCTTCGCGGCAGGAATGGTGGCAATATCAAATTGGATGACTGAGAATTGCCTCCAGCTAAACCCGGGAAAGACGGAGATCATGCTAATGGGGAAAGACCCTGCCCTCTGGTCGGAGGAATGGTGGCCTCATCAACTTGGCACAGCTCCCGTGCCCAAGCAAAGTGTCAAAAACTTGGGGATAAAACTTGACCGGACCCTAACCATGAAAGATCATATTGCCGCCACTAAAAGTTCGTGCTACTATAATCTTCGCCTTCTACGTAGAATTTTTCCCTTTCTGCCTACGAATTCTCACAGGACTCTCGTGCAGGCCATGGTGATTAGTAGATTGGACTATGGGAATGCCCTGCTGGCTGAAGTTGGTGAGACATTGATCTCTAAGTTACAGGTGGTCCAGAACACCGCAGCCAGACTCACTCTGAACCATACTGCAGGTACTCCCTCTGCCCCATTGTTGAAGGAACTGCACTGGCTACCGGTGAAGAAACTATCCTTTTTCAAAATCTGTTGCCTCTCATATAATGCCCTGAGAGGCAAAAGTGCACTCTATCTTAAAAAAAAACGTAAAGTTTACAGAGCACCCCGAAGCCTCAGATTCAGCTCACAGGCTCTTCTGCGTGTGCTTTGCATACATCAAACGCGCACTGGGGGCAAGGCTTTCTCTTACGTGGCCCCAGGATATTGGAATAAATTACCCATCACTCTTCGTGAGATCCCTAACTATAATATTTTTAGGAAACAACTGAAAGCTTATCTGTATTAATTACTTTGGTGATCCCCCTGCTCAGATGCTCCTCTACAGCGCTGAGATGCCCCCGGGTGATTTGAGTTCTATAAAAGTGGCAATAACATAACATAACATAACAACTCTATGGAGAAGGTTCAGGGAATCCGAAGAGTAGGAGGCCAAGCTGACTGACTGTGTCCTCCCGGTCAGGAAGGAACAAAGCCAATGGAGAGCGTGCCTTTGGATTCCAATCCCGAGCAGGCGTTTGATGAGGATGGGGTGGGATACCATGTTGAATGCTGCAGAGAGGTCAAGTAGGATGAGGGCTGCCATTTCTCCTCTATGCGGGATCATGCCGATGTTATCTGTAACGGAGATGCAGGCTGTTTCTGTATTGTGGTTGGGTATAAAGCCAGACTGTGCAACATCGAAAAATTGGTGGTCATTGAGGTGGTTGGCCAGGCATCTGTTGATGAGTTTCTCTAGGACTATGGCCACATATGGTAACAGGGAGATCAGTCTACAACCGGCGAACATCAATGGATCTGTGGAGGACTTCTTGAGTGGGTGGAGTACTGTGGGGCATTTACATGTGCCTGGAAGGTGGCCAAGAAGATGGAGGCATTTAGGATCGGTGTGAGCACTTAGCTGATGAGTTGAAGTCCTCTGGTATTGGAGGAGTGGGGGCAAGGATCTGATGGGGCTCCAGAGTGGATGGACTTATGATGGTGGAAGCTGCTACATCTGTGATGATGGCGTGCCATGTGGTCATATTAGTACAGCCTTATTTAATCAGTAACTGACTTAGAGAATGCATTTTGGTGCTTTTACCATTGTTAGAATAACTTTGAAAAAGTTGTTTCCTCAGTCTAATCAATTAGACTGTGAGACTTTAGGGAACCGAAGGTCACAGTCTTAATGGAAACAGAAACACCTTTAGAAGTGAACTTTTTCCAAGTCACATAACAGTGAGTAATTGCTGATTCTCTTTTTTCCTTTGTCCTTAAAACTCATATTCTATTTTTCTGTTTGCTCAGTTTAAGGGACAAATAATCAAATTAACCCCCAAACTGCATAACTGATGTTCACTGAGAAACCCTTAACCCCTTTGTGACATGAAAGATCCTAAACTGGCCTACCCACATCATGAGCCTTGTGGCTACCTCTCATGACTTATTACCGTATGATCTGCCGGTTCATATCATATAAATAGTTTTGTCGTGTCTGAGCTGCAACCAGGGAAGATGTCAACTGTCCTCATTTAAATAAAGTCGCTCAAATTTTTCATTTTTAATGATCCATGTTTCTTATGATCATCCACATGATTGATAATAGTACACTTACCTTAAATACCTTATTAGTGCATATGGAAGCGCAATCATGTCCCCTCTGGCTAACCTTGTCCTTAAAGTTTCCAGTAACGTCACATGCATCCTTTACAAGTATGTTTTCTCACCAGAACTGCCATTGGGAGGCTATCCTGTTTATGGTGCATATAGACAACAATAACTAAAAGCTGTGCACTGAGCAAGGAAAACCTCTTCTTGACGGCATACCCATTCCTTACTTGGTGGGGAAACTGCCCTTAACCACAGTGATTTAGGGACTGATCTTCAAGGATGCTCTACCTATGACTCACATGAGGCTGCAGCCCAACTGCCATGGATTGAAAGTTTTGTCACAAGACTTAAATGGTCTTTGATCAGTTGCTTCCTTTTAGAAATGGGGTTTCTGGATGGCGAAGGTATGAACCTAAGCCAGGCAGAACCCACCACTCGAGTTATGGTAAGGGAGTTACACACCCAAGATAACCCCTGCTCACCCCATTATTAGCTTGGCAGAACAGTCAGGCTTATCCCAGAAGCAATGTGTAAAGTGTTTGCGCAACACACACACACACACTAGTGACACCACAAAAAGAGACTCCAGACATAAATATATCATTTTATCGTACACCAAACACATTAGCCCACAAACCAAATAAATCACTTTGCAAACTAGGCAATTGTCATCAAATCACACATAGGGCAGTAACATATATGTCCCATGTCATCAGAATACATTATGCCCAACATCACAGTCAGAGCATTACTGTACATATCTATTTGTCCAGGTCATAGAACATTCTGAGAACATTATGCATCACCCTTAGTGCACCCTTTTTGTACATATGGGGCAGTTTGGGCAAATAATATTTGTTATTCTGTCTTAGTAAGGCCTATCCATAGTATACATCCATATATAAGGGCCTGAAAATGCAGCAATTAGGTCACGCATGACTCCCTACCCATCATGGCCAACACAGTAAATGCAAGTTAGGCAGTTGTAACGCACAGATGACAGGAGCACTGGTGTGCCTACTACAGATATTATGGTAAGCCTGCCGAGCCCTCATGTTAGAAAACACACCTGGGTCCTCCATCGAGGTTTACCCCATATGGCAAGTTCCGGTCAATACCCCCAAGAAAAAATGCCCACGCCCCTAGGGTGCAGCTGGGTGCCCCTGTGCACCAATACCTCTAAGGCTACAGTGGGGACCTCTTCAGGTCCCATGCGGCCAGCTTGGGTGAAGGCGTTTAATGAAACGCCCGATGCCTCCCGTTGGTGGGGAAAACTCACTGGGTCCCCCACAGGTAGAATATCCTTAAGGCAGCTGCCCGCAACCATGCTGTAGAGCTGCCACACTCACTGGATGCTTCCCTTATGTCGAAGTAGCTGCCCACGAGCACTCCGTGAAGGGAGGGAGAACGCTAATTAGTGTGATGGGGCCGCCGGCCACCAGGTGGACAGATTGGAATCCAGCTCAATTTCCCCAGTGCTGCTCTGTAGGCAGGACGGGGGTGGAGCACCACTACAGTGTTAGGAGCCCTCCTCGGGTCCCTGATGTGAAGGGTCCGAGGCTCTTCACGTCTGCCAGCCGTCAGCCTTGGCAACACCGGCACCAAGGCTCTTTCAGCCACAGCCCTTAGCTCTCTGCACAGTTCTCACTACGAAGGGATTCCTGGTTGCAAGGGACAATAAAGGGGACTCCTACAGCGCAGGCTCCTACCAGGCGGTCCCAGCAGTTGAAAGTCATTTCCCTCACAAGGCAGCTTGTCGGTGGCATCGGGGCAGCGATCACGGAGGCACGAGGCAGCTTCACAAAACGTACCATGCCTGGGGGTTGCAAGGTAAGGTCACAAACTCCTTATTAAATGCAAAGGAGTTCAGATAGGCGACAGGACTTACCAAATAAAGGTAATGCACCAGCGCCCTCCAAAATAGTGTGTAGCACAGGGAAGGAAATCCTCTTTTCTTTGCGGGAACATACAGCGCTCACCACACGCTGTTTTGCAAAGTGGGGAAAGAGCACTCTAGTCCTTTCTCCTGTTCCAGGCACGAGCAACCAGTGCAGGCCGTCCTACACCAAACAAGCCAGGGGGCGTGCTCTTCACACAGCTTATCTAGCAAGGATATTTCCCATTAAGTATTTTGTATCCCTGAGACTTCCAACAGGAAGCAAGCACACAAAAGCACCTTGAGATTTCCTTCATAAGTAGGATGCCACAGCAGAGCCAAACGAGTCAATCATTTTCCTCCACCACAGACAGAAGCAGCAACTGCAGGCCAACCCACCCCTCACACAGAAAAGGCAGTGCTCCTCACACAGTCCTTTTGCTGTTCTTCTTGGCAGGGTCCTCTTGCTCCTTGAAGTAATCTAAAGTCTTGGGGTTTTAGGTGTAATACTTATTACTCATTTTGTCATTGTTCTCTTTGCTGTAAGGGTCTCTGAACCCAGTCCAAACCAGTCCTGTCCTCCCTGGTGCAGCATGACCACTGGGGGCGGAGACAGCATTGTGAAAAAGGAGACAGAGCCTATTCAGGAGCAAGTGAATCTCCTCCCACCACTCCAAATGCAGACCAGGTCTATTCAGCCCAGCAATGAGTCACCCAGGCAAGGCAGGGCACACGTCAACCTCCCTCGTGGCTGTCTAGAGTGAATGCACATCCCAGCTCCTGTCAATCAAACACCAGATGCTGAATACACAAACAAACAGAGGCACACAGAATGCTAAAGTAAGAAAATGCCCACTTTCTAAAAGCGTCATTTTCAAACACAAAATTTGAAAACCACCTCTACCTAAAGGTGCGTTAATACATTTTGAGTTCAGAGCATAAACTTAATTTCTCCATCTTGTCCCTACAGCGAGTTACACGTGTAAAAATGTTACAGTGCAACCGCAATGATAAGCCTATGGGACAGATAACTTTTCAATAGTGAAAACCGAAGTACACAGTATTTCACTATCAGGACATGTCACACACACCCATACATGTCCTACCTTCCGCATACACTGTACTCTGTCCACGGGGGTACCTTGGGCTTATCTTAGGGGTGCCTTACATGTAAGGAAAGTGAAGGTTTGGGACTGGCAATTGGGTGCACTTGCCAGGACAACATGACAGTTTACAACTGCGTGCACAGACACTACAGTGATAGGTCTGAGACACATTTACAGGGCTACTCCCCTGGGTGGCACAACCAGTACTTCAAGTCCACTAGTAGCATTTGATTTATATGCCCTGGCACACGCTGTAAACTTTATTAGGGATTTACCAGTAAATCAAATATGCCAATCATGGCCAACCAATCATTGTCACAATTTAAACCGAGAGCATATGCACTTTAGCACTGATCAGCAGTGGTAAAGTCCCCAGAATCCTATAGCCAACAAAAACAGGGTCAGAAAACTAGGAGGCATAAGGCAAAAGGTTTGGGGATGACCCTGTGGAAAGGACCAATTCCAACATATCCTAAACTAGGCTGCCTGTTTCTTATATGGAAGAAGTAAGCCCTAATGATCTCTGTGCAAATTTGCTTGCCTGTCATGCTGCTTTCTTTAACGTGAGCAAAACCCAGCATGTGAAAACGTCCAAAAAAAAAAAAAGATTAAAGCACCTTGAAAACCTCTTTAACCCTCATCAGATTCATGGGTGGCGGGGTCTCCTTCAGAATATGTTAGTTAAGTGAAGCTTTAAATAATGGACTTGTGGCTGTTTGGTAATCGCACTCCCTTAAACACTCTGGTGCGTCACTTTTTTTGATGTTCCGGCGGCGCAATGTGCCTACCCATGTATACAAGGCCACGTAAAGCCACTATGCCTGACTTTTCATGGCCTTGTAAATATGCTCCCCTTTCATGCATCACTCTGTGTGAAAGGAGCGTTCCATGGGTGTTGCTGTAGGTGTTCCCATGCAACATCCATGGAACTCGACGCATTTCCAGATTTACAAAGTTTCGTTAACCTGGAAATGCGTCAGATTTCTCTGTCTCCCCAGGGGAGGTGTAAGGGTGGCACAATGAGGAGAAATACCTTTATTTTTCCTCGTTTTTCCTTTTTCTATGTATGCGGCATTCTGCAGCACACACAGACAGAGGAAAACACCTCTCATGATTGTTTTTATGAAGGGAAGGTGCCCCTTCCTGCACAAAAACAATGACCCCTAAAACGCAGACACCCTTGCACCTTGGCACAAGGGAGCCTGCGTTGGCGCATGACAGCCCATTGTGCGCCAACACAGGCGAAAAGGTCAGGAATGCGCCGTATTTTGTAGATACGGCACGTTCCTGCCCTTTTCTTTTGATGCATGGCAGCGCAGCAGGAAGGCCCGCTCTGCAGCCGTACGTCAAAATACTGTAAGTAAGACCCCAACTCCTTTAGTGAATCATTGAAGGTTGCTTGATGTACAGCTTCTACTAGCCTCTGATTTTTTCTGGCCTGAGCATAAAACCATCAAGAGTCCTTTGGCCACGTAGCCAGTAGTGGTGCCCTAATCCCAGCCTCTGGTGACCCTTGACCTCCATAGCCATGCACTGGTATAGCAACCAGATTGAGCCCTTGCTGTTCAGATCGAAAACTAGAAAACCTGAGTACTTCTGTACGCCCCTTTGCCCTCCCATGTTTAGATTTCCTTTGCTCGCGAGGGTGTTCGAGACGCTTCTGTCCCAGTTCAGACATAAGATTTACCAATAATGGATACATGACCGATTTCACTAGCTATTACTGATGCTGAGAATTTCAAAACGTACATTTTAGAAGAACCAACATTAGTCTAATAAACATTCTGTTGTAAACATTTTATCACAAGCATTCTGACTTGAGATTTATTTTTTTATGTTTGATAATGCTTCCCAGTAAGTGCTTGAATTGAGTTGTGACAGTCTTACTTTTAATAGCGAATCTGTGAAGCAGGACGGGGCCACTGGATTCTGGAGGGTCCCCCTTTATTCAGGGCCCAAACCCAGAGGCACAGTGATAAGGATAACAATAATCCATAGTTTTTTTTGTGAGAAAAGATCACAATTCTTACATTGGAGCGGTGTTTTATGATCACCACAATTAACAAAACAGTGGGGACAATATTCAGGCAGGTGAATAGGTATTTAGGTCCAAATCAATGGTATAAAATTTTATGAAAGAGAATCAACTTATTTACAATTTGTAAACATCAGATTGTGTACTGTTTAGTGATTATAATCTGTTTGTGATTGCAAACGCTGCGTTTTGAGACTAATTGTGATATAACCCTGGGCGTAGTTTGTGTAGTAGCGCTACTCGTAGCTACGCGAAGTGCACTTCGCACTACACACGCTACGTGAATTGCGTAGTGCGGTAGGGAAATGCTGTTTGCACTGATTGCACAGTGCTGGATGCTTGTCCGCACTGTGCAATCATTGCAAACGGCATCTTGCACAGTGCAAGCGATCGTTTTCTGCCGCTCAAGTAGATTTGTACTCGAGCGGCAGCTTTCTCAACCCGGACTGGTAGTTTCTCCTCGGGAGCAGTTGCGAGCAAACACGATCACTCGCAATGAGAAACCTGACCTCCCCGCATTCGGCAACTTGATGTTGCTGATCGCGAACGAGGAAAAAGTCTCGCCGGGATGTTGATTTTGCTCGTTCGCGGTCGCCAACTTGACGTTGAGGAGCGTGAGCAAGCAAAAAATGCCCGCTATGCTATGCTACGCGTTTGTGCACTGTACTGCGCCCAGTGTTAATGTTCTACGTTGGCATTTTTTTGTGTTTATTGTATTGTGTGATTTCTTACTGTTTGACTGATTTTCTTTACTGCATATACTTTTTAAATATATTAAAAACATGTTTCCTCATTTTTGAGAGCTTTGAGCACGTTCAGGCTGTTTCTGATCTTCCAGGGAGCAAATGCGTAAATAAAACTGAATTAATATGAACGTTTCAGAATGTGGCACACTTGCATATGGGCAACAGAAAATGTATTTCTGAACTATATGAATAGACTGCTGAGCGAACAGAAAACAACGCTGGGTGCGTCCATGTTCCTTAAAATAGTGCTACCCGGTGTCTTATTACTCGAGTAAAATCGACTGCACTATCTGGAGCATGTTACAGTTGTGAGGGCTATTTGTTTGCCCTTACTAGCCTTACAGGAAACTATCTTTTTCGCATGTTGGTCCTTCTGCCTCTGGTGAAGCCCCCATCATCAGCAAACCCGACCAGACTCCTTAATGAGGGTCCTTGTTGGTTAATGCACACATTGTACTCTATGGTGGGTGAATGTACAGCCTCCTGCTATTCTGCTACCCAGCAGCAGGGCACTTCCCCCTCCATCATCTGTAGTGGCTGAAGCAGGCACAATCTGTCCCTTTCCACCACTGGCATTCCTAGAATCTCTACTCGTGTCTTGTAGCTTTTAGTTTGCAGCCTTCACTCTCTGACCTCTGATACTTCTGTTGTCATACTACACCAAAATTCTCTAAACTAATAGCTGTGGCCTTTGATTATTTCAACATTATCATCAAATTGTTACTTTGCTTTTATTTATTTCGTTACCTTTAATATATTTGCTTTTTTTGCTGTGTTTTTGTTTGATTTGGCCTGGTTGCACACCTCTGTGTTAGTTTTACTGCCATACTCTCTGTTATGATGGGGAAACGTTGTAAATACTAGCATATAGACAGATTGACTAGGAAGCAGGACACCACACCACAGTCCGAGCTTGGTGGCATGAAAGGAAGGGAGAAAATCAGTACTCAGTGCGAGGGATCAATACAGAAAAGGAAAGGTGAAATCAGACAAGAAAGTATGTAAAACCGGAAGCCGAACCTGGAATGGGAAAAATACTCCGCGTGCAAGGGTTTGTATTAGCGTCTCCTGTGCATTTGTTTACAGAGGTAACCGGGAGGGGTTTCTGCAGCTAAGGTTCTACATTATGAATTATTTTCGAAGCAGATCATTCAACCCAATTCTTCATGTGTTTCTCGCTAGTTCAGAGCAGAAAGTCGTGCAAACCATTTTAGAGGGGAAAAACCTCAAGATTACTGAAATGATGAGACAAGATTGCTGCAAACCATATGCATCATTGCAAAACACACCTCCTGATTAACCCCTTCAGTGCCCCGCCCTTTCCCCCTCCTGTGCCGGGCGTTGTATTAGCGAGCGGGGTCCATGACGAGATAGTCTCGTCATGGGCATAGAAGAGGTTAAAATGGATCTTTGTAGTTGCTGTACATGCAGTGGTATTTACCAAAGATTTGTGCTCTGATTAACAACTCCTCCATTCAACACCATCTTTCAGTTTCCAAGAAGGCAGACCCACTGAGGATCCTTTACCCTTGTGTAACCTCCCCATAGTGTGATGACTCTCACAAGAATGCCAAAAGAGAGATTGGTGGACAGCAGATAGAGGGAACTAAGGCTAGGAGAAAACCAAGATTGGGCTTCCTCAGGAGAATTGTCGCTGTGCTGCGAGTAGTCATATTTTCAAGATTCCTTGTGTGACATGAAGATCTAAGAATTAGAAACAGGGTAAAGGTCAAATATTTGACACATTGCCTCCAAGTAAAGCCCGATGCTTTCTGCCAAGCTACAAGTTGGTTGAGAACATGTTTATCCAGCGACTTTGGTATTTCACCCTGTCAAGGATTGAGATGATTATTTGAGGCGGGTTCTCAACCCTTAAACTAATTTTCCAATTTCTTACAACCCAATATGTTATATTCTTTAAAATGTGGGTTGTACATTGAATTTTGTGATTGGCCAAATATAGAGAGGGGCTTGAGTTTTGCAAATTACCAAGGTACGTTGACTCCGTGAGTTAAAAGCTCAAAGCTAAACAGTTGGTGATTCCTGTCAAGGCTGAATCCGCCTTCCATCTTTCTGAAATTCCTTCAATTGAGTAGCATTAAATTGGGCAGGTTTCAACACCTTTTATTTACTGCATGTAGAAATGTGAATATGAAAAGCAAATTATTATGTTTGTTTGGGGGACATTGTTATCCAGAAAAAAAAAATATGTAAAGATTTAAGAAGACAACGGTTAAAAATTTCATTTTTTTTGTCCTTTTATTTTGCATTTATTTGTCATGTGTCAGCTAATGATCTTGGTAGGGCTTGACCTTACATAACCATGTCCCTATCACTATTAGGGAATTTAATGAAGTCTAACCCACCACGCCATGCATCTTTCGTTAAGATGTTGTCTTTTATGTCTATTGGTTTTAGGATGTCCTACGCAGCAAGCATTTCATTGCTTACCGCATAGTCTTCATCTGTGACTTGTGCCACTATGGGACATTTGCATAACAGATAATGGCAATTTCACATGTTAATCAAGGAAATAGGATAAAGCATAATTCTGCATTACAATAAACATGTGAATATAAACCAATACATCTATAGATTACAGTGAAATGTAAATGGCATTTAACTTCAGTAACTGTACTTTCTCAGAGCTCCCAATTTTCCCACTTCCATGTATAGTAAGCCTCTAATCTGAGTTCTCTTAATTTGCATTCTGCTATTAGTCGTCCTGTTGATACCATTGTTAAATCAGGCTAAAAGTGCTAGAATGACACAAAAAACTTGGAGTAGGTGAACTACTCACCACATGGATCTGGGAACCTTTATAGCGTTGTGCTCTGCTCCAGAAGATCTCGAAGTGCCATAACAGTTATAATATCATTATAAGACCTCTTTTTGCATCTATTAATTTTTATCAATCTGGCCTTTTCTCGCTCTGTACAATGGCACAGTCCCCTATTCTGAATGCCGTTGTGGTACTATGCACTTTCTGAGCAGTGAAAAGATGTGCTCTGAATTTATGTATAAATATTAAATCCTCAAGAAAGAATGTTCTGGCTTCAACAATTCATTCGCCAACTCTGTAACGTCAGGGACAGAGAATCCCACCTAGGCCTTAAATTTATGGCTGGCTGTATATCCTTTTCTGGCCATATATTTATTTTTATTATGCTTTCAGGCAGTGTCTTAAACCCAAATTGATTGCCCCATAATCCCAAATAAAACCAAATCAATTTTCCGATGCAAATTATGGTACCATAGGTGACATATTTCATACCCAATGGATTGTCTGTCTTTAGCTTTAAACTAATGGCTGCTTAAACAAGGTAGAGCTATGCAAGGGTATTGCAACCTAGTCATGCAAAAAATATAGTTTAGTGATAAAAAACTAGTGGTAATTACTTTTTTTTACATGATGCAAGAATTAATGCATCCGAGCACTCTTATTCTCTCTAGTATTTCTTTCTGCACCTCTGCGTCTTTGTTTTATTTTTGTTTAAAGGAGTTTAGCGACATCTTGCTCAGGCAATGCTGTTCTATTTTCAGTCTTCAGGGATTAGTCAGACGAAAGTATTCACACTCCAATGTTTAACTTGTTAAATGTGCTCTGGAATAGGATCCCAGAAATGGCAAACACTGAAAGAAGTTCTTCCAAGCAGTCACATTCCCTTCACGAAATATCCCCGGATTTGTAGCTGGCATGGAATGTTGGCATAGTCACTTCTTGCCAACCCAAGCATCCCGGATTTTAATCTTAAATTTGCCAATGGGAAAGAGCAAGGAGCGTGAGGTACAGTTTAGCAACTGCTTCTATTTTTGTACATCCCAAACTACTGTTTAATCTAATTTTATGCTTAAATCAGGTGCAGAAGCCTAAATAATTTTATTTCAAGCAATTTTAAGATTCCGGTTCTCAATTCTGCCCTGCAGCATGTAATGCTACTTTCTTTTTTTTGTACTTCTTCCCTGCAGCTTTTATTCGATTTAAAGTCTCTGCACTAAATAAACGCCTCTTGGTGTGTGACGTGAAATGATATGCCCATATCTGCTAGGGCTAAATGTGAACAGATCCTGCTGACATTGTGTGGTCACTGGACATTAAACAAGTTTTTTAAATCTGATTGGAAAACTGCTTCATATTTCGAAAATACAGTTCAGCACAATCGCTAGTGCGTTTACTTTAAGCTTGAAAAACAGCTTCACATATCTAAATCAGAGATGCAATGTCTGGACTGTCAATTTTATAAGTAAACTTCACAAATCAGGAATAAAGCCCTGTATGTGACTGCACAAGGTAATATGTTTGACTATGGTTACCTTACGTCGTGATTGCAAATAATGCGTTATACCTCAGAATGTCGGCTAAGGAGCCTGGCATCTTACCATGTCAGGCCTGCTGTAGCAGAGTTTCTCTGAACGTCAAGGAAATATGATTTTGTGCAGAGTATGCAATAGGTTAAGTTTGTATAGAAGGTCCCATACCACAGCAGAGGTTCAAGCATAGGGGTCCTTCCGCTACAATACACCACAGCAGATGGAATATCTATGCATATAATGCTAAAAGATATCGGAGTCATAGTATTGCAGCCCACTCTTGCTAATGGTCTCAGTAATAAGTGATGGTGAATAAATGTTGCCTGAAGCTATCAAAACTAGGTGAATATTTGCATAAAGTTCAAGGTTTATATTTATGATGAGCGCCTAGTTTGACACTTAGGCCCTCATCTTGATGGGGGTTGGTCGGACCACCGCCCGCAACCGTATCGAGCAGGAGACCATCAGACAATAAGTCAGCGCTCCCACCTGCCCCATTACAATAGGACTGTCAACCTGCAGTCGGAAAGTGCTTTTCTGTACTGCGGCTTCTGTTGCAGCCCAGGAAATGGACCACCTCACAGGCTGCAGTACAAAAAAACACTTTGTGCACATCCATGCACCTTGTGCCAGACACCACATGGTGCCTGGCACATGGTGCGTGGATGTGTGGAGGGGCAATACATGTGCCCCTAGGCTACCTAGCAGTGCCCCACAGGGAACCCCCAAAGTCTGTTTCTATCTGTCTCTTCATGGCGGTCGGACCGCCGCCCGATGGGAATGTGGATCCTGTCGGAGGCGGCAGTCTTTCCCCCCCCGAGTGCTGCAGTTTGAAATGCTGCAGTCAGACCGAAGGCCTGGATGTCAGTGGGACCGCCACCAATGGCCTGTCGGTGGCAGTCTCACCGACACCCTAATGAGGGCCATACTGTTTTCAAAGTGCAGCATTTATGCCCATTCTTGCCTGCTGTAACACCACATGAAGCCTCCCTATTTAACAAGGAAATGCAGTGCAGAAATTAGATTTATTTTTCACAAGTAGTGTTAAAGGTGTAGACCCAATGCTGTCAAATCCCTCCTCTTACACAGCACTGGTACCTGCGCTAATACCAGATAAATAGGGTGTCATTATTTCAGTTCACTTCAGTTCGCAGTGACCTTGAGTGTTTGGTTATTGGACCCTTCACAGACTGGAAGATCATTAGGGTATTTGCCAACGCTTGAGAGTATGACTGCTCTTGTCAACTTTGATCTTTAGTGAAGTTCTTGGCAAAATATACAAGCTGCCTATCATGAACAATAAATTATGTTTTAACCAGAATCACAGGCTTATTAATTATACAAAAAGCAAACAATGATAATGTTTCTATTACAACATGCTGGCATGCATGTAAATTGAGGCTTTGCTGTCCTGGAATATGAAAGGAAGAAAATGTGCATACATAACATGCGTAAAAAAATGAATGTCACAAGAATTATACTTGCATCAGTAGTCCTCCCTGCAATGGAAAATAGTCACTAAATAGTGGCTAGTGTTTGAGGAAGATGATTAATACTTCAACTTCAAAATTCAGGAATAACTTTTGAGACATGAATTAGGCAAAATTGGAAATGCAGCTTTTACGGCTGCTGTAGCACTGAATGAGTAGGATTTTTTTTGACAATTAATATTTTTTCATTAAATTTTGAATGTATGAAAATATTTAAAAAATATGAAAGAATTTTAAAAGAATGGGGTTTGATTTGCACTTTTGAGGTTTTTACATTTTTAAAGTGTTTGTGTAATTTTTAGGGAATTTTAGGAGTTTATTATTAGGATATATTATATTTTTTTCTGATTACTGTGATTTTTTAATGTATTAGAGAATATTCATTTTGAAATGAAATTGTGGTTTACTATTTTGATGAATGATAAATCTTTTCAGTTTAATGTAAAAAAAACTGTCTAGGGGTTCACATTTTTTAAAATGTATTATTATTTTCAAATTTGTAAAATAAATATGAACCTGAAATAATTTTTTCACTTAAAAAATAATGTCTTTAAAAAAGAATTTACATAAAAAGTTCAATGTATACAATTTGATATTCTAATTATATAACTCAAAATAAATATTAAAGGATTGTTTTTAGAATGATTTTTTAACCCTGCAATAGTTTTTTAGTTCACCAAAAATGTATATGTTTGAGTTAAGACAGTCTATTCGACACCCCACCCCACCCCCCTCTGCACTTAAATGCTTACTGAAGTGGAGGTATAATAGTCAATTACCATCACAGATGTATTACGTTTTTCTCCACTTTTTATGGAGCTGGAGTAAGAATAGTGCTTCTGACCCCACTCCCCTCCCAATATATACTCTTTCTCAAATGTTGGGGGTACTGGAGGTAGAATTGTGTAGTTGACCACAAATAAGTGTACTTTATTCCATGTTTGTGGGGATGGATGTAGACTAGAAAATATGAACCGCTTCCCTACCCAAACAAATTCACTTTCCCCTATATATATGGGATTGCAGTTGCAAAAGTACATTCAAAACCCTTGCCAAACATGCAATTTCCATGATGTTTGTGGGACTGAAGTTAGAATAATAAGTGTGACCCCCCACCCCACAATATATGCACATTCGCAATGTTTGTGGGATCAGAGTTATGATAGTAACTCTCACCCACCCACCCCCAAATATATGCGCTTTTCTTAATATATGTTGGGCCGAAGTTAGAATCATAGTTCTGTTTCCCCTGTGTTTTTTGGGAGCTAAAACAGAACAATTCAGTCCATTCAAATTCATGCACCTTCTCACAATGTTCATGGGATAGGAGTTAGAATAGTAAATTTGACTCCTTCCCATAACTATTAACTTTGCCCTCCTCTTTGCATGGCCATAGTTACCATAGTACATTTGACCCTACTCCTCAAATATTAGGTCTTTCTCCAATGTTTTTGGGCCAAGATTTAGAACAATAAATCTGACCCTCACTCATTACCCTCCCCCCCAAAAAAAGATGAACTTTCTACAATATATTTAAGGCTTCAGTTAAAAAATGTAAACTCTCCCTCCCACCAGATATCAAGGAGAAGAGAGTGGCAATTAGAAATTAGTGCACAAGAGAAGGATTGTTTCTGGGGTAAACACCTCATGACATACATCAGTTGTGAGCCAATGATGTTTATACTCATACCATTTTGCATCAAAATACAAACTTAAGCAATGGAGCAATGCTATAAGAATCTGAACTCAAGAACCTTATATAAAGAACATTTATATAAGGTTTGAGTGAAATGTAATTTACCATGGCATAATGTCATATAGTTTCTGTCATTTCGTGTTATGCTTTCCAAATGAAATGCTTGAGATAAAGCCAGGAGCACGGGAACCACACGACCTTAGAATGAGCTCCAGTTGTTCGCATCATGTGCTACTTTGCACTATTTTGTTAAAAAACATGCTTACGTGTCCTCAGATCTGCAGTGGACCCATTGGCATTCACACTAATAAGTCGCACTAAATGCTGGACTGGCATTTTGTGTAATAATACTTAATTTGGGATTTTTTTGTGAAATTTCTGAAAAGGAAATTACACAAATTTGCCAAGTCCTAGTTTATATATTAATGTGATACTTTGCCCAATGTCTTCATTTAAACATGAGTAAAGTAGACAACAGTCAAAAGTGTTTCCTTGACAATACACAGCTACATTTACCTGCAGCTTTTATCAGAATGAAACAAGGAACAGGGAAAATTAACGCTAAGGGCGCTTAGCGTTCATTTTTTTAACGCCCGCTACCGCTGGATAATATCGCCTGGTTATCGCGTTATTAACAACGCTAACCGCCTAGGCGATACAAAAGCCAGAGATAGCGGCATTTTGGGAGGTTATCGCTGGTAATGCAGCGATAAAACTACAAGGATAGGGATAACCTTGTTGATAGCCCATGGTGGATTTAGCCATGTAATCCACCTCCCATTGGACTACATGGCTATGTCTGAAAATTAGCAGCCGTAAAAAAGCAGCATTTACCGTGGTTAGTGCTGCTTTTTTTGTCTCTAACAGGGTTAGCGTGAAGCTTGATAATAGGAGAAATGTCGCTTAGCGACATTTCTCCTATTATTTTGCTCTGGAACGTCCCACTTTGCATCTCATTAGAGATGCAAAGGAAAGAGTGTTGAAAAAGGGTGCTAACATGCGATTTTGCATGTTAGCACCCTGTTGTTGATAGGGCGATATGTTTATCTCCGCTTCTTTGGCTTTTAAAGCCAAAAAAGCGGAGATAAAGCCCTTGTTAATATGCCCCTGAGTTCCTCCGCGCTGATCAATGCCATGTAATTAATGCGCTGTAACAGGATATACAAACTACCTGTTTCCTCCTCGGCACTGTCTTAGTGGTGCTAAATTAGAATAGTCATTTGCTGTTTTCCATCAGTGATCAAAAACTATTTGCCTGAGCAAGATTTCAAATGATTATAACACGACAGGTGTTAAACCTGTTTTTTCTTTTGGCTCATCCGTACCTGTCGAGCTGCAGTTCATTATGTTGGCACAAATAATTCCCCTTTGAGTAAGATAATGGCATGCCAGAAAGTGTTCACATCAATGCAAGCCTGTAAAGCAAGTTCTTCTTTGGCCCTTGGAGATCTTGAAGATGAAATAATGTAGATTTTCATTGGAAGGTGTGCTTGTGATTGTGAATGTTACTCCTCATTAATGGCTCGCCTTTGTTCCCTACAGTATGGGCACTTAAACATATTAAGAGTGAAATTCCACCCTCACAGAATCACAAACAGGTTTACTGACACTTTCATTGCCAGATGTTCGCAGGACACCAGAGACCACCTTTAAGGAGCCGGGAAGCAGAAGCCATGTGTGGTAATCGAATTCTACCTTTCTGCTAAGCTAGAGAGGACTTTTAATGTGGTAATATTACAATCGCACTGCAGAAACACGTGGAGGTTACCACTTGCAGAGAGTATGATCGCAACTATTTGTGCATAAATATAAAAAGCATAAGAGGGAAATTATAATTTAGTTTCATTATCTACTTATTTATTTTGACCTTTTAATACACATTGAAATATTAGATTTCCCAATGTTATGAACATCGGTACACTTCTCAAGGATAATTATACCGATTCAGCAGGTTCTCTTCAACGTGTACTGTTAGTCAATAACAATACAACACATTTTTCATTGCACTGTAGCGCAGGCACTCAATTGTATCAAAACGGTCTTTACATCCTCCCAGAAAAGACATTTTCTGTAAAATCTATCCGATTGTGAACTCGGCTTAAAACAAGGGAACAAGTACCTATTTTTATTGGAATAAATTATTGTTACAAATGTTTTGCAGTTGACATTCAATGATAGAATATAAAATATAAAGAGAGAAAAGATTTATAAGCTAAATACTAACCATGTTTCTGTTTGCATTACATTTACAGTCAAATTTCGTAAGTTTAATAAAGAATAAAACACAAAAATAAGACATAGCTATTGTTCAGTGTAGGTAATCTTTATTGTACAGTTAATTTAAACTCACAATTTCAAACATTCGAACATTAAAATACATAAATCAGCCTTGTCTCTCTTTATACATTAGTGATTAAGATTCGCTCTTCCAGGTTAGCTTGTTGATGTTGTACTATGGACGAGAGTCCCAGCTCCATTATCTATACTGTCCTTCCAAAAATATGTCATGGACGAAGCGCATTATGCTTCGGCTTACCTATTCAGGCCACTTTAAAATGAACAAGAGAAAAGACATAATAAAGTGCTTGTGCTTCAAGGTGCAAAACTTGGGCAAAACAGTCCCGCTTTGGGTTGGCTGTTGGGGTGCTCTATAAGGTATGCTAGTTGCCTGCTATTCTGCTTCCGCGTCTTGCTGGTGCTTTAATCTTCCAGCCACTAAATCAAAGTACTTTGTAAGATGGCAGTTCCTGCAGGTCCTGACGCCCTTCTGGTTCCATTTTACTCGAAGTAAGGTGCACCTTATGTCCATCAAACTTGGGCAAATACTAAGAATGTGTATTAGATCCTCGTTTCCTGTTCTACAAAGATGACAGGACTGTTCTTCTTGTCTCCTTTCCAAGGTGTTTAATTCCCTTTTTCAAATAAGCTTGTGTCATAAGAGCTTTATAGTCATTCAACCCTATCCATCCGTGAGCCCTCTTGGCCAGAGTTTCCTTATCTTCTGTTAAGGATATCATTTTTGTTACTTTGGTTACAACCTTTTTGAAGCTCCTATGATCTGTTGATGATTCCCAAAGGTCGGTCAGTTCGAGGCTTTCTAATGATTCCAACAGGTACTCCCTGACAGGTGATTTCTCTCGTAGTGACAACTCGGTCCAGAGGTGGGCATTTAGAGATCCTTGCTCTGCACCTCTGATCTTGTGCCATCATTTTATATAAGCACCCCTTCTTTCCACTGTTTGCTTCTGAAGGCCAAATTCAAGGTGTATTTGGGCAGGTGATACATAGTTGGGTAGCTGAAAAATTGCTCTGTATGTGCTGCTAATTATTTTATCTAGGACCAACGCATCTTTTCCATGCATTGGTTCGCTCCCATATGTGAGCATTGGCTGCAGTCGTGCTCTGATCACTTGTAGGAGAGGGTCAAGTGTACAGTCTGGTAGAACTTTCTTCAGGGGCTTCATTGCGAGATAACTCATGGTACCCTTTCGACGCAGGGTCTCTAGTTGAGGTTTAAACAAGTCTCTGCTGTCCAATAGTACCCCTAGGTACTAATAGCTAGTTACCTGGTCCAGGTTCCACCCTTCCAAATGCCAAGTATTTTTCCTGGACTTGTTGTAGTTCACTGTCTTAATTTTTGTTTTATTTAAATTAATGCTTAATCCGTTACGTTGCGAGAGTGTTGGAGGCCAATTGCAGACCGGCTTATTAAGACCAAGTCATCCACATATAGGAGATTGGACAGCGAGATTTTTCCTAATCGTGGGGCATGTGATGTAGTATTGTCCAACTCCCCTGGAAGGTCAGCTAAGAAGAGATTGAACAGCATGGGGGCTAGAACGCACCCTTGTTTTAGGCTTTTGGCGGTGTTAATCCACCTTGAGAGATGCGTCCCAGCTCCCAGATTGAGCTTGACCCAGGTGTTAGTATTTAATAGGATCAGCAGTTTCAGAAGAGGTCTTGGTATCCCCCACTTTTCCAACTTCTGCCATTGTTTTGTCTGATCCACATGGTCAAACGCTGTGCTATAATCTATAAAACATAAAAATAGCGAGCTCTTTGCTACTTTTGCCGCGTCTGTCAGCAGAGTTAGCACCATGATGTTCTTTGTAGTACCCTGTCCTCTGCAAAACCCTGTTTGATTTGCGGGGATTATGCGTTTTGATGATGCCCAAAATGGTAATTCCTCCAGGACTAGACCTGCATAATACTTTGCCTCTATATCAATTAGGGCGACGAGCCGATAATTGCAAGGGTTGGTCCTGTCATCCTGCATATAAATTGGACTTATTAGCGAACCTTTCCAAGATGCCAGGCTGGTTTCTGACTCCTGAATGCCATTGAAAACTGGTACCAGTGTGTTACTCCAGAATTCATTATCATGCTTATACATTATTGGGGGTATTCCATTTGGAACTGGGGCTCCTTCTGACTTGCCTTTTAATATTTGTGATTTTATCTGAGCTGCTGTTATATTAATACTATTTAGTTTGCTGCTTGGTAATTTTGGGCTCGTTTTTCCTACCACCTCATCGTCCTTTTGTTTATGCCGTTTCTCATCCTCTTTGGTGTCCTCGCTAGTCCCTTGTTTAGCCTTTACTGTGTTGTCATTCTTATTCCTCTTAGTGATCCATTATTTTTCTTCAGTTGAATTCCCCTCTTGATTTTTGGCATTCAAGTGATTGTACAGATGATTTGCCCAATCTGCCTCTGCTATATGTGAGCTTATTCCGTGGTGACCTGGCCGTTGGAGACTATGGATTGTCCGCCAAAACCTGGCGCTGTTTTCAATTTCGAGTCGTACATTATCTTTGCCCAGAATTCATCATTCACTTGCCTTTTCTTTTCCCATATCACCTTTTTTAACTTTGCCTTTAGGTTCCGTAGCTCCGTTTGCAGGGCTTCGTTTTGTGGTTGTGTACTAAGCTGTCTTAAAGTTTGATTTATTTTCCGTTTTATTTTCCGTTTAAGACTTTTTCTCTTAGGTAAGTTTGCCTTTCCTAATAAGGGACCCAGTGAATTCCCTTTAAAAATCTTTGGCATTGTGGCAAACTTTGTACTGAGGGCCACTGTAAATTCCTCCCAAGCCTTAATTGCGTTTATAATCAGGTTGTTATCTTGATGAATAAGTTCCTTCGCACTTGTGGATAGCTCTTCGATCTTGTCTGGCTTACACCTTATTCGTATAAAATTCGAGGTGTACTTGGTGCCAGCGCTTAGCCTTGTTTCCATGTGGCTCCCTCTGCTTACGCTTAGCGTCACTTCTTGCGGTAGGTGGTCACTTTGACCATTTTCACCCAATCTAAACGGTTCGATGATGTCAAACAAAGGAAGAGTTGCCAGAGTAAAATCTAGGTAGGAAGAGATGGTTGTGGAGTGATAAGTTGATGCTGGCGGGCTGTCCTCTTTGAATAGGCCGTTCAACGCCCTCAGGCATGTGCAGACATGCGAAAGATAAAACTAAGCAATTTAAAGATAAGAACAACAAGGTTTATAACATATTAACAAATATTAATTGTAACACCGAATATGTTGTATACATTATTATTTGCAAATGTGAAAGAATATATGTTGGTAGTACAATAAGGGCTTTGAAAGATTGTGTAAGTGAACATATGAGAGCAGTGAAGCACAATGACATTAGGTATCCTATTGCAGAGCATTAACACAATTGTAAGGCACAAGGACAAACAAAAACATTTCAATTCTTTGGTATAGAACATGTGAAACTTGATCCACATGGAGGTAACAGAGAATTAAAATTACGTAGGCATGAGGCAAGGTGGATCATGCGTTTGAGGGCCGTGGAAGATGGTCTTAATTATGACCAGGAGCTTCAATACTTTTTAGGGGATTAATTTAGAGAGATATATCAGACCTTCTAGTTGCTGTGAGAATCTAACAATTGCAGTTTTTAACAATTAACTGCTCTAATAAATACAAAACACTAAGCTAATCTGGTGATTTTAGGACAATTTTGAGGCACATGTAGGCAGACTCACTGGAATAATTACCGTGTATTGATTGTTTTAATATAATACTATTGGTTTAAAAGACGGACATGTTTCCGTACTCGACTTGTTCTGCTGCCGTGATGGTGCGGCTGACTGGTGTTGCAATTGGTATTGCATCGGGAGTGGTATATATCAAGAACACTCTTGAAATGAGCAAATTCAGGGTTATTCTATGTAGAGACTTTATCTGCCATTACCCATTTTTCATGATTCGAACTACTCCAAGATGGCGCCCAATTAAAACATCGCCCGGGAGGAGAGCGTTAACCCTTTGGGTGCCAGGCCTTTTCCCCCTCCTGTGCCTGGCGATTCCCTAGTGGGTGGGTGTCATGATGAGATAGTCTCGTCATGGGCACAGCGCGACTGTGCTCCATGACGAGACCATCTCGTCATGGGCACAGAAGAGGTTAATGTAAGTAAAAATTGATGACATTGTTGTCTCTTCTGTTATATTCTAATGATACACTTTCTTATGCCGCTATTACTTACCCGTATCCGGGTGACAGAATAATGAGAGAGGTATACTATTACCATCACAGTACAAATAGTTTGTGTGACTGAAATATGAGAGTAGAGATAATGAGAACACTACTGATTTTATCACTTCAAGATCGCTCCTAAATAGAACGCCGGTAGGGGGGCGGTAACTTGAGCATGTACTATCTCTGACATCGTCGGTTTCTAGGTTATATATGAATTGCGTTTATGCTACACCGCCAATGCTTACCTGTAATCGGGTGAAGAGAAACGCAGAGGTACGTAATCACTGCAGCGGGATAATATGGTCTGTTTGCAATAACGGGAGCCTATTTGGTTGGCCCGATTGATATTTTGGTTTTGAATTTATTTGTAGGTCCCCGTACTTCAGGGACGCGGAGGGTACGACTCCTTGTTACTATATACGGTTACTTATGCGGTAATAGTGATGAACATCAATAGAGGATATATATGAAGCCCATACTTCAGAATTCAAATTTGAACGTTCCGATCGTAGCTTTGGCAGTCTTTGATATTGGAATACATGGATAAGAATAGTGGAGGTAAGAGACGGTGTGTCATAGGATCATGACCCTGATGAGTAAATACTTCAGCAGTGAAGTTATGGTCGTATTATGAACTGAATATTTATATATATTACTTGTAGTGGATATCTACATTGAAATTGTTGAGCTACATTACAGTTGAAATCAGAATATAAAACAATATATGAGGTAAGATAGTCCTGTCTTCGGACATGTATAGCTATTTACACGTACTGTGAAACCTTGCCCCATGTGCTTTATAATTTATCTCATGATTTGATTTTCAGATATATGACTCAATTGAAGCTTAAGGTATTGATTAACCCATTATGGGTATATTTTGACACATTATACACTATGGGTGATATAATAATAACCCTAGATACTTGAATATTAGGCACTATACAAGAAATACACACATATACATATAGAGTCTCAAGGATATAATTTATACTTATTATTTATTGATATTATTTGAATAATGATCTTAGTTTATGAGAATTTGTTCATGTGTGATCACAGAGCACTTGAAATCAGGCTTACTTCTATTGTAAGCACAATGTGTAGTCCTTATGCATGAGGTTGTAATTTGGGCTCAGTAGAGTTGTTGTATTTAATCTTCTTATATATATTGATAGTACAATTGTGGTATTTATGTTACTTCCAGCCCTGAGGAAGTCGCTCGGTTAATCCCTATAGCGACGAAACACGTTGGGAATGGAAGATTTAGAAAATAAAAGAAGACCAGAAAGACCAGAAGCCCAACTGATTATTGTGTTGTCTTAATAATCACTATATTGTATATGGACATTGAGCGTGTGCATCAGCATTTTGTGATGTCAAACAAAGGAAGAGTTGCCAGAGTAAAATCTAGGTAGGAAGAGATGGTTGTGGAGTGATAAGTTGATGCTGGTGGGCTGTCCTCTTTGAATAGGCCGTTCAACGCCCTCAGGTTTAGTTGTTCTAGATCCTTCAGTAATTGAATTGAGCACCTTGTTTGTTTGTTTGGAAGTGCTTGGTCTTGGTTTGGCATTCGCCAAGCTATGTTGAGTTACTGTGCTAATTCGTCTTCTAATGCAGATCCGAAGAGGAAAAGATTGAAGTCGCCTGCCAGGATCAAATTCTCCACATCCCTCCCCTCTATGATTCTTGCCATTTCTTTGACCAGTTCCTTTGCCCCTTTAAGTCTTTGCTTTGGATGTATATATGAATTGATTATAGTAAGTGGCAGGTCCACCTTTTAAATTTTGATTTTTAGGGCTATTTCCTGTATGACGCTTGGGGCTGTAATTTCAACCTTGATCTCTTCTGTTGTTCCTAGTGTAAGTATTGAGGGAAATGTCATCAGACCGCCTGAACGATGACCAAAGGTTGAGGCTTTGGTGGCTGGGACGATTTGTGACGTGTATCTTTGTAGAGCTATCTCGTGCTCTTCCCAGGTTTCTTGAAGTCAAATGACCTTAAGTAATTTAATATTTCCGGATCCTCCAACGTATTCGTCAGACCATTGATATTCCAGATACATATTTTAGTGTTAGTTGGAACGGCGTGTGATGAAGTCAGAGCGGGTACCCCTTGTCACTGCCTGCCCCCGTTTGTTATTGTTCACCGTATGTTTGCCCGGGTGGGGGCAGATGGTTGTGTTAAGGTTTTTGTGTATAAGAGGTTCCCGTGAGGCCCTGGAGAGTGGCTAAGCGCTCCTTTTAGAATTGATGTTACTGTATGCGAGTGGTCTTTTTTACATTCTTCTAGAAAGGGAGTAGGATAGGCTAGTCTTTTTCCTGGTTCCAGCTTTATCCCCCACTGAGAGAATTTGTTAATTTTATACAGGATTCGGTCGGCCAACTCATTTGATTTCCATGTTGCCTTTGTCTCTTTTGGGCTTTGTTGGTCAAATATAGATTGAAATTCGATTGCAAGCAAATCTGTTGAGTTGATGTCTTCCAGTCCTTTCATTGAGTGTCCACTCTTCCTCTGGATTTATACTCTGGAACAAATAGAATAATGTCTGTCTCCTTTGAAATGGTGGCCCGGGTTTCCTGCAGTGAGGATGCCTCATAATGTGTGAGCCTGTCAGAGAGTTGGTTGTTATTTATACTATTTAGCATATCAATTCTGGCTCAGTTGGATTCCTCTGGTGCCTGCACTATAGCCAGCTTATTCCTGCTTTGTATTTTTTCCCTTGACAGACTATCTGTCCATCTCCTTGCTTTACTCGGTGTGTCACTTTCTGACTCAGTTCTTTCCTGTCGTTGCGTGCTTTTTGCCATACTACTCTCCTTCAGCCCAGGCTGTTCACTTGTTGTCTCAAGTAATTCAGTTGGCGTTGAGATTTCCGGTATATTTGAATCCCTTATGGTTTTCAGTTTCTTATCCAGAGGGGGGGTCTGCTTGACCTGGGTAGAAGTTGAAGTTTTCTTTGTTTGCTCTTTTTTTACCAGGGTTACAGCTGGCTGATTCTCCTCAATGTTACTCGCTGCAATTATTTTCCTATTCCTGCCCTTCCTTTTTTGTTTTCTGCTGGCTCGTGCATTAGTAAATGCCTCTGCACTGGCTCTTTCTTCATTTGAGTTGGTCAAGATGGAGTTTTCTGGGGTTTGTCTAGGGTTAAGGAATAGGTTCTCTTCTTTTTGAAGTCTGGTCTGCTTGTTATCGGTTTCTTTTAGTCGTTCACTCAGGGCAGTGCTTCCCACGTTGACTTTAATTGTTGGGTGTTGTTAGAACCGGCGGTCTCTAGTTGGCAGAGGTATACACTTCTGACAAATAGGGACCTACCAACTCTAGTCAGGGCAAGGGGATTACACACTCAGATAACCCCTGCTACCCCCTTGGTAGCTTGGCAGAGCAGACAGGCTTATCTCAGAGGCAGTGTGTTAAGCATTTATGACCACATACAGTAATAAAGTGAATACACTACAGATGGACACGACACAGAAGTTATTATAAAAATAGTATTTTTATATAAGGCTTAGCACAAGACCAAATAACGACAAAAATATACCACAGTCTTAATAAATACTCTTTGGAAGGAAAAATAATAGTTCAAGTAAGGTTTCTTCTTGGCAAATAGTTCTTTAGCAAAGTATTCTTCTGAGCACAGTTCTTTGGCAACAATGTAACCCCCACAGGAGTCACACGACGTCGAGTCTACAAGATTCCCAAGGTTCGGCGTCGACCGCGAGGAGCGCTACGTCGAGCCTGGAGTCGCAACAGACCCCACAAGTACAGTACCTTGAGAAACGAAGAAAACGATGATCCACGGCGTCGAGATGTCGGCGTCGAGGTCGGCGTCGATCGTGCCTCGGAGTCGGGTCAATCCGCAGCGGCGTCGAGGGATGTCGGGCCGGAGCAGCGCTCACGGCGTCGAGACGGGCGTCGAGTCGATGCGATCAGCAGCGGCGTCGGGACGGGGTCGCTTGGAGGCAGAGCCGATACTCACTCCTCACTGGCGTCGATACCGGCGTCGAGACGGGGTCACTTGGAGCCGGGGCCGATACCCACTGCTCACTGGCGTTGCTGCTGGCGTCGAGACTGCAGATTTTCCCTTGTGTACTGGAAACAACACTTTCCAGCAATTCAGCAATTCAGTAAATGGTGAAGTCCTTTGGCCCTGTGACTTCAGCAGGAGACTGGCACTCTTCCAGTCCTTGGAGATTTCCTAGCAAGGGTTCAGAGAGTACACACCAAGTTCCTCTCTCCTTGTTCCTTGGCAAAAATAAAGAAGCAGCTTTCAGGTTCCTCCACAGCAAAACAGCACTCTGGCAGAAAGGGGAGGCAAGTCCTTAGATCAGCAGGCTTCTTGTCCTTGGTACAGGTTTCCTTGTCAGAAGTGATCTGAGTTCTTGGTTCAGGGGTCCTTCTCTTATACCCCTTTTTCCCTTTGTTCCCTTTGTCCAAGCAGGGCGATTCCCACCATCTCAGGTTTGTTGTGGGTGTTGCCAGGCAGAGGCACCTGGCCTATTCACTGGGCAGGGCAGAGTCCTCAGCCGCCCAGCAGGAGGCGGAGCCAGTATTGTCACTGGTAGGAGCAGGGCTATCAGTCGCCCAGCAGGAGGCGGGGCCAGTATTGTGTCAGGCAGGGCAGGCTACTCTTCCCTCACTCTACGTGTAAACGCCCCATTCACCCCACACTGACTCACTCAGACCTCTGGAGCCACTCAGCCCCTGACACACACACCAAACCAGCAGAGACCGGTAGATAGTTGGACAAGAAAATAGCCACTTTCTAAAAGTGCTATTTTCAAACATAGAATTTAAAAACCATCCAGCCTAAAGGGTGTGTTATTAAATTCTGAGTTCAGGGATACTAAACTCGACTTGCTACCATGCTCCCTGAGTCAGATAGATTATAATGGAGTTAATAATCAGTCTGCCCAGTCTGGCCTATTGGAGGCAGGTAGCCCTTCAATAGTGAAAAACGAAAATGGCTGTAATTCACTATTAGGTCATGCCACACACATCAGGGCATGACCTACCTTTTACCAACAATGCACCCTGCCCTAGGGCCTACCATAGAGGTGTCTGAAATGTGGCAAAGGGAAGGTTTAGAGACTGGTAAGTAGGTTTCCTTACCAAGTCGACATGGCAGTCAGGGACTGCACGCAGGCGCCGCGGTGGCAGGCCTGAGACACATTTTGCACGCTGCTTCTGTGGGTGGCACAACCAGTGCTGCAAGCCCACCAGCAGCAGTTAACTTACACGCCCTTGGCACACGCAGTGCACTAGACTAGGGTCTGAACAGTAAGTCAACCAAGCCAATCATGGTAACACCAATCAACGTAACAATTTAACATAGGGAGCACTTGCACTGTGGCACTGATCAGCAGTGGCACAGTGCCCAAAGCAATAAACCAGCAAAAACATCGTAAACAGAGGAGGCAAACAGAAAAAATGGAGGAGAGACTCATGCCAATGATGCCAGGTCTAACACGTGTCCCCTCCAGCTGAAATGTGGGGAGAACTACCCTTCACCCAGGGAGTCCTCATCACTAAGGCGGAAAAATCTGGACAGACCATCAGCATTGGCGTGATCTGTACCAGGGCGGTGTTCCACCGTAAAGTCCATCCCCTGTAGGGAAATGGACCACCTCAACAGCTTTGGGTTCTCACCCCTCATCTGCATTAACCATCTGAGGGGCCTGTGGTCCGTCTGAACCCGGAAGTGAGACCCAAACAAGTAGGGTCTTAGCTTCTTCAGCGCCCAGACCACAGCAAATGCCTCACGCTCTATCGCACTCCACCTTTGTTCCCTGGGAAGTAACCTCCGGCTGATGAAGGCTACAGGTAAGTCTCGGCCCTCCACATTCATCTGTGCTAGAACAGCCCCCACACCATGCTCTGAAGCGTCCGTCTGGACAATGAATTCTTTTGAAAAGTCGGGTGCCTGGAGGACCGGTGCTGTACACATTGCAGTTTTCAGGGTGTCAAAGGCTTTCTGACAGGCGTCAGTCCAGATCACAAGTCTCGGCTGCTTCCTGGAAGTCAGCGAGGTCAAGGGGTGCACAATGTTGCCATACCCCTTGACGAACCTCCTGTAGTAACCCGTGAGACCCAAGAAGGCTCTCACCTGAGTCTGGGTTTTGGGCGGTTCCCAAGCCAGGATGGTATCTATCTTGGGTTGCAGGGGGGCCACCTTGCCGCTCCCTACTTGGTGCCCCAAGTACACCACTGAACCCTGCCCAATCTGGCACTTACTGGCCTTGATTGTGAGGCCTGCTCTGCGCAGGGCCAACAACACTTCCTGGAGGTGGCGCAAGTGTTCCTCCCAGCTGGCGCTGAACACTGCTATATCGTCCAGGTAGGCGGCGCTGAAATCTTCCAGTCCGGCCAATACCTGGTTAACCAACCTCTGGAATGTGGCAGGGGCATTCTTCATCCCAAAGGGCATCACCCGGAACTGGTAGTGCCCATCTGGTGTGGAGAATGCAGACCTCTCTTTTGCCCCATCAGTCAAGGCGATCTGCCAGTACCCAGACGTTAGATCAAACGTACTAAGGTACCGGGCAGCCCCCAACCGATCGATGAGCTCATCAGCTCTGGGGATGGGGTGCGCGTCAGTCTTGGTGACCGAATTGAGTCCTCGGTAATCCACACAGAACCGAAGTTCTGGTGAAGCACCAGGCGCTGCAGCCTTTGGGACCAAGACCACTGGGCTGGCCCAAGGACTGCTAGAGGACTCAACCACCCCTAAGGCAAACATCTTGGAGACCTCCTCCTTGATGTATGCTCTGACCTTGTCAGTCACCCTGTAGGCCTTGTGCCTCACAGGAGTGCTGTCCCCGGTGTCCACATCATGGACACACCACTGAGTGACACCAGGGATTAAGGAGAACAGATCAGGGAATTGTACCAACAGATGGCGACAATCTTGCTGCTGCTCAGGGGTCAGTGTGTCAGAGAGGACAACACCATCCACTGACCCATCTTTTTCTTTTGCACACAGGAGGTCAGGAAGAGGCTCACTCTCCTCCTCCATCCCAGCATCTGTGGCAAGGAGCATGCCCACTTCGGACCTTTCTAAGTGGGGCTTTAACCGGTTGACATGCAGGACCCTTAAGGGGTTCCTGGGAGACTTCAAGTCCACCAAGTAGGTGACATCGCTCTTTTTCTCCACAACCTCAAACGGTCCAGTCCACCTGTCCTTGAGCGCACAAGGTTCCACAGGGGCCATGACCCAAACTTTCTGACCAGGTTGAAGCTCAACCAGAGTGGCATTCTGATCGTACCACCGCTTCATCTCTTCCTGGCTGGCCTCCAGATTTGCCTGAGCAAGATCTCTGAAGCGCCGAGTCTGGTTCCTAAAGGCCAGCATGTAACTATATACATCCTGGGGAGGTTTCCTGGGAGATTGCTCCCAGCCTTCTTTGACCAGACTCAAAGGTCCTCTTACCGGGTGACCATACAAAAGCTCAAAGGGGCTGAACCCTAGAGACTTCTGTGGCACCTCACGGTAAGCAAACAGCAGGCATGGCAAGAGGACGTCCCATTTACGCCTCATTGGTTCTTCAAGACCCATGATCATGCCTTTTAGGGTCCGGTTGAATCTCTCAACCAGCCCATTACCTTGAGGGTGGTAAGGAGTGGTAAACTTGTAGGTTACCCCACACTCCTTCCACAGAGACTTCATATAATTCGAAATGAAGTTGGTGCCTCGGTCTGACACCACCTCTCTGGGGAACCCCATGCGGGAGAAAACACCCATCAGTGCCCGTCCCACCACGGGGGCCGTCACTGTTCGGAGAGGGATGGCTTCCGGGTACCGGGTGGCATGGTCCACCAAGACCAGGATAAACCTGTTGCCCATGGCTGTCTTGGGGTCCAGTGGCCCCACAATGTCAATTCCCACTCGCTCAAAGGGGGTACTGACGACGGGAAAAGGTTGGAGGGGAGCCTTCTGCTTCCGCCCACTTTTCCCACTTGCCTGGCAAGTTTGACATGTCCTACAATGGATATCTGAATCCCTTCTCATCTGAGGCCAATAAAAATGGGTGACAAGCCTGTCATAGGTCTTGTCCTGCCCCAGATGTCCAGCTAACGGAACGTCATGAGCCAACCCCAGTAGGAAGGCTCTGAAGCGCTGGGGTACCACCAGCACACGGGCTGACCCAGGCTCAGCAGCCTTAGGCTCGCTATACAGGAGGCCGTTCTCCCAGTAGACCCAATGTGATCCTGACTGATCACCTGTCGTTTGGGCTGAGGCCTGCTGCCTCATACCCACAAGAGAAGGGCACACTTTCTGTTCAGCACAAAATTCCTCCCTGGAGGGACCACCATCCTGCTGCCAATGGGTCAGCTCGGGCAGGTCTCCCAGTTCGGCCACTTGTTCTCCTGTCGGTTCCAGGGCATCCCCCTCAGGGTCTGCTCCCTCCTGGACCGCGGGAACGATGGGGGACGGTTTCCCGCGCCCCCTGCCTCTTCTCTTCACGGTTGGGACCTGGGCCATACTCTCAGGCTCCGGGCCCCCATCAACACCCTTACTGACTGACATGGACCGGGTGGTCGCACACACCCACTCAGGCAGACCCAGCATTTCCAGATGCGCTTTTCTCTCCACCTTAGCCCAAGGGGAGTCCTCCAAATCATTGCCCAAGAGACAATCAACAGGCATGGCGGGCCTCACAGCAACCTGAAGAGTACCTGAGACCCCCCCCCACTCAAAAGGAACTTGAGCTACCTCACACTTACTCTGTGAGTTGTCAGCAGCTACAACGGGGTAGAATGCATGAGGGACCACCTGCTCTCTGGACACCAAGTGACACTTGACAGCTGTCACACTCGCTCCGGTGTCTCTGAGAGCTTCCACCCTATGGCCATTAATGGTCACCCACTGCCTATATTTCTTAGTGTTACTAGGCAGAGGGGTTGGAGGGACCATTTCCACGTCTCCTAAAGAGACCAGGGACATTTCTGCGGGACCCCACCCACCGGGGGCACCCATCTCCTCCCCTCCCAGGGCTACACTCGCTACCTGCCGAGGGGGTGCACGCGGCGGTGCATTCGAATCCTTCATGGGACACTGGGGATCATAATAACGGTGTCCCACCTGCTTACAGGCATAGCAGGTCATGGGGCCCCTGTGAACAGGTTTACCTGTCGGGGCCTCTGGCTTCTTTACAGGGGGAGGCTGGGAACCCTTCCCTTGGTTCCCTTGGGGACTACTTTGGGGCCCTTTCTGAAACTCCCTCTGTTTACCCCTGTCCCCCCCACTCTTCTGCTGGGGACCCTGCCCACCTTTGGCTGAGTCTCCCACTGGACCCTTGTGGACCCTGGTACTGACCCAGCGGTCCGCCTCCTCAGCAAGTTTTCTAGGGTTAGATAGCTTGCTGTCAACAAGGTGCTGGCGTAGCTCTGGAAAACAGTTATTAGACAAGTGCTCCCAAGCAAACAAATCATAAAGAGCATCATAACTATCAACCTTGCTACCCTTTATCCAACCATCCATGGTTCTGCAGAAAAAAGACACATATTCAACCCACGTAGTACCAGGCAACTTCTTACATTCTCTAAAGGTTTGTCTGTACTTTTCTGGGGTTAAGCCATATCTCAGCATTAAAGCATCTTTCATATGAGTATAAGACATCCTATCCTCAGCAGGAAGGCTCAACAAGGTATCTCTCCCCTCGTTTGTAAAGCGGCTCCACAACCCCGTTCCCCAATCCTTCTCAGGGACCCGGTGGGCCAACAATGCTAACTCATATGCTTTAAACCATTGGCTAATATCTTCATTCTTACTGTAATCTTTGATCACATCTTTAGGAAAATAAAACCTACTTTCTGCAGGCACAGATGGAGTGCTGCCACCAGAGGGATTCAACTCTAAACTCTTAGTTTTAAGCTCCATCTCCCTCACCATCTTCTCACGTTCAAACGCTAATTTCTCTCTCTCAAAATCTAATCTTTTGCTCTCCATTTCAGCTTCTCTCTTGCTTCTCGCATTCTCTAATTCCAACTGCCCTCCTAATTTAAGTTTTGCCATTTCTAACTTGTACCCCCTCTCCTTCTCCCTGTCTTCTAATTCTTCGGGGGAAAGGCTCCTAGAGGACGCACTACTGCCTGGAGATGACACTGGCCCATCTGCGGGCTCTTCCTCTTCTTCTTCCTCTTCCGGTACCACCACCGGATCAGAGGGATTTCTGGCCTCTAACCAGGCCTTCAGCGCTTTGAGGAAGTCGTCTTTCCTTGTGAGACCTGTGGTAGGAACTTTAAACTGCTTGCAAAATCCTTTTAGATCCTTTAGCACGTAGGAATCTATCTTCTCCTTATCAAATTCCCCCACAACAATCTCCACAGGTGTAGCAGCTCTGGCATTCTCCATGGTCAAAACTGGCAGTGTTTAAGAAAATAAGCTCCAGGAAAGCGGAGAACAAAAATAGGCAATCCTACCAACCAGACTGTGGCCGCGTTATGGTCTGCTTTCACTATGTAGCGTACACTAATCACTGCACATGAGTCATAAATGCAAAGTTCAAATCCTCACCGCTGACCACCAATGTTAGAACCGGCGGTCTCTAGTTGGCAGAGGTATACACTTCTGACAAATAGGGACCTACCAACTCTAGTCAGGGCAAGGGGATTACACACTCAGATAACCCCTGCTACCCCCTTGGTAGCTTGGCAGAGCAGACAGGCTTATCTCAGAGGCAGTGTGTTAAGCATTTATGACCACATACAGTAATAAAGTGAATACACTACAGATGGACACGACACAGAAGTTATTATAAAAATAGTATTTTTATATAAGGCTTAGCACAAGACCAAATAACGACAAAAATATACCACAGTCTTAATAAATACTCTTTGGAAGGAAAAATAATAGTTCAAGTAAGGTTTCTTCTTGGCAAATAGTTCTTTAGCAAAGTATTCTTCTGAGCACAGTTCTTTGGCAACAATGTAACCCCCACAGGAGTCACACGACGTCGAGTCTACAAGATTCCCAAGGTTCGGCGTCGACCGCGAGGAGCGCTACGTCGAGCCTGGAGTCGCAACAGACCCCACAAGTACAGTACCTTGAGAAACGAAGAAAACGATGATCCACGGCGTCGAGATGTCGGCGTCGAGGTCGGCGTCGATCGTGCCTCGGAGTCGGGTCAATCCGCAGCGGCGTCGAGGGATGTCGGGCCGGAGCAGCGCTCACGGCGTCGAGACGGGCGTCGAGTCGATGCGATCAGCAGCGGCGTCGGGACGGGGTCGCTTGGAGGCAGAGCCGATACTCACTCCTCACTGGCGTCGATACCGGCGTCGAGACGGGGTCACTTGGAGCCGGGGCCGATACCCACTGCTCACTGGCGTTGCTGCTGGCGTCGAGACTGCAGATTTTCCCTTGTGTACTGGAAACAACACTTTCCAGCAATTCAGCAATTCAGTAAATGGTGAAGTCCTTTGGCCCTGTGACTTCAGCAGGAGACTGGCACTCTTCCAGTCCTTGGAGATTTCCTAGCAAGGGTTCAGAGAGTACACACCAAGTTCCTCTCTCCTTGTTCCTTGGCAAAAATAAAGAAGCAGCTTTCAGGTTCCTCCACAGCAAAACAGCACTCTGGCAGAAAGGGGAGGCAAGTCCTTAGATCAGCAGGCTTCTTGTCCTTGGTACAGGTTTCCTTGTCAGAAGTGATCTGAGTTCTTGGTTCAGGGGTCCTTCTCTTATACCCCTTTTTCCCTTTGTTCCCTTTGTCCAAGCAGGGCGATTCCCACCATCTCAGGTTTGTTGTGGGTGTTGCCAGGCAGAGGCACCTGGCCTATTCACTGGGCAGGGCAGAGTCCTCAGCCGCCCAGCAGGAGGCGGAGCCAGTATTGTCACTGGTAGGAGCAGGGCTATCAGTCGCCCAGCAGGAGGCGGGGCCAGTATTGTGTCAGGCAGGGCAGGCTACTCTTCCCTCACTCTACGTGTAAACGCCCCATTCACCCCACACTGACTCACTCAGACCTCTGGAGCCACTCAGCCCCTGACACACACACCAAACCAGCAGAGACCGGTAGATAGTTGGACAAGAAAATAGCCACTTTCTAAAAGTGCTATTTTCAAACATAGAATTTAAAAACCATCCAGCCTAAAGGGTGTGTTATTAAATTCTGAGTTCAGGGATACTAAACTCGACTTGCTACCATGCTCCCTGAGTCAGATAGATTATAATGGAGTTAATAATCAGTCTGCCCAGTCTGGCCTATTGGAGGCAGGTAGCCCTTCAATAGTGAAAAACGAAAATGGCTGTAATTCACTATTAGGTCATGCCACACACATCAGGGCATGACCTACCTTTTACCAACAATGCACCCTGCCCTAGGGCCTACCATAGAGGTGTCTGAAATGTGGCAAAGGGAAGGTTTAGAGACTGGTAAGTAGGTTTCCTTACCAAGTCGACATGGCAGTCAGGGACTGCACGCAGGCGCCGCGGTGGCAGGCCTGAGACACATTTTGCACGCTGCTTCTGTGGGTGGCACAACCAGTGCTGCAAGCCCACCAGCAGCAGTTAACTTACACGCCCTTGGCACACGCAGTGCACTAGACTAGGGTCTGAACAGTAAGTCAACCAAGCCAATCATGGTAACACCAATCAACGTAACAATTTAACATAGGGAGCACTTGCACTGTGGCACTGATCAGCAGTGGCACAGTGCCCAAAGCAATAAACCAGCAAAAACATCGTAAACAGAGGAGGCAAACAGAAAAAATGGAGGAGAGACTCATGCCAATGATGCCAGGTCTAACAGGTGTGGTGTTGTATTTAGTTTCAAGTCAGCCAGAAGGTTCCCTAACATTGTCGGTAGCGTTGATAACTTGTCTATTATTGGGGCACAGATGCAGTCGGTTCTTGCAATTTCGGTGAATTGTGCTGCTTCTTGTCCACTTTTGATGAGGCCATTTAGATCTTCAAGTTTCCTCTCTATCCCAGAGGTGAATTCCGCTAGTGTGTGAAGAACTGTTAACTGCATATCTAGTTTATCGAATGGATATTGCAGTGCTGTTGCGGATAGTTGAATAGCAGTAGCGGTCCGTGGTGGGAGTGCTGCTGGGCGCTGACGTGGGGCAGGGGAGGGGCAGCGTGGGGGGTAGTAAACTACGGATTATGGCTGATTAGAGGTAAGTAAACATTTAAATAAATAAAACGAATTTCGTTGCGCGCGCTGCATCGCCAAATGCGATGCAGCGCACACATCAAAATTCGTTTTATGTATTTAAATGTTTACTTACCTCTAGTCAGCCATAATCCGTAGTTTACTACCCCCCACCCTGCCCCTCCCCCGCCCCACGTCAGCGCCCAGCAGCACTCCCACCACGGACCGCTACTGTTGAATAGTATTTAATAAAGTTGCCCAAAATGTATCTGACGGGCCGTTGCTCCCTTCCCCGTGCATGCTGGTAAGTTCCTCTGCATGAAGATTTTTGGTGGGTTTTAAGTTGTATGAAGCCACTAAATCCTCTCATTCTTGTGACGTGAGAAAGGTCATACCGCTATCTGTGGTGCGCGAGTTCTCCTGCTCCTGTAGCAAATGCGAAGAGGAATTGGATTGGTCAGTTTCCCTCTGCTGGTTTAAAGCTGTCAAAGTGCCAGCTTGTGCAATCTTCAGCATCAGTGAAGGGCTGTTTTTTGGCCGGGGTGTTATAGTCCTTCCATCCTGTCCATTCTGTGATTTCTGTTCTGGGGGGGGGGGGGGCGTTGACTGGTCCCCCAATCATTAGATCCCTGATGTTCTGGAGTGCTTGCAGGTTCTTTAGCCCTCTCCCTTATAACCCAGCTGGGTGATCTTTCCTGATCTTGTGGGCTTTTTAATGGGTTGTCTATCAGGCTGCTGGCCCCCACAACCCCTTCAGCTATTTTTTCTCCTACGACTCCATCCCCCACTGGGCTTTTTGGGCAGCTTGTGGTGAAAGCCGTGTGACTGTTATCCATGTGTATGTCCGCAACTGTGACCTTTAGTGTTCTTGGTGTTCTCAATGTATGGAATAATGGATATTCTATTCTCCCGCGCTGCAATGGGGTTTGTAAGCCCTCAATGTCCTAATTTTTTAAATAAAATACTTTTCCAGGGTCTTTAAAAAATGCGAATTTAGTGTAAATTTTTGGTTGGTAAGAGTTTACGATTTTTTGAAATGGCTCTCCCTCTGTTTATAAGCTCTTCTATTCTGTCTCTTTTTCCCCTCTTAATTATGTTGTGTGGATGGTTTGCATTTTTGGGGCTTTTTTGTGAATGCTAGGCTGCTGTCTTTGCTAGCTTCAGTGCCAATGGTCAGAGAGGATCTGATGTCTTTGCAGGTGCTTTTGTAAGGGTTTTTGACATCCTTGTTGTCCTTGATGTTGGTTGTTTCAATGGTATCATTGTTTGAGGCTGCCGTGATACCGCTGTCTTTTAATACAGCCTCCCTTTTATTCCGTTTTGGTATTGGCTTTGTAATGGACCTTCTTACTCTGCCCGACCTCATGACTGACCAGGAGGGCAGGTAGCTGATATCGAAGGCAAGTCCCGAGTTGACCAATTGCTGGCCGATTTCTGTCCCCTTTTGGTTAGTGATTTGGTTGGTAATTTGGTTTGAGCTTCAGTTACTTAGAATATTTACCTTGCGTATTTTAGTTTTGTTTGAGTGTTTAAGTAATGACTGGTGCTCGTCTCTTCAATTATTGCTTTATTAGCTTGATTAACTTGTTTGGTGGACTTGGGGCTCTAACTTCTTCTCTGCTGTCCCTCCTTTTCGCAGGTGTTACATGTTAAAGTGGGGATCCTTGATTTGTGCTTTCCTTGCACTCCAGTTGGTTGTCCGTGAATTATCCGAGTCATTTATCCTGTTAATTTTTAAGTTATAATTGAGTTTAATGAGTTTGACGAATTGACGGAGTATTGAAAAAACCTGAAGGAGTATGGTTTGTTATTTGGTTTATCTATTGTTGTTGATTATTGTTTTTTGTTATTTATTGTTATTTATTAGTGGGTGATTGTATTTATTGTTGCTTCCTGTAGGATTTTCGAGCTCCCTTCAAGCTCCTGTCCAGTTCCTGTCGAGTTCCGAATGTTCTTTCCTTCTCCGCTGGGGGTGGGACAGTTAGCGATGTTGCTGTACCTGTTCTGTGGTTTTATATTTGCTCCGTGGTTGCTCTGAGCCTGCTCAGGGTGCTTTTTATCTTTGGTCTTCATGCCCTATGCTTCTGGCCATTGTCCTGCTCCCTGGGGCCTTCTGTCCCCTCCTTCACCTCCTCTAGCCCCCACCAGCTTGCCCCCCGCTGATCCCACTCACTCAATGACTCTATTGTTGTTGTTGAGTGTCTGAGTGAGCTCAGTTTGGGGGGTCAGGGGCCTGCTGGAGGTTTGATGTAGGTTTTTCTGTAGGCAGCTGCCCCCTATGAATGCTCCAGACGGGGGGGGGGTGGTGCGAGGGATGCAAATTAAGAGAGAGGGAGACGTGGCCACAGGGTTGCAGGGCTTTTTGTGTATATGCCAACTTTCTTCCAGGCACCTTATCTCCTAGTGGGGCTCTAACATAAATACAGCGGCTCTGGCATTTACCAGGCATCGTCGGGCTCTTACAGACTTTTTAATTTTTGCTGTCGACTTTTGAGAGGGCTTGCGGGGAGGAGAGGTGACTGGGGAGAGTAGCGGGGCCAGCGGGGAGACTGTTAGCAGGTTGACTGGTTTTGCAGGTTAACGGTGACTCACCTCCACTTCCTGCCTCTGCTACACGACTCTCCCTCTCCCGTGCTCCTTGCGCCCTGCTTCCTGTCTTGCGCTTCACACCAGCAGCCCCCGCGGCTGCACAGTCTCTACACAGTCTCTTCTTCTCCTCTGTGCTGCTCCGGTGATACTCCGGCGGTTTCCCGAGGCTCCTTCAGCTTCGGCGGTTTTCCCGTGGCTTCATTCAGCTCCGGCGGCAGCTTTGGTGGTTCCTGCAACTGCGGCTGCGCAGTCCATCTCTCTTCTCAGGTTTCTGTCTCTCAGCAGATCCTCAGAAATTACTAACACAAGGAACAGTTCAGTTCATTGAAATTGCAAGCAGTGCTTGGTATCTAGAATGCAGACTTGGCATGGTAGCACACTTAAAGGGACTACAATACTAGAGGTGGGGCATGTATGTGTTGGTGTGGCAATGAGAAAGGGGATGGAGAGCTATGCGAAAGTTGTGGGGGCTTGTTGGTGTGCAGAGGTAGGAACTTTTAGGCAATACAAGTCAGCAGGTTGTATGTACTTTGTGGTTCAGTCATTGATCGTTTTTCCACCACGGTCAGGCTGTAGGAATGGAAAATAGATGAGAATCCTTGAGTCACATAACATTGACTGAGGTCCTGGTAGCTGTATTTCAAATTCAATCCCTACACTTATAATGCATTTGCTAATGGCATTAACATTCTGTTCAAAAGGGTTATACCAGCGTGGGTAACTACTTCACCAAAACTTTGACTAGGATATTTCTGACAGTATTGAGTATGGAGATAGGGCAGTAGCTAAAACACATTATGTGAGCTCTTCTGTGTTTACGGATGAGACAGATCAGGGCCATGTTAAATAATGAATGGAGATCTCCAATTATTCTGGCTTCTTATTGATCCCAGGCAGCAGTGTGGCTGATTAGCTTATAGATTTTATAGAATTTAGCTGGTCGAATACACTCACCTGGTAACTTACTATAGTACACTATAAGGCCACTCTACAGAAAACATAGAAGAGAATTAAACAGATAAGAAACAGAGAAATTATGAATAAAAATTGGTTAGTTCTGCAGGTGCAGTCTCGCAAAAAAAAAGAAGCTTTTCTTGCACCTAATCGCTAAAGCAACTGGTGGCAGAAAATCCCTAAATGTATCTCCAGTTTTCCAAGACGAATGGGAAAAGTATCTTCTTCTGCTCTACAAAGCAAATCCGGAAGAATTTTGTCAGAGTTCTGCCTAATCTGAAGTGTAATTAAGAAACTGATCATTGGATAACTGTCCCTACTAAGTAACACATCAAATTATATATCAACAGGTCTAGAGCCTCTGCAGCGATGGGCCCAGACAAGATCCCTGTTATAGTCCTCAAAAGCAGCCCTGAAGGATGGGGGGGAAGTTTCTGGCTGCACTTTTTAGGTACATCTGCGATACTGGCCAAATCCCAAAATCATGGACTGGGATCAATGCCATTCCACTCTCAAGGAAAGGCTCCCTCCTTTTTTCAGGTAACTACTGACCAATCACACTCCTGGATTCAACTCAGAAAATCTGTGCGGCAAGTTTTGTAGATCATCTGAAAGACTGACTCTTCTCCAGCGGTGCGATTCTGATTGCCCAGGCAGGTTTTCGTCCTAAGCACTCTTTCATTGACAACATTGGATTTTGCAAACAATAATTGATAATTACATTACAACGAAGTTGCAGATAGTCTATAGCCTGTTTGTAGATTTTTCAGCGGCCTTTGATAGGGTCAATAGACCAACCTTATGGAGGAAATTGGAGAAAATAAGGATCCCCGATGTCTTATTAGGGTTAACTGTTGCCTTGCATACAGCAACGTGGTGTGGAGTCCAAATGGGGGAGGGGGAGTAAAAGAGTTTACCCACAAGGTACCCACTTCGAACGGCCTGAAGCAGGGCTACTTGCTAGCTCCTATGTTGTTCTTATTTGCAAGTGAGTTACTGGAGTGCTTTGCAGGAAATAGTAATTCCCCCCCCCTAAAATAGCTTCATAACGTCCCATGAAAGACACACTTTAATGTATGCCGACAATGTACTCGTATTTGACTGAACACCAATCGGCTTACAACGTAACTTAGATGCTCTCTTCAGGTACACCGAAGAAAAGTGTTGGAAAGTAAATATTTCTAAGACAAAAGTGGTTCCATTCCGGGGAAGGAAACATTATCTCTCATTTTAACTGGAAATTAGGGTAATTTCAAGGGTGGCCCATATGTAGATTAACCAAGGGATATGATGGTCCTTATCAAGTGTAAGGCAATAAAGTATAATGTCCCTACAGAGCTTTGCTGCTGAATTTGTCCAGCCGCTGCCCCATATCTACATCATGCAATACCACTAAACTTGTGCCTGTGTATGATCGGATTAGCTGGTGCGACTCGTATCATTGCGTGCCAGACATTGTGCCTCAGTCTAGAGAGGTACGGCAAACCCAACTGCAGTTTGATTGTAACCGGATTGTCTGGTGTGACTTGTGTCATCGCGCAACAGATGTTGAGCCTCATTTCCAGGGAGGTAAGGCGAACCCAACTTTTGATTCATTATGACCAGATTGTCTGGTGCAGCTCCTATCTTCATGCATGATACATTGTGCCACATTCCAGCGAGGTGCGGAGAACCAGAATCATAGCTCATTGTGACTGGATTGTCTGGTGTGACTTGGAACAACGCGCACCAGTCGGTGTGTATCACTTCTTATGAGGTACGAAGACAGCTGCACCCCATTCACTGAGTGATCCGGCTTGCCCTTAGTGCGACAAATCAACTTCCCCCTCCACACCTGGCCATACGACTTTGTGTTGCCAAGTAGTATCGCCTGGATCAGACCTTGGTGATAAGAGTAAGCGACTAGGTATAAGAATGCTTCAGAGAGCAATTGGAAGAAGGTCCAGTGACTGCGTGACCCCCCCTTTGCTCTGCAGAACTGGAATGTTCCGGAAGGCAAATTGGGGTACATCTTGATTGAAATGGGACACCCTCTAACCCATTTAATAATAATAATAATACAGATGCTTGTAGAGCGCGAACAGCTACCTCAGTTGAGGTGTCCCTGCGCTAGCGAGTCCTACAGCCAAGAGCGAGTAGTCAGGGGGAAGATCAATATTATTGCATAAAGAGCCAAGTTTTTTAGGAGCTTCCTAAAGCTAGCTTCTGTAGTGGCAGATTGGATGGCAGGGGGCAAGGTATTCCATAGTTTAGCCGTGCCGGCAGAGAAGGACCTGCCTCCAAGTCTAGCTTTCCTCACACGCGGAGTAGTTAGTTTGAGCAAGGAGTTTGAGCGCAGCTCTCGTTTTTGGTGGCAACGGGGAAGTCGAAGTTTTAGATAGTTGGGACACGTGCCTTTTAGTGCTCTGAAAGCCATGGTAAGCACCTTGAACTTAATTCTGCTTGCCACTGGCAACCAGTGCAGCGCGTGTAGATGCGGAGAGATATGCTGCCTGTCAGGGACACGTTTTATCAATCTCGCAGCTGCATTCTGCACGATCTGTAAGCGTTGCACCGCATATTTGGGCAGACCAAGAAAGAGGCCATTAGAATAGTCAAGTCGAGATGTGATTGTTGCGTGAACAACCGTTTTTCAACACTCGACTGGTAGCAGGGGCAGAAATTGTCGCAAATTTCTGGGTTTGTGCAGGCAGCCAGCGGTAAGCTGTTGAATATGCGGCAAGAAGGACAAATTCTCACCCCATCTTACTCCTAGATTTTTTGCATGGGTTCCGGGAGATGGGGCAGGGCCCATTTCCGTTGGCCACCACAAGTCCGGAGGGGGGTGTTTGAGATTTCCAAAGAATAACACCTCTGTTTTGCTCGCATTCAGTTTATTAGTGTTCATCCATTTAGCCACGTCTCGAAGACAGCCCCTGATTTTACTAAAAGCTGCCTCTGACGTGTCTGTATAGGGGAAGACCAATTGAGTGTCATCCGCATATGATATTGCCTTGACCCCCCATTTAGCAATCAAGGTGAAAAGCGGGGCCAGATAGACATTGAACAGCAGAGGGCTGAGTGCCGACCCCTGTGGGACACCACACCAGAGGCCTTTAGGTTCAGAAGAGAAGGGGCCCAGAGCCACTTTCTGGGACCGATCTGTGAGGTAGGAGTGTAGCCAGTTAAGAGCTTTGTCTCCAAGGCCGATGTCCTTAAGTCGAATCAGCAGTCTGCTATGATCTACCGTATCAAAAGCAGCGGATAGATCCAGGAGCACCAGCATAGCTGATGCCCCTGAATCTAAGGACCACCTGATTGACTCGGCAACCTCAATGAGGGCCGTCTCGGTGCTAAAGCCGGCCCTAAAGCCAGACTGAGTTTCATGTAGGGCACCGCTTTCTTCAATAAAGCTGTTAAGCTGCCGTTGGATCAGTTTTTCGAGCATTTTGCCAGGGGCTGGTAAAAGGGAGATGGGTCGGAGATTGCTCAGATCATCCGGCGCGCCTTGGGATTTTTTTTTCAGCGGGAGAAGAGTGGCCTGTTTCCAGCAATCCGGGAACATGCCTGTTGTAATGGACGTGTTCCATATGTGTAAGAGGGGAACTGCGATTGCGTCAGACATTAATTTCCACAGTTTAGGTGGGCATGGATCATCAGGTGCCCCAGATTTGCATTTTTTTATTTCTTTCAATGCCTCAGAGAGGGTGATGGGCTGAAATTGATTTAAGGAGGAAGCGGGTGGCTCAGAAACTCCCAGCTCATCCATAGATGTCGGCTCGGGGTTCGTAAAAGTATCGTACACTTTTAATATTTTGGTGTCAAAGAAATCTGAGATGGTTTCACAGTCTTGCGGATGGGATAATATCCGTCTCGATGGCTCTGGGCTTGAAGAAAGATTTAACAATCTTAAAAACTTCTTTACTTGATTGTTCCGCCTGCTGGATGGAGGTCGCAAAGAAGATTTTTTTGGCTTTTTTTATGGATAAATGTAAGGCATGGAGGGCTTTTTTATAGCTGGTTTTGGCTGATTCGCAATAATTTGCTCGCCAAAGGCGCTCCAGCTTTTTGCATTTACTTTTTTCGGCCATCAGCTCAGGGGAGAACCACGGAGCAGAGGGAGATTCTCTGCGCGACGTAGCGATTCTGGCCGGAGCGATAGAGTCCACTACATTGCCAATCCACGAGTTCAGTGATGCAGCATCGGAGTTTACATCCGAGGTAAGGGGTAGGGGGTTTGCTCGAAGTGCCGAGCATAGAGTGTCCGCTGTTAAATTATCCCATTTTCTCCGCACATAGGAGCGTTTCCCTGTGATCTGAGACTGGGAGGAGATTGAGATGGACATAGTGATTGAGTAGTGATCCGTCCAGAGCAGTGGTATCGGAGAATTAGCTTTTGTGTTCGATATGTTGGAAAAGAAAAGGTCCAGCATATGCCCCGCCCGATGCGTGGGGCCTGCAATAGCTTGAGTTAGATTGGCCGATTGCAGGGTTGAGATGAGGTGAGTAGCCTGTGGACAATCAGAATTGTCGGCGTGAAGATTAAAATCACCGGCTACAATATAATGCGGGTGGGCTAGAGAGTTTAGGACTATAAAGTCCATAAGCTCACTCAAAGATGATGCCGGGCAGTCCGGGGGTCTGTAGATAATTAGGCCTGTAAGAGACAGTTGGGGGGTAGTTTGGATGCAAAAGTGTAACCCCTCTGTGCCTGGGAATGTAGTAGGAGTGGAGGACAACAATGTGTATTTCTCGTTGTAGATGAAAGCCACTCCACCACCTCTTCGGCCTTCCTTCCTATTAGAGAAGCTCAGTTTAAAGCCTGGCGGGATTGCTAGCGAAATGGATGCCATGTTGTCCTCATTGAGCCATGTCTCCGTAAGGCACAAGGCGTCCCAATGGGGACGGGTATCCATACGGGTATGTAGCGCGCTCTATAAATGTCATTGATTGAATTAGAGTCCGCTATTAGTAAGCATAAATCATCAGCATGCTTGGGAAGGGATCTGCAGTTCAGTAGACCGATCCTAAGTTGGGTAGAGGAGGTGTTGCGAGATGGTGGGGTAACTAAGAGGTGTGGGAGGGATTGTTCCACGGGGTATGCATTCATATTATCAATTGACCTGCTGGATATCATTTGCTTCGTGTTACGTGCTGAGTGCATGTGTCTGAGAGGGTGCTTCAGAAGCACTTGCCGATATCTTTTGTACCACATTACGGTGCTTTGTGAGTTTGGGAGAGTGTGCTGCATGAGAACAGCCTACTAATAGGTGCACCGTGCAGCGGTGTTTTACTTGTTTGTTTCATTACCTAACAAATACTCCACTTTGACATTGGAATTACCCGTGTGGCCTTGGCCCATGATGCTGCTGAAAAGTGTTATAAATTCTTGGTATACACATTCCTGATAGCATTGTGACCTGGGGTGCACCCTAAAAATGTGTGGATTGGGTGGGCCCAGTTCTGACAATGTATTGCACCACTTAAGGGTGCTGGGAGTAAAATAGGATTTTTCCCAAGTGTGCATATTGCTGATGTCATTTTAACACTATTGGGCATAGTACTGCTAGTAATACTTCCAAGTGTGATTTATGCCCAGAAATACATGATTTTCATGTTGTGTTAATTAATATGTGTGTTGAGTACAATCTTTATTTACATACATCACATTTGAAGTCTCTTTTGTGATGCTCAGCGTATTTATTGTGTGTGAGTGCTGTGCCAATTCTTTACACATTGCCTCTGTGATAAGCATGACTGCTCAGAGCCAAGCTACCCAAGGTTGAGTCCAGGTTATGCAGTGAGTGTAATCACCTAACCCTGGCAGGAGTGATAGGTTCTGCTTGGCTTGGGCGCCGCTTCAGCCAGCATAATGTACTAGTTCCAACAGCAGGGATGTAGATGATGTTGTGGTCAGTATCCTTTTTGTTGCTGCATGTAAATTGGTGCAGTAATATTCAAGCTATAAGGGGGAAAAAGTAGTGAAATATTGGTCTGTGGTATATCACAGTAATTTTGCAGCATGCCATGTGCATGGCAATGACAAAAAACAATATTATTGGTAGCCCATACAAAATGCAAAGGTAGCCAATTGTTTACACCGTAGGTAGTGCTTTTTCTGGGTTTTAAGCCAAATGTACATTGCTAGTGGTTGTAAAATATATATACACACAAAAGGTACTTTATCCAAGTCAGTACACTTAGGCAAAAGTGTTTTTTTGATGTCTATGCTTTAAAGAACAGTTTACAGGGTTCTGAGGTGCTACTGTGAAACTATATCTAGGTAGGTACCTAATGGAATCTAAAAACTCTGCTCTGCATTAGACTATTCCATGACACTGCTCTGTACTGTGCACCACTGCATCCCACCACTCTGCTCAACTCAGCACCACTCTATGCCACTCCGCTCTATGCAATTCCACTGGCTAATCCACAGCCCTGTACTTTATAGCATTCAACTCTACTCCACTCTATGCTACTCCCCTCTGTCATGCCACCTCTGTCAACCCACCCCTCTGTCAGTCCACCCCACTATCAATCCACTACTCTGTAACTTCACCACTCCATGCCATTCCACTCCACACCACTCGAGTGTAACATGCTGTATGACATGCCACTCTGACATGACACACCACTCTACTGTAGGCCAGTCCACTGTATGCTGCTGCACTCTACACCAGCCCACTCTATTGAACATTAACTATAGCACGCGCCTTTATGATGCACTGCTTATATCCTTTCATGTGACATCACTTATACTAGTTGAAATCACCATTCATAAAAATTAAGACTAGGCCTGGGCATATCATTTCTCTACGCTCGCGTAGTTTGCATAGCGTGCGAAGTTCTGAAAAACTCTGCTCCGCTCCACACAGTGAAGCTTGCAAGCGCAAGCAAGGAAAATCTTTCTCCAGATCAACTCCCGTGAGATTTTTCAACACCGGCGGTCGCAGATGGTCACTACCACTCACATTGAGAAACCTTCTGTTCGCATTGAGGAAGTTGCCGGTCAAGTAGACCTTCTACTCAAGTGGCCGAAAAATGCTGCGCCCCCTTGCACTGTGCACTGTGCCATTTGTGCTGTTTTTTCTAGTGCAAGACAAACACCCGGCACTAAAATCAGTGCGAACGGTGCGAGCTAATGCATGCTGCTGCTTGCGGAACTCCAAGTTGCACAAGTTTTTTGGTCGGTTCATGGAGTTCCACTGAGTTCCGCACACTGCTCAGGCCTACTTATGGTATCTCAAATGGCATTTGTGAGAACACTGTGCATGATAGAGTGGCAAGTTGGTTAATGTTGTGTGGCTAGCGAGTTGACAACACTGTGTATGGAGTTAGTTGAAGGTGGTCGTGATTTTTCAATTTAAGGTATAACATTAGAATATCTAATGTTTGTGCAGTTTAAGTTTGGTTTGTGTAGAAAAAAATAAATAATATTTTTGAGTATAGCTCAGCTTTAACCATTTTTGTTTACTGTAGACATGTATGTGTATGTGTGTGTATGTATGTTTGTCGGTGAAACACAGTGTAACTGACTGTAGTTACTCCAGCAGTAGCTGATATGTCGGCCAGCATGCTACGCGAAAGGGAGGAAGCGGCTGAGCACATGTTCAGTGAACAGAACATGCTGAGTGCAAGAAAAAATCAGTCTTGTGATGGAGCACTTGGTCAGGAGACATATGTGCAGCAAATGTTTAAGTTGTTAGAAAAATTTATTTGTAAAGAAATCTCCAAGTAGTGGGAGTTGAAATCCCTGACTAAATACTTGTATGTGGGTCAGATACCTTGTGGCCTGAGAATAATTGTTTTGCCCAGTTTTGAGGACCCAGAAATGCTCAAAGAATGAGCAGCCAGCAATTTAGAGGCGTTAACCAGATTAGTTCAGATACTAATAAAATATGCAGATAAAGACTGATTAAGGACCCTGCAGGAAAATCAACTGCTGAAGACGGATCTTGATACCTGACCCGAAACGGAGGCAATCGCGAAGTTTCAAACAATGATGGAAATTTGCTTAAAAAAGCATTAGGACACAATCAAACAGAGGAAAGTACACAAGTTTACAAGGGATAAAATCAAATATGATGAATGGGCAAATATTTACATTTGCCAGAAGATTCGATCGTCTCAGGAGACAGCTACAGGAAAAAGGAAAGAGGAAACAGCAGGAGAAGAAGCAAATAGATACTGAAACAGAGTTAAGCTCTGAAATTGAAACTGACAGCGAAGAGCCCAATAGAAGTAAAGTTCCAAATGGTGCCACATCACTCGGAGTGATGACTTTCTCAGACAAATTGGATTTTTTTATGCTTAGACCGGTGGCTGAAGCTAAGCCCAAGAATACCAAGGCTTCAAAAGCAATTAAAAGGAGATACAGGAGTAACCAACAGCGAACGAAACTTAAGCAGACAAAACAAGAACACCAAAAGATCACGGAAGCAGAAATAAGGGAAACAGAAATTAATAGAGGGGGGGGGGGTGTTGATTGTGAATCTCATTGACTTGGCATAAACAAAATAGGAAAAGGACATTTTACTATTCGGATTGTCATATTGTCCCAAAAATACGATGGATTATCCCCCAAACAAAGATAGATACCTTCAAATTTGGAAGGAAACATAAGTTATTGAAAGAGCATACACTTAACAAACAGTCTACTAATACTGCTGGAGTGGAATATAGCGCACCGGGAGCATCGACTGAGATCACAACTATTACAGACCTCTTACTATTACGAACCCTGAGGCAACTAGAAACCAGAAGTGAGGATCCTAACACAAAATTGACAAGCCAGAATGTTATACAGGAACATGGCATAGAAGTGGGAGAAGCAGCAATCACACCATTCCGACCGGTTTTTGAGAACATTGCTAGCCACAATGAAGGACTAAATTGACACTTTCCATGAGCTGATGTCCGAAGGCCTGAAAAAAATATATAAGGAGACAAACCAAAGCAGAGTAAAAAGAACGGCCAAGGAATGGAAATACACAGAGTTAGTAGACAAATTGAGGAAAAATACAAATGTGGTTGTAAGAAACTCTGACAAGGGAGGCAATGTTGTGCTATGGCCTCCGGACATATATTTACATGGAGCCCATGTTCAACTGGGACGGAGTCAGTGTTATAAAAAATGCAATCAGATGATATTAATCAAGGCTCACTCTCAATATAAGCAGGAATTAGAACAATAGATGAACAATGGCCTACTATCCCATGATGAGTATCTATACCTGAAAAATGACACTCTTAAAACACCAGTTCTTTATTTCATTTCAAAAGTGCATAAAAATGCCAGTTGTCCTCCTGGAAGTCCAATCATTTCAGTGATTGGTAGCGTGATGGAGCTCACATCCAAGTACATAGACTTCTTTGTGCAAAAGTATGTGAAAGTTTTAAACCGTCTTACATAAGGGACAGTGGTGATTTCTTAAAAATGATTTATGACACACCCATTGAACATGATTATGTGTTAATGGCGTTGGACAACACTTTATATACCTGTTTTTCCCACAAGGACAGTTTGAGAACCATGCAACATTTCCTACAAGATAGACCAGTAGGCCTCATACCCAAATGTTATTAAATATGGCAAAAAGATGGCAACTTTTTCCTATTTAATGGAGAACTTCATCATCAACAGAATGGGACTGCGATGGGCACCTGTTTCCCCCCCAGCTATGCATACTTGTGTTTAGGCTGGTGGGAAGAGCAGGCGCTCCGCAGAGAACATGCACAAATATGGGACAAGCATATAATATTGTGGGCTATGTATATAGATGACCTTTTTGTGATTTGGAGGGGTACGATCAATTCAGCAGAACAGTTTGTGAAGCTTTTGAATACCAATGAATTGAATCTGAAATTCACTCATGACATAAGCATGACAAGAGTAACATTTCTTGATATAGAAGTTAAGTTCATGAAGGTAAACTGGAAACAAGTCTTCATATAAAGGAAACAGCAGGGAACACAACCCTTCATGCTACCAGCTTCCATCCCAATCACACCAAATTAAGCATTCCTGATGGCGAAATGCTAAGCGCTGAGAGAAATTTTAGCACTGAGGATGAATTACAAAGATGCCAGGATGAAATGACTAATTGATTTCTAGAAAGGGGATTTAATATTTCTGTACTAGAGAAGGCCCGTAAAGCAGCCAACAAAGAAAAAAGAGGCAATTTTGTTCTCCAAAACAAAACCTGGAGAGAAGAAATGCAAGGCCCTATTGAGATTCTTAACCACATACAACACGCAGGATAAATAACTCAGAAGTCTGTTGAATAAAAACTGGCATGTATTGAATCAGATCCAGTCACAGGGAAGGCACTATCGAGACACCCACTCATAACGTACCAGAGAGCCCCATCCCTTAAAGATGCAGTTGTAAGCAGCATCCCTTTGATGGACCGTGATGAGAGTTGGTTAAGACTGCCATGTGGTTTCAGGAAAAGCACTTGTTGCAGGGCTTGCAGTATAGGCCAAAACACTACAGCATAATACTCCCAATCTGGAAGAGAAAAGGTGGAAATCAAGTGGGCATAGAACGCAAAACAGAGTTTTCAGATTATGTACTAACTTGCACTTGCAATTTAAGATACGTGGGTAACACCACATTGAAAGTCCATAGAGGAATCCTTCAGCACATGAGGGTGATAACCAATGGCGATTATGCCTACCCAGTGGCACAGCACTGCGAAATATTCCACCGAAAGAATTCGACACAAATCAGTTATTTTGTAATGGATGCAGTACCATTAAGCAAGAGGGGGGGTGACCGCACAAGAACATTACGTGAACTGGAAACGAGATCCATAATCATGCTAGACAGTAAAACACCCAATGAGTTGAATGACGATGAAGAATTGCATTCTTGTTTGTAAAAACAAAAATACAGAGTAAGAACAATGTCTCCAAACTAAATTCTCCTTGGGCTTATGAGTAATATAAGAAATGTACACACTTAAGATCGGCACTTGGATTAGGAACTGTGCAAAATGTCTTCATTTTGTTCTTTTTTATTTTTATTTGTTTTACCTCCATCATAATTAATTAGCAAATGACCAGAGTTATCTGCATGAATTAGAATCCAATTTGTGGCACTGGCCCTAAAAAACTAGTAGGTGACTGTGAGTAGCAAAACACAAATCAATTATAAAGCCTTCAGAATGATATTCTAGTTTTTGCACTTAAGCACTTTTTCTCTGTACATATTCTTGCGCATGTTGAATAAATAATGTTGATACGCTAGTAGGAATCAGATTAAATGCCCAATATGTAACATGGCACTGGCCTGGTAGTATTTAATGAATTCTGTACTCGAATGTTCATGTTGCATCATTTTGGGGGTTAGCATGGTAGAATACTTTGGCTCTTGCCGAATGGTACTACAGTTTCTGGCACTTAAGCTCTTTTCCCTTTTATATATCCTCGCAAACTTTGCTTGAAAAATGTTGCTTTACTTGTAAGAATCAGTTGAAATGCTTGGTATGAAATGTGGCACTGGCCTGGTAATTTGCTGGAATGTATTGATTGATAATCAATTACTACCACAGGTCACTCTACGAAATATAGATTTAAAGAAAAGCTTCGTGATTAACACAACAATGAACTGAAATTGTTGCACTGAAATTAGACATACAGCGGTAAAAATCTTTCTTTTATGTTGATCTGGATTACAGCATGTAAGAAGCAGTAAACAATGCATACTTGTCATGTGATCAAGGCCGTTGAAGCGGCCGAAACGCATTATGGCTGACGGATTAAACTGAAGTTGAATGCCCGCATTTGAGCCTGCTCGGTTTGTCACTATCCAGTATGAACGAGGAGTCTATATATATATATATATATATATATATATATATATATATATATATATAGCCTGGAGACGGGCTGGCCTGTACAGCAATAAAACACTTCAATTCAATACAAATGGAGTTTTATTCTGCAATGCGTTTCAGCGTCTTCCACACCTTGCTCATGAGACCTCTGCATTTCAGATTAAATCTTCATATGTATTGAAGTGGCTTGAACTCCTTTGCTTTTGAGACCCGGCTTTCTGAAGATCGCAATGGCTGATGTGTGTGTGTGTGTATGTGTGTGTGTGCATATATATATATATATGTTCATCAATGTGTCCCCACTTCAAAGACGCACTCCACAGCAGATCTAGTAAAAGCAAAAGGCGTTTTTAATTCAGAGCTCTTTGTTTGCCTTACGCGTTTCGTAGCGAAGCTCCTTGATCACAGGCTGCCAGGGTGCATGCAGACATACTGAAAGGCACAACTTCTCAGCACATTTCAATTGACCTTTAGTAGGTTTCATAGGTGAGTTAACTGGTGTTCATGCTGGGATATGTAGTCCCTTTCAGACAGTGTTCTATCTCTTGTAGACTCTGCGCTGCAAAGCTGAATATGCATTTTAAAATTACCCTCCAGTGGGCCTCCAGATTATAAATGCTCAGTAATTTGTGCTGATCTACTGTCCCAACCAGCTCCGGATTTCCAGGCTTTCATGGCCCCAACTCGGGGTTGTGCATTCTTCACGGCTGGACTGCCGTTCAGTTACATGTTCATCAATGACGCACTCCACAGCAGATCTAGTAAAAGCAAAAGGCATTTTTAATTCAGAGTTCTTTGTTTGCCTTATGGGTTTTCAGATGCTTGATCACAGGCTGCCGGGGTGCATGCAGACAAACTGAAAAGCACAACTCCTCAGCTCAAATCATTTGACTTTTGTAGGTTTCACAGGTGAGTCAACTGGTGTTCATATTGGGATATGTAGGTAGGGATACCCTGACCCCTTAACTCTGATCACCGGATCCCAGAGGGACACCGCCAGGGTAAAATAGCATTTTATATGTTTGCCAGAGAAACGCGAGAGAGCAGTGAATCTCTGCAGCAACATAAAAAAACAAGCAGGGGCTACTGCGCTTCTTTTGGAGACCGTCCCCAGGTGGGCTAGGTCCCCCGAGACATTTTTCAAATTAACGAGGCGGGTGCACGGAGCCCCTCTCCTTAGGCTCTTGGATCCCCTGGGAGAACCCTGGGGATTTAGTTATTCAGAAGGAGGGGGCCCACGGAGCCCCCCTACTGAGGCTTTATAAGCCCCGGTGATCACTACATCACGAGGAAAAAGAAACATTGATGGGGGGCGCACGGATCCCCGAGCCGTGGGGACCACCACCTTCTGGGGCTAAATAACACCTAATGGGGGACTCCGTAGACCCCCCGGGCCATGGGGAACACCAGCTCTTCGAGGCCAAATATTTTTTAAAGAATGGGAGAAGAGCCACCTGGTGCCACATAGGGCCCCAGTAACCACCACTTCCCTGGTGCAGGCCATGAATAAGGAAGTAGGGGGCCAAGTGGCACTCATCCTGGAGCTACACATGGCCCTGGGGACCGCCATCCCCCAGGGTCAGCTCCTGCTATTTCCTGGGGTGCGCCCCCGGGACATAGCTGTTTTCTTTTGCTTGGCGGAAGCTCACAGCTCCCACCAAGCAAAAGCAAATACTCCGGTTAAAGTGGGTGGGAGCTTTCAAAGTGCTCCTGTCATCTCTTTCCCTTCCCGCAGAGATGTGGGCAGGGAAAGAGATGAAACGTTTGCACTTGCACACAGGGAGCTGCATTTGCAGCAGCTCCCTGTGGGGTCAGGGTGTTCCTACCTACTCTGGGTGAGCTCCAGGGCACTCAGGAGACATGGCCGGGCCAGGGGTTTGGGTCCCTAATACCAAAATCAGCCCAGGTAGGGGGTCCTCCCTCCTTTTAGATTATAAATATATTAGGGCTGGGCTACTGAGATTTCATCAGTGATGCTAAGACTGATGGGGAGAGGAGTTGGCCTAACGGCTAGGGCGGTCGTCCTAGAATCTGGGGAACTGGGTTTGAGTCTCAGCAACAACGCTAAACATCCTGTGATTCTGGGCAAATATCTTAATCTCCCCGTGATTAACCAAAAAAAAAAAAAGAAAAATGAATGTGTCCTCATGTAACGCAACAGGTGCTATGTAAAGCGCTCTGATACCCGATTTGGGTCAAGTTTGCTCTATATAAAATTCTGTAGAATAAAATGTCACTGACCATTTCATGAGTGATGTAAAATGTGAGGTCAAAAGTAGTGCATTACCAGGGCGTCAGTTATACTTAAGCTAACTATAACTGCTGAATTCCACGTAAGTGTGAGTCTAACTATAACGTCCCTGTAACCTTTTTGTTTTTTCAGTGAAAATAAATATGTATATATATACATATATATATATATATAAGAGAATAAAAATCAAGATAATTCTAGATTAGATTTATAACAACATTTAATGTGAAACATAAAGAAATCAGATATATTTTAAATAAACACTGGTATCTAATAAGAAATGATCCTGTATTAGGCTCTAGAGTGAAAAGGCATCCGGATTTCACTTACAAAAGATCAAAATCTTTGAAAGATATGATTGTCAGGAGCGAATATCAAGAAAGAAAGGGATGTGCCCCTACTTGGTTACATCAGAAACCAGGTTTTTAAAAAATTTCAAAATTGCAAAGCGTGCCAGCATGGCATGAATTGCACTAATTTTAAAACATTTTTTAAGAAAACTCTCACTATTAGAAGGTTTTTGACCTGTAGATCCTGCTTTGTTGTTTATTTATTACAATGCTCTTGTTCTAAAATATATATAGGAAGTACAACCTTACCTGTATATAAACGAATTTTACAGCATAGGAGGGCAATTGTAAATCAAGACAGAACGTATCCAATAGCACGACATTTTAAGACCCATCATCAGAGCAACCCTGTGAGTTTGCAGTATACCTGCATAGCTGAAGTCCCCAGGAAGAAGAGGGGGGGGGGACAGGGAGAAAGAATTGAGGAAATTAGAAACTTAATTCATTCTAGAGTTTAACTGCAAAGAACCACAGGGATTGAATGTAGATGAGGATCTCTACACTTGCCTGTCTTGAGGTATATGAAGAGAAGTATAAAATGAAAATCTGCACACGTGTAAGACCATTAATGTTATGGTCTTTATTTTTGCCCTTTTTTTAGTGGTGAATATTTATATTTATGGAGGTAATCACAACACAATTAATTACTCTACTGATAAAGATATTTTATTTTGGGTCCAAACATTGGCAAATATGTACGTGCACATTGTAATAATCCTTATTTATTGTATTGAAGTGTGTAAGGTTGTAAGGAGTAAATAGGCATTTATATCATAGAATCAGCCAAGTTTACATAAGCATTTGCACTTTAAATGTAAGATTTTGTGATGATATTAATCGCCAAGAATATTGTTCTTTTTGTATAGGTTTTTTCTTTTTATGAAGTGCATACATTATTGGGTTCTTCTTACAAGTAGAAGACTATGACATGTTATATATTTCAGTCATTAGCACAATTTCTTTTATTGTTTGGAGAGTTTTAAATTGTTGGTTTTATTGCAAAGCAGGGAAAATTGCGTAATTTGCACATTTGCACTAGCACTTTGAATTGCCAAATATTGCACTCAATGTGAGAAGGCACTTGCCGAATACAAATGTTGAAATTTAATTCCAATGGAATTGTTTGCACTTGCACTTTAGAAGATGTGTACCTTGATTAGATTTTTGGATATGATCGACCATAATTGATTAATGAGAGAAAATGCAAGGAATGGTATTTCTGCAAATTATAAAGATCTGTATTGTTCGATCGTTTTAAAGAATCTTTTAGATACACAAATGTCATTGTATGTGAATAAGACATTTAAAAAGCATTGGAGGAGGAAAAGAAACTCTTCTAATGATAAAAAACTTGTCTAATGGTAAAGAATTAACATGTTAAAAAATGGCAGCCAAATTGCAAACAGTGGAGCTTTAAACACAATGTGTTGAGTCCCTCCTTGATGTTGTTCACCACTTGTGATGTATTTTATTGACAAAAAAATGGCGCTCAGGCATCGTGAACAAGGCAGCGTGAGTCTGCTGAAACGCGTAGATGCTAAACTTCATCCAATAATAAAGGAGACCGAGTGTCAAAATTTACCTTTCGAGTGCCGGATGTTCATTCCTAACCAAGAATGTACCTATAATTGGATATATATATATATATATATATATATATATATATATATATATATATATATATATATATATATATATAGAAGCTCCAAACTTTACTTGTACGAAAGTAAACACGGACTCCCAGGAGATTTGCAGTTCTAAAGCTTGTTTAATAGACTGCACACAACACAACGCGTTTCAGCTTTCGCCTTGTTCACGCTAAAGAAAATACTGTTTCAATAAAGTTAAATACAATTCATTAGGCGCAAAATAAACAACAGACTCATCTCAACCACATAATGTTACAGGGAAATGGTAACGTGGCGGCCATCTTAGCCTAGTACAAAATTCATTCAAAGAGGCTTGCAATGTAAAATAACATTACAAAAAGGGTTAAATGAAAAATGGCAATGATAGAATTTGCTTGTCACAACTTGATGATATATTCAGTAAATGTAATTGTACAGCGTAAGTCACACCCCACACGCTATAAATAGCAAAAAAATAATATATAGGCATGTGCATACATAGTCTCTTAAGCGATGTACAGAATTATAGCCCTAGTGGGCATATCACAAATGCTAAACCACCGCAGTCATGAATACTTCATATACAAAATTATTGGCCTGATTGACAGATCTCTATTGCTTTAGAAGCTAGGGTCATCAGTATGCAAACTCCTCCTAAAAATAGAGCCCAAGTGGGCAAATTAGAGAAGTACAGTACTGTAATCAATTCAGCAAGGGCCTCAGCATGATTATGATACCAATCCCTAAAAAGTAAAACAAAACAAAACAAAAGTAAATTTTAGTATAACATGATTCTAGCCACAGTGAATACAATATAAAAAATGACAGTTTAATTATGCAAATGTACAGATAACTCTTCACTCGAGTTCAACCCTTTAGGGAACATCGTATCGAAGTCCACAATAAATCTGGACTCCAATTGTCTCAGATGGAGTAATTTGTTCCCTCCACGTACAGTATCCATAACAGCATCTAATACCACCGTTTTAAGCAGTCGTTCATTTTGAGCATGTTGCTCGAAAAAATGGCGTGCCACTGGGTATTGTTTATTGTTATGGCGTAATGCCCTTACATGTTCTAGCACTCTTTTTTTTGCACGGTGAATGGTGCTGCCAATATATGCCTTGTTGCAAGGACACATTAGTGCATAAACACAGTACATAGTGTTACAAGTGAGGGCTTTTTTGATGGTAAACTTTTTGCTCATGCTGGAAAATTGTACCTCTGTACAATCCACACTGTATCTACAAGCCTTGCAGTTTTTACAACAGCGAAATCCTGGCCTGCCAATACTCTTTGAAGTAGTGTCACTAGTAATTACATTAGGACTTAACTCATCCCTCAAAGAATTGCTTCTCTTAAAGGTGACTTGCGGATGGTTCGTCAAATGTTTCTTGAGATGATTGTCAGTCAGCAGAACATGCCAATGTTTATCCAGAACACGGCGCAAGTCATGCGCCTGTCCCGAGTATGTGGTGATAAAACGAAGGCATTCAATTTCTGATGTTCGTTGTGCTGGATGTAACAACTCATTCCGTGCAACAGCATCAACTTTTTTGCACGCTTCTTTAATGGTCTGTGACTGATAACCTCTGTCTCTAAAGCGTTGCACCATGTTAGCTTTTTCATTTAGGTAGCTGCTCTTTGTACTGCAATTGCGCTTGGCACGTAATAATTCCCCATATGGGATGCTGCATATCAGTTTGCGAGGGTGGGAACTAGATGCACTTAAAATGCTGTTACTGGCGGTCTTTTTACGGTAAAGATGTGTATGTATAGTTTGATCACTAATCTCCACCCTAACATCTAGGAACTCAACAGAGGTCCTACTGGCATGTTTAGTGAATACCAAATTATATGGGTTGTCATTTAATTTATTTACAAATGCACTGGCAGAGTCTAGGTCACCCTTCCAAATTAAAAAGATGTCGTCAATATATCGGAGCCACAAGACACAGTTGGAAAATTCTTCCAGCTGCGAGGCCACCCACTCCTCCCACCAGCCCATGACAAGATTGGCATAGCTGGGGGCGAAGCAGGTGCCCATCGCTGTGCCCTGCGACTGCCGATAGACGACATCATCAACCAGAAAAATTTTTTATTGGTAAAACAAAATTCGATCATAGCCATGATCATTTCTGAATGTTGTAGGAGAGAAATAGAATGGGCTTTAAGGAAGTGTTGCACAGCTCTTAAACCCAACTGGTGTTGTATGCTTGTATACAAGCTGCCAACATCCAAGGTAACCAAAGTATAGTCAGGTTCCCAGTGTATCCCATCAATAATGGTTAAGAAATGGGTGGTGTCCCGTAAGTAAGCTGGTAAGGCAACTACATATGGTCTTAAGTAGTGATCAATATAACGGGAAGTATTTTCCAACAGAGACCCAATAGAAGAAACTATGGGTCTGCCTGGCGGGTTAATGGGATCCTTGTGCAACTTGGGGAGTAAGTATAGCACAGGAATCTGAGGGTGAGGACATCTCAGATAGTTAAATTCCTCCCATTCTAATAACCCCTTTTCCCTCCATTCTACTAGAAATTCTCCATACTTGATATTGGACAGTGTTATAGCCCTCCTATCGGAAACCTCATAACATGTCTGATCATTCAGTTGCCTGAAACCTTCTCGCAAATAAGCTAGTTTGTCCTGGATAACAACATTACCACCCTTGTCCGATTGTCGAACAACGATGGAGCTGTCTGCCTTCAATTTTTGCAATGCCTGTATTTGACGCCAATTAAGATTTTTCTCACAAGCTGGAATTTTGCCGTATCTAAGTTTCTTTAAATCATGTAAAACACCCTTCTCGAATACTTCAATGGCGTCGCACTCAATAATCGGTAGAAACACCGATTTGGGTTTGAAATGGCTGCCTGGATTGATATTAGTGTCAATAGAAAATTCATCCAAATTCAAACATGAATCAACATTACAATCATCTAAATTAGACATAGTCGATAATGCATGTAAAACTTCGATATCATCAAAATTGAGGTTATTCAACGGCATAATCACAGGTGTTGTATCGATCTTGTTATGTTTGGTCTCAAACCATTTTTTCAATTTCAATTTGCGTGAAAAATAAAATAGATCAGTTCGTGTCTGAACAAAATTAAAATTGGAAGTAGGGCAAAAGGACAAACCTAGTCCAAGGAGGTCTTTCTCATCATCGGATAGAATTCGTTCAGAAAGATTGATGACAGTCATTGTTGGACTTTCTTGCCCCTTGTCATCATTCCCATTGGGCTTCCTGTTTCTTTTCTTGCTCCTCTGTTTGGCCTGTTTGTTCCTCTGGTTCTTTCTCTGCCGCCTCGCCCTCTGCCTCTCTGACCAGTTTGGTCTTGATATTGCTCTGTCCGTCCCTGATTTAACATCTGGAACTGGGCTAAAAAATTCAATTTTTTTGGGAGATCTTGACTCGCCAAACTGTCAGCCACTGACATAGGTATGTCCGATAAGCTGCCGTCTGAGACATCACTCTCAATGATGTCAACATTAACTGATGCTGTTGATGGTGGCATGGACACAATACCATTTTTATCAAACAAGTGATCATATTTCTTGTGAAAAGTCAGGGTCCGGCCTGATTGATAATCCTTAAAGTCTCTTAGGAATTTACGTTGTTTTTTGGCCGTAATCTCTTCCTCTAACTTGTCCATGCGTTGTAATAGGGCTTTCATGAAGGTTTCTAGTGCTTCTTTAGTCACCAACTTTTCAAGTTGGGCCGATAGCTGGTCAATCTCTGCCAATAATTTGCTCCGATCTTTTAATGCAAATTTGACTAATATACGCATCATCGTAATTGAACAAGCAGCAGAATTATTGGACCATTCCTCTAGCATCTCCGGATCAGGGTCCTCGTAAGTGGGAATAGTAAAAATACGTAGCCCACGAGGCACTCGGGCTACATCTATATATCTTTGTAAAGACTCTGCCTCCCACCATTTAGAGAGTTCTTTCTTGTATAACTTCTCCAATTGAATGTAGAGTTGCTGGACTTTAATTTCTTCCGTAATGACAGTGGCTGGGATAACAGAATCACCATTTGCATTGTTTTGTGTAAAGAAGAGTCTGTTGGCCGTTACTTTGCGCTTTGCTTCTAAAGCTGCAGCCATACTCAACAAGCTGTTTTTCTTCAAATCTCCAGCGCCGAGAAAATGAGACTTGTCAGTCCCAATATCCAGTCGGCTCCCTGCTCGTAAACACCTCTATACGTGAAACACGTGAGGACCACACACACCAAACCGGAGCCAAACTCCTGCGATAAAGATGCTCGAAACCGAAACACCCAGTAGCACAGAGAGACACCGGTTTAGGTGTACAGAAATCTCTTGCTTCCTTAGAGATAACAGAGGAAGTATTGCAGCGCTGTAGTCACTCTCCGCACACCAATTTTGAAACGCGGCGTCTTAATCACAGTCGCATTAATATTCGCAGTAACTGGATTATCGTGAAACACCACAGCAAACGCAAAGGAAAAGTCAGCCTTCGTTTACAAGGACAACAGTCCCGCTGAAGTCACTCACCGCACGGTGTTTTCAGAACGCGGCGTTTAATCCAAGTTACAATGTTGTACGTGGCAGCGGAATTACCGTGAAGCACCACAGCAGCAGCAAGGGAGGTGGTCGAGGTCAGCCTTCGTTTCCAAAGTTAATCACCAACAATCCCGATAAAGGAGAAGGCTGTCAGATCGGGCGGGCCGAGTTGGGGTAATCGGCAGCCCCAGTTATAGAAGCTCCAAACTTTACTTGTACGAAAGTAAACACGGACTCCCAGGAGATTTGCAGTTCTAAAGCTTGTTTAATAGACTGCACACAACACAACGCGTTTCAGCTTTCGCCTTGTTCACGCTAAAGAAAATACTGTTTCAATAAAGTTAAATACAATTCATTAGGCGCAAAATAAACAACAGACTCATCTCAACCACATAATGTTACAGGGAAATGGTAACGTGGCGGCCATCTTAGCCTAGTACAAAATTCATTCAAAGAGGCTTGCAATGTAAAATAACATTACAAAAAGGGTTAAATGAAAAATGGCAATGATAGAATTCGCTTGTCACAACTTGATGATATATTCAGTAAATGTAATTGTACAGCGTAAGTCACACCCCACACGCTATAAATAGCAAAAAAATAATATATAGGCATGTGCATACATAGTATCTTAAGCGATGTACAGAATTATAGCCCTAGTGGGCATATCACAAATGCTAAACCACCGCAGTCATGAATACTTCATATACAAAATTATTGGCCTGATTGACAGATCTCTATTGCTATAGAAGCTAGGGTCATCAGTATGCAAACTCCTCCTAAAAATAGTCACTGCATTCTTTAATAAAAATGTTAGGTTGGAATGGAATGGGCAGGTGGGCAGACATACATAATGAAGAGAGTAAAATAAGTAGGCCTGGGCGGTAAATTCCGTTCCGCTCCCGGAATATGCAGAATTTGGGTAATTTCGCATTCCGCAGAGATCGTGGAATTGGCCACAATTCCGCGATTCACGGCTTCGCGGAATTTTTTGCTTGTTCGTTCCTTTAAAATGCGTGTTCGCGAGATATTTCCCCTCGAGCAAGCAAACAGCGTTCGCGAACAGGAAAAAAGCGTTGCGAACGGGCGGAACAAGCAATTCTGCGTGTTCGTGTAGATTTTTTACCATTTCGCGGAGCTTTGCGTAGCGCAACTACGCAAATTCCGCCCACCCCTAAAAATAAGGTTAAGCTAATTTATCAGAGTAGATATGAATTATCTGTTATGAGCTAAATTTTCCTGCAAAATATTTTTATTTTCATCCAAGGAATTTTTTCTGTCTGCTATAAGTGTAAGCTAAGTCATGTCCTACATAACAAACAGTAAAAACAGGGACGAACAAAATTAAATTGAAGCGTCTAAATGCACAAACACTATATCTTGTGCCTTGCTATTAACACACAAAAAGCTTTCAAAGATTCCGATGCAGTCGGCAATGGATTTTCATCTTTGATGTTTTGTAACTGCATTAGGGTTGATAGAAGCATTTTGAGTTTTCCGTGTTTGAAGTTATTCTTTCCTTGTTCATTCAGCCTTAAGAAAATTTAAACACATTAAAAGTTAGGAAATAAAAAGAAAATGGCCAGAGGTCACATATGGACTTTGAAAAGGCTGTGGAGTATCATGGGGGCAGTTTGAACCTTCTAATCAAGTGGCTTCAGCCCTACAGTAAATCCAGATACGTCTTAATAACCTTTAGAAAGACTGGCTCTATTTCAAACGTCCCTTCTCCGCTGAGAGAAAGAGATGTATTTTGTTTCACGTGGAAAAAAGGAATTCATCACAGGCTTTGGTAATGTTCCGGAGTAAATAAGTTTCTGCCTGAGAGCCTCTCTTGGGCACTAAATATTAAATGAGCCTTTTTTCTCCACAGGCATTAGACTGCTTTGAAACTTTAAATACAAAAGTTCATAAAATATTCTCAGATTTCCACCAAAGAGACCCTGTTTATGAATATCCATTAGTTCCCGCACAGTTGTGTGGTAAGTTACACGGTTGGAACAGTGTACATAGAACATTAGGTGCATTTTTGACTATTGCATGAATGATTTAGCTTAATATTTCTAATAGGCGAAGAACTGATGAACCTCTGTGAAATGTCCGGAATCAATATTTTAACATGGCCACTGTGAAGTTTATTTCAATCTTATTTTTTGTGATTGAGCACAACCATCAACACAATAAAACACCTCTTTGCTTCTCCACCATGATCGACATGTCTGTAAAAACAACAAATTCAAGCAGAAATCATGGATGTGCAACTCATGGTATACGCTAGATATTTAAAAGACAATTAAACAGTTTATATAAATGACGAAGGCAGTACCAGATATTGTGCAATGCAACTGATGCAACAGCTCTGGGTGCCCAGCTCAGTGGGGAGGAAAGGGGCGGGGCACTGCAGTTCAAAATATTTTACAAGCTTAATGACACTTGTTGCAGAGTTCTCTGTTTAGCCAGCCATTTTCAGTTGATAATAAAAATGTCAACATAACTCTGGTGTTCAATGCATTTGCTGGAGAACTCTGAGTTTTAGTTATCAAATTAAGGAGAGTGAACATATTCCAATGGGTGACGTCTTCTAATCTAAATCCTTCTCAGGCATCCCTTTTAATTTTTAAGAGGACACTCACACCACATAGTCTGTTTCATACTTGACTCTTTCCCCCAGATACATATGGTGTTTGAGTGGGAACAACCTTGATGGTCACGGGAGCTCTTATTTTTAGTGGAGCATTTGTATCTAAAATTGCTCGGGGGGACCTGAATTTGTCATCAAATATATTTATTCTTTGCAAGGTTGAAAACAATATGCAATGCTGTTGTAGAAAGTTATCAACATCCACATTTAGGGTCTACATGTTTCAGCCATAGGTCAGGCATATGCTTGCCCAGCTGGTCAATTGGCTTTCATCAGGACCAAATCTATTGATCCTATCCTATGAGAATCCCCTTTGAGATAATTTGTAAATCATTATAATTCAGTTTACTCCACTCAGTGCTCCAAGCACACACATTCATTCATACATACCACAGTTTAAAAACCCTCCCTAGGGACATCCTCAGTCTAGTTCCTGTGGATAAAAGAGAAAATATGAATGTCCTTCACAGTTACTATTTTGTGTTTTCTGTGATCCACACAGTGAGCACTGCACGCAATTGATATTTGATGTAATCTAGTCAGCGTTTTTTTTAAATTTTGTAGGCATCTGGCATAGTTAGGTGAACCAAAACTATGCGGTATAATTTTCTCTATCAGTAGCGGGTTGATGGTTTTTACATATCACCAATGCTATACAGTTTCATTGTTTTCAGACAGGAGAAAAGCACCACGACTTTTCATTGATTGAAACAGTGCCTTTGTCGACATTCCTTATTCAGGAGATGTGCTTATTACCAATCATCTTCATATGGAGTATAGTATTAAAAATTCATTTCATGTGTTGACAAAAAGCTTCAATTTTTTTGGATGGTTTTGTAGCTGGGCATATGTTTGGTCTCCCATGCTGAGAATAAGTGACATTATTGTCAAAGGAAAGCAACTGTAAATCAGTTTACCTCCCATGTCTTCAAAGAATACAATTGTTCATACCCTCTATATGGGCACCTAGACGATAAATCCAGCACTGCTCTCTTTTGAATAGTACTCATCCTGAGTTCCCTGTGATGTTATCTGCTGCTCAATCCCCTTCCATCCAAAGTCAGCTATTGTATGACCTTTTGTAATGTAGTGATTGGCCATCTTTGTTGTGTTATATTTGCACATAGGTTGCTCCAGTGTTCCATTATTCCAATTTTCACATTCCTGCACTTCATTCCAATGTACCGCCACTTACAGGGGCATGTGATCATATAAATAACCAAAGCCGAGTTACGATTGGTATGTTTGTGCCGTATCCATGTTTTTTTAGGCCTAGCTCCATGGTCTTACTATAGGCAGTCAGATCAGATAAACTGCATTGACTACACTGATTTTGTCCCACTACTGTAGGAAGACCTTATAGAGTAGATGTCATGCCAGTGTCTTATTTCCTCTATCTCCCTCTATTGTACACTAAAGCATCCCTCATGCCTCTCTTGTGAAAGCAGGAGTTTTTCAATGGAATATAACCCTTGTCGATGTTTTAGGATGATCTTCACATGGCTTGAAGTTATATTATATGAGGTAGTACAGATCAACCTGTTCTGTGCTGTTGCTTGTGTTAGTCTCTAACAGAGCATCCCTGTTTTTATTCCTGGCCATTTTTGGGATTTTTCTATCATTTTCTTTAGGTAGTCTTGCGTCTGCACTTTATTAGATAGGTGCTATGTTTGTGTCTTAAAATCTGTAATTCTTCTGCAGTTCCAACATAACCGTAAATACTGCCTGCATGGAACAATTTTCCTCATTGTTTTACAGAGATTGAACCTAAATGTTATTTTGTATGTGGGTATATGGTGCTTGTCTGTGTTCAGTCCACTTGTTTTTGGAAAGATCATAACAACCAAGGATGTAAGTAGTTTTACTACAGTGGGCACATTTTAGAAACTCGCCCAGAGGGAAGTCGACTCCAGATTACATTCTCAAATCAAGAGGATATAATCTATGCACCTTTTCTAGAATCTCATGTTTGGCTAGAATGTGACTGTTTAGTTGAAGATGAATTTCATTTCAGAATTATGAACATACAGTCCTGCTATGCTTGAGGCTAATGTACTTTCCTTAGATGTACTATGGGGCTGCTGGTAGATGGTGTCTTCAAATTGAAAATCCTAGTCAGTGCCAGTTTGGCACATTCCAAAATGAAATGTTGGGGTGTTCAATATGTCCAGTCTGAGTTTTGTAAAGTTGTAGTTTTGACTCAACATAAGTACAAAGGGTTTAGGTCTCTGCTGCAAAGCCCAACGTGTAACATGAAAATTAGATAGTTATATTTTATGTAGGTAGCCAAGTGGGTTATGGTTTTGTCACAGAGATCTTTTTCTAATTTGCAGTTCCTAAGTTAGTCCTTTTAATATAACGTTGTGAACTATGTAACGGCATCCAAGAACTGCATGCAAACTGCCTGAGATGGCTTTGGAACCTTAGTGTATATTTTTCTTCCATTCCATTCTTTCTTTCATCTTTATTCTAAAGATGCAAAAAATGGCTCTTTTGTGCAGTAATATATTCTCATTAGTAAAGACTACCAACCAATGTATTACATTTTAAATCCTAACTTTGTGTTTCTCCTGACCAACCACTCAGCATACAATGACTACCAGTATGGATGGTGTGTGACTCCTACACCTTGTGGCTCTTAATGTTTTATGTAACATTTCTTGTACACTGATTTACACTCTTGTAAGTTTCACTGTCTTTTATAATGTGCACACAATGTAAATCACTCTGACGTTCTACATTAGGCAGAGTAGCGCTATAAAATAAATTAAATGTGAGATTGGGACTATAAAGAGATAAAGGACACCATTGGAGTGTGGCAGTGAGGAAATCCACAGAGAAGGTCAGTGGGGGGCACCAAGAAATATTGCCGCACTGGGCACAACCAGTGCTGAAGCCAGTCCTGGACAAGGCAACCAGTTCACAAAGGCAAAAGTATGAGTCAGAGTATGTAAAAGAGTACTTCTGTAGTACTCATTCACATATTCTTATGAGCCTTTGTGAATTGCCCCCAAAAACATCTAAAATGTGAATAGAATTGAACTATTTGGGTCATCTTAATAAACTGTACAAATAGAAAAGACTATTCACTTTTACTAATAGAGAGGTGGATGTTTGGTGCTGATTCACAAAGGTATGTAAGAGTACATAGGAGTACTCCTGTACAACTACTTCCTATACTCCTTAATACTTTTCTCAATTGGACCTTTGATTGGTACTTCAACCTAAGCAGTGGTAATATTACACAAGGAAGCAAAGTATGCTACAGAGGCCCTCACTTAGGATTCTACTTAAACCTTTTCCACAGGCAGTAGTGTAAAGCAAAGTAGTGCAAACCGCTATCAATTTACTAACTATTTTTAAGGCCTGTAGGCGCACTGCTTAGTTCTGCTGTATCACATCAGTGTTCATGGCATGTGCACAAGTGTGCACTTTGGCAGTGAGGGGCCAATGTACTGTGACCTGGCAGCCAATGTTAACGTGGTTGCTTCTTCTGCTCTGTCTCATTTCGGTCTCTGGCCATCATACTAAATTTCACTGACTTCAGGCAACATTCTCAGATCAAGTTCCTCTGCATCTGTCCAGAATCCATATAGAAGAAAGTGGTTTCCTTTCTCAAACACACCTTTCCTACTTATGATCCACCCAAAAGGCTTCATTCAGGTGCTAAACAGTGGAACTCTTTTCCACTGCCACAGGCAAATCAGACCAATCATCTTACCTTGAGGAAGGAGCTAAGACCTCTTATTTTTTCTTCAAACTGGTTGCTCCCAATGTTTCAGAGTAAAGAGCACCACATTGACCTTACCAGTGTTTTAAGTGCTTTAATAATATGATAAATTAGGAAATAAAAATTAAAGTGGTGGATGCTTTTATACATTTGTGCCCTAAAATGAGAATTCGATACATCCAGAAACAGTGGATTTTTCCATCTTAGTATGCTTTTGTTACTGAAGCTTTCTGGGATACCTGCTCAAATGTGCTGTAAACTGACTATGGAAAATTATATCGCATACATTTTAGTTAATCAACTACAGAGTATTCAAGTTTGATCTCTTAGCACAGTATTTGACAGCTGCCTTCATTGTCTCTTTGAGGCTTCATCATATATTGCAATTATGAAGAACATAGATGGCATAGTAATATGCTGCTTATCACCTGTGATGGTATCCAGGCATGGGGGGAGTTGCTGCTGAGGCCTATCCGTCAAACAACCTGGTCTTCAGGCCCTTCCTGATCTCCTGCAGGGTTGAAGCTGTTCAGAGCTGGAGTGGGAGGTTGTTCCATCACTTTGCAGCTCAGTGGGAGAAAGCGCGGCTGCCGCTTCTGCTTCTGTAGATGCGTGGTGTGTGAGCCAAGGAGAGAGATGCGGAGTGCAGCTGTCTGACGGACTGGTGGAAGTTGACTTTCTGGTTGAGGTATGCTGGACTCTTATTATAGAGGGTCTTAATGGCATGGGTGAGTAGTTTTAACTGCCACTGTTTGTTGGTGGGGAGCCAGTGTATTGCTTTGTGATGAGGGTGATGTGGGTTCACCTTTGGCGGTCAAGGATGACCCTTGCTGCTGCATTCTGTATGGTCTGGAGTCTGTTTAGAAGCTGTCCGGTGATCCCCATGTAGAGGGCATTGCCATAGTCCAGGCAGATGATAATGAGTGCCTTGGTGATGGTGCGTCTGGTGATGGTGGGGAGCCATTTGAAAGTTTTCTTCCACATGTACAAGATGAAAAAACATGATGACGAGATGGCGTTTATCTGCTTCCTGATCATGAGCTTGCTGTTAAGTATGATACCTAGGTTCCTTGCATGTTCCGTGGGCTTGGGTGGGGGGCCAAGTTGGATCTTTCCAAGGTGAGATATTGCTCCCAAAGATGAGTCCCTCAGTTTTGTCAGTGTTGAGTTTGAGGCAGTTGTTCTGCATCCATCTGGCAATGCTGGTCATACACCTGTGAAAGTTTGATTTGGTGGTGGTGGGGTCTGAGGGTAGGGATCGAATGAGCTGAGTGTTGTCCACATAGGAAATATTATTCATCTCATAGGCTCTGATAAGAGTGATCAGTAGGGCTATGTATGTGTTGCAAAGGATGGGGATGAGAGATGACCCTTGTGGAATGCTGCAAATGTCCTTTGGTCTCAAGGAGATAGGCGGGAGGTGGATGCTTAGTTTTCTACTGGTGAGAAAGGACATGATCCACTTAAGGACTTTTCCTAGAATTTCCATCTTGTGGAGACCCCGTAGGAGCATGTAGTGGAACACCGTGTAAAAGGCTGCAGAAAGGTCGAGGAGGATCGGGCTGTATGGTGTCTTTCTTTTCTAGGAGAGCCATGATGTTATCGGTTGCTGTGATCAGAGTGGTTTCTGTGTTATGGTTTGAGCGGAATCCTGATTGGGACGGGACCAGGAGTTTGTTGGCTTCCAGGTGATTCATGGGTTGGATGTTAATTGCCTTCTCCAGGACTGTTGCTGGAAAGGAGAGCAGGGAGATTCGCTGTTGGTTTTTGAGTTCTGCCTGGTCTGCAGGTTTTTTTTGTAGGAACAGTTTGACCTCCACTTGCTTTCAACCCACTGAGAAGATGGTGGAGGTGATGGAAGTGTTGACGAAGGTGGTGAGTTCTTAGCTGAAGGAGTTATTCCCTAAGTTGAACATATGGTGGGGGCAGGAATCTCTTCGTGCTCCTGTGTTGATGATGCTCATGATAGTAGCAGTGGTCTGTGTGGAGTGAGGCTCCCATGCATTGATTGTGTCTAGGTTGTGGGTGATGATGGTGGGGAGTCCGTCAATGTCGGCCAGGGGTGTTTGAGGGTCGAGGTGTTCATAGATGGTGGTGATTTTGCTGTGGAAGAATTCAGCAAGAGAGACGCAGAGGTCCTGAGAGGGGGTTATGGAATTTTCAGTGCCTGTGGGGTCGGAGAATTCTTTGATGATGCAGAAGAGTTCTTTGCTGTAGTTCGAGCTGGCATCGAGGTGGGTGGTGAGGGCATTATTCTTGGTATGTTTCAATTGCTTGTGGTAATTGTTGAGAGCTAGTTTGAAATTTTCTCTGTCGGAGGGTGCTCTGCTGGTGCACCAGATCCTTTCCAGCCGTTTGCAGCTATGTTTTGTGGATTTGAGTTAGGGGTGAACTAGCTGGTGTGGTTGGAGGGTCTGTCCAGTTTGGGGATCTTGAGGGGTGCGACTTTTTCAGCACATTTGGTGATCCAGGTGTTAAAGTTTTTGGTGGCTACCTCAAGATTGAAGGAGGCTCAGACGGAGAAGTGTTGAGGGGGTGTCTCCAGAAGTTATCTGTTACCTTGGCCCAGCTCCTTTGGGTGGTGCTGGAGGGATTGGCGGTGTTGGCGGTGTTTTGCAATGTAGAAGAAGATGATTGAATGGCCTGACCAGGTAATTTCAGTGATGTGGCGTGGCTGTATCCGATTCTGTTGCTGGTTGAGAATATGGAGTCCAGTGTGTGACTGAAGATGTGATTGGGGTCGGTGACCAGTTGTGAGAGTCTGAGGATGTCCATGCTCTTGACAAGGTTGGATGTGTTGGTTATGGTAGGGTCGTCCTTGTGGAAGTTTAGATCCCCTATGAATTAGTAGTTTTTCGAGTTGATGGCAAGGGAGGTGAAAAAGTCAGAAATGACCTCGCAGAACACACAGCAGAATCAGGGGGATCTGTAGGCGAGAGTGCCTCTGATTGTGGTTTAGCCACCTGTGTTGATTTGGAAGTTTAGGTGTTCCATTATGAGGGTTGTACTTTCTGTGGTGGCTTCACAGTTGAGGGATTCTTTGTGGATGATGGCTATTCCACCTTCTTGTTTGTTGGTGCAGTCTCTGTGGATTATTTTGTATCCTTCTGTTGTGGAGGTGACAATATTGGGTGCTGGGTTGAGCCAGGTTTCTGCGAGGAAGAGGATGTCCGGAGTGAGGGAGGAGCTGGTGTCCCAGATATTGATAGCATGCTTGCCGAGAGATCGGTAGTTAATCAGCAGACAGTGAAGCTGTCCTGTTGTGGAGGGTTGAGAGCAGGTTGGGGTGTGAGGGGTTCAATGGTGTAGTGAAGGGGGCTGTAGTAGCAGGAGAAGGGTCCTGCTTTGGGTCATGGTGAAGCACAGAATCAGTCGTGGTTGTGAGGTCTGGTGTTGAGGGCTTGAAGTTTGGCTCTGGAGTAGCTGTAGGTGCTAGGGGGGCCAGTGGTTCTGTCACTGGGCGCTGTCCTGGCATTGAGGAGCTGGCCTTTTGTGCACCAGCTGTGCGGCCACACTGGGCTCCATTAGGTAGGTTCCTGGGTGGTGGGAGGGATGCTGGGCAGGGTCAGCGCGATGCAAGATAGAGTGGACACGAGGGAGGAGGAAGTTTGGCTGAGAGTGGGAAAAATCTAAAAATTTCAAGAAATAGAAGCCTGAAAACAGAATAGGTTAAGTGGGAGGAAGCAGAAGGCAAGAAATGTTATAGGGGAAAGAGAGAGGGGGTTTAGCAAGGAGAAAAGGATACGTTATAGTGGAAAAAAGTGTTGACAGAAGATGGCGGTTAGGCGCAGAAAAAAGGATTAACAAACAGATTTAGGAAAAAGAAGGCAGTTAAAAGGAGAAAAGAGGATAAACACAAATCAATCAATCAATCAATCAATCAAAGACATTTATAGAGCGCACTACTTACCCGTAGGGTCTCAAGGCGCTTGGGGGGGGGATGCTGTTACTGCTCGAACAGCCAGGTCTTGAGCTTCTTCCTGAAGGAGAGGTGGTCTTGGGTCAGGCGCAGGTCGGTCGGGAGAGAGTTCCAGGTCTTGGCGGCCAGGTAGGAGAAGGACCTTCCTCCTGTTGTCGCTCTTTGGATGCGGGGGACGGCGGCGAGGGCGTGGCTGGCTGATCGGAGGTGGCGTTTGGGAGCGTAGAAGTTGATGCGGTTGTTGAGGTAGCTCGGGCCTTGATCGTGTAGGGCTTTGTGTGCAAAACTGTTTTGGGAAGAAGAAAACAGTTAAGTGGGATGCAAGAGGAGAGAGGAACGTTATAGGAAAAAAAAGGGTTTAACAGCAGGTTGATTGGAGCGTGACTGAGTAGAATATGAGGGGTACTGTGAGACAAGGGTATCGAGCAGGAGACTCATGTAGCCAGCATCTGGGAGTGCGGGCCCTGGGACCTGCTCAATGGAGTCGCGTTGCAGCCTCCAATAAGTAGGTTCCAAGGTGGTGGGAGGGGCTCTGGGCATGGTCACCTGGAATCGAGAGGGCATGAGGGAAGAGGAGGTTTGGCTGAGAGTGGGAAAAATAAAAATAAAGTTCAAGAATTAGGAGCCTGAAAACAGAATAGGTTAAGTGTGAGGAAGGAGGAGGCAAGAAATGTTATAGGGGGAAAGAAAGAGAAATGGATACGTTATTGTGGAAAACAGGGTTGACAGAAAAAAGCACTTAGGCAAAGAAAAAAGGATGAACACAAAGCAATTTTGGGGAAAGAAGGCCGTTAAGATAAGAAAAGATGATTAAAAGAAAGCAGTTTTGGGAAAAAGAGGCAGTTAAAAGTGGAAAAGAAGAATAACACAAAGCGGCTTTGGGAAAAAGAAGACAGTTAAGAGGAGAAAAGAGGATTAACACATAGCGATTTTCGGAAAAAGAAGGCCATTAAGAGGAGAAAAGAGTATTAATACAAAGCAGTTTTGGGAATAAGAGGTAGTTAAAAGGAGACAAGAGGATGAACACAAAGTGGTTTTGGGAAAACTAAGGCAGGAGGTGAAAAAAACGATTAACACAAAGCAGTTTTGATGAAAAGAAGGCAGTTAGGAGGAAAAAGGAGGATTAAAACAAAGCAGTTTTGGGAAGTAGGAAGTTCAGTGGGATGGAGGAGTAGAGATATATGCAGAGGAGTGTAATTGGCAAAAAAACAGGTTTTACTGCAGGCTGATTTGAGTGTGAATGAGAACGATGCAAGGGGCCGCGAGATGAAGGTATTGAGCAGGAGGCTTGTATAGCTAGCAGCAGGGAGAGCTGGCCCAGGTATTCAGTGGAATACTGTGGTTTTTATTTTCTAGATGAGGATGATTATCTTCTTTTTGAGCTTGGAAAATATAAACCTGTATACCTTTAATAAAATGCTTAGTTAAACTGCACTCAGATAATTTTCATTTTCCTTGCCCACCCGCAGGGCGTCATTAACAAATAAGCTGTTATTGCTTCTGTTTTCTGAATATTAACTGTGTAGTTAGAGATCATGTTCAGCAGATAACGCACATTTACTGTGTAGTTGGAGCAGCTAATATTATTATATATAAGGCCAGTATCATCTGTAAATAATTTGATTGCATAAATGTGGTCATTTTGAAGAAATGGCAGGATTGGACTTCAGCTACTAAGGTTTATCAACAAATTCTGAATACACAGTGAAACAGAACATGTGTTAATATTCACCCTTATCTGGAATCACAAAGAATATGAATATGATTAATAATTCCTGATGCCCTTATATCATTGAAAAGTGCTTTATATTACTTAATTGTTGCCAAGACAATACCCTTTTTGAGTAATATCACCCCTAGAGAGTATCAGTTGACATGGCCAAACTCCTTTTCCATGTAGGTAAAAATGGTCTGCAAAGTCTTCCATTGTTGTTTTGCATGGACAGTTAATAGATGGAAAGATGTCAAAATATGTGTGTGTAGAATGAATACCTGCTGACCTTCATCTAAATTGTGGCTAATTTGTAATTTAGCAGCTTTAAAAGGAGCCGGCATGGATCTTTGAGCTCCCTTTGATCTGGGAAGGTCATCTGGAGGATGCACAGTCTTCTGGTATTTTGATATTTTCCTTTTTTTCAGAATCCATGTTTACTTGTTCCAGCTATCCTGGTTGTTACCAGTTGTCTTGGCGTCTTGCCAAGTTGTCAGAGGATCTTATCACAGCAATGAGACAGTCTCTTGCACAATTTCCTAGTCTGCCTTTCCTGAACTGTTGTCTTCCCAATCATGGTGCCCCCGCACCCCCTCCCGCCTTAATCTCCAAGATCTCCTGAGTTTAATTAGAATGCCAGTATTGTCACTGTTATTCTTATAGGGCTGGAAATGCTACAGTCTTCACAAAATGATCAAATTTAACCTTTGAAACATTGTGATAGCCTTTTCTAGTTAAAATCTTGATGAAATAGTTTCCCAATGACATTCAAAGATTCTGGCGTCTGCGTTCAGTTTTTCAGTACTCTACCAAACTTTTCATTATTTCCCTAATAGTTTGCGGATTAGGCACCAAACAAGATTTCCTTTTGGAAATCACTGCATCTGGTAAGTGTCAGTGCAATCTGCAATTCACAATGCAGGTCATTTTTCCAAATATATGTTGCATAGTTTGTCCTAGTAATAGTTGTATTAACTATGGTGACAGTGTCTCACTGTTTGGCCAAGTGTTAACAATTTAGTTGGCTTAAAAGGTCAATCGCATATACTTTGCATGAATTCCACACTATAAAGGCAGAGACAGTGGTTCCATTGACTGTAATAAAGTCATCCACTTCTTTAAATAGCCAATCAGAGTAACAGCTGTCATTAATCAATGAGTGAACCTTTGCCTAATTACATTGAGCTATGGTCAGTGGCATCCTTCATTTAAGGGTCATTATGGATATCCTTCTTAGCCATTAAGAGGGATTTTAATTCCTGAAAATTGATGTTGTTTATGCAAAAAGAAAGAGGATCATGTCTGTAAAATAATATTATTTCAATCAAATATAAAGATTGAATGTGGATATTGACTACACTGTGAATCTTTACAAACCAATTTAGTCCACTGTTCAAAGATGTGCCATTATTTTTTCTGACACAGCTTCCAGTCCCAGCCAAAAATCTATGGACTTTACAGACGAACTAAAATATTGAGTGTGATGAAGTTGACCACAATTCATTGTAATCAGTATTTTTTATATTAAGTGCAGTTGCTCCATATAGGCATAGCAACCCCTCTAATAGTTCCTGTGTGTGATGAGGGAAGCACCATTTCAAAACGTTCCCTTTCTGAAGAGGACTTTTGAGTCTCGAATTGCTTAAAAATCTAACATGTACATCTCTCACCCTCCAAATATTATGTCTGTTCAAATCCCATCTAATAGGTATCATAATCATTACAACCATAATGTTAGAAATGATAATTTAGTTTTCTCATTGTATACAGCCTTTCAATCATTTCTTTCACTGGATTAAACTTTAACCTATATGACTAATGCATTAATATAGATGTGTAGTAGACAACACCTTTTCCCAGGGTTTTGTTTATTCTTCTCTAATGCACAACCAAAAAGTGCTTTTATGTTGCATTTTGCTATGCTCTACCTACTAGGGAAGACTTTTCTAGCCAAGTAATCACCAAAAGAATATAAGCACAAGGCTCGTTCCAGACCGAGAAGAATATGATAGTGTGTGCATGAAAAGTTGAAAACCTGAGTTTCTTGTGTATTTGTGATTTATTTTCCATGCAACATTTAGGATGTAGCTGATTGTTCTATAGCCAAGTTAGTACATTTCTAGTCCTTCAGATATCTGACAGACGTGATAAATAGCTAGCCATATTGTGAGGAGTACCTGCCAATGACAGTGAGTCAAGTATGCTTTAAAAGCCCATGTGCAGTCTACTTTGTTCAGACTGTGCTAGACAAGCTATAAAGAACAGAGAAGCAGTCACACTATTGACCAAGGTCATAATCCTCACTGCTGAGTAACATACCTTACCTCTGATATGGAATTTTGCTCCAAACAGTATTTCAGGGAGTGGTGGTGCAAGTCTTCTGCTGAGTCACAGGGCTAAAGGGGTTAAGGTCCCAAAAGCTGATGTCCACATGGTAAAATAACAGCTGACCAGAAGATATTTATATTTCTTGTGGCCCAGTGGATTGTTTTTTTCGATACCTGTGCAACTAAGACTCTGGAATTTTAGTCAGTGGACTCAATCCAGATAATTCACTGGTTTTACTCAGTGCAGCCCTGCTATAAGAAACCTGCCCTTGAATTTGAACCTTGGCTAAAAAAAGTCCTCTTTCTGAAAAATTGGTGAAAACTGCAGACTGTATTTGGAAAGATGAGACCTACTAAGTCTTACCTTTTTCATTTTCTACCCGGGAGGAGAATTTAGCAGCAACATGAGCTTCACCTATACCTGGCAATGAGTAATTCTGAACTAAGGAACCATTGTCCGATACCTGTGAGTAGAATCCTTGGCTGGTCTTTCAAAAGCTTCAGGAGATTTAGGGCCTCATTTAGAGTTCAGCTGTATGTTAGCACTGCCTCTGGAGTTTCCTGCCCAAGTTCACATTACAAGGCCTTTCCTGATCTAGCGGACTTGTCAGCTCCCCATCTTACTATAAATGACCTCCAATAATACCACAGAAATAGAAAACGTTGTTGCAAGAATGCATCTTGTCTCTCTCAAAGTTTTTGGCACGAGGATTGAGACTATCACGGGACCTTCCAATTACTGTCTCTGATCTTCGAGAGATGTCGCTGGACGCAGCCTTCAGGCCGGTGCACTAGAAACATCCTTTTTCTCAAAAACATAGAAGAACAATTTTTTGGTGGACCAGGTTGTAAAATAAGCAATAAACACTGTATACGTTAAATATCGATGGAGGATTTATTATATGACCACATCCACAGAGGACTTCAGATAACTGAATCCAGTAGAATCTCCACGCTCCAGCATAGAACGTGGAACTTCAAACGATATCACACTTCTCCCTCTTTAGAATATTTAACAAAAATAAAATGAAATTAGTACATACAATTTTACAGTACACTTTAAGCATAAAACTATTCATCTAAGATTACATATTGAACACATCTATCCTCCCACCTAATGTGAACAACAAAGTTTTTTTTTTTTTTTTTAAACAAATCACAGATGCTAAATATAACCACAAAGTCACCACAATTAACATGTTACAAGATCCTTAAGATATAAAGGGCTCTTTGAAGGTCTTACACTCTTGCGAATAGGATTAACAGGCCGCTTTAGTGAAGAAGAATGACTGCAACTTTCTTCACTACCACCATCGACATTTTTGGATCCTACATGAACAACATGACTATGATTCCAGATGCGACCATCACTTGTTTTTACTGCGTTTTTGAAAATCTTCACCACAGTCTTTACATCAGTGAATTTGGACCAGTTGAGACAACCAACAGGTGCTTTAATTTTAACCTTGTCTCCCTCTTTGAATTCTACAGCCGTTGCTGACTTACGAGCATCAAAATCTCCCTTCCTTTTCTTTTGTAACCAATATTCTTTGTCCCTCCACTGTCCAATGTCATTCTGTTTTATCCCCTTATCCAAAGTCATCCAACCAGGGCATATAATTGTATTTGCAGATCTTCCTTTGAATAACTCAAAAGGAGTCTTTCCTGTTGAAGAATGTGGAGTAAATCTGTAAGCTGTAATTCTTCTCTGTAACTCCTCTCTCCAATTCAAGCTGTTGACTCTTGCCAATTGAATACTTTATTTCAAGGTCTTATTCAATCTCTCTATTGCCCCATTGGTCTCCGGATGATAAAGCAAGGTTTTTTTATGTACAATTCCACACTTACTCAAGTATTTCTCCATATCACCTGAGCAAAATTGTGGACCATTATCTGACAGCAAAGAACCTGGAAAACGTTCACGTTTGAAAACTGCATCCAAGAACTTAATAACAGCCTGAGTAGAGATATCACGAACACAACTCACTTCAATCCAACGAGAGTACAAATCCAGTAACACTATCAAATATGGAGTCTGATGCTCACCATGAAGTGGTACAACAATATCAATGGCTATTTCATCGCAGGGACACATGGGTAACCTCCTATAGACCATGGGAGTTTGTCTGGATTTAAGAATCTTATCACTCATGGAACAGAAAACACAATCACGCACCAATTGCTCCACCATCAAATCCAGACCAGGCCACCAAAAATCCTGCCTAATCCTCTCCTTAGTTTTACAAATATCCATGTGCCCCTCATGAGCCATTTTTATTATGTTGTCCCTCAAAGTAAGTGGAGGAACCAGCCTCGTCCCTCTGGTTAGAATTCCATTACCGATGGCAAGCTCATCACGCACCATTAACCAAGGCTTCCCCAGCTTGTTGCCTTTATCTTGTGAACTCATCTCCATAACTCTCAGTATTTCCTTGTCCTTTTTCACTTCATCTCTCCATTCATCTTCCTTGATAACACCTGAGGTGATCTCACAAACACTCACATCAAACTCCTCAACACAGTCTTCCTCACTATTAACATCATGAGACTCTACATTATCTACCAAACGTGATAGACAATCTGCAGAAACATTACATGCCCCTGGAATATATTCCATCAAAAAATCAAACTCCTGGAGTGATATCACCCACCTCCTGATCCTAGCGGAAATAGAGTCTAAGCCTTTTTTCTCAAAAATGTCCTTCAGCGGTTTGTGATCTGACCTAACAATAAATTGAGTGCCCCAAACAAATTTCTTATATTTATTCAAAGCTCAAAAGATGGCTAATGCCTCCTTCTCAATAACTGAGTAATTTATCTCAGCTCCTCTTAAACACCTCGACGCACAGGCGACCAAAAATTCCTGATTATCTCTTTTCTGAATTAATAATGCACCAAGCCCTTTGTTACTCGCATCAGTAACAATATACGTTAAATCACCTGGTTTGTAGGCTTGCAAATCAGGTGCATTCCTTAGATCGAGCTTGACATTCATGAACTCTTCCTTACATGACTCATTCCACTCAAACTCTGTTTTCTTTGAGAGTAGACTTCTTAAGTGACTTGTTTTATTTGCAAAGTTCTTTATAAATTTACTATAAAACTCTGCCATTCCCAGAAAAGAAGCTAGCTCCTCTTTCGAACATGGTTTCTTCAGATTTACAATAGTGTCTACCAGCTCTCTTTTCGGTTTCACATCATTACCAGCTATATGATGACCCAAATAATCTACATCAGTCACACCAAACTTGCCCTTTTCAAAACGTAGAGTCAACCCAGCTTTTATCAATCTGCTCAACACTTTATCAACTCTCCCATCATGTTCTTCTATGGTCTTACCGAAGACTAACAAGTCATCCTGATAACACCTGACCCCTTTGATACCTTTGACAACATCATTCATAATCCTCTGAAATACAGAAGCGGCTGAAACCAGTCCGAAAGGCAACCTTAGAAACTTGAAAGCACCCATAGGTGTAATAAAAGCAGTAAGTTCCTGTGAACTCTTTTTTAAGGGCACCTGGTGATACGCCGAAGCTAAATCCAGTGTACTAAAATAGCAAGCACCATCTAACGTTGAAACCATCTCATCTATGTTAGGTAATGGAAACCTATCCACCACCACTTCCTTGTTTAGTGCACGTAAATCCACACATGAATGAATTTCATTATTGCTTTTCCTAGCAACCACAATGGGGGCTAACCATTCTGTCACCTCCACCGGCTCAATTACACCTGCATTCAACAATCTTTCAATCTCCTTTTGTACAGAATCTTTTACACTCAGAGGAATTCTTCTCACCTTCGCTGCAACAGGTTTTGCATCTAGCTTCAATTTTATACAATGGTTGTACCCTATCAAACGTCCTAATGTGTTCTTGAATAAGTCTTCAAATTTTTTTACATACTTCTCACCACCATTCTCAATAGACAGCACCTGCACAGGTGGATTACCATTTGGATCAAGAATAATACCAAGCCTCGCTTGGTGTGACTAACTCAGAAGATTATCCCCTCTCTCTGCTACATAGATCTTTGCATCAGTAAATCTCTCTTTGCACTCCAGACAAGCTTGAAAGTATCCCAACATCTTTATGGGTGTGCCCCCATACCCTGTTGGTCTAACATCGGTTTTTAATAACTTTATTTTGTTTTTAAAATTTCTTTCAAAAATCCCTTTAGAGATAAAAGTGAGGGGAGAACAGGAATCAAACTTCATCTTTATCTCCACATCTTCTATCTTTACCCACTCTGAAGGATGCTCCGAACCACACACCTCATTTACTTGAAAACTGACCTCCTTCACATCCATCTTACCATCCTTTTTGTTTCTGAACCGACAGTTCTTTGAAAAATGTCCTTTTTCCCCACAAAAGTTACAAACAACACTGAGTGCAGGACAAAAATTTACATTTGCCTTATGACCACTTCTCCCACACCGATAACAAGTCTCCTCCACTCTTCTTATTATCAATGTCAGACTTTTTTACTTCCTGACATACAACTTCCTCTGTTTTCTCTAGAGTCGCAGTGGCCTTCCCTACTTTGCTCAATTAGTTAACACATTTTAACATGTGTTCTACCCTTTTTGCAATAACCATAACCTCATCTAAAGGTGGTTCATCTTTTAGCCAAAGTTCCTCTCTTATTTTGTCACTTCCACATTTTAGTACAAACTGATCCCTTATTCTTTCTTCTACCAGTTCTCCAAATTTGCAGCTTGACGCTAGTTTCCTCAGAGCAGTCACAAACTCTTCCACCATCTCTTCCTTTCCCTGTTCTCTTAATCCAAAATAATAACGTTCCATAATAGTGCTAACCTTTGGCAGATAATGTAGATCTAATTGTTTTACACATACCTCATATTCATTTAATCCTCTTTGACATATTTGACTTAGTGGTGGTAAATGTTCTAAGACTTCTTGCCTCTCTCCGCCTAAACAGTGAAGTAAAAGTGCCTGCTTCCTTTCCGCACTCAAATTTGCGCCACATACCCTTGCATAATTTTCCAAAAATTTCTTCCATTTTTGCCATTTTACTGGCGGTTCTCCTGGGCTAGTCAAGAAAAATGGTGGGGCAGTAACATTTTGCATTTTCTACTTATTGTAAAATTTTCCTCCAATCCTATTTTAAAAGTACTTTTACACACTTACTTAAAATAAATTTTCCTTCCTAAACCTTAAAAAAAACTAATACTAAACATCCGCAGTTAAATTGTAATTTTACGCAAATACAGAGAACCTAAACAAACATATGCAAATATCTTCTCTTTTTTTTTTAGAGTACTAATCACTGTTTTAACTAATTTGTTGCCTTTTCAAAAATTATGACAATTTTTTTTTTTTATTAATGGATTTGCTTTTCACCAAGATCTTAACCTTATAATTATAAATGTTTTTTTTTTTTTTTTTAACCAGAAGTCCATACAAATATGGCACTGTTGTCACATGTCCAAATCCTGAAGTCAGTCTATTTTAAACTCTTTCCTTTGTATCCCATCAAGAAATGACCTCCTCCATTGGAAAACGCGCTTAATTCGGCTTTTTTTTACCGCAGATTGGGCTTGTTTTCCCAGAGCAGACCTTGCGTGACAATTGGGCTCTTTTTTCAAGGCGATAGGGCACGTTACTCCCCACTTCTTTGTTCAACCGCCAAAGTGACACGCATGCGCGATCTGCGTTCCAGCAGACCCTTCCTCTTCGCGCATTCAACTTTTCCACTACCAATTTCTTTTACATGACCTGCACAACGTCGGCAGCGATCCGCTACACCGGTGAGATGTGTCCGCGATTCCGCTTCGCCGTTTCCTCTCTCTTCGTTAGGAAGGTCCTTTTTATTTATATCGTTCCTCACCACACATGATGCTCCTTCTCCACGTTGGGGTCAATTAACCCTCTTCTACACCTCACGCGATCGTCGCCAATGTAAAATAAGCTATAAACACTGTATACATTAAATATCGATGGAGGATTTATTATAGGACCCCATCCACAGAGGACTTCAGATAACTGAATCCAATAGAATCTCCACGCTCCAAGCTCCAACATAGAACGTGGAACTTCAAACGATATCACACAGGTCACTAAGTTCAAGTCAATCCCGTGTTTTGCCATGTCTCTAGGTCCTGGCCTCCTGGATCCTATAGATTTATATTGAACATGACTTCCCATTCTTTCATGTACACCCCTTTATGTTTCATCTTCAACATTTCAGAGCTATCTCAAATGTTCCACTTCTTTGTACTATTTCACATTTTTCAGTATAAAGTTTATAATTATTTCTTGTTCTGATCTTTGAGTTATTTTTGTCTTCACCTCTACACTTGTGTGGGTTAAATTACTCGGCTACCACTACATCATAATTCTCTGTAGATACATGCATCCTCTGGAGATCATGGGTGTGGAGTTAGTCATTAGCAACTGTAGTAATATAACATTGATCTTTTACTCCTGCTTCAAAGGCACTCACTTTCCATGATTTAATTGCATTGAAAGAGTATCCACACGCAATTAAAAGGTCTCCTTACAGCGATACAGCCATGTTGCTGTGCAAAGGTTCAAATCCTCAGAAAATTCAGACAGCTTTCCCACTGCTTGTAAGCTAGGGAGTTGCAACATTTTGCTTTTCATCTGTCAGTGAGTGAATTGTATGAGATTTTGCTCAGGATATAAAAAAGGATATTTGCACTCTACTGACAGCTTCTTGTTGTTGATTAAGTGTGGTTTAAAAGTTTAAAAATGTGTCCCTGAAAGGGCCAGTTCTGACAAGCAGAAAGTGTCTTACATTAGCTCTTTATCGGTTTCGCTGTGATTCACAAGAAAAGATTGATGGGATTTTTCAATGATGTCATATCAGGACCAGAAATACTATTTTATTTTTCAATGTATGCTATTTTCGTGCTACTTAAGTGCAAACTACATATGCCCTGATGCAGGGCATTTTTAAAAAAATATTTGTAAGCCTAATTAATGTCCTTCTGCATGCGTGAGATGTGTCTGATTGAATGTGCATGTTTGTGGAAGCCAAAATTCTCTCTACGTTGTAGGTGAAATATGAATTAAATTTCTTCGACAACATTTGCGAGGCTACAAATCATTGCAAACAGCTTCAAAGACCTCCAATGAGGTCGATACAGTGCAGTTGGCATAGTTTCCTTACCTCCTATAGACATACAGACAGGCTGTGTTGAGGCACTGACTTTTTATGTCATTGGGGTTTAGGAAAACCTAAGGATGAAGAAAGAGGCTTTATAAGATGCGCCTGAAACCAACATTGTCAAAGCAAAACAGTCTCTTTTATAGATGGAAGTTATTGATGGTTGGTGAGTTTGTATGTGTCTGTCCGTGTGTGAGTGTTTGTTTGGTATTGTTGGGTAGGTGACTGGTTGAGTGAAGAAACTAAGTCAATATGCCGATGATTATTACTACATCCATCTACTGATTGACAAAGCATTTATATTTAGCACTCAGCCCCTCATACTTTCACTCTTGCATCCATTCATCGACTAATTGACCCTTTCACCCTCTAGTCTATTCATAGTTTCACATATTTTAAGTTGTTTTATGCCATTATGTTCCTCAACTCCCCCTTTCCCATCACAGTGAGGGCGGGGACAGCCACGGCTCATTTGTCAGGGAGCTAGGCTTTTTAGGGCCCGCACTACTATCAAAGATCGAAAAAAGCAGGAATAAACTGTTCCTTCATTATGCAGCTATAGCAGCTTCGTCAGCAAGTGGAGCCATGCTCTTTCACCAGCGAACATTTTTTTAAATCAATTATGAGTTGTTTTGAGGATTTCAAACTAGAAAAGCAACCCACAATCGATTTGCCCTGTCCACACAAAAGCTTCTGACATGCTTGGGCAGCTGATGCCCCTGAAAGCATTTCATTTTCAAGTCACTGACGTCACTTTTATTTCTCAAGTGAATCTCTTCAGGCTCGAATTCCCCAAAATACTTGCCTTTTAGATGCACAAAATATTAACATGTCATTCCTATTCTTCCTGGAATCTAAGCTACTGAATTCAGCGAAATATAATCTTTTCTCCCTCATATTCTCTAAGATATTCTTTTTAAAAAAAAAACTTTATTCTTCATTTCCAAAAGACAAATTTACCACAATTCACATTTGTTATGTGCTGCCACACCACAGATTAATACGCTGCTTAATTCCAAGTAAAGAACAATACACTACTCTTTCTTCACATTATACAGCACCCTCCAACCTGCCCCTTCCCCGAACTAGTAGCAATGTAAGAGTAAACTTCTGCAAACTTCTCTAAGATCTTCTTGATATAAACTTAAAAACATATAGTTCTTGCTGCTGAGATAACCGGACCCACTTGAAGAAATGTGAAGAAAGTTTGCATGCATAACGAATTTGACTCTATTTTGTGAATTTCAACAATTTGACAGTTTGTCAATTTTCTTCTCTTTCTCAATCAACCACATGAACTGAAGAATCTTCACAAACAAATATAAACTGTAAAAATATCGTGTTTATTTTTATTTTTTTACAGATACGGAACAAAGCAAAAAAAGCAGTTGGTAATGCATTTCAGTTTTTAAAAAAAATCACACCCCCAACGACCAAGCATGGGAATATTACTAGAAAATAGTGCATTTCATTTCAGTTTTAGGTATCTATTGGAGGCTTTTGTTGTTTCAATATTGGCGAGATATTATGATAAACTCAATCCCATGGTTACCACGTCATTGATTAGTTTTAATTTTTAAAACTGAAAATATGAAAATTAGATTGTTCAAAATTTATTTTATTTTTCAAATGCAAATTTAATGCATTCTGGAATGCATAAATTACGATACTGAAAAAAATAAATGTATGAATAGATGCCCTCTGTTATATGTTAGATTGCAATATATATAGGAGTTGCAGATTATTCCTGATATTTTATAACTAATTGCATCAATCCATTGCAGTTCTGGCATCAGCGGACTTGATGTAGTATATTGCTCTTAGTCTGATGTCACAGAAATCTAAATTAGGTCATTGTTAGACCTGGCATCCTTGGCGTGATTTTCCATTACGTTTTGCCTCTACCCCCTGTGTTTTTGATACTGTGCTGGATTTCGTTTTGCTGGCTTAGATGGTTTGGGCACTTTACGACTGCTGATCAGTGTCAAAGTGCAAGTGCTCCCTGTGTAAATTGGTATTCTGATTGGTTCTCCCTGATTAGCAAATTTGATTTACCAGTAGGTCCCAAGTAAAGTTCACTTAGTGTGCCATGGGTGGTAAATCAAATGCTACAAGTGGGCCTGTAGCACTGATTGTGCCACCCACATGAGTAGCCCTGAAAATATGTCTCAGGTCTTGCACCGCGATGCCTGTGTGCAGTTTAACTGCCATGTCGACTTGGCAAGTGCGGCCACTTGCCAGGCCCTACCCTTTCCTTTTCTTACATATAGGACACCCCTATGGTAGGCCCAAGGTACCTCCATGGGCAGGGTGCAGTGTATGTCAAAGGTAGGACATGTACTGGTGTGTGTAACATGTCCTGATAGTGAAATACTGCCAATTTTGTTTTTCACTATCGAAAGGCTATCTTGACCCCTAGGACCGAATGGGGAATGCTTTGTAACATTTTAAAAGCATATCTTCCCAGAGGAATAAGATAGAAAAATTGAGTTTGGTATCCCTGGACTCAGAATTTGATAACACATCTTTTAGTAAAGATGATTTTTAAATTGTGTATTCGAAAATACCACTTTTACAAAGTGGCTATTTTCTTGTTTAACCATTCTGTGTGCCTCTGCCTGTTTGTGGATTGATTGTCTGGTTTCAGTGTGACAGAGGATGTGCATTAACCTCTGGGGGGGTTGATGTGTGCCAGGCCCTTCCTGGATGACTCAGCCCTGAGCAAATAGATCCAGGCTGCATATAGAGTGGTGAGAGGAGTTTTACCTTGCACCTGAATGGGGCCTGTCTCCCCTGCACAATGCTGTTGTCGTGTAGTTCTTAGAAACCTATATAAGATCTGCACATTTAGACAACATACACTGCGATATTGGTGTCCAGACTGTTATGTTAGCCTGTATACCAGCTAGCTCACAGTGCCAGTAGAAACCCCCCTTCACCAAGGAGAGAATAGTTCATGGCAACAATTGAACATGACAACTCCAGTATCGTGGAAACAGTGTAATACTTTTCACTCAGTCACTTGTGATTAGTTTGTCTCAGACAGATACTCAGAATAAACGGTGTGGATTTTTCTCAATAAGCATTTTTTGAACAGTCGTCATTCTAGTGTAAAATCGGTGTGCTGAAACAACCACTAGAAGGAAACATATATAAATGATTAGAAGCACTAGGAAAATAAAAGGATGGTAGATTTCTACCATGGTGCTAAAACCAAGAATACAGGCAGGTATATAAAATACATGACAGTAAAATAGGTACTCCTACGATGCAATCCTAGCTAGATGTACCTAAGTGTACCTAGCATGTATGTACGTGTTAAGCCAAGAATCCCTCTAGGATAAAGTGAACCCCATTACCTGAAGTAAGAGACTGTGGGACACCATCTTGGTCTCAAGCTGGACACCCCGCAAGGGATGTCAGACCACTGCGAGCTGGAGTGTCTGCATGCAGGATCCTCAGCATCTCGCGTCAGTGTATCGGCATGGAAGTCCTTGTTCTCCTCTCTCTATCTCAGCAAGATGTGATGTTTATATACCCAAAGGTATCCCCAGGGGTTCTACCTTGCTGTGCCATTGTCAGACTTAGGATTACGTAAGGAGTGAACTTTATACATAATTATTATGTGGGGGATGGTTGTCCTGCTGAGTTTCCAAGAATCCTCATGCATAATGCTGCGGCATCTGTGCGCTATACAAAAATAAATAACATAACATAACATAACATAACATAAAGATATTTTATTTTTCTAAACTGGTGTGGTGTCCTTTTGTGGGGTTTTCACTGTGTTACTCAGAGTGTTGGTACAAATACATTAAACATTGCCTTTGGGATAAGCCTTCCTGCTCGTGTCACCAAGGGGATGAGCTGGGGTTATCTAAAGTGTGTATCCCCCCTTGCCCTGACTAGATGCAAGGATCCCTATTTGGACAAGGGTACCTACCTCTGCCAACTAGATACCCCCATTTTTAACAGTAATAGTTTGAATTCCTTCGTTTTTTTCTTGACCCTCCTAGCCTTTCCTTCAGGTGCTATTGGGCAATTCTAAAAAAATCAGGGTCCGACTTGTACTGTGAATACAGCATATTGGAGCCAAAGTCTCTCCACAGCAACATGGCACCCTACGTGCACCATGAAAAGAAAGGAGAGAATGTGAGGCAAAGGAGAGGAAATAGAGAGAGAACAAGAGAGGCAGTGGGAGAGAGAGAGACCATCTGAGATACTGAATGAGCAAAATCTCATTCTTACGTAACATCAGAAAGTATATGGCTCAGGGGAGCTGTGGTACCCTTTTCCGAAAGTAAATTAGCATCCCACCAGAATCATTCTAAGCCACTAACCTCGCCCCTTCTACTTTTTGTCAGGCTACCATTTCAGTTGACATTGATGATATTTATTTGATTAGCCAGTGAGTGAACTCTGTGGATCCGGACCATTAGGTTAAGGCTTGCTCTAGCCTTCCGTTCAAAGTTTAACACCAAGGCATGTTTTATTTCTGGAGATCGGATATCATCCTCTGGATTTCAGAAGAAGCCCAAGACACTAAAACTCCCAGAGTCCAGATTGAAAAATAAATACATTCCACAGGCGACAAAACTATCCCACCGTTTTCATAGACAGCAGAGCCACTCCCTGCTCAGTTGACCTATCGCAAGCCCGGAATTTGCGTCTCTCTATATATATCTTTCTCCTTTTTAAATTTTGGAACTTGGTAAACTGTTCTTATGTAACAAAACCTATTTAACTGTTCTGTTGTAAACTGCTAGTGTGCAGTAATAACTGCTCTTAGGTAAAGTGCTCAGGTACCCCTTTGGCAAAATAAAAATATGTCTGGCTGCCTACTTGTATGTTCTGTATGGCTGTCTACATCTCTCCATCCAAAGGAGCTTTGAACAAAGGGCCTCATCTAGATGAAGCCAAGTAGCATTGGAACTTGGGCCTTTACATCCTCAGGCAGAGTGACATTGGTGACATGGAGAACAGAGTGACAGGGGGATATTGGTCAATGCGATATAGGAACAGATGCGTATTTTAAAAAGTTTTTTTAAAAGGCACTGGGCAGAAAAGTCCAAACTTTGACACAGAAGGAATAGACTTGAGAACAACGGAAATTGGCGACATATTTGGTGCTACGAGAGGGAGAGTGAAAGTCAAATAACCAGTGTAAGCCTACAAAGACGATACTCTGTCACTTGGGTAATGTTGAATGTCCCGCATGGAGAACATCAAGGCCAACCCACAGCTGTTAATATTAGTCTGCCCATTGAACCCCAAGTGACCAAGGGATGGGCAAATACCTCACCATCCAGATTACAGCAGAGCTGACTTTGGATAATAGTTAAACTGTTGACTTTGGAGACGAAACCTCCAGAGAGTGACATTAAAAGTAACCTTTTAACAGTATATTTTTTTATTGTCACCTATGAAGCATGGCCAGTGATGCATGGCTGCACAGTGTCTGTAAATGGTGTGGAGTGGGAAGGCATAAGAGAAGAAAGACTTGGAGGGAGTAAATCTGCTGATAATGTAAAACATGCATCGTCTCCTCCAGAACTCATGGGGAGGATGCAATGCTTGCATGGCTCTGCAGTAATCATCCCAGCCATGGATATGCATAATCTTCAGCTAATGACTCGCGTCTCCACACCATGTGCAAACATCTCTTTAACCAGTTAACACTTGTCATCACAGTATCTCTCTGGGTTCAAGCCGGCATTAAGCAGCGGCGCTCACCGGTGCTTGTTCAACTGAGTGGAGGGGATCAATAAGTCCTACGTGCGTGGTTTATGGGCAGAGATATCTACAGGAATTACTTTACAGCTGCTTTTAAAAGTTAAATTAAATGATTTAGAGGTCACAAACAATGGAAATCTGTGAATACGTAGCCTTATGATCTGCAGGACTGTCCAAATTCACCAACCCTCAGGGGTAGTGCTTGGACCTGTGGGTCTTTTCTGGGGATATCCAAGTTGTCCTCCATTAACCATAACCTGCACTTCTTTGCTGCAGATCGGAGCCTTCACAAGCAATGGGGTTCGAAGAAAAGTTCATTTGCAAAGATTTTCTTTTCCCTTATTTTTCTTCACATTTGGAAGATTTACAAGTGAAGAAATCCCTTTTCCTGCACCCCTATAGAAAGGTTTTTGTGCAGTTTAATTTGTCAATGGCACTGCTTACAGCTGCTTTTTACGTGAATGTCCAGAAGTGCAGTTTGCCTGGAACAAGAACGGCAAATGTTTGCTGAAGTCTAAAAAGTTATTACTTTGAAGGTTTTATAAACATGTGCAAAGCCTTCCCTTAACAATCGGATGGTATTGCCCTTGCACACCTTTTATAAAAGAGGAAATATTTAAACTTCTGATTGGTTGTTTACTGTTGTAGGTACATTCTTTGCACAGGTGAATAGAACCTCATCACCTGAATGTGGGTCTTGGAATTCTGAGCTGAAAGGGCACTTGGGCTGACTGACAGCGACACCTGTCTGTAGAAAAGATTATGCTAATCTGCTCCCAGTGTTCATAGCCGTGCTTAAGCAGTGCATAAGGCACTGGAAGATTCATAACCGAGTAACACAGTGGAAAATGCAACGTATATAAACTGAACATGAAGAATGTATATGAAGATGCAGAGGTGGGTGCCAGAGAACTCAAGGCCTTGTTAACTAAAGTAGTCCTGACTTACAACAGTCATCTGTTATGGCTATTACTGTTCATAACTGCCACCTATTTAAGTTTCCTTTGTGTATGTAAAGCGCTCTGATACCCACGGGTCAAGCTAGCGCTATATAAAACTTATAAATAAATAAATAGGCATAACCTACAGCGTCAAATAGCCAATACATTACTGTGTGGATTGATAAAAACATCCACTTTTGCTGTTTTCCAGATTTAAGTTTTCATATTTCTTAACTTGTACTAAATATGCCAGTTTATGCTTGGACTTATTTTAAATTGGCTTTAGGAGTCCTTTTCCTGTCACTTAGAACTGTTTTCGCTGACGTGCTTTCTTACTATACACTCCCTGTGAAAACTGTTGTAACTGCTGCTTCTCTCTGCACTTTACTCAGCAGTTAGAGTTGAAGCTCTAAGCTGTAAGTTAAGGGGAACATTTTCTAACATTTTGCTCTGGCTTTCTGTCATAAGAGTGACGCAATCATGGAGCAAGATGTTGGCATTTACATTCCAAAGCAAAACCAGATGTGCATTGGAAAGTTGCCTAAAGTGATTGCATCAAGGGGGCATTCCATGAGTGATATATGGGCATTGCCATGCAACACCCTCCGGTTTTGCTGCAGAACTTTATCTTGTCAAAAAAGGCAGATAGAGTTTTGTGTAAAAAATGTATGTTTCCTCGAGACAGGCAGAAGTTTGATAACAAACTTTGCATGTGTGCCACACTTTACAGCAGACATACAAAGTGGGAAAAGTATTAAATTGGAGACAATCCACTCTGACATGACACTACACTGTAAGCCATTCCATTGTACACCCCTCCACTCTAAGACACTCTTAGACACACCACTCTGACACCCCACTCCAATTCACTGTACTGTACACTCAACTCTACTCTAACATGCCACTCGATGATACACCACGCCCCTGCACTCCATGGAACTTTACTCCACTCTACTCTACGCCACTCCACCGAACCCCACTCCACTCCATTGTTCAACACTACACTCTGCAACACTCTTCTCCACTGTACTATACAACACTCCACTTAACGATACTCGACTCTACAATTTGAAACACATTTTTATTAAAAAATAAAGGATTGAAATTCAATGGAAAAAAAACATTAAAGCCTAGTTATAGCTAGGAAAACTTTATTTATTGTTTCTATACAAATCCAACTTAAACTAGACAAACCATTAGACATTCTAAATGTATAGTTATACCTTAAATATATAATTGACAAACCACCTTGTCACATATTTTGGTGTTTAAATAATGCAAAACTAACACGTAAAACCAGAAAATATCCAGTGAAATTCATCAGTTAAAATTTACTGAGCTAACAATAATATTCACCCCACCTTGCACCATGTATGACCCCACGCAGTACATCAATTGTGACATGGTAATTGCATCATTTTATAACAATGATGAAGTTACTGACGTCAAAGATTTCATTTGAGATGTCATCTCTGATGACATCATCCACACTTCTGCTCCTGAAATTACTTTATAAACTGCTAGATCATTTTGGAAAACAAAGTTAGTAGTAAACAGCCCCTAGACATACAGCATAGATTGAATTTATGTACATGTTTGCATGTACTAAATAGTGTAGTCCTGGAGATGAATCTGATTTGGTATGGTAAAAGTGATATGGTGCACAATTTAACTGGCAATACAGTTTTAAGTGCAAACAAAACTTCATTTAAACAAGATAGAGACTGAGCACAACTGTGTGAGTTGCAGATTTACATTACAGATATGCTGTGGGTTAATATGAAGGACTGCTGCCAAAACGTGTGAAAAACTAAAGCTTCTCCTTACAACAAATTATTTATTTGTGAATTTCTGTTCGCATGCTGACGTTAAATAGTTCTCATATAGTGCTAGCAACATTTCTTGGTAAACTGCAGATTTACAAAGTGCTGTTACTTATTTCCATATGTTCGGTGGAAACTGTGAGACATTATGCATTTTTGTAGAATGTATAATCTATGGGTGACTCACAGACACCTCAAGTCACCATATGATTGTAAGCACTGATAAATAGTGTACACCATTCTGTTTTTTTCAGGAATATGTGTAGGATACTTTTACATACTATGGAGATTTGTCCATAGGACCTGGTTGTGCATGCCTTATCATTGACTAATATATAGATGTAAAGCCATTCACCTAAAATTCTATTTCATATAAGGTACTTCATGATAAATATTGTCAAACCCTTGTTTTTGAATGGAATTCAGTGTTTAATAGGTTGATCATTCCATTAATTTCTACAGAGTAATTATTTTTATGCACCTCAAAACCAATAAAAAAAAGATTATCTACTTAACATGGGTAATTTCATAAATATGCTTTATATTCATTTTGTTCTGCTTGTTGCAAAAAGTTATACCCATTAGTAGTATAGAGGCTATGGAAAATTGGGTTTACATGTACCTTACTGGATACCTTCCAGCATATAAAGCTTACAGTAAACTGTCAAATCAGCTGGCTGATGTCATCCATAGTATCATCGGAGATGTTATCAATGATGGTTTTTAGCATACCATGTAATATTGAGCCCATAAGCTGTGCAAAAGTAGGGCAAAAGTTATAGTTAGTTTGGTAAACTATAACTGGTGAATGTCAGTGTTTTTTTCTTGAATGTTCATTTCAGAATTATTTCAAAACATAACTATGACGTAACTTTAACCTTCATTTTTTTCAGGGAACTTCTAGTGTATCTTTTAACATAAAGAAATATCTTATTACTCTTTAACTATAACTTCACTGTAACCTTTGTTCTATTTTAGTAAATTTCAGTTTTAAAAGAAATCTTATTCTACAACACCCTCCTCCCCTGGGCACAGCTTTTGGCCATGCGCAGTGGTCAGCTGGTCATTAGTCCTGTTCCCAAGTCAGGCCCTTTACCCCTCCCTCCACCCCCAGGCAGCCAACTTCTGCCCACAGGAGATGAACAAGGGACTACTACTACTTCACTGGTTTAACATTATAAACCTCTCACTACAGGAAGGCACCTTCCCAGACAGCATAAAAACAGGAAAGGTGTCTCCATTGTTTTATAAAAATAAAGAAATCACCTTATGACCAAAATGATCTCATCAACTTTTGTCTGGTAACAGGTCTCTAATTTTTGGCCAATATACTAAAAAGCTGCTTCCATACACCAAGCAATCAATTCATAAAACACAATAACTTACTCAGTGAATTCCAATCAGGGATTCAAGAAGGCAACAGGACCCAGACAGACCTCTTACAAATAGCATAGAACGCTTTAAGGACTGTGGATACTTGAGACTTATAATTGCGTATATTATTTTACCTTTCAGTGTGATTTAATACTCTCATCTAATAGAGCCTACCCACACTCTCAAATACCTCATAATCTTGAATGGAAAGTTCTAGAAGATCATGTCATACCTGAAGAACTGTTCACATGTGATAAAAATAGAATGTGCACTCTTCAACCTGGTAAACATTTCCCAAGAAGTTCTAAAAGGATTAGTTCTAGCTCTTGAACTGTTCAAAAACAAGGTGATGGAAGAAATGCTTGAATTAATGATAGCCACTGGTTATTATTCTGAGCCACTTTCCAGACCATCATTTTTTTGCCATTAATCTCCCCATTACCTTGCTGTTGTTGCAAATGACACCCAGATGTAGGTTCTGTGCTCACTGTGCCATTGTTCTCGAGCTACACACTCCTAATTAGCCCCACTTAGAGCAAAACCAGTCTGGGGTTTCTTGTTGTCCCTTCTGTAGGGGGCCTCAGATGGTAGTTCCAGACAGACTGTTCCCATGAGGAGTGAGGAGCAGGGATGGAACTAATTTGCATAAGACACCCCTTTGTCTAAAGTGGCACGATGGGAAAAAAAATGATGGACTGGGTTACATACCCTAGCGATCGCCAGTGCATAGATTTAAGCATTTGACCCATCAGATTGTTGTTGACACCGGACGTCTGACACGTATGCCCCGATGTGGGTCCTGTGCTTGCTATGCCTTAGGAGTTAAGCTAAACCCTACTGATGAGCCCTGAATACTGTTACATCAGTATGTGGCTGCTTATGGCTCTCTCTGTAGGGGCCTCATCTTGCAGTTAAAGATGAGCTTTTTCCATGAGGAGCAGGTTCGGTACTGATTTGTATAAGGTAGATCTTTGTCTACAGTGAGTGAAAAATGATGGACTGAATTTGTGGCCCCCAGAGATTGCCAGTGGCTGAGAGCATTTCACACATTCCACCCATCACCTTGTTATTGCAGGTGCATTGTTCAACTTACTACTGTAATCGCTGAGTGACATACGTAGATACTCTGACATACACTATTAACATTTCTTGGACAATACCCAAATATACATGAAATTCTCTCTGTCTGACATCTTCGGACTGACAGCTACTCTTGACAAAATACAATCCTGGATGATACCACCTCACACTTAAACTCACTCCCCACAAAACTGAATTTCTTTTCCTCTCTCTGAACGAATCTCCCATGCCAGTTGTGGATTGTATTACCCCAAACATCTTCCGAGACTGCCCTGCCACCATCCCTGAAAATGCCAAATCATTAGGCTTTACCCTCAATGGTAAACTACATTTCATAAACCATGTCAGCTTGATTGAATCAAAACTCACTTAAACTCAACAGCGATAAGACTGACGTCCCAGTTCTAGGTAACAACTTCTCCCTTTGGGGTGCCAAACATTGGCCCGGATTATTAGGGACCCCTCCCATTCCGTTCTCTAAGGTACACAACCTGGGCTTTCTCATTGATTATTAGATCTCCATGAGGCCACAGATAGCTAAGGTGACTGCCACCTGTTTCTCAGTCCTTAAGTGGCTGAAAATAATTCTATGGCTAATTCCTCTAGCGGCGGACTATAACAATGTGCTGTATTTGGGCGTCGATAAGGCATCTATATAGCGCCTGCAAATTGTCCAGAAGGCTGCTGCCAGACTGCTTTTTCATTTACCCAGTTATCCCTCCGTGTCCCATTTACTAAAAGAACTTCATTGGCTTAAAGTGGCCATACACATAGAATTCAAAACACTGTGCTATATGTTCAAGGCCAAATTTAACATTGGTCCACATTACATTTAGGAACTAGAATCACCCTACTAGCCAACTCGGCTACTAAGATCCTCATCCCAGGCCCTGTTCGGTGTCCCCAGGTTCCGATTAACCCATATGATATATCTGGGTCCTATGCTCTGGAACTTGTTACCAGACGACCTAAGAAACAATAATATCTGCCTAAGAGCTGAAGATGGTGATGCAGGCTGCGGAGCTATAATGATAAAATAAGTAAATGCCATTCTAGCTGGGATCCCTAAAGTTCACAATGCATTGATGAAATCCTCACTACATGCTGCTGCACATCTGGGAACAGAGCCCAACAGATTAGACCACATCTCACCAATCTTGGCATCCTTCTACTGGCTGTCTATTGCAGCAAAATCTTTGTTTAAAGTTGCAGGCCTAGAATGAAAATGTATGTATGCACTCTGACCAATTTCACTACTTTGCAGAGAAACTGAAATTCTGTGGAGCGGCCGGCTCACCAGCTAGGAAACCCCAATTCGCTACTACTTAAAATAACAGGCTACATAAAAACGTTAATATAAAAGCATCTCATATGATAACAATAATGATACCAACAATGACATCACTTTATTAGTGGCCAACTGCATGCCTGGGTGGGTGGATGGGGTGGGGTGGGGGACTTTGTTGGGGTGTTTGAAGACCGGGGGAGGGTGGGATGGATATTGGGAGTTTTCTACTTGAATCTGTCTATTGGACTGTAACATGTGTGGAGGAGAGCCGAGCTGTATGCTGACTTGAATACGAAGGGGTAATGGGGGCAGCAGAATGCTCCTGGGGGCTCCTTGATGGGACTCTTTGATTGCAGCCAGTTCTGGGAGGACCTCAGGACTTTTCATGTCTATAATTGTAATGCATATTGCCTTCCCAACTGCTTTTCTGTACTGCTCATGGGGCTGTCCATTTGGCTTCTTTCGAAAACCAATAAAAATTTGTTACATAAAAACCCAAAAACAATTACATCATTTTACGCAGTTATCTTGTGCAGAGGCATCTGTGCACACTAAAGAAACATAGGAAATAATTTCAGGCAGGCATGGGTGGCCTAAATTAAGGCTTCATTGCCTTACATTTCATCCTCTTGATGTGGATTCCCCGTTTTGACAGTTGATCAAAAATTGTTTTAACATTAAAAAGAATAGTGCTGTGTAGTACTGCCCCCAAATACTTTTTTCCATTCACAGCCAAGTCTTCTCTGTACAGAAATGTGGTTTGAAATGTGTGTGCTTCCGTGAATCAAAATGTTGTCTGTTTAAGAACCTGATTTTACATGTATTAAATACCTAGAAAGAAATCCTAACATACTACCATCAAAGGGCTTTCAAGATATTTTTTTGAACAAGACTAAACATTCTTTGAAGAGGGAAAATTGCTATTACTTTGGGAAAACCAACTATAGACTAGAAGAAAATTACCACCCATGTTCCTCCTCATTAGCTCCCTGTCTGCACTCATTCTCCCGGAACTATTAACATTTCTCATCAAACAAAATTGTATAATTCCCACTTTTCAGATGAGTTCCATCTTTCCTCCTACTTTCACTACCATTGAGAACATTTGTTGTACTTTCAGTGAGTCACTGACCCTGAAACAAACCTGTGCTCTACAGGAAACATTTAATTGTTGCAATTTCTAATCATGATACAAGTGTGTCCTACAATTCCCACAGTCTCTTTCGAAAGCATGTAAATAGGTAGAGCATTTGTAAAGTGCAAACTTCCACCCTCCATGTACTTTAGTGCTATTGACATTGGACCCTAAATGTACTTTTAACATAAATTATGATCTTATTGCCTTATCTAACTCTAACTTCAAATGTCACCTTCAGATGTAGTACTAGATGTCAATCAGCCATGTCTTGAACCTTCTTGTAAAGCTAAAACAAAATTCTATATCTTCTTCTTGCTTCAAATGTAGAGTTCCATGATCTACCACCTGGACTTTAAAAATCCTACAACCACAGAACGTCAGCCTAGTTTTTAAAATAAATTTGACTATTTTGCCTGTGGATGGTGAATTATTCAAAAATGTGCCCACCAAAAAGGAAGCAGTGTGAAAAATTGATGCTCAAAGAGAGTGGGTTTGAAAGAGATCCTCTTATGAATAGGGCACCAATGCAGTTAAATGCGCTCCGTCCAGGGAAGTTGCTTCCTTCTGACCACATACAGCTTTCGACTGTCCCTTAACTTTGCCTGTGCTGTACAAATATCGCATACATACTGCATTCATACCATGATCTCAGGATGAAGGGGACTCTTGCAGCAGCATTTGTTTGTATTGTAGCCTAGCTATAGCTTTAGCTGAAATCCCCGAATTGTGTGAGTTACAAATATGTAGTTGTGACTGAACAAAAACACTTACAGCAACTATTGTTTATTAGAACCCCCAAAATGCAGGAAACCGTCACAGAAATCTGAAATGGAATAAATGAGTTTTTGATGCTCTTAAAATTTGTCAGACAGAAATCAGCATATCAAGATGCGATATTTTTTGATTGCTCTGGAATTGGCGGGCATAGTCCAAAGAGAGGAGAAGCCGGCCTGAATCTGTCTGGTTAGGGAAGTTTATATGTCACAAAGACTTCTGATTTAAAGGGCTTGCCTTCAAAAAGTACTTTTCATTCACCAATCCACGGTCTCCAGTGGTGACAGGAGTGAAAGGATTCTGAAATATTTCCCAGTATGAATAACGTCAAAATGAGAATGCCACCCCAACAAAATGTGATAACTCCTTCCTTTGACACCTTTACAAAACGAAAAACTGATTTTCCACATCCACTTCTCATGTGAAAGGGTCAAATCATGAGCCAAGCAACATCATTCCCATGATGTCTTCTCTAAAGATGTTATCTGCAGTTTCAGTTGATTTGGTAATATATACGTCTGTTTATTTAAATATTGTTTATTCACCACCAGTGTGATATATTATAATGATATTTTAATCATTATATATATATGGTGGTCACATGTAATCCAGAATATACAACCATTGAGTGAGATCCTGTACATGCAAGGTCTAATAGGAGTGTGCATTGATAACTCTGGTACTGTATAATGAGAAGCCTGAGTCTAAGGGGCTCTTCAATCCATTTGGTCTAGCCCATGCCATATACAATTGAAAATAAATGTATAAATATAGTATGGCAATTCCTGCTTATTTTTTTTTGGGGGGGGGTTATATAGCACAAACTAGACTCTGAGGTAACTGAGCGCTTTACATGGGCACCAGGTACGTTACATACGGACACATTCATTTTTGTTAGGCATGGGGAGATTAAGTGATTTGCCCAGAAACACAGAGGGTCATATGTATCAAAAGATACATTTGCGATTCACAAATAGCGAATTTTAAAGAATCGCTATTTGAGAATCGCAAAACGCTATATGTAGGATTTGCAAATAATTTTGCGAATCCTACATTTTCCTTAATTGTGAATTGCAAATTGCGATTCGTAATTAAGGAATACCTCCTGATTCATTCCTATGGGCCTAGAGGCCCATAGGAATAAATGGGAAGACATTCTCAATTTGCGATTCTCAATTAGAGAATCTCAAATTGAGAATGCAATTTCAAGGGTGCCAGGGTGTCAAAAAGACACCCAGTTGCACCCCTGAAATGTGCATGTGTGCACATGTGGCACACATACATGCCCTAAGGGCATGTACGTGTGCCACATGGCACTTTGAAAAATGCAAAAAAGTGAATTTTTCAAAGAAATCGCAAATTAACACCAACTTGAAGTTGGTGGTAATTTACGATTTCTTAAGGCGAAATCGAACAACTTGGGTGCTTTTTACATCACATTTAAGGAATCGCAATTTGCGATTCCTTAAATGCTTCTAGTAAAATAAGGAATTGCAAATTTGCTATTCCCTAATTTGCGAGGGCCTTTTGGGATGATACATCCCAAAAGGCTTTTTCCCGTACGCAAACTGTCCGATTTTGAGAATCGGCCCGTTTGCAAACGGAAATGGTCTTCATACATATGCCCCAGAATGTTGAGCGTCCCTGCCGAGACTTGAATTCGGTTCCCCAGCTCTGAGGTTGACCGCCCTAGCTGTTAGGCCACATTCTGTCCCCTATGCTTAAATTGCATGGTTGAGGTTCAGCATGTGTTAACCTTTACAGGTTTCCTGAAACAGGTTAAAATATATGTGAGAAAGGAGGTGATAATATTTGAAGGTCAAATGATATTATTTGACATTATGCACCTAATTAAGTTAAACTACTCAAAATGAAGGCTGTGGCAATTAACCATCTGACATGTCCTGCCAGCACCTTAGTAGGTGAAGGTGAACGTGGTTGCTTTTCTTGGCTTGGTCTCCTCTATCATCCTTGTGAAGCTAGACTAGTAATTTCCTTACAAGGCGTGGCCAAAGTCTACTAGTGATGGGTTATTCTGTATGAGAAACTCCTGCCATTTTGGCAGGATCCTTCTATGAGTCCTTGGATGGATTCCATAAGCTCTTAACACTGAATCCATAGGCACCATTGTAATCCTTATAATTATCTTCCTTGGTATTCTCTTTTTGTCAGAGGCTGCTTGCAGTTCTGTAGATTATCATGCTACCTTTGGGCCTGCTTTCAAATTCCCTGCTAAGAAGTGCAGAGGAGGGTCTGGGTTTCCCCAGAGCAGTGGGTCTCAGCAGGTAAGCGTTTCTCATACATCCATTTTTGTTTGCCAGGCCGAAAAAAGGACATCAGTATGAGCGTGTTAGTATTGCTATACTGATATCAACCACTGCATTACTATTTTCTCTCCATAGGCCAGTCCACCAGGTTTGTGACTGCAATTAACTACTGGCATTACAAATCCTACAAAAGTTCTGTCACAAGTACTTTAATCAAGCATAATGAGATATCAGGAGAAAGTTGCATGGATTGCGTAACAAGCAACCGTCTCGCTCCATGACCCGCCGCACATCCATTTGAGAGAACTGCTGCTCAATATCTGAGGACTGTTCAATAGTTCTGACAAGTCTGTTTGGTAGTTTATGACTCTAAGATTCTTGAGTGCCCATTACTGTCTGCCTTATAATTATGTTGGCACAGCCTCTTAGAAGGGTAATGTCTGATAGATTAATACCATTAGCAAATACTGTACAGTGTAACTGGTTCTTCTGCAGTGTAATGTGAGACTTTTTAAACACTCTGTAGCTGTGTTATTCAAGAAAGATTGCAAAAATGATGGATTTCATATCTAGGAGCGGGTATCACTGTATTCTTGTTAGATCTTTTCTCACAAGTCTTCTGAAGAGGATGATGAGAATAACCACATAACTTATTCTACTGCATAGTTTACAATATTATGTATAATATACATTAGTATTTGATCAGATTTGTGGGACAGTCTCACTGCATAGCATTAATGATTCACATTGCTATTTGATTTTTCTTCCCTGGGTGGATTGTGACTACATTAAACTTTTCATTACATATCCTGCTGTGATTCCCTTTCCAGTACAAAGATTAGAGTGCACCGGAGTCCATATTCTAGCTGGAGTAGTAAACCTGCACCCTTAGAGGCTTCCATCCACAATTTAACCAGATAATAACTGATGGAATTTGTGCAGGTGAAGAAACTGCATAGTTTCTTAAATTTCTTAAAAAATTGTATGAGAAATCAAACATCTCTGTGAACAGGCTGGGTTTAAAGGGTGATTTATATGGAAGACCTTATCGACACAGCTCAGACTTGTGAGTAATGTAGAAACAAACTGAACTCGCAATTCATAAAATAAAGTGCGGCTCAAATTGGGCAAATGCTTATATTTGGACGGGGCCATCCAGAAGCCTTCATTGCTGTTACCAGAAACATGTTGACCTGATTATTACTACTAGGTTGAAGTCATATCACCCTACTTATTTTTTTTTACATACTCATTTCAGAGGCTCAACATTTTCTTTCTTTTATTCAATCAAGAGGTATTTTTAATCCTCATTCTGATCACATAACATTCTGCCACTTCCATACACACTTTACAACTTACATAAGGTTTTTTTGTTTTAAGCTAATCTCTAGGAGCTCCTCCTATAAGGGGATTTGTTTCCCACACCTCGACTTTTGGGAAGGGGTATGAGGAGGACCCCAATGATGAAGTGTTGCTATTAGGTTCCACCCATTCAGTACGCCTTGATTTTCTTATCTTGTTGGATGACCCAGTTTTGGACTTTTTACTGTGGGTCAGTTTCACTATATGTGTCTCACTGTTGGACATGGCTCTTTTTGCAGGGTTATCACCAAATCTTTTGTCTTCTTCCTCCTATTTTTTCTTACCTCTTTTTGTTGGCTTCAGGACTCTGGGCACGTTACCACTGCTAACCAGTGCTAAAGTGCATGTGCTCTCTGTCTAAAATTTATTGGTGATTGGTTTATCCATAATTGGCATATTTGATTTACTAAGAAGTCCCTAGTAAAGTGCACAAAGTGTGCCCAGGGCCTCTAAATCAAATGCTACTAGTGGGCCTGCAGCCCTGATTGTGCCACACACAAGAATAGCCCTTCAAATGTGTCACTGCATCGTCTGTGTGTGCAGTTTTGAACTGCCGATTTGACCTGGTGAGTGCAACCATTTGACAGGCACAAATCTTCCATTTTACTACATGCAAGTCACCCCTAAGGTAAGCCCAAGGGAAGGGTGCAGTGTATTTAAAACAGTAGGACATGTACTGGTGTGTTTTACATATCTTAATAGTGAAATATTGCTAACTTCATTTTCACTATTTCAAGGACTATCTCTTCCATAGGGTAACATGGGGATTACCTTGTAATATCTTTAAAGTGTAAATTCCCACTGGGAGCAGATAGAGATTAGGATTTTGGGGTCTCTGAACTCACAATTGAAAAATACATCTTTTAGTAAAGTTGCTTTTTAAATTGCATGTTTGAAAATGCCACTTTTAGATAGTCCAAAAAGAACAATTGATGGACAGAATGCAGAACAATGTCATACATTCACCCCAGTACAGAGATCTGGACCTAACTCCATTGGTTTTTTTTTGCTCCCTGTGCCATTCCAGTTTGAACCCAGCCATATGCACATCAGTCTTGACCCTGCACCCAATGGGAACAGTCCAGCCCGAACTGCCAGGCCAGGTCCTCCCTGGACTGGAAACAAGCATCCTAGTACTGGTTTCGGGGTTTCACCCCTCATCAGTCAGGATAGCTTGACTCCAATGGCATGGTGAGCACGGGACCCATGCCTGGGCATACCCATACCACTCGGGGTGACAAATGCAAAAAGAACATTTGATGGACAGAATCCAGAACAATGTCCTACATTCACCCCAGTGCAGAGATCTGGGCCTAAATCCAACGTCTTTTTGCTCCCCATGCCATTCCAGCTTGGACTCAGCCATATGCAAATCATTCTTGACCCTGCACCCGATGGGGACAGTCCAGCCCAAAGTGCCAAGCCTGGTCCTCCCTGGACTGGAAACAAGCATCTTAGGACCGGTTTTGGGGTTTTACCCCTCATCAGCCAGGATAGCTTGACTCCAGTGGCCTGGAGAGCAAGGGCCCCACGTCTGGGTATCCCGGTTCCACTCGGGATGACAAATGCAAAAAGAATAATTGATGGACGGAATGCAGAACAATGTCATACATTCATCCCAGTACAGAGATCTGGGCCTAAATCTATTGTGTTTTTGCCCCATGCCATTCCAGTTTGAACCCAGCCATATGCAAATCAGTCTTGACCCTCCACCCAATGGGAACAGTCCAGCCCAAACTGTCAGGGCAGGCCCTCCCTGGACTGGAAACAAGCATCCTAGAACCGGTTTTGGGATTTCATCCCTCATCTGCCAGGCTAGCTTGAATCCAGTGGCAAAGTGAGCAAGGGACCAAGCCCCCTTATGAGGACCAGATGGGGGAAAGATCTGGACTTCTGCAATTAGTGGCAAAGACTAGAAGGAAAGTTGGCAGAAGGAGCTAGTGGAACTAGCTCCATGTAGATTGCACTACTTAGAGGTAAGGGGATCATCTAAAACTGGTTCTTTGGTGGCCTGAGCTTACCACCAGGAGAACAATGAGTCCCAGATCTTCTGAATAGGCCCAACTGGCCCTGAGATATGGCAATTTTAAGATTAGTGAACTTTGCCCCCTACCCCCAGCAAAGATCAAGTGTGTGCGGCTCTGCCACACCAGTTAAAGATTATCCCTGAGGCGGGCCTGTTAGTTTATTGATTTGACAATGGGGCTCCCATCTCCCCAGGGGCCGACTCAAACAAGAGATCTGTGATCCCAATTCTGGGCCCCCACACACTTAATGAGAATTGGGTAGTGCTGTTGAGCCCCCACCAATGGCAGTGGCCTCACCCCAGCTCCCTTCACCCCTGTCTTGGGGGAGCAGGTGGTCCCTGCAGGACTCTGCACCCTGCCCGCACAGAGTGGGCAGAGAAAGCAAGACTGCTAGCTACCATGCCGGCGAGAATAAAGCTGGTTGCGCAGGGAGCCAGATGGCCCAGAAGGGAGTGTCTGCCCATGTGGCTCCACATGTGGGTTCAACAGGCAGAAGGTCAGGGGTGTCTGGGTGGGACTGGGCACCCCCCCCCAAAAAAAGAAAAAGCTATGTGGCTCTCCCGGCACAGCGAGGAGAGGTGCTAATAACATTTTCCCTGCTCCTAGCTGGAGTGCTCCATAATGTTATGTTATGTTATGTTTATCGGTATTGGTATTTGTTGAGCGCGCGGCTACTCCCAAGAGTGTCCCGGCGCTGAGTGCTGCTGGGGAACGCATCCTGCCTTTCCCTGTGAGATGGTCCCTACTGGGCATCTCCAAGGTGAAGACAAGCATCCCCGGTGCTGATGGGGCCGTAAGTGGAGATTAAGCAAGCTATTGCCCAGAGTTGCTGAGTGGGATCCATGATATCAAAAACAACCAAAGGTGATGGACTTAAATAGTAGCACCTCACTTTTAATAATGCTGCTGCCTTATCTGGCTGTTAGTGCACAATAACTCCAGCACCATTCACCTAGTGGTGCCTCAGAAGAGAATCTCTGACAATTTATTCACAACAAATGGAGGTGCACTGACCATAAAATAGAGAGTCCAAAGTGTTTTTCTGTTTCTTTGTTTGACTTTTATTTCATAGCTGATAAAAACACAACAACAGCCAACGCGTTTCGTTCCTTTAAAGACAAATTTTAACGGAACTTCTTCAGGGCTCAAAATGACAGCAAGTCAAATATAGGCTTTTTATTTGATGATTGGTAAATAAGAAATAGACAGCAAATCCCACATCAGGACATCCAAAATATCAGAATTAATCTTCGTCGGTCGCAGAAGGTATAAATGTGTCTTGAGAGCCAGTGATTCAATATTAAAGATGAGGAGGTCCAATATAATGATGGCTACGTGATTCCTGCTCTCTCTCCGATTCGGTGAATCGGAGAGAGAGCAGGAATCACGTATCAAGGTGTTTGATCGATATTTTGCTGTTCAAAAATTGAGCGTATTCTTTTGTAAATTAAGACTTTCCGCCTTACACAACCATTTGAAGCTATCGTACAGATTTTTATTAAGAAATCTGATAGCCATCATTATATTGGACCTCCTCATCTTTAATATTGAATCACTGGCTCTCTAGACACATTTATACCTTCTGCGACTGATGAAGATTAATTCTGATATTTTGGATGTCCTGATGTGGGATTTGCTGTCTATTTCTTATTTACCAATCATCAAATAAAAAGCCTATACTTGACTTGCTGTCATTTTGAGCCCTGAAGAAGTTCCGTTAAATTTGTCTTTAAAGGAACGAAACGCGTTGGCTGTTGTTGTGTTTTTATCAGCTATGAAATAAAAGTCAAACAAAGAAACAGAAAAACACTTTGGACTCTCTATTTTATGTTCAGTGCACCTCCATTTGTTGTGACTGAGTGGGATCCATGGTTAGAGTGGGCACCGAGGCGAGAATTATCGTGTCTGCTGACCTTGGTCCAAGACCCTGCCGCGTCGGGAATCGAACCCTGGTCCCGGGCCGACTTCTGCTTCCGGGTCTGCCGCCTCTAACCAGTAAGCCACACCACTCCACAGTGAGCCACACCACTCCACATGAACTGCGGGGAAGCTCATTTAAATATTTAACTTGCCTTGTGGTGGCCTAAGGAGGACAGGGGCCTCACCAACTAATTTAAAAAGTGTGGTGGGAGGCTGTAGGAGTGACGGCAACCCCCCCCCCCCGATGTAATCTTCACAAAACTGGTCCTACGTTTGTGTGATCAAAGAATCCATGATCCTCTGGGATTGTTCACATCATTTATAGGAGCGATCTCAAAGCTGGAGCTTTTGTTCTACAGCTTGGATTGCAGCACTCTCTAGGGTCTAAACCTATCACAGCATTTTATGTGATCAGAAAGTGGCGTTCTTTAGGTGTTGTTTTTATGATTGCATTGTATATCGCTTGAATGGATATATATAACACACACACGTTTTGTTCACTTTAAAATGCTTTATTGACATAATAGTGATGGTGATTATTGATCAAGGTGGATATGCTTCATTAACATGAATATATGTATTTACATATGATTACTGATTATTGCACTTAAGCACAAATGATGACTTTGTGATGAAGCAAATAGGCCTGCTTTAGCTAAACTATATTGTGATGTGTCATCTGGTATAGGTGGAGGGGTACTGTGATTTTGGGGGCCATGACCCTTTAGAGGTCAAATGTGATTACGCAATGTCATATATGGTATTAGAATCTGAATGATGTATATATATTTGTAAATTAATTTGTAGTATTTAGTAGTGTGTGTGTGATAAATGTACGTTTTCTGTTTCTAAAGCAAAAGCATTGCCTGGACTATCATTTATTGGGTGTTATTATTGCATGTCAGTGAATGGTGATTAATAACTCACATCAAATCTACCGAGTAGGCCATGGACTGCTGTGCTTCGCTACCCTGAGAGAGTCAAGCACGACAATGAGGTGCTGGGTTCCCAGTAAGGGAAATTTGTGGGTCTATTAGTTGTGCTGTTCCCACATCCTGCACAAGTATTAACCCAATTTCCTGCATAACTTCCAATGTCCCCCTAGACTGGGTGCATTTTGTTTGTTTATGGATTATCAGAAAGTCCCAGGAACCACCACCCAATTGCAAATAAAAACTGTGTGGCAGTACCTGCTGCAGCATATTCTCACAGCATAGGGGGTGTAGTGGTGAGTGGAATGTGATCTCCCAAATCTGACCTAGCTGTCACCTCCCTCCGCCTCCTCCATGTGCTTGGACAAATACAAGTATGATGAATCAGTGAATTTCCAGGAAGTCCCCCTCAAAAGTAAAGGCATTTGTGAGAGTGGTGTAATTCTGGAGGGATTCTGTTAGCCCTGCGGAGGCGAAGATGGCTCTCGTTCAGTCTACCCCAGGCAGCATGGTAATACACAGGATTGCATTCCCAGAGATTCCCTCTTGCAGAAGTTTTTTTGTAGAACCAGGGAAGGTAATCCTATGGATTACCATGGTGCTTTAGATTTAAGATTCTATGTCTAAGGATATTTTTAGGAATGCAATTATTGTAGTAGAACAATAATACTGCTCTGTGAGCCCCAAGTAATGTTGTCATTGCTAGGACTCACTGAGTTTAGCAAATCAATTAAATTTGTGCCAAGCATCACAATCCTGGAGCTATTCACTGGGATTCGCCCCATAGGAGCACTGTACATGGCTGCAGGAAAGACCATTGTTAGAATTCAGGTTACTGGTTTACTGGGGTGTGAGCCCTACTCAAGCAGCAACCACAATCATAGTAAGGCATAGGCAAACCCCAAATAAACCCCTGGTAGCTTGACACAGAGCAGTCAGGTCTAGCCTAGAGGCAATGTGTAAAGTATTTGTGCAACACTTCATACAGTAAAACAGTGAAAACACCACACAAAAAGATCCCTCACCTTGTTATAAAAATAGAGCTAAAGTAAATGAATACAACAAAAACAAAATCACAAAGATCCAATCAGAACCGGAGTTATACATTTTTAAAGAAAAAACTGTAAATTAACACCTAGAAATAGAAAGTGCCAACTGTGGATATCTGGGTGCCCTAGACCGGGTCAAAGTCAAACGTTCAAGCTGACCACGATGGAGTGCAGGTTGGATACAGTTCCAGATTAGTCCAGCTGAAGGTTTACCCTCTCAAGTCTCGTGCTAAGTGTCCCGTTCACATGTATGAAAATCGCCGGGAGCAAGAAGAGCATTGCTAGTGGTGGTTGGCGTGGCACAAGGCGAAGGCCATAGTTCACGGACAGGCAGCTGGTGCTTTGCATTGGTGGTCCACATGGGCAATCGATTCTTGCTGTGTGAAGATATGAACTTGCAGCTGCTCGTGCTGATTTTCCATGAGAGAGGTACAGTTCCTGCGCGAGCAGGCATTGTTGCGGTTGTGAAGATTCCAAAAGCTTGAATCTAAGAGTTCAAGAACCACACCAAGAGTCCAGGACCTGAGGGGCACCTCTTGGGGGGCAGGAACTTGCTGAAGAGGGGTCCAGCAGGCATTACAGAGCTTGTTATGCCCCTGAAGCTCAGACCAAGTGGCCAGCAGACTATACCTTTGAGTCAATCTGGGGCCCTGGGTTCATAATGAAGTTGCAGGTCCAGTTCTTCTTCCCCAGGCAAGAGGGCAGCAAGTCAGCACAGCAGAAAAGCAGTTCCTTTAGAGCAGCAGTCCAGCAAAGTGACAGTGCATGTAGCAGCACAGCACTCCTTCCTCCTGTCAGAAGTGTACTGAAGAGTTGGTGTCTGAGGGCCTTCTTTTATAAACTGGTACCCTGGATCTGGAAGGTGGAGGGAGCTGCTAGACAGTGTCTTTGAATAGCAAGGACTTCCCTGCCTCCCCTGCCTTGGCTCTAAGATGGCTGAAGTCACAATCAGGTTCATTAGGCCCTTTGTGTGGAGGAAGGACACATCCTATTCAGATGTAAGTGAGGCTGGGCCCAGCTACTCCCTCCTATCCTGTCAGTGAATGCCCATTCAGTTACATCTTAGCTCCCCATTGCCTGTGGCGGTCCAAGAGGAATACACAAAGCCCAACTTTCAACTATGCCCAGTCATGTAACCAGAGACAGGTTTGCAGGCACCGAATGGCTAAGGCACGAAAATGGCAACCCTCTAAAAGTGCCATTTTCAGAATTGCAATTTAAAATCTGACTTCATCATAAGTCAGGATTTTAAATTGTGATTCTAGGGACATAAGACTTGAAAAGGTAATCTCTTCACATTTAGAAATTACACATATTAAATGTAATAAGGACACTCTACTGTTATACTATGAAAGAGACAGGCCTTTCAGTAGTGAAAAATGAATTTAAGAGTTTTTGGCTACCAGGACATGTACATCTTAGAAGGACATGTCTTTTAAAATACACTGCACCCTGCCCATGGGGCTGTCCAGGCACTACCTTAGGGGTGCCTTATATATATTAAAAAGGAAGGTTTGGGCCAGGCAAATGGTTGACATGGCAGTTTAAACTGCACACTCGGGCTCTGCAATAGCAGGTCTAAGGCATGTTTAAATGGCTACTTAAGTGTGTGGCACAATCAGAGCTTCAGGCTCACTAGTAGCATTACATTTACAGGCCCTTGGTACATGTAGTAACACTTTACTAGGGCCATATAAGCTAATTAAAAATGGCAGTTGGGTATATGCCAATGTTACCATGTATACGGTACAGAGCACAAGCGCTTTAGCAATGGTTAGGAGTGGTAAAGTGTGCAGACTCCAAAGACCAACAAAAAATATTCAGTAAAAATAGGAGGAAGGGCCAGGTCCAACAACCATGAAATGTATAAGTATTTTTTGAGGGCTGCAGTTTTCTTCTGCCATGATTCTTATCAATTTTAATAATTCTTAAAGTGCTTAAAGGAGTGTGTTGGTATTAATAACAGAAATAAACAGAACCTCAAAGAAGGATGGAATGCAATTCAAGATCACGCAGAATAAGTGGATTGTTACCAGCTGGATTGAAGAATTTCACAGTAATGTGGCTTCTATTTTAGGTACACAGTGATGATTTGCTTTGACCAGAACATAATACATTTTGGTCAAGTGACATATCTACTATTACAATGCAGATGTCCAGTTTTTAAATTCCGAATTACAGTCACTTGAACACTTCTTCTCCATTGAACGTTCATTGCAGATATTTCTATATTTTCCCCAGAGGTTTAGAACAGGTGTCAGGAAAGCTTATGAAGATTTAGCTATTGAATGCTACTATGTAACCATGGGAAAGCCAAGTGTTCCAATGAGAAACATCCTGGGACATTTTTTATTGCTGAACACCATCACAAAAAAAAAAAAATTGTTGCGCGCGCTGCATCACATTTGGCGATGCAGTGCGCGCAACGAAATTCGTTTTATAATTTTTTTTCGTAACTTACCTGAAATCGCCCGTTTGCCGCATTTTGCAACCCCCCACCCTGCCCCTCCTCTCCGCCATGTCACCGCCCCGGTAAAACGCCCTACACGGGCCGTCACTGGCCACTACCATATAAAAGAGAAAGATCTGAGTTCTTGGATAAAAGATTACGCTTGATGGAAACCCATTGTGGGACATCTTTAGTTACTGGCAAAAAATAGGAAAATTGGGAGATGTGTAGAGCAAGGGAATAGTGTTCAATGGATGGAAGACCCATACCTCCACATAACTGATGGGCCTTTAATTTTGTTATAGCAAGACGTGGTTTAGCTGAGCCCCATATAAAAATCTTAATCTTAGAATCTATTAATCTAAGGGTAGCTAAAGGAATCTGGAGGGGAAGCATACCTAAAACATAGATGAAACGAGGAAGGGTGACCATTTTTATAGCTTGTACTCTACCCCAAAGAGATAAACCCAGAGCTTTCCACTTATCAAAATCCCTCCGCATTTGAGAAAGTAAAGGAGCTAAATTATCTGCAATCATATCTTCCAAACCTTTGGTGACCAAAATTCCTAGATATTTAAGATGTGAGGACTGCCAATGAAAAGGGAATCCATGAATCACTGCCCTTGTAGTGCCATTAGCAAGAGTGTTTCATTTTGAAATTACTTCAGGTAAACATAAGACATCCAGTGAAGTCAGACCACACAAATGTAAATAATATAAAATAAAAGCACTGGATGTGGTGTCTCTACAATTATGGTACAAGAGGGACACATCCGAGTTATGCCAAATCTCCATGGTGGACACTTTTGCACATAAATGATAGGATACTGCAGGATATATTTATGACATTGAATCATATTATTTGCAGGTGTGTGGTTTGCAGTTTGAGTATTTTGATTGTTTTGCTGAGAGACTGCATAATAGAATGTTAGGCGTGTGCACCTGTGGCAGGGGATATCTATGAGTAAATGGCAGTAGAATGAGTGAACTCTGAGACTGGAGCAGCTCAGAGGCACATCATGGCTGAAAGGAGCTCCTGGGAGTTGCTTGTGATGGCTGAAAAAAACCGACATTTACCTCAACTCACAATTTTGGTGCTGGCTTATCGCCTCTCCCTGAGTAGCAGAGATTGTCCTCCTGGCTCTTATCCAGGCAGAAGAATGTAACTTTCCATGAAGCTAGAGAGGATGGGAGTGAATTAGATGCAGATTTTGGATCACAAGACTATTTTACAAATATACTGCTCAAATCAAATAGACATATAGGTTACAGAAGAGAACTGTGGTTCGACTTACTCCTTGTATTGCCTAGCCGAGTCAAGAGATCAGCCTCATTAGTAGTGTGAACATTGAAAAAGCACAAATATATTGCTAATGTGATTCAGATATTAAATGTATGTGAATACCCCACTTCTAAGGAAAAATAAAACATTGCTAGCTGAGCTCTGAACTGTGCTAATAACATGTTGAATAATGTATGGAAAAAGCACAGGATACTATTTCTTAACTGAAAACCTATTTATTTTTCAGCACTTGCGGAGGCTTCCCAAAAATATGGAATTATTGAGACAAAAGAGGGCAATTTTGGTTCCTCCTATTCTTATCCCAGAGAACCAGAGACCTCCCTTCCCCAAGGTTCAGCCAGGCAAGGTAAGTCATTGGCAATATGCAGTTCACATGAATAGCAGCATGCTGTTATAGAGTAAGTGACTTTACACAAGTTCTAAATAAACAATATTAAAAAATAAATTTAGAAGGAAATAGATATGATTTGCTATTAATGAAATGTGGCATTCAGAACTATTTGGTGTGCCTCCAGCGGGGGCAAGAGGCTAGTCCTCTTAATAGTTTTCCAGTGACTGGTTTCTAAAAAAAAGTACAAGCTAAGGTTCCCACAATTGCCTGCTTCCAATGAACAATGTTTGCATATCAGCCGTGGGCAGTGTCAATAAATATTGTGGGAAGGCAGAGAGCGACTAATGTTTGTGAAATTGTAGCCAAGCAAGATTTGTTTCAAAGTGAGTTAATGAAGCATTCAAAGCATAGTCTTTGACAATGTCAGGTATTTTATTTAATAAAGAAGCAATGCTGGGAGCAATGATGAAAGCTTATTTAGATAAAGCGTATTGGTAGCAGATATATATTAAACACATGGTGCTGAATGAACAAACAACAGAACAAAAGTGAACAGATATCCCATAGCAAAGTAACTAACCCAGACTCATTTTAACAATTGGAAAAATGTGTACAGCATACGCAGACTAAATATCATAGGAGGCATGGCACTTTTTTGATGGAAGAAAATGTTCTTGCAGGTTTATTAAAACAAGATAATGGCTGACACCCAGGTGATCCAAAGTCATCCAATGAAGACAATATGTTGGCTTGCCAGCCTGATTAATAAACACCAGGGCAACATACAACTGATGAAGTTGTTTTAATGGCTTCAAATGGGTTTAACTTGTATCTGAAGACCATAGTCCAGGATAATATAGTTCCCAAAAAAGTGGAGTGGACACAAACCTGCCACCCATCTACTAAGGCTAACAACTTATTCACGGATGTAGGGGTGCTGTCACTTTCGCCTGGGCCCCTCCTAATGATTGCAGAGGTTTTGTAAGGGACACCCATCTTTCAGACAAATTCTCTTGGTAGATTCTGGCACCAAAACTATAGGTCCACCCAGTAACTCTGACTGCAAAGTATAAAATGGCACAAACAACAAGAACAACAAGATTCATAAAGAGCATATCCTCATATGGGTAAGCAGCAGTGTGGGGTTTGAAACGAGCAGCACAAGAGTTTGGACTGAGATCACAGCTAGAGGTTAAGCCTCCTGGCTCCACCCTGGAAGTATGCGAACGAGAGGTGAAGGGGGACACTACTGCTTGCCCAGATCTCAATGCCCTAACCTGAAGGACAAAAAGGGAGTTTGAAGATTCAATTGCATATGTTGTTGATATAAGAGCCCTGTGATTCAGGTTCCAAGATAACAGGTTAGCCTCTACACTTATTCCCACCTTTATCATACCTTTCTACTTCGAAAGGTAATGGCAGTAGGTCATGTAAGAGTACTTCTTAACTTTACTTGACTTTTGTTATTTGTGTATTATTTGGGTGATTGTATAGGTTTACAAAAATACTAAAGAAAGAGAGAAGGCAAACAACTCCCCCGGACTATCCTCCCTATATCGACAGAAAAGGAACCACGATTGGAAAAACACCCAAATTCCATTGTATCCTATTGTTTTCCAGTGCAGGGAAACAAGAAAATCAGACACATGTTTTTGTGTTTGATCATTGCCTAGGTGTGAATCTGAAAAAAACATTTTGTCAAGGAGTGGAAAAACTTAAGGAGACACCTCATGGGAGGTCTTGGAGGAGGGCTCCAAGTAACCTTTTAGACACCTGATGAACTTGCCATCATTGGGGCGTACCAAATGAGAGACTAGGAAAATGAGGAGTACTGAATCTCGCACAGACAAGCACTATGAAAAGGTGAACTGTTTATTTTCCAGCTGTTAATTGGTATATTCAGGTACTTGGTATGTAAGACAAAGCTGAAACGTTTGCCCAGATAGTATTAATGTAATCAATTGAGTGATTAGATAATTACTTTTGTCTGCAACATGAAAACATTTTTGCATATTTGAAGAAATTCTGGACAAGGTGAAAAGGTGAAAATAATGATAACTTATTTGAATTAAAAATGTGTATTTTTGAAAAATCAATTTAAAACCCAGACTCTAGAGAAAGGTACAAATTATTTTACTTCTCTTCTTAGTGTCTAATGTCTTCAATCTTGCAATACCTGCCTATTGGACACTTAGATTAGAGCTATAATCAGTGACGGCTTTAGAACGGTGCAACTAGTGCCACGGCAACAGGCGCCAAGCTCTGGGGGTGCTGCATTTTGAAAATTCTTATGTGGTTAGGGGCACCTTCTGCAGAATTCCTTTTGTGCCCAGACATTTTCTGGGGATCTTAAAAATGACAAGATAAATCTGGTAATTACGGTACATGCTGGAGAGATCTCAGTTTTGTCTAGTCAAAGTTACTTTTGTCTCATCATAAAGTTGTCAGTGGAGTAATCTACCTCCTTCAAATCCTGAAAAGCACAATGTGTAAAATGCAGATCACAGAACTATATTTTATCTAGATAGCTCAGTGGGATACGGTTTTGTCACAGCTATCCTTATGTTACTTGCAGTTCCTAAATTCTAATCCTAACATAGCACAGAGAGCTATCACTCAGAATCAAATATCAGCATTTGAACTGCAAGGCATGGGTTTAGAATCTCATAGTTTTCCACAATATCTCGTTATTCTAAGTTTACTAAAAAATAATCTTTGGATATTATTAAATTCATATTAGTAAGGAAACCCCCAACCACTGTGTTAAGCTTTAAATCCAGAGTTTATGTTCCTCCAGACCAAGCACTCGTAACATATAATGCCCACCAGTATGGATGACATCACTCCTACACCTTGTAGTCCTCAATGTCTTATGTAGCAATTATTGAACATTGCATTACACACTTTTGAGCCATTGTCTCTGCAAAATATGCATGTTTGTGATGTTAAGTGCTCTGACTCGCTACATTGAAACGAGTAACTCTATAAAAGAAGGTTAATACATGTAGGATAGAGGGGCTTTAGAGAGATGAGGGGCACCTTTGCGGAGTGGTAGTGAACAATTTGATGGCGAAGGAGGTCACTGGGGGATGGCAACAAAGATGGTCACACCTGGTTCCACCAGCGCTGAAGACAGCCCTGCCTATAATGTACAATACTGTTCTGCAAGCATGATTAATAATGTCTGCAAACATGATTCTTAATGACAAGAGGTGCTCACAGGAGCCAATAGTATGATCACAGAGCCCATAAACCCAAAAATTGAAAATTACTTCTAATACTATCAATAAACTATCAATCAAAGATCCTTATTTCGGTTTTTTTAAACCATAAAAGATGCATATGAACACATACAAATTCCATATGCAAAAGTGCAGCAATACTATTACAATGTTAATAAATAGAAAAAGCGTAAAAGAAAGGTGTTGTATATGACCTGTCACCATTACATTAAAAACATAATATGTTTAAAATAGGCATTAAAAGATAAATAATATTAACACTAATATAAAACTGGTTATTTTTGTTATTTGTTTGTGCTTCTTATCCCTAAAACATTAAATAGACAATTTATGATAATAAATTCTTACTAACATTTCCTAAGGGCAAGACTCCCTTGTACCTATTGTGTCTACATCATCATTCCGAATTCATTTATTGTTGCCCTGGAAATACTTAATCGTATTCATCACAACTTCAACCCTGATTTGGCCCTTAGGAAGCTTACGGCATGTAAAGATTTGCTGACACTGAATACAATTGGTTGTGATGTATCAGTTTTCAAACTTCTTTCAGCTTCTCTGCAAGACCTAATTCCCATGTTTATGCAGATTGGTTTGATCCATTTCTTTCTATGCTTGACATATATGGGACAAAAAATTAATACATGCAAATCGGTTTCTTTAACCTTGTTAGGGCATAAGGAGCACAGATCATTCCCTGTTCCAGCGTTGTTAATAGCCCAACGTGACTTAATTGCATTTATGTATAGTACACATATCTAAACTTTATATATAAACTTTTCGCTAATTGTGGGCGCACCTCATCAACAAAGGGCTCAAAAATTGCTACGTCCTTAAACAAAAGGAACCTAGTTGTTAGGGATCCGTTGGGTAGACCCTATAACACGCTACTTTGGATGTAGGCCCAAAAGGTTGTTTTTAGTAGTTTCTTTGAGGCCACAGACAGCGCGGTTGGGTCATCCCAGAAATTAGATAGGCCCAAATTTCTGAACCACAAGGAAACGTGTCTAAGCCACAGAATACTCCTATGCTGGTCCAACTTCAAAATCTCCTCTAAACCAACCTTGTAGTGTAACAATTCTGGAGTGGACCAAATTCTGACCCAAAATAATAGGGGTCTTAATAATGCGTGATGGTCAGTACGTTTGACATTCAAATCCAGTGTAATCGGAATTAGTGGAGCTCACGCATGGAGACTTAAAAGCATTCTATAAAATGTATTTTCCCCTATTTCAAAGTTCTTTTTGTAAAAAGGACCCCATATTTCGGCCCCATAAAGTGTGACTGCCTGAGCTTTACATTTGAACACCTCCAAGGCTGGGAAGACTGCTTTGGAGAAACTACTCCTATGCTTTTTCATTATGGGCAGAGAATTTTGGAGTAAGACTATCCTGGTCTTTTCCATTTGCGTCTTCCAGGATAGCTTTGAATCCAAAGATATGCCCAAATAGTTGAAACTCTGCACGTACTCCAACTTTTGACTATTTAATGCAATGGTTTTTTTTAAAGCTTTTTGGGGGTTTATGGCCATATATTTTGTTTTACCAATGTTTATTTCAAGGCCTTTCTTCATACAATAAGTGTAGAAGGAGTCTATTAGGCGTTGTAGTCCTTTTGGTGTTTGCGATATTAGAATGGTGTCATCAGCAAATAGAAGTGCTGGCACCAAATCCCCTCCCAATTTGGGTGCATCATTCTGGCAACCATTCAAAAAGTTGGGGATGTCATTAACATACAGTGCGAATAGGGTTGGTGCCAGCACACATCCCTGATGTACACCTCTTTTTATAGGGATTGCCTCAGGTAATTCTCCTCTCGAACCCCATCTTACTTTTGCGTAGTTCTCTTCGTGCAATCTTATTATTTGCTTTAGTAGGTCACAAGGTACCCCTTGGCATCACAACGAGTGCCATAATAAGTCCCGTGGAATAAGGTCAAACGCTGCCTTCAAATCCACAAAAGCAACGTAAAGGTGGCCCTTTCTTATTTTTACATATTTCCAACAAAGACATGTAAATCTAAAAACTTGACCCGTTGTGCTGAGTTTTGTTCTAAAACCAACCTGGAATTTTGTAAGCACATTATTGTCCTCAATCCAGATGTTTAGTCGATTTAAAATATGCCTAGCATACATTTTCTGTAGAATGTCTAATGGACTAATTGGGCGATAGTTTGCCGGGTCATAACGATTACCTTTTTTAAAAATTGTAATAATTTCAGCCCCCTTCCAAGTATCGGTGATGGGGGCTCCCAAGGCTATTGCATTACATAGGGAATTTATATATGGTCCCCAGACACTGATATCATACTTCAGTAGTTCACCCGGAATTCTATCAGGTCCAGGAGCTTTCCCTGGTTTAACTGCACTAATTGCCATTTTTGTTTCATCCAAGCTAAAAACTAAAGTAAAATCCTTTGCATTAGGTGCTAACTCCTCTATATGTATTGATTGCCTACCATACCTAGCAGCATACAAACTAGTAAAGTGATCCACCCAAGTGTTTTGCATCTAAATATATATCTTTGACATCCCTTCCCGTCTTGTTCCCTTTGGCTACAAGGCTCCAAAAACTTGGCTGGTCCTTTGCCTTAGCTGCATTGAGTAAGTCTGACCAAAATCCATCGTCCCATGTTTTCTTCACATTATCAAGCGTTTTCTTATATTTAGTCCTAGCCTCCCTTATACTGATTATATTACCAGTTTTTATTGCCATTATTAGTCTGGCCTTGGCGTCACGACATGCCTTATCGTACCATGGATTTACTACCTCAATTTGACCTTTGCTTCCTCTTTTCTCTTTCCCAGGTATATTTGTCACATTTGGCAACAATGCTGCCAAAAGTTCTTTATGTAATTCTAACAGGCAATCCTTCTCTATTGGTTGGTCTATGTAGGGTGCAAAAGTATCTGGAAATATGTTATAGATGTTTGTCAAGGACTCGCTATTCCCTAAGATATAAGGCAATTTCAATGATCGGCAACTATTGCTTACTAGAAGGTCATCTAAAGAGGGGTTCCTATCCTCAATATACTGGGGGGTAAAGGCAAATAACTGGCTAGATAACATCAGTACAAGTGGGCGATGGTCACTCTCAATTCTTGGGTCTATTTTTAAATCAATTGCATAATGCCAGAGTTCCAGCGATACCATTATATAGTCTATGTAACTACGGGAGTTGCCTCTACAAAAAGTATATACTTCTAATACATATTGGATTTATGCAGAGAAGAGGCAGTCCCCTTTGTCAAGCAGTGTATGCAAGAAACCTTTTCTCTTCTGACTGCAACATTGTATCTTTAACACCAACTAGTATACTTTGGGAGATTGAATGGATAAAATGTTATTCAGTGCTTCAATACAAGGCAAGATTAATATATGCTGGTACCCACATTTTCTTCGGAATATGCGGAATATTCATAATTTTCTTTGGTAAGAACTCTTTGTATTTTGCACATCATTTGGATGCCTTGTGTGTATGTGTTGAAATGCCAAAAAAGGCTACCTAGATCAAGACAAATGATGCCTCATACTTGACCTTTCCTTACAACACGGTTTAGTTATCCCTTTCCCATTATTTGATCCTCAAAGGAAACTTAGTTCCAGTTGCTATACTAAGGGCCATTTCAGAGCTACAGCCCTACAGGAGATGCAGAACTAATGCCTGCCATATGTCAGGCAGACAAGTATCGTTCGCTGTCCTCTTTAGCTTCCTATATTTAGTGGTATCTTTTAATACTTGTTGGGTATTCTTGGTAAATGCTCTGCTACATTAAATGCCATCCATGCCTACAGACAGTTCATTTCCTAAAAGTACATCCACTTTTTCCCTTTAAAAAAAAAATAAGCAGTAAAAGTAAGGCCACAGGACACATCACTTCATTGAAGTAGATTCATGAATTTGCAAGGGTAGCAAAAGTGCCATTATGCACCATTAGTTCCCCAGTGACGTCAAAGATTTGACCCTTTGTCCCTTCCTTAGCACCAAAGCAACCACTTACTTCCTGCAGAGAGTCTAGAGGAAGAGGGCAAGGAATGCAAAGTACGAAAAGTAAACTGATCTCTTGGTGCCCCCTTTTTGTTCTGATTCTGCTGCTCCTTTCTTGACTTTTGCCGTGCGTGGTAGCAAGAGCTGTGATGGGGACCAAAGTAAAAGGAAGGGGCAGAAGCTTCTTCCCCCTGCATTCCCCAATTAATGTGCATGCACAACAGTGAAATTAGCAGTTATTGTTTCCTCTGCACTTCTATCGAAGCTGGCCTTTCTTTGCATGAAATGACTTTTTTTGTTTTAAAATAGTATTCTTTTAAAAGAAGGCAATGCAACAATACGCAATTGGAGCATATATAGTATATAGAACAGAATTCGGCACATTACATTACAATATTGTTGAAATTAGTGGCATATATAAGCTTTTAAGTACAAATTAAGGGAAGGATATACCAGGTTATAAGAGCGAATTTAACCGATGAAGAATGACCGAACTGATGTTAAGAAAAGAATAAAGGAGGAAAGAGAAAGAGAGAGGAAGACAGACTAAAGAGCGAGTTAGGAAAAAAGAGATGTTTCCTTCCAACAATCTATCTCATTAGGAGTCACTCTGCACAGAGGGCCTGGTATTTTCAAGTGCAGCATCACAACTGCAGCCTGTGTCGGACAATCACAAGTTTGCCTGAATGTGGAATATGAAGGAAATATTTATTGGGAGATGTTGCGAGGCTTTTCCCATATTCTGGGCTCTATTCCATGCTCTTTCAGTAGGTTGAACGTGTGCAGACACACTGGAAGTGCTACAGATATGCTGCACCCGGTAAAACTTGTAATCGTGCAGCACCCGGTAAAACTTGTAATCGTGAAGGGTGGTAATTCGACAACCTGTGGAATCAGTGCAGGGTGTTATTCCACAATCCGCGGAATCACAATTTTGCTCAGCTCTTAATGAGACCCAATGGCTGCAGATTGGGTGAACACGATCGGTGCCCCTGTACAGTGCTTAATTTGTAATATATATATATATATATATATATATATATATATATATATATATATATATATATAGATAGATAGATAGACAGATATAGATATATATAAATATATATATGCTAGGGCTCTCGCCAGGAGGTCACTGCAGCTTGCACCATACAGTGACCCTGCTATGCTACCAATGAAACTAACAACACAACTACTAACCATCACACTCCTGCATGTGTGACAATTGGGACTAATTCAGGCCCTCAAAGCTCTAAGAATGGTTTGAGTAGCAGGTTATAGTCATTTTTAATGTGTATTAAACTAACAATTAACTGTTGTTGTGGTCGTCTCTAAATTAGCCACACAGCGCCACTTTGTGGTAAACTGTCACAAGCGCTAGTGTTGACAATTAACAGGCATATTATCAACGGCCAGCGATAATTATCACTGGCTGTGCTTAGCAATAATTTTGTTATTGCAGGCTATCTCTGGAATTTATCGCCCTGGGAGCACGTTATTAACAACGCGTTTCTCCAGGGCGATAAAAAGTCCAGAGATAGCGAGGTTATCGCCGTTTTGCAGGGAACATCGCTGGTTTTCTAGCGATGTTCCCTGCAAAACGGCGATAACCTTGCTGATACGACGGTCGTACCAGCATAATCCACCCCAATGTTAGGGATAGGTAAGTCTGCATTTTAGCAGACGTTAGTTTTTGGAGAAAACAGCGTTTTTCTCCAAAAACTAACGTGTGCTAAAATGCTGGGGCCGCCTTGTAAATATCGCGATGTGAACATCAGCGATATATACAAGGTTGTCCTGCCCAGTGACGCCCACTTTGCATCTCATTAGAGATGCAAAGGGAGGCGTTGGGTAAAAGGGTGCTAACATGCGCTAATGCATGTTAGCACCCTCTTGTTAATAGGGCGATAGTTTTATCCCTGCTTTTTTGGCTTTGAAAGCCAAAAAAGCGGAGATAAAGCCCTTGTAAATATGCCCCTAAGTGCGGTGCAGAGCACCGGAAACCACCGGCTCAAGTTTAGCACTGCCACGCCACTTTAAGAAATGCATTTAGTATACTTGAATTTACTGAGATATTCGGTTCATGTGTGCATGATGACAACCACACCGAGGCGGCTGGCTGTGCCCCCATGTGCAGTATTCTAATTCTCAGACCCACTTCCGAGTCGCACCTTCGGAGACCACTTTGCATTTTCAAAATGATTGTTTTGTCTGACAGCACTTCACATTAAACTCAAATTAGCGGTCAGGTCAATTGGCGAAAGTCAACAGCAATATCAAAATACGCCGCAATGTTTATATAATCTGTCCAAATTCACACTGGCAACATGATATGGCACCCGTGCAATATGTTTCCCAACAACAGTTATTAACGCAGTAGGGCCATCTGTACTTCATAAAGGCGATGAAATGCAAAGAGGCGGGAGTTCTTAGAAGATATAATTACTGAATAGTTATGCCATTAGCGGACGGTGGGCTTGACTATCAGGGCCGCGTCTCAATGTTGCACACCCACTGCTAACGTGGATTTCAACAGTTCCTCGAGCCGGTGTGAGCCCTGCGATGAATTGACACCCTGAATGCCGCAGCAGTCGTTTGCTCGATTGCAGTTATGTGTATTTAATTAGGTATCTTTTGAGCCCACACTGCGCGCCTGGGATCAAACATTTGCCTATTTCAAGGCCCGCACCGCGCGCGCACAAACGCGGCTCCGCTCTCGCGGCAAAACAATGAAACTGCGAACATCTAAAGCGCCCCTGGCAGCTCCGCGGCTCCGTGTCCAGATGGTCTGGCTGACAAACGTTGGGTTCTATTGATGTGACTCCTGCGACGCCTGCTCATACAAGCATGGGACTATCATGTGCAATTCTTGGACTCTTCCCATATGCTCCTCTTCCCGCGCATTTGTCCGCATCAAGTGATATGTGGCGCAGCCCAGCGGGACTCGCAATTCCGCTTTAATTACATTGATGGGCTATTTGTCAGCGCGCCATAAAGCTATGCATATTTATTCACTGCAGACCAAAGAGCTGGGGGTTTGTTGGCATGTTTGTTGATTGAGTTGTCTGTCACTGGGAGATGTCTCTGCGCTGTGCGTCGTCTGTTTGGAGATTCATTTAAGTAATGGCGAAGAACCAATTATGCAAAGAAAATATCTAAATAAAAATGGAATTCCAAATTATATTTTTTGAAGTGGTGCTAAATTCTTCAGGGCAGTCTGTAATAATCCTGGAAGGGCATAAAAAAAAAACTAGTGGCATCTAATACTTCGTGTATATTATGCATCAGTAGTGGCTGTGAAATGTGATCAAAGACTAAAAAAGTCAATTGATCTCGCGCTGTACAATGAAGCCTTTATTTCACATGCAGCTCTTCTTGATTTCAAGATAAAACTATTATCCGCGTGAGTACTGTTAAGTGACTCACATCTCTAGTCCTGTTAGCCCTTTGTCTTACAAGGGCTGTCCAGGGAGAGATGCCACAATACACCTCAAAACCCTGCTGACATCACCAAACAAAGCACCATTGTAGAATGCTCATTGTTGGTGTTTTTTAGAGATGCAGATCGAAGTCAAGGGAACTTTATTTCTCTACACTGTAAAATTTAGAAGATAATTACCTGCATGTCACACTGCATGAGAACAGAGAAAGGTAATTGGAAATGCTGAAATTGTTCCAATAAGAGTTCAACAACATAGAACCTCATTCCCCTTGCCTGGTGATCGTGATGGAGCTGGTATATGGCGTAACTGGCCCCTTTTGAATTGCAAATCCCACTGGACCATCGCATGCTCTCACTTTGCGTTTCACTTGAATATGTTGCCCGCTGAACGTATGCAAAATATCCCTCTGCGATACATGGCAAAATGGCCTCAGGAATCTGGTGTGGTGTTCCCTACTGCTCCGGCAATTTGCCCTTTCACAAGTGACCCTGAGGGACCAACTCGTGATCTTGTGGTATTCCTGCTGGGAACCACACGTCTGCGGTACCAGTAACTGCTGGAGGATTAGCAGGCCGATGTTTAGTCTAGACATCATGGACCCCTCACCCTGCAACTATTGTTGGTACTTTTGTACCATCACTAAAACTGACCGATCAAACCAAAGCATTTTTCCCAATGTTCAGGTGCAAATTAGCATACTTGCAGGGATCCGTCAATTTAAATTTAGTTATATTGGCTGATTGGTTGGTTTGAATGGCAGAGTAAAACAGCTATGTAATCCAGCCCTAGTTTAGAACAATTAACCTATTTGTTCTTGCAGGTCAATACATTTTTATCTTTTGTGTGTTGATAGCCTGTAGATTTATATGAATAAAACCTTGATAAGCCAGGCATCTACAGCCCATGTACAAGTTGGAGATGTGTGGGCTTTGCAACTAAGTGCAGCTCTTGATTGGGTCATGTTCTGCTTCTTTAAACGTCAGTGGCGACTCCTCTGCAAATGCGGAGGAGCGTCGCCTACTGCATTTTGCAGTGTAAAAAAATGAAACAAACAATGATAATACCTCGAGGTTATTATCATTTTAGTTTTCCCCGTTGCGGCGTCTTTGTGGGGCGGGGCTGATCTCAGAGTAGGGGGAGGAGTGATTTGCACTCCCTATGTGAGCATGTGTGCGTGGCCTGACCTCTTAGTGCACCCAAAACAGTCATGCACACATACCATGTTCTCCATGCAGGCTGCATTACAGCTTGTGTGGAGAACATGCCCACTCCTCCAGCACCTGGCTGAGTGCCATGTCACGGTGCTCAGACCAATCACAATGCTGCATTGCAGCGTTGTGATTGGCTTCACGGAGCCTGGGAGCCCTGTGCTTCCTGTCTTTCCCAAGAAAGCCAGGAAGAGGACATAGTAGAGGCGGGAGATGTCCAGCCGGCCGGGAGGTAAGTTAATTTTTTAAAAATCCTTGCCCCCGCCCCTTCCCCCCACTGCTGCTTCCAGGTAGCAGCCACCACTGTTAAATGTATTATTGTACAGTGGCGAATATATTTGGGTCTTCTATTAAAAACATCTGTTTTAGAATGTATTTATTGTCATAAAATTGACATCGATTCTACATTCACTCAGCTTTGTTTACAGTTGCAAACTTCTGCATTTTTTTGCAAACTGTAGATCATTTTTTGATCTTCTGTTTGCTGACATTTGCTCTAGGACCCCATTTTAATATCACTATAGTGGTTTCAGATGCTAGTATCTAAATAATGTAAATGTGTTACTGGTTACTTTTGAATCCTTCCACACAACAATCGACAGCAAGACTAAAGAAAGGCTGAACCCAAAAGTGGAGTGGTACACCACCCATATAAGTAAAGAGAGTTATTTTCAATAAGTCTTCTAGTGTTTGTTAAGTTGTCTTAAGCAATCCTTTATTGTAAAAATCAAAATGTAGGAAATTGTCAGCCAACGCGTTTCGTTCATAACAATGAACTTCTTCAGGGCATATGTATATGTGGCTTCTGAGTAGGCGTAAGCATGTACAAAACGGCTGCGAGGGCCTCCTTGATAAGGGCCAGCCTGCGGCAAAATCTGTAGAAAAAGTGAAAGCAACCGTCAGCTCCGTCGGTCTGTATGTACTTATACGGGTGGTGCACCAATCCACTTTTGGGTCAGCATCTCTCTGCATTGCAGTTAGCACCAAACAATGGCAGGTGCTGGAGAAGTTAGTGCACACCCAACCCGATTGACTATTAATCTTAATACGAAGGGAACACAGCAGGGTTAGTGCGGTCAGTGTGTCCGCCGTTGTCTACCTCTGTACTTAGATTAAGACTAAAGAAAGGCTTATGGAAATGTTCTAGTTCACTTTGGAGAATGTCACTTAGGCACTGATTTAGACCTGGACCAGAGTGGGGCACATTACACCAATCCACGGTCCGAGATCTGTAAGAGGTGCATGATCCACCATGCTGAGATCCATGCTATTCCAGGCATTCCAACAGGGAATGTGGATATGGAAGTCACCACTGCTGCTTTTTAAACCCTCTGCGTTGGAAGAATACTTCGAATTACGTCCAAATTACGATGCTTAAACATAGTATGAATAGGGGGCAGCTCTTTGGGATTTCCTCAGTCTGAGGACATTGGTAGTCTCTAAAATCACCATCACCCCGGTATGCATAATCCTCTGAAAGTTGGTGAATACCAGGATCATCCCAGCATCTAGATAAATTGAGAGAATTACTGGGATTTTCATACTGCTGAGGGAGCTTGCACAAAGAGAAAGGTAACCCATAGGTTTATAGATGACCTTTTACTGTAGCGAGGAAGGGGAAAGCAGGGCATGTCTCTTCCCTCCCCATGGCTCAGTGAGTCTAGGATATTCACTCACATGTTACACATGTAGGATGGCCAACTTTCATCCACACTCACCACCTAGCCTGAGATTTTTAAATCAGAAACCTAGAACTGCATGCAGTTGATACATGGCAAGAGTATGGTAGGGCGCCAGCGATGTAAGAGATTCCATTTTTGAGTCAGCATCTATCTCCAGCCTGTCTTCCAATTTGAAGCTTGGTAGAAGCTTAGGCTGCGGAACTTGGCTAGGTAGGCATTGGCCTCCCAAACTGTATATATCGTCATTGAACAAGGCTGCAGTAGTGCATTGATGTGAGCCAGACAATAAAAGCATTTTGACGCTCACCCACAGTGTCGTCGTCCTTGAAGGATTTCAAGGGAGTTGTGCAATATGTATATATTTATATACATATGTCCAAATTCCCGTACTCCTTCCACAGCAAAGAAAAGCGGCATTTCGATCGTGGGTTTCACCGAAAATTCATCTGACCAGTGCAAAACAAAAGGAAATTAATTATATATATGCATAATATGTATGATATATGTGCGTATATATATAATATATGTATATATATGCCCAGCAAATTTTCACCCACTTTGTGGTGAAAGAACTAACCACTCCAGATAAGCGATGGTTGAAGCAATCATTTGGTATGCTGGCAAACAGCAAGATAACGCATTTCAACCACATCGAGGACTTGATCACATGATCTCACATCCACCTTGGTGCACTTTAACCAATGACCCGCTCAGCATGACTACAATTAACACTGTATTGTACTGTATTTTATTTGCATTTATATAGTGCTTACTACCCCTGCCGAAGCGTTGAAGCGTTGGCAAGTAGCAGCTACTCCGGAACCCATAAGAATTAGGGGTGCATTAGTATAGTGAAATATGAAAGTAATTTGAGTGGTGGATATATTAGTCAGTTATTTGGATTGAGAAGGCTAGTGGAAGGAAAGAAGAGGGAATAAAGGTTTGCATTTATTTAGCACTTTCTACCCCTGATGGGGTGTTGAAGCGCTTTTTCGGCAAGTAGCACGCTACACTGGAACCCATAAATAATAAGGGGTGCATTAGTATAGTGAAATATAAAAGCAATTTGAGTGGTGGATATGTTTGTCAGTTATTTGGATTGAGAATGATAGTGGAGGGATAGAAGAGGAGAAAAAGGCTAGCATTTATATAGCGCTAGCTACCCCTGATGAGGTGTTGAAGCACTTTATCAGCGAGTAGAATGCTACTCTGGAACCCATAAAGGCTTATTGGTGAATCAGTATTGTGAAATATGAACTTAAATTGAGTGTTAAATTTTTACAACGCTGGAGCGTCTGTTGAGGGTGAGGATAACATAACACAGTTGGGGGTAGTATTATGGGGTTGTACCTTGAATGCTCAGAACTGTCACCATATCTTTTCAACAGGGGATTTTAATATCCATATGTGTGGGGATATAAGAAAAGGATTAGTGGAAGCCATGGGTTGTGCACGTCAATCGGGCCTGCACTTGAAGCATACCCCTCAGGGTAGCGAGCTTAATTCCTTTTTGCTTGTATTTGACCTAATATCAGTCATGCACAAGTTGCCCCCAGGGAAAACTGTCATTGTCCCCACTTTCAAGGGTAGAGAGTGCGAAACCTTTTTTAGATGTTACCTTTGTATCCACCCCTTTCTTTACAGCCTTTCTTATTCAGACAAGTGAAGTTAGTGACCATAACCCTATTTGCATTACCACAGGCTGGTCCCGCGTACCTGGACGTTTGAAGAGGGCTGGGGAGGAGCCTATCTCATAGTGGCCGGGGTAGGGAGGAGTTTAGAATGGGGAAGCATAGCACCAGACTCATTTCATGAGTCCCTTACAAACCAGTGCTGCAGGGAGCTTGCCACCTGTCTCAGTAGCGAGGCCGGTGCCTTGGACATTTTGGGTGCTTTTAGCACTATGTCCACCGCCATCTGGAGGCTACTGTGTGCCCCGGACAGAGGAAGTGAGCCTGCAGGCCCAAGATGGTTTGATTCTGCATGCTCTCGGGCTTCTAGGAAATTGAGACAGGCTCTGAGCAACAAGACCCGTGATATGGTGGTGGTTAAAGGTCTTCGTAGAGCATACAAGGCTGCGTTAGCAACCCGTAAGTCCACCTTGAAGGACGAGGCCTGGTCGGATCTAGTGGAGGCAAGTACTTTGTGAAATAGTTCCAAAGTTCTGGGCTATTATTAACAGCCCTTTTCTCTCAGTAAAGAGAGCTCATCTATTGGACGCTCATATTACCGAGGATGATTGGGTACATCATTTCGAGGGTATCTTCCAGCCAGACTCCGTGCCTATCGAGAGGCAGAATAAGGTTGTAGGCAAAACGGACCTTGTCTTCTCCGAATTAGAGGTTAGAGCAGGTATACTAGGCCTGTCAAAGAGAAAAGCCCCGGGGTCAGATGGGATCCAGCCTGATCTTTACACCGCCCATATAGACACCTGGGCGCCCGTTCTCAGTGCTGTCATTAATGCCTCAGTACCTGATTCTTGGGCCTTATCGACAATATTCCCGATATTTAAAAACGGAGATCAGGACAGCAACTTATGTTACAGGTCCATCTCCCTCCTGGATTCCGTGGTGAAGGTGGTGGGCCGCGTGATTCTCGATAGATTGGCATCTTGGGCGGATGTAAGTAATTTTTTCTCTGAGACACAATACGGGTTTCACCCCGGTCGTTCCACTGTGGAGCAGTGTTGTATCTTGTCTTGAACAAGCACACCTTGGATCGCACCTGCCCCATTTACCTAGCTTTTATGGACCTGTCATCAGCTTTTGACTGTGTGAACAGGTCCATGCTATGGCAGCTAATGGCATCCGTTGGCATTGATAATAACATCATATGGTTTTTGAGGGATCTCCATCAAGGCAGTAGTACGCTTCTCAAAGGACCTGAAAGTGTCTCGCCAATTCAATATTAGGAGGGGGGTGCGCCACGGGTGTATCCTTGCACCTTTGATTTTTAATTTATATATTAATTCCCTAGAGAAGGTTCTTTTAGACACCAAAGCAGACACCCCTCAGGTAGGCAAGCACAGCCTGCCGGCCCTATTATATGCAGATGATGCAGTCCTCCTGGCGAGGACTGCAAGGGGCTTACAACTTCTTCTCAAATCCTTTGCCTCTTTTATGGAGGAGCTGGACTTATCAGTGATACATCATGCAAGTGGGCCCCGGCAAGGCGAAGGCAAAGCAACCCATTTTTAAATTGGGAGGCTCATCAATACCTAGAACTAACGTGTTCTCCTACTTGGGAGTAGTCTTTGACGACTACCTGAGCTGGTGCCCCCTGATTAACCACAAGCAAGGGGACCTAGTGAAAGCATCAGCAGCTGTGTTTAATTTTGCCAGCAGAGTGAGAGGGAAGCCAATAAGGGCCCTGCTAAAGATTTACCAAGCAAAATGCATCTCTAAGGTTGGCTATGGGAGTGAGATATGGTGCCATATTGAACTTGGGACTGTGCAGAGAACCGAGAACTAATTTTTGCGAAGAGTTCTCTCTGTCCCGCAATGTATTCCATCTTATGTTGTTCATGAGGAATTGGGGATGCCTTTCCTCGTTGACGTTCTAGCTTTTCGTCCTTTGTCTTTGTGGCTCAAAATTTGGTCAAAACAGGAGAATACTCTTAGTAAAGACATCATACAGGATTGTCTCACACTCGACCATGCCTCACGTATCCGATGGCTCCAATATATGAGTTGGCCTCGCCAGGCTAGGAAGAGCTGATCTTTATACAAACTCAGAGGGTACTTGTAAAATGGACATTGATTGGGCCAATGAGGGTTTTTTCAGAAACTGTCACTGTGTCAGAGAGGATAAAGAGCTGTGTAAACAGAGTGTGTGAAAATGCGTCATATTAAAAACTGTGTTTACCACTGAGCCCTATCTTTTAGGGCTCAAGAGTACCTATGACTGGTACCTATTGACGAGGTTCCGGCTCGACCTCTTCCACTACTTATTGGCACACCCCCAATGTTCCCATAGAGGTCAGTGCCTCATGCCCTGTGGTTGCGACGGTGAGTCTCCTCAGGACATGATGCACTTTTTAATGTTTTATACTTCTTATGCCGTACCTAGAAAATTATTTATTATTCCTATTTAATAAAAATTGGGCTTTAGGAGGGGGACACCAGCTTTTATCTATTTACAACTTTTATCCTGCGATACTGTTTTGTACACTCTCCGTTCTTTACGTGAAGCAGTTAGACTCGGAACACCTGCAACTAACATTTGTATTGCACATCATGTATTTTATATTGTGTCTTGATTATTTAGGTCTTAGCATATTTGTGATTTTATAACCTCTTTGGTACATTGTAGGCTGTTTTGACTTTTATGATTTATATTTAAAGCCGAATAAAGTTTTTGAGGATGATGATGATGATTATTAGTGGTGGACATGTTAGTGTGATATTTGGATTGAAAAGGATAGTGGAGGTATAGAAGAGGGAAGGATTTAGATTTGTTGTATTTTTTGGAGCTCATGGCTGTAGAAGGAGATTTTTTATGAGAAAAAAAGGGAGGTGGAATAGTCAGAGGGAAGTGTTTAGAAAGGCTTATTTGGGATATCTGAATTATAAAGAGGTATGAGGTGATGCAAGGAGGGTAGAGCAGGGAAGAGTCTAGAAAGTGTTATTTTGGGGATCATAGTAGTGGTATGGGGTTTGGGATGAATAAGAGAGTGGAGGTAGAGGATATATTGATAGAGGTAAAGAGTGAGACATAGGATAGGGTAGTGCATTGGAAAGAATTGTAGAATGAGGTTTGAGGTGAGTCAGAGAGTTGAGGTGGAGGATATCGTGAGAGCGATATAAGGTGAGGAATAGGGTAGTGCATTGGATATGCTGAATCAGAAGAAAAGTGATAAATATATAGATACATAAGTACATGGAAGGTATACAAATATATATGCATAAGGAAGGCTGTATATGTAGATTAAAGATGCATTTAATAAACTCTGGCTTTCAAGTGTTGCTGTACTTTAAATATATATTTCTTTAAATTCAATAGTGAACCAACTGTAGATAGTAATTATAAAAGATCTACTTATTTATGCAGTCATTTACATACATGTTAAAACATAGAATGTCACTATCAGTAATATATACATTTGTTTAGCAGACCTAATGAATATCTTTTTAAAAAAAATATGATTACTATACATGTTTATACAAAGTAATACACACATATAGGTACCGTTCTATAGTGCAAAGAAATGCTCATATAAAGAGGTATACGCTGTATTTTTCTGTCGGCTTATGGTGGTTATGTGGGGAAGAGCCACTTCTTGAGTACTTTTCTGAAACAAAGGGGGCTCTCTGTGGAGCTTATGTTGGGGGGTAAAGAGTTCCATAGTTTGGCTGCTTGAAAAGAGAAGAATGTGCAATACATGTTTTTTTTGTACGTTGGTATTTTGAGACAAGGTGCCACTCTAGAGTGGAGGTTCCTTTGTTGAATGTATTTTGTGATTTTATTCCTGATGAAGAAGGGTCCCATTCCATGTAACATAGTGAAAAGACTGTCCATCTGTACATATCAATTATAATTGAAAAAGTTAAACCGCATTTCTTGGTCCTTTCATATACACTAGAAATATGGCATATTTAAATTCAAAGAAAAGAACAATTTTTACAGTGGATCAGTCAAAAGGAAAAATGGCGAATGTGACACATGGTGTATATACAAAATGACAGAATTACATGGCTAAAAGTAGCCAGATTAGACCGTGTTCATTTCCACTTTGTCGGACATTCAGCATACAAATTCAAATCTAAGCTGTTTCATGAATCCAAATTGACCGTAACATTTTTACCAAAATCATTACACTCTGGGGCAGAGTATAGCATTTTAACATCCAGTCCAACATTTTTTGGGGGGAGTTTTATGGGGCACAAACTAGACCTGAAGGTATCAGAGCGCTTTACATGAGCACCAGTTGCGTTACAGATGGACACATTCATTTTTGTTAGGCACAGGTAGATTAAGTGATTTGCCCAGAATCACAGGACGTTGAGTGTTCCCTACCGAGACTCGAACTCGGTTCCCCAGCTTTGGGGTTGACCGCCCTAGCCTTTAGGCCACATCCTCACCCCATTCAGCCTGATCAATGATTTCCACGCTTAATTATCCATTTGAAAACACACAGATAATCAACATATTTGTATTGCAAATAGCCCAACAATTAAAATGGGTCAGTAATTCAGCACTCTATTGTAAAGAGAAAATATCCCCTACTTATGAGTAAAGCTATCATTAGCCCTTGTGCTTTTGCTGATCTCACCAAAAGGAGAAAACGATCCACAGCTACGTAGTACACCGTTCCTGTGCATATTAAGTGACTAGAATCTGGCTAATCTCAGTTCTTCCGCACACACTGCCTCAAGAGCCTGAAAAGGAATAAATACATAATTATATTATTATGCAGAGAGAACATTTTTTATATAATGGTCAAAGCTTGACTGACATACAATGGCCTTAAAATTTGTCTCAATGGAATTGTTGATGTTATGCCTCCCATGTTTTTCCATTTTCACATGATAAACTTCATCAACCAAAATAAAAAAAAACTTAACAAATAAGAAAAAGCATCACACTGTATTCGAAGGGATGCTTGTCTCTGTACCCATTTTAAAGATGCGAGTGCAGCTCCTCATCAGCATTCATCACCACCAGGGTGAAGCAACCAGCCTGTAGAAAAATCAAGATTCAAGCCTGTGTAATGCTTCCAAACTGTTCCTACCTCTTGAGTGTTTAGGTACAGCATGGACAGGGAAGCCCTGCTAGCTTGTTTTAGTGCCCTATGTGGGTAGTTTCTGGCTGTTAATCTTTTAGTTATTTCACCCATTATTCCTATGTAACTTTGTTCACTGCTGCAGTTTCTTTTTGGTCAGAGATATCTGCTGTATGAAATACTCCATCTAAAACTTGGTGGATGACAGATCAATTTATGTAAATTTGAATTACCTGCTGTCTGTTTTCTAAACAGTTCTGTGTTCAGGAACCCATCTTTAAAGATTTCCTCAAACGTGCTCTCCTGCCTTCTACTGAATTGCCGTTCAGTCCCAAAACACGCCTCTGACATCGTCAACCTCGCCCTCAACAGGAAAATGAATTTAATCATCCTCATAGAAACTTGGCTCAATGAATCATCCTCTCCATGCTTAGACCTTCTAGTCCCCCCTCACTACAACATCATTAGACTAGACAGCACGCACAAGACAGGCGGAGGCTTAGCCTGCATACATCGTTCTGACATCACCATCTCGAAATTTCACTCGGAACCCCTAGTCTCTTGTGAATACCTTGGGATTTCTGTTAAATCATCAAGTATCCACTCACACAAACTACATATACTTTAACATCCTCCAGGTTCAAAAGCAGAATTCACAGAACATGTTATGGAAATCATTACTTCAAACTCTTCCCCTCACTCCAATGACATATTCCCTGGCGATTTCAATCTCGACTGAAAATACCCCCTGGACAAGCAGGTTAACACCCTCAAAACCTTCCTAGCAGATCATTCCCTGATCCAAGCAATCTCAACGCCGACTCACTCTAAGGGTGCCACTCTTGACTGGATCATCTCTAAACAAAATACGATTGAATCGCTCTCGGTTACTCCTTGTGACTGGTCAGACCATCACATTATCACCTTCCAAATTCCATCAGCTTACAAGAAAAATTTCTCGCAACAAGGCAAGCGAAAACATTGGATAAGAGACAGACAAAAAACATCGATTGGAACAACCTTGCCTCCCACTGTGAGAAGGCTCTCACTCCCCCCAATAACGTGTCAGGCATTAATGACCTCACCGCTCACTACAACTCCTCAATGACCAAAGTCTTCGACCAAGCCGCTCCACCAAAACTCAAAAGAATTCCGGACAAAGACAAAAACCCATGGTTCAGCGGAGCCTTGAATGAAGAGAGACGCAAACTTAGATAAATGGAACTGAAATGGAGGCAACATCCCTCCCCCATCATCTTAAACTTCTCCGGAAATCGAGAAATTCCTACAATAAAAGTATCCTACAGTCTAAAAAAGACTTTTCCAGATCAGAACTAGACAAGGCCAAAAATAGACCAAAGAAACTCTTTGAAATTCTGAAACAACAATCTAACAAATTAGCCAAATCCTCACTCCTAACATCGAAATCACAGTTGAGTATTGTAGAATTTTCCTCATTTTTCACAAAACAAACAAACAAACTCCCTCCAACTCGAGCTTAGTACGGCGGCAATCAACTCAGCCACCCCAAAGAGCAGTCAAGCTGAAAATCCTGTACTACATGAGCTACCCCTGCCCAAAAATAACTCTCACTGGTCCACTTTCAAACTCTACGATCTCAATGACATCACCAATATTCTAACTACTACCAAACTCAACAACCACTTCAACAACCCTGTCCCCTCAAATTGCTTACCCCACCTCTTCCATATCATCTCACCTCTCTGGACCAAAATCATCAATGCCTCGTTAGCACAAGGTCACATCCCGGATTGCCTAAAACAGGCCAAGTCACCCCTATCCTAAAAAAAACAACAGCAGACAACTCCGAACCCAACAACTTCTGACCAATAACCAACATTCCCATGCTAGCCAAAGTCCTGGAAAAATGTGTTCAGCAACAACTGAACCAACACATCTCGAACTTCAATCTTCTGAACATCCAGCAATCTGGTTTCAGACCTGGGCATAGTACAGAAACAGCCATCCTGCACATAGTAGATGACGCCCTTCAAGCCCTTGACCGCAACAAAACCTGCCTGCTAGTTTTACTCGACCTCTCATCGGCCTTCGATACGGTCAATCATGACAAACTACTAAGAAGACTAGAAAACAGGATGGGTTTATCTGGTAAAGTCCTTCATTGGTTCAAATCCTTCCTGGAAAACAGAACTCAATCGTACGTGATCCACAAAAATCTCTCTGGTTCCTCTCCTAACCTACTAGGAGTTCCTGAAGGCTCCACCCTATCTCCCATGCTATTGAACTTATACGTTGAACCACTCACCGAGCTACTACAGCAGGCGAACATTTCCTTCCACATTTACGTGCATGATACCCAACTGTCCATCAAGATCTCCTCTATCGAAGAGATAGGGACAATGAATCTAGCTCTCGAAAAGACAGTCCAGTGGCTATAGACCAACTTGCTCAAGCTAAACTCTCAAAAAACAGAGTTTTTCTTAATCTCCCCCCTAATAACTCCTCTGAGACAAAGGAGTGGATCAAAATTATCACTGCGTTAAATTGCACTCCGACTTTGATAGACTCCTCCATGTCACTTGGAATCACTTTGGATAAGAAACTTAACATGCAAAGTCACATCAACCTGTTGGCTAAAAATGCCCACTTCCACCTCAGCTATCTCAGAAAAATGAAACCATTTCTCGAGAACTTGGACCTCAAAACTGCAGTCCAGTCCTTAGTTATCTCAAGGCTTGAATACGGATGTACCACCCTCGCAGGGCTTCCCAAAATCACAACCGTCCCTCTAAAAGCCTGGCTCAATGCCACAGCAAGACTCATAACAGGTTCTAGGAAATATGACCACATATCACCACACCTGAAAGCACTCAACTGGCTACCCTACGAAGCTTGAATCCACCTAAAAATGGCCTGCATCACCCACAAAGGGGAAACAACCTTTACAACGCAACTATTACATCGCACTACACTTACAACGCAGGCATTACAACGGGACATCCTTTACAACGCATGACACTACAACGCATACCATTACAACGCATACCATTACAACGCATGACACTACATCGCATGTCACTACAACGCAGGCATTACAACGCATACCATTACAATGCATACCATTGGAGTTAGAATAGTAGTTTTTAACCCCTACACTATCCAACACTTACCCTACTGTTGCACCCCCTGGAGTTAGAATAGTAATTTTTACTCCTATACTATCCAATACTTACCTTAAATGCAATGTAACAGTATGCGTTGTAATGGAATGCGTTGTAAAGGTAGTTTTTTAAAATGCGTTGTAGTGTCATGCGATGTAATGGAATGCGTTGTAGTGGATGTTGCGATGTAAAAACTGCGTTGTAAGTGCATGCATTGTAAATGTATGCGTTGTAACGTCATACATTCCCCACAAAGCACTACACCACAACACCCCCCAGTACCTAGCCCAAAAACGTACCTTATCTGGAGGAAACAGACATTCAAGGAGCGCAGACAATCTACTTCTGAAACCCTCACGTTTCAAGAAGACTAAAACTTCCAACAGAGCATTCTCCGGGCCGCAGCGCCAAGAATATGGAACTCGCTTCCACCATACATCAGAAAAATCTCCTCTACTCCTCTCTTCAAAAAGGAAGCAAAATTATTCTTGATGAGCAAAATTCCTACCTTAAATCCGCACAATCACGACACCAGATCTACAACCTCCTAACTACCTCTACTCTCGGGTCACTTGACCGCGAAGTTAAGACCTGCACGAACTTGAATTGTCTTTTACTGCTCAGAACAATTCTCAATGCTGCTATTCTTTTTTACTTTTATATTATGTTTCATTGTATGCAATGTTGCCCATTGAATGTGTTCACCTTGCTCTTTATGTAAAGCGCTCTGATACCCTAGCTTGGGTCTGGTTCGCTCTCTAGAAAACTCCAAAAATAAATAAATAATGCATTTTCAACCATCAGTCGTAAGTCCAAAAAATCAATCATGCTTTGGCAGTCTTGCATAGTAAACTTTCAGTTCACATTTATTTTTGTTTAAGGCTAATGCAAAGGTGTTCAATTCAGTTTCATTACCACCCAAAACAAAGAAAACATCATCAATGTACCTGAGCTAAACAATGATCTTCTCTGTCCAGTGTGCCAGGTCTCTGCCCCAGAACATTTGCTTCTCCCCCCAGCCCATTGCCAAATTGACGTGGATGGGGGTTGAAGCAGGTGCCCATCGCAGTATCCTGAATCTATTTCAATAGTTCATCCTCAAGCATGAAGATATTTTCAGAAAGGCAGATCTCTATCATCTTAAGGGGAATATGTGTGTGTGTGTTCCAAAACATTTATACTTCGAGCCTGTAGGAAATATTTACCGAACCTTAAGGTAGCATTAGATAATTCTAAGCCCATCCTGTCTACTGATCCAGAAATAGCCACAAACCAATATCAAGTTTGGCTGGACCAGGCTACTAATAAATTAGTACCAGTCAAACGAATGTCCAGTAACAGAAGCTCCCCTTCAGCACCCTGGTACACAAAAGAACTTAGAGAACACAAACAGCTATGTAGAAACAAAGAAAGACACTGGAGGAAAAGCTATGACGATGAAAGCAAACATATGTATAAAAAGCTCCAAACTCAGTATAAACTCCTGATCATAGAGGCCAAAAAAAAGTACTTCAGCGAGCAAATTGAAAATGCTAAAAACTCTAATAAAAAGCTCTATAACATAACTAAACAGCTTGTAGGAGGTGTTCCTGATTTAAACCCCCCTTGTTCACAAAGTGTCTGTGACTCACTAGCATCCTTCTTTTTCACTAAAGTGAATGATATCTTCTCAGTATTCAACTCTACTGATACTCAAAACATAGATAACATACTAATACCACATATTGAAAACACGCTTCCACAGTTTGCGGAAATCACAGAAAAACAAATTGAGGACATCATCAAATCCATTAAGTCCGGCTCAGCTCTAGATCCTTGTCCCGTGAAAACTCTTCTCCCATTAATGGACACAGTGGTGCCAGTTATAACTCAAATTTGTAATCTGTTGTTCCGCACAGGTATCTTCTCTTCCCCTTTAAAAAAGACCTTGCTAAAGCCACTTTTGAAAAAAGCTGGCCTGAATAAAACAGAGTTAAAAAATTACAGGCCTATAGCCAACCTCCCGTTTCTAGCCAAAATAGTAGAAAAGGCTATGAATGCTCAACTTGCGGAATTTATCGAGCAATACCATCGGCTCGATGATACCCAATTTGGATTCCGCAAGTTTCATGGAACAGAAACGGCTCTGATCAAAGTAGCGGATGATATTCATCTAATACGAGATCAAGGAGGCTCAGCATTGCTAGTGCTTTTAGAATTATCGGCCGCCTTCGACACGGTCGACCATAAGATCTTGGTCGATCGTGTTGAAGGCATGGGCGTGCGAGGCCTAGCGAAGAAACTACTAACATCGTTCCTGACGGATAGATCACAGGCAGTCATCCTGGGACAATTCGCGTCAGCAGAGTTGTCCTTGCCATGTGGGGTACCTCAAGGTTCATCCCTCAGTCCGACACTATTTAACATCTATGTGTCGGACCTTGCTAAGACGATCAAAGCACATGGGATGAACCTTACCTCATATGCGGATGACACCCAGCTGATCCTGTCCGTCAGGGACAATGGGGAAACAGTAGCGGAGAGTTTTAAAACAGGTATGCAGGCCATCGGACAGTGGATGTCAGCAAACTGTTTGAAACTGAACTCCGACAAAACCGAGGTGGTAACCTTTGGTCATCTTAACCCTAACTGGTCCTCGATATGGTGGCCGGTATCTTTTGGAGCCTTGCCAAAACCGACTACGAAGGTGAGAAATTTAGACGTCATTTTTGACGATAAATTGAATTTTATGACTCATGCAAACCAGACGGCCTCTACGGCGTTTTATAAACTACGCCTGGTAAAAAAGATTCTTCCATTTCTTCCCAAGAGTGTAGGCAAGACTTTAGTACGTGCCCTAGTCCTGTCTGCATTGGACTACTGTAATGGCCTGTTCATCAATGCTCAAACCAGGGTCATTAAGAAAATGCAGACAGTACAGAATGCGGCGGCCAGACTCCTCTTGGGTATCCCTAAGTTTGAACCCGTAACTGATACCTTGAGAAGCCTCCATTGGCTCCCTATCAGGAATAGAATCAAATTTAAAACATTATGTATAGTTTACAAATCGCTACACTCGCAAGCCCCTCAATTCTTGAAAGATCAGCTTATTCCGTATTGCCCTCCTCGACCACTTCGTTCAGCCAAACTGAACGATATAGTGATACCTCGGACCAGATTAGTCAACTGGGGAGACAGACGTTTCCTGGTGGCTGCCCCGAAACTTTGGAACACACTGCCACAATCCATTAGAGCTAGCCCAAATCTCTTGTTATTTAGAAAAATGCTGAAAACATGGTTGTTTAACCTCTAAGAGCTAGAAGCCAAGCAAAGGAGAGTTCACATAGTACAGCGCCGAGACGCCTGCGGGCATTTGTTCGCGCTTTATGAAATGTTAAAAAATAAATAAATAAATACAGGCATTCAGGCCATCAGTGTGTCTGATACTCGTGTAGAGGCTCTCTAATTCCAGGCATACCAGCCAACATTTCTTACCCCAATGAAGATCTTGGTGGCTGACCGCACTGGGAACCACCCCAACACCCACCGACCACGCACGCAACCTAGGGGTCATCCTCGACTCCACCCTCTCCATGACTAAACAGGTCAACGCCATCTCCTCATCCTGCTTCAACACCCTCCGAATGCTCTACAGGATCTTTAAGTGGATCCCCACCGAAACTCGAAGAACAGTCACCCAGGCCCTCGTCACCAGCAGACTGGACTACGGACACGCCCTCTACGCAGGAACGTCGGCCAAGCACCTGGGTCGACTGCAACACATCCAGAACGCCTCAGGACGTCTGATCCTCAACATTCCCCACCGCAGCCACATCACACCCCACCTGAGAGACCTGCACTGGCTCCCCGTCAACCAGAGGATAACCTTCAAGCTCCTCATCCATGCACACAAAGCTCTCCACAACACCGGCCCTGCATACCTCAACAGACGCCTCAGCTTCTACACCCCCACCCGCCAGCTCCGCACCGCCAAACTCACCCTCGCCACAGTCCTCTGAAGAACGACCGCCGGTGGCAGATCCTTCTCCCACCTCGCCGCCAAGACCTGGAACACCGTCCCCACCAACCGACGGCAGACCCAAGACCTACTGGCCTTCAGAAGACTCCTCAAGACCTGGCTCTTCCTTCATTTGCAGCACCCCCTCCCCCCCAGCTCCTTGAGACCCTCACAGGTATGTAGTGCACTTCATAAGTATCTTGATTGATTGATTGATTGATTGATTGATTGATTGTACTTTTTGTAAGAAATCGTTTGTATCTTTCACATAGGAATTTAGGCTAGTTATAAAGGGAAACAAAAAGTGGTCAAACTAAATTGAGATGTCCTAAAAAATGCTGCTTTCCCATGAGACTAGAGTGTGTCCTGGTTGAAAATCCAGGCTTTTGTGAATTTTGGAATCACATATATGGTGGGAGTGGTAGGTGTGTCATTCTTGAGGATTTGTAATTCATCCCAGTTCAATGTTGTACCGACCTTGCAGTAGGTCTAAATACATCAATTGTAAATTACTCAAATACCTTTTGTCAACCGTGTTGTAGCATGAAGTGCTGCCCAGTTGTCCTTATGCCTCTGTAACATAGTTCTCTCTGTTCATCAGGACTACATTCTCTCCATTACCAGAAGTTTTTATCCCTAGGCTTTGCTCTTTGTTTAAAGCAGTAGCTGCTGTCCAGTGATCTTTCTTAATGTTATGTCTATTGGAGACCTTACAGAGTTATAACACGGTGTTTGAGAGTTGTATTTGGATGGTAGTTTGAAACTTGTCCCATTGTGTCAATACCACAAGAGGGGAGTAAATTTGTTACAAATGAAGGATCAAATGGATCACAAGGCTCAGGGGGTGCGTCATCCTCCCCAGACTCACTCAAATCATACAGAACATGTAAATTCTCAATGTCCCCAATTAGTATGTTTAATTGTTTCCTTACTTTGTAGATCGATGTCTGTGCAGGACTTCTTTGATTTTTCAAGGCATTCACCTTATGTAGTTTAAGCTTTCGAGCAAACTTATATAAATCAACTCGTATCTGTGCATAATCAGATTGCACATCTGAACGAAAGGAAAGCCCCAATCTTAGAACTTGCCCCTCTGTTTCTGTGAGTTCCCCTTGAGAAAGGTTAATTCCTTTAGGCTGTGATGTTGGTTCCTCCATTATATTTTATTTTGTCCCTGGCCATATGTTCCCAAGCCATATGGTTTTGGACCTTACACCTCTGCCCTTGCCTTGTATGCTTTTGAAGGACTATCAGATGGGTCCTCATTGGAATCAAGGACAGAGCTCAGGTCAGTACGCAGTTCTCTTCTCTCTTTATCCATTGCTCCCTGTGTCTTATCCTTCACCAATTCCATCTTGGCTCTATCGAATTTCCTTGCGAACGTTAGAATATGTCCTGATATGTAGTCACATTCACCATGCTGGAACTTTCGTTGCTTTCTTTCTGTTACTTCTTTTCATAGATTTTGATTAGGTCATCCACGAATTTCAGGGTACTCATTACCCATTCTTGGTCTAGCTCTTCTTTGAATTCATCCATTAAAGCTTGGATTTGATTAATTAAAACCTTATATTCATCCCATGCGTGTTCTTATCTGAATTTGTAGCATGACTTTTGACCATGCATTAGTAATATTAGCCCATTCTTTCAGATTCTGTGGTTTAGGATTTAATAAGGTTGGGATGATCAAGATCCGTCAGCCACATGGAATACGTTCCACCTTAAGGTAATCCTGCAATATGGTGGCCTCCCACCAACGGCTTACTTCCTTGTGGCGGAGCCTTTCCAAAAGGTTCCCATTCTGTTTTACACTGTCTGTACCTCCCACTTGGGTCCAAAACACTTTGGATGGATCCTAGTGGACTCTCCCCTGCCTTGAAAATTAGATGGGCTGAAGCCTCTCACCCTTTCAAAACCTCCTCTGCCATGATTTGTATTGCAACATACTTAATCTGTACTGGGATCAGTGACGTAGCAGTTTAATAGTTTGACCTGTCTCTCTCACATCACAGCGGTCTTACAGCAGGTTTCACGACACAACAAGCCCTTGCAGTAAGAGGAGATGACTTATTTAGATTCCAAATACACGTGTAATTTTATATATTTATATGTATATGCATAAGTATGTGTATACATATGTATATCTATGTATATATATGCATGTATATGTATGTATATATATGGATGTATATATATATATATGCATGTATATGTATGTATGTGTATATGTATATATGGTTTCCATGTTTTTTGTGTACTGCACTACTGTTCTGCTTGATCTGTGTGGTGTATTGTGCGGCTAGTGATGCCTGCCCTGAAAGGTCAGTTTGGTACCGCTGCCAATTTCCCTCCTGCCCTCTGTTATCCTAATCAATGTTCCTAACCCATTCCTCCTGACCTCTGTAATCCAATGTATCCTACTTGCCAACATTTTGAACTTGGTAAGAGGGAGAATTTGGAAACAAACCCTGGGAATTGATTTTCCCCATTGATGTACATTGAAAAAGAGATGTTAGGCAGAAGCCAGATCAAATATAGCCCCTTTGGGTTTAAAATATTGGTAGCCTCTTGCCTGAAATGGGTCTGATGGCATGTATAGTTGTACTGCCACTGCCTCTTCCTACTGCCCGCAATGGTTATTATATTGCCACAGCCTCTCTTGCCTGTCCTGCATCATTGATTTTTTGCTCCTGCCCCCCTTTTCCCTGCCCTCCATGGTCTGTTGTGCTGCCACTGCCCCTCCCGCCTGACCAGCATGGTTAGCCTTTTGAAAGTTAAACTCTCCTCCCTGCCCCCAATTATCCCAGTCCATGCCCCTGACCTCTGCCTCCCTACAGTATTTTAATGAGCAACTGGATTGTTAACATTGCTTATCTATTACACAAGTGTTGCACACCTGATGTCATCTTGATGTAATCAAAACTGTAATACCTAAATAATTTTGGGAAATTATAAAAATGAGAGGGTCCTATTCCCATAGAAATTATGGCTACTGCTCTAAAAAACAAAAATTAGGATACATTTTCTGAGTTCTCAAATTACGACAAAGCACTTTTTAATTATTTGCTGTGGCATTACTGCCAGAGCTGCAGACTTTGCAACTGAGGAACCAGGTTTGAGCTTTAGTGATACCTTGACATCCTGTGAATCTGGGCAAATACATTAATCTCCCAATGCCTAAAATCAAAATGAAAGTGTCCTTGTGTAATGCAACAAATGCTTATGTAAAGCACTCCATTACCGTCAAGTCTGTGCTACATAAAACTGCAAAACAACTAAAAAATGAAGTGTTTTGCACACTTCTGTAATTTGGGACTACATTTGGGTGATATTTGTGCAATATTTGGGAGTCTTGGGAGACTTATTGTTATGAAGCATCCTAATTTCCTAATTTATTGCAGTATCCTCAGTAGACAATGCTTTCAGTTTTCTACTTTGATGCCATCAAGATGACTTTCAGATGTCCCACACATTTGGCATAAAATCAGAATGTTAGCACTCTAGTTGCCTATTAGAACACTGTAGTAAAGCTGTTGATCACCAGGGAGTTAACTGGCAGACTGCTGCTGGTGTTGAAAGTGCATGTTACAGTCGGCATGCCAGAATGTTTCAATGAAATAGAAGAGGGAGATATTTGAGAACTGACTTAAAATGGGTCATAAAAATTCTTCCCACAGCACTAACAATAATTTCTATGACAAAATGAACCCCCTCATTTTGTTCCTTTCTAAATTAAATTTTTAAACTTTTACCAGTTTGATTCAATCAAGATGGCCTTAGGTGTGTCTATGGGGGGGCTGTTGTGGAATACCAGGAAATCAACTGACAGGCTGCACCATTGGAAGTACATGTTTTACTGAGAATGTCAGACTTCATTCTCATATGGCTGAGAAAGAATGTGTGGATTTACCGAAAATATGCTCTCATTTTAGCTTCTGGAGCACCTTCCATAACCTCTATGGGAAAATCATGAGAAAACAGTTTTCTCTCAAACATGTTTCATGAAATCCCAGCAGAAGGTTTTTCATAGGGTGAAATCGCCTCAGGACACACCACAATTCCTAACATCAGTATGGTACCATCAACAAATGATTTATATTGTAACTAAAATCTGTTATGACCCATTATACGTTCTCCTTTTTGTGACCCTCAAAACCTGCCATTCACTACAATGCATTTCAAATAGGACCATGCCTCAGAGTCCTGTAAGGGCTGCTACAGCATGTTGGCCATGTTGTTGCCAAACAATAAAGTGTGGGGGGGGGGTACTTTTGGGACCCCCATATATGAGTTTTGGGGTCTGGGTGTGCTCACTCTGCCCACTTATATAATTTTGTTTTAATTCATTTTCAGGACACAGGGGCCAAGTCCCTGATGCTTGTAATGTCTGCCAAAGGCTATTCTGCAGGTTGTCACCAACCAATCAGGATTGACTATTCTCCTTTAAATTGGCCAGTCAGAGCCAAACTGTCCAGATATACAGTTTTCTTTTTCCTTTATTATCTCAAAAACTACTGAACGAATTTACACCAAGTAACGGAAAGTGTACTTTCTGAACCAAGAGCTTCCTTTCTGCCAAATTTGGTGTAATTCTCGCCAGTGGGTTCGGCTGTAGTAGTGTCTAAAATCTGTATGGGAACTAACATGGGAATCACAATGTTTTTACCCCCCCTCTTTTTCTCGATATTTGATTTTGATAAAAGCGATTTGCCGAAATGCGTAGTTGACAATACAATAAACAAAAGTTATTTAATTCCAAGAGTGCTTTTTCTGCCAGGAATGTGGCGAATACGTGAGACCACTCTCCTGAACGTTAGTACTCACTCAAAGCAGTCGCAGCATGTTGGTGGGAAGCGGTTAAGATTTATGTATTTGTGGGTGTATATATGTGTGGGTGTATTTATCTGTGTATGTATATTTATATATGTATATATATATGTGTTTATATATGTGTGTATGTGTGAGCATATGTGTATTTGTGTGTGTATATTAAGGGTGGGCGTAGTGGGCGTAGTGGGGCTACGTGAAGCAGCGCATAGTGTGCCCAAATCTACGCACACTACGTGCTCCGCGTAGCCCCACTACATGCCACCCGTCTCCCGCCCGCCCTCCTTTTAAAACATATCCTTATTGTAAATTAAATAAAAGTAAAGACACTTACCTGAAGCGCGGCGTCTCCGGGGCTCCCTCTTCCTGGTTTCCAACTTCTTCTGACAAATGCACATGCGCGGACGCCCGCACATGCGCATTTCTTGCGAGAAATGCGTATTTAAAACTAGTACATGTAGAAAATGGAAGTTATAATATTTCTACGGAGACATAGCCATAAAAGCTAATATCACTGTTACAGGCCTAGATGCCTTATGTAGAAAACCAGAGTACAGATTAAAATAATAATATTGTCTCTGGAATTGGATCAACTAGAAAATAGTGGTGTTATTTTCAATAGGTATTAAAACTCAATACACTGATGAAGTCTGATTTCTTTTTTTAAAATAAGTATTAAGGAAAAGTAACTTTTAGAAATGTATAGTATGCTTGCCTGAAATGTCAGAAGGCTAATTAGCATTAGCCTCCACCAACTCCCAGCCTTTGCTTAGCCCAGTACGAGGAGTCAAGCTCCTCCTAGGAGCTAACAATAGTTTGGCCTGAATGGGCAAAGGTGACTCCTCTGAGCTCAGTCCAATATGAAGGCGAGGGCTGTGCCCCTCTAGTTGACACCACAGTGTCATGTTCTTCCTGACACTTCTGTTGAGTCACATAGAATACATTTGCACACTTGTAAGGAAATATTTTGAAGAAGGCACAGTGCCAATAACAAACAGACAGAATTCTGGTTGGACAAAAGCAGGGTCCTTCAGCAACCAGACACAAGAAGATCATCCTGTGTGCTCCTTTTGAAGGCCACAAAACATTTACATGTATTTCAGATAGACCTGTCCTGTAAGATTTGATATGTTGTCAACAGGCAGGGTAAAGCTCTCACCCTGAATGTTCTTTTGAGCGCGGAGGTGTCCTATCTGCTTATTAAGGTTAGCCTATTGTATGCTTCTGGGAGGAAATGTACACCTATTTGAATGCTGAGCACTAGCTGGCAGAAACTGGAGAGAAAATATAAATTAGCCTCCTAAAATCTTGGACAGGGAAAGAGTAACTTCCTGAAAGTAACTTGACCTTGATATTTATTAAAAATCTCATTTCACCATTCCATTGAATTAGATTTTTGATAGCTATTAATTAGTGGTTTAATTATTTGTTTGGACTGTTCTTTTTCCTACTTAGCAGTCTAAGCAGTTTAGTCTGAACTATGGAGATTGGTATAAATCCAATTGGCAATGACCACCTACTTGTAAGTCCCTACTATTTGGTAGGGCATGTTGGGTTAGAGTTCCCAGTGGACTTAATGCACTTGAGTGTGCACTGCTGTTGTGTCTGACGTCATTTTAAAGTCAGTCCTGCCTTGGAAGCTCAATTTAAAATAAAACCGTGTCCAAATTCGCCTTTGGAATTAAAAGTACTTCCAAAGTTCAAAACTACATTTTCATGACTTCTAAGGCACCCCTATGATCTGCCCTTGTTCACTAGGGATAGGGTGCCTTGTTATATAAAGCAGAAACAATAAAAATTGTTTTATTGTCCTGGTAGGAATAAATAGCCAACATTCTTTCCCTATTGTATCGCTGCTAGCCCTATAGGCTAAAATGTGAAGGCTTTAGTAAACTTAACGAAGTCTATATTTGCTTGGAAGCTAGCTAGCAATATCATTCAAAGTATCAAAATAATGGTTAGAATAAATTCCACAACTTGCCATGGTCAGATTTATTATAACTATTAAAGGAAAATAGTTTTAGAACTTACCATCCTGAAGTTACTTAAACAGCCCTGTATCAGACTCTTCTGATTGGTCAGCCTTTGACAGTCTGAGCCAAGCTGCTACCTGAGTAGATGTGAAGAGGGCTGGGGCTGAAATAATACATCCATTTGTGGGGGGTTAGATTTTCTTCCTGGAGTAGCCTGGGAGAGGAAGGAGGCTGGGGTGATACAATGGACTTCAAACCAATGTCACAAGACGCAGGCAGCCCCCTCCCCTTGATCCCCTGTCAGATGGGAGCCCCACCTTATTAGATTTGGAGAGGGTCTGGAAGTTGAATACGTTGTTAACCTCACCTTTTGGTTGGGTTACACTGATACATGCACCAAGAAGAGACTTTCTCCATTTTGATTTAAACAAAGGAGAGATTTTCTCCATTTTTCTTTTTGCAGGAAGAGTGCATTCTGGGTCAAAAGTATGCCACACTACACCGGTAGTGGTAATAGCAGAGGGAGATTACTTTACCCCTATTGTTTGGGGTAAAGCTGCAGGAGCCCCTCAGAAAACTGCCTAGAAAATTGGAAGGAGGACTGACCCGCTAGTCCCTTGTGTATTGTCCTGTAAGTTAGCAATGACAGAACTCTTTTTACTCCTGATGGACACTGTAGAACTGTGATGTAAACGTTAGAGTGTAGTGAAGTGAATGCACGTTTAGAAAGTTCTGGACTCAGAGCGATTCAGCCTTACCGTTACCACCAAGGCTGACACATACAGGGAGCTGTGGCGTCCTTTCATTGCTTTGTCTGGGAAATTACGAGAATTGACGTGCCTAAGATACCTCTGCTTACTGAGGTTGGCTGAGGCAGGAGAACCCCCACAGACCGACGCTGTCAACTGGGACAAGGATTTCTAGCTAAAAGTTGTGTACTGCCCTTAAAGTCATTGCGTGAGTAATTCGGGGGGTATTTGTGGGTGTGGGGAGGGACTGTTGTTTTTTATTTTTGTATTGAGATTGACAGATGTACATTCATGCAACCGAAGCTTTACACTCCAATAATGTAACGTGCTTCTGTTTTGCTAAAACATAATAAAAAAGATTTGAACCTCAGAATGTTGAGTTCACGGTTGCACTTAAAAGAATAAAGATGTGTTATACTAAGCTCTGCGTGTGGTGTAGTCATTAGTGGGTAAGAGAAACAAAACAAGTCCCTATTCTATCTAGAGATAAATATGTGGATCATGTGTTGGAAAGCAGACTATACAATACAATACAATCTAGTTGCATTAGATTCAGAGTGCAATAGGTATTAAAAAGATACAAAAGACAAGAAGGTACATGGAAACAGTATTCAAACTAATATATCAGTATAATTCTTTTTTATTAAAATTTAAACAATACAATTACATGTAGGCTTAAAAACATCTCATGTTAGGGATACAATATTGTTGGCTCATTCTGGATACAGTTAATACATCACAAGAAAACTACAAAACAGTTGACGCGGCATTTCGGTGAGATGTAACTTCTTCACCTTCTTCAGGACAGAGTTTTCTAAATACAATCTAGATAGCAAAAAACAGTTATATAAACATAAAGTGAGATAGGTATCTGCTTGTTACAAAAGGACTTTGCCTGTAATCAGTTAGTAAAAACATACATCGTATCTACTGATATACCTTGCACTTAAAACAAATACAGTTAAAGTTGCATAACACATGCCGTTAGGAATAAAAGCCTCGGTATCGTGAAATTTTAACTAGGTAGGTTGTAGTATCATCCGTTTTCCCCTCTACACCCTGTGGATCATGTGTTATGCAACTTTAACTGTATTTGTTTTAATTCAATCGGATTACCCCAATAAGTGCAAGGTATATCAGTAGACAAGATGTATGTTTTTACTAACTGATTACAGATAAAGTCCTTTTGTAATAAGCAGATACCTATCTCACTTTATGTTAATATAACTGTTTTCTGCTATCTAGATTGTATTTAGAAAACTCTGTCCTGAAGATGGTGAAGAAGTTACATCTCACCGAAACGCCAGTTTTGTAGTTTTCTTATGATGTATTAACTGTATCCAGAATGAGCCAACTATATTGTATCCCTAACATGAGATGTTTTTACCCCCTTCGCTGCTAGGCTTTTCCCCCCCTGTGCTAAGCCTTTTTTTGGGCTATTTGGGGTAGTTCTCGCTTAGACCCCTGTAACTTTTTGACCACATAAGGTATCCACCCCAAATTTGCGTCCTTTTCTTCCAACACCATGGGGATTCTAAAGGTACACAGGGTTTGTGGATTACCCTGGAGAGGACCCAGAAATTAGCCAAAATACAGCTACATGTTTGTTTTGGGGGAAAAATGGGAAAAAAGTGCTGCAAATGAAAGCGGCTGGGTTTTTTCCTGCCAATGGTATCAAAAAAGGGTTTGTGGGGCTGAAAACACCATTTTCCCAGCTTTTATGGAATGATAGACTTTTGTCAGGAAACCAAAACATTTTACAGTTTAGCCATCTTTCTGGGACATAGCCTATTTTTGCTATTTTTTGTGCTTTCATCCTCCTTCCAGTTAATGGTAGAAGTGGGTATGAAAGCAATAATGGATCCTGGAAAGCTATACATTTTCGTAACGTAGACAACATTTTGAATTCATCAAGGGGTCATTTGTGTAGATCATTCAAGGTTTCTTTATAGAAACTAACAGTTAAATGTAGGAAAAATTGAAAGTTAGTTGAAAAAAAAAGCCTTTTGTGTCAACGTTTTCACCTGTAACTTCTTCTAAATATGACAGCTTTTTGAAAGCAATATACCGTTACATCCGCAGGACGGTACTGGTTGTGGGGATATATAGGACTTGAAGGTTCACCAAGAACCCGACGAACCCAGAGTCAAAAACTGAGCAGCGACTTGCAATGGTTTTTTATTATGTACTCGGTATATAGCAATTATTCTGGGAAAATGTATACATGGAAAAATCGGTATGAAAGACACCTATGTATTTCTGAAATGGGAACAAAATATAGAGTTTAGAAACAGTAGATATTTGTATATTTCCAAAATTGGAAATACTCATACTAGCATGAGAATTATCGGTCATTTTTCAAAATGACTTATTTTTTACACATTGTTTTTCATTTGGAAGGCAGAAATGCATTGAAAGCCAATAGGTAATAACAGTTGCTTTACAAATCTGAATTACCCTAAGTCTCCGATAAAAATGGTACCTCACTTGTGTGGGTAGGCATAGTGCCCACGACAGGAAACGGCTCAAAACGCAACTTGAACACACCACATTTTCACAATGAAAAATTACCCTTCTTTTGCAAAGTGCCTAGCTGTAGTTTTTGAACCCTACTGCTCTGCTGGCACCTAGGGAAACCTAGCAAACCTATACATTTTTGAAAACTAGATACCCAGGGGAATCCAGGATGGGGTGACTTAACTGGCAGTCACCAGGTTCTGTTACCCAGAATCCCTTGCAAACCTAAAATAAGTTTTAAAAAAACACATGTTCCTCACATTTCTGTGGTGGAAGGTTCTGGAATCAGCGTGGATCCACAAATTTCCACCCACCCTGCGTTCCCCAAAGTCTTCCGAGAAAAATGGCACCTCACTTGCATGGGTAGGCCTAGTGCCCGCGACAGGAAACAGTGCAAAATGCAACGTGGACATACCACAATTTCAAAGTGAAAAATTACCCTTTTTTGGCAAACTGCCTAGCTGTAGTTTTTGAACCCTAGATCTGCCGGCACCTAGGGAAACCTAGCAAACCTATACATTTTTGAAAAATAGACATCCAGGGTAATCCAGGATGGGGTGACTTGACTGGCTCCCACCAGGTTCTGTTACCCAGAATCCCTTGCTAACCTAAAAAATTGTCAGAAAAACCACATTTTCCTCACATTTCTGTGGTGGAAAGTTCTGGAATCTGCGTGGATCCACAAATTTCCACCCACTCCTCGTTCTCCAAAGTCTTCCGAGAAAAATGTCACCTCACTTGTGTGGGTAGGCCTAGTGACTGTGACATGAAACGGCACAAAACGCAACAGGGACACACCACAATTTCACAGTGAAAAATGACCTTTTTTTGGCAAAGTGCCTAGCTGTAGTTTCTTAACCCTAGCTCCTTGCGAACCTAAAAAATTGTCCAAAAAAACACATTTACCTCACATTTCGGTGGTGGAATGTTCTAGAATCTGCTTGGATCCACAAATTCCACCCACCCCGCGTTTCCCAAAGTCTTCCGAGAAAAATGGTACCTCACTTGTGTGGATAGGCCTAGTGCCCGCAACAGGAAACGATGCAAAACGCAACGCGGACACACCACAATTTCACTGTGAAAAATGACCCTTTTTTGGCAAACTGCCTAGCTGTAGTTTTTTAACCCTAGCTCTGCCGGCACCTAGGGAAACCTAGCAAACCTATACATTTTTGAAAAATGGACACCCAGGGGAATCCAGGATGGGGTGACTTGACTGGCTCCCACCAGGTTCTGTTACCCAGAATCCCTTGCAAATCTAAAGAATTGTAAAAAAAACTAATTTTCCTCACATTTCTGTGGTGGAAAGATCTGGAATCTGCGTGTATCCACAAATATCCACCCACCCCGCGTTCCCCAATGTCTTCTGAGAAAAATGGTACATAACTTGTGTGGGTAGGCCTAGTGCCCGTGACAAGAAACAGTGCAAAACGCAACGTAGACACACCACAATTTCACAGTTAAAAATGACCCTTTTTTGGCAAACTGCCTAGCTGTAGTTTTTTAACCCTAGCTCTGCCGGCACCTAGGGAAATCTTGCAAACCTATACATTTTTTTAAAATGGACACCCAGGGGAGGGAATCCAGGATGGGGTGACTGGCTCCCACCAGGTTCTGTTACCCAGAATCCCTTGCAAATCTAAAAAATTGTCAAAAATTGTCACATTTCTGTGGTGGAAAGTTCTGGAATCTGCGTGGATCCACAAATTTCCACCCACCCCGCGTTTCCCAAAGTCTTCAGAGAAAAATGGTACCACACTTGCGTGGGTGGGTCAAGGACCCGCTACAGGCAAGGGCCCAAAACCTATTGAGGCAACATCCAAATTACCTATCACAAACCAACCTGGTTTTGCAAGGGGGGTCCCATGAGATTTTGGCCCGGGGCTCGGCGGCCATCTTGGGAAAGTACCAAACCCAAACATTTCTGAAAACTAGATACCTGGGGGAGTCCAATGAGTTATGGCTTGTGTGGATCCCTAAAAGATTTCCTACCCAGAATGCCAGGCAAACCTCAAATTTAGCTGAAAAAAACATTTTTTCAGCAAAATTTGAGGTTTGCAGGGGATTCTGGGTAGGAGAATGTTAGGGGACCCACGCATGCCATACCTTGCAAGACTCCCCTGGGTATCTAGTTTCCAGAAATGTGTGGATTTGGTAGGTTTCCCTAGATGGCCACCGAGCCCCGGGCCAAAAACTCATGGGAACCCCCTTGCAAAACCAGGTTGGTCTGTGATAGGTAATTTTGATGTTGCCTCAATAGGTTTTGGGCCCTTGCCTGTCGCGGGTCATTGACCCACCCACGCAAGTGAGGTACCATTTTAATCGGGAGACCTGGGGGAACACTAGGTGGGAGGAAATTTATGGATCCACGCAGATTCCAGAACTTTCCCACACAGAAATTTGAGAAAAAAGTGATTTTTTTTCAGCGAAATTTGAGGTTAGCAGGGGATTCTGGGTAGGAGGATGTTGGGGGACCCATGCAAGCCATACCTCGCTGGACTTCCCCGGGTGTCTAGTTTCCAGAAATGTGTAGGTTTGATAGGTTTCCCTAGATGGCCACCGAGCCCCGGGCCAAAAACTCAATGGACCCCCTTGCAAAACCAGGTTGGTTTGTGATAGGTAATTTTAATATTGCATCAATAGGTTTTGGGCCCTTCCCTTCCACGGGTACTTGGCCCACCCATACAAGTGAGGTACCATTTCTATTGAGATACTTGGAGAAATGTTGGGGGGGGTTGGAAATGTGTTGTTACTTTCTTCAGCGTGAAAATTTGAGCACAATAATCCAATGAAAGTGTCACAGTCACATTTTGAGGTTTGCAGGACATTGTGGGTAAGATAACTTGTTGGGATCCACAAGAGAGATATCATCATGTACTCCCATGGGTTTTTAGTTTACGACAAAATCTACAGTTGGTAGGGTTATTTTTAAATGAAATGTACACCTTGCAGAGAGACAAAAAAGACAAAGATTACTGCACAGCCATCTATTCCTCAAGCACACACACATACCGGTTGGATTTGGTATGAGGGCGAGTCATGGTTCAGCATATAACATTTTATTAACAAGAGATTTCACAAAAATGAAATGCACTGTAAATAAGGACAAAAAACTGAAGCAGTTACTCGCAGCTCATGAGCTGTAAAGCCATGTCAAGGCACAAACCGCTTTACAAGCCATTCACACACCTTTCATACATGATACACACAAGACCATTCACACCACCAGGCACAAAACCAACACATTACAACATTCACTAAAAGGGACAAGGTACACCCTGCTTGACAAAATCTGAAAATAAACATTTTTCTACTCAATCACCTATTCCTCAAGCACACATACATACTGGTTGGATTTGGCACGAGGGTGAGTGATGGTTCAGTATATATAGTTGTATTAAACAAAGATTTCACTAAAATTAAATGCACTGTTAATAATTGAAAGGACGAGAAACTGAACCATTGACTCACAGCTCGTGAGCTGTAAAGCCACGACAAGGCACCAAACTCTCTACAGGCCATTCATACATCTTTCATGCGTGTAACACATACAAAACCATTCACACCGCCAGCCGCGGGCCTAGCACATTACAACACTCACACCAGCACACAGGGCCATTCAAGGGCCCATCACTTTCACACGCCCACATTCCTGACACAGCAACCACACCAGCTCACGGATTGTATGAAGTGGCGTTTGGCTAGCAGTGTATGTAGTGACCAGCAGCTAGTCACTAATCACACACCGCCAGCCAAGCGCCAGTTCACGTACACCACCAGCTGAGCGTCAGTCCACACACACTGCCAGTCAAGCGCCAGTCCACGCACACCGCCAGCCAAGCGCCAGTCCACACACACTGCCAGCCAAGCGCCAGTACATGCACACCACCAGCCAAGCACCAGTCCAAACACACTACCAGCCAAACGCCAGTCCAAACACACCGCCGGCCAAGCACCAGTCCACGCACACTCCCAGCCAAGCACCAATCCAAACATACTGCCAGCCAAGAGCCAGTCCACGCAAACTACCAGCCAAGCGCCAGTCCACGCACACAGCCAGTCAAGCGCCAGTCCACGCACACTGCCAGCCAAGCGCCAGTCCACGCACACCACCAGCCAAGTGCCAGTCCGAACACACCACCAGCTAAGCGACAGTCCAAACACACCGCCAGCCAAGCGCCAGTCCATGCACACCACCTGCCAAGCGCCAATCCAAACACACCGCCAGCCAAGCACCAGTCCACGCACACCACCAGCCAAGCGCCACTCCAAGCACACCGCCATCACATTTATGATTTTTTTAATACAAATAAGAAAACACAAAAAAATTGCAAATAGATACAAATCTACTATCACAAAATCTGAAAATAAATACACTACACAAATGCCAACCTTGAAACTGAACAAAAAATATTAAATAGAGGCCAGGCAGTTCACTTTACCACTCATGGATGCTCCCAAAAATTATTTTGCGTCTGGTACATTCTAAAACAAGCAGGCACACACAGCCCAGGGTTAGAAGGGCACTCGGGCAGTACATATGAGTCTCCTTCCGCATACCTCTTTGCCAACAGACTCTACATCTCCGACTGGGAAAGTCTTTTGAGAGTGTGGGAGGAATGTGATCAGGAAAGTGGCGATCTTTCAATCTAGCCACATCCTCCACCACTCCAACTCTAGGAACACTTGCCTGTTCCACTAAAACAAGGCTGCCTATTACAGACTCCTGAAACTTAGCAAAAGTAATCTTTGACTCAGGACAAGAATCCTTGAATACAACAAAAACATTAAAGGTTGCCAGGTGGAAAAGATGGATAGCCAACTGCTTATACCAAATGCAAGCCTTACGAAGAGCAGCGTAAGGTTCCATCCTCTGATCTACTCTGTTAACACCACCCATGTGCCTATTATAATCTAAAATGCACACAGGTTTGCGCGCTTCAGCAACCCGACCACAAACAGTCACAGGTGAAGTGCTTTCATCATGGGTGGTAGTCAGCATGTAGACATCTTTCCTGTCTGAAAACTTCAAAGCTAGAAGTTCCTCGCAACGTACTGCACTGTCCACACACAAGCTTTTGACAAACTAGTTCTTTAGGGAAACCTTTACGGTTAGAGCGGATTGTGCCACAAGCAACAGTGTCCACTTTGGCCAATTCTCTGAACAACTGCACTCCAGTGTAGACGTTATATACATATAAATGGTGACCTTTGTTAAAAAGTCCTCTACCAAGTTCCCACACAATTTTCTCAGTCACTCCAAAAGTGGACGGACAACCAGGGGGGTTAATCCTGGATTCCTTACCGGTCTACACCCTGAAATTAGAGACATATCTAGTCCTACTGTAAAACAGCATATACAGCTTAATTCCATAGCGTGCCCTCTTACTAGGAATGTATTGCCTAAAAACCAAGCGGCCCTTGAACAAGACCAAAGACTCATCCACTGCTATTTCTTTCCCTGGAGCATAGATCTCAGAAAATCGATCTACAAAGTAATCAATGACAGGCCGAATCTTAAAAAGACGGTCACACTCAGTGCTCGAGAGGTCGCTTCCTTTTTTAATAAAGAAAGACATCCCTGGTGTTTAGTGGGGCATTCCTGCTGCACGATCGCGACGCTGTGCGCGATCATGCAGCAGGAATGCCCTGCATTGAGCCATTGGGGGAGAGGAAACACTGTTTTCCTCTCCCCCGATGGCTCAAGGTGTTTGGATCTGCCCCCCCGGCCCCACCGGAGACCAAAACCTACCTCCTCCTCCTTGGGACGCCTCGGGTTGGCAGTGCATTCTTTGCCCTTGTCTCCTGGTTTGGGGATTCCTGGTTGTGCGGGACCTTGCCTTTGGGTGGTGGCTGGCTTGGGCCATTGGGGCCTTGGTGCCTCAGGGTAATCTTTGGGTGTCTATCTGTGATCCTTGCCTGGCTTTTCTTTCTCTGGTCGCTTTGCGCCTTGCTTGTGTGTGGGACGTTAGGCCCCTGATTGGCAGCGGTTCTGTGCCTTGTGTGGCTAGAGGCTGGTCTGGCCTCCTTGTCCTTTTCCTCTGGCCTCTCTCCTGTTGTTGCCTTCTCCTGGTGCGGGCTGGTCCATGGTGTTGGCATGCCGGTGTGGGCTGCTTGGCTTCATGCCTGTCTTCCTGCCTCTTTGTGTTCCGTGTGTGTCCAGTCTGTGGCTGGTTTCTCTGTCTTTCTTTCTGCCCTTGGTGGTTGTGTTTTTTGGGGTTGTGGCTGTTTGCCCTATGCCACTCCTTCTAGGCTGGTGGGGGTCTCGTATGGTGGGCTTGTGTCTTGCTGGTGTGTCTTTTGTTGAGTCGGCTGGCTTCTTGGTGGTCTGTGGGGGCGAATGCAGGGTTTGGATTGTGGGCTGCCCTGTTTCTCTTTC